>NC_058522.1:131850898-133100898 GCF_904849725.1 Hordeum vulgare subsp. vulgare | reverse complement strand
ATTGCTTGCACCGATGACAGCTTACTTGAGGGATCTTATTCAATTCATAGGTAGGTATGGTGGACACTCATGGCAAAACTGGGTTGATGGTTTATGGATGCACAAGTAGTATCTGTACTTAGTGCGGGAGGTTTTGGCTAATATGAGGTGGAAGCAATCGTCACATGCTAAGGGATCTCTAATCATATAACATTTTTCGGAGCCAAGAAAACACAATTCATTACGTTGTCTTCCTTGTCCAACATCTACTTCTAGGCATGCAATAGTTCAGTGAGTGTTCACAATCATAGATGGTGTCAGAGATGATATATTTATATGTGAACCTCTCCTTCCTTATCACTTCCTATTAATTGCAACAATGACCAAGGTCTACGTTTGCCTACCCTCAACAAGTTTCAATCCTCATTCTTTTTATATGTGAAGCCATCACTTCCCATAAGACCATTACATGATCTTTCATGCTTTTGTTCTATTCTCACTCTTTTGATCATGGCAAGAGGCAATGCCCGTCAACTAAGACACTCTTTATTATATGGCTCACGAGCAAGAATACATCGGGGGTGACACAAAGCAAAACTCAAGACTAAAACACTAAGACTTTTAAACTACTAGAGAAAGAGAAACCTGAAAAGGAAAACTAAAACAAAGGTAAAGGCAAAAGATGTGATGGTGATACGATACCGGGGCAACTCCCCAAGCTTGGCACAAGCCAAGGGGATTGCCCATACCAATGATCAGTTGTCTTTCTTTGGTGGTGATGGTGGAGTTGTTGCAACATGTGTTGATCCTCCGTCTTCCAAGGCATAGGTGCTCCATCATGGAAAGATGAACGAGTCTCTGGAATCCTCAAATCTGCAGCCAACCTTATTGATTTAAATCTATACTCATACTCACAGTTTTGGTTCTGCAGGTCATAGATCTGGCCCCGGAGTCGATCAACCCTGTCATAGAGCATGGAGAGGTGCTTCCCAATGTCATTGGCATCAATCCTGTGCTTGTTGGTGAACTCCGTGATCATCATGTGGTTGGCGTTGAGTCCACGCTCCACCATCCCTTGGCACTTGAACACTTGTTGCTCCATTGCTTCGAGCCTCGTCTCCACGCTTTCGGTCTTCTTAGGCCCCTCAACATCACGGATGTGTAACATCCCCTCACGCATCTCGATAGATTGAGGGTGTTGCAGCAGTTCCGTGATGTAGGGATTGATGACCTTCTCGAAGATCTTGTCCTTCGGAGCTTTTGGGCAAGTCATAGAGATCTAGATCTGCAACAGAAACAGGCTCAAAACGAAAAACAGAAGAAATCCGCGTGATGCAGGGGTCAGACCAATCGGAAGTATATATACTGATTTTTTCTAGACCAGAAGGAGTACCCTGCACGAAAACAGAGTCCGGGAGGCGCACGAGGTGGCCACAAGCCCTCACGGCGCGGCCAAGGGGTGGGCCCGCGCCGTGCAGGCTTGTCGCCTCCTCGTGCACTTTCCGGACTACTTCCAATTTTTTTATTTTTTTCAAATATTCCAAAACGGAGAAAATTTCCTATTGGAAAAGTTTTGGACTCTGTTTTCTTACCGAATCACATACCTCTTCGTTTTCGGAGTCTGAAACAGGCTGATAAACATCCCTGGGTATTCCTCCGGAGTTATGGTATTGATGATATTGCTTTCAACATTTATGGGAGTACCTGAGATATAATGCTTGATTCTCTGCCCATTTACAACTCTCTGACAATTACCTTCCGTGTTGTTGACTTCATAGCACCGGAACGATATACTTCCTCAACAACATAGGGACCTTCCCATTTAGAGAGAAGCTTGCTTGCAAAGAATCTTAAACGAGAGTTATATAGCAAGACATAATCACCTACATTGAACTCACGCTTTTGTATCCTCTTATCATGCCACCTCTTAACCTTCTCTTTGAACAACTTGGCATTCTCATATGCCTGAGTTCTCCATTCATCAAGCGAGCTAATGTCGAATAACCTCTTCTCACCGGCAAGTTTGAAATCAAAGTTGAGCTCTTTGATTGCCCAATAAGCTTTATGCTCTCGCTCAAGAGGTAAATGAGGTACACCATTTTGTACGGAGACATGCCCATGGGGTTCTTATAGGCAGTTATATAAGCCCACAGTGCATTGATACGTCTCCATCGTATCTACTTTTCCAAACTCTTTTGCCCTTGTTTTGGACTCTAATTTGCATGATTTGAATGGAACTAACCTGGACTAACGCTGTTTTCAGCAGAATTGCCTTAGTGTTATTTTTGTGCAGAAATCAAAGTTCTCCAAACGTCTTGAAAATTTACGGGGAGCAGTTTTGGAAAATAAGAAAAATATCTGCGCCAAGTTCCACCTCAGGGGGTGGGCGAGTGGGCCACAAGCCCTGGCTCCGCCGCCACCCCCTGGTGGCGATGGGCAGGCTTGTGGGGCCCACATGGCTCTGCCGCCCCCAATCTCAGGTCTATAAGAATACTTTCATCCCAGAAAGAAAAAAGTGAAGTTTTTGTCGCGTTTGCGATACGGAGGCGCCGCCACCACCTGTTCTTCATCTGGAGGGCAGATATGGAGTCCTTCTTCGGCTCCGGAGAGGGGAAATCATCGCCATCGTCATCATCAACCTTCTTCCCTCTCCAATTCCATGAAGCTCTTCGTAGTTCATGAGTAATCTATTCATAGGCTCGCTGGGCGGTGATGAGTAGGATGAGATCTATCACGTAATCGAGTTAGTTTTGATGGGGATTGATCCCTAGTATCCACTATGTTCTGAGATTGATGTTGCTACTACTTCGCCATGCTTAATGCTTGTCACTAGGGCCCGAGTGCCATGATTTCAGATCTGAAATTATTATGTTGTCACCAATATATGTGTGTTTTAGATCCGATCTTGAAAGTTGTAGTTACCTACTATGTGTTATTGTCACAGCCCCAGATTATAGCTTGTAGTTAGTTGCATCAGTAAGCATTCATGAATGCATTCCAATCAATTTAATTCAAATTTGGATGATCTACAAATGGGGATGACCAAACCCTAACACCAAAAAACATCCAAATAGGTTCAACAAGAGAAAAATCCTAGCTACTCCATATTCAAAACAAAACCCTAGCAACTCTATATGCAAAACAATTCAAAAGTGGTGACAAATCAATGAACCAAATTGGTTTTCATAAAAGTACATCATTTTTGATAAATGTTGGAAAGAAAATATTACGGGTGATATATATTTTCAAAATACTTTTGGCATTTTATTTTAAACTCAAAAGCCACTCAAATCAATTAATTAATTGATTTCAAATACTTCCTAGTTTTATAAAATGTTGAAAACTTCACATGGGGATGGAAATTTTCCAAATGACAGCCCAGAGTTGTTTAGATATTTTCTTTGAATTAGTTGGAGCCAAAACAAATAAAAACAAATGCCAGAAAGAAAACAAAACAGAAAAATAAAAAAAAGGAAACTAACCTGCGGTCACCTGCTGGCCCAGCCCACCAAGGGGGTTTCCCCTGTCGTCTTCCTCCTCGTGCCAGAAGGCAGAGGAGAAGGAAGGCACGGCGCGCCCCTCGCCACCTCCTGCTTCGCGTGGAGCTCTCCCCTGCCTCCTCTCGCCAGCACGACAAGCTCTCCCTCTCCCTTATCTCCTCCCCTCTCTACATTCCCCTCCTCTTCTCCCTGTTTTCTTCCTCCTCTTGCCGCCATTGCCGGTCTGCCCGAGCTCACCTCCAGCGCATCTCCGGGCACCCCTCGCTTCCCTGTCGCGCTCCACACCTCCGCCTCGACGAGATGCTTCTCTCCATCAACTTCTCCGAGCTCCTGAGCCCCCGCAGCGTCGCCATCGTCGCCGTTTCTCCCTCCGGTCACCGGATCCGTCGCCGTCGATTCGTCCTGCTCTGAGCCTCTCCTTCGTCGCCGATGCCAGAAATGGAGCCGACTTGAGCCCTCGAGCCTTTCCCCTCTCTCTCCCGCGTGAAAACTCCCTCCAGAGCTCCTCCCCGACGAGCCGACTTTCGGCCACCGCGCGCGCTCGTCGCTGGTGCCTCTCCGACCACCTTCAATCCCTCCTCCTACCCCTGGAAGATGAGCCGCTTCGCCAGCTTCGGTAGCCGCAATCCGCGCCCGATTTGGTGCCTTATAGCGCTGTTTAGGTCATCTCCGGCGAGTCCTCCACCGCAGCTACGGTCACCGGCGACCACCCTCCGGTGGGGGCCGACGTGGCCACCTTAACCCGCCAGTAATCAGGCCTTAGAGCCGCTGCCAGAGGGCCCCACGCCTGGTCAAACCCCAATTAGGGGCTGGTCAGCGCGGGTTTAGCCTTTGGGTCACTGACTAGTGGGCCCCACTGGTCAGGTTTGACCTGGACCGGCTGGTTGACCTGCTGACGCAGGGATGACATCAGCCTGACGCAGTAATAGCTTTTCTGATTTATTATAATTCCAGAAAATGCTAAAAACTTCTAAAAATATTATAAAATAATCTCTAAGTCCAATGAAAATAATTTATATATGAAAAATGATCAGAAAAATCCAAAGAATCTGAATAAGGCATTTTCATGCATGTTTGAAAAAGTTAACAACACCAAATAGGCAAAATGATGAATATGATAAATTTAATAATTAGTTTGGAGTGGGAATTTGATTCCTATTTGAATTCCACTTCAATTGATATGACCAACCATTGATCAAGGGAAACCAGTACCTCAAAATACCATCCTCTTGCATGATAAAACAAATTATGCATGAGCATCAGGTCGAATCAATTAAAAGGGTATCCAGAAAATACCTTGTTGAAGTGATGTTTGAATCCTGATTCAAACCCAGCTTCAACCTAAGAAATGGTAGCTATATTGGCCCTGTCACATTCCATTTCCATTTCTTGATCATCCATCATAGTGTTGCATTTCTGTGAAGTAACTATTGCTCTTTCCTGTTTATCGGTACTATTTCCTCTCGGTAGACGATGGTTCCGACGATGTGATCGTTGACATTGATGAAGACTCATTGCTATCTTCAGACGTGTCAGGCAAGCAAACCCCCTTGAGCATATTGAAATAAACCCACTCTCTCGCTCCTGCTCTCTTTTACTGCATTAGGACAAACACGATTCAACTGTACATGTTATCGGTAGTTGAACCCATTCCTCTGCATGACCTGATTTTGTCACAGTAAATAGTTGAAACCACTTAGCATGAGCAGCAACTGCTTGAGCCTTGTTGTGCTTACTCATCCATGCTTGCTTACAATGCCTGCTATGCTTAGAGTCGTGTCGGGTCTGATCCATCTGGATGATGAATCGGAATGGTTGTGTTCATATCCTATAGTGTGAGAGTAAAAGTGTGAATTCGATTTGGTAAAGGTAGCGATGAGAGGCCATGTAGGAGTAGATGGTGGGTTGTCTCATTGGGACCGTCCTTAAGAACTGAGTTCTGTGTATGTTATCCAAGACAAGATACTACCATGCATTGGGCCCTGAAATATGACCCCGCTCGGCTTATTAATTGCCTAGATCCCTGTCTAGGAGTTGCAATTAGTTTCTGGTGTTTGTAGGAAAAGTGTTGACGGCCGTGTTTAGCTCTGCCCGACGGGGTAGGCTTCTCTACGGTAGATACACAGTGGCACGGTGTACCAAGTGGCACCCGGATGGTGGGCTTGGGAACCCTGCGCACATCGTTTGGGGCCGTAGAGGAAACCTCGGCCGGACTTCCTTGCGGGTTCAATCTCAAATAGGCGATAAACCTGGACTAGGGTCTTGTGTGGTTAACGGTCGTGGCCGACACCCACGCCAGTGCTTCCGCTTGAAGGTTGCCGAGATGCATGACGTGCATATGGTGCTAAGTGGTGGGAGCGTGTGTGAAGAAGTATACCCCTGCAGGGTGATTTAATCTGTTCGAATAGCCGCGTCCTCGGATATGGACTACTTGGAAACATTACGTGGTACACAGACAAGTTAAATGGATACTCTAAAACATGCAAGATAAGTGTGAGTGCTATGGAAGGCTTTCTCGTAGGGAGATGAGAGTGAATCCATAGTGGTGTATTGCATTGGTGAATATGTGGACTCGTGTGCGCTATCCCACCTCAAAGAAAGAACTTGTAGTCGTAGTACAGGTTAGCCAAGAGTCAAAGCTGGCTTCCTGCAATCAAACCCCACGAATCTTCCATTGAAACATGATGCATATGTAGATAGTTCTGATGTAAGTCTTGCTGAGTACTGAAAGTGCGTTATATCGACTAGAGGGGGGGTGAATAGGAGATTTTTAGAATTTCATCATTGAGGAAATTACTTTTGAGGAAATTCCTCACTGATGACTAACTTACAGCGGAAACAGTAAAGGATCAGAAGTACAAAGTTTCACAACAACAGTTTTTCAGAGTGAAGAATGTGAAAACAGATTGTACAGTGAGCAGGCACGGAGAATATAGATGTGGATTAACTGACGTGAAGAATTTGGGGTTAAGGAAATTCAGAGGAAGTCTTCAGCAAATTCTTCAAACAGTTGCAGTGAAAGTCATCAACACATAATACGAGAAAAGTAAGGAGTTGAGGAATTAGAACCCGTTTCTCAGTGAAGACAATCGTTGATGACCCAGTTCCAACTGCTGTGACAGTCGTACATCTGGTTTGGAGCGGCTTGGTATTGAAACCAAAGGACACACAGTCCCGGGACACACAGTCCCTACCGTATTCTCCTTGAGCTAAGGACACAAGTCCTCACCCAACACTCGTGGTAAGTCTTCAGGGCAGACTTCCAAACCCTCACAAACTTGGTCACCCGGCAATCCACAATTGACTGCTGGAAAGCTCTAGACCATGACGCCTAACCGTTTGGAGGATGCACAGTCCTCAAAGGTAAAAGGCTTCAGTCCCACACAGGAACAACTTCTTCAGTGATGCTCAATCACTAGGTTTGGTTTGTGGTTTCGGTGTATGGGGTATTTCCTCACTGATGAATTACTCTCAAAAGCTCTGAGGAATTGGGTCGCTCTTATGACAAGTGTCAGTTTCTAACGGAGCAGCCAACCAGCTAGTGGTTGTGGGGGTGGCTATTTATAGCCTGGGAGCATCCCGACATGATTTGACACTAATGCCCTTAAATAATATGACCGTTGGAGTGGATAATACCAATGACTTGGCGTGGCTATCGAAACAGTCGGAACCCTCAACTGTGAGAGTCCTCATGTCACTCGTATTCCTCACTTGAGGCTTTTGGTAGGATTAGGCTTGGGTTGAGCATCATGAGGAAATTTATTCCAAAGTGTAACTTTGACCCCCTTTAACAGTACGGTATTCCTATTACTCAAATGCGAAGAAAATAAAACATAAAGTGTTAATCTTCATGCTTCAAATTCTTCAGAGTGATTTTCTTCAGGACACACCGGACATCTCAATATCAGTATCTTCATGAGGAATATCAATTTCATCGCAGATTCCTCGCGATTCATTTCTTCAGCTTCAGACCAATTGCTTCAACTGAAGACATATATTTTTAGGGGTCGATATTCTTCAAATATCTCAAACTCATCAATGACTTATAGATCCTGTGTACACTCACAAACACATTAGATACTTAACCTATAAGTCTTCAAACCACCAAAATCACTAAGGGGCACTAGATGCACTTACAGTCTCCCCCTTTTTGGTGGTTGATGATAATTAGGTTAAGTCTTCAACAGGGATCCATAAATATGAAGTGTAAATACTCATTTGAGGAATTTTAAGTCAAGATTGAGAGAGACTCCCCCTGAGGATGTGCATATCTTGAGGATTTTGCTTTTTACAGCAAATGCACATTGATGATTTATATCATGGAGATCTCCCCCTGAGTCTTGGAAACCATGCATACATGTAACATATCATATGAAGAAAACAAAGATGCATGATGACAGATGGTATCTGACGAATTCTAGCATGCGTGCATTAAAACTTGAGGAATAAGCATGCGAAGAAAAAAAACGTTCAAAAGCGTCAGAGTACCATCGGGCTTAAGTTACAACTCATTACATAAAAACTTCAGAAGAGCCAAGAGTTTGTAACTTAAATATAGTTTATAAGCCCCAAAAATATCCTGCTTGAAGACTAACTCTCAAGTTTCTCCCAATTTGTCATCAAGTGACAAAAAGGGACAAACTAAGGACTAACGCCCGTGAAGACTTCATTTCTTGGTAGTTGAGGAAGAGCCGTGATGGTTCTTGGGAGTAGTCTTCTTCCTTGGACCGGTGGCAGTGTCGAGTTGTTCTTCATCAGTCTCAGTAGTGCGGAATGAAGAAAAGGAGCTGTCTTCATGGTCTGGCACTGGAATAGGCCTGAACTTCTTCTTGGGAGGCCACGACCATTCAAAGTCTCGCTCAAAGTCCATTTCTTCAAGCTCAGTCTGAGTCTTCAGATGTGCAAGTGTAGCCCAGGTGCGATCAAAAACCTCATGCAGATAGTGATGGTTGAGCTTCACAGAGTTCTTTTTTTTAGTGAGGGTTTTCACAATGGCACCAAACTGGCGTTTGACCCATTTGTGGTTGCGATCCACCTTCTGGTGAAGACTGAGGAGCAGCTCTCTGGTATTCATCACGCGAGGAGGAACGGGGCTTGCTGGAAGAGTCTCAGTATCATCCCATGAAGAATAAGCTTCTGGCTCTTTGAACTGGCCATCAAGGGGCCTGCTGCCTTCTTCAATCACAGATTTTCCTTTTCCTTCAATGGACTCGAAAGTCTTCTTGTTGACCCGGATAGGAGGCATATAGCCCATGTGGTTTTGGAAATCAGCGTGAAAGTTGATGCCTGTCCTTCTCCTGATGAATCTCATGATCCATGGGGCATACATCTTGTGATCAAAAGGACACATAGCATTGTCGACCAAAGTCCTCAAGAAGAAATCATGGATGTTGATTGGAATACCATGAATGATCAAGAAGAAATCATGGATGTTGATAGGAATACCATGAATGAGGCCTACAACATCTTCTTCATCATCATGGCCTTTGATCGGCGCGAGCACATTGCAGAGAATTCTGTAGACAGACCTGGGTGTGTACTTGAGCTCGTGGACAAGGAAGGTTGTTCTCGGAGATTTTCCTTCAGCTAAAGGTTTCATGAGGAGTTCCATCATCCCATTGGGAAGCTCACGCTCACCATAAAGCTTCACAACCTCTTCTGAGGGAATTGGGCCAGGCAGTTCTCTGAGGAGTTTAGTAGCAGGAGCCTTGTAGTGAGTGTTTTGTGTCATCCAATCAAACACCCAAGTATTAATGTCTTCATGGTTGCCGGATATGTGAAGAGTGGCATAGAACTGAAGAATTAACTCGCTGTTCCAGTCAGATATGTCGGAGCACATTGGGAGTAAACCTGCATCATGGAGGACACTAAGGACTGGCTCCAGGCACGGTATTGCTTCAAGCTCTACATGAGGAATATGCCTGTGCTGGCATATCTTGTTTCGTCCACATAGCACAGAGGCATAGTAGTTCATCTGAGTCCTAGTCCAAAACTTCAGATGCCTCATTTGAGGCTTGTCATAGGGGTTCTCTCCGATGAAGTACATGCGTTTTTCAAAGAAATTTTCCTTTTGAAACTTTGGACGCTTGGAGAATGGCTGACGCTGAACTGGCTGAAGATTTTGCTGAGGAATAGGAGGGGAGACAACAATGACAGTCTCTGGGTTGAGAACGATGAATGCATTGTCTTGTGTAGGTGCATTCTCTTCAGCATTTTACTCAGGGTGAGGAATTTCAGCAGCTGGTACTTCAGGCTGAGGAGATGGGGCTTGCTGGGCGTCGGGTTGAGGAGCTTGCTCTGGATGTGCTTCACGCTGAGGAATAGCTTCTTCTTGCTCAGTTGGAGGAGTTGGATCAGCCTGTTCCTCATCTTGAGGATTCTGCTCAAAGTGTTGAATTTCATCAGCTTGAGGATTTTCAGTTTGTTCTTCCTCAACTGGCTTGGTGGCAGATGCAGTTTCATCAGCTGATGCTTGAACAGTGTCTTTCTGAGGAATGAGAGGCTGAGGACTTTTGTCTATCTGAATCTCCTCATCAGTGTGTTCCTCAGAGGCGGCATCCTTCATTTCCTCATCTGCCTTTTTCGCTGGATCATCAATGATGACCATTTCATAGGAAGGAGCGACATTCAGTGGCACAGGGTCCAGAGGAGCAGTTTCTTCAAGTGCTTTGAGGCGCTTGGCCTCTGTTTCTTCTTCTGCTGAGGAGGCCTTTCTCTTCTTGGCTTCCTCCTCAGCATCCCTGGTTTTCTTCATCTCTGATGCAGACAGAGTCATTTTCTTCACCGTTGAAGCTTTTGGTGATGGGGTTTTCTTGACAGATTCTTCAGCTGGTATTGAGGAACCAGCTGGAACAGAGTCATCAGCTTGCTTTGCTGAAGAAACTGGATCAGTGGCACTTTCATCAGCTGGTGTTTCCATGATGATTTCTTCAATAGCCGATTCATCAACAAGGCGCTCTTGGTGTACTTCCTCAGCTTGAGGAGTTTCCTCATCATCAGGAGATTCATCTGCTGGCTCCTCAATCAGGGGCTGAGGAGTTGGTGCTGGGGGTGCGGCCTTCTTGTTGTAGTCATCAACAGCACTAGAGGCCAGCTTGATGAAATTGCTCTTGAGGCTTTTACGATCTGACAGCTTGGCGTACTTGTCAGTCAAATGCTTCAGCTCTGCCTGTGTTGTCACCAGTGCATCAGGAGTTAATTTGAGGAGATTCTGCCTGAGGAATTTCTCCTTTTTAATCTTTGCAACTTTGGCCTGCCTGGCCTGCTGTTCTTTCCACTTGGCTTCATTTATGAATGTGGCCACCATGTGGCTGATGCCAGGGGGAAGTTTCAAATCATTAATAGGAGTGTTTGGGTCCTCATACCAGATATTGATGTAGTCAAGGAGGACCTTGGGATCCATGGCCAGAGGAATGACACTGCCTGATGCTTGAGCTACTCTTTCCTGCTTGTTTCTGATGATGGCTTGCAGGGTTTGATCATCATATTCATCACTGTCCTATGCTGCAGACGGGACGGTGATGATTTTGCTGGGGCTTGGCAGAGTTGCATGTTCAGCAGTTACCAAAGTCTTCGCAGGAGGTGTTGAAGACTTTGTCTCCGAGATGGTTGCACCTGGGAGTGAGGAGCTGGAGCTGGCGGTCGTAGGCTTCATGACCTGCTTTTGTACTGGTTTCTCTTGAGACTTTGGAGGTGGAGCTGAGGATTTTGGAGCTGAGGAGATTGGTACTGAGGGCTTTGGCTCTGATGGTTTTGGTGTTGAAGGTTTTGGTACTGAGGGTTTTGGTGCTGAGGGTTTTGTGACTGAGGCCTGAGCAGACTTCTCTTGAGGCTTTGGAGCCCTTGGCTTTGATGGCATAGACTGCATTTGAGGAATTTCTGAGCCTAAGGTTTCTGCGGCACAGGAAGTAGCAGCACCTGAGGCAGCAGCTGAGGATTCATTGAATTTCCTCACTGCAGCTTCTGCCTGCTTTTTGAGCTTAGCCAGATGCTTTTCCTTCTCATCTGGATAGTCATCAATAGTCATGAGGCTTGAGGGATGTGCTACTTGATGATCCTCAAGTGGGGCCCTTCTGCCAGGAGGCTTCAGAGCGAATTTCTTCGCATATTTGGGAGTCACAAACCTGTATTCCTTCCATTCCTTCGCCCATCGGTGTTCTATCTTCTGCAGCCGTATTTTTATCTTGGCCATTGTCTCATTTTCATCAGGCGTGCAATAGTCCAAGTAAATATCCTCAGGGATATACACAACTATGTTCTGCTCAAGTTTCTTTCCTCCCTTCTGTTTTCTGTCTTCCTCCATTTTCTTCAGTTAGGATTTTGCTGATGAGTTTGAACTCTTGACGATTCTGATGAGCCTTGAAGAGTTTCTTTCAGAAACGTTGCAAATGAGTTAATGTGATGAGAATCGAGAGATTCATCAGCTGACATGTGTGTACCTGTGAACAGAGTATAGTTGCGAGGAATTTGGAGAGGTCATATGCGTTCTCAGATTTGTGGAAAATGAAAAAGTTTGACAGTTTGAGGAATATAACAAGTGGTTGAGGAATTTGCCTAAGCATACTTTTCTTGGGTTCCAGAGTTGTACAGATCCGAAAATTCGCACAATTGAGGAATCTCGTGAAAATCGTAGATGCTTAGCATAGTTCATCAATGATGTGGTGCTAGGCAGTGTTTGAGGAATCAAGTGCTTATCGTTTCTTGAGGAAAAACAGATTTCACATAGAAGATGTAAAATTTTAGATCTAACTTGCTGTAAAAATGGGATTTATTTACCCTGGAAGGTGCGCACGAAGAACACAAAAAGGTGTGTGTGGAGAAGCTCTTCGGTCGCGTGTCCAATGCACCCTAACTCGGCGACAGAGGACGTCTACGGAGGCGGCGGACGAAGATGGTCCGACTCCGGCATGGTTCCGGCGACGGAGAAGTCGAGGCAGTGAAGCTCTTCCTCACCGGTGACGAGACTACCAGCGATGGCGCTAGGGTTCGGTGGTGTATGCTGTGGCAGGAGAGCGATGGAGCGAAGAAGAGTATGCCGAGGGGGATAAGGACATATTTATAGCCAAAAGTTACTGTTGGCGCGAAAATTTCGGACCAAACCGCCCGTGCCTCTACGTCTCCGCAGGACACATTAGCTCCCGAATAGTGTGGTGGAGATAGTGGAGATCATGGTTATCCGATCGTTGGAAGTGGGGTTCAGTTACTGTGTATTAAAGAAACAATTTTTGAAGATTTGAGGATTTTCGTTACAAAATCATCAGCTGAGACGGACGCAGTGAGGATTTTGAACAAAGTTTCAAGTAGAACACATATGAAGAATTGAATAGACTGGATGAGTATAGCATAGAGGGAATGTAGGGTCCGATCACATTCACTTAGCAGAAATATCAACTTGAAGAAATAACAATAAGTGAATGCTGTTGAGGACTTTAAATCACAGTCTATCTAGTCAAATGAAAGTCATCAAGTATTTTTGAAGATTTTGTGATAAATCATCACAATGAAGAACAACTGTTTTGAAGAAAAACGCATTGTGAGGAAATTGATCATTTGAAGAAAATCAACTTGAGGAATTTCACATTGGGCGGTGGCGTGACCCACCATATAAGAATGTTGATTACAGACGCCGCATACAATTGTCGTAGGGCCCTGAGAATCAATTTCTTCGTTAATTTCTTCACATTCAGAGTGACATTCTTCATCAGTTGAACAAAACTGATTCATCACATGTTGCACATCTAAGTCATCAACTTTGCATAAGTGTTAGGATGTGTGCATGTTTTTACAAAACATTTGAAGACTCTAAGATATTTAGCTCACACCGCAACTTGCAAAACCTTTTCTCATCCAAGGGCTTAGTGAAGATATCTGCCAGTTGATCATCAGTCTTCACATGGTCAATGAGGATATTGCCCTTGAGGACCTGGTCCCGAAGAAAATGATGACGAATCTGGATGTGCTTGGTCTTCGAGTGTTGTACTGGGTTATATGCAATCTTGATAGCACTCTCATTGTCATAGTAGAGAGGCACATTCTTCATGTTGATGTCGTAGTCCTTGAGGGTTTGCTTCATCCATAGTAATTGAGCACAGCAAGAACCAGCAACAATGTACTCAACTTCGGAAGTGGAGAGTGATACGCAGTTCTGCTTCTTTGAGGACCAGCAAACTAGTGATCTTCCGAGGAAATGGCATGTGCCAGAAGTTGACTTGCGATCCACACGGTCACCAGCATAGTCAGAATCAGAATACCGTACCAGATGAAGATTTGAGCCCTTGGGATACCATAATCCTAGTGTTGGTGTGTGAGCTAAGTATCGAAGAATATGTTTCACAACCTTATGGTGTGATTCCTTCGGTTCTGCTTGAAAACGTGCACACATGCAAACACTAAGCATTATATCTGGCCTAGATGCACATAGATACAATAAAGAGCCAATCCTAGAACGATATACCTGCTGATCGAAATCTTTACCATTTTCATCAGTGCCGACGTGGCCGTTGGTAGGCATTGGAGTCTTGGCACCTTTGCATTCATGCATGTCGAATTTCCTCAGAACATCCTTGAGGTATTTCTCCTGTGATATGAATATTCCATTGCTTTGTTGACGAATTTGAAGACCTAAGAAGAATTTCAGCTCCCCCATCATGGACATCTGATATTCTTCACTCATCATGTAAGCAAATTCATCACTGTATCGTTTGTCAGTACAGCCAAATATGATATCATCGACATATATTTGACACACAAATAGCTCATTATCATAGGATTTAGTGAAAAGAGTTCGATCGAGTGAACCAGGTTTGAAGCCTTTCTTCATGAGGAATTCCTTCAATGTATCATACCATGCCCGAGGGGCTTGCTTGAGACCATAAAGAGCCTTTTTGAGTCTGAAGACTTTGTCTGGATTCTTTGGATCCTCAAAACCTGGGGGCTGAGCAACATATACTTCTTCCTCAAGCCTACCATTGAGGAATGCACTTTTCACATCCATTTGATATAAGATGATGTTATGATGATTAGCATAAGCAAGTAGTATTCGAATAGCTTCAAGTCTAGCGACAGGTGCAAAAGTTTCATCGAAATCTATTCCTTCAACCTGGGTGTAGCCTTGGGCTACACGTCGTGCCTTGTTCCTCACCACTTGACCGTCCTCATCTTGCTTGTTTCGGAAAATCCACTTGGTGCCGATGATGTTGTGCTTGCGAGGATCTGGTCGTTTGACGAGCTCCCATACGTCATTCAGCTTGAATTGAAGAAGTTAGTCTTCCATAGCTTGGATCCACTCCAGTTCCAGAAAAGCCTCAGCAACTTTTGAGGGTTCTGTGATGGATACAAAGGAGAAATGCCCACAAAAGTTAACTAAGTGTGAAGCTTTTGAGCGAGTGAGAGGACCTCGCGCGTTGATGTCGTTGAGGATTTTGTCAAGTTCTACTTCATTTGCAATCCTCGGATGAGTTGGTTGAGGATTTTGTCTGGGCTGAGGAAGTGGTGCTGGTGCAATTTCCTCAGGAGCATCTTCTTGATTTTCATCAGTGATGTGGATCGTTTCTTCATCAATTTCCTCAGTTGGGACAATGTCTTCAGTAGGCTTGAGCTTTATTGCTTCCTCTGGAGACAGCTTATCTGGATCAGAAGGCAATTGCTCTCTTTGCGAGCCATTAGTTTCATCGAACCGCACATCTACAGTCTCAACAACTTTGTTGTGATAGTTGTTGAAGACTCTGTAAGTGTGCGAGTCCTTTCCATAACCGAGCATAAAACCTTCATGTGCCTTAGGTGCAAATTTTGAGTTATGGTGAGGATCTCTAATCCAACATTTTGCACCGAAGACTTTGAAATAACTTACATTGGGTTTCTTGTCAGTGAGGAGTTCATATGAGGTTTTCTTGAGGAATTTGTGAAGATATACCCTGTTGATGATATGGCATGCAGTGTTGATTGCTTCAGGCCAAAAGCGACGAGGAGTCTGATATTCTTCAAGCATAGTTCTTGCCATTTCAACTAGAGTCCTGTTCTTTCTTTCGACGACACCATTCTGCTGAGGAGTATAAGGAGCATATAATTCGTGAGTAATACCAAGTTCATCAAGATAATCATCAAGACCAGTGTTTCTAAACTCGGTTCCATTATCACTCCTGATATGTTTGATCTTGATGCCAAAGTTCGTCGAGGCCCTTGAAGAAACCCGTTTAAAGATTTTCTGCACTTCAGTTTTATACACTATGATATGCACCCAAGTATATCTGGAATAATCATCAACCATGACGAAGCCATATAAAGATGTTGCATTTGTTAGTGTGGCATAGTGAGTAGGTCCAAATAGATCCATATGAAGCAATTCGAATGGACATGTAGTGGTCATGATAGTCTTCGAGGGAAGCTTGGATCTGGTCATTTCCCCAGATTCACAAGCACCGCAGAGATGATCCTTGAGGAATTTGACTGATTCGATGCCGATGACATGCTTCTTCTTCGCGAGCGTGTGCAAATTCCTCATGCCTGCATGACCTAGTCTTCGGTGCCACAACCATCCTTCTGAGTTTTTTCTAGTAAGCAAGTGGCTGGTTGAGGACCTGTAGAGAAATCAACAATATACAAATCCCCTCTTCTTACACCTTCGAAGACTTTGGATCTGTCAGATTCCACAATGACTACACATCTATATCTACCAAAGATAACAATCATATCAAGATCACAAAGCATCGAGACTGACATGAGATTAAAACCAAGGGATTCAACAAGCATCACTTTGTCCATATGCCTATCCTTGGAAATAGCCACTTTGCCAAGTCCCAATACCTTGCTTTTACCTTTGTCAGCATATGTGATTTGCTTCAGAGGTGATGGAGTTAGTGGCATATTCATCAGTAAGCTTTTATCACCAGTCATGTGATGTGTGCAGCCACTATCAAGAACCCACTTAGTATTCTTGGGTTTGTCATCCTACAGATGAATTAGTACATCTTACCATCTCATATGCTTCAGATTTGAAGAATATGATACTAATTTCATCAGATCAGTAATTTCATCATAACAGAAATGTAAGGACGTGTGAAATATTTCTATTTCATCAATCATTAGGTTGCGTCCTATCAAGCACTTCCTCAGGTCTCCAGCAAATTCTTCAGATGATGATTTTCATCTGGAGACCTGACCTGCAGAAGGGATTAGTTCAATTTCCCCACCACCCACATCTGAAGGGGTGGCAAAGCATTCATCATCCTGCGAGCACCATATGAGAAAGGTGGCATTGAAACCAATGCACTTGTCTTAACAGTAGGGGGATTAAAGTACTCATATGAATATGCAGAGAACTAGTTTGAGGATTTATGAGCATAATGATTTGAGGAGTAACGCTCATATTCATATTCCTTGTAGTTTCCCTGCATGTTAGACGCATTAGCATGGGTACGAGCATAGTTTTGACCAGTTGAGGATTTTGATCCTCTTGAAGACTTTGGTCCTCCTGAGGAATTTGATCTGGGGTTCAGATTCTTCAGTGGTGGTGTCATGAGGACATTCACCTGAAGATTTTCAAGACAACTTTTGGGAACCCAGATTTTCCTCAGGGGAGGGCCATTCCTGCAGTTAGTTCCAACATATCGAGCAAATACTTCACCAGATTGATTTTTGAACAGTTTATAGTTGGAGTCAAATGACTCATCTGAGGAATAGGATAATTCACATGAAAAGCCAGTTAGATTAGATGGATCAAAAGGAGGCCCAGTAGCAGCAACCCATGAGGTTTTGGGATACTGCTCAGGTTTCCAATAAGATCCATCAGCATTTAATTTCCTCTCAAAGGCAATTCCTTCTTTCCTCGGGTTCCTGTTCAAGATCTGCTTTTTGAGCACATCACAAAGGGTTTGATGTCCATTGAGGCTTTTGTATATGCCTGCCACGTACAATTCCTTCAACCCTGCATTTTCATCAGTAACATTTGTGTTTTCCTCAAGTGAGGAAATAGACACAACAGGTGCAGTTGAAGAATTTGTAGCAATAGTAGCATTTGATGATTCTGGTGAGGAATTAGCAGTTTCACGTTCAATGCATTTAAGACATGGAGGAATGAATTCAACTTGACCAGCGCTGATCTGTTGAGCTAGTAATGAATCATTTTCCATACGAAGATCATCATGAGACATCCTCAGCTTCTCAAGATCAAGCTTCCTTTGAAGAAATACATAGGAAAGCTTCTCATGCTCAGTGAGGAGTGTATCATAACGATCCTGAAGATTATCAAATCTAGACTGAAGACTTTTCACATCTTTAGTGAGGATTTGGGTAAGATTCATTTCATCATTCAACAGATCATCACTTTTATCTAGCAGTTTCTGAAGCTTTTCCACAGCACTTTGTTGTTTAGTGGCAATGATAGCAAGTTTACTGTAACTGGGTTTCTTATAATTATCAGGTTCACATTCACTTGAATCAGAGGAGGAGGCATTATTTGGTACCTTTGAACCTTTTGCCATGAAGCAAAAGGTTGGAGCGAAGTCATCAGCATAGTCATCAGTGTGGATGGTGCTATCATTTTCTTCAAGGTTGAAGATTGACTTGCTGATGAAAGTGGTTGCCAGTGCAAGACTAGCCTCTCCGGATTATGAGTCTTCATCAGAACCCTCTTCTTCATCACATTCCTCTGATTCTGCCTCGGAGTCCATTTCCTTGCCAATAATTGCCCGAGCCTTTCTGAAACTAGTCTTCTTGTGCGATGAGGGCCTTGAAGATGAGGATTTTGAAGATTTCTTCTTCTTCTTCGAGTCATTAGAACTGTCATCCTTGTATTTCTTCTTCTTTGATTCCTTTCCCCAACGGGGACAATCAGCAATGTAATGTCCTGATTTCTTGCACTTGTGACAGGTTCGTTTCTTGTAGTCCTCAAATGAAGATTCTGATTTCCTCATGTATCTTCTTGAAGATTTACCGAACTGACCACGTCGTGTAAATCTCTGGAATTTCCTCACGAGCATTGCAAGCTCCTGTCCAAATTCTTCAGGGTCACAAATGTTGTCATCTGTGTCTTCGTCTTTAGATGAGGAAATTGCTCTAGCCTTCAATGCACGTGGTCTGGAATAGCTTGGTCCATATAGATCTCTCTTTTCTTCTAGATGGAATTCACGAGTATTTAGCCTTTCTAGTATATCAGCTGGATCAAACATCTTGTAATCTGGTCTTTCTTGAATCATACAAACTAAAGTATCAAATGAAGAATCCAAAGATCTCAGCAGTTTCTTCACAACTTCGTGATCAGTGATGTCTCGAGCTCCCAGTGCTTGCAGTTCATTTGATATGTCAGTGAGGCGATCAAAGGTGTCTTGGCAACTTTCATTGTCATGTCTCTTGAAGCGATTGAAGAGATTGCGAAGAATATCAACACGAGAGTCACGCTGGGTTGATACTCCTTCATTTACCTTGCACAGTCTCTCCCAGATCAGTGTTGCAGAGCCCAAAGCACTTACTCTTCCAAACTGGCCTGGGCTCAGATGGCCACAGATGATGTTCTTTGCTTGAGAATCGAGTTGCTTGAATTTCTTCACATCAGCCGCAGAGACACTGGCAGAGATGATGGGGACGCCATGTTCCACAATATACCAGAGATCATTATCAATAGCTTGTAGATGGATTTGCATTTTGTTCTTCCAGAAGAGAAAGTTCTTTCCTTCGTAGGTAGGACATGCTGCAGTCACCTTAAACATGCCTGCAGTCGACATAACTAAAACTCCAGGTGGTTAAACAAAAATCACACAGAACAAGGGAGTACCTTGCTCTGATACCAATTGAAAGTGCGTTATATCGACTAGAGGGGGGTGAATAGGAGATTTTTAGAATTTCATCACGGAGGAAATTGTTGGAATTATGCCCTAGAGGCAATAATAAATATAGTTATTATTATAATTCCTGTATCAAGATAATCGTTTATTATCCATGCTATAATTGTATTGAATGAAGACTCATTTACATGTGTGGATACATAGACAAAACACCGTCCCTAGCAAGCCTCTAGTTGGCTAGCCAGTTGATCAAAGATAGTCAGTGTCTTCTGATTATGAACAAGGTGTTGTTGCTTGATAACTGGATCACGTCATTAGGAGAATCACGTGATGGACTAGACCCAAACTAATAGACGTAGCATGTTGATCGTGTCATTTTGTTGCTACTGTTTTCTGCGTGTCAAGTATTTATTCCTATGACCATGAGATCATATAACTCACTGACACCGGAGGAATGCTTTGTGTGTATCAAACATCGCAACGTAACTGGGTGACTATAAAGATGCTCTACAGGTATCTCCAAAGGTGTTAGTTGAGTTAGTATGGATCAAGACTGGGATTTGTCACTCCGTGTGAATGGAAAGGTATCTCGGGGCCCACTCGGTAATACAACATCACACACAAGTCTTGCAAGCAATGTAACTTAGTGTAAGTTGCGGGATCTTGTATTACGGAATGAGTAAAGAGACTTGCCGGTAAACGAGATTGAAATAGGTATACGGATACTAACTATCGAATCTCGGGCAAGTAACATACCGAAGGACAAAGGGAATGACATACGGGATTATGTGAATCCTTGGCACTGAGGTTCAAACGATAAGATCTTCGTAGAATATGTAGGATCCAATATGGGCATCCAGGTCCCGCTATTGGATATTGACCGAGGAGTCTCTCGGGTCATGTCTACATAGTTCTCGAACCCGCAGGGTCTGCACACTTAAGGTTCGACGTTGTTTTATGCGTATTTGAGTTATATGGTTGGTTACCGAATGTTGTTCGGAGTCCCGGATGACATCACGGACATCACGAGGGTTTCCAGAATAGTCCGGAAACGAAGATTGATATATAGGATGACCTCATTTGAATACCGGAAGGTTTTCGGAGTTACCGGGAATGTATCGGGAATGACGAATGGGTTCCGGGAGTTCACCGGGGGGGGGGGGCAACCCACCCCGGGGAAGCCCATAGGCCTTGAGGGTGGCACACCAGCCCTTAGTGGGCTGGTGGGACAGCCCAAAAGGGCTCTATGCACAAAGAAGAGAAAATCAAGAGAAAAGAAAAAAAAAGGGAGGAGGTGGGAAGGAAGGGGGACTCCCTCCCACCA
The DNA here is from genome assembly GCF_904849725.1 of Hordeum vulgare subsp. vulgare. Lineage (NCBI taxonomy): Eukaryota > Viridiplantae > Streptophyta > Magnoliopsida > Poales > Poaceae > Hordeum > Hordeum vulgare. Next base: position 133,080,319 of record NC_058522.1, on the reverse strand, counting down.
AACCAAGTCCAACTCGGTTTGGGGGGGAGTCCTCCCCCCTTGGACTCGGCCGACCCCCTTGGGGCTCCTTGAGCCCCAAGGCAAGGTCCCCTCCCTCCCACCTATATATACGGAGGTTTTAGGGCTGATTTGAGACGACTTTTCCACGGCAGCCCGACCACATACCTCCACGGTTTTTCCTCTAGATCGCGTTTCTGCGGAGCTCGGGCGGAGCCCTGCTGAGGCAAGGTCATCACCAACCTCCGGAGCGCCGTCACGCTGCCAGAGAACTCTTCTACCTCTCCGTCCCTCTTGCTGGATCAAGAAGGCCGAGATCATCGTCGAGCTGTACGTGTGCTGAACGCGGAGGTGCCGTCCGTTCGGTACTAGATTGTGGGACTGATCGCGGGATTGTTCGCGGGGCGGATCGAGGGACGTGAGGACGTTCCACTACATCAACCGCGTTCACTAACGCTTCTGCTGTACGATCTACAAGGGTACGTAGATCACTCATCCCCTCTCGTAGATGGACATCACCATGATAGGTCTTTGTGCGCGTAGGAAATTTTTTGTTTCCCATGCGACGTTCCCCAACAGTGGCATCATGAGCTAGGTTCATGCGTAGATGTCTTCTCGAGTAGAACACAAAAGTTTTTGTGGGCGGTGATGTGCGTTTTGCTGCCCTCCTTAGTCTTTTCTTGATTCCGCGGTATTGTTGGATTGAAGCGGCTTGGACCAACATTACTCGTACTCTTATGAGAGACTGGTTTCATCGTTACGAGTAACTCCGTTGCTCAAAGATGACTGGCAAGTGTCGGTTTCTCCAACTTTAGTTGAATCGGATTTGACCAAGGAGGTCCTTGGATGAGGTTAAATAGCACCTCATATATCTCCGTTGTGGTGTTTGCGTAAGTAAGATGCGATCCTACTAGATACCCATGGTCACCACGTAAAACATGCAACAACAAAATTAGAAGACGTCTAACTTGTTTTTGCAGGGTATGCTTGTGATGTGATATGGCCAATGATGTGATGTGATATATTGGATGTATGAGATGATCATGTTGTAATAGAAATATCGACTTGCACGTCGATGGTACGGCAACCGGTAGGAGCCATAGGGTTGTCTTTATACTAACGTGTGTGCTTGCAGATGCGTTTACTATTTTGCTAGGATGTAGCTTTAGTAGTAATAGCATGAGTAGCACGACAATCCCGATGGCAACACGTTGATGGAGATCATGGTGTGGCGCCGGTGACAAGAAGATCGTGCCGGTGCTTTGGTGATGGAGATCAAGAAGCACGTGATGATGGCCATATCATGTCACTTATGAATTGCATGTGATGTTAATCCTTTTATGCACCTTATTTTGCTTAGAACGACGGTAGCATTATGAGGTGATCTCTCACTAAAATTTCAAGACGAAATTGTGTTCTCCCCGACTGTGCACCGTTGCTACAGTTCGTCGTTTCGAGACACCACGTGATGATCGGGTGTGATAGACTCAACGTTCACATACAACGGGTGCAAAACAGTTGCGCATGCGGAACACTCGGGTTAAGCTTGACGAGCCTAGCATGTGCAGACATGGCCTCGGAACACATGAGACCGAAAGGTCGATCATGAATCATATAGATGATATGATTAGCATAGGGATGCTTACCACTGAAACTATACTGAACTCACGTGATGATCAGACTTGAGCTAGTGTAAGTGGATCATGAACCACTCAAATGACTTGAGAGATGTACTTTTTGAGTGGGAGTTTAGCGAATAATTTGATTAAGTTAAACTATAATTATCTTGAACATAGTCTAAGTCCACTTTGAATATATTTGTGTTGTAGATCATGGCTCACGCGATAGTCATCCTGAATTTTAATACGTTCCTAGAGAAAGCTAAAGTTGAAAGATGATGGAAGCAACTTTGTAGACTGGGCTTGTAATCTTAAGCTAATCTTACAAGATGGGAAGAAGGATTATGTCCTTAATGCTGCGTTAGGAGATGAACCACCCGCTACGGCTGATCAGGATGTTAAGAACACTTGGTTAGCACGTAAGGAGGACTACTTAGTTCAATGTGCAGTCTTGTATGGCTTAGAACCGGGACTTCAACGTCGCTTTGAGCGTCATGGAGCATTTGAGATGTTCCAGGAGTTGGAGTTTATCTTTCAGAAGAACCCCCAGATCGAGAGGTATGAGACCTCCGATAACTTCTATGCTTGCAAGATGGAGGAAAACTCATCTGTGAGTGAACATGTGCTCAAAATGTCTGGGAACTCAAACCGTCTAGCTGAGCTGGGGATTGAACTCCCGCAAGAAGCTATCACTCACATAATCCTTCAATCACTGCCGCCAAGCTATAAAGGCTTTGTGTTGAACTACAACATGCAAGGGATGAACAAGTCTCCCGGCGAGTTGTTTGCGACGCTGAAAGTCGCAGAGTCTGAACTCCGTAAAGAGCATCAAGTGTTGATGGTGAATAAGACCACTAGTTTCAAGAGAAACGGCAAAGGCAAGAAGGGCAATTCGAAGAAGAGCGGCAAGCCTGTTGCCAATCCAACGAAGAAACCCAAAGCTGGACCTAAGCTGGAAACGGAGTGTTACTATTGCAAGGGTATGGGTCACTGGAAGCGCAATTGCCCCAAGTATCTGGCAGATAAGAAGGCGGGCAGAGAAAAATCAAGTATATTTGATATACATGTTACTGATGTGTACTTAACCGGCTCTCGTAGTAGTGCGTGGGTATTCGATACCGGTTCTGTTGCTCATATTTGCAACTCGAAACAGGAACTGCGGAATAGGCGCAGGCTGGCGAAAGATGAAGTGACGATGCGCGTAGGAAATGGTTCCAAGGTTGATGCAATCGCCGTCGGCACAGTGTCACTTCAGTTACCGTCAGGATTAGTGATGAACTTAAATCATTGTTATTTAGTGCCTGCGTTGAGCATGAACATTATATCTGGATCTTGTTTATTGCGAGACGGTTACTCTTTTAAGTCAGAGAATAATGGTTGTTCTATTTCTATGAGTAACATCTTTTATGGTCATGCACCGAATGTGAGAGGATTGTTCATATTGAATCTTGATAGCGATACGCATATACATAACATTGAGACCAAAAGAGTTAGAGTTAACAATGATAGCGCCATATTTTTGTGGCACTGCCGCTTAGGTCATATTGGTGTAAAGCGCATGAAGAAACTCCATGCTGATGGACTTTTGGAGTCACTTGACTTTGATTCACTTGACACGTGCGAACCATGCCTCATGGGCAAGATGACTAAGACTCCGTTCTCAGGAACAATGGAGCGTGCAAGTGACTTGTTGGAAATCATACATACCGATGTGTGTGGTCCGATGAGCGTGGAGGCACGCGACAGATATCGTTATTTTCTCACCTTCACTGACGATTTAAGTAGATATGGTTATGTCTACTTGATGAAGCACAAGTCTGAAACATTTGAAAAGTTCAAGCAATTTCAGAGTGAAGTGGAAAATCATCGTAACAAGAAGATCAAGTTCCTGCGGTCTGATCGTGGGGGTGAATATCTGAGTTTCGAGTTTGGTGCTCACTTAAGACAATGTGGAATTGTTTCACACTTAACACCGCCTGGAACACCACAGCATAATGGTGTGTCCGAACGTCGTAATCGTACTCTATTAGAGATGGTGCGATCTATGATGTCTCTTACTGATTTGCCGTTATCATTTTGGGGCTATGCATTAGAAACAGCTGCATTCACTTTAAATAGGGCACCATCAAAATCCGTTGAGACGACTCCATACGAACTGTGGTATGGCAAAAGGCCAAAGTTGTCGTTTCTTAAAGTTTGGGGATGTGATGCTTATGTCAAAAAGCTTCAGCCTGAAAAGCTGGAACCCAAAGCGGAAAAGTGCGTCTTCATAGGTTACCCAAAAGAGACAGTTGGGTACACCTTCTATCTCAAATCCGAGGGCAAAGTGTTTGTTGCTAAAAACGGAGCTTTTCTCGAGAAGGAGTTTCTCTCGAGAGAATTGAGTGGGAGGAAGATAGAACTTGACGAGGTTGTCGAACCTCTCATCCCTCTGGATGGTGGCGCAGGGCAAGGGGAAACCTCTGTCATTGCAACGCCGATTGAGGAGGAAGTTAATGATGATGATCATGAAACTCCAGTTCAAGTTTCTGTCGAATGATGCAGGTCGACGAGACCACGTGCTGCTCCAGAGTGGTACGGTAATCCCGTCTTATCAATCATGTTGTTAGACAACAATGAACCTGCGAATTATGAAGAAGCAATGGTGGGCCCAGATTCCAACAAATGGCTAGAAGCCATGAAGTCCGAGATAGGATCCATGTATGAGAACAAAGTGTGGACTTTGGAGGTACTGCCTGAGGGTCGGAAGGCCATTCAGAACAAATGGATCTTTAAGAGGAAGACGGACGCTGACGGTAATGTGATCGTTTATAAAGCTCGATTTGTGGCAAAGGGTCTTTCACAAGTTCAAGGAGTTGACTACGATGAGACTTTCTCACCCGTAGCGATGCTTAAGTCCGTCAGAATCATGTTAGCAATAGCTGCATTTTTCGATTATGAAATCTGGCAGATGGATGTCAAAACGGCGTTCCTTAACGGTTTCCTTAAGGAAGAGTTGTATATGATACAACCCGAAGGTTTTGTCGATCCTAAGAATGCTAACAAGGTGTGCAAGCTCCAGCGATCCATTTATGGACTGGTGCAAGCATCTCGGAGTTGGAACAAACGCTTTGATGTGGTGATCAAAGCATTTGGGTTTATACAAGTGGTTGGAGAATCTTGTATTTACAAGAAAGTGAGTGAGAGCTCTGTGGCATTTCTAACATTATATGTGGATGACATATTACTGATTGGAAACAACGTAGATTTTTTAGAGAGCATAAAGGATTACTTGAATAAAAGTTTCTTTATGAAGGACCTAGGAGAAGCTGCTTACATTCTAGGCATTAAGATCTATAGGGATAGATCAAAACGCCTGATAGGACTTTCACAAAGCACATACCTTGATAAAGTTTTGAAAAGGTTCAAAATGGAACAGTCCAAGAAAGGGTTCTTGCCAGTTCTACAAGGTACGAGATTGAGTAAGACTCAGTGCCCAGCAACTGATGAAGATAGAGAGCATATGCGCTCCGTCCCCTATGCTTCAGCCATAGGTTCTATCATGTGTGCGATGCTGTGCACTAGACCGGATGTTAGCCTGGCCATAAGTATGGAAGGTAGGTTCCAGAGTAATCCAGGAGTGGATCACTGGACAGCGGTCAAGAATATCCTGAAGTACCTGAAAAGGACTAAGGAGATGTTTCTCGTGTATGGAGGTGACGAAGAGCTCGCCGTAAAAGCTTACGTCGATGCAAGCTTTGACACAGATCCGGACGACTCTAAGTCGCAAACAGGATACGTATTTATTCTTAATGGGGGTGCAGTAAGCTGGTGTAGTTCCAAGCAAAGCGTCGTAGCAGATTCTACATGTGAAGCGGAGTACATGGCTGCCTCGGAGGCGGCTAAGGAGGGTGTCTGGATGAAGCAGTTCATGACGGATCTTGGAGTGGTGCCAAGCGCACTGAATCCAATAACCTTGTTCTGTGACAACACTGGTGCCATTGCCTTAGCAAAGGAACCGCGGTTTCACAAGAAGACCAGACACATCAAACGACGCTTCAACCTCATCCGTGACTACGTCGAGGGAGAGGACGTGAATATATGCAAAGTGCACACGGATCTGAATGTAGCAGACCCGCTGACTAAACCTCTTCCACGGCCAAAACATGATCAGCACCAGAACTGTATGGGTGTTAGATATATTACAATGTAATTCACATGGTGATGTGAGGGCTAGATTATTGACTCTAGTGCAAGTGGGAGACTGTTGGAATTATGCCCTAGAGGCAATAATAAATATAGTTATTATTATAATTCATGTATCAAGATAATCGTTTATTATCCATGCTATAATTGTATTGAATGAAGACTCATTTACATGTGTGGATACATAGACAAAACACCGTCCCTAGCAAGCCTCTAGTTGGCTAGCCAGTTGATCAAAGATAGTCAGTGTCTTCTGATTATGAACAAGGTGTTGTTGCTTGATAACTGGATCACGTCATTAGGAGAATCACGTGATGGACTAGACCCAAACTAATAGACGTAGCATGTTGATCGTGTCATTTTGTTGCTACTGTTTTCTGCGTGTCAAGTATTTATTCCTATGACCATGAGATCATATAACTCACTGACACCGGAGGAATGCTTTGTGTGTATCAAACATCGCAACGTAACTGGGTGACTATAAAGATGCTCTACAGGTATCTCCAAAGGTGTTAGTTGAGTTAGTATGGATCAAGACTGGGATTTGTCACTCCGTGTGAATGGAAAGGTATCTCGGGGCCCACTCGGTAATACAACATCACACACAAGTCTTGCAAGCAATGTAACTTAGTGTAAGTTGCGGGATCTTGTATTACGGAACGAGTAAAGAGACTTGCCGGTAAACGAGATTGAAATAGGTATACGGATACTAACTATCGAATCTCGGGCAAGTAACATACCGAAGGACAAAGGGAATGACATACGGGATTATGTGAATCCTTGGCACTGAGGTTCAAACGATAAGATCTTCGTAGAATATGTAGGATCCAATATGGGCATCCAGGTCCCGCTATTGGATATTGACCGAGGAGTCTCTCGGGTCATGTCTACATAGTTCTCGAACCCGCAGGGTCTGCACACTTAAGGTTCGACGTTGTTTTATGCGTATTTGAGTTATATGGTTGGTTACCGAATGTTGTTCGGAGTCCCGGATGACATCACGGACATCACGAGGGTTTCCAGAATAGTCCGGAAACGAAGATTGATATATAGGATGACCTCATTTGATTACCGGAAGGTTTTCGGAGTTACCGGGAATGTATCGGGAATGACGAATGGGTTCCGGGAGTTCACCGGGGGGGGGGGGGGGGCAACCCACCCCGGGGAAGCCCATAGGCCTTGAGGGTGGCACACCAGCCCTTAGTGGGCTGGTGGGACAGCCCAAAAGGGCTCTATGCACAAAGAAGAGAAAATCAAGAGAAAAGAAAAAAAGGGAGGAGGTGGGAAGGAAGGGGGACTCCCTCCCACCAAACCAAGTCCAACTCGGTTTGGGGGGGGAGTCCTCCCCCCTTGGACTCGGCCGACCCCCTTGGGGCTCCTTGAGCCCCAAGGCAAGGTCCCCTCCCTCCCACCTATATATACGGAGGTTTTAGGGCTGATTTGAGACGACTTTTCCACGGCAGCCCGACCACATACCTCCACGGTTTTTCCTCTAGATCGCGTTTCTGTGGAGCTCGGTCAGAGCCCTGCTAAGACAAGGTCATCACCAACCTCCGGAGCGCCGTCACGCTGCCGAAGAACTCTTCTACCTCTCCGTCTCTCTTGCTGGATCAAGAAGACCGAGATCATCGTCGAGTTGTACGTGTGCTGAATGCGGAGGTGCCGTCCGTTCGGTACTAGATCGTGGGACTGATCACGGGATTGTTCGCGGGGCGGATCGAGGGACGTGAGGACGTTCCACTACATCAACCGCGTTCACTAACGCTTCTGCTGTACGATCTACAAGGGTACGTAGATCACTCATCCCCTCTCGTAGATGGACATCACCATGATAGGTCTTCGTGCGCGTAGGAAATTTTTTGTTTCCCATGCGACGTTCCCCAACAGAAATTCCTTTTGAGGAAATTCCTCACTGATGACTAACTTACTGTGGAAATAGTAAAGGATCAGAAGTACAAAGTTTCACAACAGCAGTTTTTCAGAGTGAAGAATGTGAAAACAGATTGCACAGTGAGCAGGCACGCAGAATACAGATGTGGATTAACTGACGTGAAGAATTTGGGGTTGAGGAAATTCAAAGAAAGTCTTCAGCAAATTCTTCAAACAGTTGCAGTGAAAGTCATCAACACATAATACGAGAAAAGTAAGGAGTTGAGGAATTAGAACCCGTTTCTCAGTGAAGACAATCGTTGATGACCCAGTTCCAACTGCTGTGACAGTCGTACATCTGGTTTGGAGCGGCTTGGTATTGAAACCAAAGGACACACAGTCCCGGGACACACAGTCCCTACCGTATTCTCCTTGAGCTAAGGACACAAGTCCTCAACCAACACTCGTGGTAAGTCTTCAGGGCAGACTTCCAAACCCTCACAAACTTGGTCACCCGGCGATCCAGAATTGACTGCTGGAAAGCTCTAGACCATGACGCCTAACCGTTTGGAGGATGCACAGTCCTCAAAGGTAAAAGGCTTCAGTCCCACACAGGAACAACTTCTTCAGTGATGCTCAATCACTAGGTTTGGTTTGTGGTTTCGGTGTATGGGGTATTTCCTCACTGATGAATTACTCTCGAAAGCTTTGAGGAATTGGGTTGCTCTTATGACAAGTGTTAGTTTCTAACGGAGGAGCCAACCAGCTAGTGGTTGTGGGGGTGGCTATTTATAGCCTGGGAGCATCCCGACATGATTTGGCACTAATGCCCTTAAATAATATGACCGTTGGAGTGGATAATACCAATGACTTGGCGTGGCTATCGAAACGGTCGGAACCCTCAACTGTGAGAGTCCTCATGTCACTCGTATTCCTCACTTGAGGCTTTTGGTAGGATTAGGCTTGGGTTGAGCATCATGAGGAAATTCATTCCAAAGTGTAACTTCGACCCCCTTTAACAGTACGGTATTCCTATTACTCAAATGCGAAGAAAATAAAACAGAAAGTGTTAATCTTCATGCTTCAAATTCTTCAGAGTGATTTTCTTCAGGACACACCGGACTTCTCAATATCAGTATCTTCATGAGGAATATCAATTTCATCGCAGATTCCTCGCGATTCATTTCTTCAGCTTCAGACCAATTGCTTCAACTGAAGACATATATTTTTAGGGGTCGATATTCTTCAAATATCTCAAACTCATCAATGACTTATAGATCCTGTGTACACTCACAAACACATTAGATACTTAACCTATAAGTCTTCAAACCACCAAAATCACTAAGGGGCACTAGATGCACTTACAAGTACCTTTGTACTCACGGTTGCTTTATTTATGTTTTGCAGAGAAGATTTAGTCTGATTAAAGGTTTCCACGCGATGTGTTCAATGTTGACCGGAATAGCTTGGGAATCCCAGACAGAGGCCTGGCTCCTTTGGTAGGGTCGTAGTAGCTTTTCAGGCTCTTCTAGCCACTTTTAGTAGATGTTTGTACCCATACATGATTTGCTTCCGCTTGTTGTTTGTATGACTTGAGTGTCGGGTCACGAGACCCCTGTTTGTAATATCACACTATGTTGATTCTTATGAGTCCTTAATAAAAGCTTGAGTCATAGAGTTATGTTGTGATTCCATGTTGTATCTACACATATCGTGCATATTGTGTGTATGTTACGAAATGCATTATATGTGTGGGATTCGACACCTAGTTGTGTGCATTTAGTAGTACTCTTTACAGGGAAATGCCTCTTTGTGCTTCTATCGAGCCTTGGTAGCTTGCTACTGCTCTAGACACATTGATTGACCGGCGTGTATCCTTCTTTTCTGTTGTGTCTGTCCCCTCGGGGAAATGTCACGCGGTGTAATGGAGTCCATGTAGCTTTCTACGACTCGTCTACACACGTTGTTGATCGACACCTGCCTTGCTGGGTTATGTATGCATGTCCCTGTACGGATGTACCGCTTGGGTTTATAACTAGTCATGTCGACCCGGGTTCTTTGTCGTTTGAACGCTAGCAACATATTCATATACGTGAGCCAAAAGACGCTAACGGTCCCGGCCAAGGTAAGGTGGCAGCCGTTGAGTTTACCATGCGTGAGGCCGCCAAGTGATGTGATGTGTTATAGGCTGGGTTCTTATGACTTAGGATCGGGGTCCCGATAGTTTTGGTATCAGAGCTTGACTGCCTGTAGGATAACCAAGCCAAACTGGTCGATGTTGAGTCTAGCAACTCTTTCGTTATATAAGGGAATTGTTTGTGGAAGGGAACGTAAGGCTCTTTTTTACTCCTTTCCTTGTGTCATTCTTATTCTGAGTCATCCTCTTCTTTATTCTACGGGGGTTTATTAATTAGGCTTTCTCATCTATTCATTAGGATGACGAGTTACTAGGTTGGAGACCTATAGGAAAGTTGTTATCTTCAAGGATGAGTGTCTCCATAAGAATTCAATTGTTATGTTGTTAGTTTTCTTGCAGGTTGCCTCATATTTCATGCCCGTACAACCGTTATGATGTCCGAGTTTTCCATGGTTTCCAAATAATTTGTTGCAATTGCAAATCCTCTCATCTCGAGTTAATGTATTTTGGCAGACCAAGCACACTAATCATCATGATGAGGTACTCTATTACCTCAACCTATTGTTGATGTGTTAGGAAACCATGTCACCTCGAAAACCACCCAATAGTCTAGATTTGCTTTATGTTTCCAGTGTGATAGTTCCGGCCATCATTTTCAAAAACATCTTGTGATGTTATTTAGTTTTTAGGTATTCTATTTCTGGGTCTTTGAATCCAAGGATCATTCCGCTGACTTCTGTTGATAGTGTTGGTAGTTCCTTTAAAATGATTAGTAACCTTGTTGTAGTCCTCAAGGTGCGTGGTATATCATTCTTCCAATACCATGGACCATCTCTGTCACAAGTTCTTCGTGAACTAAAGATCATAACAAGAGTGCTCGTGATGAGTTCTCTACTCCATATCGTGATTCTGCCTACTTTGCCCTTCTGCATGGGTTATCTGGAAGAATTATGTTGAACCCGTTCGACATTCTAATCCATGCATCCATAACTCAAGAAATCATGTGCTCTTGAGTTGGCCCTATCTAGTTGGATTCTGACCTTCATCTATGAGAGGATAGTTAAGAGTAGTTGCGCATCCATGTCATCGATGCCTATTATTCTTTTAGTCTGTCAAGCCATTCTATCTCAGAATGACTCGGAGAAGCAAACTCCAGTACCTCATTCATTTCTTGGATTGGGTCAAAGTAGTTGTACTCTGCAGATCAAAATGCCAACCCAGCTTTTGTTATGTTCTATCTTAGAGTATTACCCTCTTGTTGTCAAGAATGTTGTGAGAATTGCACCATCTCTTAGGAACTCTTGATGTAGTGATACTTCTCGCTATCATTGTTCATCCCTCGGTTTTCCTCTTGGTTGTAACCGGAATATCGACAAGTGAACCATGATGTGTGAAATCAATACTCCTAGCAATGCCATTATTTAGTAGTTAATGGACAATAAATTCACTCTTATGGTGATGATGATTGAATCGTCATCCTAAGATTGACCGTGCTACCTAGTCCATGTTTCATGGTGCACTTTTCGATCAATGGGTTAGGATTATATCAATCCTTCGCTCTTTGATCACATCATCTTGCCCTGAAAAGCAATATTGTTCCCGAGCTTAATAATATATCGGTGGTTCGTGATTTTCCGAATATCTTCTCGGAAGTATTACCAGGTTGTTTCCTGACTGTTATGACAGAGCTCGTGATCAAGTTGGTTTCTCTATAAGCCATTTTCTCCAAGAATCCGTATTGGATACCCCGAGCTAGTTGGTTAAGCTAAACAACAACTTGGAGAGTTGGAAGATAAAAGCTTCGCCTAAACTTAGTTCATTTAAAAAGGATATTTTTCCTGTTGTGAGAGTCTTGAAGAAAGATGATATTGTCATCGGTTGATTCGTGTGATCAATTGTTGCATATATTATCTTGTTCAATTCTGATTTGAGCATGGGCTATTGTCAAATCAAACTCAGAACCAAAGATTTTCGTAGCGGTGTCTTACTCATGGATTTCTCTCAGCATACACTATTATATTCTTTTATCTGACCAATGCTATTATCTTGCTCACATAGTTGTGGAAATCCATTTATATGGGTATCTTGATGCATTGTTGTTGAGCCCATCGGCAACATTCTAACTTGTTCCATGATCTATGTTGGACATTAAGCTAGTGCTGGAAACTTTGTAGACATTGTCTTCGCGTCTCGTGCACGAGGTATATGTTAGTGTAAGAAGTGACTTCCTCTAATTCATGTGCACCTGATGCAAGTTGCCGCCGTGAATTCAAGAAAAGTTAATTTGTTTCTTCGGAATCATTCCAAGTCAATCATGCAAGTGCGAAGTATTCTATGGTTTGATAGACTCATCATCTTCACTCCATATGTATCTCCTAGCACACCAAGACACTTATTGATTTGTTCAAGGAAAAGAAGTTAGGTGTCATTCCCGAAGGGCCCAGTCGGAGTTGCACATGGCTTCGATATCCAAAATGATGGTTCCCAAATCAGAACTCAGTAGTGTTTTGTTGTAAGATTTATATGTGTTCAGAGTTGTCTTGGGCAGTGTGTTCACGTGGGTCTCGCAATCCAGCTCTTGTTTTGGAGTTGTCTTCCATATTTCATTTCCTGAGAATCACGCAATGTTATCTCGTCGATTTGTGTTGCAAACTTTCTCTCCGGACATGCTGAGTCTGAAGCATCGTGTGACCAACCGGAGCTGAATCTCAGGCAGTTATAATGGTTGGAACTTTCCCCAAGAATTATAATATTGGTCTCTACCCGGTAAAGCGATGTAATGGCTAACACACCTAGCCGGAAGACTTGATATTATAATATCTTGCATTAGCAACCTTAGCCATCTTCCGTGAGGTTTTTGGTATGACCTATTTTATAAGTTGTTCCTCATGGACTCCCTTTGATGCCCGAATTCCAACCTATATTTGATGTGCTAGATATAAAGCATGACCTATAATTGGGTTGTGCTAGTACATCAAGGAGAACATTAGAAGAGGAGTGCTAAATGTCTCTTGGTCGATCAACCAGATTTCTTTCCCTTGGCACAGCTAAGGCGAAATCTGAGGAAGTGTTGTCTTCCTTTGCATCTGCATCCTCCATCACTGTTCATCATGGTAGTATGTTGTGTCACCAGGATCCTTGGCACGGATGTTGGTAAACCTTGATGAATATGGAAATGCTCAAGTTCTTGAGAGCACGCTCAGACACTAGGTTATATCCTCGGTAATAATTGGATTGTTCCTTCCGTTTGCCGAGTTGTTCAATAACTCTAGTTTCTTTCCAACCTGAGTATGCCATTCTTTCAAATTCCTTGAAACAATCATTTGTGAATTGCCTTACTTTGGTATGAAGAGTTTCAATGATATTTGGATCAAAAGTAATTCTTTTTGCCACTTAAAGGAATACCTCTATGAGTCACCTTCCTAAGGTGCCTCGTTGTGGTATGAAGGGCAACTTAATCCTCGCTACTTTGAAACCTCATCATCATCTGTCTTAAGCGTGGATTTGTTGGCTACCAATCGCACCTCTGTTATATGTCTCATTTTCTCATCCGTGTTTTGGTGTTGTGTCTCAGCTCAAGGGACGTTCCTATGTCTCATTCTATGAGTTGATCTTGAGTTGCTTGATCTTTGAGGAAATCGAATCTTGTAGAGCCTTCCTGTTCTTTTGTCGTCGAGCTAGATGAAGACCTCAAAGACAAAGATGTCACGATCAACATGATGCGATGAATCAATATCCTCGAGAGGAGCAAATGGATCATGAAGATTGTGATAGTTTAGTGTCCCCTCTTCCTCTTCCCGACTACTCTTGAATCTCGGGACGAGATTCTTGTTTAGTGGGGGTGAGTTGTCACAGCCCTAGATTATAGCTTGTAGTTAGTTGCATCAGTAAGCACTCATGAATGCATTCAAATCAATTTAATTCAAATTTGGATGATCTACAAATGGGGATGACCAAACCCTAACACCAAACAACATCCAAATAGGTTCAACAAGAGAAAAATCCTAGCTACTCCATATTCAAAACAAAACCCTAGCAACTCTATATGCAAAACAATTCAAAAGTGGTGACAAATCAATGAACCAAAATGGTTTTCATAAAAGTCCATCATTTTTGATAAATGTTGGAAATAAAATATCAGGGTGATATATATTTTCAAAATACATTTGGCATTTTATTCTAAACTCAAAAGCCACTGAAATCAATTAATCAATTGATTTCAAATACTTCCTAGTTTTATAAAATGTTGAAAACTTCACATGGGGTTGGAAATTTTCCAAATGACACCCCAGAGTTGTTTAGCTATTTTCTTTGAATTAGTTAGAGCCAAAACAAATAAAAACAAATGTGAGAAAGAAAACAAAACAGAAAAAGGGAAAACAAAGGAAACTAACCTGCGCTCACCTGCTGGCCCAGCCCACCAAGGGGGTTTCCCCTGTCGTCTTCCTCCTCGTGCCAGAAGGCAGAGGAGAAGGAAGGCACGGCGCGCCACTCACCACCTCCTGCTTCGCGTGGAGCTCTCCCCTGTGTAATGCCCCAAGTGTAAAACCTACCCTATTTGGACCTACTTCATGTGGGACCACCTTGTCTTTGATATGAGAGTGTCGTATGCTTGGATGATTTCATGTGTGTTCCTACTATTTCCTTTTCATGCATGCATGCATAGCATATCATTGCATGCCCTTACCTTGAGTTGTTGCACTATGATTTCTTGTGGTGTTAGTAATAAATGTAGGTGGTGCTCTTGTGGTTAGCTACCTTGTGATTTCATGTGTGATGTCATGTGATGATGGTGTGTAGAGTGTAGGAGTGGTTGCTTGGGATTTTCAAAGCTCATTGCAATTTCAAACCCTTTTCCTCTCCTATTTTCTCAAGTTCAAAATTCCATCTTCACAAGAGCTGTTTTAAAATGTCTTGTATTTAGAGGTTATTGTGGGGATGATGATGTAATGATGTGGAGTTTTATTTTGGGTCTTGAGAGTGTATATAAATCACAAAACAGTATAATTAATTGCTGTTTTCTATTTATTTAAATGCCCCATAAAATTCGTTTTGCATTTTATTTTAAAAGCTTAGGTATTTTTATGCCCAGGGACATTTTTCTTTTGATTTTTATTATCAGCAGTAGTCCTCAGGGTTTCTTTTCTTTCTCTGTTTTTTTACCTAATTAGAAATATCTCCAGGGTTGTTTTCTTTTTTTTCTCTGGTGGGCTCCCTCCCACCCAGAGAGGCCCAGTATCTCCTCCCTGGCCCAGGTCCCTTCGCGCCAGCAGCCCGCTCGACGTCCCTCGTCTTCCTCCTAGCGACATCACGCTCGTACGATCAAAGCTCCACCTCCCGATCTCCCTTCCCATCGATCTGGTGGCTCCGAGCTTGCCTCCCGAGTCGTTATAAGGAGACCGCAGCCTCCCCGCAACCCTAGGGCGCCGCTTTTCCCTCCCCTCGTCCCTCGCACCGCCAAGACAGGAACCTGCAGGCCGCCATGAGAGGAGCTTGTTGAGCTCGTAGCGGCAGCAGGAGACGTCGCCTCGCCCCGTCAGCAGTGCCAGGAGGACGCGGTGGCCGAGGAGGCCGCATTCCCGCAGTCACACGTCGACGTCCTCGACTTCCTCGACGTCCTCGTCGTCCGCGTCTTCCCCGGCCGGCCACCTCCTCTACATCGGTTCGCTCCCCCTCCTTCCTCTCCGTTCATTCCCGTAGGTGAGCGAGGTGAGCTGCAGTGCCTTCCCTTCGCTCCCCCTCTCGGCGTAGCATGCGTTGGAGAGGAGAGACCATCGCCCTGCCGGAGTAGACGGTAGACCGGCGTCGTAAAATGCAGCAGTAGCTCCGGTGCAGTTACGGGGTGCCAAGCGGGCACCTATTCCCGTCAGATCGGAAATGGAACCCCTGGGCCCCCCGCGTCCCCCGCCGAGGGTTCTCCCTGCCGTAGTTGGTCGAGAGAGGTGCCGCCAGCTCCCTCTGGTTCGGCCGCCGGCGGGACTCCTCGTAGGAGCAGAGCGGCTTCTTCTGTTTCCACAACACAATAGTGCCAGTCGTCGATCTGTAGCGTGGTGGTAGTGGTAGTGCTGCCAGTGCATGTTGCCTGTAGGAGGGCGTGGGTTCGAGTCCCCCCCTCGGCACCTTCTTTTTGGGTTGAAGTGTTTTCGGTTTAGTGTACTACAGGGAAGCCTTACCCTGCTTGTTCCACCTCCCTTGTTACAGCAGTAGCAGCAGCGCAGTGGATGGGTGTGGTGTGTTGCACCAGGGGCTGTGGGGTTCGAATCCCAAAGAGACCCCAATTCTTTTCCCTTTTCTTTCTTCCTGTATTTTTTGTTGTGTTCCCTTACTTTGTTTGCTATTCCATGCCTAGGTCAATGGGGAACATATGCCTTATATATATTTTTACCTCCCTGTTATTTGATGGAGGAGTTAGAGAGAGCATGTATGTAGGGTTCATGCGTTTTAGGGTAGATGTGTAGGTTTATGTGTGTGCGAGTGTGTGCTTGAGGGTGAGTGTGTGTGCAAATGTGTGTGTAACCCTACACACATACTTGTGCAATTGCACAAGTCCTTGAGTTTAAGCCTTGGTGGTGGTAGTTTTGTGCATGTGAGTGTGTTTCCTTATGCTTGGAGTTGGGATCTTGCACAATGTGGTGGTAGTGTGATTGTTGTGTGTGTGAGCCTCACACATGCCAAGGCATGATGGGCCTTGATGTGCACATGAGCAAGCTAGGGTGTGTAGGTGTTGGAATCATGATATGAGTGTAGTTAGTGTATGTACTAACTAGCATGGGTAGGACTAGCTATGTGTTATGCTTGACATGTGTGTGTGTGTGGACCTTCCCACCTTTGCAAGTTGTGCACCTCCTCATGTTTAATATGAGAGAGAGCATGTTGTGTGTGGGGTTGGCTTGTGATAAGTATTCGTGTAGTTGATGTGCATGACACAAACATGGGGTTCAAACCCCCATGTCACTTTTTCATTGTGCACATGAACTCTACCTTTGTTGTAGTTGTCTTAGAAGAGTACTTTATGGAGTTGCATATTCAGTTTTGTTGCAAGTTTGATCTTTGATTCCATGGAATAGGTGGAGCCCAAGGGCATGAGTTTTTGTGTGTTAGTAGTAGGGGTTTTTCTCTACACCATAGTGGTGTCAATTACCTCTTGGTGTTATGTGTGTGCAAACTATGCCTAGACAAAGTGGGCATGTGACTGAAAAATTCCAGATTAGTGAAGTCTGAAATTTCAGTAAGTCTGGGATTCTGGAAACATTTTCTTCCCCTATAGATGAGGATGTGCTGGTCATTCTGTTGAGAACTAGCCTTAGTTCAGTGCTAGGATTTTGAACCTGGTATGTTTGTGAAGCTCCCTGCCAAATTTCAAATCATTTGGAGTCCAGTAGATGGTGTTTTGATTGCTGTCAAAAGGCTTCAGACAGAGACAGGAACTGAGGTGCAGGAATTTTCACGAAGTCCCTGAGATCTGATGGTTTTGAGAAAGTTTGTGGCCTTGTATCTTCTAGAGTTTAATTCATTTTGATGTGATTCCTGCTAGTCCTTGTAGTGTTCTTGGTGGACAACAGGCACATATATAAATTGTCATGTTTGAATACATGTAGCTATGTTGCATGCAGCTCCCAAATAGCTAAGATGCAGTTTATGGCAGATTATGTAGTTTTGTCATTTTGATCAAAGTGTGTGCTTAATTGTTGTTGTGGTGTTCTTTCTTGCTCCAATCCATTCATGTTGGGTTGTTACATGTCTTGGCAACCTGGGAATACCAGATTTGTGCCAAATGTGAGTGTGGTGTTGAATCTTCCACGTAGAGCTTCATATCTTGTTTCGTTGATTCCCGTTGATCCGTAGCTCCGTTTGCAATGTTCTTTATATGGTTTTGCGCCATTTTCACGAGCCGCATCTGTTCCTGTCATTCTCATGCATGTAAAAATAGCTTAGTGTAAAGTTCTGTCCAGAAACTTGCAGTAGTTTACTTTGCTTTTGCTAGTGATAGAAATAGTGGTGCATGCTCAAATTTCATCTCATGCATCATGTGTTTGTTGCATCTTGTGGTGCTCCTGTTCATTGGCTGTTATTCTTATGTTGGGTAGCACCGGGATCGGAGAACGAATACGTGGAGTCAGGAGAGTACGTGCAGGACGAACCAGAACCATTCCAAGCTGAGGATATCACAGGCAAGATTATATGACCTTGATTCCATCTCTAGACTTGTTATGTTAGTTTCGTTTCCATGTCATATTGCTCGCTGCCTACCACTGAAATTAAATTGCCTCTTCATATGCCATGAGCCCAAACATCGTACTCCTTCCTAGCAAACTTGTATGGCTAAGTAGGCTTGCTCAGCTTCTAATGTTAGCGTTGCTAGTTGCAGGTGTTTTGACTCATGTGATAACATGAGCTTGATATCATTATATTAAATTCTGTTATTTATTTACTTCACCTATATACTTGGTAAATGACGGGAAGCCTAGCCTTTTGCCGGGTGCCTTGTTCCGTTATTGTCGCCTTAGTTACTGGTTACCGGTGTTTGATTCCATAATTATCTCTCCTAACATGTTCGGGGTTGTTATGGGGACCCCCTCGATAAATCGCGTAGTGCTAAGGCTTTCCTTGCAGGACCCAACATTGGTGTTAATTTGCTAACAACTTAATAATAATCTGCATAGGGAGTAGCTACCCCGAGGACTTTAATCAACAACCCGGGCCAGTGCTACTCATGAGTGTTGGTCCAATCCAGAGCAGCTTATTACGCTCCCCGGAGCAACTCGGTGTTTTGGCGTGGTAACCATCGCTCATTCGGCATGTCCTGAGACTGAGATACGCGGCTCTTATCAGGGTCGTCGACACGTCGGGAGGTCCTGCTAGTCTTGTCTTACCTTAGCGGTCTATCTTGGGTATAGGAATCCCAGTGAAGCTTTGGGTTCCCCCAGAGTTGAGGTTTTCCTCTAAGGAATCCGACGAGATCATGAGATTCGTGATAGAGGATGCCTTTGCGGCCTATGTTCGTTTGTGATGGACTAGTTGGAGCACCCCTACAGGGTTTAATCTTTCGAAAAGCCGTGCCCGCGGTTATGTGGTAACTTGGAATATTTTGATAACATCCGGTATTAGAGAACTTAAACATAAATATATAAAACTGCCAACTGTGTGCGTAACCGTGACTCTCCATTCGAAGATCCCTCTTCGATCGGGAACAAGGTGGGGTTATGAATGCCGTAGGTAGGTATTCACGATCACTTACTAATCAAATAAAGCCGACCGCTAGTGTAGACCACCTTTACTTCTATTTTGCGTAAGTTAGCCACTTATTCAAGCATAGGATGCTGCAGCCTGATACACTTCATCCTTACCCTACCCAATAACATGACTAGTTCTGGCACCAAGGTCTTAGATTGCTTAGTCCCCGTGACTCACGGATTCCTCCGAAACTCCCAGCAGGTACAGGTATCCCAGAGGCAGATGATCCTGATGTCACCCAGCTGGCGTGGCAGTACGACGAGGAGACAGACCGCCTCTACGTGAACTATCCAAAGGACTGAGGCGTGGTCGTGATCGTGGGCCTGCAGCAGGGTAGCATAGCATTTTCCATCTTTTGTAGTCCGTAGCGGAACTACCTTGATTGTATCTGTGTTGTACTCTGAGTCATTAATAAGAAGACAGTTGAATCCCGAATTGTCTACTTTTATTATTATTTGTGCTATGTTACTTGCTTGCGAAACGCTTAGATGCGCTTCTTTCCTATTCGGGGGCCTCGACCCCTAGATCGGAAAGGACCGCATCTTGGTCGTTACAAGTTGGTAATCAGAGCCTTACGACCATAGGAGCCTTTGTGTGATCGTATTTGGCCGAGTCGAGTCTAGAAAATGTTTTGAGTCGTAGTTATATCGGAGAGTAGGTTTCTTTTTTCTCCTCTTCTTTGCTCTGGTGAGGTTCCCGTATTAGGAAATCTTTAACGCTACTCCTTTTCTCGCTCAAATTTTTTTTAGGATCACGCGGGTATTTATGAAATCTATATGATTTCGATGTGACGGAATCATGTCCTGGTGCCTCCTATCTTCTCTAAGTATCAGGGGAGTTGAGCTCCAGGGATTATCGCGCACATCGCCATCATTCAGATTTCTGAGTATCTAAGAACGGAGGGTGTTCGTTATTGCTTCAATACGGGTAGTGGTGACATAACCCCGATGTCCCCAGTACTGGTGTAGATTGTTCGGGGGTACTACCACACTTTGTATCGTTGTGATCATGAGGATCTGTTGTAGATGAAGGTCCGAGATGCTGGTTGTATGTTGAAGGATGTCATACAGGTGACGGGTTAGTTTAGGAGTTGTGTGAAATACTCCTTGTATCCGTGTACCTGATTGCATGACCAGTTATTTCGGGAATTCATAGGTGGGAATTCAAGTAGTTACTTATAGGACAATCTTCCAACAAATGCTTGATGTTAGGTTGGGGTTTGACATCTAGTGGATTCGTTTGTTCACGGTCGACTTACAGCGGTACACGTTGTGTCTTAAAGAGTTCTTGTAGCTTGCTACGACTCGGGGACGCTTCGTATGTCGGGTGCACTGCCTTGCACTTGATGGCTACTGTAAAATCGAGCCCGTGCGATACTGTCCATGAAAATATCGAACGAAATCTTTCTCATGAGGTTGTTCTGGCTAATTGCAAGCCGCACCCTTTGTTTTGTTGAACTAGGTGGGATATCTAGTGGTATCTTATAGGACTGTCTTCCTACAGACACTTGATTGAGGTTTGGGAAATCTCGATCGTATGTTTGTTCCGAGCAGTTCTAGCTCACACTTGGTTGCAGTGGTCCTTATCGGAATTTTGTCGTCTGTTACTTTGATGATGCACTCTTGCTATGTTGATCGAGTGCAATGCTAAATTCTATTCAGATATCCTGTCTTTTGATTCAGCAATATCTTCAATTATTCTGTTGGCTAATATGCTGTCCGTCTTCAGGATGGCTCCACCAACTCGTCAAACCCCAGCGCTTGAGGATATGCCGCCTCCACCTCCTCCTCCTCCTCCGCCGCCGCCTCCTCCTGCAGAGGTCTGGCAGGCGATGATGTCAGCTACTAATGCAAACACTCAGTTGCTGTTGCAGTTGATCCAGGAGAGAGCCAATCATCAGCAGGGCAATTTCTAGCAGGGTGGCAATCACTTCGCCATTCTGAGTCAGTTCCTGTCAAACCAGCCTAAGACGTTCACTTCTTGCGACCAGCCGTTTGATGCGGAAGATTGGATCCGTGATATGAACAAGCATTTTGAGTGTAGCAATGTGCGTCCAGAGGACTATGTCAAGTTTGCAACGTTTCAGTTGAAGGGGCAGGCTTCTATTTGGTGGCAGCACCTTAAGGACTCCATAGGTGGTAGGGTGTTGTCTTGGGACGAGTTTTGTCGTGACATCAGGTCCCACTACATTCCTTCAAGTTTTGTTGAGGAGATGCGTGAGAAGTTCACGCGTTTGAAGTAGGGCAGCAATTCTGTGTACAAGTACAATGTCGAGTTCCACGAGCTGGCCCGTTACGCGTTGCAGGATGTCCTGGATCAGAAGAGCAAGATCTATCAGTTCAGGGGTGGCTTAAAGGAGGATTTGCAGTTAGCACTTGCTTTGCACGATCCTGAGGAGTTTGATAAGTTCTACAACTTAGCTCTCCGAGCAGAGGCAGCCTTGCTCAGGGTGGAGAACTCCAAGAAGCCCTTCAGAGATTCCAGCTCTTCCTCGACTCAGGTGGTTCAGAAGCAACAGAGGTTTTGGGTTTCTCCCCCTCCTCCTCGGCACTCGCAGCAGCCGAAGCACTCAGGTGGACGTGGTTCTTCCCACCCACCCAACTCTGGCTTCCAGCAGAGATACCAGCATCAGAAGCAAGGGCCTCCTCAGATTCAGTTCCGGCAGCCAACAGATGTCATTTGTCACAAATGTGGGCAGAAGGGTCACTATGCCAACAAATGCACTTCTCAGCTCCGTCTGCCGCCTCCTCCTCCAGGCAAGCCTCCAAGCAACGCTCTTGTGAAGTTCAACCCCAGATCAGCTCGAGTCAACATGGTGAATGCAGCTGAGGCAGAAAATTGAACGGATGTGATCATGGGTAATCTCCTAGTCAATGATTTTCCTGCTAAAGTCTTGTTTGATTCTGGTGCTTCGCATTGCTTCATCTCCAAGCCTTTCTTAGCTAAGCATGATATTCCTGCAATTCATTTGGATAGTCCCTTCCGTGTGGTTTCTCCGGGCATGCGCATGAGTTCGTACATGAGGGTTCCGGATGCTTCTGTCAAGATAGGCAGTTATTCTTTTCTGGCATTGCCTATTGTCTTGGGCAAGTCCGACATTGATCTGATCCTTGGTATGGACTGGTTGGCCATGAACAAGGCATCAATTGATTGTGAAGCTAAAGAAGTCAATCTTACCCACTCTTCGGAGGACGTGATTATATTCGCGGCGCGCGATGACACAATCCGCTTGTTCTCCTTGAATGAAAAGGGTGAGATCAATCCTATTGAGCAAGTTCCTGTGGTTTGCGAAAATCAAGATGTGTTTCCTGAAGAGCTTCCAGGCATGCCTCCGCACCGTGAAGTTGAGTTCGTCATTGAGCTTGAGCCAGGCACAGAGCCAGTGTGCAAACAGCCGTACAAGCTGGGCCCAGAAGAGTTGAAGGAACTCAAGAGGCAACTCGATGAGCAGGAGCGTTTGGGTTTGATTAGACCAAGCTCGTCTCCGTGGGGATGTGGTGTTCTATTTGTCAAGAAGAAGGATGGTTCGGACCGGCTGTGTGTCGATTACCGCCCATTGAACAAGAAGACAATCAAGAACAAATATCCACTTCCGAACATAAATGAGTTGGTCGAACAGCTGAAAGGTGCTAAAGTATTCTCCAAGCTTGATCTCAGAATGGGCTATCACCAGATTCGCATTCGCGAGGAAGACATTCGGAAGACGGCATTCAGGACTAGTTTTGGCTTGTATGAGTATACGGTCATGTCTTTTGGTCTGTCTAATGCTCCTCCGACTTTTTGCCGATTGATGAACTATATTTGCTCACCATTCAAGAATGAGTTTGTCTTGCTCTATCTCGATGACATTCTGGTCTTCTCTCAGGATGAGGAAGAACATGAGAAACATCTCAGGTTGGTGCTTGATAAACTGAGAGAATACAAGCTGTATGCCAAGTTTTCCAAGTGCGAGTTCTGGCTGAAAGAAGTGGTTTATCTTGGGCATATTATCTCTGCCGAGGGCATTAAGGTTGACCCGTCCAAGGTTCAAGCCATTGTTGAATGGGAACCTCCGCAGAATGTGAAGCAGCTTCGAAGCTTTCTCGATCTTGCCAGATATTGCAGAAGATTCGTTGAGAACTTCTCCAAAATCGCCAATCCGCTCTCTAGTCTTCTGCAGAAGGGTGTCAAGTATGTTTGGTCTCCAGAGTGTCAACTGGCTTTCGATACACTCAAAGAGAAGCTTATCTCCACTCCGGTAGTGGCTCCTCCGGATGATTCCAAGTCGTACCAGGTCTTTTGTGATGCTTCTCTCCAGGGTTTCGGTGCAGTCTTGATGCAAGATAGGAAGGTGGTTGCTTATACCTCCAGGCAGCTGAAGCCTGCGGAGAAGAACTATCCTGTGCACGATCTCGAGCTAGCAGCTGTTGTGCACGCCTTGATGACTTGGAGACATCTCTTGTTGGAACGTAAGGTTGAAGTTTTCACCGATCACAAGAGCCTCAAGTATATCTTCACTCATCCTAACTTGAATCTTCGGCAAACATGTTGGTTGGAAATGCTCCTGGATTTTAATCCGAGTGTTGAGTACACGCCAGGCAAGGCAAACGTTGTGGCAGATGCATTGAGCAGGAAGGTATATTGCAACAGTCTGATTCTGCAACCTCTCCAGCCGGGTCTTTCTTAGTCTTTCAGGAAGCTCAATCTTCAGCTGGTTCCTCAGGGTTTCTTGCGAACCTTCAGGTCTCTCCTACCTTGGAAGATCAGGTCAGAGCAGCTCAGCTACTTGACGCTATGGTGAAGAAGGTCAAGATTGGCGTGGGAAAGAGTCTCCCCAAGTATAAGTGTTTCACTGTTGATGCCAGGGACACTTTGTTTTTCGAGGACCGCCTTGTCGTCACGAAAGGTGATCTCAGGAAGGTGATCATGGAAGAAGCTCATAACTCTCTGCTCTCTATTCATCCGAGAGTTCCAAAATGTACCATGACTTGAAGCAGACTTTCTGGTGGACCCGTATGAAACGTGAAATTGCATAATTCGTAAACGAGTGTGATGTATGTCGAAGGGTGAAAGCAGAACATCAAAGACCAACGGGCCTCTTGCAGCCTTTGCCGATTCCCGAGTGGAAGTTCGATCACATTGAGATGGACTTCGTCACCGGGTTTTCGAAGTCCAAGAAGGGCAATGATGTTATCTTCGTCGTCATCGACAAATTGAGTAAAGTGGCGCATTTCCTTCTAGTCAAGGATTCCATTTCAGCAGCTCAGCTGGCAGAGTTGTACACCTCGAGGATTGTCTCTTTGCACGGCGTACCTATGATGATCTCATCAGATCGCGGAAGTATCTTCACTTCCAAGTTCTGGGACTCCTTTCAGTCTGCTATGGGCACGAAGATCCGCTTCAGCACAACGTTCCATCCTCAGACTAGTGGTCAAGTGGAGAGAGTGAATCAAGTTCTTGAGGATATGCTGAGAGCCTGTGTTATCTCTTTTGGCATGAAGTGGGAGGATTGTCTGCCTTTCGCGGAATTCTCGTATAACAACAGTTAGCAAGCTAGTTCTGGCAAGGCTCCGTTTGAAATTCTCTATGGCAGGAAGTGCCGTACTCCGCTCAACTGGTCTCAGACAGGCGAGCTTCAGATCCTTGGCAATGATATGATAGAAGAAGCTGAGGAGATGTGTCGGATCATTCGCGACAACCTCAGAGCAGCTCAGTCCCGTCAGAAGAGCTATTACGATAGCAAGCACCGTGACATGTCGTATGAGCTTGATGATTTTGTCTATCTCAAGGTGTCGCCTATGAAGGGTATGCAGCGCTTTGGCATCAAAGCAAGCTTGCGCCTCGTTTCGTTGGCCCGTTCAGAGTGGTTGGCAAGAGGGGCGACCTTGCGTACCAACTCGAGCTTCCGTCAACCTTCGCAAATGTCCATGATGTGTTCCATGTTTCTTAGCTTCGGAGGTGTTTCAAGAACCCTGAGCGCACTGTGCATCTTCAAGATATCGATCTTCAGCCTGACCTTTCTTATCGTGAGCATCCAGTTGCAGTTCTCGAGCCGACTGAGCGCAAGACCCGTAACAAGACTGTCAAGTTTCTCAAAGTGCAGTGGTCACACCATTCCGATAAAGAGGCTACGTGGGAACGCGAGGATCACCTCCGTTCCGAATTTCCCGATTTCTGTCAGTGTTAGGTCTCGAGGTCGAGATCTTCTTTGTAGTGTGGGAGAGTTTGTAATGCCCCAAGTGTAAAACCTACCCTATTTGGACCAACTTCATGTGGGACCACCATGTCTTTGATATGAGAGTGTCCTATGCTTGGATGATTTCATGTGTGTTCCTACTATTTCCTTCTCATGCATGCATGCATAGCATATCATTGCATGCCCTTACCTAGAGTTGTTGCACTATGATTTCTTGTGGTGTTAGTAATAAATGTAGGTGGTGATCTTGTGGTTAGCTACCTTGTGATTTCATGTGTGATGTCATGTGATGATGGTGTGTGGAGTGTAGGAGTGGTTGCTTGGGATTTTCAAAGCTCATTGCAATTTCAAATCCTTCTCCTCTCCTATTTTCTCAAGTTCAAAATTCCATCTTCACAAGAGCTGTTTTAAAATGTCTTGTATTTAGAGGTTCTTGTGGGGATGATGATGTAATGATGTGGAGTTTTATTTTGGGTCTTGAGGGTGTATATAACTCACAAAACAGTATAATTAATTGATGTTTTGTATTTATTTAAATGCCCCATAAAATTCCTTTTGCATTTTATTTTAAAAGCTTAGGTATTTTTATGCCCAGGGACATTTTTCTTTTGATTTTTATTATAAGCAGTGGTCCTCAGGGTTTCTTTTCTTTCTCTGTTTTTTTACCTAATTAGAAATATCTCCAAGGCTGTTTTCTTTTTTTTCTCTAGTGGGCTCCCTCCCACCCAGAGAGGCCCAGTATCTCCTCCCTGGCCCAAGTCCCTTCGCGCCACCAGCCCGCTCGACGTCCCTCGTCTTCCTCCTGGCGACGTCACGCTCGTACGATCAAAGCTCCACCTCCCGATATCCCTTCCCATCGATCCGGTGGCTCCGAGCTCGCCTCCCGAGTTGTTATAAGGAGACCGCAGCCTCCCCGCAACCCTAGGGCGCCGCTTTTCCCTCCCCTTGTCCGTTGTGCCGCCAAGACAGGAACCTGCAGGCCGCCATGAGAGGAGCTCGTTGAGCTCGTAGCGGCAGCAAGAGACGTCGCCTCGCCCCGTCAGCAGTGCCAGGAGGACGCGGTGGCCGAGGAGGCCACGTTCCCAAAGCCACACGTCGACGTCCTCATCGTCCGCGTCTTCCCCGGCCGGCCACCTCCTCTGCATCGGCTCTCTCCCCCTCCTTCCTCTCCGTTCGTTCCCGTAGGTGAGCGAGGTGACCTGCAGTGCCTTCCCTTCGCTCCCCTCTCGGCGTAGCATGCGTAGGAGAGGAGAGACCGTCGCCCTGCTGGAGTAGACGGTAGACCAGCGTCGTAACAGCAGCAGCAGCTCCGGTGCAGTTACGGGGTGCCAAGCGGGCACCTTTTCCCGTGCTCAGATCGGAAATGGAACCCCTGGGGCCCCCGCGTCCCCCGCCGAGGGTTCTCCCTGCCGTAGTTGGTCGAGAGAGGCGCCGCCAGCTCCCTCTGGTTCGGCCGCCGGCGGGACTCCTCGTAGGAGCAGAGGGGCTTCTTCTGTTTCCACAACACGATAGTGCCAGTCGTCGATCTGTAGCGTGGTGGTAGTGGTAGTGCTGCCTGTGCCTGTTGCCTGTAGGAGGGTGTGGGTTCGAGTCCCCCCTCGGCACCTTCTTTTTGGGTTGAAGTGTTTTCGGTTTAGTGTACTGCAGGGAAGCCTTACCCTGCTTGTTCAACCTCCCTTGTCACAGCATTAGCAACAGCGCAGTGGATGGGTGTTGTGTGTTGCACCAGGGGCTCTGGGGTTCGAATCCCAGACAGACCCCAATTCTTTTCACCTTTCTTTCTTCCTGTATTTTTTGTTGTGTTCCCTTACTTTGTTTGCTATTCCATGCCTAGGTCAATGGGGAACATATGCCTTATATATTTTTTTACCTCCCTGTTATTTGATGGAGGAGTAAGAGAGAGCATGTATGTAGGGTTCATGCATGTTAGGGTAGATGTGTAGGTTTATGTGTGTGTGAGTGTGTGCTTGAGGGTGAGTGTGTGTGCAAGTGTGTGTGTAACCCTACACACATGCTTGTGCAATTGCACAAGTCCTTGAGTTCAAGCCTTGGTGGTGGTAGTTTTGTGCATGTGAGTGTGTTCCCTTATGCTTGGAGTTGGGATCTTGCACCATGTGGTGCTAGTGTGATTGTTGTGTGTGTGAGCCTCACACATGCCAAGGCATGATGTGCCTTGATGTGCACATGAGCAAGCTAGGGTGTGTAGGTGTTGGAATCATGATATGAGTGTAATTAGTGTATGTACTAACTAGCATGGGTAGGACTAGCTATGTGTTATGCTTGACATGTGTGTGTGTGGACCTTCCCACCTTTGCAAGTTGTGCACCTCCTCATGTTTAATATGAGAGAGAGCATGTTGTGTGTGGGGTTGGCTTGTGATAAGTATTCGTGTAGTTGATGTGCATGACACAAACATGGGGTTCAAACCCCCATGTCACTTTTTCATTGTGCACATGAACTCTACCTTTGTTGTAGTTGTCTTAGAAGAGTACTTTATGGAGTTGCATATTCAGTTTTGTTGCAAGTTTGATCTTTGATTCCATGGAATAGGTGGAGCCCAAGGGCATGAGTTTTTGTGTGTTAGTAGTAGGGGTTTTGCTCTACACCATAGTGTTGTAAATTACCTCTAGGTGTTATGTGTGTGCAAACTATTCCTAGACAAAGTGGGCATGTGTCTGAAAAATTCCAGATTAGTGAACTCTGAAATTTCAGTAAGTCTGGGATTCTGGAAACATTTTCTTCCCTTATAGATGAGGATGTGCTGGTCATTCTGTTGAGAACTAGCATTAGTTCAGTGCTAGGATTTTGAACCTGGTATGTTTGTGAAGCTCCCTGTCAAATATCAAATCATTTGGAGTCCAGTAGATGGTATTTCGATTGCTGTCAAAAGGCTTCAGACAGAGACAGGAACTCCGGTGCAGGAATTTTCACTAAGTCCCTGAGATCTGATGGTTTTGAGAAAGTTTGTGGCCTTGTATCTTCTAGAGTTTAATTCCTTTTGATGTGATTCCTGCTAGTGCTTGTAGTGTTCTTGGTGGACAACAGGCACATATATAAATTGTCATGTTTGAAGACCTGTAGCTATGTTGCATGCAGCTCCCAAATAGCTAAGATGCAGTTTATGGCAGATTATGTAGTTTTGTCATTTTGATCAAAGTGTGTGCTTAATTGTTGTTGTGGTGTTCTTTCTTGCTCCAATCCATTCATGTTGGGTTGTTACATGTCTTGGAAACCTGAGAATACCAGATTTGTGCCAAATGTGAGTGTGGTGTTGAATCTTCCACGTAGAGCTTCATATCTTGTTTCGTTGATTCCCGTTGATCCGTAGCTCCGTTTGCAATGTTCTTTATATGGTTTTGCACCGTTTTCACGAGCCGCATCTGTTCCTGTTATTCTCATGCTTGTAAAAATAGCTTA
Source organism: Hordeum vulgare subsp. vulgare (assembly GCF_904849725.1). Lineage (NCBI taxonomy): Eukaryota > Viridiplantae > Streptophyta > Magnoliopsida > Poales > Poaceae > Hordeum > Hordeum vulgare. Next base: position 133,051,686 of record NC_058522.1, on the reverse strand, counting down.
GTGTACAGTTCTGTCCAGAAACTTGCAGTAGTTTACTTTGCTTTTGCTAGTGATAGAAATAGTGGTGCATGCTCAAATTTCATCTCATGCATCATGTGTTTGTTGCATCTTGTGGTGCTCCTGTTCATTGGATGTTATTCTTATGTTGGGTAGCACCGGGATCGGAGAACGAATACGTGGAGTCAGGAGTGTACGTGCAGGACGAACCAGAACCATTCCAAGCTGAGGATATCACAGGCAAGATTATATGACCTTGATTCCATCTCTAGACTTGTTATGTTAGTTTCGTATCCATGTCATATTGCTCGCTGCCTACCACTGAAATTAAATTGCCTCTTCATATGACATGAGGCCAAACACCATACTCCTTCCTAGCAAACTTGTATGGCTAAGTAGGCTTGCTCAGCTTCTAATGTTAGCGTTGCTAGTTGCAGGTGTTTTGACTCATGTGATAACATGAGCTCGATATCATTATATTAAATTCTCTTATTTATTTACTGCACCTATATACTTGGTAAATGACGGGAGGCCTAGCCTTTTGCCGGGTGCCTTGTTCCGTTATTGCCGCCTTAGTTACCGGTTACCGGTGTTTGATTCCATAATTATCGCTCCTAACATGTTCGGGGTTGTTATGGGGACCCCCTCGATAAATCGCGTAGTGCTAAGGCTTGTCCGGCAGGACCCAATATTGGTGTTAATTTGCTAACAACTTAATAATAATCTCCATAGGGAGTAGCTACCCCGAGGACTTTAATCAACAACCCGGGCCAGTGCTCCTCATGAGTGTTGGTCCAATCCAGAGTAGCTTATTACGCTCCCCGGAGCAACTCGGTGTTTTGGCGTGGTAACCATCGCTCATCCGGCGTGTCCTGAGACTGAGATACGCGGCTCTTATCAGGGTCGTCGACACGTCGGGAGGTCCTGCTAGTCTTGTCTTACCTTAGCGGTATATCTTGGGTATAGGAATCCCAGTGAAGCTTTGGGTTCCCCCAGAGTTGAGGTTTTCCTCTAAGGAATCCGACGAGATCATGAGATTCGTGATAGAGGATGCCTTTGCGGCCTATGTTCGTTTGTGATGGACTAGTTGGAGCACCTCTGCAGGGTTTAATCTTTCGAAAAGCCGTGCCCGTGGTTATATGGCAACTTGGAATATTTTGATAACATCCGGTATTAGAGAACTTAAACATAAATAAATAAAACTGCCAACTGTGTGCGTAACCGTGATTGTCCCTTCGAAGATCCCTCTTCGATCGGGAACACGGTGGGGTTATGAATGCCGTAGGTAGGTATTCAGGATCACTTACTGATCAAATAAAGCCGACCGCTAGTGTAGACCACCTTTACTTCTATTTTGCGTAAGTTAGCCACTTATTCAAGCATAGGATGCTGCAGCCTGATACACTTAATCCTTACCCTACCCAATAACATGACTAGTTCTGGCACCAAGGTCTTAGATTGCTTAGTCCCCGTGACTCACGGATTCCTCCGAAACTCCCAGCAGGTACATGTATCCCAGAGGCAGATGATCCCGACGTCACCCAGCTGGCGTGGCAGTACGACGAGGAGACAGACCGCCTCTACGTGAACTATCCAAAGGACTGAGGCGTGGTCGTGATCGTGGGCCTGCAGCAGGGTAGCATAGCATTTTCCATATTTTGTAGTCCGTAGTGGAACTACCTTGCTTGTATCTGTGTTGTACTCTGAGTCATTAATAAGAAGACAGTTGAATCCCGAATTGTCTACTTTTACTACTATTTGTGCTATGTTACTTGCTTGCGAAACGCTTAGATGCGCTTCTTTCCTATTCGGGGGCCTCGACCCCCAGATCGGAAAGGACCGCATCTTGGTCGTTACACCCTGCCTCCTCGCGCCAGGACGACAAGCTCTCCCTCTCCCTTATCTCCTCGCCTCTCTCCATTCCCCTCCTCTTCTCCCTGTTTTCTTCCTCCTCTTGCCGCCATTGCCGGTCTGCCCGAGCTCACCTCCAGCGCGTCTCCGACCACCCCTCGCTTCCCTGTCGCGCTCCACAACTCCGCCTCGACGAGATGCTTCTCTCCATCAACTCCTCCGGGCTCCCGAGCCCCGTAGCGTCGCCATCGTCGTCGTTTCTCCCTCCAGTCACCGGACCCGCCGCTGTCGATTTGTCCTGCTCCGAGCCTATCCTTCGTCGCCGATGCCAGAAATGGAGCCGCCGTGAGCCCTCGATCCTTTCCCCTCTCTCTCCCACGTGAAAACTCCCTCCAGAGCTCGTCCCCGACGAGACGACTTTCGGCCACCGCGCGCGCTCGTCGCCGGCGCCTCTCCGGCCACCTTCAGTCCCTTCTGCTACCCCTGGAAGATGAGCCGCTTTGCCAGCTTCGCGTGGCCGCAAACCGCGCCATATTTGGTGCACTGTAGCGCCGTTTAGGTCGTCTCCGGCGAGTCCTCCGCCGCGGCTATGGTCGCCGGCGACTACCCTTCGGTGGGGGCCGACCTGGCCACCTTAACCCGCCACTAATCAGGCCTTAGAGCCGCTGCCACAGGGCCCCACGCCTGGTCAAACCCCAATTAGGGCATGGTCAGCGCGGGTTTAGCCTCTAGGTCACTAACTAGTGGGCCCCACTGGTCAGGTTTGACCTGGAACGGCTCGTTGACCTGCTGACGCAGGGATGACATCAGCCTGACGCAGTAATAGCTTTTCTGATTTATTATAATTCCAGAAAATGCTGAAAACATCTAAAAATCATATAAAATAATCTGTAAGTCCAATGAAAATAATTTATACATGAAAAATGATCAGAAAAATCCAAAGAATCTGAATAAGGCATTTTCATGCATGTTTGAAAAAGTTAACAACACCAAATAGGCAAAATGATGAATAGGATAAATTTAATAATTAGTTTGCAGTTGGAATTTGATTCCTATTTGAATTCCACTTCAATTGATATGACCAAACATTGATCAAGGGAAACCAGTACCTCAAAATACCATCCTCTTGCATGATAAAACAAATTATGCATGAGCATCAGGTCGAATCAATTAAAAGGGTATCCGAAAAATACCTTGTTGAAGTGATGTTTGAATCCTGATTCAAACCCAGCTTCAACCTAAGAAATGGTAGCTATATTGGCCCTGTCACATTCCATTTCCATTTCTTGATCATGCCTCATAGTGTTGCATTTCTGTGAAGTAACTATTGCTCTTTCCTGTTTATCGGTACTGTTTCCTCTCGGTAGATGATGGTTCCGACGATGTGATCGTTGACATTGATGAGGACTCATTGCTATCTTAGACGTGTCACGCAAGCAAACCCCCTTGAGTATATTCAAATAAACCCACTCTCTTGCTCCTGCGCTCTTTTACTGCATTAGGACAGACACGATTCAACTGTACATGTTATCGGTAGTTGAACCCATTCCTCTGCATGACCTGATTTTGTCACAATAAATAGTTGAAACCACTTGGCATGAGTAGCAACTGCTTGAGCCCTGTTGTGCTTACGCATCCATGCTTGCTTACAATGCCTGATATGCTTAGAGTCGTGTCGGGTCTGATCCATCTGGATGATGAATCGGAATGGTTGTGTTCATGTCCTATAGTGTGAGAGTAAAAGTGTGAATTCGATTTGGTAAAGGTAGCGATGAGAGGCCATGTAGGAGTACATGGTGGGTTGTCTCATTGGGAACGTCCTTAAGAACTGAGTTCTGTGTATGTTATCCAAGACAAGATACTACCATGCATTGGGCCCTGAAATATGACCCCGCTCAGCTTATTAATTGCCTAGATCCCTGTCCAGGAGTTGCAATTAGTTTCTGGTGTTTGTTCGAAAAGTGTTGACGGCCATGTTTAGCTCTGCCCGACAGGGTAGGCTTCTCTACGGTAGATACACAGTGGCACGGTGTACCAAGTGGCACCCGGATGGTGGGCTTGGGAACCTAGCGCACATCGTTTGGGGCCGTAGAGGAAACCTCGGCTGGACTTCCTTGCGGGTTCAGTCTCAAATAGGCGATAAACCTGGACTAGGGTCTTGTGTGGTTAACGGTCGTGGCCGACACCCACGCCAGTGGTTCCGCTTGAAGGTTGCCGAGATGCATGACGTGAATATGGTGCTAAGTGGTGGGAGCGTGTGTGAAGAAGTATACCCCTGCAGGGTGATTTAATCTGTTCGAATAGTCGCGTCCTTGGATATGGACTACTTGGAAACATTACGTGGTACATAGACAAGTTAAATGGATACTCTAAAACATGCAAGATAAGTGTGAGTGCTATGGAAGGCTTTCTCGTAGGGAGATGAGAGTGAATCCATAGTGGTGTATTGCATTGGTGAATATGTGGACTCGTGTGCGCTATCCCACCTCAAAGAAAGAACTTGTAGTCGTTGTACAGGTTAGCCAAGAGTAAAAGCTGGCTTGCTGCAATCAAACCCCATGAATCTTCCATTGAAACATGATGCATATGTAGATAGGTCTGATGTAAGTCTTGGTGAGTACCTTTGTACTCACGGTTGCTTTATTTAAGTTTTGCAGAGAAGATTTAGTCTGATTAAAGGTTTCTACGCTATGTGTTTGATGTCGACCGGAATAGCTTGGGAATCCCAGACACAGGTCTGGCTCCTTTGGTAGGGTCGTAGTAGCTTTTCAGGCTCTTCCAACCACTTTTAGTAGATGTCTGTACCGAGACATGATTTGCTTCCGCTTGTTGTTTGTATGACTTGAGTGTCGGGTCACGAGACCCCTGTTTGTAATATCACACTATGTTGATTCTTATGAGTCCTTAATAAAAGCTTTAGTCATAGAGTTATGTTGTGATGCAATGTTGTATCTACACATATCGTGCATATTGTGTGTATGTTATGAAATGCATTATATGTGTGGGATTCGACACCTAGTTGTGTGCCTTTAGTAGTACTCTTTACAGGGAAATGCCTCTTTGTTGTTCTATCGAGCCTTGGTAGCTTGCTACTGCTCTAGACACATTGATTGACCGGCGTGTATCCTTCTTTGCTGCTGTGTCTATCCCCTCGGGCAAATGTCACGCGGTGTAATGGAGACCTTGTAGCTTGCTACGACTCGTCTACACACGCTGTTGATCGACACCTAGCTTGCTGGGTTTTGTATGCATGTCCCTGTACGGATGTACCACTTGGGTTTCTAACTAGTCATGTCGACCCGGGTTCTTTGTCGTTTGAACGCTAGCAACATATTCATAGACGTGAGCGAAAAGATGCAAACGGTCCCAGTGAAGGTAAGGTGGCAGCCGTGCAGTTTACCATGCGTGAGGCCGCGAAGTGATGTGATGTGGTACAGGCTGGGTGCTTATGACTTAGGATCGGGGTCCCGACAGCTCTGATCCGGCCACCCCGGAGTGACAATAACCGGAACCCCGAAGACCAAAGTCTTGCCCTCAACTACGAGGGGAGGTAAGGAATTGCCATCTAGCTCTGCACTTGATTCACCTTCAGTTATGAGTAAGTTTGCGACATCACCTCCTGCTAGAAATCTTGATATGTTGCCTGCGCTTGATGATGATTATGATGCTACTGCTAGAGATGCTATGCTTGATCTTATGCCTGATACTGCTTTGCCTGATACTGCTAGAGATGCTATGCTTGATACTGCTAGAGATGCTATGCCTGATACTGCTTTGCCTGATGATGCTAGAGATGCTATTTTGCTTGACGATGCTATGCTTTATACTGCTAGAGATACTATTTTGCCTGATGTTCCAATAGGAGTGTTCCTTGATGCTCATATTGCTAGAGTTACTGCCAATGCTCGTGATGCTTCTGATACTGCCGATACTACTGAGATAGAACCTGCGTTTGCTCCTGTTAGATCTAGCTCTCCTAGATATGAATTGCCTGATATACCTGAGGGTTACGTTATGGAGGGAGAGATAGCTGAGGATTTTCTTGCGTGTACGGATGCCTATGACGATTAGAAATTACTTCTCAAGTGGAAGGAAAAATCTCGGGAAGCTAGGATGAAAAATGACCCGAAGTTTGCCACTTCGCCTATCTTTGTCACCGATAAGGATTATGAATTCTCTGTCGACCCTGAGATAATCTCTCTAGTCGAATCTGATCGTTTTCACAGTTATGAGTCTGAGACGGTCATAGCCCATCTTGCCAAACTATCCGAAATAGCCAACCTTTTCACTAATGAGGAGAAGATCCGCCACTACTATATCCTTAAGCTGTTTCTTTTCTCTCTAAAGGATGACGCTAAAGTCTGGTTCACCTCTCTTGCTCCTGGATGTGTGGGTAGTCCCCAGGAGATGGTCTATTACTTCTGTGAGAAATATTTCCCTGCCCATAAGAAACAAGCTGCCTTGCAGGAAATATACAACTTTGCTCAACTCCAAGAAGAGAGTCTTCCACAAGCTTGGGGAGGCTCGTCCAGCTACAAAATGCTTTGCCTGATCACCCTCTTAAGAAGAACGAGATACTTGATATCCTCTATAACGGACTTACCGATGCCTCTAGAGACCACCTAGATAGTTGTGCCGGTTTTGTTTTTAGGGAACGAACTGTAGAACAAGCTGAGACCCTACTGAATAACCTCCTGATCAATGATAATGCTTGGACTATTCCCGAACCACCTCCTAAGCCAACTCCTAAGAAAAGAGGTATTCTATTCCTCAGTCCCGAAGATATGCAAGAAGCCAAGAAATCTATGCAAGAGAAAGGCATTAGATCTGAAGATGTCAAAAATCTACCACCTATCGAAGAGATCCATGGTCTCGATAACCCGATACAGGTAGTAGAAGTGAATTCTCAGCGTAGGTTTGATGAGAGTGATATTCCTTTTGATAAACCTGCTAGCCTATGTTTTGATGAATTTGACAACTTTGTTGCCAAACAACAGAGTTTCAATGATTATGTTGGCAGACATTTGGAACAAAGTACTCGTATGCTTAGCCATTTAAGTGCTTGTGTAGACAGAAATGTCAATGATCTGAAACTTCTGACTAAACATGCCTCTATGATTACTACTCAGGTAGAACAAGTACTTAAAGCTTAGAATGACTTGCTCAATGAATTAAATAACAACTCTGTCAGAGTTATTACTAGAGGAGGCAAAATGACTCAGGAACCTTTGTATCGTAAAGGTCATCCTAAGAGAATTGATCAAGATTCTCAAGGAATCAATGCTGATACACCTAGTCATCCTAAGGAGAAGAAGAAGGATGATAGAAACCTGCACGCCAGTTCACCAAATACTGTCACACCTAAAGAACCTAATGATATTTCTGCGTCTGATGCAAAAACACAATCAGGTGATGAACATGAACCTGGTGACAATGTGGACAACGATGTTCATAATAATGCTCAACCTAGCAATGATGAGGATGTGGAGATTGAACCTACGGTTAATCCTGATAATCCACGACCTAAGAAGTACGATAAGAATGACTTCACTGCTAGGAAGCATGGTAAAGAGAGGGAGCCATGGGTTCAGAGACCTATGCCCTTTCCTCCTAAGCCATCCAAGAAAAAGGATGATGAGGATTTTGAGCGCTTCGTTGAGATGATAAGACCCATCTTTCTGCAGATGCGGTTAACTGATATGCTCAAGATGTCTCCGTATGCCAAGTACATGAAAGATATCAGATCTTGAGATCTCCACCATGCTTGCCAACTACACTTTCAAAGGTGAAACTCCTAAGAAACTTGGTGATCCCGGAGTGCCCACTATACCTTGATCCATTAAAGGAAACTACGTAAGAACTGCCTTATGTGACCTTGGGGCCGGTGTTAGTGTTATGCCGCTCTCTCTTTAACGTAGACTTGAGTTGGATAAGTTGACACCCACTGAAATTTCTCTACAAATGGCCGACAAATCAACTGCTTTCCCTATCGGCGTTTGCGAGGATGTGCCTGTTGTGGTTGCTAATACGACTATCTTAACAGACTTTATTATCTTGGATATTCCCGAGGACGATGCCATGGCTATCATCCTCGGAAGACCTTTTTTAAACACTGCAGGGGCTGTTATAGATTGCAACAAAGGCAATGTCACTTTCCGAAGAAACGATATCAAGTATATTGCATCAATGCTATCGAAAAGACGTCATCGATTCTTATTGGGAGCTTTGAATGCCCAATTCCTCGTGTCAAGATGAAGTATGATTTGCTTGTTGGGGAGATACATATCCCCATTGAGGTGACTTAGTGGCTATTCAAAAAATTTCCGTTCTCTCTTGCGATTCGAGAAGGTTTTGTCATAAGGACTTGAATAATCCCATTGACGGATTTCTTTCGATGACCATGAAACGGATGAATCAAGGAGTCACATACCTCTGTTTTAAGTTTTCCTTTTTTTTGCTTAGAATAAAAATGATAGAATTAGTTTAGCTTTTCCTGTTTTCTGTTTTAGCGTCCCGGAGAAAAATACCTCAAAAATAAAAGTTCTCCGATGGTCCTAAAAATTTAGTATGATTTTTTCTGGAATTTTTGAAAATTTCTGGGCCTAAGAGCTGGCCTGGGGGCCAGACCAGTGGGCCACAAGCCCTGCCACCGCGACCTACCCCCTGGTGGCGGGGTGCAAGCTTGTGGGGCCCACAGGCACCCCCTCCAATCATTCCAGCTCCCAGCCTCTTCTTCCACCTCCAGAAAAAATTGTTTCGCAGCTCAACCCCATGTTCTTTCTCATTTGGCTGTGATTTTCGATCTCCTTGCTCAAAGCACCATTATCCGAACTGTTTTGGGGAAATTACTCCTTGGTAAGTGACTCCTACATTGGTCCAATTAGTTTTCTCTCTAGTGCTTTATCCTTCGCGTATTCTTGCTACCTTGGTGACCCTGTTCTTGAGCTAGAAATGTTGATTTTAGCCGGTCCCAAGTAGTTTTAGCGCGTGATACGGTCTCTAGGCACTAGTAGGAGTAGTTGCTACAAGGTGTGGTGGGTATTTATTCACTTTTTCTCTTGAACTTTAAAAATTTCAGCAAAAGGAAATTATGTTCAGGAGGAAGTTTCATGGTGGTTCCTCAAGTAAGAAAGGTCCTCGTCTCTCTTTTCGGGAGCCCGAACCTTTTCAACTAAGGGACGCACCGGTACGACCATGTGAATGGCCTTCCGATGAGTTCATGATCGAAGTAGGTTTCAAGGATGAGTTTGATGCACTTGTCCGCAATGCCGGGTTAGAAGAATTCCTCTCAGATAAATGTGAACAGTATGCTATGCGCACTGCCTCTTTCATGCGTAGATTTAAATTCTCAGTTGGCCGTGACTCATCCATACTGTTTGATCTGTACGATAAATCATATACCGTGGGTCTGGAGGATTTCAATAGGATTTGCAAGATACCCGATGGGGGTAGTGTTAATGATCCTCCTAAGTTTTAAGTCAGAGACTTTGTCTCCAGTATAACTGTTGGAGAAACCAGAGATATCACGCAAGCCACCATAGGAAGCATCCATTTCCCTGCCTTGCACTACTTTGCCCTCTTCATAGGTAGGTGCATTAACGACAAGGGTGCACATTGTCACCTATGCGCTTTTGACCTTTGTATCCTTAAGAGCGCAGTAACACGTGACAAGAGCTTCAATATGGGAGCTATTATAGCAAGGAGGCTGAATAAAAATGCCAGTGAGGGGATTTCTTTGGTGGAGTTTATGCTACACGCTTAGCAAATTTTCTTGGAGTATCCATCCCTCCAGAAGACCCTCCTCTCCATACAACCTACCTTGATCGTGTCGCTCTAACACGCTACCAGTTCCTTGAGAGAGATCATGGCTCCCTCCTATACCGCTTGATATTTAACCGGCAGCGTGTTTTCCATATTACCCTTCCTGCTCCTACTTTCTTTGACTTTCAGGTAAAGCGAAGATACTACATAACCATAGGAGAGGCAGAGGAGTATGAGAGGGAGGCGACTGCTGCTCGACTTCGTGAGGCAGCTATTCAGGCAGTGGCTGCAGCAATCCCGTATAACACCAATTATGACTTTGGGTTTCGCCAGGATCATCCATGGGAGTAGACCAAGCTAGGCCAAAAGCCTAAGCTTGGGGGAGTACGTGTTCTCACCGACTTTACATTCATGCTTATGCTTTCACTTTGTTAACCGGTGTTTACACTTTGCCACTGTATTATCCATGCTATTTTCTTTTCGTTTTCTTATTTTCTTGTTTTGTGTCCTTTTGATAAAACCCAAAAAGATTTTTCTTTCTTCTTTTGCTTGTTGGGAGCTTTCCCGTGTAAATAGTTTTCTTTTTCTTTGTGTCAAGGTAGAAGATATTGGTTACAATGTTTAGTGGTTCTCACATGCTTACCTTTTTAGCTTTCAAAGAGCCATATTACTTTGTCTTCTCCTTTGTGTTTCCCTACAGATTCAGCTTAGTCCAATGCGCTTATTATTGTTCACATCGTTCAATCGTGCAAATGAAAGGCAACAATGATGATATATGATGAAGTGACTAAAACTGAAAAGCTGGTATGAACTCTATCTATTTTGTTTTTGTAAATATGACTAGCTTGTCAGCCCAGATTTAGCTTTGTTGTGAGAGAACCATGTTTGCAATGACAACTTAGAGATCATAGATTCTGATGCCATGCTTATTTAGCTGAGAGCTTATAATGGTTTGTCTTGAATGCCAACATAGATTTTGAGATGACTATGATGTAGTATGATAGGATGGTATTCTCCTTTGAATGTTTCAAGTGGCTTGACTTCGCGCATGTTCATGCATGTAGTTGAAACAAAATCAACATAGCCTCTATGATGTTCGTATTCATGGTGATTTATATCGTGTTCATGCTTGCATTCAGTGTTAGTCAAATTCATTGCATCTTGATGACTGTTGTCGCTCTCTAGTTGGTCGTTTCCCAGTCTTTTGCTAGCCTTCACTTGTACTAAGCAGAATACTGCTTGTGCATCCACTTCCATAAACCCAAAAGTTTTTCCATGAGAGTCCACCAAACCTACCTATTTGCGGTATCTACCTGCCATTCCAAGTAAATTTGCATGTGCCATTCTCTAAACCTTCAAGAAATAATCTGTTTTGCATGCCCGAACCGCTCATGTGGTGACAGGGGGCTATTGATATCTTCCATGCTGGGAGTGTTATCCTCGACATGTGTTTATTCACTGTCATTCACGATAAAGGGGCCGGTAAATGGAATGCCCAGTTCCATGCTTACATCGAAAAAATAACTGTAAAACAAGACTCCCCCCGGATTGATGTTAGTAAGGACGGTACCCGAGGATTCGGCTAGCCGTGGAGTGTGATTGATTGGTGGTGGGGGAGTTAAAGCTTTACTTTTCTGTTTGGGAACCGCCTATATCATGAGTAGCAAGGAAGATATTGAGAACTCTTGGTCATTGCGTTGACAATAAAGCATGCTACCCAAAATTATTATCTCTGTTTTCAAAGCTTGAGCTCTGGCACCTCTGCAAATCAATGCTTCCCTCTGCGAAGGGCCTGTCTATTTATTTTCCTGACGAGTCATCCTCCTCTTATATAAGCACCAATTAGAGAGCACCTCTGTCATTTTTATGCTTTTCTTTTGATTGATATTGAGTATGACTATGACTGGATCTTCGTTGCTATGAATTACAATGTTTAGTCAGCCCTTGATCTTTGAAAGTGCTCTGCATTTATGTTTTGCGGTCTCAGAAAGAGCTAGCGAGATACCACCTATTCATATTGCTTCATGCTTGTTTTGATTGAAGTGTTGTTATTTGAAACTCATTATTATTTGCTCGTTAGCTGATTATGCCATTGATATTAGTTTACCGTGAGACCTTTGTGTCATTTGCTTATGTGGTTAACTTGTGATCTTGCTGAAATTCTGGTTATGAGTTAGACATAGTTGCAACAACAAAATCAAACAGAGTTTGTCAAAGTTTTTCTTTCTCTCTCAGTTTGTCAACTGAGTTGCTTGAGGACAAGCAAGGTTTTAAGCTTGGGGGAGTTGATACGTCTCCATCGTATCTACTTCTCTAAACTCTTTTGCCCTTGTTTTGGACTCTAATTTGCATGATTTGAATGGAACTAACCTGGACTCACGTTGTTTTCAGCAGAATTGCCTTGGTATTATTTTTGTGCAGAAATCCAAGTTCTCCTAACGCCTTGAAAATTTACGGGGAGCAGTTTTGGAAAATAAGAAAAATATCTACGCCAAGTTCCACCTCAGGGGGTGTGCCCTGGCTCCGCCACCACCCCCCTGGTTGTGGTGGGCAGGCTTGTGGGGCCAACATGGCTCTGCCGCCGCCAATCTCACGTCTGTAAGATCCCTTTTGTCCCAGAAAAAATAAAAAGAGAAGTTTTCGTCGCGTTTGCGATACGGAGGCGCCGCCACCACCTGTTCTTCATCTAGAGGGCAGATCTGGAGTCCGTGTTGGGCTCCGGCGAGGGGAAATCGTCGTCATCTTCATCATCAACCTTCTTCCCTCTCCAATTCCATGAAGCTCTTCGTCGTTCATGAGTAATCTATTCGTAGGCTCGGTGGGCGGTGATGAGTAGGATGAGATCTATCATGTAATCGAGTTAGTTTTGATGGGGATTGATCCCTAGTATCCACTATGTTCTGAGATTGATGTTGCTACTACTTTGCCATGCTTAATGCTTGTCACTATGGCCCGAGTGCCATGATTTCAGATCTGATATTATTATGTTGTCACCAATATATGTGTGTTTTAGATCCGATCTTGCAAGTTGTAGTTACCTACTATGTGTTATGATCCGGCAACCCCGGAGTGACAATAACCGGAACCACTCCCGATGATGACCATAGTTTGAGGAGTTCATGTGTTCACCAAGTGCTAATGCATTGGTCCGGTTCTTTATTAAAAGGAGAACCTTAATATCCCGTAGTTTCCTTTTGGACCCCGTTGCCACGGGAGGGATGGACAATTAGATGTCATGCAATTTCTTTTCCCTAAGCACGTACGACGACACACGGATGCATGCCTACATCACATTGACGAACGGGAGCTAGCCACATATCTCTCCGTGTTATAACTGTTGCATGATGAATATCATCCAAAGAAATCACCGACCCATTGCCTACGAGTTTGTGCTACTGTTGTTACTTGTCTTGCTCTGTTGCTGTTGCTACTACTGTTGCTATTGTTGTTACTTGTTTTGCTCTGCTACTGCTGCTACTACTGTTGCTATTACTATCGCTTGCTACTGTTGCTACGTGCTACTGCTGTCACTACTGCTGTACCTTGCCGCTACTATTGCTTGTTACACTGTCGTTACTCGCTACTTTTCTGTTAGTACTTTTCTTGTAGATACTAATCTTTCAGGTGTGGTTGAATCTGACACATTTAGCTGCTAATACTCGAGGGTATTCTCTCACCTCCTGCCTGGCTAACCAACAAATTTTTGTCGAATATTCTACCCTCGAAAACTGCCGCGAACCCACGCGGTGGTGGGCCATCAACAACATTCTTCTAGTTTCGTTGCCGGGGAGTGCTAGCAGCATTCTTCTGGTGCCGTTGCAGGGGAAGGTTTGTTGTCATCAGCATTCGTCTAGCCATCGCTAGAGATTGCAATCATGCATCATCGAGCTTCTTAGACCAATTCTTTCTAGACCTGTTGATAGTCTTTTGCAGAATTACTTTAATCTCTCTGTTGCTTACCTCTACTTGACCACTGGACCATCGCAATTCTATGGTTGACATCGTACTTAGCAAGCGTTTTACGGAAAGCACCATGAATGAAGTGTGAACCACCGTCGGTCATTAGATATCTAGGGACTCCAAATCTAGGGAAGATAACTTCTTTCAGCATCTTGATAGAGGTGTTGTGATCAGCACTACTAGTGGGGATAGCTTCTACCCACTTAGTGACATAATCAACAGCAACTAAGATATGCGTATACCCATTGGATTTTGGAAAAGGTCCCATATAATCAAAGCCCCAGACATCAAATGGTTCGATGACAAGTGATTAGTTCATAGGCATTTCTTGACGTTTGCTAATATTACCTATTCTTTGACATTCGTCACAAGACAAGACAAACTTACGGGCATCCTTATAAAGGTGAGGATCCTAATAACACCATCTACTCCTTCCCTATAAAGGTGAGGATCATCCCAAAAGTAGTGTCTCAAGTCATAGAAGAATTTCTTCTTTTGTTGGTACGTGAAACTAGGTGGTATGTATTTCGCAACGATATAGTTTGCATAATCAGCATACCACAGTGCACTACGTGAAGCATTGATGACATTTAATTGCTCATCGAGAAAGCTATCATCAATAGATTGTGGGTCATCAAGAACGTTCTCCAACCTAGAAAAGTTATCTGCTACTGGGTTATCAGCACCCTTTATGTCAACAGCGTGCAAATCAAATTCTTGTAGCAAGAGAACCCATGTGATAAGTCTAGGTTTAGCGTCCTTCTTCTCCATGAGGTATTTAATAGTAGCATGATCAGTGAGAATAGTGAATTTGGATTCAACTATGTAAGACCTGAACTTTTCACATGCAAACACGACTGCTAAAAACTCCTTCTCCGTAGTAGCATAGTTTCTCTGGGCACTGTCTAGAGTTTTACTAGAATAGTGAATAACATTCAACTTCTTATCAACTCTTTGCCATAGAACAACACCAACAACATAATCACTAGCGTCACACATGATTTCAAAAGGCAAGTTCCAATCAGGTGTCTGAACAATAGGTGCAGTTATCAAAGCCCTCTTAAGTATTTCGAAGGCTTCCTCACAATCATCGTCAAAAACAAAAGGAATATCCTTTTGCAAGAGATTGGTAAGAGGCCTAGAAATCTTAGAGAAGTCTTTAATGAACCTTCTATAGAAACCAGCATGACCAAGGAAACTTCTTATACCTTTGATATCTGTGGGGTATGATATTTTCTCGATTGCATCAACCTTAGCCTTATCGACTTCAATACCTCTTTCAGAAATTTTATGTCCTAAGACGATGCCTTCATTAACCATAAAGTGGCACTTCTCCCAATTCAAGACAAGTTTGGTGTCTTTACATCTCTGTAAGACTTGATCAAGGTTGCTGAGGCAATCATCAAAGGAAGACCCGTAAACGGAAAAGTCATCCATGAAAACCTCAACAATCTTTTCACAAAAGGGGCAGGTGCATTACATAAGCCAAAAGGCATACGTCTATAAGCAAAGGTACAGAAAGGGCAGGTGAAAGTGGTTTTCTCCTGATCAGATTGTGCAACTGGTATTTGGGAGAAACCTGAATAACCGTCTAGAAAGCAGAAGTGTGTGTGTTTAGACAGCCTTTCTAGCATTTGGTCGATAAAAGGCAAAGGGTAATGATCTTTCCTAGTGGCTTTATTCAATTTCCTGAAATCGATCACCATCCTATAGCCAGTAATAATCCTCCATGGGATCAATTCATCCTTATCATTAGGGACAACGGTAATGCCTCCCTTCTTACGAACGCAATACACCGGACTCACGCAATCGCTATGAGCAACATGATAGATAATACCCACTTCCAGAAGCTTTAGCATTTCTTTTCTTACTACTTCTTTCATCTTAGGATTCAATCTCCTTTAATGATCAGCAACTGGTTTGAAATCAGCATCAATTTTGATCTTGTGCTGGCATAGTATGGGACTAATGCCCTTAAGATCATCCACAGTATATCCAATAGCAGCACGATGCTTCCTCAGAGTTTTTAGCAACTACTTTTCTTCATGCTCTGAGAGGCTAGCACTAATTATAACAGGATATATCTCTTTTTCATCAAGATAGGCATACTTAAGAGTATCAGGCAACTGTTTAAGTTCGAACACAGGATCACCCTTTGGTGGAGGTGGATAACCAAGCAGTTCAACAAGCACGTTATTCTTAAGGATAGGATATTGTTCTAAGACAACTCTATCTATCTCATCCCTTTCATCCATATGCATATCATTTTCATGCTCAAGCAAGTATTGCTCTAAGGGATTAGTAGGACGCATGACAATAAAAGCTAAGGAAATAATTTCATGCCTACTCGGCAACTCCTTTTCATGAGTTTGTCTACCAAACTTGGAGAAATCGAACTCATGTGACACACCTTCAAAGCCAACAGTGACAGGTTGCTTCTCACAATCAATATGAGCATTGACAGTATTGAGGAAGGGTCTGCCAAATATGATGGGACAAAAGCTATCTTGTGCGGTTGCAAGAACGAGGAAATCAGCAGGATACTTTGTTTTACCACACAAGACTTCAACATCCCTAACAATTCCCACACGGCAGATAGTATCTCTATTGGCAAGCTGAATAGTGACATCAATAGGCTCTATCTCAACAGGTGCAAACTCATCTTTGATTTCATCGTATAAGGATTGAGGTATTGCACTAACACTAGCACCCACATCACATAAACCATGATAAAAATGATCTCCTATCTTAACAGAAACCACAGGCCTGCCAACAACAGGCCTATGTTTGTCTCTAGGGTGAGGTTTAGCAATTCTAGCAGCATCTTCACAGAAGTGAATATTATGTCCCTCAACTTCTTCAGACAGAAGATCTTTGATAATAGCAATGCTAGGTTCAACTCTAATTTTCTCAAGGGGTGTAGGTGTTCTAATATAGCCTCTATGTATCACAGTTGAAGCTTTAGAATGATCCTTTATCCTAACAGGGAAAGGTGGTTTCTCAATGTAAGCACTGGGAACAACAGGATCATTATTGGCATTGACTTTCTCTTCAACTGGAGTGGGTTTAACTACATTGAATTCTAAAGGAGGATGATATTTAAACCACTTCTCTTTGGGAGATCAATATGGCAGCAAAAAGTATTTGTCAAGTCCATGCTTAGAGATAAAGTCACAAAAAGTATTTGTCCCAACAAAGGATTTAACGCAATCAAAAGTGAAATTCATACGTGACTCCTTACCTTCTTCAAGCTCCCAATCTTCAGAGTTGCGTTTAATTTTCTCCAAAAAATTCCATTTGAAGTCAATATCTCTCTTCATAAAAGAACCGGTACAAGAAGTGTCAAGCATGGTGCGATCATCATGAGAAAGCCGAGCATAGAAGTTCTAAATGATAATTTCTCTCGAGAGCTCATGATTGGGGCATGAATATAGCATTGATTTAAGCCTCCCCCAAGCTTGAGAGATGCTTTCTCTGTCATGAGTCCAAAAATTATAAATATAATTCCGATCATGATGTACTAAATGCATAGGATAAAACTTTTGATGAAATTCCAATATCAACCGATTGTAGTCCCATGATCCAGTATCATCACATAGCCTATACCATGTCAACGCCTTATCCTTAAAAGATAAAGGAAAGACCTTCTTCTTGACCTCATCCTCGGGAACACCTGCAAGCCTAAATAAACCACAAACCTCATCTACATTCATTAGATGCAAGTCTGGATGTGATGTTCCATCTCCTGTAAAAGGATTAGCCAGTAGTTTCTCAAGCATACCCGAAGGAAATTCAAAGCAAATATTTTCAGTAGGTGCAGCAGGTTGAGGAGAATCTATTTGTGCTTCCGTTCGAGGTGAAGATACCCCGAACAAGCCCCTCAAAGGATTAGTATCCATAGTGACAAGTGACAATAAATTTCAGCACACTATATGAATGTTTCCTTACCAAGTTCCACTTACCAAAGGCGCTTCACTCCCCGGCAACGGCGCCAGAAAAGTGTCTTGATGACCCACAAGTATAGGGGATCAATCATAGTCCTTTCGAAAAGTAAGAGTGTCGAACCCAACGAGGAGCAGAAGGATCTAACAAGTGGTTTTCAGCAAGGAACAATCTCCCAAGCACTGAAATTGTCGGTAACAAGTGATTGTGTGGTGAGATGATTCGTAGCAAGCAATAAGTAACAAAAGTAGCAATGGTGCAGAAAAGTGGCCCAATCCCTTTTGTAGCAAGGGACAAGCCTGGACAAAGTCTTATAGGAGGAAAAACGCTCCCGAGGACACACGGGAATTTCTGTCATGCTAGTTTCATCATGTTCATATGATTCGCGTTCGTTACTTTCATAATTTGATATGTGGGTGGACCGGCGCTTCGGTACTGCCCTTACTTGGACAAGCATCCCACTTATGATTAACCCCTCTCGCAAGCATCCACAACTACGAAAGAAGAATTAAGACAATGTCTAACCATAGCATTAAACTAGTGGATCCAAATCAGCCCCTTACGAAGTAACGCAGAAACTAGGGTTTAAGCTTCTGTCACTCTAGCAACCCATCATCTAATTACTACTTACCAATGCCTTCCTCTAGGCCCAAATAATGGTGAAGTGTTATGTAGTCGACGTTCACATAACACCACTAGAGGAAAAACGACATACAACATATCAAAATACCGAACGAATACCAAATCCACATGACTATTATTAGCATGACTTATCCCATGTCCTCAGGAACAAAAGTAACTACTCACAAAGCATAATCATAATCATGATCAGAGAGGTAATGAGTAGCATCAAGGATATGAACATAAAGTCTTCCACCAAGTAATCCAACTAGCATCAACTACAAAGAGTAATCAACACTACTAGCAACCTTACAAGTACCAATCGAAGTCGCGAGACGGAGATTGGTTACAAGAGATGAACTAGGGTTTGAAGATGAGATGGTGCCGATGAAGATGTTGATGGTGACGAGTCCCCTCCGATGAGAGGTGTGTTGGTGATGACGCTGGCGACGATTTCCCCCTCCGGGAGGGAGGTTTCCCTAGCAGGATCGTCCTGCCGGAGCTCTAGATTGGTTCTGCTCAAGTTCCGCCTCGTGGCGGCGGCGAAACCACGAAAAAGCTCCTCTGTGATTTTTTCCTGGACGGAACCCTACATATAGAAAAAGAGGGGGCCAATGGGCTGCCCACAAGCCCCCATGGCGCGGCCTGGGGGGGTGGCCGCACCGTGCAGGCTTGTGGGCACCCCCTGGTGCCCCACTAGCACTTCTTCGGCCCAGTATTTTTGATAAACTGGGAAAAAATCTCGGTTGATTTTCACGGTGTTTTGAGTTGCGCAGAATAGGTATCTCAACTTTGCTCCACTTTCAGGCAAGAATTCCATTTGCCGGTATTCTCCCTCTTCATGTAAACCTTGCAAAATAAGAGAGAAAAGGCATAAGAATTGTACCGTGAAGTGAAATAACAGCCCAAGAAACGATAAATATCAACATGAAAACATGATGCAAAATGGACGTATCACCCCGCAGCACCCGAACCAGTTGAACCCTATACACGGTGGGTGGCATCGGATTACCGTGGAACACGCGGTTGGCCGGTTCAACGATTTTGGACTTGGCGAAATCGATCAACTCACCGTCCACGAAGTGCAGGAGAGTGCATGGAACGTTGGCGGCGCCCTGGGAAAACATGTAGGGCGTCGGGGATGCCCAGTAAAAGGCAAGGAGATGAAGTCATCGGCCGAGGCTTAGTTACCGTGATGGCGTCGAGCTCGGCTAATGTCGAGGCACCGCCAACGGCGGGCGTGCAAGTGATGGAGGGGCCGCTTGCTGCCGAGGTACCGGCCGGCGTATTCTTCCCACACCCGGGTGCATTAAGCTCCAATACCGGCGCCGACGCCGGAGACACCTGCAATGCCGCCTCCGCCGGAGACACCGATGCCGGCGCATTGTGCGAGTTGCTGCACGTGAAGCTGGTGTTGGAAATATGCCCTAGAGGCAATTATAAAATGGTTATTATCATATTTCCTTGTTCATGATAATCGTCTATTGTTCATGCTATAATTGTATTAACAGGAAACAGTAATACATGTGTGAATAAATAGATCACAATGTGTCCCTAGCAAGCCTGTAGTTGGCTAGCTCGTTAGTCAATAGATGATCATGGTTTCCTGATCATGGGCATTAGATGTCATTGATAACGGGATCACATCATTGGGAGAATGATGTGATGGACAAGATCCAATCCTAAGCCTAGCACTAGATCCTATTGTTCGTATGCTAATGCTTTTCTAATGTCAAGTATCTTTTCCTTCAACCGTGAGATTGTGCAACTCCCGGATACCGTAGGGGTGCTTTGGGTGTATCAAACGTCACAACATAACTGGGTGACTATAAAGGTGCACTACGGGTACCTCCGAAAGTGTCTGTTGGGTTGGCACGAATCGAGATCGGGATTTGTCACTCCGTGAGACAAAGAGGTATCTCTGGGCCCACTCGGAAGAACATCATCATGAGCTCAATGTGACTAAGGAGTTAGTCACATGATGACGTGCTACGGAACGAGTAAAGAGACTTACCGGTAACGAGATTGAACAAGGTATAGGTATACCCACGATCGAATCTCGGGCAAGTTCTATACCGACAGACAAAGGGAATCATATAGGGGATTGATTGAATCCTTAACATCTTGGTTCATCCGATGAGATCATCGTGGAGCAAGTGGGAGCCACCATGGGTATCCAGACCCTGATGATGGTTATTGGCCAGAGAGGTGTCTCGGTCATGTCTGCCTGTCTCCCGAACCCGTAGGGTCTACACACTTAAGGTTCGATGACGCTAGGGTTATAGGGAATTGTTATACGAGGTTACCGAAAGTTGATCGGAGTCCCGGATGAGATCCTAGACGTCACGAGGAGCTCCGGAATGGTCCGGAGGTAAAGATTGATATATAGGACGGATGGTTTCGGATACCGGAAGTGTTTCCGGCATCACCGGTAACGTACCGGGACCACCGGGACCACCGGAGGTGGCCCCGGGGGACCGAAGGGGGGCAACGACCCCGGGAGATAAGCTGGGCCAAGTGGGGTTGGGAACCAGCCCCTAGGTGGGCTGGTGCACCTCCCCACTCAGCCCATAGCGCAAGGGAGAGAAAAGGGGGGGCAAACCCTAGGCCAGGTGGGCCTAAGGCCCACCAGATGGTGCGCCACCCCCTCCTCCCCCTTCTGGCCGCCGCACCTCCCATCTGGGGGGGCTGCCGCGCCCCCTCTCCCCTCCCCCTATATATATCGGGCACTTTTGGCCATTGAGACACACGGTTTTTCCTCTCTCTCGGCGCAGCCCCGCTCCTCTCCCTCCTCCTCTCTGCCGGTGCTTGGCGAAGCCCTGGCGGGAGACCTCGTCTCTCCATCGACACCATGCCGTCGTGCTGCTGGAGTTCTTCCCCAACCTCTCCCTCCTCCTTGCTGGATCAAGGTGCGGGAGACGTCACCGGGCTGCACGTGTGTTGAACGCGGAGGTGCCGTAGTTCGGCACTAGATCGGAATCGCTGCGAGTACGACTCCATCAACCGCGTTCTAGCAACGCTTCCGCTTTGCGATCTTCAAAGGTATGAAGATGCTCTTACCCCTCTCTCCCTGCTGGTCTCTCCATAGGAAGATCTGAATATGCGTAGGAATATTTTGAATTTATGCTACGTTACCCAACAGTGGCATCCGAGCGAGGTTTTCTATGCGTAGATTCTATGCACGAGTAGAACACAAAAGTTGTGGGCGATGATTTGTCGATTTGCTTGCCTCTACTAGTCTTATTCTTTTCCGGCGGTATTGTGGGATGAAGCGGCCCGGACCGACTTTACACGTACACTTACGTGAGACTGGTTCCACCGACAGACATGCACATCGTGCATAAAGGTGGCTAGCGGGTGTCTGTCTCTCCTACTCTAGTCGGATTGGATTTGATGAAAAGGGTCCTTATGAAGGGTAAATAGCTTTGGCATATCATCGTTGTGGCTGTCACGTAGGTAAGAAGGCGTTCTTGCTAGAAACCCAAATCAGCCACGTAAAACTTGCAACAACAATTAGAGGACGTCTAACTTGTTTTTGCAGGGTTTGACATGTGATGTGATATGGCCAAAGTTGTGATGTTGCATGTATGATGTATGAGATGATCATGTTATTGTAATAGGTTTCACGAATTGCTTGTCGATGAGTATGACAACCGGCAGGAGCCATAGGAGTTGTCTTAATTTATTGTATGAGATGCAACGCCATGTGCTTAGTACTTTTACTTCATTGCTAACGGTTAGCTATAGTAGTAGTGATAGTAGTTGTTGGCGTGACGACTTCACGGAGACACGATGATGGAGATCATGATGATGGAGATCATGGTGTCACGCCGGTGACGATGATGATCATGCGATGCCTGAAGATGGAGATCGAAAGAGCAAAGATGATAATGGCCATATCATGTCACTATATGATTGCATTGTGATGTTTATCATGTTTTACATCTTATTGCTTAAAACGACGGTAGCATAATAAGATGATCCCTCTTAAAATTTCGAGAATGTATTCCCCTAAGTGTGCACCGTTGCGAAGGTTCGTTGTCTCGAAGCACCACGTGATGATCGGGTGTGATAGATTCTAACGTTCGCATACAACGGGTGTAAGCCAGATTTACACACGCGAAACACCTAGGTTGACTCGACGAGCTTAGCATGTACAGACATGACCTCGAATACAAGAGACCGAAAGGTCGAACATGAGTCGTATGGTTGAATACGATCAGCATGAAGTTGCTCACCAGGGTGACTAGTCCGTCTCACGTGATGATCGGACACGGGTTAGTCAACATGGATCATGAATCACTTAGATGACTAGAGGGATGTCGATTTAAGTGGGAGTTCATACTTAATTTGATTAAATGAACTTAATTGTCATGAACTTAGTATAAAAGTTTTCTTTATAAATATTGTAGATGTCCAACGTCAACCTCAATTTCAACGCATTCCTAGAGAAAAACAAGCTGAAAGATGATGGTAGCAACTATGCGGACTGGGTTCGCAACTTGAAGCTCATCCTTGAAGCAGCTAAAAAGGCTTATGTCCTTAATGCGCCGCTAGGTGACCCTCCTGCTCCCGCAGCAGCCCAGGACATTCTGAACGTCTGGCAAACGCGGAGTGATGACTACTCTCTAGTCAGGTGTGGCATGTTATACAGTTTAGAAACGGGGCTCCAAAGGCGTTTTGAGCAACACGGGGCATATGAGATGTTCCAGGAGCTGAAGCTAGTTTTTCAAGCTCATGCCCGTGTCGAGAGATATGAAGTCTCCGACAAGTTCTTTAGCTGTAAGATGGAGGAGAACAGTTCTGTCAGTGAGCACATACTCAAAATGTCTGGGTTACACGGTCGTCTGACTTCACTTGGAGTCGAACTTCCGGATGATGCTATAATTGACAGAATCCTCCAGTCTCTCCCACCAAGCTACAAAGGCTTTGTGCTTAACTACAACATGCAAGGGATGGAGAAGACCATTCCCGAGTTGTACTCGATGCTCAAGTCTGCAGAAGTAGAAATCAAGAAGGAGCATCAAGTGTTGATGGTCAACAAGACCACTAGTTTCAAGAAAGGCAGGGGTAAGAAGAACTTCAAGAAAGACGGCAAATCTTTTGTCGCGCCTGGTAAGCCAGATGCCGGGAAGAAGAAAAAGAACGGACCCAAGCCTGAGACTGAGTGCTTCTATTGCAAGGGAAAGGGTCACTAGAAGCGGAACTGCCCCAAATACTTAGCGGACAAGAAGGCCGACAACGTTAAAGGTATATGTGATATACATGTTATTGATGTGTACCTTACCAGCGCTCGTAGTAGCTCCTGGGTATTTGCTACTGGTGCTGTTGCTCACATTTGCAACTCAATCAGGAACTGCGGAATAAGCAGAGACTGGCCAAGGACGAGGTGACGATGCGCGTCGGGAATGGTTCAAAGGTCGATGTGATCGCCGTCGGCACGCTACCTCTACATCTACCATCGGGATTAGTTTTAAACCCTAATAATTGTTATTTAGTACCAGCTTTAAGCATGAACATTGTATCAGGGTCTTGCTTAATGCGAGACGGCTACTCATTTAAGTCAGAGAATAATGGTTGTTCTATTTATATGAGTGATATGTTTTATGGTCATGCTCCGCTGGTGAATGGTTTATTCTTGATGAATCTCGATCGTGATGTTACACATATTCATAGTCTGAGTACCAAAAGATGCAAAGTTGATAATGATAGTCCCACATACTTGTGGCACTGCCGCCTTGGTCATATCGGCGTTAAGCGCATGAAGAAGCTCCATACTGATGGACTATTAGAGTCTCTTGACTTTGAATCATTTGACACATGCGAACCGTGCCTCATGGGCAAGATGACTAAGACTCCATTCTCAGGAATAATGGAGAGAGCAACCGACTTATTGGAAATAATACATATTGATGTGTGTGGTCCAATGAACGTTGAAGCTCGCAGTGGTTATCGTTATGTTCTCACTCTCACCGATGATTTGAGTAGGTATGGGTATATCTACTTGATGAAGCACAAATCTGAGACGTTTGAAAAGTTCAAGGAATTTCAGAGTGAGGTTGAGAATCAACGTGACAGAAAAATTAAATGTCTACGATCTGATCGTGGAGGAGAATATTTGAGTCACGAGTTTGGCACACACCTAAGGAAGTGTGGAATCGTTTCACAACTGATGCCGCCTGGCACACCGCAGCGCAACGGAGTGTCTGAACGTCGTAATCGCACTTTATTAGATATGGTACGATCTATGATGTCTCTTACCGACTTACCGCTATCATTTTGGGGATACGCATTAGAAACTGTTGCATTCACTTTAAATAGGGCACCGTCTAAATCCGTTGAGACGACACCGTATGAACTATGGTTTGGCAAGAAACCTAACTTGTCGTTTCTTAAAGTTTGGGGCTGCGATGCTTATGTGAAGAAACTTCAACCAGAAAAGCTCGAACCCAAAGCGGTGAAATGCGTATTCATAGGATACCCTAAGGAAACTATTGGGTATACCTTCTATCTTAGATCCGAAGGTAAAACCTTTGTTGCCAAGAATGGATCCTTTCTAGAGAAAGAGTTTCTCTCGAAAGAAGTAAGTGGGAGGAAGGTAGAACTTGATGAGGTAATTACACCCCCTCTCGAACAGGATAGTAGCGCAGCGCGGGAAGCTGTTCCTGTGGCGCCTACACCGACTGAAGAGGAAGTTAATGATGATGATCATGAAGCTTCGGATCAAGTTACTACTGAACCGCGAAGGTCCACAAGGGCACGCTCCGCACCAGAGTGGTACGGCAACCCTGTGATGGAAATCATGTTGTTAGACAACGGTGAACCTTCGAACTATGAAGAAGCAATGGCGGGCCCGGATTCCAACAAATGGCTTGAGGCTATGAAATCCGAGATAGGATCCATGTATGAGAACAAAGTATGGACTTTGGTGGACTTGCCTGATGACCGGCGAGCCATAGAAAATAAATGGATCTTCAAGAAGAAGACTGATGCAAACGGTAATGTAACCGTTTACAAAGCTCGACTTGTCGCAAAGGGTTTTCGACAAATTCAAGGAGTTGACTACGAAGAGACTTTCTCTCCCGTAGCGAAGCTGAAATCAGTCCGAATCATGTTAGCAATTGCCGCCTTTTATGATTATGAAATTTGGCAAATGGACGTCAAAACAGAGTTCCTTAACGGGAACCTTAAGGAAGAGTTGTATATGATGCAACCAGAAGGTTTTGTCGACCCTAAGGGTGCTAACAAAGTGTGCAAGCTCCAGCGCTCCATCTATGGGCTGGTGCAAGCATCTCGGAGTTGGAACATTCGCTTTAATGAGGTGATTAAAGTGTTTGGGTTCATACAGGTTTACGGAGAAGCATGTCTGTACAAGAAAGTGAGTGGGATCTCTGTAGCTTTCCTCATACTATATGTGGATGACATATTATTGATGGGGAATAATATAGAGATGTTGGAGAGCATAAAGGCCTATTTGAACAAGAGTTTTTCAATGAAGGACCTTGGAGAAGCTGCATACATATTAGGCATCAAGATCTATAGAGATAGATCGAGACGCCTCATAGGTCTTTCGCAAAGTACATACCTTGACAAGATATTGAAGAAATTCAAAATGGAAAACTCAAAGAAAGGGTTCTTGCCAGTTTTGCAAGGTATGAGATTGAGTAAGACTCAGTCGCCGACCACGGCAGCAGATAGAGAGAAGATGAGTTCTGTCCCCTACGCTTCAGCCGTGGGCTCTCTAATGTATGCCATGCTGTGTACTAGACCTGATATAAACCTTACCATAAGTTTGGTAGGGAGGTACCAAAGTAATCCAGGTACAGACCACTGGACAGCGGTCAAGAATATCCTTAAGTACCTGAAAAGGACTAAGGAAATGTTTCTCGTTTATGGAGGTGACGAAGAGCTCGTCGTAAAGGGTTACGTCGACGCTAGCTTCAACATAGATCCAGATGACTCTAAGTCACAGACCGGATACGTATATGTGTTGAATGGTGGGGCAGTGAGCTGGTGCAGCAGCATGCAAGAAGTCGTGGCAGCATCTACATGTGAAGCGGAGTACATAGCTACTTCAGAAGCGGCTCATGAAGGAATTTGGATGAAGGAGCTCATCACCGACCTTGGAGTGGTTCCAAGCGCGTCGGGTCCTATGACACTCTTCTGTGATAACACTAGAGCCACTGCCATAGCCAAGGAGCCCAGGTTTCACCGGAAGACGAAGCACATCAAGCGCCGCTACAACTCCATCCAGGACCATGTCCAGAGTGGAGTGATAGATATTTGTAAATTACACACGGATCTGAATATTGCAGACCTGTTGACTAAACCTCTTCCACGAGCAAAACATGATCAACACCATAATGCTATGGGTGTTCGATACATCACAATGTAACTAGATTACTGACTCTAGTGCAACTGGGAGACTGTTGGAAATATGCCCTAGAGGCAATAATAAAATGGTTATTATCATATTTCCTTGTTCATGATAATCGTCTATTGTTCATGCTATAATTGTATTAACAGGAAACAGTAATACATGTGTGAATAAACAGATCACAATGTGTCCCTAGCAAGCCTCTAGTTGGCTAGCTCGTTAGTCAATAGATGATGATGGTTTCCGGATCATGGGCATTAGATGTCATTGATAACGGGATCACATCATTGGGTGAATGATGTGATGGACAAGACCCAATCCTAAGCCTAGCACTAGATCGTATTGTTCGTATGCTAATGCTTTTCTAATGTCAAGTATCTTTTCCTTCGACCGTGAGATTGTGCAACTCTCGGATACCGTAGGGGTGCTTTGGCTGTATCAAACGTCTCAACGTAACTGGGTGACTATAAAGGTGCACTACGGGTACCTCCAAAAGTGTCTGTTGGATTGGCACGAATCGAGATCAGGATTTGTCACTCTGTGAGGCGGAGAGGTAACTCTGGGCCCACTCGGTAGAACATCATCATGACCTCAATGTGACTAAGGAGTTAGTCACACGATGACGTGCTACGGAACGAGTAAAGAGACTTACCGGTAACGAGATTGAACAAGGTATAGGTATACCAACGATCGAATCTCGGGCAAGTTCTATACCGACGGACAAAGGGAATCATATATGGGATTGATTGAATCCTTGACATCGTGGTTCATCCGATGAGATCATCGTGGATCAAGTGGGAGCCACCATGGGTATCTAGACCCCGCTGATGGTTATTGGCCAGAGAGGTGTCTCGGTCATGTCTGCCTGTCTCCCGAACCCGTAGGGTCTACACACTTAAGGTTCGATGATGCTAGGGTTATAGGGAATTGTTATACGAGGTTACCGAAAGTTGTTCGGAGTCCCGGATGAGATCCTGGACGTCACGAGGAGCTCCGGAATGGTCCGGAGGTAAAGATTGATATATAGGAACGATGGTTTCGGATACCGGAAGTGTTTCGGGCATCACCGGTAACGTACCGGGACCACCGGAGGTGGCCCCGGGGGACCACCGAAGGGGGGCAACGAACCCGGGAGATAAGCTGGGCCAAGTGGGGGTGGGAACCAGCCCCTAGGTGGGCTAGTGCGCCTAAGGCCCATCCCATAGCGCAAGGGAGAGAAAAGGGGGGCAAACCCTAGGCCAGGTGGGCCTAAGGCCCACCAGATGGTGCGCCACCCCCTCCTCCCCCTTCTGGCCGCCGCACCTCCCATCTGGGGGGGCTGCCGCACCCCCTAGGGTGGGAACGCTAGTGGTGGCACCCCCTCTCCCCTCCCCCTATATATACCGGGCACTTTTGGCCATTGAGACACACGGTTTTTCCTCTCTCTCGGCGCAGCCCCGCTCCTCTCCCTCCTCCTCTGTGCCGGTGCTTGGCGAAGCCCTGCCGAGAGACCTCGTCTCTCCATCGACACCACGCCGTCGTGCTGCTGGAGTTCTTCCCCAACCTCTCCCTCCTCCTTGCTGGATCAAGGTGCGGGAGACGTCACCGGGCTGCACGTGTGTTGAACGCGGAGGTGCCGTAGTTCGGCACTAGATCGGAATCACTGCGAGTACGACTCCATCAACCGCGTTCTAGCAACGCTTCCGCTTAGCTATCTTCAAAGGTATGAAGATGCTCTTACCCCTCTCTCGTTCCTGTCTCTCCATAGGAAGATCTGAATATGCGTAGGAAAATTTTGAATTTATGCTACGTTACCCAACAGCTGGGAATCGGGGGCGGCCCCTGTTGGCCGCCCGCAATCCACCCCCGCAGCCCCTCAAGCAAGGAAGGCATAATTGCGGTGATCGTCGCTCCAAGTTGGTCTTGCACTTGCTCTTGGACTATCTCCGGAATCCGCACCACTTGTGCCTTGAGTTCTTTAAGCTCGCGCTCCTGGCTTTCCAAGTTGGTCTTTCTCTCCTTTCGCCCAGCCTTATAGTATTCCGACTATTTCGTGGACAAGCCTTCGCCGGCCACACGACCAGCTGACGACGGCTTACTGAACTTATCCTTGTGTTTCATTACGTTCAATGCCCTATTTAAAGTTGTGTCCCAAGGGGCTGACGGGGAGCTTTGAGACCCCATGCTACTGCTTTCAGTTTCCTGCGGAAGGAACGTGAACCATTTAGAAATTTGGCTTCATTAATTAGATTGCAACCATATGGAGCTAATTACGAGGGGGTGTATTCCTTACCAGAACATGCTCAAGCTCCTTCACCTTCGGATCCGTGGTAAGCTCCTTTGTTACCGGGTCCGCCTTGTACCGGGCCCTGACATAGTTCCTGGTCTGCTTTTCGTTGTATTTATCAAAGAGGGGCGGTAGGCCTTGCTCGCCACGCTTCGCGCCGTCCTTGTCCCATTTAGGTTCCGCCACTCTGTAACCGCGGGGACCAAGTTTGTGGACCCCTAAGTTCAAGTCCCGCATATCTTTCTCCCACTGACTTGATTCCGCGGATGCGTTGCTCTCGCACTTGATCTTGAACTCTAGGTAGTCAGCTTCGTTGATCGAAGGATTTGTCTCCTTGATCTTCTCATAACTATCACCTCTTAGAATCCTTCTCTTCACCGCGGCTCTCCAAGTAGCCAGGTCCGTGCTCATCTTCATGGGGGCGACACTGTTCACTTTATTTCCTAAGAGGCGTGTGTTTGCGAAGTTACCGGGGAACTTGTATCGTTCGTGCATCTTCGTGAAGAGGAGGTTTTGCAAATTCCCTCTGTCATGATGCCTTAGGTTCTCGGTGTTGATCGAGACGGTGCTCCGGAGAATGCACCCGAGTTGTCCCGTGTACCCACCGACTAATTCTTTGGGCGCCGTTGGATGCCCACTGGAGGACACTTAAGTAAATTCCTCCTTGACGGTGCCGAGCATGTTCGGGGGCCGGTCCTTCTGTTGCCTCTTTGGTTGGCTGCCATCTGTGCGTTCTCTGCCATCATAAGTGGTGGCATCCCCGGCGGCTCCATCAGTGGTGTCATCCCCGACGCCACTAGGGGTTGTGTAGTCTGGATGAGTGTCTTCCGCGGCGTCCTCATAGTGGTGAGGTTCTTCCTCCATCTCATGGGACAGCTCCCAGAATGGCTTGCCTGAACCGTCAGCCTCATCATTGTCGACCATGTTCGCTCTACAATTATCAATTACCAGGAAAGGCAAATGGACGTTGAATTCCCTTCTTTTTGAAAAATGGACGCTGAATTTTTGTACATTTTCAAAGTGAACTACATGTAGGCCAATTCTTTTCGCGACTTAAAAAAATAAGACACTCCCTACCTACCTTCTCCCATGAGCCAGTCGCATCTTTTATTCATTGGAACTTCTAAACTAGTTTTGAAATAAATTAGTTCAAAGCCTCAACAAATTTAGAAGGTGGCTTATTTTTCAAGCTAAGGGACAACTTTTTTACCAAGCATACAAACAAAGCATTTTTCATGATAAACAACCAAGGCAACCAATATATATATCAAACAAGTAAACAAATAAAATGAGTTATTGCTAGAGCCTGATGGTTGAGCTTTCGTTAGCATGGCATATGTATGGAAGAAAAAATAGTTTGCATTTCAACTTAAGGGAAAACTATAAAAGCCACTTAGAAATATTTGCTTTGTAGAAATAACATTGTCCCTAAATGTTGATTAATTTTAGTGTCGGTTGAGAATCGGGCACCTTCAAGGTCAAGAAAATTGGGTATGACCTTTGCTGATTTTCTTCACCTAGGAGTGCCCCATTCTCAACCGAAACAGAAATTAATCAACATTTCAGGAGAAAGGGGTAACTATTTGTCCCTGCACAAAAAAAGGCCTACATATATCCAGTGTGTAGTGCTAGGGAAATCAATTTGAGAATATATTAGAGACAAAATAATACCTATATCTTTACAATAAATTCTTGCAATGTTAAACACATCGGTAATACATATTTAGGTCATCAAGAATGAATTGAAGCCTCATCATTAAACAGCATAAACAGCTACATGGGTTATGAAGCAAGGGAAAAAAGTCAGCTTATCTGTTTAATATGAACATGATGAGATCTTTGGCCAGTCTAAATACCAGTTTACAAAGTGATGTCAAGATAACTAACCATGATACTAAAGTATACACACATGAGTAATCATGGCATACTTCAGGGAAATAAACTAGTTCAAGCAAATGAAGGTTATTTGCATTGGCCAGTCTAAATACCAGTTTACACTATCAAGAGCAATTGATGTGCAGAAAATACTTCAAGCCCAAGACAAATACCTCAAAGAAGAAGAGAAGTGGTAGTCCAGAACACCAATGCTCAATTGCTTATCACAGCCTTTTTTATCCTGAAAACATAGCGTGCAAACGGATTCAATTAATGTGAATTAATACTGTGAAAACAACAAATCCGGTCTTGTATCACTCCAAACACTGCCACACTGGCATGCTAGCATAGCAGCACCATTTGTTTTGAGAAGAAACAATACACATACCTCAATCGTAAATTCTTGCAACGTTAGAAACACAACTAAGATAGATTTGGGGCATCAAAAACATGAAAAGTTAGCTCTGCATATGTTCTATGAATCCAAGACGATTTGCTTATTAGAAAACTAGAGGAACAGTCCACACTTAACTAGTCAATATGCATGTGGATATGACCATTGATATACTAGTCATGCAAATTTCCAAGGGTCCAGATATGATTTCACATCAGAAACACAAGAACCTAAAAAATATGGTCCAACTGACAACAGGTACACATCAACTCAGTCGAGCCTTCCAAGCTTAAGTCAGTCCTGAAAAGGTCTAATGGATCCAAATAAACATGCAATTCAGATAACTACAGAAAACAGCCAACACCACCGACCAGCATTTAGTCATGCAGAGTTCTACTGATGGTTCAAATATGCTTTCACATCAGAAATATTCAGAAATCAGAATTGAACAGAACTGAAAGTTGCCATCTATTACTCACATAAAGAGGGGAGTTCTTGATTAGTTAAGAAAAAGCTCAACTTTCAGGAAATTGTATCATCTAAACAATTATCCATGCATATGTGTTTCACATCAGAAACCAAGCATAGCAAACTTGACAATATATATCCACAATACAAAATTTATTCAGTCCAATGGATTCTAATGAACTTGCAAATCAGGAAACAAACTAAAGGAACAGTCAACACGTATATATCTAGTCAATGTTCATGCTGATACCACTATCCATCCACTAGTTCTAGAGATGTGGACATGCTTTCACATCAGAATTCAAAATTCAGAATCAAACCCGTATCAGATCCAAGAACAGAGTATTTCTGAACTAGCGGATAAACCTAGAAAGTTTAGATGGTTATATAAACTTATTTTATTCATTGAGAATGGGTGGGCGGATGATGTGCTCGGGGCGATACCTCCCGCAGCTGCTTGAGCACGTCCTCGAAGGCCTCCTTGTCTTCCTCTACCCTCCTGGGGTCGAGGGATTCCACGAACTCCGGCGGCAAGGAGGGGCGAGTCGTCTCCTCGCCCTCGTGCTCCGGCTCGAGCTCGATCGCCCCCACGACCAACAGATCTCCCCTCGTTGACGTGGACGCGTTCCAGTCGCTGTCGTGCCCACCTCGTCGCCGCGCGCGGTGCTACCTCTTGAGCTTGTGTTGGTTTTTCCCTTGAAGAGGAAAGGGTGATGCAGCACAGTAGCAGTAAGTATTTCCCTCAGTATGAAAACCAAGGTATCAATCCAGTAGGAGTATCAAGACAAGTCACCAATGTACCTGGGCAAAAACAAACAAATTTGCACCCAACGCTATAAAGGGGTTGCCAATCCCTTCATGATTAATTGCAAGGTGAGATCTGAAGGTCGAAAGTGCAACAAAGTAAAAGTGTAGAGCTGAAAATATGATGTGAAGTAGATCCGGGGGCAATAATGTTCACTAGAGGCTTCTCTCATGATATCAAGTATTACGGTGGCTGAACGAATTACTGTCGAGCAATTGACAGAATCGCGCAAAGTCATGATGATATCTAAGGCAATGATCATACATATAGGCATCACATCCGAGACAAGTAGACCGATACTGTCTGCATCTACTACTATTACTCCACACATCGACTGCTATCCAGCATGCATCTAGTGTATTAAGTTCATAACAAACGGAGTAACGCCTTAAGCAAGATGACATGATGTAGAGGGATAAATTCATGCAATAGATATAAACCCCATATTTTTACCATTGATGGCAACAACAGGATACGTGCCTCGCTACCCCTTCTGTCACTAGGTGAGGACACCGCAAGGTATGAACCCAAAACCAGCCACTTCTACCATTGCAAGAATTATAGATAAAGTTGGCCAAACGAAACCCACAACTCGAAGAGAATTACAAGGATACGAAATCATGCATATAAGAGATCAGAGGAGACTCAAATAATATTCATAGATAATCTGATCATAAATCCACAATTCATCGGATCTCGACAAACACACCGCAAAAGAAGATTACATCGGATAGATCTCCATGAAAATCATGGAGAACTTTGTATTGAAGATCCAAGAGAGAGAAGAAGCCATCTAGCTACTAGCTATGGACCCGAAGGTCTGTGGTGAACTAATCACGCATCATCGGAGAGGCAATGGTGTTGATGAAGAAGCCCTCCGTGTCCGAATCCCCCCTCCAACAGGGCACCAGAACGTGCCTCAGAAGCTTGCGGAAACAGAAGCTTGCGGCGGCGAAAAAGTATTTTCGTGGCTCCCTCTGGTGTTTTTAGCTTTTTCGAGAATTTATAGGCGGAAGAAGTAGGGCAGAGGATCCACGGGGAGCCCACAAGCCTGGTAGGCCCCCCCAGGCCGGGGCTGGTGGGCTAATGACCTCCTCCGAGGTCCTTTGCCTTGGTTGTCAAGTTTCCTGCGTATCTTCTGTTATGGAAAAAATTATTTCACAGGTTTTTTTCCGTTTGGACTCCGTTTAATATTCTCCTCTGAAAAAGGTCAAAAACACGAAAAAAACAGAAACTGGCACTTGGCACTGAGTTAATAGGTTAGTCCCAAAAAACATACAAAATAGCATATTCATGCATACAAAACATCCAAAGTTGACATGATAATAGCATGGAACCATCAAAATATATAGATACGTTGGAGACGTATCACGCGGTCACCGACGCTGGTGGTGCGATGCGGTTGGAGTGGAGATGGGAGGGAGGGAGGGGTGCAGTGCGATGCGGTTGGAGTGGAGATGAGAGGGAGGGAGGGGTGCAGTGCGATGCGGTTGGAGTGGAGATGCAGGGGAGAGACGAGTGAGGGGAGGGAATGAAAGAAGGGGAAGAGTACTACGGGGGAGGGTTAGCAATGGCGCACTGATGGCCCTCAAGTATAGGGGATGGCAACAGTTTTCGAGGGTAGAGTATTCGACCCAAATTTGTTGATTCGACAAAGGGGAAGCGAAAGAATATAACCAGCTGAGTTTGTCAGATTCAACCACACCTGAAATATTAGTGTCTGCAAGCAAAGTATCAGTAGCAAAGTAGTATGATAGCAACAGTGTTAGAAACAGAACTATTGACGGCAGACTATTCCTAACTGTTGTATCAATGGCGCCAGTAGGTTGCATGTGGGCGGGGAACTATTCTTCCCCGACAACGGTGTCGAAAAAGGATCTTGCAACAAGTAACAGCGAACTAGCAAGGAACAGCAGTAGCAGGAGAGTAATAGGAGTAGCAGCAGAGTAACAACAGTAGCAGCAAAGTGTCCCAATCCCTTTTGTAGCAAGGGACAAGCCAGGACAAAGTAACGTAGCAAGGACCAATAGTAAAAGACTCATAGGCAGTGGATCGGTGATGGATGAGTGTGACGGATGTGATTCATCATGTAACAGCTATAACACCGAGAGATATCTAACTAGTTCACGTTCGTCAATCTAATGGAGGCATGTATTCCGTATGTAGTCATACGTGCTTAGGGAAAAGAACTTGCATGAAATCTATTGTCCATCCCTCCCGTGGCAGAGGGGTCCTAATGGAAACTACGGGATATTAAGGTTCTCCTTTTAATAAAGAACTGGACCAACGCATTAACACATGGTGAATACATGAACTCCTCATACTATGGTCATCTCGGGTAGTGGTTCCGGCTATTGTCACTCCGGGGTGGCTGGGTCATAACACATAGTAGGTGACTACAACTTGCAAGATAGGATCTAAAACACACATATATTGGTGACAACATAATAGGTTCAGATCTGAAATCATGGCACTCGGGCCCTAGTGACAAGCATTAAGCATAGCCAAGTAGTAGTAACATCAATCTAGAACATAGTGGATACTAGGGATCAATCCCCGTCAAAACTAACTCGATTACATGATACATCTCATCACTCACGAACGATGAAGAGCATCATGGAATTGTCGATGGAGGAAGGTTGATGATGACGATGGCGACGATTTCCCCTCTCCGGAGCCCGAAACGGACTCGAGATCTGCCCTCGAGATGAAGAACAGGATGTGGCGCCGCCTCCGTATCGTAAAACGCGATGAAACCTTCTCTCCGATTTTTTTTCGGGCGAGACGGGAGATATAGAGCTGAGTTTGGGGGCGGTGGTGCCATGTGGGCCCCACAAGCCCTCACGGTGTGGCCTAGGGGTTGGCCGTGGCCTGTGGGCTTGTGGCCCACTAGCACGCCCCCTCCGGTGGATCTTTGTGCAGGTATTTTTATTTTATTCTACAAAAAATCTCTGTAAATTTTCAGGACATTCCGAGAACTTTTATTTCTGCACAAAAACAACACCATGGCAATTGTGCTGAAAACAACGTTAGTCCGAGTTAGTTCCATTCAAATCATGCAAATTAGAGTCCAAAACAAGGGCAAAAGAGTTCGGAAAAGTAGATACGTTGGAGACCTATCAACTCCCCCAGGCTTAAAGCCTTGCTTGTCCTCAAGCAACTCAGTTGACTGATACGTCCATTTTGCATCATGTTTTCATGTTGATATTTATCGCTTCTTTGGCTGTTATTTCACTTCACGGTACTATTTTATGCCTTTTCTCTCTTATTTTGCAAGGTTTACATGAAGAGGGAGAATGCCGGCAACTGGAATTCTGGCCTGAAAGTGGAGCAAAGTTGAGATACCTATTCAGCGCAACTCCAAACACGTAAAAATCAACGAGGATTTTTTTCCCGATTTAGCAAAAATACTAGGCCGAATAAGTGCCAAAGGAGGGCGTGCAGGTGGCCACAAGCCTGCACGACGCGGCCACCCCCCAGGTCACGCCATGAGGGCTTGTGGGCACCCTGCAGGACCACTTGCCTCCCTCTTTTGCTATATGAAGGGTTTCGTCCAGGAAATAATCAAGGAGGAGCTTTTTCGTGGTTTCGCCTCCGGCAAGAGGCTGAACTTGAGCAAAACCAATCTAGAGCTCCGGCAGGACGATCCTGCCGGGGAAACTTCCCTCCCGAAGGGGGAAATCGTCGCCATCGTCATCACCAACACTCGTCTCATCGGAGGGGACTCGTCACCATCAACATCTTCATCAGCACCATCTCATCTCCAAACCCTAGTTCATCACTTGTTACCAATCTCCGTCTCGCGACTCCGATTGGTACTTGTAAGGTTGCTAGTAGTGTTGATTACTCTTTGTAGTCGATGCTAGTTGGATTATTTGGTGGAAGAGTTTATGTTCAGATTCTTAATGCTACTCATTACCTCTCTGGTCATGAACATGATTATGCTTTGTGAGTAGTTACTCATTCTAATAGTAGTCATGTGAATTTGGTCTTCATTCGGTATTTTGATATGTTGTATGTTGTTTTTCCTCTAGTGGTATTATGTGAACGTCGACTACATAACACTTCACCATTATTTGGGCCTAGAGGAAGGCATTGGAAAGTAGTAAGTAGATGATGGGTTGCTAGAGTGACAGAAGCTTAAACCCTAGTTTATGGGTTGCTTCGTAAGGGGCTGATTTGGATCCACTAGTTTAATGATATGGTTAGACTTTGTCTTAATTCTTCTTTCATAGTTGCGGATGCTTGCGAGAGGGGTTAATCATAAGTGGGATGCTTTTCCAAGTAAGGGCAGTACCCAAGCGCCGGTCCAGCCACATATAAAACTATCAAAGTAACAAACGCGAATCATATGAACATGATGAAAACTAGCATGACAGAAATTCCCGTGTGTCCTCGGGAGCGTTTTTCCTCCAATAAGACTTTGTCCAGGCTTGTCCCTTGCTACAAAAGGGATTGGGACACTTTTCTGCACTGTTGCTACTTTTGTTACTTGTTGCTTGCTACGAATCATCTCACCACACAATCACTTGTTACCGACAATTTTAGTGCGTGCAGATTTTACCTTGCTGAAAACCACTTGTCAGATCCTTCTTCTCCTCGTTGGGTTCGACACTCTTACTTATCGAAAGGACTACGATTGATCCCCTATACTTATGGGTCATCAAGACTCTTTTCTGGCTCCGTTGACGGGGAGTGAAGCGCCTTTGGTAAGTGGAACTTGGTAAGGAAACATTCATATAGTGTGCCGAAATTTATTGTCACTTGTCACTATGGATACTAATCCTTTGAGGGGCTTGTTCGGGGTATCTTCACCTCGAAAGGAAGCACAAAGAGTTTCTCCTCAACCTACTGCACCTACTGAAAATATTTGCTTTCAATTTCCTTCGGGTATGCTTGAGAAACTGCTAGCTAATCCTTTTACAAGAGATGGAGCATCACATCTAGACCTGCATCTAATCTATGTAGATGAGGCTTTTGGTTTATTTAAGCTTGTAGGTGTGCCCGAGGATGAGGTCAAGAAGAAGGTCTTTACTTTATCTTTGAACGATAAGGCGCTGACATGGTATAGGCTATGTGATGATACTGGATCATGGGACTATAATCGGTTAAAATTGAAATTTCATCAAAAAAATTTATCCTATGAATTTAGTACATCGTGATCGGAATTATATTTACAATTTTTGGCCTCGTGATAGAGAAAGCATCGCTCAAGCTTGGGGGGGCTTAAATCAATGCGATATTCATGCCCCAATCACGGGCTGTCTAGAGAAATTATCATTCAGAACTTCTATGCTCGGCTTTCTCATGATGATCGCACCATGCTTGACACTTCTTGTACCGGTTCTTTTATGAAGAGAGATATTGACTTCAAATGGAACTTATTGGAGAGAATTAAGTGCAACTCTGAAGATTGGGAGCTTGAAGAAGGTAAGGAGTCAGGTATGAATTTCACTTTTGATTGCGTTAAATCCTTTGTTGAGACAAATACTTTTTGTGACTTTACCGCTAAGTATGGACTTGACTCTGAGATAGTAGCTTCATTGTGTGAATATTTTGCTGCTCATATTGATCTCCCCAAAGAGAAGTGGTTTAAATTTCATCCTCCTTTAGAAGTCAATGTAGTTAAACCCACTCCAGTTGAAGAGAAAGTCATTGCCTATAATGATCCTGTGGTTCCCAGTGCTTACATTGAGAAACCACCTTTCCCTGTTAGGATAAAAGATCATTCTAAAGCTTCAACTATGATACTTAGAGGCTATATTAGAACACCTACACCCCCTGAGCAAATTACAGTTGAACATAGCATTGCTATTATTAAAGATCTTCTGTCTGAAGAAGTTGAGGGACATAATATTCACTTTTGTGAAGATGCTGCTAGAATTGCTAAACCTCACGTTAGAGACAAACATAGGCTTGTTGTTGGCATGCCCGTGGTTTCTGTTAAGATAGGAGATCATTGTTATCATGGATTATGTCACATGGGTGCTAGTGTTAGTGCAATACCTCAATCCGTATATGATGAAATCAAAGATGAGATTGCACCTGTTGAGATAGAGCCTATTGATGTCACTATTCAGCTTGCCAATAGAGATACTATCTGCCCTGTGGGAATTGTTAGGGATATTGAAGTCTTATGTGGTAAAACGAAGTATCCTGCTGATTTCCTCGTTCTTGCTACCGCTCAAGATAGCTTTTGGCCCATCATATTTGGCAGACCTTTTCTCAATACCGTCAATGCTCATATTGACTGTGAGAAGCAAACTTTCACTGTTGGCTTTGAAGGTGTGTCACATGAGTTCAATTTCTCCATGTTCTGTAGACAACCTCATGAAAAGGAGTTGCCTAGTAGGGATGAAACTATTGCCTTAGCTTCTATTGCCGTGCCTCCTACTGATCCCTTAGAGAAATACTTGCTTGAGCATGAAAATGATGTGCATATGAATGAAAGGGATGAGATAGATAGAGTTGTCTTAGAACAATACCCTATCCTTAAGAATAACTTGCTTGTTGAACTGCTTGGGGATTCACCTCCACCAAAGGGTGATCCTGTGTTCGAGCTTAAACAGTTGCCTGATACTCTTAAGTATGCCTATCTTGATGAAAAAGAGATATATCCTGTCATTATTAGTGCTAGCCTCTCAGAGCATGAAGAAAAGAAGTTACTAAAAACTCTGAGGAAGCACCGTACTGCTATAGGATATACTCTTGATGATCATAAGGGCATTAGTCCCACTCTATGCCAACACAAGATTAAAACCGATCCTGATTTCAAACCAGTTGCTGATCATCACAGGAGATTGAATCCTAAGATGAAAGAAGTAGTAAGAAAAGAATTACTAAAGCTCCTGGAAGCGGGTATTATCTATCATGTTGCTCATAGCGATTGGGTGAGTCCGGTGCATTGCGTTCCTAAGAAGCGAGGCATTACCGTTGTCCCTAATGATAAGGATGAATTAATCCCACAGAGGATTATTACTGGCTATAGGATGGTGATCGATTTTAGGAAATTGAATAAGGCCACTAAGAAAGATCATTACCCTCTGCCTTTTATCGACCAAATGCTAGAAAGGTTGTCTAAACACACACACTTCTGCTTTCTAGACGGTTATTCTGGTTTCTCCCAAATACCAGTTGCACAATCTGTTCAGGAGAAACCCACTTTCACCTGCCCTTTCGGTACCTTTGCTTATAGACGTATGACTTTTGGCTTATGTAATGCACCTGCCACCTTTCAAAGATGTATGATGGCTATATTCTATGACTTTTGTGAAAAGATTGTTGAGGTTTTCATGGATGACTTGTCCGTTTACGGGTCTTCCTTTGATGGTTGCCTCAGCAACCTTGATCGAGTCTTGCAGAGATGTAAAGACACCAATCTTGTCTTGAATTGGGAGAAGTGCCACTTTATGGTTAATGAAGGCATCTTCTTAGGACATAAAATTTCTGAAAGAGGTATTGAAGTCGATAAGGCTAAGGTTGATGCAATCGAGAAAATGACATACCCCATAGATATCAAAGGTATAAGAAGTTTCCTTGGTCATGCTGGTTTCCATAGAAGGTTCATCAAAGACTTCTCTAAGATTTCTAGGCCTCTTACCAATCTCTTACAAAAGGATATTCTTTTGTTTTTGACGATGATTGTGAGGAAGCCTTCGAAATACTTAAGAGGGCTTGGATAACTGCACCTATTCTTCAACCACCTGATTGGAACTTACCTTTTGAAATCATGTGTGATGCTAGTGATTATGCTGTTGGTGCTGTTCTAGGGCAAAGAGTTAACAAGAAGTTGAATGTTATTCACTACGCTAGTAAAACTCTAGACAGTGCCCA
The DNA here is from genome assembly GCF_904849725.1 of Hordeum vulgare subsp. vulgare. NCBI lineage: Eukaryota > Viridiplantae > Streptophyta > Magnoliopsida > Poales > Poaceae > Hordeum > Hordeum vulgare. The sequence goes on along the minus strand of NC_058522.1, from coordinate 133,011,536 downwards.
AAGAAACTATGCTACTATGGAAAAGGAATTTTTAGCAGTCGTGTTTGCATGTGAAAAGTTCAGGTCTTACATAGTTGATTCCAAAGTCACTATTCACACTGATCATGCTGCTATTAAGTACCTCATGGAGAAGAAGGACGCTAAACCTAGACTTATCAGATGGGTTCTCTAGCTACAAGAATTTGATTTGCACGTTGTTGACAGAAAGGGTGCTGATAACCCAGTAGCAGATAACTTGTCTAGGTTGGAGAACGTTCTGGATGACCCACAACCTATTGATGATAGCTTTCCCGATGAGCAACTGAATGTCATCAATGCTTCATGTAGTGCACCGTGGTATGCTGATTATGCGAACTATATCTTTGCCAAATACATCCCACCTAGTTTCACGTACCAGCAAAATAAGAAATTCTTCTTTGACTTGAGACATTACTTTTGGGATGATCCTCACCTTTATAAGAAAGGAGTAGATGGTGTTATTAGACGTTGTGTACCTGAACATGAACAGGGATAGATCCTACAGAAGTGTCACTCCGAGGCCTACGGAGGACACCATGCGGGAGATAGAACTGCACACAAGGTATTGCAATCATGTTTCTATTGGCCCACTCACTTCAAGGATTCCCGTAAGTTTGTCTTGTCTTGTGACGAATGTCAAAGAATAGGTAATATTAGCAAACGTCAGGAAATGCCTATGAACTATTCACTTGTCAATGAACCATTTGATGTCTGGGGCTTCGATTATATGGGACCTTTCTCAAAATCCAATGGGTATACTCACATCTTAGTTGCTATTGGTTACATCACTAAGTGGGTAGAGTCTATCCCCACCAGTAGTGCTGATCACAACACCTCTATCAAGATGCTGAAAGAAGTTATCTTCCCTAGATTTGGAGTCCCTAGATATCTAATGACCGACGGTGGTTCACACTTCATTCATGGTGCTTTCCGTAAAACGCTCGCTAAGTATGATGTCAACCGTAGAATTGCGTCTCCCTATCACACTCAGTCCAGTGGTCAATTAGAGCTAAGTAATAGAGAGATTAAACTGATTCTGCAAAAGACTGTCAACAGGTCTAGAAAGAATTGGTCTAAGAAGCTCGATGATGCACTGTGAGCTTATAGTACTTCCTATAAGAATCCCATGGGCACGTCTCCGTACAAAATGGTGTACGGTAAAGCATGTGATTTACCTCTTGAGCTAGAGCATAAAGCTTATTGGGCAATCAAAGAGCTCAACTTTGATTTCAAACTTGCCGGTGAGAAGAGGTTATTTGATATTAGCTCGCTTGATGAATGGAGAACTCAGGCATATGAGAATTCCAAGCTGTTCAAAGAGAAGGTTAAGAGGTGGCATGATAAGAGGATACAAACGCGTGAGTTCAATGTAGGTGATTATGTCTTGCTATATAACTCTCGTTTAAGATTCTTTGCAGGCAAGCTTCTCTCTAAATGGGGAGGTCCCTATGTTGTTGAGGAAGTATATCGTTCCGGTGCTATCAAGATCAACAACACGGAAGGTAATTGTCCGAGAATTGTAAATGGGCAGAGAATCAAGCCTTATATCTCATGTACTCTCATAAATGTTGAAAGAAATATCATCAATACCATAACTCCGAAAGAATACCTAAGGGACATTTATCAGCCTGTTTCAGACTCCGAAAACGAAGAGATATGTGATTCGGTAAGAAAACAGAGTCCAAAACTTTTCCAGTAGGAAATTTTCTCCGTTTTGGAATATTTGAAAAAATACAAAAATTGGAAGTAGTCCGAAAAGTGCGCGAGGAGGCGACAAGCCTGCACGGCGCGGGCCCACCCCCTGGCCGCGCCGTGAGGGCTTGTGGCCACCTCGTGCGCCTCCCGGACTCTGTTTTCGTGCAGGGTACTCCTTCTTGTCTGGAAAAAATCATTAAATATACTCCCGTTTGGTCTGACCCCTGCATCATGCAGATTTCCTCTGTTTTTCATTCCGAGCTTGTTTCTGTTGCAGATCTAGATCACCATGACTTCCCCAAAAGCTCTGAAGGACAAGATCTTCGAGAAGGTCATCAATCCCTACCTCACGGGAGTGCTGCAACACCCTCAATCTATCGAGATGCGTGAGGGGATGTTGCACATCCGTGATGTTGAGGGGCCCAAGAAGACCGGAAGCATGGAGACGAGGCTCGAAGCAATGGAGCAATGAATCTTCAAGCGCCAAGGGATGGTGGAGCGTGGACTCAACGCCAACCAGACGATGATCATGGAGTTCACCAGCAAGCACATGATTGATGCCAATGACATTGGGAAGCACCTCTCCAGGCTCTATGACAGAACTGATCAACTCCAGGGCCAGATCTATGACCTGAAGAACCAAAACTATAAGTATGAGTATAGATTCAAATCAATACGGTTGGCTGCAGATTTGAGGATTCTGGAGACTCGTTCATCCTTCCATGATGGAGCACCTATGCCTTGGAAGATGGAGGATCAAAGTCATGTTGCAACAACTCCACCATCACCACCAAATGAAGACAACTGAGCATGGGTATGGGCAGTCCCCTTGGCTTGTGCCAACCTTGGGGGAGTTGCGCCGGTATCGTATCACCATCACATCTTTTGCCTTTACCTTTGTTTTAGTTTTCCTTTTCAGTTTTCTCTTTCCCTAGTAGTTTAAAAGTCTTAGTGTTTTAGTCTTGAGTTTTTCTTTGTGTCACTGATACGTCTCCGTCGTATCTACTTTTCCGAACTCTTTTGCCCTTGTTTTGGACTCTAACTTGCATGATTTGAATGACACTAACCCGGACTAACGCTATTTTTAGCAGAATTGCCATGGTGTTGTTTTTGTGCAGAAATAAAAGTTCTCGGAATGTCCTGAAAATTTACGGAGATTTTCTCTAGAATAAAAGAAAAATACCTGTGCAAAGATCCACCGGAGGGGGCGTGCCAGTGGGCCACAAGCCCACAGGCCGCGGCCACCCCCCTAGGCCGCGCCGTGAGGGCTTGTGTGGCTCACGTGGCACCACCGCCCCCAAACTCAGCTCTATATCTTTCGTCTCGCCCGGAAAAAAACAGAGAGAAGGATTCATTGCGTTTTGCGATACGGAGGCGCCGCCACATCCTGTTCTTCATCTGGCGGGCAGATCTGGAGTCCGTTTCGGGCTCCGGAGAGGGGAAATCGTCGCCATCGTCATCATCAACCTTTCTCCATCGACAATTCCATGATGCTCTTCATCGTTCGTGATTAATCTCATCCTAGGCTTGCTGGATGGTGATGAGTTGGATGAGATCTATCATGTAATCGAGTTAGTTCTTGACGGGGATTCATCCCTAGTATCCACTATGTTCTAGATTGATTTTGCTACTACTTGGCTATGCCTAATGCTTGTCAGTAGGGCCCGAGTGCCATGATTTCAGATCTGAACCTATTATGTTGTCACCAATATATGTGTGTTTTAGATCCTATCTTGCAAGTTGTAGTCACCTACTATGTGTTATGACCCGGCATGCCCGGAGTGACAATAGCCGGAACCACTCCCGAAGATGACCATAGTATGAGGAGTTCATGTATTTACCGCGTGTTAATGCGTTGGTCTGGTTCTTTATTAAAAGGAGAACCTTAATATCCCATAGTTTCCATTAGGACCCCGCTGCCACGGGAGGGATGGACAATAGATGTCATGCAAGTTCTTTTCCCTAAGCACGTATGACTACATACGGAATACATGCCTACATTAGATTGACGAACGGGAGCTAGTTACATATCTCTCCGTGTTATAGCTGTTACAAGATGAATCATATCCATAATACTCATCAATCACCGATCCACTGCCTACGAGTCTTTTACTACTGGTTCTCGCTATGTTACTTTGCCTAGGCTTGTCCCTTGCTACAAAAGGGATTGGGCCACTTTGCTGCTGCTGTCACCACTGCTGTTACTAGTTACTTTGCTGTTGTTGCTACTGTTGTTCCTTACTACTCCGCTGTTACTTGTTGCAAGGCTTTTTCCGGCGCCGTTGCCAGGGAGGCTAGGTAAGCGGCACTAACATCCCGTCAGCCAAGGCTTTTTCTCGCACCGTTGCTATCATACTACCTTGCTACTATTACTTTGCTTGCAGACACTAATCTTTCAGGTGTGGTTGAATCTGACACATTCAGCTGATAATACTTGAGAATATTCTTTCACTTCCCGTCTTGGCGAATCAACAAATTTGGGTTGAATACTTTACCCTCGAAAACTGTTGCGATCCCATACGCTTGTGGGACATCAACGCTTTTTATGGCGCCGTTGCCGGGAAAGCACAACTATATTCTCCGAGTCACTTGGGATTGACGTCTGCTGATCATTATGAGGAATCCGAAAGATCCAAGAACTAAAATCCTGCCTTCCACTACGAGGAGAGGTAAGGAATTGCCATCTAGCTCTGCACTTGATTCACCTTCAGTTTTGAGTAAGTTTGTGACTTCGCCTTCTGCTAGAAATCTTGATATGTCGCCTGTGCTTGATGATGCTATGCTTGATACTATGCCTGATGATGCTATGCTTGATACTATGCCTGATGATGCTATGCTTGATACTATGCCTGATGATGCTATGCTTGATACTATGGGTGATGATGCTATGCTTCATACTATGCCTGCTATGCCTGATACTGCTTTGCCACTAGGTGCATTCCTTGATGCACAAATTGCTAGATTTGCTGCTAGATGTGATGATATTTCGGAAACTCCTGATACTATTGAAGTAGAACCTGCTACTATGCCTGAATTGCGTGTTATGCCTGATACGCGCTATGTTATGGAGGGAGAGATGGCTGAGGATTTTCTTGCATGTAAGGATAGCTATGATGTTGAGAAACTTCTGCGCAGGTGGAAATAAAAATCTCTGAACGCTAGGATGAAATGCGACCCGAAGTTTGCTACTTCGCCTATCTTTGTGACCGATAAGGATTATGAATTCTCTGTCGACCCTAAGTTAATCACTCTGGTCGAATCTGATCCTTTTCACGGTTATGAGTCTGAAACGGTTGTAGCCCATCTTACCAGACTGCGCGATATAGCCACCCTATTCACTAGTGAGGAAAAGATCCGCCACTACAATATGCTCAAGCTGTTTCCTTTCTCGCTAAAGGATGATGCTAAGACCTGGTTCACTTCTCTTGCTCCTGGTTGTGTGCGTAGCCCCCAGGATATGGTCTACTACTTCTCTGAGAAATATTTCCCTGCCCATAAGAAGCAAGCTGCCTTGCAGGAAATATATAACTTTGCTAAAGCTGAGGAAGAGAGTCTCCCACAAGCTTGGGGGAGGCTCATCCAACTACTGAATGCTTTGCCTGATCACCCTCTCGAGAAGAATGAAATACTTGATATCTTCTATAATGGACTTACCGATGCTTCCAAAGACCACCTAGATAGTTGCGCTAGTTGTGTTTTTAGGGAACGAACCTTAGAACAAGCTGAGATTCTACTGAATAACATCTTGTGCAATGAGAATGCTTGGACTATTCCCGAACCACCTCCTAAGCCAACTCCGAAGAAAATAGGTATTCTATTCCTCAGTCCTGAAGATATGCAAGAAGCCAAAAAACTTATGTGAGAGAAAGGCATTAAATATGAAGATGTCAAAAATCTACCACCTATGGAAGAGATCCATGGTCTTGATAACCCGATACAGGTAGTAGAAGTAAATTCTATGCGTAGGTTTGATGAGAGTGGTATTCCTTTTGATAAACCTGCTAGCCTATGCATGGATGAATTTGATAACTTTGTTGCCAAACAACAGAGTTTTAATGATTACGTTAGCAGACAATTGGAAAAAGAACGCTCGTATGCTTATTCATTTAAGTGCTTGTGTGGACAGAAATGTCAATGATATTAAGCTTCTGAGTAAAATGCTTCCATGGTTACTACTCAAGTAGAACAAGTACTTAAAGCTCAGAATGACTTGCTCAACGAGTTGAATGACAATTCGGTCAGAGTCGTTACTAGAGGCGGTAGAATGACCCAGGAACCTCTGTATCCTGAGGGTCATCCGAAGAGAGTTGAACAAGAGTCTCAAGGAGTTGGCACTAATGCACCTACTCATCCTAGAAAGAAGAAGAAAGATGATAGGAACCTGCATGCTAGCAACCATGTTGCTGCTACACCTGGGAGTCCAAACGATGCCTCTGTCTCTGATGCTGAGATACAATCTGGTGATGAACATGAGCCTAATGATGATATCAATGGTGATGTTCATGTTGATGCTCAACCTAGGAATGAAAAGGATGTGGAGATTGAACCAGTTGATCTTGATAACTCACATCCTAAGAATAGAAGATACGATAAGAATGACTTCACTGCTAGGAACCATGGTAAAGAAAGGTAGCCATGGGTTCAGAAACCTATGCCCTTTCCTCCCAAACCATCCAAGAAAAAGGATGATGAGGATTTTGAGCGCTTCATTGAGATGATCAGACCTGTCTTTCTGCAGATGCGTTTGACAGATATGCTCAAGATGTCTCTGTATGCTAAGTACATGAAAGATATTGTGACTAATAAGAGGAGGATACCTGACCTTGAGATCTCCGCCATGCTTGCCAATTATACCTTCAACGGTGGAACTCCTAAGAAACTAGGTGATCCCGGTGTGCCCACTACACCTTGCTCCATTAAAGGTAACTACGTTAGAACTACGTTGTGCGACCTTGGAGCCGGTGCTAGTGTTATGCCTCTCTCTCTTTATCGTAGAATTGAGCTTGATAAGTTGACACCCACTAAAATCTCTCTGCAAATGGCCGAAAAATCAACTGCTTTCCCTATCGGCATTTGCGAGGATGTGCCTGTTGTGGTTGCTAACACAACTATATTAATAGACTTTGTTATCTTGGATATTCCCGAGGACGATGCCATGGCTGTCATCCTCGGAAGACCCTTTTTAACACTGCAGGGGCTGTTATAGATTGCAACAAAGGCAATGTCACTTTCCATGTCAACGGTAATGAGCATAAGGTGCACTTTCCAAAGAAACAATATCGAGTACATTGCATCAATGCTATCAAAAAGACTTCATCGATTCTTATCGGGAGCTTTGAATGCCCTATTCCTCGTGTCAAGATGAAGTATGATTTGCTTGTTGGGGAAATACACGTCCCCATTGAGGTGACCTAGTGACTATTCAGGAATTCTCCGTTCTCTTTTGCGATTTGAAAAGGTTTGTCAAAGAGACTTGATCAACCTCGCTGACGGATTTCTTTTGATGACCATGGGATGGATGAATCGAGGAGTCACAAACCTGTGTTCCAAGCATTCACCTTTGGTTGCTTAGAAGAAAAATGATAGATTTAGTTTAGTTTTCCCTATTTTCTATTTTAGCTTTCGATAGAAAAATACCCCGAAAATAAAAGTTCTTCGAACGCTGTGAAAATCTAGTATGATTTTTTCTGGAATATTTGAAAAATATTGCGACAAAGAGTCTGTCTAGGGGCCACACCAGTGGGCCACAAGCCCTAGGGGCGCGAGCACCCCCTGGCCGCGCCACCCAGGCTTGTTGGGGCCCACATGCACCCCCTCCACTCATTCTTGCTCTCATCCACTTCTCCTACCTCCAGAAAAAATAGTTTCGCAGCTCAAACCCGTGTTCTTTGTCTTCTTGCTGGGATTTTCTATCTCTTTGCTCAAATCACCGTTCTCCGATCTGTTTTGGGGAAATTACTCCTTGGTAAGTGACTCCTCCATTGGTCCAATTAGTTTTTGCTCTAGTGCCTTATAATCCGCGTATTTTTGCTGCCTTGGTGACCATGTTCTTGAGCTTTGTATGCTGATTCTAGCTGGTCCCAGGTAGTTTTGATGCGTAATATGGTCTCTAGGCACTTGTGGGAGTAGTTGATACGAGTTTCGTTGAGCCTTATTCACTTTTCCTTAGAATCACTAAATATTTCAGAAATTTTCAGAGATAGAAAAGGGAAAAGATGAGGAGGTTCTTGAGAGGCTCGTCAAGCCGTGACCCCAAGGAGGATGGGAGTGAGAAGAAGCCCAAGTATTCGGTCCCTCGAGTCGCGGAAGTTCGAGCGTGCGAGTGGCCAAGCGACGTGTTCTTACGCCCCGCTGGAATTTATGAGGACTTTTATTACTTGGTGGAAAATGCAGGCCTTACCGCCTTCGTTGAAGATAAGTGTTCGCAATACCTCCTCCTCACTAATATCGTCGTACAAAGCTTTAACTTCTATCCGAGGAAGAATCCTCCTATGGTTGAGTTTAAACTTTATGATATCCCCCAGCGCATGTCACTCCAGGACTTTTCCCAATGTTTGCAAATTACCTTACGTTGGGGATATTCATGAACCTCGTCCACGGGACTTGGAAGCTTTTATCGGTACAATTGTTGTAGGAGAGGAGAGAGGAGTGTCTTACGCCAGAGCTGCTAGCAGTCATTTTCCCGTGCTTCGGTACTTCTCACTTTTTGTGGGAAAAATGTTTGATTGGCCGTGGGAAAGCTGGGTCGCTTAGTTCCCCAGATCTTGTGGTATTGCGCGAAGCCCTTTATAACAATAAAACTAATAGCTTGGGCGCTATAGGAGCTCAACGGTTGAACCTGAACCGTTCTAAAGGTGTTGTCTATGGAGGTATCTATGCTACCCGTCTTGCCATACACTTTGAGATACCCATTATACTGGATGAGGAAGAAGAGGTTCTTCTTCCCGAGAGATATCTAGATTACGATAGCATGGTTCGCCATGACTTTCTTTATAGAGATATAGGTGGAAGGATGATTTATAACCTGGTATTTAGTCAGGGTACTCGTGAGACTATTAATTTGCCTGCTCCTTCTTTGTTCAATCTTCATGCAGGCAGGTACACTATTAAGCCCTCAGACATCTACGCATATTGGGGCCTAGCCAAACGACAGGTGCCCGTGCCTGAGCCGCCAGTCGAGTACAAGACGCGAGTTTATCAGTGGGAGCCAGAGGAGCTCACACAGCAGTGGCATCCTCAGTCCACTCCGGAGTACCCAGGAGCTGGTTATTTCCCTCTTTGGGAGTAGACCAAGTTAGGCCAAAAGCCTAAGCTTGGGGGAGTACCTGTTCTCACCGACTTTACATTCTTCCTTATGCTTTCACTTTGTTAGCTGGTGTTCACACTTTGCCACTGTATCATCCATGTCAGTTTATTTTCTCTTTCTTGTTTTCTTTTCGTGTGTCTGTCTAGTTTGAGAAAACCCAATTTGTTTTTCTTTTTCTTCTTTTGCTTTTTGGGAGCTTTCCCGTGTAAATAGTTTTCTGTTCTTTGGGTCAAGGTAGAAGATATTTGCTACAATGTTTTGTGGCTCTTGCATGCATACGTGTTTAGCTTTCAAAGAGCCATATTACTTTGTCTTCTCCTTTGTGTTTGCCTGCAGATTCCAGCTTTAGTCCAATGCATGAGCACTCTTATTATTGTTCACATCGTTCGGTCGTGCAAGTGAAAGGCAATAATGACGATATATGATGAAGTGACTGAGCCTGGAAAAGCTGGTATGAACTCGATCTATTTTGTTTTTGTAAACATGACTAGCTCATCATGCCTGATTCAGCTTTGTTGTGAGAGAACCATGTTTGCAATGACAACTTAGAGATCATAGTTGCTTATGCCATGCTTACTTAGCTAGGAGCTTATAATAGTTTTCCTTGGTTGTCCACATGAATGTTGAGATGACTATGATGTAGTATGATAGGATGGTATCCTCCTTTGAATGTTTCAAGTGGCTTGACTTGGCGCATGTTCACGCATGTAGTTGAAACAAAATCAACATAGCCTCTATGATTTTCATGTTCATGGTGATTTATGTCCTACTCATGCTTGCACTCAATGCTAGTTAATCTCAATGCATTTTGATGACTGTTGTCGCTCTCTAGTTGGTCGCTTCCCAGTCTTTTGCTAGCCTTCACTTGTACTAAGCGGGAATACTACTTGTGCATCCACCTCCATAAACCCAAAGTTGTGCCATATGAGTCCACCATACCTACCTATGTGCGGTATCTACCTGTCGTTCCAAGTAAATTTGCATGTGCCACCCTCTAAATCTTCAAGAAATAATCTATTTTGCATGCCCGAACCGCTCATGTGGTGACAGGGTGCTATGAGTATCTTCCATGCTAGGCGTGCTATCCTCGATATGTTTTTATTCACTATCATTCATGAGAAAGGGGCCGGTAATTGGAATTCCCAATTCCATGCTCAAATCGAAAAGATAATTGCAAACAAAACTCCCCCAGGATTGATGTTAGTATGGACGGTACTCGAGGATTCGGCTAGCCGTGGAGTGTGATTGATTGGTGGTGGGGGCGTCAAAACTTTACTTTTCTGTTTGGGAACCGCCTATAGCATGTGTAGCGTGGAAGATGTTCAGAACTCTTAGTCATTGCGTTGACAATGAAAGCATGCCACCCAAAATTATTATCTCTGTTTTCAAAGCTTGAGCTCTGTCACCTCTTCAAATCAATGCTTCCCTCTGTGAAGGGCCTGTCTATTTATGTTCCTGTTGAGTCATCCTCCTCTTACAAAATTACCAATTAGAGAGCGCCTCTTTCATTTTTATGCTTTGCTTTTTACTATGTTGAGTGTGACTATGACTGGATCTTAATTGCTTTGAATTACAATGTTTAGTCAGGCCTTGGTCTTTGAAGGTGCTGTGCATTTATGTTTTGCGGTCTCAGAAAGAGCTAGCGAGATACCATCTATTTGTACTGCTTCATGTTGTTTTGATTGAAGTGTTGACGTCTGAGACTTATTATTATTCGCTCGCTAGTTGATTATGCCATTGATATGAGTTTACTGTGAGACCTAGATGTCAGTTGCTTATGTGGTTTGCGTGTGATGTTGCTAAAATTCTAGTTATGAGTTAGACATAGTTGCAACAACAAGATCAAACAGAGTTCCTCAAAGTTTTTCTTTTGTCTCTCTCAGTTTGTCAACTGAGTTGCTTCAGGACAAGCAAGGCTTTAAGCTTGGGGGAGTGGATACGTCTCTGTCGTATCTACTTTTCCAAACTCTTTTGCCCTTGTTTTGGACTCTAACTTGCATAATTTGAATGGAACTAACCCAGACTAACGTTTATTTCAGCAGAATTGCAATGGTGTTGTTTTTGTGCAGAAATAAAAGTTCTCGGAATGTCCTGAAAATTTATGGAGATTTTTATGGAATAAAAGAAAAATACCTGCGCAAAGATCCACCGGAGGGGCGTGCTAGTGGGCCACAAGCCCACAGGCCGCAGCCACCCCCGTGGCTCGACCGTGAGGGCTTGTGGAGCCCACGTGGCACCACCGCCCCCGAAATCAGCTCTATATCTTCTGTCTCGCCCAGAAAAAAACAAAGAGAAGGATTCATCGTGTTTTGCGATACGGAGGCGCCGCCACATCCTGTTCTTCATCTGGAGGTCAGATCTGGAGTCCGTTTCGGGCTCCGGAGAGGGGAAATCGTCGCCATCGTCATCATCAACCTTTCTCCATCGACAATTCCATGATGCTCCTCATCGTTCGTGAGTAATATCATCATAGGCTTGCTGGACGGTGATGAGTTGGATGATATCTATCATGTAATCGAGTTAGTTCTTAATGGGGATTGATCCCTAGTATCCACTATGTTCTAGATTGATGTCGCTACTACTTGCCTATGCTTAATGCTTGTCACTAGGGCCCGAGTGCCATGATTTCAGATATGAACCTATTATGTTGTCTCTAATATATGTGTGTTTTAGATCCTATCTTGCAAGTTGTAGTCACCTACTATGTGTTATGACCCGGCAACCCCGGAGTGACAATAGCCAAAACCACTCCCGGGGATGACCATAGTATGAGGAGTTCGTGTATTCAGCGCGTGTTAATGCGTTGGTCCGGTTCTTTATTAAAAGGAGAACCTTAATATCCCGTAGTTTCCATTAGGACCCCGCTGCCACGGGAGGGATGGACAATAGATGTCATGCAAGTTCTTTTCCCTAAGCATGTATGACTACATATGGAATACATGCCTACATTAGATTGACGAACGGGAGCTAGTTACATATCTCTCCGTGTTATAGCTGTTACATGATGAATCACATCCGTAATACTCATCCATCACCGATCCACTGCCTATGAGTCTTTTACTACTGGTTCTCGCTACGTTACTTTGCCTAGGCTTGTCCCTTGCCACAAAAGAGATTGGGCCACTTTGCTGCTGTTGTCACCACTGCTGTTACTTGTTACTTTGCTTCTGTTGCTACTGTTGTTCCTTACTACTCCACTATTACTTGTTGCAAGGCTTTTTCTGGCGCCGTTGCCGGGGAGGCTAGGTAAGCGGCACTAACATCCCGTCAACCAAGGCTTTTTCTGGCACCGTTGCTATCATACTAACTTGCTACTGTTACTTTGCTTGCAGACACTAATCTTTCAGGTGTGGTTGAATCTGACACATTCAACTGCTAATACTGGAGTATATTCTTTCACTTCCCGTCTTGGCGAATCAACAAATTTGGGTTGAATACTTTACCCTCGAAAACGGTTGCGATCCCATACGCTTGTGGCATATCAGTCACCCCCGATGTATTCTTGCTCGTGAGCCATATAATAAAGAGTGTCTTAGTTGAAGGGCTTTGCCTCTTGCCATGATCAAAAGAGTGAGAATAGAACAAAAGCATGAAAGATCATGTAATGATCTTATGGGAAGTGATGGCTTCACATATAAAAGGAATTATGATTGAAACTTGTTGAGGGTAGGCAAACGTAGACCTTGGTCATCGTTGCAATTAATAGGAAGTGATAAAGAAGGAGAGGTTCACATATAAATATATCATCTCTGACACCATCTATGATTGTGAACACTCACTAAACTATTGCATGCCTAGAAGTAGATGTTGGACAAGGAAGACAACATAATGAATTGTGTTTGCTTGGCTCCGAACAATGTTATATGATTAGAGATCCCTTAGCATGTGACGATTGCTTCCACCTCACATTAGCCAAACCTCCCGCACTTAGTAGAGATACTACTTGTGCATCCATAAACCTTCAACCCAGTTTTCCCATGAGAGTCCACCATACCTACCTATGGATTGAATAAGATCCCTCAAGTAAGTTGTCATCGGTGCAAGCAATAAAAATTGCTCTCTAATGTGTATGATCTATTAGTGTGTGGAAAATAAGCTTTATACGAACCTGTGATGGGGAAGACATAAAAGCGACAGACTGCATAATAAAGTTCTTTATCACAGGGGGCAATATAAAGTGACGTTCCTCCGCACTAAGAGGACACGCATCCAAACCTCAAAAGTGCATGACAACCTCTGCTTCCCCCTGCGAAGGGCATATATTGTACCTTTACTTTTTGTCCCTGAAAGAGTCATCGTGATCTTCACCAATTCCTTATTTCGCCTTTATCTTGGCTACCATCATATGCTTGGGAAAGATCTATATTCATATGTAAACTTGGAGGTAAGTATTCATGAATTGTTATTGTTGACATTACCCTTGAGGTATGCAGTTGGGAGGCAAAACTATAAGCCCCTATCTTTCTCTGTGTCCAGCTCAACCTTTGATCTCATGAGTACCACATGAGTTGTAGGAATTGTAGAGAACGAAAGAATGATTGAGTATGTGGATTTGCTTTACAAGCTCTTATTTGACTCTTTCTGATGTTGTGATAAATTGCAATTTCTTCAGTGACTAAAGGCTATCGGTTGTTACTTCTCGGTAAGGTTCTTGATCCAGGCTTTACTTTGTGAAGGAATTATCACTTTAGCATGAGAGATTATATGTTGGTATTGCTGTTCTGATCATGCTTATGATGCATGCATGTCCGTATCTTCTTTTGTCGACACCTCTCTCCCTAAACATGTGGATATATTTATTGAGCTAGGTTTTCGCTTGAGGACAAGGAGGTCTAAGCTTGGGGGAGTTGATACGTCCATTTTGCATCATGTTTTCATGTTGATATTTATCGCTTCTTTGGCTGTTATTTCACTTCACGGTACTATTCTTATGCCTTTTCTCTCTTATTTTGCAAGGTTTACATGAAGATGGAGAATGCCGGCAACTGGAATTCTGGCCTTAAAGTGGAGCAAAGTTGAGATACCTATTCTGCGCAACTCCAAACGCCGTAAAAATCAACGAGGATTTTTTTCCTGATTTATCAAAAATACTGGGCCGAAGAAGTGCTAGAGGGGGGCGTTCAGGTGGCCACAAGCCTGCACGGCACGGCCACCCCCAGGCTACGCCATGAGGGCTTGTGGGCACCCAGCAGGCCCACTTGCCCCCCTCTTTTGCTATATGAAGAGTTTCGTCCAGGAAAAAATCAAGGAGGATCTTTTTTGTGGTTTCGCCGCCGCCACGAGGCGGAACTTGAGCAGAACCAATTTAGAGCTCCGGCAGGATGATCCTACCGGGGAAACTTCCCTCACGGAGGGGGAAATCGTCGCCATCGTCATCACCAACACTCCTCTCATCGGAGGGGACTCGTCACCATCAACATCTTTATCAGCACCATCTCATCTCCAAACCCTAGTTCATCACTTGTAACCAATCTCCGTCTCGCGACTCCGATTAGTACTTGTAAGGTTGCTAGTAGTGTTGATTACTCTTTGTAGTTGATGCTAGTTGTATTATTTGGTGGAAGAGTTTATGTTGAGATCCTTGATGCTACTCATTACCTCTCGGGTCATGAACATGATTATGCTTTGTGAGTAGTTACTTTTGTTCCCGAGGACAAGGGATAAGTCGTGCTAATAGTAGTCATGTGAATTTGGTATTCGTTCGGTAATTTGATATGTTGTATGTTGTTTTTCCTCTAGTGGTGTTATGTCAACGTCGACTACATAACACTTCACCATTATTTGGGCCTAGACGAAGGCATTGGGAAGTAGTAAGTAGATGATGGGTTGCTAGAGTGACAGAAGCTTAAACCCTAGTTTATGCGTTGCTTCGTAAGGGGCTGATTTGGATCCGCTAGTTTAATGCTATGGTTAGACTTTGTCTTAATTCTCCTTTCGTAGTTGCGGATGCTTGCGAGAGGGGTTAATCATAAGTGGGATGCTTGTCCAAGTAAGGGCAGTACCCAACCGCCGGTCCACCCACATATCAAACTATCAAAGTAACGAACTTGCATCATATGAACATGATGAAAACTAGCATGTCAGAAATTCCCGTGTGTCCTCGGGAGCGTTTTTCCTCCTATAAGACTTTGTCCAGGCTTGTCCCTTGCTACAAAAGGGATTGGGACACTTCGCTGCATCGTTGCTACTTGTATTACTTGTTGCTTGCTACGAATCATCTCACCACACAATCACTTGTTGCCGACAATTTCAGTGCGTGCAGATTTTACCTTGCTGAAAACCACTTGTGAGATCCTTCTGCTCCTCGTTGGGTTCGACACTCTTACTTATCTAAAGGACTACAATTGATCCCCTATACTTGTGGGTCATCATTGACAAACTGAGAGAGGAAAAAGAAAAACTTTGACAAACTCTGTTTGATCTTGTGGTTGCAACTATGTCTAACTCATAACCAGAATTTCAGCAAGATCACAAGTAAACCACATAAGCAAATGACATCTAGGTCTCAGGCTAAACTCATATCAATGGCATAATCAACTAGCGAGCAAATAATAATAAGCCTCAAACGTCAACACTTCAATCAAAACAACATGAAGCACTACGAATAGATGGTATCTCGCTAGCTCTTTCCGAGACCGCAAAACATAAATGCACAGCACCTTCAAAGACCAAGGGCTGACTAAACATTGTAATTCAAGGCAATGAAGATCCAGTCATAGTCACACTCAACACAGTTAAAAGCAAAGCATAAAAACGCAGAGGTGCTCTCTAAGAGGAGGATGACTCAACAGGAACATAAATAGACATGCCCAGCATTGATTTCAAGAGGTGCCAGAGCTCAAGCTTTGAAAACAGAGATAATAATTTTGTGTGGCATGCTTTCATTGTCAAGCCAATGACTAAGAGTTCTCATCATCTTCCACGCTACACATGCTATAGGCGGTTCCCAAACAGAAAAGTAAAGTTTTGACTTCCCCACCACCAACCAATCACACTCCACGGCTAGCTGAATCCTCAGGTACCGTCCATACCAACATCAATCCTGGGGGAGTTTTGTTTGCAATTATCTTTTCGATTTGAGCATGGAACTGGGAATTCCAATTACCGGACCCTTTCTCGGGAATGTTAGTGAATAAACACATATCGGGGATAACACGCCTAGCATGGAAGATACCAATAGCCCCTGTCACCACATGACCGGTTCGAGCATGCAAAACAGATTATTTCTTGAAGGTTTAGAGAGTGGCACATGCAAATTTACTTGGAACAGAAGGTGGATACCGCAAATAGGTAGGTATGGTGGACTCATATGGAACAACTTTGGGTTTATGGAAGTGGATGCACAAGCAGTATTCCCGCTTACTACAAGTGAAGGCTAGCAAAAGACTGGGAAGTGACCAACTAGAGAGCGACAACAGTCATCAAAATGCATTGAGATTAACTAACATTGAGTGCAAGCATGAGTAGGACATAAATCACAATGAACATGAATATCATAGAGACTATGTTGATTTTGTGTCAACTACATGCGTGAACATGCGCCAAGTCAAGCCACTTGAATCATTCAAAGGAGGATACTATCCTATCATACTACAACATAGTCATCTCAACATTCATGTGGGCATCCAAGACAAATCATTATAAGCTCCTAGCTAAGTAAGCATTGCAAAAGCAACTATGATCTCTAAGTTGTCATTACACACATGTTCCTCTCACAACAAAGCTGAATCAGGCATGATGAACAAGTCATATTTACAAAAACAAAATAGATCGAGTTCATACCAGCTTTTCCAGGCTCAGTCACTTCATCAGATATCGTCATTATTGCCTTTCACTTGCACGACCAAATGATGTGAACAATAATAAGAGTGCTCGTGCATTGGACTAAAGCTGGAATCTGCACGCAAACACAAAGGAGAAGACAAAGTAATATGGCTCTATGACAGCTAAACAGGTATGCATGCAAGAGCCACTAAACATTGTAACCAATATCTTCTACCTTGACCCAAAGAAAAAGAAAACTATTTACACGGGAAAGCTACCAACAAGCAAGAGAAGAAAAGAAAATCTTTTTGGTTTTTCTCAAACTAGACAGACACACGAAAAGAAAATGAGAAAAAGAAAATAAACTAGCTTGGATGATACAGTGGCTAAGTGTGAACACCGGCTAACAAAGTGAAAGCATAAGCAAGAATGTAAAGTCGGTGAGAACACGTACTCCCCCAAGCTTAGGCTTTTGTCCTAAGTTGGTGTACTCCCATGGATGGTCCTGGCGACACCCAAAATCATAATGGGGGTTATACGGGAGCACTGCAGCCACTGCGTGAATAGCTGCCTCACGGAGACGAGAAGCTTTTGCCTCCCTCTCATACTCCTCTGCCTCTCCTGTGGTTATGCAATATCTTTGTTTTACCTGAAAGTCAAAGAAGGCAGGAGCAGGAAGGGTAATATGGAAAACACGCTGCCGGTTAAATATCAAACGGTATAGGAGGGATTCATCATCCCTCTCTAGGAACTGGTAGTGTGTCAAAGCGACGCGGTCAAGGAAAGCTGTATGGAGCGGGGGATCTCCTTCGCGGATGGGTACTCCAAGAAAATTTGCTATGTGAGTGGCATAGATCCCACCAAAGAAATCACCTTCAATAGCATTCTTATTTAGCCTCCTTGCTATAATAGCTCCCATGTTGAAGCTTTTGTCACTCGTCACTGCGCTCTTAAGAATACTAAGGTCGGGTGCATAGAGGTGACAATGCTCAATCTTGCCATTAATGCATCTGCCTATGAAAAGGGCAAAGTAATGCAAGGCAGGAAAATGAATACTCCCCATGGTAGCTTGCGTAATATCTCTAGTTTCTCCAACAGTAATACTAGAGCAAAAATCTCTAACCGATGATTTAGGAGGATCATTGAGGCTACCCCAAATAGGTATTTTGCAAATTCTATTGAAATCCTCTAAATCCATGGTATACGATTTATCATAGAGATCAAACAGTACCGATGTCTCACGGCTAGCTGAAAATTTGAATCTACGAACAAAAGAGGCAGTGAGAGCAACATACTGTTCACATTTATCGGAGATGAATTCTTCGAGTCCTTCGTTGTGAACAAGTGCATCAAACTCATATTTGAAACCTGCCTCAATAATCAATTCATCAGAAGGCCATTCACATGGTTGCACCTACGCATCCCTTGGTTGGTAAGGATCAGGCTCCCGAATCGCAAGACGGGGACCTCTCTTGCTTGAGGAACCACCATGAAAGTTTCTCCTCAACATCTTCCTTTTCTGAAATTTTCGGTGACGCAAAGGAAAAGTGAACGAGGCTCAACTAAACTAGTAGCAACTACTCCCACAAGTGCCTAGAGACCATACTACGCAACAAAACTACTTGGGACCAGCTAAAATCAGCATGCAAAGCTCAAGAACATGGTCACCAAGGCAGCAAAAATACGCGGAGTATAAGGCACTAGAGCAAAAACTAATTGGACCAATGGAGAAGTCACTTACCAAGGAGTAGTTTCCCCAAAACAGTTCGGAGAACGGTGATTTGAGCAAAGAGATCGAAAATCCCAGCAAGAGGAGCAAGAACACGGGTTTGAGCCCCGAAACGACTTTTTCTGGAGGAAGGAGAAGGAGATAAGAGAAATAATGAGTGGGGGGTGCCTGTGGGCCCCACAAGCCTGGGTGGCGCGGCCAGGGGGTGCCCATGCCCCTAGGGCTTGTGGCCCACTGGTGTGGCCCCCAGACAAGGTGTTTGTTTCAGATTTTTTCAGAAATTCCAGAAAAAATCATACTGGATTTTCTCGGCGTTCGGAGAACTTTTATTTTCGGGGTACTTTTCTACCAGACGCTAATACAGAAAAACAGGGAAAACTAAACTAAATCTATCATTTTACTTCTAAGCAACCGAAGGTGAAAGCTTGGAATAGAGGTTTGTGACTCCTCGATTCATCCATCTCATGGTCATCGAAAGAAAATCCGTTAGTGAGGTTGATCAAGTCTCCTCGACAAACCTTTTCGAATCGCAAAAGAGAATGGAGAATTTTCGAATAGTCACTAGGTCACCTCAATGGGGATATGTTTCCCCAACAAGAAAACCATACTTCATCTTGACACGAGGAAGAGGGCATTCAAAGCTCCCAATAAGAATCAATGAAGTTTTTTCGATAGCATTGATGCAATATACTCAATATTGTTTCTTCGGAAAGTGCACCGTATATTCCTTACCGTTGACATGGAAAGTGAAATTTCCTTTTTTGCAATCTATAACAGCCCCTGCAGTGTTTAAAAAGGGTCTTCCGAGGATGACCGCCATGGCATCGTCCTCACGAATATCCAAGATAACAAAGTCTGTTAAGATAGTGACGTTGGCAACCACAACAGGCACATCCTCGCAAATGCCGATAGGGAAAGCAGTTGATTTGTCGGCCATTTGCAGAGAGATTTTAATGGATGTCAACTTATCCAGCTCAAGTCTATGATAAAGAGAGAGAGGCATAACACTAACACCGGCTCCAAGGTCGCATAACGCAGTTCTAACGTAGTTGCCTTTAATGGAGCAAGGTATAGTGGGCACACCGGGATCACCTAGTTTCTTAGGAGTTCCACCCTTGAAGGTATAATTAGCAAGCATGGTGGAAATCTCAACCTCAGGTACCCTCCTCTTATCAGTCACAATATCTTTCATGTACTTAGCATACAGAGACATTTTGAGCATATCTGTCAAACGCATTTGGAGAAAGACAGGTCTAATCATTTCAAAAAATCGCTCAAAATCCTCATCATCCTTTTTCTTGGATGGTTTGGGAGGAAAGGGCATGGGTTTCTGAACCCATGGTTCCCTTTCTTTACCATGCTTCCTAGCAGTGAAGTCATTCTTATCATATCTTCTATTCTTAGGCTGTGGGTTATCAAGATAAACAGGTTCAATCTCCACATCCTTATCATTGCTAGGTTGAGCATCATCATGAGCATCACTATTGATATTATCATTAGGCTCATGTTCATCACCAGATTATGCTTCAGCATTAGAGACACAGGCATCGTTTGGACTCTCAGGTGTAGCAGCAACTGGGTTGCTAGCGTGCAGGTTCCTATCATCTTTCTTCTTCTTTCTAGGATGACTAGGTGCATCAGTACTAACTCTTTGAGAATCTTGTTCAATTCTCTTCGGATGACCCTCAGGATACAAAGGTTCCGGGGTCATTCTACCGCCTCTAGTAACAACTCTGACGGAATTGTCATTCAAATCATTGAGCAAGTCATTCTGAGCTTTATGTACTTGTTCTACTTGAGTAGTAACCATAGAGGCATGTATACTCAGAAGCTTAAGATCATTGACATTTCTGTCCACACAAGCACTTAAATGACTAAGCATACGAGCATTTTGTTCCAATTGTCTGCTAACATAATCATTGAAACTCTGTTGTTTGGCAACGAAGTTATCAAATTCATCCATGCATAAGCTAGGAGGTTTATCAAAAGGAATATCACTCTCATCAAACCTACGTAGAGAATTTACTTCTACTACCTGTATCGGGTTATCGAGACCATGGATCTCTTCGATAGGTCGTAGATTTTTGACATCTTCAGATTTAATGCCTTTCTCTCGCATAGATTTCTTGGCTTCTTGCATATCTTCAGGACTGGGGAATAGAATACCTCTCTTCTTAGGAGTTGTCTTAGGAGGTGGTTCGGGAATAGTCCAAGCATTTGCATTGCACAAGATGTTATTTAGTAGAGTCTCAGCTTGTTCTACAGTTCGTTCCCGAAAAACACAACCGGCACAACTATCTAGGTGGTCTTTGGAAGCATCGGCAAGTCCATTATAGAAGATATCAAGTATTTCATTCTTCTCAAGAGGGTGATCAGGCAAAGCATTCAGTAGCTAGATGAGCCTCCCCCAAGCTTGTGGGAGACTCTCTTCTTCAGCTTGAGCAAAGTTGTATATTTCCTGCAAGGCAGCTTGCTTCTTATGGACAGGGAAATATTTTTCAGAGAAGTAGTAGACCATATCCTGGGGGCTACGCACACAACCAGGAGCAAGAGAAGTGAACCAAGTCTTAGCATCATCCTTTAGCGAGAAAGGAAACAGCTTGAGGATATAGTAGTGGCGGATCTTTTACACACTAGTGAATAGGGTGGCTATATCATGTAGTTTGGTAAGATGGGCTACAACTGTTTCAGACTCATAACCATGAAAAGGATCTGATTCGACCAAAGTGATTAACTCAGGATCGACAAAGAATTCATAATCCTTATCGGTCACAAAGATAGGCGAAGTAGCAAGAAAGTCCACTTGCGTAGTATTTCATCCTAGCATTCAGAGATTTTTCTTTCCACTTGCGTAGTAGTTTCTCAACATCATAGCTATCCTTACACGCAAGAAAGTCCTCAGCTATCTCTCCTTCCATAACATAGCGCGTATCAGGCATAACAGGCATAGTAACAGGTTCTACTTCAATAGTATCAGCAGTTTCAGAAGTATCATCACATCTAGCAGCAACTCTAGCAATATGTGCATCAAGGAATGCACCTAGTGGCAAAGGAGTATCAGGCATAGCATCATCAGGCATAGTAGCAAGCATAGCATCATCAGGCATAGTATCAAGCATAGCATCATCAGACATAGTATCAAGCATAGCATCATAAGCATCATGGGCAGCAGAAGTAGCATCATCAAGCACAGGTGACATATCAAGATTTGTAGCAGGAGGCAATGTCGCAAACTTACTCAAAACTGAAGGTGAATCAAGTGCAGAGCTAGATGGCAGTTCCTTACCTCTCCTCGTAGTGGAAAGCAAGATTTTTGTTCTTGGATCTTTCAGATTCCTCATAGTGATCAGCAGACGTTAAGACTAAGAGAATATAGCTGTGCTTCCCCGACAACGGTGCCATAAAAATGTCTTGATGACCCTCAAGTATAGGGGATCGCAACAGTTTTCCAGGGTAGAGTATTCGACCCAAATTTGTTGATTCGCCAAAGGGGAAGCGGAAGAATATTCTCAAGCATTATCAACTAAGTTTGTCAGATTTAACCAGACCTGAAAGATTAGTGTCTGCAAGCAAAGTATTAGTAGCAAAGTAGTATGATAGCAACGGTGTCAGAAACAGAACTGTTGATGGCAGACTATTCCTAACTGTTGTATCAATGGCGCCAGTAGGTTGCACGTGGGCGAGGAACTATTCTTCCCCGGCAATGGTGTCGAAAAAGGATCTTTCAACAAGTAACAGCGAAGTAGCAAGGAACAACAGTAGCAGCAGAGTAACAGCAGTAGCAACAGAGTAACAGCAATAGCAACAAAATGGCCCAATCCCTTTTGTAGCAAGGGACAAGCCAGGACAAAGTAACGTAGCAAGGACTAGTAGTAAAATACTCGTAGGTAGTGGCTCCGTGATGGATGAGTGTGACGGATGAGATTCATCATGTAACAGCTATAACACGGAGAAATATGTAACTAGCTCCCGTTCGTCAATGTAATGTAGGCATGTATTTCGTATGTAGTCATACGTGCTTAGGGAAAAGAACTTATATGACATCTATTGTCCATCCTTCCCATGGCAACGGGGTCCTAATGGAAACTACGGGATATTAAGGTTCTCCTTTTAATAAAGAACCGGACCAACGCATTAACACGTGGTGAATACATGAACTCCTCATACTATGGTCATCTCCGGGAGAGGTTCCGGCTATTGTCACTCCGGGTTTGCCGGGTCATAACACATTGTAGGTGACTACAACTTGCAAAATAGGATCTAAAACACACATATATTGGCGACAACATAATAGGTTCAGATCTGAAATCATGGCACTCGGGCCCTAGTGACAAGCATTAAGCATAGCCAAGTAGTAGCAACATCAATCTAGAACATAGTGGATACTAGGGATCAATCCCCGTCAAAACTAACTCGATTACATGGTAGATCTCATCCAACTCATCACCATCCAGCAAGCCTACGATGAGATTACTCACGAACGATGAAGAGCATCATGGAATTGTCGATGGAGGAAGGTTGATGATGATGATGGCGACGATTTCCCCTCTCCGGAGCCCGAAACGGACTCCAAATATTCCCTCCAGATGAAGAACAAGATGTGGTGGCGCCTCCGTATCGTAAAACGCGATGAAACCTTCTCTCTGATTTTTTTTCCGGGCGAGATAGAAGATATAGAGCTGAGTTTGGGGGCGGTGGTGCCACGTGGGCCCCACAAGCCCTCACGGCGTGACCTAGGGTGGTGGCAGCGGCCTATCGGCTTGTGGCCCACTCGCACGGCCCCTCCGGTGGATCTTTGCACAGGTATTTTTCTTTTATTCCAGAAAAAATCTCCATAAATTTTCAGGACATTCCGAGAACTTTTATTTCTGCACAAAAACAACACCATGGCAATTCTGCTGAAAATGGCGTTAGTCCGGGTTAGTTCCATTCAAATCATGCAAATTAGAGTCCAAAACAAGGGCAAAAGAGTTCGGAAAAGTAGATACATTGGAGACATATCACGGACCTTTTAGGGGTGCGCCATAAAAATTGGTATACCAATGGCACACCTTTTAGGGGTGCACCATAAACACCGTGATAGCAATGACGCACCTTCTCCTGGTGCGCCATTACTAACTTTTTTTTATATGAAGTATAGTGTACATCTAATTTGGTATGAAATGAGAGGAACCGAATTTAGTCATGAGAGTAAACAAAAACTAAGATATGGACATGAAATAAATCAATATGTTTCAGGAATGGATGCTCGATAATTATAAGATGAAGCCGTTAAAACGGTTATCACATAACGATGAGTAGGGAGAATAGTATAAATTGGAGGGGCTAAAAAAAGAATTGATGTATATAGAACCAAACATTGATGTGGCATTGAAGGAAGAAATGACAAGTTAATCATGGGTAAAACACCTAGTTCACACGAAATGTAAATTATTCCCCCTTCTGTCAATAAGGAAATGCAAAAAAAGTCAATGTAAGTGATGTTTTTAATACAACTACCAACTCTTCCATCGGAGTAACACCACGCACCCAATGCATTCTTGAAACAGATTGATTTATTTCATGTCCATATCTATGTTTTTTTATTGGTAGACACATGCGGCCGACATGTCGTGATTCGATCTTAACTATGTTTTCACAATCTTCTTGCCCTTCTTTCTCGCGGTTGTATAATTTAGCCCCAAAACCCCTTGAATTCTTCTCTTGAACGGACGTCCTTTAGGAAGGGTGGTCTTGCTTCTTCTTGTAGTGTGTGGTACTTCATCGTCGTCGTCATCTTCCATCTTCGGGTCGCCATACTTGTCGAAGTCTTGCTCATTGGCGACTCCATCCATTCTGATGATGTTCCTTTTGCCTCTCCTCATGACAACACGACTAGGCTTTGACGGGTTGGTAATGAAGAAGTATTGGTCCACTTGGCAAGCCAGTACCCTTGGCACATTTTTCGCGGTGACATTTGTGCCCGCGGTCTTGGATTTGGCTTCGTGTATAACCATGGTGGTGAAATATCGGTCTTCTTTTAGGACGCTCTTGGCCCATCTGACACGGAACATCGGGACCTTCTCTCCAGCGTAGCTCAGCTGCCAGATCTCCTCGATCCTTCCGTAGTATCTGTCCTTGTCGTTACCGGTGTAGGATTCCATCATTACCCCGGAGTTCTGATAATCGCTCTTCATGTCCTTTTCCTTGGTGTAGAATGTGTAGCCGTTGATATCGTATGCCTCATAGGTCATCGGGTTGTGCTCGGCACCCTGTGACAAGGCGAATATGAGTTTTTCTTCTGCGAAAGAACCCTCATGTAAAGGGTACGATAGAAGCTTGTCCTTGAACCAACACGTGAAACATGAGTTGTGCTCTTTGATATATCTCCGTCCGTCCTCTGTTGGCCTCGGTCATTGTACGTCTTCTCAATAAAGGTTTTGTGCTCTACCACCCAAGAATCGACCACATCTATGTGTTGTAGCACGGCTAGGTTTGCTCTTTCAAAGTCGTCAAGTCGACCCTTGAAGTCGACATGCATTTCGCGGCGACCCTCGCGGTGACCCCATCCAGCGAGCCTAGCAGGTGCCTGTTGACGGCCAGACCAACGGGGTTCCCGATGCCTACATAATTCATGCAGAAGGAGATGCACTCTTCGGTCGGAAAGCCCTTGGCTATGTTTCCATCTAGACGTTCCCTGTTGCTAACGTATCCTTTGATGACACCATTCATCCTTTCGAACGGCATCATGCTGTGCAGGAACATCGGCCCGAGTTGGATGATATCCTCCATGATATGGACCAGCAGATGCACCATAATGTTGAAGAATGCGGGCGGGAAGTACATCTCAAGCTCGCATAGTATCACCACGATCTCTTCTGGTAGCCTCTGAGTCGCCTCACACCAACCGACTTCCGAGAGATGACGTCGAAAAAGTTGCATAGGCCAAATAGCATTTCACGGAAGTGCGCGTCCATGATCCCATGGATTGCAACTGGAAGTATCTGCGTCATCAGCACGTGACAGTTGTGAGACTTCATCCCACTGAACTTGTGCTTCACTGAATCAAGGTATCTGCTTATCTTCCCCGCGTAACCGTAAGGAAGTTTTACTCCTGTGAGGCAGGTGAAAAACTGCTCGATCTCCTTCTAACTTAGAGTGAAGCACGTGGGAGGGAAGTCATATTCGATCTTCTTGGCCTTTTTGCCTTTGCGACGGCTTTCCATGTCCTTGGCCTCATTATCATCATCATCATTAGGGTGTTTTGTGTGAAGCTCCTCCCTGATACCCATTGATTGCAAGTCTGCCCTTGCTTTCGGCCCATCTTTGGTCCTCTCTGGCATGTTGAGCAGGGTACCAAGCAGACTCTCACACACGTTCTTCGTGATATGCATGACATCAAGGTTGTGAGGCACACAAAGGATCTTCCAATACGGCAAGTCCCGGAATACAGACCTCGTTTTCCATACCTTCAGCAGCGGCTCTGGCGTCTTTCACTTCTTTCCCGACGGTGGGCGCTCTTTCCAATTTTTCAACAGCTCGTCTATTTCCTCGCCGCTCCTTGTACGTGGGGGTCTTCGGGGTTCGGTTTCACCATCGAACAGATCCTTGCGTTTTCTCCATGAGTCATCGTCGCGAAGCCACCTTCGATGTCCCATGAACACGGTTTTCGAACACCCGGGATCTCTATCTAGCTGGCGATATGTTGTGTCATCCATGCACCTGACGCATGCACAAAATCCGTGGACCACCTCCCCCGCGACATATCCTTAACCGAGATAGTCGTGCACCGTCGTGAGTAGTGCGGCTCTCATAGGGAAATATTGTTTCGCTGCGGCGTCCCACGTATTGGCTGGCATTTTCCACAGCGTGTCTAGCTCCTCTTTCAGCAGCCCCAGATACAAATTGATGTGGTTCCCAGGTTGTTTCGGCCTTTCAATTAGCATACTCATGTGAATGTACTTCCTCTTCATGCACATCCAGAGGGGAAGGTTGTACATCCACACAAACACAGGCCAGGTGCTATGTGTGCTTCTCTGGCTGCCAAACGGATTGACTCCATCGGTGCTCGCGCCCAGCATGATGTTCCTTGGATCGTCCCCAAATTCTGGGTGTTTGAAGTTCAACGCTTGCCGCTGGCTCGCATCCTTAGGGTGACTCAGCATCTTTTTATTTATTTATCTGCGGATCATTTCTGTCATCTTCTCGCTTCTTCTCCTCCCTATCCGTGTGCCAACGCAGGAGCTCTGCTTGCTTAGGGTCCGTGAAATACCGCTGCAGACGAGGAGTGATCGGAAAGTACCACACCACTTTTCGAGGAGCTTTCTTCCTCTTCTTGTACAGAGCGACGCCGCACACCCGACATATGGTAGACCCCACGTGCTCGTCCCGATAAATGATGCAACCATTCATGCAGACATGGTATTTCACGTGCGGTAAATCCAGAGGACACGGGATTTTTTTCGCCTCCTCGAAACTGGTCGGGCACTTGTTCTGCTTGGGAAGACGTTCGTGCCAGAATGACATGTTCTCGTCGAAGCATGCGTCGGTCATTTTGTGTTTTACCTTCATCTCCACAGCCATGAGTGTTACTTCCAGGCGGGTATCCTCGGGCTTGCATCCTTCATACAATGTAGTAACCGCGTCTATCTCCATTTGATCCAGCTTGGCTTTCTCTCGGGTGGCAGCTCTTGCGTTTCCCGTCTGCTTGAGAAGCAACTCTTGAATATGAGGGTCCTGCACCCAGCCCATCGATGGTCCATCGTCGTCTGCTCCAGCATCTTCATCTTCATGATCATGCCCTTCGTCTTGATCTTCCTCATCATCATGTCCGGCATCTTCTACATGATGACTGTGTCCTGCATCTACTTCGTGATCATGTCGTGGAGATTCTTCGTCTTCTCGCCCGCCCTCGCCGCTATTGTCTTCCTGCCCTTCCTTATTTCTTGCCCGACCCCCATGGACGACTTCATAATCATCTTCATCACCTTGCCACCGATAGCCATCCATGAAACCACGCACGCGCAGGTGGTCCCGCACCTGTCTGGAATCCGGGTCCATAAAGCTCTTCGGCTTGCATCTTCGACACAGACATCATATCTCTGTCTCGTTCTTTTGAAGCATCTCGGCCTTCGCGGAGCTCAAAAACCTATTGACGATGCCTTCGGTCATCGTGCGGACCATGGTCGCCTGCGGGGTAGAGCAAAACGATACTTCAGAACCAATTTTTTTTGGCATGACTTTGCCTAAAAATAGGACCAAAAAGAATGCATAGTGCCAAATTATCGCCGAAACGGAAATGAATAAACATTCCTGCAAAATATTGGCAACTATCGCATTTCAAATATCGGTACCTGCAAACACAAACATATGCAACACCACAAACATACGTAGATCTAGGCCACAAAAAGTGTGTACGTTGGAGGGAGAAAAAAGTAGATCTAGAACATAAAGAAAGCTTTCCCCTTACTTACCTATCAAAAAAGGAAATTTACCCACTTAATTTGGGTTAATCTATGGTGCAAATGAGGTGAGGAGGAGCAGGTAGCCGAGACCAAGCTTGGTAGAGTTGGAGAGAATGAAGTGGGGAAAGTGAGTGTTGTAGGTGGGTGTCAAAAATATCTAGCTGCTCTTAGGTTACCAATGGCGCACCTCCTAAGAATGCGCCATTGGTAACCAGGGTTACTAATGGTGCACCTGGTATGTGGTGCGCCATTACTAGTTTTGAAAAAAAAAAGAATTGGAAAAAAATTGTTAGTAGTGGCGCACCGTGGGTGTGGTGCGTCATTACTAGTTAAAACTAGTAATGGCGCACTTTCCCCCGGTGCGCCACTGATAAAGTCTAGGAAGGGTGTGGGGCCAGGACAAAACTAGTAATGGTGCACCACACATGAGGTGCGCCATTAGTAATATGGCCACTAATGGCACACCTATATCTGGTGCGCCACTGCTATATAGCAGTGGCGCACCACATACATGGTGCCCCATTAATGTCCAAATTAGTGATGACCCACAAGTATAGGGGATCTATTGTAGTCCTTTTAATAAGTAAGAGTGTCGAACCCAACGAGGAGCAGAAGGATATGACAAGTGGTTTTCAACAAGGTAATATCTGCAAGCACTGAAATTATCGGTAACAAGTAGTTGTGTGGTGAGATGATTCGTAGCAAGTAGCAAGTAACAAAAGTAACAACGGTGCAGCAAAATGGCCCAATCCCTTTTGTAGCAAGGGACAAGCCTGGACAAAGTCTTATAGGAGGTAAAACGCTCCTGAGGACACATGGGAATTTCTGTCAAGCTAGTTTTCATCATGTTCATATGATTCGCGTTCGTTACTTTGATAGTTTCATATGTGGGTGGACCGGCGCTTGGATACTGCCCTTACTTGGACAAGCATCCCACTTATGATTAACCCCTCTCGCAAGCATCCGCAACTACGAAAGAAGAATTAAGACAAAGTCTAACCATAGCATTAAACTAGTGGATTCAAATCAGCCCCTTACGAAGCAACACATAAACTAGGGTTTAAGCTTCTGTCACTCTAGCAACCCATCATCTACTTACTACTTCCCCATTCCTTCCTCTAGGCCCAAATAATGGTGAAGTGTTATGTAGTCGACGTTCACATAACACCACTAGAGGAAACACAACATACAACACATCAAAATATCGAACAAATATCAAATTCACATGATTACTTATAGCATGACTTATCCCATGTCCTCAGGAACAAAAGTAACTACTCACAAAGCATAATCATATTCATGACGAGAGAGGTAATGAGTAGCATCAAAGATCTGAACATATAATCTTCCACCAAGTAATCCAACTAGCATCAACTACAAAGAGTAATTAACACTACTAGCAACCTTACAAGTACCAATCAGAGTCGCGAGACGGAGATTGGTGACAAGAGATGAACTAGGATTTGGAGATGAGATGGTGCTAATGAAGATATTGATGGTGACAAGTCCCCTCCGATGAGAGGAGTGTTGGTGATGAGGATTGCGACGACTTCCCCTCCGGGAGGGAAGTTTCCCCAGCAAGATCGTCTTGTCCGAGCTCTAGATTGGTTCTGCTCAAGTTCCGCCTCGTGGCGGCGGCGAATCCTCCGAAAAGCCTCCTCCTGATTTTTCCAGACCGAAACCCTCCTTGTAGCAGAAGAGGGGGGCCAATGGGCCAGCAAGGAGCTCACAAGCCCCCTAGGCGCGGCCAGGGGAGGCCGCGCCTAGCAGGCTTGTGGCCTCCTGCTGGCGCCCCTCTGGCCTTCTTAGGCCCAGTATTTTTTATAAATCCCAAAAAACATCCACATTGATTTTCACGGCTTTTGGAGTTGCACAGAATAGGCATCTCGAACTTGCTCCTTTTTCAGGCCAGAATTCCACCTGCCGGCATTCTCCCTCTTCATGTAAACCTTGCAAAATAAGAGAGAAAAGGCATAAGTATTGTACCGTGAAGTGTAATAACAGCCCAAAAAGCGATAAATATCAACATGAAAGCATGATGCAAAATGGACGTATCAAGTCCCCCAAGCTTAGACCTCGCTTGTCCTCAAGCGAAAGCCGAGATCAATAAATATGCCCACATGTTTAGGGAGAGAGGTGTCGACAAAACAAGATACGAACATGCAGGCATCATGATCATTGTCAGAACAGCAATATCATCATATCAACTCTTATGCTAAAGTGACAATTCCTTCACAAAGTAAAGCATGGATCAAGAAACTTACCACAAATTAACAACCGATAGCCTTTAGTCATTGAAGCAATTGCTATTTATCACAACATTGGAAAGAGTCAAATAAGATCTTGTAAAGCAAATCCACATACTCAATCATCTTTTCATTCTCTACAATTTCTACAACTCACGTGGTACTCATGAGATCGAAGTTTCAGTTGGACACAGAGAAAGATAGGGGCTTATAGTTTCGCCTCCCAACCATTTACCTCAAGGGTAATGTCAACGGTAATAATTCATGAATACTTACTTCCAAGTTGACATATGTATATAGATCTTTCCCTAGCATATGACGTTAGCCAAGATAAAGGCGAAATAAGGAATTGGTGAAGATCACCATGACTCTTTCAAGGGCAAAAAGTAAAGGTACAAGATAGGCCCGTCGCAGAAGGAAGCAGAGGTTGTCATGTGCTTTTGAGGTTGGATGTGTGTCCTCTTAGTGTGAAGGAACGTCACTTTATATTGCCTCCTCTGATAAAGAACTTTATTATGCAGTATGTCGCTTTTATGTCTTCCTCATCATAGGTTCGTACAAAGCTTATTTTCCACACACTAATACATCATACATATTAGGGAGCAATTTTTATTGCTTGCACCGATGATAACTTACTTGAGGGATCTTATTCAATCCATAGGTAGGTATGGTGGACTCTCATGGCAAAATTGGGTTGAAGGTTTATGGATGCACAAGTAGTATCTCTACTTGGTGCGGGAGTTTTGGCTAATATGAGGTGGAAGCAATCATCACATGCTAAGGGATCTCTAATCATATAACATTGTTCGGAACCAAGCAAACACAATTCATTATGTTGTCTTCCTTGTCCAACATCTACTTAATTTAGTGAGTGTTCACAATTATATATGGTGTCAAAGATGATATATTTATATGTGAACCTCTCCTTCTTTATCACTTCCTATTAATTGCAACAATGACCAAGGTATGCGGTTGTCTACCCTCAACAAGTTTCAATCATCATTCTTTTTATATGTGAAGCCAGCACTTCCCATAAGATCATTGCATGATCTTTTCATGCTTTTGTTCTTTTCTCATTCTTTTGATCATGGCATGAGTTAAGGCCCTTAACTACGACACTCTTTATTATATGGCTCACGAGCTCGAATACATTGGGGGTGACACAAAGCAAAACTCAAGCCTAAAACACTAAGACCTTTATTCTACTAGAGAAAGAGAAAATTGAAAAAGGAACAAACTAAAACAAAGGTAAAGGCAGAAGATGTGATGGTGATACGATACAGGGGCAACTCCCCCAAGCTTGGTACAAGCCAAGGGGATTGACCATACCAATGCTCAGTTGTCTTCCTTTGGAGGTCATGGTGATGGAGTTATTTTGTCCTTTGATTCACAGAGGGCCATCAATATTTGATTTATACCTTGGAGATCTCAAGAGTTCAATCAAGGATGGAGACAGTAGGTGGAGGTAGGGTTGGAGGAAATCCACTTCTTCAACTTCTTCCTTGTTGAACGCAGATTGCACTTTGTCCCACGCCTGATTCTTCTCCTTAGTTCTCCCCTTGGCTTCCGTGACTTCCACTCTTTTCATATCAGCATCTACTTCTTCACAGACTTGAGCGAAATTGTTCTCCCCGACAGATTCCTGAGACGGCATACTGGCTCTAAATCTGCGGCAGAAAATAGACTCGAAACGAAAATAGAGGAAATCTGCGTGATACGAGGGTCAGACCTTACGGGAGAATATATAATGATTTTTTTCCGACGAGAAGGAGTACTCCGCAAGAAAACGGAGTCCGGGAGGCACACAAGGTGGCCACAAGCCCCCCAAGCGTGGCCAGGGGGTGGCCCGCGCGTAGTAGGCTTGTCGCCTCCTCGGCGCTTTCCGGACTACTTCAATTTTTTCTATTTTTCTAAATATTCCAAAACGGAGAAAAATTCCTACTGGAAAATTTTTGGAGTCTGTTTACTTACCAAAACACATACCTCTTCGTTTTTGGAGTCTGAAACAGGCTGATAAATATCCCGTAGGTATTCCTCCGAAGTTATGGTATTGATAATATTGCTTTCAACATTTATGGGAGTACCTGAGATATAATGCTTGATTCTCTGCCCATTTACCACTCTCGGACAATTACCTTCCGTGTTGTTGATCTTGATAGCACCAGAATGATATACTTCCTCAACAATATAGGGACCTTCCCATTTAGAGAGAAGCTTGCCTGCAAAAAATCTTAAACGAGAATTATATAGCAAGACATAATCACCTACATTGAACTCACGCTTTTGTATCCTCTTATCATGCCACCTCTTAACCGTTTCTTTGAACAACAAGGCATTCTCATATGCGTGAGTTCTCCATTCATCAAGCGAGCTAATATCAAATAACCTCTTCTCTCCAGCACGTTTGAAATCAAACTTGAGCTCTTTGATTTCCCAATAAGCTTTATGCACTATCTCAAGAGGTAAATGACATGCTTTACCGTACACCATTTTGTACGGGGACATGCCCATGGGATTCTTATAGGCAGTTCTATAAGCCCACAGTGCATCATCGAGCTTCTTAGACCAATTCTTTCTAGACCCGTTGACGGTCTTTTGCAGAATTAGTTTAATCTCTCTATTGCTTAGCTCTACTTGACCACTAGACTGAGGGTGATAGGGGGACGCAATTCTATGGTTTACATCGTACTTAGCAAGCATTTTACAGAAAGCACCATGAATGAAATGTGAACCACCATCAGTCATTAGATATCTAGGGACTCCAAATCTAGGGAAAATAACTTCTTTAAGCATCCTGATAGAAGTGTTGTGATCAACACTACTGGTTGGGATAGCTTCTACCCACTTAGTGATGTAATCAACAACAACTAGGATATGAGTATACCCGTTGGATTTTGGAAAAGGTGCCATATAATCAAAGCCCCAGACATCAAATGGTTCAATGACAAGTGAATAGTTCATAGGCATTTCCTGACGTTTACTGATATTACCTATTCTTTGACATTCGTCACAAGACAAGACAAACTTACGGGCATCCTTGAAGAGAGTGGGCCAATAGAAACTTGATTGCAATACCTTATGTGCAGTTCTATCTCCCGCATGGTGTCCTCCGTAGGCCTCAGAGTGACGCTTTTGTAGGATATGTCCATGTTCATGTTCAGGTACACAACGTCTAATAACACCATCTACTCCTTTCTTATAAAGGTGAGGATCATCCCAAAAGTAATGTCTCAAGTCAAAGAAGAATTTCTTCTTCTGCTGGTACGTGAAACTAGGTGGGATGTATTTGGCAAAGATATAGTTCGCATAATCAGCATACCACGGTGCACTACGTGAGGCATTGATGACATTCAATTGCTCATCGGGAAAGCTATCATCAATAGGTTGTGGGTCATCCAGAACGTTCTCCAACCTAGACAAGTTATCTGCTACTGGGTTATCAGCACCCTTTCTGTCAACAATGTGCAAATCAAATTCTTGTAGCAAGAGAACTCATCTGATAAGTCTAGGTTTAGCGTCCTTCTTCTCCATGAGGTACTTAATAGCAGCATGATCACTGTGAATAGTGAATTTGGAATCAACTATGTAAGACCTGAACTTTTCACATGCAAACACGACTGCTAAAAAATCCTTTTCCGTACTTGCATAGTTTCTTTGGGCACTGTCTAGAGTTTTACTAGCGTAGTGAATAACATTCAACTTCTTGTCAACTCTTTGCCCTAGAACAACACCAACAGCATAATCACTAGCATCACACATGATTTCAAAAGGTAAGTTCCAATGAGGTGGTTGAACAATAGGTGCCGTTATCAAGGTGTTCTTAAGTATTTCGAAAGCTTCCTCACAATCATCGTCAAAAACAAAAGGAATATTCTTTTGCAAGAGATTGGTAAGAAGCCTAGAAATCTTAGAGAAGTCTTTAATGAACCTTCCATAGAAACCAGCATGACCAAGGAAACTTCTTATACCTTTGATATCTGTGGGGTATGGCATTTTCTCGATTGCATCAACCTTAGCCTTATGGACTTCAATACCTCTTTCAGAAATTTTATGTCCTAAGACGATGCCTTCATTAACCATAAAGTGGCACTCCTCCCAATTCAAGACAAGATTGGTATCTTTACATCTCTGCAAGACTCGATCCAGGTTGCTGAGGCAATCATCAAAAGAAGACCCGTAAACGGAGAAGTCATCCATGAAAACCTCAACAATCTTTTCACAAAAGTCAGAGAATATAGCCATCATACATCTTTGAAAAGTGGCAGGTGCATTACATAAGCCAAAGGCATACGTCTATAAACAAAGGTACTGAAAGGGCAGGTGAAAGTGGTTTTATCCTGATCAGCTTGTGCAACTAGTATTTGGGCGAAACCAGAATAACCGTCTAGAAAGCAGAAGTGTGTGTGTTTAGATAGTGTTTCTAGCATTTGGTCGATAAAAGGCAAAGGGTAATGATGTTTCCTAGTGGCCTTATTAAATTTCCTAAAATCGATCACCATCCTATAGCCAGTGATAATCCTCTGTGGGATCAATTCATCCTTATCATTAGGGACAACGGTAATACCTCCCTTTTTAGGGAAGCAATGCACCGGACTCACCCAATCACTATGAGCAACATGATAGATAATACCCGCTTCCAGGAGTTTTAGTATTTCATCTTAGGATTCAATCTCCGTTGATGATCAGCAACTGGCTTGGAATCAGGATCAGTTCTAATCTTGTGCTAGCATAGAGTGGGACTAATGCCCTTAAGATCATCAAGAGTATATCCAATGGCAGCATGGTGCTTCCTCAGAGTTTTTAGTAATTTCTTTTCTTCATGCTCTGAGAGGCTAGCACTAATTATGACAGGATATATCTCTTTTTCATCAATATAAGCATACTTAAGAGTATCAGGCAACTGTTTTAACTCGAACACAAGATCACCTTTTGGTGGGGGTGGATCCCCAAGCAGTTCAATAGGCAAGTTATTCTTAAAGATAGGATATTGTTCTAAGACAACTCTATCTATCTCATCCCTTTCATCCATATGCATATCATTTTCATGCTCAAGCAAGTATTGCAATAAGGGCTCAGTAGGAGGCACAACAATAGAAGCTAGGGCAATAGTTTTATCCCTAGTATGCAACTCTTTTTCATGTGGTTGTCTACCAAACTTGGAGAAATTGAACTCGTGTGACACACCTTCAAAGCCAACAGTGACAGTTTGCTTCTCACATTCAATATGAGCATTGATAGTATTGAGAAAAGGTCTGCCAAATATGATGGGACAAAAGCTATCTTGTGTGGTAACTAGAACGAGGAAATCAGCATGATACTTCGTTTTACCACATACGACTTCAACATTCCTAACAATTCCCACAGGGTAGATAGTATCTCTATTAGCAAGCTTAATAGTGACATCAATAGGTTCTATTTCAACATGTGCAATCTCGTCTTTGATTTCATTATATAAGGATTGAGGTATTGCACTAACACTAGCACCCACGTCACATAAACCATGATAAGAGAAACAACAGGCATGCCAACAACGGGCCTATGTTTGTCTCTAGCGTGTGGTTTAGCAATTCTAGCAGCATCTTCATAGAAGTGAAAATCATGGCCATCAACATTGTCGGACAGGAGATCTTTGATAATAGCAATGCTAGGTTCAACTCTAATTTACTCAGGGGGTGTAGGTGTGTAACGACTAAGATGCGGTCCTTTCCGATTTAGGGAACGAGGCCTCAAAATGGAAAGAAGCGCAGCTAAGCGTTTCGCAAGCACGGTAACATAGCGCATACATAATAATAGAATGACAAATAGGGAATCATCTGCCATCTCATAGATAATATCAGAGTTTACATCACACATTATTCAGACAAGGTAGTTTCGCTACGGACTACAAAACATGAGAAAAGGCTATGCTACCCTGCATGCTTGCCCACGATCACGACCACGCCTCAGTCTTCTGGATAGTTCACGTGCAGGCGGTCGTTCTCCTCATCGTACTGCCAAGCCAGCTGCGTGCCATCGGGATCACCTGTGTCGGGCGTACCTGTACCTGTTGGGGTGTTGAAGTAATCTGTGAGCCACGGGGACTCAGCAATCTATGACCTCGGTGCCAGAACTAGTCAAGTTATTAGGTAAGGAAGGTTCAGTGTTTAGGTTGCAGCATCCTAAGCATTTATGGTGGCTAACTTACGTAGAACAAGTTATTGTTGGTGCTCTATACTAGCGGGCGAACACTAGCTGATCAATAAGTGATCCTGAACACCTACTTACGTCAATCATAACCCCACTGTGTTCCCGATCGAAGAGAGGTCTTCGAAGGGGACAATCACGGTTACGCACACAGTGGGCAGTTTTATTAGATTAGGTTCAAGTTATCTATAACCGGATGTTAACAAATATTCCAAGTTGCCACATAACCGCGGGCACGGCTTTCCGAAAGATTAAACCATGCATGGCTGCTCCAACTAGTCCATCACAAACGGTCACAAGCCGCAAAGTAATCCTCTATCACGAAACTCGTGATCTCGTCGGATTCCTTAGAGGAAAAGCTCAACTCTGGGGAGAACCAAAGCTTCACTGGGATTCCTATACGCAAGATATATCGCTAAGGTAAGACAAGACTAGAAGGACCTCCCGACGTGTCGACGACCCTGGTAAGAGCCGCGTATCTCAGTCTCACGACACGACGGATGAGTCACACTACGGGTATACCAAGCCTCAGGTTGCCCTGTGGTGGCCCCATAGTGTGCTCAATTTGGACCAACACTCATGAGGAGCACTGGCCCGGGTTCTTGATTAATTCCTCGGGGTAGCGATTCGCTATGAAGATTAATATTAAATTTTTAGCAAATTAACACCAATGTTAGGTCCTGCCGGACAAGTCTTAATGCTATACGATTTATCAAGGGGGGTCACCATAACAACCCCGAATGTGTTAGGAGCGATCAGTTATGGAATCAAACACCGGTAGCCGGAAACTATGGTGGCAATAACGGAACAAAACACCAGGCAAAAGGCTAGACCTTCCGTTATTTACCAAGTATATAGGCACATTAATTAAATAACAGATTTAACATAATGATATCAAACTCATGTTATCACATGAGACAATTGCACCTGGAACTAGCAACGCTAACATTAGTAGATGAGCAAGCCTACTTAGCCATTCAATATTTGCTAGGAGGGGATAAGTGTTTGGGTTTGATGGCAATATAAGGAGGCAATTATTTCAGTGGTAGGCAGCGAGCATATGACGAAGGAAATGTGAATCTAGCATAACAAGTCTAGAGATGGAATCAAGGTCATATCATCTTGCGTGTGATGTCCTCAGCTTGGAACTGCTCTTGTTCGTCCTGCACGTACTCTCCCGGATCCACGTACTCGATCTCCGAACCAGGTGCTACCCAACATAAAAATAGCATCCAATGAACAACAACACAACAAGATGCAACAAGCACATGATGCATGAGATGAAAATGTAGCATGCATCTTTATTCTAGTCACTTGCACATGCATGAGAAGAAAATACAAACTTCTGGACAGAACTGCACTCTAAGCTATCTTGACATGCATGAGGATGACATGAACAGATGCATCACGCGAAAACGATGAAAAAACATATAAAGAACGTTACGAACGGAGCTACGGATCAACCGGAAACTACGAAACAAGAAATGGAGTCCTACGGATCAAATATACCACAAGCACTCTCCAATGGCATACTCATTGTATTCCCAGTTTTCCAAATCACAAAACAAACAAGGAGAGATGGGGTGGTGCAAAGAAACTCACCATACCATCAACTATGCACTCGCAAGCATCAAAACATCAAAACGATACATTCTGTCACAAACAGCAACATAGCAGTTTGTGAGCTACATGCAAAGCACCTACACCCACCCAAATGTGCCAAATAATATATGTGGCAGAAGCTATTCAAAAGCTCTACAAGCATGAGCAAAAAGATAATACAAAGGAGTTACACAAAGAAAGTTCTACAACTGCTAACTTGGACAAAAATATCAGTTTTCAGGGACTTTGTGAAAATCCCAGATTCTCACTAGCTGTTTATGCTCTGAAGCATTTTGACAGCTCCCAAAACAATATCTACAGGAAGCCAAATGGAATGAAAATTGACAGAGATCTAGACAAACACAAAA
The DNA here is from genome assembly GCF_904849725.1 of Hordeum vulgare subsp. vulgare. NCBI lineage: Eukaryota > Viridiplantae > Streptophyta > Magnoliopsida > Poales > Poaceae > Hordeum > Hordeum vulgare. The sequence continues at coordinate 132,973,182 of NC_058522.1, read as the reverse complement.
GGTACGACTTCTAAGTTGATTGCAGGGGCTGATTCCCAACACAGGAACTTTTGCAAGCACAACTACAAGGGAAGAAAATATCAGCAGTTTCTCAGACTTAGTAAAAATCACATATTTTCACTAAACTGGTATTTTCAGCCACATGCCTACTTTGACTAGGCACAACTTGCACATATGAACTCTTAAGCATAAAACAAAACCAACATGCTATAGAGGGGTTCACCCTCTACTGCCACAACAAGGAATCAACCTCTTGGGCTCATCACATCACATGGAACCAAGCTCTAAACATGGAACAAAACAGAAATATGACATTCCCAGAAATTGTTCCAAAGTGTAATCTGATACAACCATTATATTGCTGGGATGATTCTACCCCAAAAACATATATAATACCTAGGTACTTGCATAGAACAAATGGGCACAAAGCTAAGAAGAAAATAAACATGGAATCACAAGGGGTGAATAGTGCTATATCACATGCCACTCACTAGATCATCACCTACACATGCACTTGCACACTCTCATCACTACATTGGTGCACATGAGGGGTAGAACTCATGTTCATGTGCCTTAGCACACCACCACACACACACATACCTCAAGCACAACATAAAACAAGCACCTACACATGCTAGTAGGAACACACACACTACTTACACTCACATCATCACTCCTACACCTACACATATAAGCTTGCACGAAGTTCTTATCAAGGCACACCATGCCTTGGTCATGTGTGTGACACACACCATGCGCGCACACACACACAACACATTAACATATCACTACACTCAAGGTATGTGGGGGGGGGAACCCACACACACACTCACACCACATACTTGCACAAGCTAGTGCATAAGCTCATCATCATGCACATGAGAAACACACACACACATCATCACTCTAGTGCAATACACATACTAACCAACACACACCCTACATGAGCTAGCTCACACATACACATATGATATTCAAAGTCCTACACATACATGCAAAAATACTAGAGGCAACCTACTGGTTGTGAGGAGGAAAAATACCTCACAAGGTAACCAAGCAAGCTGCAACAACTATTCAATCAAATAGGGGTGCACCGAGGGGTTTCGAACCCACGACCTATTCCTGCACCAAAAGACCCCCTACCACTACGCTACTGCTACAGATCTTAACAGAGTAGGGTAGGTTACTCTATTGAGCAACCCCTCTAGTCCTTCCTCTACCCGACGGTGGTCAGAATAGGGGAGGCACCACGCCAGCGATCTACACCAAATTAGCCTACGGCCCGTCGATGGAAGGGAGTAGGAGCTCCCACGGTTCCATTTCCTAAGCTATCTCTCGTCGAGGAGGCCTACAGCTATGGCTCCACGACGTGCGGCAGCGCAAGCGACAGAGAGAAGAGCACGGCACGGCTACGGGCTCCTAGGCGCAGTATCTATCTACGGGGAAGGGAAAGAAGCTCGTGCTCACCCACTAGACAAGGTCGTCGTGCCTGCCGGAGAGGAGGTAGAGGAAGAAGTGGAAGAAGACGCAGCAGAGGGGATCGATGGAGAGGAAGAAGCCCGCCGTCGATGTAGGGGAAGCAGTGCAGATCCGATCCTCCTAGCTGCGGGAATGGGTTCCCTGGAGGTCCCGCATGCTCGCCGAGGGGTTGGAGAGGACGCAGAGCCATGGCAGCGACGGCGAGCACCTCATCAAGTCGCGGCCATGGCGGGGAGCTCGCTTACTTACTTGCTGCCGACGAGGGAGAGGGAGGAGGAGATGGGGAAAGAGTGGCGGCGACGCTAGGGAGGAACCCTAGGCCTTGCACGGACGACAATGTGGTATTTATGGAGGAGGAGGAGGCGAGGGATGCGCGGCCTCGACATCCGTGAGACGGCGTTGCTCGTTGGCGCGCTGTCTCTCTCTCTGACGAAACTGACGGCAGAAGGAGAGGCAGAAGACGACGTCTACAGGGAAAGGGATGCGCACGAGGCAAGCTGGCCCGGCTAGTGGGAGAGAGCCCACTCGAAGGAGCTAGATAAGAAAAAAATAAAACCCTCTCGGGTTTTCTAATTACAAAATAAACATAAGCAAAACAAAAGCACAAGCAAATCTGTTGAGGGTAAAAATAAAAGAAAAATGCCCCTGGTCATAAGGAATTATGGCCTATTTAAATAAAATGGAAAAGGAATATTTGAAGCAAATAAATATTTACAAAATAGAATTTAATTGATCTGTTTTGTGAATATTTGCACCATTAAAACATAGTTTCAAAACAATTAAAACATAGGATCACATCCACCACAAATCATACTATAACATGAGCATTTTTGAAACAGGGATGGAGCAAAAGAATCTTGGGCTTGAGATAAATAGAGAAAGGGAAAGTTCTGAATCCTATTGCAATCCACATAGTGCTTCCTACTTTCAAACAACACCCACATCATTTCACATATCACCATCACATCATCACATGTCATCACACCACATACACATAATCACAAGGCAACAAACACAAATAGGGATGGATGAATGGATGCATGAATGCAAAGGAAAACAAAACAAGGTGATATCACATGAAATAACACATGCATTGATCTCTCATGGCACTGACAATATGGACCCACATACAGAAGGTTCCAAATAATGCAAGTTACACTCTTGGGGTATTACAAACTCTCCCACACTACAAAAAGATCTCGACCCGAGATCTAAGACTGAAAGAACTCTGGGAATTCAGAACGGAGGTGATCCTTGCGTTCCCAAGTGGACTCCTTATCTGAATGGTGTGACCACTGCACCTTGAGAAATTTGACAGTCTTGTTGCGGGTCTTGCGCTCAGTCGCCTCGAGAACCACAACTGGATCCTCACGATAGGATACGTCGGGTTGAAGGTCAATGTCTTGAAGATGAATAATGCGCTCGGGAGTCTTGAAGCATCTCCGGAGCTGAGAGACATGGAACATGTCATGCACATTTGCAAAGTTTGACGGGAGCTCGAGCTGGTATGCAAGGTCGCCTCTCTTGCCAACAACTCTGAAAGGACCAACGAAACGAGGCGCAAGCTTGCCTTTGATGCCAAAGCGTTGTGTACCCTTCATAGGGGACACCTTGAGATAGACGAAGTCATCAAGCTCATAAGACATGTCATGATGCTTGCTATCATAATAGCTCTTCTCACGGGACTGCGCTGCTCTGAGATTATCCCGAATGACCCGACACATCTCTTCAGCTTCTTCTACCAAGTCGTTCCCAAGAATCCAACGCTCGCCGGTCTCGGACCAGTTGAGCGGGGTACGGCACTTCCTGCCATAGAGAATCTCAAACGGAGCTTTGCCTGAACTAGCTTGATAACTGTTGTTATACGATAACTCAGCAAAAGGCAGGCAGTCTTCCCACTTCATGCCAAAAGAGATAACACAGGCTCTCAGCATATCCTCAAGGACCTGATTGGCTCGCTCCACTTGACCACTAGTCTGAGGATGAAAAGTTGTGTTGAATCGTATCTTCGTGCCCATCGCAGACAGAAAAGAGTCCCAGAACATGGAAGTGAAGATACTTCCGCGATCCGAAGAAATCATCATAGGCACGCCGTGCAAAGACACTATCCTGGAAGTGTACAGCTGGGCAAGTTGAGCTACGGAGATGGATTCCTTGACTGGAAGAAAATGAGCCACTTTACTCAACTTGTCGGTGACGACGAAGATGGCATCATTACCCTTCTTGGACTTCGGAAACCCGGTGACGAAATCCATCTCAATATGATTGAACTTCCACTCAGGAATGGGCAATGGATGCAAAATAACTGCTAGACATTGATGCTCTGCTTTCACCCTTCGACATACATCACATTCATTTACGAACTGAGCAATCTCACGCTTCATGCGAGTCCACCAGAAGGTCTGTTTCAAGTCCTGATACATATTGGAGCTTCCTGGATGTATAGAGAGCAGAGAGTTATGAGCTTCTTCCATGATTACTTTCTGAGATCACCTTTCGGAATGACAATACGATCCTCAAAGAACAACGTGTCTCTGGCATCAACACTGAAGCACTTATATTTGGGAAGTCCCTTTGCCAAGCCAATCTTGACTTTCTTCACCATTGCATCAAGAAGTTGTGCTGCTCGGACATGTTCTTCCAAGGTAGGAGAGATCTGAAGATTTGCAAGAAATCCCTGAGGTACTAACTGAAGGTTGAGCTTTCTGAAAGATCCACAAAGGTCAGGCTAGAGAGGCTTCAGAATGAGACTGTTGCAGTAAGCCTTCCTGCTCAAAGCATCTGCCACGACATTAGCTTTGTCTGGCGTGTACTCAACGCTCAGATTAAAATCTTGGAGCATTTCCACCCAACAGTTTGCCAAAGATTCAGGTTAGGCTGGGTGAAGATGTACTTGAGGCTCTTGTGATCGGTGAATACTTCAACCTTTCGTTCCAACAAGAGGTGTCTCCAAGTCATCAGAGCGTGTACCAGTGCTGCCAACTCAAGATCATGCACAGGATAATTCTTCTCCATTGGCTTCAATTGTCTGGAGGTATAAGCAACCACTTTGTTCTCTTGCATCAGAACTGCACCAAGACCTTGAAGAGAGGCGTCGCAGAACACTTGGTAAGGTTTGGAATCATCAGGAGGAACCAAGACTGGAGTAGTGGTGAGCTTCTCTTTGAGTGTGTCGAAGGCCAACTGACACTCTAGAGACCAGACATACTTCACACCCTTCTGAAGAAGACTTGAGAGAGGCTTAGCACTCTTGGAGAAGTTCTCAACGAACCTTCTACAATAGCTTGCAAGCCCGAGAAAGCTTCGAAGTTGCTTCACATTCTGCGGAGGCTCCCACTCAACAATGGCATGCACCTTCGATGGATCAACTATGATGCCCTCCGCAAAGATGATGTGCCCAAGATAGACGACTTATTTCAACCAGAACTCACACTTGGAAAACTTGGCATAGAATTTGTGATCTCTCAGCTTATCAAGCACCAGCCTGAGATGTTCTTCATGTTCTTCCTCAGATTCTGAAAAGACCATAATATCGTCGAGATATAGCAAGACGAACTCATTCTTGAATGGAAAGAATATGTAGTTCATCGTTCGACAAAATGTCTGAGGAGCATTTGCCAGACCATAAGACATGACCGTATACTCATACGAGCCAAAACTAGTCCTGAAAGCAGTCTTCGGAATATGCTCTTCGCGAATGCGAATTTGATGATAGCCCATTCTGAGATCGAGCTTGGAGAAGATCTTAGCCCCTTTCAACTGTTCGAACAACTCATTTATGTTCGGAAGTGGATACTTGTTTCTGATTGTCTTCTTGTTCAATGGACGGTAATCGACACACAGTCGGTCCTTGCCATCCTTCTTCTTGACAAACAGAACTCCACAACCCCAAGGAGACGAGCTTGGTTTGATTAGACCCAAACGCTCCTGCTCATCGAGTTGCCTCTTAAGTTCCTTCAGCTCTTCTCGAACAAATTTGTACGGTCGTTTCCACACAGGCTCAGTACCTGGTTCAAGCTCAATAACAAATTCAACTTCTCGGTGCGGAGGCATTCCTGGCAGCTCTTCTGGAAACACATCTTCATATTCGCAGACCACTTGGACTTGCGAAATAGGATTAATCTCACCCTTTTCATTCAACGAGAACAAATGGATTGTGTCATCGCGCGTCGTGAATATAATCACGTCCTCTGAAGAGTGAGTAAGCTTCACTTCTTTAGCTTCACAATCAATCGATGACTTGTTCATGGCCAACCAGTCCATACCAAGGATCAAATCAATGTCGGAATTGCCCAAGACAATAGGAGATGCCAGAAAAGAATAACTACCCATCTTGAGAGAAACATCCAGAACAACCCAACGAGAACTCATAAGCATCCCCGGAGAAACAATGTCCAAAGACATAGCCAACCCTTGAAGATGGAAATCATGCTTTGCCACAAAAGGATATGACAAGAAAGAATGCGATGCACAAGAATCAAACAACACTTTAGCAGGAATATCATTGACGAGGACGTTACCCATAATCACATCTGACGAGTTTTCTGCCTCAGCCGCATTCACCATGTTGACTCGAGTAGACCTGTGGTTGAACTTCACGAGAGCATTGCTTGGAGGTTTTCCTGGAGGAGGAGGCGGAAGACGAAGCTGAGAAGTGCACTTGTTGGCATAGTAACCCTTCTTCCCACACTTGTGACAAGTAACATCTGCTGGCTGACGGTATTGTGTCTGAGGAGGCCCTTGCTTCTGCTGCGGGAATCTCTCCTAGAAAGCTGGGTTGGGTGGGCTGGAAGAACCACGGCCACCAGAATGCTTGAACTGATGTGTGTGCTGAGGGGGAGGAGGAGACACCCAAAACTTCTATTGCTTCTCAACCACCAGAGTAGAGGAAGACAAGCTGGAATCTCTGAAGCGCTTCTTAGAATTATCCACCCTGAGGAAAGATGCCTCAGCCCTGAGAGCTAATTTGTAGAACTTATCGAACTCCTCAGGATCGTGCAAAGCGAGAGCTAACTCCAAATCTTCTTTCAAGCCACCTATGAACTAATAAATCTTGCTCTTCTGATCAGGGATATCCTGCAAGACGTATCGGGCTAGCTCATGGAACTCGACGTTATACTTGTACACGGAGTTACCACCTTGCTTCAAGCGCCTGAACTTCTCATGCATTTCCTCCACAAAGCTGGACGGAATGTAGTGGGATCTGAAGTCACGGCAGAACTCATCCCAAGTGATCACTCTAGCACCCCTGGAATCCTTCAACTGTTGCCACCAGATAGATGCTTGCCCCTTCAGCTGGAATGTAGCAAACATGAAGAAATCCTCAGGACGAACAATGTTGCATTCAAAGTGCTTGTTCATGTCGCGGATCCAACCTCAGCATCAAACGGCTGGTCACAGGAAGTGAAAGTCTTCGGCTGATTTGACAGGAACTGACTCAGATTAGCAAACTGATTGCCACAATGATTGACGTTGCCTTGCTGTTGATTAGTCCTCTCTTGCAACAACTGTATTAGCATCTGAGTGTTTGCATTTGTAGCAGCCATCACCGCTTTCCAAGCCTCTGCAGGAGGAGGCAACGACGGAGGAGGATTCTCCGGAGGAGGAGGTGGTGGCGGCACATCCTCAAGCCCTGGATTCTGACGAGTTGATGGAGCGATCCTGAAGACGGACAACACATTAGCCCATAGAATAAATTGACGGTATAGCTGAATCAAAATGGCAGGAATATCTGAACAGGAATATAGCAATTGCACTCGAACAAAATAGTAAGAATGCTTCCTCAAAGTGACTGTCGACAAAATTCTCATTAAGACCACTTGCAAACAATATGAGCTAGAACTGCTCGGAACAAACATATGATCGAGATTTCGTGTGATATCTTCGTTGATAAGATCGCACGGGCTTGAATTTATAGTAGCCATCCTGTGCAAGGTAGTGCACACGACTTACGAAGTATCCCTGAGTCGTAGCAAGCTACAAGGACTTTTTAAGACACAACGAGAACCGATGTAAGACGACCGTGAACAAACATACCCACTGAATATCAAATCCCATCCTCACGTCATGCATCTGTAGGAAGATTGTCCTATAAATCACTACTTGATATCCCACCTATGAATTCCCGAAATATCTGGTCATGCAATCTGGTACACGGATACAAGGAGTAATATTCACACAACTCCTATACTAACCCGTCCACTGTATCACATCCGTCAACACATAACCAGAATCTCGGACCTTCATCTACAACAGACCCTCGTGATCACAACGATACAAAGTATGGCAGTACTCCCGAACAATCTGCACCAGTACTGGGGACATCGGGGTTATCTCGCCACTACTAGTATTGAAGCAATTACGAACGTCCTTCGTTCTGACATACTCAGAAATCTGAATGATGGCGACGTGCACAAGAATCCCCTGGAGCTCAACTCCCCGGAGGAAATCAAGGCAGACAGGAAGCACCAAGACAGAACTCCGTCACATCGATATCATATAGATTTCAAAAATAACCGCGTGATCCTAAAAACAATTGAGCGAGAAGAGGAGTAGAATTAAGATTTCCTAAGTCAGGAACCTCACCAGAGCATGGAAGAGGAGAAAAAGAATCCTACTCTCCGATATAACTAAGACTCAAAACATTTTACTAGACTCGACTCGGCCCAGTACGATCACACAAAGGCTCCTATGGTCGTAAGGCTCTGATACCAACTTGTAAAGACTAAGATGCGGTCCTTTCCGATTTGGGGAACGAGGCCCCAAAATGGAAAGAAGCGCATCTAAGCGTTTCGCAAGCACGGTAACATAGCGCTTACATAATAATAGAATGAAAAATAGGGAATCATCTGCCATCTCATAGATAATATCAGAGTTTACATCACACATTATTCAGAGAAGGTAATTCTGCTACGGACTATAAAACATGAGAAAAGGCTATGCTAGCCTGCATGCTTACCCACGATCACGACCACGCCTCAGTTTTCTGGATAGTTCACGTACAGGCGGTCGTTCTCCTCATCGTACTGCCACGCCAACTGCGTGCCATCGGGATCACCTGTGTCGGGCATACCTGTACCTGTTGGAGTGTTGAAGTAATCTTTGAGACACGAGGACTCAACAATCTATGACCTTGGTACCAGAACTAGTCAAGTTATTAGGTAAGGAAGGTTTAGTGTTTAGGTTGCAGCATCCTAAGCATTTATGGTAGCTAACTTACGTGGAACAAGTTATTGATGGTGGTCTATACTAGCGGGCGAACACTAGCTGATCAATAAGTGATCCTGAACACCTACTTACGTCAATCATAACCCCACCGTGTTCCCGATCGAAGAGAGGACTTCGAAGGGATAGTCACGATTATGCACAAAGTTGGCAGTTTTATTATATTAGGTTCAAGTTATCGATAACCGGATGTTAACAAATATTCCAAGTTGCCACATAGTCGCTAGCACGGCTTTCCAAAAGATTAAACCCTGTAGGGGTGCTCCAACTAGTCCTTCACAAACGGTCACGGGCCGCAAAGTAATCCTCTATCAAGAAACTCGTGATCTCGTCCTCTACCAAAGCTTCACCGGGATTCTTATACGCAAGATATATTGCTAAGGTAAGACAGGACTAGCCGGACCTCCCGACGTGTCGACGACCCTGATAAGAGCCACATATCTCAGTCTCAGGACACGACTGATGAGTCACACTACGGGTATACCAAACCTCAGGTTGCCCTGTGGTGGCCCCATAGTCTGCTCAATTTGGACCAACACTCATGAGGAGCACTGGCCTGGGTTGTTGATTAATTCCTCGGGATAGCTATTCCCTATGCAGATTATTCTTAAGTGATTAGCAAATTAACACCAATGTTGGGTCCTGCCGGACAAGTCTTAACACTACACGATTTATCAAGGGGGTCCCCATAACAACCCCGAACATGTTAGGAGCGATCAGTTATGGAATCAAACACCGGTAGCCGGAAACCATGGCGGCAATAACGAAACAAAACACCAGGCAAAAGGCTAGGACTTCCGTTATTTACCAAATATATAGGCACATTAATTAAATAACATATTTAACATAATGATATCAAACTCATGTTATCACATGAGACAATTGCACCTGCAACTAGCAATGCTAACATTAGTAGCTGAGCAAGCCTACTTAGCCATTCAATATTTTCTAGGAGGGGATAAGTGTTTGGGTTTCATGGCAATATCAGGAGGCAATTATTTCAGTGGTAGGCAGCGAGCATATGACGATGGAAACGTGAATCTAGCATAACAAGTCTAGAGATCGAATCAAGGTCATATCATCTTGCCTGTGATGTCCTCAGCTTGGAACTGCTCTTGTTCGTCCTGCACGTACTCTCCCGGATCCACGTACTCGCTCTCCGATCCCGGTTCTACCGAACATAAAAATAGCATCCAATGAACAACAGCACAACAAGATGCAACAAGCACATGATGCATGAGATGAAAATGTAGCATTTATCTCTATTCTAGTCACTTGCACATGCCTGAGAAGAAAATACAAACTTCTGGACAGAACTGCACTCTAAGCTGCCTTGACGTGCATGAGGACGACATGAACAGATGCATCACGCGAAAAAGATGCAAAAACATATAAAGAACGTTACGAACGGAGCTACGGATCAAACAGAAACTGCGAAACAAGAAATGGAGTCCTACGAATCAAATATACCACAAGCACTCTCCAATGGCATACTTGTGGTATTCCCAGGTTTCCAAATCAAAAAAAAACAAGGAGAGATGGTGTGGTGCAAAGAAACTCACCACACCATCAACTATGCACTCACAACCATCAAAACATCAAAACTATACATTCTGTCACAAACAGCAACATAGCAGTTTGTGAGCTACATGCAAAGCACCTACAGCCATCCAAATGTGCCAATTAAGATATGTGGCAGAATCCATTAAAAATCTCTACAAGCATGAGCAAAAATATAATACAAAGGAGATACACAGAGAAAGTTCTACAACTGCTAACTTGGACAAAAATATCAGTTTTCACGGACTTACTGAAAATCCCAGATTCTCACTAGCTGTTTATGCTCTGAAGCATTTTCACAGCTCCCAAAACAATATCTACAGGAAGAAAAATGGAATGAAAATTGACAAAGAGCTATACAAACAGAAAAGCTACAACTTCCCAGTTGATTGCAGGGGCTGATTCCCGACACATGACCTTTTGCAAGCACAACTACTAGAATTTTCAGCCACATGCCTACTTTGACGAGGCACATCTTGCACATATGAACTCCTAAGCATAAAACAAAACCAACATGCTATAGAGGGGTTCAACCTCTACTGCCACAACAAGGAATGAACCTCTTGGGCTCATCACATCACATGGAACCAAGCTCTAAACATGGAACAAAACAGAAATATGACATTCCCAGAAAGTGTTCCAAAGTGGAATCTGATTCCACCATTGGATTCCTGGGATGATTCTACCCAAAAAACACATATAATACCTAGTTACTTGCATAGAACAAATGGTCACAAAGCTAAGAAGAAAATAAACATGGAATCACAAGGGGTGAATAGTGCTATATCACATGCTACTCACTAGATCATCACCTACATATGCACTTGCACACTCTCATCACTACATTGGTGCACATGAGTGGTAGACCTCATGTTCATGTGCCTTAGCACACCACCACACACACACATACCTCAAGCACAACATAAAACAAGCACCTACACATGCTAGTAGGAACACACACACTACTTACACTCACATCATCACTCCTACACCTACACATACAAGCTTGCACAAAGTGCTTATCAAGGCACACCATGCCTTGGGCATGTGTGTGGCACACACCATGCACGCACACACACACAACATATGAACACATCACTACACTCAAGGTATGTCGGGGGGAACCCACACACACACACTCACACCACATACTTGCACAAGCTAGTGCATAAGCTCATCATCATGCACATGAGAAACACACACACACATGATCACTCTAGTGAAATACACATACTAACTAACACACACCCTACATGAGCTAGCTCACACATATACATATGGTATTCAAAGTCCTACACATACATGCAAAATTACTAGAGGCAACCTACTAGTTGTGAGGAGGAAAAATACCTCACAAGGTAACCAAGCAAGCTGCAACAACTATTCAATCAAACAAGTGCAAAACAGAAAAGAAAATAGGCAAAAAATATAACAGGATTGGGGGGAATTGAACCAAAGACCCCCTGGTACAACACAAAGAAGCACACCACTCTGCTACTGCCATCAGCTCGATAGAACAGAGGGGTTTAACAGGATAAGACACTACCTGCAACTACTGTGCCAAGAATTCCACAAAACAAAAGGGGTGCGCCGAGGGGTTTCGAACCCATGACCTATCGCTGCACCAAAAGACCCCCTACCACTACGCTGCTGCTACGGATCTTAACAGAGTAGGGTAGGTAACTCTATTGAGCATCCCCTCTAGTCCTTCCTCTGCCCGACGATGGCCGGAACAGGGGAGGTACCACGCCGGCGATCTACACCAAATTGGCCTACGGCCCGTCGATGGAAGGGAGTAGGAGCTCCCATGGTTCCATTTCCTAAGCTATCTCTCCTCGAGGAAGCCTACAGCTACGGCTCCACGACGCGCGGCGGCGTCGGCGACAGAGAGAAGAGCACGACACGGCTACGGGATCCTAGGCGCAAGATCTAGCTACGGGGAAGGGGAAGAAGCTCGTGCTCACCCACTAGACGAGGTCGTCGTGCCTGCCGGAGAGTACGTAGATGAAGAAGTGGAAGAAGACGCGGCGGAGGGGATCGACGGAGAGGAAGAAGCCCACCATCGATGTAGGGGAAGCAGTGCAGATCCGCTCCTCCTAGCTGCGGGTATGGGTTCCCTGGAGGTCCCGCGTGCTCGCCGAGGGGTTGGAGAGGATGCAGAGCCATGGGAGCAACGGCGAGGACCTCATGAAGTTCTGGCCATGGCGGGGAGCTCGCTTACTTACCTGCTGCCGATGAGGGAGAGGGAGTAGGAGAAGGGGAAAGAGTGGCGGCGGCGCTAGGGAGGAACCCTAGGCCTTGCACGGACGACAAGGGGGTATTTATGGAGGCGGAGAAGGCGAGGGACGCACGGCCGCGACGTCCGTGAGACGGTGTTTCTCGCTGGCGCGCTGTCTCTCTCTCTGACAAAACTGACGGCAGAAGGAGAAGAAGAAGACGCCATCTACAGGGAAAGGGATGCGCGCGAGGGAAGCTGGGCCGGCTAGTGGGAGAGAGCCCACTCGAAGGCGCCAGATAAGAAAAAATAAAACCCTGTGGGGTTTTCTTATTACAAAATAAACAGAAGCAAAACAAAAGAACACGCAAATCTATTGAGGCTAAAAATAAAACAAAAATGCCCCTGGTCATAAGGAATTATGACCTATTTAAATAAAATGGAAAAGGAATATTTGGAGCACATAAATATTTACAAAACAGAATTTAATTGATCTATTTTGTGAATATTTGCACCATTACAACATAGTTTCAAAACAATTAAAACATAGCATCACATCCACCACAAATCATACTAAAGCATGGGCATTTTTGAAACAGGGATGGAGCAAAAGAATTTTGGGCTTGAGATAAATAGAGAAAGGGAAAGTTTTCAATCCTATTGCAATCCAAATAGTGCTTCCTACTTTCAAACAACACCCACATCATTTCACATATCACCATCACATCATCACATGTCATCACACCACATACACATGATCACAAGGCAACAAACACATATAGGCATGGATGAATGGATGTATGAATGCAAATGAAAAGAAGACAAGGTGTCATCACATGAAATAACACATGCATTGATCTCTCATGGCAATGACAATATGGACCCACATACAGAAGGTTCCAAATAAGGGAAGTTACACTCTTGGGGCATTACAAGGTGTTCTAATATAGCCTCTACGTATCACAGTTGAAGCTTTAGAATGTTCCTTTATCCTAACAGGGAAAGGTTGTTTCTCAATGTAAGCACTAGGAACAACAGGATCATTATAGGAAATGACTCTCTCTTCAACTGGATTGGGTTTAACTACATTGACTTCTAAGGGAGGATGATATTTAAACCACTTCTCTTTGGGGAAATCAATATGAGAAGCAGATGATTCACACAATGAAGCTACTATCTGAGAGTCAAGTCCATACTTAGCGCTAAAATCACAAAAGGTATTTGTTTCAACAAAGGATTTAACGCAATCAAACTTGAAATTCTTACCTGACTCCTTACCTTCATCAAGCTCCCAATCTTCAGAGTTGCGTTTAATTTTCTCCAATAAATTACATCTGAAGTCAATAACTCTCTTCATAAAAGAACCAGTACAAGAAGTGTCAAGCATGGTGCGATCATCATGAGAAAGCCGAGCATAGAAGTTTTGAATGATACTTTCTCTCGAGAGCTCATGGTTCGGGCATGAATATAACATTGATTTAAGTCCCCCCCAAGCTTGAGCGATGCTTTCTCTGTCACGAGGCCAAAAATTATAAATATAATTCCGATCACAATGTACTAAATGCATAGGATAAAACTTTTGATGGAATTCCAATTTAAACCGATTGTAGTTCCATGATCCATTATCATCACATAGCCTATACAATGTCAACGCCTTATCCCTCAAAGATAAGGGAAAGACCTTCTTCTTGACCTCATCCTCAGGCAAACCTACAAGCTTAAATAAACCACAAACTTCATCTACATAGATTAGATGCAAGTCGGGATGTGATGTTCCATCTCCTGTAAAAGGATTAGCCAGCAGTTTCTCAAGCATACCCGAAGGAAATTCATAGCAAATATTTTCAATAGGTTCAGAAGGTTGAGGAGCAACTCTTCGTGCTTCCATTCGAGGTGAAGATATCCTGAACAAGCCCCTCAAAGGATTAGTTTCCATAGTGAGAAGTGACAATAAATTTCAGCACACTATATGAATGTTTCCTTACCAAGTTCCACTTACCAAAGGCGCTTCACTCCCCGACAACGGCGCCAGAAAAGAGTCTTGATGACCCACAAGTATAGGGGATCTATCATAGTCCTTTCGATAAGTAAGAGTGTCGAACCCAACGAGGAGCAGAAGGATCTGACAAGTGGTTTTCAGCAAGGTAATAGCTGCAAGCACTAAAATTACCGGTAACAAGTAGTTATGTGGTGAGATGATTTGTAGCAAGTAACAACTAACAAAAGTAACAACGGTGCAGCAAAGTGGCCCAATCCCTTTTGTACCAAGGGACAAGCCTGGACAAAGTCTTATAGGAGGTAAAACGCTCCCGAGGACACATGGGAATTTCTGTCAAGCTAGTTTTCATCATGTTCATATGCTTCGCGTTCGTTACTTTGATAGTTTGATATGTGGGTGGACCGGCACTTGGGTACTGCCCTTACTTGGACAAGTATCCCACTTATGATTAACCCCTCTCGCAAGCATCCGCAACTACGAAAGCAGAATTAAGACAAAGTCTAACCATAACATTAAACTAGTGGATCCAAATCAGCCCCTTACGAATCAACACATAAACTAGGGTTTAAGCTTCTGTCACTCTAGCAACCCATCATCTACTTACTACTTCCCAATGCCTTCATCTAGGCCCAAATAATGGTGAAGTGTTATGTAGTCGACGTTCACATAACACCACTAGAGGAAAAACAACATACAACACATCAAAATATCGAACGAATACCAAATTCACATGACTACTTATAGCATGACTTATCACATGTCCTTAGGAACAAAATTAACTACTCCCAAAGCATAATCATATTCATGACCAGAGAGGTAATGAGTAGCATCAAAGATCTAAACATATAATCTTCCACCAAGTAATGCAACTAGCATCAACTACAAAGAGTAATTAACACTACTAGCAACCTTACAAGTACCAATAGGAGTCGCGAGACGGAGATTGGTTACAAGAGATGAACTAGGGTTCGGAGATGAGATGGTGCTGATGAAGATGTTGATGGTGATGAGTCCCCTCCGATGAGAGGAGTGTTGGTGATGACGATGGCGACGATTTCCCCCTCCAGGAGGGAAGTTTCCCCGGCAGGATCGTCCTGCCAGACCTCTAGATTGGTTCTGCTCAAGTTCCACCTCGTGGCGGTGGGGAATCCTCCGAAAAGCATCCTCCTGATTTTTTTTTCCAGACCGAAACCCTCCTTGTAGCAAAAGAGGGGGGCCAGTGGGCCAGCAAGGAGCTCACAAGCCCCCTAGGCGCGACCAGGGGGGAGGTCGCGCCTAGCAGGCTTGTGGCCTCCTGCTAGCGCCCGTTTGGCACTTATTTGGCATAGTATATTTTATAAATCCCAAAAAAAATCCATGTTGATTTTCACGGCTTTTGTAGTTGCACAGAATAGGCATCTCAAACTTGGTCCTTTTTCAGGTCAGAATTCCAGCTGCCGGCATTCTCCCTCTTCATGTAAACCTTGCAAAATAAGAGAGAAAAGGCATAAGTATTGTACCGTGAAGTGTAATAACAGCCCAAAAAGCGATAAATATCAACATGAAATCATGATGCAAAATGGACGTATCAATTAGCTATGGCCGTTTTTCTAGTAGTGGATGACCATAACTTTGGAGGATATTGCTATGATCATCGGGCTTCCGATCAATGGCAGGGCTATTATAGGGAAGGTTAGGTCTGATGGCTGGCGACAACGGGTTGCAGCACTGGTTGGTGTTGAACCTGAGTCGTGGACTCATGAAACCAAGAAGGATCCTAGGCCATCCGGCATGTTGTTCTCGTAGATACAGAAATATTTTCGCAAGTGCCCAAAGGATGCTAGTCCGGATGCTATGGAGAGGTCCGCCACGGCTTACCTATGGAATCTTTTGACCCAAGTGGTGTTTCCGGATGGCATGTGGGACACAGCCTCGTGGATGTTCTTGGATCCTCTTCGTGACTAGGATGTTAAGTGGAGTTGGGGTTCGGCGGCACTAGCCTTCTTGTATCGTCAGGTACTGCTTAATATGATGCTTTTTCATTTTATTAAATAGGTATTTGCGTGTGGTCAGTTAACGTGTGTGCAAATATGTAGTTGGATGGAGCATGTATGAGGAGTAAGCCGACGTCCACTCTTGGAGGTTTCGTTTGGACCCTACAGGTTTGGATGTGGGAGTGTATCCCTGTTAGCCATAACATCACCCTTCCTCCGGAAGAACCTTGGAAGTACCCTTTTGACGGGGATGAGGAGCGGTACCCCACTATCACACACACATGGGCTAATGTCCAATGGTCGAGTATGGCAGCTATGGGCTGTACAAGGCATACATAAGCGAGCTTGACATGCTGACTTATGAACAGGTAATTATCCAAATGCTTTAGCATATTTTTTGAATTTTTTTCGTGCATGGGCGATTGACTTGTTGTGATGTAGGACAATTGGAGGTCCTACACGGTACTTAGGCAGTTCCCTCTAAGCAATATGTGCTTTCGTGACTAGCATCTTTGGCGTGTGCGGTGCCCCTTGATATGCTTTTTTGCGGTCGACTGGCATCTTCCTCATCGTGTTTCAAAGCAGTTCGGAGTCCAACAATGCAGCCCGCCCGATCACGTCGAGACAAGTGTGGTGCTACATAAGTGAGTTTTTTGTATCACCTGTTGATCAATGTTTAACACGAGAAAATGGAACTGATGTATTATTCTAATGCTTTGTAGGACAAACCGGCAAAACAATAAGAGTGTCATCAATTGGTAGGAGCACCACATTATGTCGGTGGACATGTGGAATGCTCATAGAAATGCTCGAGTTGAAACTGATCAAACACCCGACACCGACGAGGCGGCATATTTAAGGCATTTGGACTGGATTCGTAAAGAGTACAGAGTTATCCACAAGTGTGCTTGGACTTGTTCAGATTGCTTGGACTTACTGTCAAGTGATGCTGCTGATGGTGCATTCAACAACTCTAATAGGAGATAGTTGGAGCGCATCTTGACTTTGGCCCTCTCCATGACCGAGTGGTACGTCCATCCTTTGAAATATGAACATGTGTCATTTCTTCGTGGGTTGTCTGTCACATATATTTTATCCAGGGCATGGAACTATGGAGATGTATCAACGATAGTAATGTGGTGTTTGGTGATACGTCTCCAACGTATCTATTATTTTTTATGGTTCCATGCTATTATCATATCAACTTTGGATGTTTTGTATGCATGAATATGCTATTTTATATCTTTTTGGGGACTAACCTATTAACTCAGTGCCAAGTGCCAGTTTCTGTTTTTTCCCTGTTTTTGACCTTTTTCGTAGGAGAATATTAAACGCAGTCCAAATGGAATAAAACCTGCGAAATGATTTTTTCTATAACAGAAGATACGCAGGAAACTTGAGAACCAAGGCAACGGACCTCGGAGGAGGTCACAAGCCCACCAGCCTCGGCCAGGGGGGGCCTAGAAGGCTTGTGGGCTCCCCGTGGCTCCTCTACCCTACTTCTTCCGCCTATAAATTCTCTAAAAATCTAAAAAACAGAGAGAGCCACCAAAATACTTCTCCGCCACCGCAAGCTTCTGTCTCCGCAAGATCCCATCTGGGGCACGTTCTGGTGCCCTGCCAGAGGGGGATTTGGACACGGAGGGCTTCTTCATCAACACCATTGCCTCTCCGGTGATGCGTGAGTAGTTCACCCCAGACCTTCGGGTCCATAGCTAGTAGCTAGATGGCTTCTTCTCTCTCTTGGATCTTCAATACAAAGTTCTCCATGATCTTAATGGAGATCTCTCCGATGTAATCTTGTTTTGTGGTGTGTTTGTCGAGATCCGATGAATTGTGGATTTATGATCAGATTATCTATGAATATTATTTGAGTCTCCTCCGATCTCTTATATGCATGATTTCGTATCCTTGTAATTCTCTTTGAGTTGTGGGTTTCGTTTGGCCAACTTGATCTATAATTCTTGCAATGGGAGAAGTGCTTGGTTTTGGGTTCATACCGTGCGATGTCCTCGCCTAGTGACAGAAGGGGTAGCGAGGCACGTATCGTGTTGTTGCCATCAAGGGTAAAAATATGGGGTTTATATCTATTGCATGAATTTATCCCTCTACATCATGTCATCTTGCTTAAGGCGTTACTCCGTTTTTTATGAACTTAATACACTAGATGCATGCTGGATAGCAGTTGATGTGTGGAGTAATAGTAGTAGATGGAGAAAGTATTGGTCTACTTGTCTCGGACGTGATGCCTATATGTATGATCATTGCCTTAGATATCATCATGACTTTGCGCAATTCTATCAATTGCTCGACAGTAATTCGTTCACCCACCGTAATACTTGCTTTTATGAGAGAAGCCTCTAGTGAACACTATGCCCCCCGAGTCTACTTCACATCATATTTTCAGCTCTACACTTTTACTTTGTTGCACTTTCCACCTTCATATCTAACCTTGCAAATAACCGTGAAGGGATTGACAACCCCTTTATAGCGTTGGGTGCAAGTTTGTTTGTTTTTGCGTAGGTACATTGGTGACTTGTCTTGCTACTCCTACTGGATTCATACCTTGGTTCTCAAACTGAGGGAAATACTTACTGCTACTATGTTGCATCACCCTTTCCTCTTCAAGGGAAAAACCAACACAAGCTCAAGAGGTAGAAAGAAGAATTTCTGGCACCATTGTCGGGGAGTATCAAGTCAAGAATAGTCTCCCTTCAACGTGTCAATTTCTGGCTCCGGGACTATTATAAGTGAAGCTTATCCAAGTAACTATCGCAAACTCATCTCTTGTATTTACTTTTTTTTCCTTTTGCCTCTCGTTTTCCTCTCCCCCACTTTTGAAAAACAAAAATTTACAAAAATATTTTCCTTTTTCGTTCGCCCTTTTCTTTCGCTTGCTTTCTATTTGCTTGTGTGCTAGTCTGCTTGCTGAAGTCACCATGACTGAAAACACAAAATTGTGTGACTTCTCGAATACTAATAATAATGATTTTATTAGTACTCCGATTGCTCCCGCCACTAGTGCGGAATCATATGTAATCAATGCTGCTTTGCTGAATCTTGTTATGAAAGAGCAATTTTTCGGCCTTCCTAGTGAAGATGTCGCATCCCATCTTAATACTTTTATTGAGTTATACGATATGCAAAATAAGAAAGATGTGGATAATGATATGATTAAATTGAAGCTATTTCTGTTCTTATTACGAGATCGAACAAAAACTTGGTTTTCATCTTTACCCAAAAATAATATTGATTCTTGGAACAAGTGTAAAGATGCTTATATATCCAAGTATTTTCCATCGGCTAAGATTATCTCTCTCCATAATGATATCATGAATTTTAAGCAACTAGATCATGAACATGTTGCACAATCTTGGGAGAGAATGAAATTGATGATTAGAAATTGTCCCGCTCATGGCTTGAATCTTTGGATGATTATACAAATCTTCTATGCTGGTTTGAATTTTGCTTCTACAAATATCTCGGACTCCGCCTCCGGTGGAACTTTCATGGAAATCACATTAGGAGAAGCCACAAAACTCCTAGATAATATCATGACAAACTATTCTCAATGGCACACTGAAAGGTCACCTACTAGTAAAAAAGTGCATGCTATAGAAGAAATTAACTCTTTGAGTGCTAAGATGGATGAGTTAATGAAATTGTTTGCTAGTAAAAGTGCTCCTCAAGATCCAAATGGTATGCCTTTGTCTTCCTTGATTGAGAATAGCAATGAGAGCTTGGATGTTAATTTTGTTGGTAGGAATAATTTTGGCAACAACAATGCTTATAGTGGTTACTTTATTTCTAGGCCTTTTCCTAGTAATCCCTCTAATAACTTTGGCAATTCCTACAACAATGCTCATGGAATTTACAATAAATTACCCTCTGATCTTGAGAGTAATATTAAAGAGTTTATCAACTCGCAAAAGATTTTCAATGCGTCCATATAAAGAAAAATTGCTCAAAATTGATGACTTGGCTAGGACCGTTGATAGAATGTCTCTTGATATTGATGCTTTGAAATTGAGATGTTCTCCTCCCAAGATTAATATGGATGAAACTTTGAAAGCTATGCGTGTTTCCATGAATGAGAGTAAAGAAAGAACCGCCCAAATTCGTGCTAGACATGAATGGCTTAAAAAGGTGTGTTCTCGTGATGAGAATCACGAAGATCTTAAATTGCTTGGTGTGACTCCCATTGAATCCTTGTTTTCTAATGTCAAACCTAATGATGATGGGGCTGGATACGAATCCACTTTGGTTGTGTAACATCCCAAATTTTGGAATGTAAAAATAATTATTAGATTGTTTGTTTGTTGGTTCCCTGAGTGATTGAAACTTGTGTGAAATTTGAAACTTTTCAAAAACTTTTGAATGAGAGGGAATAAAATGACTTTCCCCATCTCCGGTGAATTCAAATTCAAGCTTTTAAAAGCAAAGAGAGAAGATGACATGACTTCTTCAACTATAAAGAATTTGAACGTAGATATTTGCATTGAATTCTCTTGCATTTCCATTCGTTTTCTTCGTGCAACAAAATGCCGGGAAATACATTTTAGAGCGGAGGAACATGACCCTCGAACCCACGGGCATTTTGAAAGTTATTTGAACCCGCAAACTTAGAGGATCATTTGAAAATTATTTGCAAAAGAAAATAAACCTTTTAGGCAATTTTGTGAAAATAATTTTTTTCTGAAGTTTTTATTTTTGCCCTTGGAAAAATTCCCATCATCTATATTTTATTTTTCTGATAATTTTAGTATATAAAAACTCTTTATTTCGAATTGATTTAATTTCCTTTTTCTCGTTTTAGTCTCCTAGTTTTGAAAAGAGGACTAGAATCACTCTTATTAGGAAATAGGAGGTGGCCCATTAAGACACTTTCCTATCCTTGCCCAAGAAGATCATCTTCTTCCTCCTTTCTTCTTCACGTGACAGAAACTTGCCATCCATGGAGAGGAGAATCCCCTTCCAGAATTCGCGAATCTCCTTCCCTCCCAGCACCTCCTCGCCACCTATAAAGGATTCCCTCATCATCCTCGTTTAATTCCCCTCGAGAAACGCCCCGTTCCCATGCTCGTAGCCACGGCGCCACCATCCTCATCTTCCTATCAAGAACGGAGTACAGTAGGTCTCGTGGCGCTTCCCCATCACCCCTCCCGAGCCTCTCCAGCGCCCCACCCCCTGCCGTGGTACTCCTCCGCCGATTCCCCACCCCGCCGGCGACCTCCTCACCTCGCCGGAGCAGCTATCTTGCCGGAGTTCTTCCTCTATGTCACCCATGGTGAGATTCACGAAATCCCGTATTGTAGTTTTTTCAGAAAATTGCAATCTTAGAAAATTCATATCTATTAGTCTATAACTCCGAATTAGGTGATTCTTTTTGCGTTGGATCAAAAAGTTTATGCAGTTTCCGTAGATGTATAATTTGTCTATGTTTGGATTTATAAAAATTGAGTTAGATCAGATTTGAATTAAAGCTTGTTTTGCTTATTCCGGGAGTTTAAAAATATATTTTAATTTGATTCTTTTTGCTGCTGCTTACTATTGAGCATATCATTCAGTAGTTTAAGTTTCAATTTTTTTTAAATATTTTTACTTAGGGTTTTAAGCAAAACAGATTCTGTTTTAGCCTTTTTTGTTTTCTTGCTATTTCTTTTGTATTAATTGTTCTTAATTTGTTTTTTTTTGTAATTGTGACAAGTTATATTTTGTTTTCTGTTATTTTTTCTGTTTTAGTGTTTTATTTTCAGTTAGAACAAAAACTATATAGTGTTTGATGTAGTAGAAGGCTTCCTAGCTTCTTTGAAGTTTCCTTTGGATTTTTATCCGCTCTCTCTTATTGATTTTTGATTGCATCAACTTTTATTGCTGTTTGTTAATTGATTTCTAGAATGATTGCTAGTGTGAGTGCTTATGTGAATACTATGTTTGATTATATAGATTCATCGGAGAGTGACGAATAGTTCTATCACGTATTTCCCGAGAACGAAAATTCTTCTTCGTCAACATCACCAGGCAAGTCACTTTGATCATACTATCACCTATGTTTCATGCATCGTAGTGCTACCATCCTATGCCCAATTGCATTCTGAGTAGGTACTTGGAAATTTTAGTATACATTGTAGTATCATGTGGTAGGCACACAACAACCCCGATACTTGGCCCCGGGACGACAAATTTCATATTGCTATGCTTGAGTAGACGGGATTTCGGTTGAGTGCATAACACGAGTGATGCGAGGTTGATTAAATTATCAATACCGGTTAAGACAAGATTTTCAAGACCTCGGACGCAATGCAACACTGGGTGAAGGACGGTTGATCGGCTCCCTGGGGAACCCAGTGGATGCCCGGGATGCTGGGGACGGCCATGACATCCTGCAGAAAGCTTCACCCAGGCTCAAAGAGACGGACGAATATTTTCAAGACCCAAGGCTTACCTACACAGCCACAAGTAATTATGGGCTCTAGCTTGGTTGGACAACGCGGCGCCTTTGGACAGGTGGTGCTAGCAGATGTAGAAGAACGATAGGAACGGATGGGCACCGACAAGGATTCAGAGGGACCCGTTGAAAGACCATGTTTTGATCATCCGGTCTTCAAACACCCTGAAGTGCGAGGACATACACGGAGGCGATCAAATCTTGTGGGGAACGTGTGCAAAACTCTGCAGAGTACTCAAACCTAATCGATTAGTCGTGTCCCCGGTCATGGACGACTTGAGCCAAAGGAACTGAAGTTATCTGGATTTCTCAACACCATTTAATATATTTGATGAGGGTAATTATTGACAACTCGGGTACGAGAACTGGTTGGCGGAACCATCTCGTTAACAACCAACTTTTGTAGTAATATTTTTGCTTTTAGCCCCTCTTGTTGTAGGATAAAATTGGCTTTATGCAAAACTTATAGCCCCACTTGCCAAATATGCATGTAGAGATAGATGATATTTTACCCCTCTCATATGTGACTTGCCGGCATATTCAATATGCTGACCTACACGGCTGTAACGTCTTATGTTGCAGATATTTTTCTTCGGTGAGTAAGAGTACGATTCAGGGTTACGGTCTACACTCAACTTGCCGTTGGTGTTTATTGGGACTCCACTCCCTTGACCGCTTCCGCTGAGATATTTAAGGTATATATCAGTTTTATACTATTTTACATGTGATTGCACTTTGATATATACATTGATGTACTGTGTGTGCCAGCATACTGATCCAGGGATAGCACAGAAACACAGAGGCTTGACTCGTCTTGAGTCAGGTCGCTACAGAGATGGTATCGAAGCACATGTTGACTGTAGGACGTGACCCTAGAAACTGGAAGCTTCTTATGATAGGACCTCTCAAAAATTTTATTTTCAAACAGCACCTTTTACTTCTCATCTCTTCTGATTTCATCAAATGTTCCCTCTCACCTCAAATAGTTATACAATCCCCTTACCTCTTTGACCTCATGAAGAATCAACGGAGTTCTACTTCAAAGTAAAGAGGATTTCATCATGCATTTGAAGAACTGAAGCTGCGCCAATTGAAGACTCTCAAGACCCGAAGAATTCGAAGACCCTGAAGCGTTCGAATGTTTATATGACCATTAGAAGTCCAAACCCCTGTTATATACCCACGTTAGATACGATGATTTGTGAGCCGTCATTGGTGTGTGTTTTCCGACGGCCACAAATAAGACCTATTCTCAAAAATATTGTTTGTATTGTGTGTATCTCCCTCTCTCTTACCCATCTCATCCCCAAAACCTCAACCCTACCAGATGGAGTATGAAGCTGGACTTGTAGTCTCTGGACCAATGACCCAGCTGGAAGCTGAGATATGGATTCAGAACATGGAGAACCACTTCGGGAGCAACTTGATCTCAAGGAAGTATGAAGTGGAACACGCTCTTCAGTACTTTACACAAAGTGCTGCAATCTGGTGGAAAATGCATCATGCCATACAAGGATTTAGTGGAGCAAAAACCTGGGACGAATTCAAGAAGACTCTGTTAAGATCCCGTCTTATTCAGAAGTGTTATGATAATCCGAAGAAGAAGACTTGTGCATGCAAGATATGTGGAGAAATAGGACACACCCAGGAAGAACACCAGGATGGATGTACTCATTGTGAAGAAAATCACCCAGCTGAGGAGTGCCCAAGTAGTCAGGTGACTTGTTTCCTTCGTGAAGGAACCACCCACTACCCAGCTCAGTGTCACATTTACCCCAAGTATGCCTGAAACCCATAGACCCCGGGACTAACAAGGATCAAGTACTATCTTTTTGGAGAAGGAAACTTCTATCAGCAAACATTTTCTTAGGAGCATACAAAAACTTGAGAGTGGTGAAGAAACGATAGATGTTTTGTTCAGCTTGCAGAACCAATGGTTTATCCGAACTTCGTTCGTGGACAAGAAAACTCTGCAACGCTTGTGAGCATGTCCAAGTGTTGGAATACGAGATTCACTAAGCCTTATACAAGGTAATGATTTCAGTGCGACATGGCTTGGCCACCATGACGACTTACTATTGTCATTCTCTTGCTATTCGGAATTGTAAATCTAAGAGACTTACCCATAGTGAGAGACGACGTCCTTTGAAGCTTTTGTTTGAGCCTTAGAATGGTATAATGAAAGCCCATGTACATGGCACTTGTTGTCACGCGTAGGAAATTTTACGGTGAGGATGAAGCCAAGACCCTTCTCTCTGCAGGATAACCACAAATGGTAGACCACCATGAGAATCATCGATAGCTTATTTAGGATGGTCACGAGACTTGTCAGTTAAGAAGTCCCAGTGACGGAAGAATCTTATATCAACAGAAGGACCCTCGTTTTAATGGAAACGTTATGAATATAACGGGAGAGCATCACCAAAGGATTTAGTATGAAGACTGTGAGGTGTCAGATGCCAAAACCCCAGAGGATTGTTAAAATCTTGAGGGAGCAGTATCTCTCATTTTAAGTGTGGTAGCATCCCACTTTGCCGGAAGTTGGATTTGTTAGAAGAGCCCCAAACCCTAACCTTTCTTTCTAGCCTCTTCGAATCTCGAGGACGAGATTCATTTTAAGTGTGGTAGGTTTGTAACATCCCAAATTTTGGAATGTTAAAATAATTATTAGATTGTTTGTTTGTTGGTTGCCTGAGTGATTGAAACTTGTGTGAAATTTGAAACTTTTCAAAAACTTTTGAATGAGAGGGAATAAAATGACTTTCCCCATCTCCGGTGAATTCAAATTCAAGCTTTTAAAAGCAAAGAGAGAAGATGACATGACTTCTTCAACTATAAAGAATTTGAACGTAGATATTTGCATTGAATTCTCTTGCATTTCCATTCGTTTTCTTCGTGCAACAAAATGTCGGGAAATACATTTTAGAGCGGAGGAACATGACCCTCGAACCCACGGGCATTTTGAAAGTTATTTGAACCCGCAAACTTAGAGGATCATTTGAAAATTATTTGCAAAAGAAAATAAACCTTTTAGGCAATTTTGTGAAAATAATTTTTTTCTGAAGTTTTTATTTTTGCCGTGGAAAAATGCCCATCATCTATATTTTATTTTTTTGATAATTTTAGTATATAAAAACTCTTTATTTCGAATGGATTTAATTTCCTTTTTATCGTTTTAGTTTCCTAGTTTTGAAAATAGGAATAGAATCACTTTTATTAGGAAATAGGAGGTGGCCCATTAAGACACTTTCCTATCCTAGCCCAAGAAGATCATCTTCTTCCTCCTTTCTTCTTCACGTGACAGAAACTTGCCATCCATGGAGAGGAGAATCCCCTTCCGGAATTCGCGAATCTCCTTCCCTCCCAGCACCTCCTCGTCACCTATAAAGGATCCCCTCGTCCTCCTCGTTCCATTCCCCTCGAGAAAAGCCCCGTTCCCATGCTCGTAGCCACGGCGCCACCATCCTCATCTTCCTATCAAGAACGGAGTACAGTAGGTCTTGTGGCGCTTCCCCATCACCCCTGTCGAGCCTCTCCAGCGCCCCACCCCCTGCCGTGGTACTCCTCCGCCGATTCCCCACCCCGTCGGCGACCTCCTCACCTCGCCGGAGCAGCTATCTCGCCGGAGTTCTTCCTCTGTGTCACCCATGGTGAGATTCACGAAATCTCGTATTGCAGTTTTTTCAGAAAATTGCAATCTTAGAAAATTCATATCTATTAGTCTATAACTCCGAATTAGCTGATTCTTTTTGCGTTGGATCACAAACTTTATGCAGTTTCTGTAGATGTATAATTTGTCTATGGTTGGATTTATAAAAATTGAGTTAGATCCGATTTGAATTAAAGCTTTTTTTTCTTATTCCGGGAGTTTAAAAATAGCTTTTAATTTGCTTCTTTTTGCTGCTGGTTACTATTGACCATATCATTCAGTAGTTTAAGTTTCAATTTTTTTTAGATATTTTTACTTAGGGTTTTAAGCAAAACAGATTCTGTTTTAGCCTTTTTTGTTTTCTTGCTATTTCTTTTGTATTAATTGTTCTTAATTTGTTTTTTTTTGTAATTGTGACAAGTTATATTTTGTTTTCTGTTATTTTTTGTGTTTTAGTGTTTTATTTTCAGTTAGAACAAAAACTATATAGTGTTTGATGTAGTAGAAGGCTTCCTAGCTTCTTTGAAGTTTCCTTTGGATTTTTATCCGCTCTCTCTTATTGATTTTTGATTGCATCAACTTTTATTGCTGTTTGTTAATTGATTTCTAGAATGATTGCTAGTGTGAGTGCTTATGTGAATACTATGTTTGATTATATAGATTTCATCGGAGAGTGACGAATAGTTCTATCACGTATTTCCCGAGAACGAAAATTCTTCTTCGTCAACATCACCAGGCAAGTCACTTTGATCATACTATCACCTATGTTTCATGCATCGTAGTGCTACCATCCTATGCCCAATTGCATGCTGAGTAGGTACTTGGAAATTTTAGTATAGATTGTAGTATCATGTGGTAGGCACACAACAACCCCGATACTTGGCCCCGGGACGACAAATTTCATATTGCTATGCTTGAGTAGACGGGATTTCGGTTGAGTGCATAACACGAGTGATGCGAGGTTGATTAAATTATCAAGACCAGTTAAGACAAGATTTTCAAGACCTCTTACGCAATGCAACACTGGGTGAAGGACGGTTGATCGGCTCCCTGGGGAACCCAGTGGATGCCCGGGATGCTGGGGACGGCCATGACATCCTGCGGAAAGCTTCACCCAGGCTCAAAGAGACGGACGAATATTTTCAAGACCCAAGGCTTACCTACACAGCCACAAGTCATTATGGGCTCTAGCTTGGTTGGACAACGCGGCGACTCTGGACGGGCGGTGCTAGCAGATGTAGAAGAACGGTAGGAATGGATGGGCACCGATAGGGATTCAGAGGGACCCGTTGAAAGACCATGTTTTGATCATCCGGTCTTCAAATACCCTGAAGTGCGAGGACATACACGGAGGCGATCAAATCTTGTGGGGAACGTGTGCAAAACTTTGCAGAGTACTCAAACCTAATCGATTAGCCGTGTCCCCGGTCATGGACGACTTGAGCCAAAGGAACTGAAGTTATCTGGATTTCTCAACACCATTTAATATATTTGATGAGGGTAATTATTGACAACTCGGGTACGAGAACTGGTTGGCGGAACCATCTCGTTAACAACCAACTTTTGTAGTAATATTTTTGCTTTTAGCCCCTCTTGTTGTAGGATAAAATTGGCTTTATGCAAAACTTATAGCCCCACTTGCCAAATATGCATGTAGAGATAGATGATATTTTACCCCTCTCATATGTGACTTGCCGGCATATTCAATATGCTGACCTACACGGCTGCGACGTCTTATGTTGCAGATATTTTTCTTCGACGAGTAAGAGTACGATTCAGGGTTACGGTCTACACTCAACTTGCCGTTGGTGTTTATTGGGACTCCACTCCCTTGACCGCTTCCGCAGAGATATTTAAGGTATATATCAGTTTTATGCTATTTTACATGTGATTGCACTTTGATATATACATTGATGTACTGTGTCTGCCAGCATACTGATCCAGGGATGGCACAGAAACACAGAGGCTTGACTCGTCTTGAGTCGGGTCGCTACTAGTTGAGAAACTCCCCAATGATTCGGAGTCTATTTGTCTTGATGCAAAAAGCACTAAAAGTGGAGTAGACGATATCGAACTTTGAGTAGTAATGAAATTACTACTTTGGATTTCAAGGAATTCAATTATGATAGTTGATCTTTGATTGAATGTATTTCCTTGATGCAATCCATGCTAAACTCTCCACATTCTTATAGCCAAAATAAAGCCTTTACCGATCATATCGTTGATGCTATGATGAAATCTCTTGAAGAGAAACTTGAGTTGGACGTATCTATTCCTAGAAAACTTCATGATGAGTGGGAACCTACTATCAAAATCAAGATGAAAAACTTTGAATGCAATGCTTTGTGTGATTTGGCTGCTAGTGTTTCCGCTATTCCAAAGTCTTTATGTGATGTTCTAGCCTTCAACGAGATTGATGAGTGCTCTCTTAATTTGCATCTTGCGGATTCTACTGTTAAGAAAGCTATGGGAAGGATCAATGATGTTCTTATTATTGCAAATAGGAACTATGTACCCGTAGATTTCATTGTGCTTGATATTGATTGCAATCCGACATGTCCCATCATTCTTGGTAGACCTTTCCTTAGGACTATTGGTGCTATCATCGATATGAAGGAAGGGAATATTAGATTTCAATTTCCATTAAAGAAGGGCGTGGAACACTTTCCTAGAAATAAAATAAGATTGCCTTATGAATCCATGATGAGGGCTACTTATGGTTTGAGCACCAAAGCTGATGACACTTGATTCTATCTCCTTATGCCTAGCTAAGGGCGTTAAACAATAGCGCTTGTTGGGAGGCAACCCAATGAATTTATCTTTGCTTTTTGATTTCTGTTCTGTTGTGTCCACACCATCATAATTCTGTTATGATTGTGTCTTTTGTGTTTCCTTTTGTGTTTGTGCCAAGTAAAACCTTTATGATTAGTTTTGGTGATGGTCGTTTGATCTTGCTGAAAAAGGCAGAAACTTTGTGCTCACGAATTTTTTTTAATCCCTTTCCAGAAAGAGATTTTGATTTGATTCTTTTTGCTGATGGTTTATATGCCAATTTCCCTAATTTTTATAATGTTTCAGAATTTTTGAGATACCAGAAGTATACGAAGTATACAGATTGCTACAGACTGGTCTGTTTTTGACAGATTCTGTTTTTGTTGTGTTGATTGCTTATTTTGATAAACTATGGATAGTATCGGGGGGTACTAGCCATGGAAAAGTGAGAAGACAGTAATCTAACATCAATCTAAATAGAATTCAAGTTTACTACAGTACCTAAAGAGTTGGTAGTTTGTTTTCTTATGCTAATGATATCATGAGTTTCTGTTTAAGCTTTGTGTTGTGAAGTTTTCAAGTTTTGGGTGATGTTCTCATGGACAATGGGATAAATAGTGGAAAGAGCTTAAGCTTGCAGATAACCATGGCATCCCAAGCCAAATTCAAGGACACCAAAAAGCCTAAGCTTGGGGAAGCCCCGGGAAGGCATCCCCTCTTTCGTCTTCAATCCATTGGTAACGTTACTTGGAGCTATATTTTTATTCACCACATGATATGTGTTTTGCTTGGAGCATCGTGTATTATAGGAGTCTTTTCCTTTTGTTGTGTCACAATCATCCTTGTTGCACACCATTTTGAGAGGGACATGCACTCATCGTGAATTTTCTAGAATACTCATTGAGCTTCACTTATATCTTATGAGTTAGGCAATTTAGCTCGCATGTGCTTCACTTATATCTTTTGAGCTAGATAACTTTGCTCTTGTATTTCACTTAGATATTTTTAAGAGCACGGCGGTGTCATATTTTGTAGAAATAATAAACTCTCGATCTTCACTTATATCTTTTTGAGAGTGCTCTCTCTCAGTAACTTGGTAATTGGCTTGTGCTATGGAAGTAGTCCTAAAGATGATAGGCATCCAAAGAGGATACAATAAAAACTTCCATAATTCAAGTGCATTGATTAGTAAGAGAAGTTTAATTCCTAACAATTAAGTTTTGAGACATGGATTTGGTAATATTAGAGTTATGTTAGTAGGGTGTTGTGAATCTAGAAATACTTGTGTTGAAGTTAGTGATTCCCGTAGCATGCACGTATGGTGAACCGCTATGTTAGGAAGTCGGAGCATAATTGATTTATTGATTGTCATCCTTTGTGTGGCGGTCAGGATTGCGCGATGGTTTACACCTACCAACCCTTCCCCTAGGAGTATGCGTTTAGCACTTCGTTTCGATTACTAATAAAACTTTCGCAATAAGTATATGAGTTCTTCATGACTAATGTGAGTCCATGGTATAGATACACTTTCACCTTCCACCATTGCTAGCCTCTCTAGTGTCGTGCAACTTTCGCTGGTGCACAAACCCACCATATACCTTCCTCAAATTAGCCACCATACATACCTATTATGGCATTTTCATAGCCATTCCGAGATATATTGCCATGCAACTCCACCATTTCGTATCATGACTTGTGCTGTCACTTCCATATTGCATTTGCATGATCGTAAGATTGCTAGCGAGATGTTTTAATGTCATACGCTAAGCTAGATCGTTGCACATCCCGGTACACTGCCGGAGGCATTTCCTATAGAGTCATCATTGCTCTAAGTATTGAGTTGTGAATAAATAAAAGTGTGATGATCATCATTATTAAAGCATTGTCCCATGTGCGGAAATAAAAAAAAGAGTCCAAAGAGCCCAAAAAGAGAGAGAGACAGATAGAAAAAGAGAGAAGGGACAATGCTACTATCTTTTTCCACACTTGTGCTTCAAAATAGCACCATGTTCTTCATGATAGAGAGTCTCTTGTTTTGACACTTCCATACACTAGTGGTAATTTTCATTATATAACTTGGCTTGTATATTCCAATGATGGGCTTCCTCAAAATAGCCCTAGGTCTTCATGAGCAAGCAAGTTGGATGCACACCCACTAGTTCTCCTTTTGAGATTTCACTCACTTATAGCTCTAAGTGCATCTGTTGGATGGTATTCCCTACTCATTCACATTGATATCTATTTATGGGCATCTCCATAGCCCATTAATACGCCGAGTCAATGTGACCATCTCCTCCTTTTTGCCTCACAACCTCCACCACACTATGTTCCACCTTTAGTGCTAAATCCATGGCACACGCTCATGTATTGCGTGAGAGTTGAAAAGATTGAGAAAGTAAGAGTGCGAAAACAATTACTTGGCCAATACCGGGGTTGTGCATGATTTAAATTCGTTGTGTGGGCATGATGGAGCATAGCCAGACTATATGATTTTGTAGGGATAACTTTCTTTGGCCTTGGTACATCAAAGTTCATGATCACTTTGCTAGTTTGCTTGAAGTATTATTGTTTTCATGTCAATAGAAAACTATTGTTTTGAATCTTACGGATCTCAACATTCATGCCACAAGAAAGAAGTTACAAAGTACAAATATGTTAGGTAGCATTCCA
Source organism: Hordeum vulgare subsp. vulgare (assembly GCF_904849725.1). NCBI lineage: Eukaryota > Viridiplantae > Streptophyta > Magnoliopsida > Poales > Poaceae > Hordeum > Hordeum vulgare. The sequence continues at coordinate 132,941,193 of NC_058522.1, read as the reverse complement.
CATCAAAAATTCAGTCTTTATCACTTCCCTACTCGAGGACGAGCATGAATTAAGCTTGGGGATGCTTGATACGTCTCCAACGTATCTATAATTTTTGATGGTTCCATGCTATTATCATGTCAACTTTGGATGTTTTGTATGCATGAATATGCTATTTTATATATTTTTAGGGACTAACCTATTAACTCAGTGCCAAGTGCCAGTTTCTATTTTTCTGTGTTTTTGACCTTTTTCAGAGAAGAATATTAAACGGGGTCCAAACAGAATAAAACATGCGAAATGAGTTTTCCATAACAGAAGATACGCAGGAAACTTGAGAACCAAGGCAAAGGACCTCGGAGGAGGTCACAAGCCCACCAGCCCCAGCCTGGGGGGAGGGGGCTAGCAGGCTTGTTGGCTCCCCATGGCTCCTCTGCCCTACTTCTTCCGCCTATAAATTCTCCAAAAATCTAAAAACACCAGAGAGAGCCACGAAAATACTTTTCTGCCGCCGCAAGCTTCTGTCTCTTCAAGATCCCATCTGGGGCACGTTCTGGTGCCCTGCCGGAGGGCGATTCGGACATGGAGGGCTTCTTCATCAACCCCATTGCCTCACCGATGATGCGTGAGTAGTTCACCGCAGACCTTCGGGTCCATAGCTAGTAGCTAGATGGCTTCTTCTCTCTGTTGGATTTTCAATACAAAGTTCTCCATGATCTTCATGGAGATCTCTCCGATGTAATCTTCTTTTGCGGTGTGTTTGTCGGGATCCGATGAATTGTGGATTTATGATCAGATTATCTATGAATATTATTTGAGTCTCCTCTGATCTCTTATATGCATGATTTCGTATCCTTATAATTCTCTTCAAGTTGTGGGTTTCGTTTGGCCAACTTGATCTATAATTCTTGCAATGGGAGAAGTGCTTGGTTTTGGGTTCATACCGTGCGGTGTCCTCAGCTAGTGACAGAAGGGGTAGCGAGGCACGTATCGTGTTGTTTCCATCAAGGGTAAAAGGATGGGGTTTATATCTATTGCGTGAATTTATCCCTCTACATCATGTCATCTTGCTTAAGGCGTTACTCCGTTTGTTATGAACTTAATACACTAGATGCATGCTGGATAGCGGTCGATGTGTGGAGTAATAGTAGTAGATGCAGAAAGTATCGGTCTACTCGTCTCTGACGTGATTCCTATATGTATGATCATTGCCGTAGATATCATCATGACTTTGCGAGATTCTATCAATTGCTCGACAGTAATTCGTTCATCCACCGTAATACTTGCTTTTATGAGAGAAGCCTCTAGTGAACACTATGGCCCCCGGGTCTACTTCACATCATATTTTCAGCTCTACACTTTTACTTTGTTGCACTTTCCACCTTCAGATCTCACCTTGCAAATAACCGTGAAGGGATTGACAACCCCTTTATAGCGTTGGGTGCAAGTTTGTTTGTTTTTGCGTAGGTACATTGGTGACTTGTCTTGATACTCCTACTGCATTGATACCTTGGTTCTCAAACTGAGGGAAATACTTACTGCTACTGTGCTGCATCACCCTTTCCTCTTCAAGGGAAAAACCAACGCAAGCTCAAGAGGTAGCACTTGGCCATGCCCTAGGTCCAGAAATGGACGAGTAGAAGTACTCTCCAGGTTAGATGTCTTGTTAACCGTTGTTTTCGTAGCTCTTTTAGCATGTTAACATGTCAATGTCTTTTCCTTGTGCAGAAGGTCGCCAATCGATGCTGCACACTAGCCGCTTTACTATCTTGCCACGATGTTTCATCCACCAATGTGCGGGCACGTGCTTAGTACAGAATGGACGTGCATTCTTCCGCTCGTTCGTCTTCTAGCCGACCACATGCTTCTGCCGCTCGTTCGTCTTCCGGCCGACCACGTGCTTCTTCGAGCCGAGCACATATTGAGGAAGTTGAAGAAGAAGAGGAGATAGACAATGATGCCGCGTATCCGGACTTCATGGAGTTTGGGGCTTCGCAGACGGAAGACGCTCCGCAACCAACTCAACCTACTCAGTCGACAGAAGAAACACGCCGAGCTAGCTCAAGGAACATCCGACGTCCTGGCCGGCAGAATACTCCACAGGGCTATGTCACCAAGGGCATGATGCCTGCAAAGAGAGGGAGGAAGTGAAGTGCTATGTTGTTTGAACTATGAACTATTTATGTCATGCTGTGAACTATTTATCTTGTGAGTTTGCTGTGAACTTGTCATGCCGTGAACTATGAAGTATTTATGGTGTGAACTATGAACTATGAAGTATTTATGCTGTGAACATATAGTGTCTCAATATTTATGCTTTGAACATATAGTGTCTCAATATTTGGGTTATGGGATTAGTTGTTTATAGTGTGTCAATTTATGAGCAAAACAGGGCAGAAACGCCAGGCTCGTAGGCGTTTGAAGTAGAGGCAGCAACGCCAGGCTCCTTAGCGTTTCTGTCCTACATTCAAACACCCCCATGCACTCTATATGTTGGCTTTTGTTCTAAGGCAACGCCAGCATTTTGTTGCAGCACAGCAACGCCAAGGCCGCTGGCGTTTCCATCCTATATTCAAATGCCCATATGCACTTCATCTGTTGGTTTCTGTTCTAAGGCAGCGCCGTCGTTTTGTTGTAGCGCACCAACGCCAAGGCCTTTGGCATTTCCATCCTACTTCCAAATGCCAACTGCTTTGGCATTTTAGTAGTCCATCCCACATTACAACAATTTAGAACAGAAACCAGCACATTGCAGAATCATATAGGACTCAATTAAAATTCACACAGAATCATTGCAGAAACCAGCACACACGATGCAGTACACACAATGGAGTTCAAACATTACAATTAAGAGTACACACAATGGAGTTCCCATAATGATTTAGAGTGCACAAAGAGGTCCACTACTAAATTAAAGTTCAAAGATTACATAGCGATGAGAAGATCCCATAATGATTTAGAGTGCACATGATAACAACGTTGCTCTATTGTGTAGAGCAAAGTCAAAGTCTGTTTCCCTTCTTCTTCTTCCTCTCTTCTTCTTCTTCTTCTTCTTCCTCCTCCCTTTTTCTTGATGAGACTTGCTGTTAGAGCATATATATCCATATGTGGTTTTGGTAATTGATGACAATTCCTATGGACTAATGGTTGCCTTAAGTTATATTTATAGGATTTGTCCATAGGCACTTCTTGAAGTCCATCTGTTGGGTTCAAGGAGTTTATATGATGACCAAGATGGTATTCAAGGTATTATCCAAAGAATGGTCATAGAGACACAAGGTTGATCGAGATCTCAGACAAAGAGTAAATCAAGATGATCAACACAGAAAGCGTACAAGATGTACCGAGAGGGATCAAGTGATCCCATGGTATGGCAAGTATTGTCCATTATGTGTTTGTATACTAACCCATGGTCTTTGTGAGAGTTCTATGTGGGGGTTAGGTGTGCTTCCATGGGCTTGCGTCAAAAGGAAGATCTCATACAACCCATGAAGGAGGATGTCAAGTGGTGATCGTCATCAAGATTGCGGTGTGCACGTTCAAGTGGATCAGCACGAATATATCATGCTTGATGCTTGCCGTCCATTGTGGTGGCAATGGACTTGTGAAGATATGCTGAAGAGCGGCTTACCCATAATGTGTATGGGAGAGCAATCAACTAGTCTTCATCAACCAACGCAATCAAGAAAGGTGGTCCATCTTGAGGAAGCCAAGATCATCGTCATCTAGCTCAAGAGGATGAGGTGCAAGGTATAGGTTTGCCCTTGATAGGTTTTCTATTTTAGGATAGATTGTTGTACTGTCAAGGGGGGCTCTCAAGTGAGTAGCTTGATCGTATCGTTCGTTGAGAGCTCAAACTATTTGCATCCTTGCACCATACTTCTTGGTTCTTGTTTTTTGTTTCTCTTTGTGAGTTTTAGAGCTTATGTTCATCTTCATGACAAGCTCGAGTTCATCGAAAACGGAGTCCATATGCATCTTCTATGATGTTTTCGATGTTGGGAGTTTTTACCAGTCTTACTCGAAGAAGGGTTCTCACCATTTTCTTATGGGACTTTTCTCACTTTCTTATTATTGCTATTTCTTTAAAGATTGTGTTAGCCCATGTCGTTAGCTTTCCAACAAACTTGGTTTCGTTGAATTTGGAGTCTGTATGCGAAAGTTACAACAGTTTCAGAATCCAGCGGTAGTACCGCTCCTCGTGCCTGCGGTAGTACCGCTCGTGTAGCGGTAGTACCGCCCCCAAAGAGGTAGTACAGCTCCGTCGGACTGTTTTTTGCATACTTTTTGGCCTCAGCATGGTTGGTGAACCTACCGAGCGGTAGTACCGCTCTTTGCGGGCTGTGAGGCTTAACCGTTGGATTTTCCCCACCTATAAAAGGGGGACTTCTTCCCTATTGAACCTTATCTCTTTAGCTCGTGTTCTTCCCCCATTGTTAACCTTCTTCGAGCTTGCTAACTCTCAATCCCTCCAATGATTCTTGCTAGTTCTAGAGGGAAAAGAGAGTGGAGATCTAGATCCACATTTCCACCAATCACTTTCTCCTCCAAGTGAGGGGAACGCCTTGGGTCTAGATCTTGGAGTTCTTCGTGTTCTTCTTCGTTCTTGATCTCATTTTCCTCCCTAGTATTAGTTTCTTTGGTGGGATTTGGGAGAGAAGGACTTGGGCACTCCGTGTGACCTTGCCATTGCATGAGTTGCATCGTTTGAGTTCTCCACGGTGATACGTGGAAGTGAAGTTTGAGAAGCTTATTACCTTTGGTACTTAGTACCCTAGATATTGTTCTTTGTGGATGCTTTGGCGTCCTAGAAGCTTGGTGGTGTGTCGGAGCTCAATCATTGTGGTGTAAAGCTCCGGGCAAGCGTCGTGGTCTCCAATTAGGTTGTGGATATTGCCCCGAGCAATTTATACGGGTATCGGTGACCGCCCCCAAGGTTTGCCATTTGTACGGGTTCGGTGACCGCCCTCAAGGGTCCCTTAGTGGAATCAAGACGTCTTGCATTGTGCGAGAGCGTGAGGAGATTACGGTGGCATCTTGGGGAGCATTGTGCCTCCACACCGCTCCAACAGAGATTAGCATTCGCAAGGGTGTGAACTTCGGGATACATCATCGTCTCTGCGTGCCTCGGTTATCTCTTACCCGAACCCTTTACTTATGCACTTTACTTTGTGATAGCCATATTGTTTATTGTCATATATCTTGTTATCACTTAGTTGTTTATCTTGCTTAGCATAAGTTGTTGGTGCACATAGGTGAGCCTAGTTGTTGTAGGTTTTGTGCTTGACAAATTAAACGTTAGTTTTATTCCGCATTTGTTCAAGCCTAAACAGTAATTATTTTAAAGCGCCTATTCACCCCCCTCTAGGCGACATCCACGTCCTTTCGATTGGTATCAGAGCTAGGTCTCTCTTTATTAGGTTTAACCACCTAGAGAGTAAGGATGTTGACTAGGGGTTTAGGATTCACTGACACTCTTAGTTTCGATGGCACAAATTTTGATGTTTGGGTAATTCGCATGCTTAATCACTTTCGGGTCTTGGACCCAAATTTAGAGAGAATTGTAGATATGGGTTTATATCCTCCAAAGGATTCTCAAAATATATCTTTAGAGGATGAGAAAAACTCTTATCTCAATGCTCAAGCTTCTAATGTGCTTTTTGATGCTTTGAGCAATGTAGTTATATTTCAACTCATGCCATTCTGGGATGCTCATGAGTTGTGGACAAAGCTTCAAGATAAATATGGTATATCCAATGTTTGTGGGAATGATTGTTCTCCCTCCACCTCCGGCCGTGTGGTCTTCTCAACTTCATCTACTTCACCTACATGTGGATTTCCACATGGTAATGATATGGTGAGTAGTGGTGATCATTGCAATGATGATAGTGGGCTTATTGTTGATGATCCTTCATCACTATATTATTGCAATGCTTCATCTTTGGGCATTAACACTTCGAGCACTCTAAATGTTTTACATGCTTGTGTTGATAGTCCTTGCATATCATGTAAAAACTGCTTGACTAAATCTCATGATGATATGCTTCCTATATCTTGTTGCCATGATAAAAATGTATATATTTCCTCGAGTTGTTGTGCTAACAATGTAGAGGAAATTCATCACTCCATGGAACAATATGTGGCCTTGAATGATGCTTCAAGGGATCCTACATCATAATCTATTGCGAATCACTTTTGCCTTATGGCTAAGGCTTCAAAGGTATCTCCTACTTTGAATCCCAATATATCTCATGATGATGATGTTTATGATAATGGGGATAAGGATAATGATGAAGAGAGTGATAATATTGCATCCTTAAAATTAAGGGTGAAATCATTTTTAAATCTATTTATAAGAATAAACTTGCTTGTTCCAACTTCTTGGAAATCATGTCTGTTGCCACTGAGGGCAAGAAATACATTGAGGAGTTGGAAGCTCATCTTGAGGAGCATGAGGCCACCATTGAGACAATGGAAGGTCATGAGAGTGATTACGCTAATGAGATCGCAAAGCTATCTCAAGCTCTTGAAAATGAACAAACCACCAAGGAATCTCTTGAGGAAACCTTTGCTCTAGAATTATCTAGATTAAAGGGATCCCATGATAGAGCTCTCGAGGTGGCTAATGATTTTAGAACTAAAAATGATAAGCTTCGAGTTGCACATGCTAAACTCATTGAGGACTATGAGCACCTTGAAAATGGCTCAAGGGCTATTAAGAGTTCGCTCATCGAACTCACGGAGTCTCATGCTCAACTTGAAGCTTCATATGCTAAAGAGCTTGCCAAGGTGCCTTCTCCTCTTATTGCTAATGATGATGCTTGTGCTACTAACTCTACTTCTTTTGAAGCATCCATTTTAAAGGAGAATGTTGAGCTAAGGGCTCAACTTGAGTTGCTATCTAGCAATTATTGGAAATTGGAAGAATGTCATGTGATGCTCACAAGCTCTCATGATGATCTTCTAGCATCCCATAATGCGCTAAAATTAGCTCATGAGTCTATTACTACCAAGGTAACATCAAGTGAGCCTCATGTGGACAATGGTACTACTTCTAGTCAAAATGCTATATTTCCATGTGCTAGTCCTCGTAATTCTTCTACTCATAATGTTGCTACCTCTTGTGATGAATTACTTTCCTTGCCTTGTTGCTCTAACAATGAAGCTTATACTTCCTCTAGTACTTGTGTTGATACTAACCATGTAGAGGAAATCGAAGAGCTCAAGGCCCAAGTCACTTCTTTGAAGAAAGACTTGGAAAAGAGTCATGAAGGGATGTCCACACTCAACAATGTCTTGTGTGGGCAAAAATCCCTGAATGACAAAGATGGGCTTGGATTCAACTCCAACAAGAAGAAGAAGTCCAAAAACTTAAAGAAGAAGGGCCAAGAACAACTCAAGAATTCGGCCAAGATTATTTTCTTCAAGTGCAAAATTGAAGGGAACCATGTTAGATCTTGCCCACTAAAGAACAAGCCCCAAAGTCACAAGCAACAAGGGAAGCGGCCACAGGTTCAATCACATACTCAACTACAAGTGGAAGAAAGGCCCCTTCCCAAGAAGACCCAAGCCAACACTCCTCATGTTGAGAAATCAATAGGGAAGAAATTAAAGGGTAGATGTTGCTACTTATGTCGTGAGAAGGGTCACTTCGCTTCTTCTTGCACGAGAGGTAATTTATCCAACCCAATCATTATTGATGATATCTATTCTCTTGGGAAGGATAAGGTTCGCAATGCGTTTGCCAAGTTTGTTGGTACTCAAAGTGGTGTCAAGAAAAGTACCATTTGGGTTGCCAAGCCTATTGTGACTAACCTCTTAGGACCCAGCGTGGTTGGGGACCAACAAGCTCAAACTTGATCAACAGGTGAATGTGGAGGACATTAGAGACTTGTATACATAATGAAGAATTAAGGGGCCTTCATCATTCATATTATCCCAAGCCAAGTCATTTGGATTATCGAGTTTCTATCTTATATCCAATGTGCCTCCTTACGGTAACTTGTACTTAAACTGTTTACATTGTTAATTCCTTGCCCCTTTGCATGTTATGGTTTTGTACCTTGCATGTGTTTGTATATGTTGTGCTTCCAACTTGCTTATCTTGAGTAATCGAGTATGTGTATATTGGTTTGCATATCATGTACATGTGAGTCTTGTATTGAGCCTTTTTGCATCTTGTTTGTATCTTTGTTGGCTCTTGTCAGAGATTAATGGATTATCCCATTGTGGGGGAGTGATGTGCTTTGCACACCTCACAATCCTATAAATGTTTATACATGAGGAATACCACTTAGTATTGATATTTTAAGATTATCTAGTTTCTATGTGGTATGCCTTACTCATGAGAAATTCAAATTCTATATGGTCCATTAATTATCTCTTGTTGGTTTTAATTTGCCACTTGTTAATATTGTTGGGTTATCACATTATGGGGGAGTAATATGCTATGTGCATATTACAAGCCTAGAAAATGTGTACATTTGAGGTATTGCCACTTAGTGTTGATATTGTAAATTATCTTGCTCCTAGGTGGCATGTTAGCTCTACAAGTGTCATTTGCTTGTGTTTTACGGGTAAAGATGATGTTGGATATATTTGCGATCTACCAATGAGTATTATTTCCAAAATACTTCTTGTCCCTGACAATTGGTATTTCCATCATGTGGTAGGAATTGCTAATCGTCTTTACATTGGATTTTGTGTTTCGTTTGTCTTCCTTGCCTCTTGTGGATCTATTTTAACATGTCTAGTGTTTTTATAGATATAGAGAAATTGATGATCCCATCTTGTGCATTTTGTATTTAAATGCAAATTATATATAATGCACATCTCTTGGGGGGCTATCCTATTTTCTTTAGAACACTCTCTTTACTCGCCAATCATAAAATCTTTTGATCCCCATCAAGTGTGTGTTGATGGGAGGCAAGTTTTGCTCTTTATGATGCTTTGTGCCATCATGAAAATTTGTCGAGGGTTTCGTTTGTTGGAACCTAGCTCTCTTTTGGAAACTAGATACCTCATGTTTGTTTTCCTTCAATTGGTATCTTGTTTCCTTTTATTTGGCATGTGTCAATGGATATCTCATTCCTTGAGGTATATTTTCATTGATATCCTTCAAGTGATAGTTTTTTGTTTGGTACCTTATTATCACTTGATACCTTGTCTTTTTGTGTATTATCAACTTTGTGTTGAGTTGATTCTTGAAAGCCTTGAGCATGCATATTTACTATATACAACTTCTTTTGCTTGCTTTCTTTCTTTGACCCAATATATAGGGGAAACTCCACCTTGTCATAAATTGGCTAAAGTGTGCATGAAATTCAAATTCATATCTATGTGCACATATGTATGTGGAGTTTGTCCTATGTATTGTTGGTTTTTTAACTCTTTGGTCCCAATGAGCTTGGGCACCATTTTGTTTCTCTTTGTTGTTCCAGGAACAATTGGAGATGCATTGGATGCTCGGCTCACATATAAGGAAGGTGTTGAGACCATGTGATTATTGGAGCCAAGTTAGGATCATCAATGAACAACTATCTACTACATCAATCCAATGTTGTCTCGGTAACAAGTATCTACTTCATGCATTCTTTTCTTGCAAAGCCCCAAACATGTCTTTCCTTTTCCAGGTTGCATCATGGCATGAATCTCTTTATTCGTTCTTGTAGTACTTGTTTCCTTTCTCAAAGCATCCGAACGATGATGTCTTATTACTACTTGGGATGTCTTTGATGTTCGTATGTTGGAAGTTCATATTGTACAATAAGAAAATATTAGGCCATGTTCTATGCTTCCAAGCAAAGATCTTATTGATATATTTATGACTTCCTTTTGGATATCTAGTTTGTTCCTTCTTGTAACCATTTCGTGTGTACATCTTCTTTGTGGATATATATCATCATGATTGTCTTCTACTTAGAATCTTTTACACATGAGAGAAGTTACATCTCTAATTAATATCCTCTTTTCTTTTACGTCCACCGTTGCATCTCCTTTTTCAGTTTTTGGTGGCTTCATGAAAGGATTTGTCTTGAGTGTGTATCTTATTTTTCTACATCTTGATGCACTCTTTGGCCGTGAAGATTATTTTTCCTCATGCTTGTCTTGATGAGGGTTTTGCCATTTCGATTGGTATCCCTCTTCTTGACAAGGTTCTTATTTCCTATCTTCACCATGGGTTGTCACAAGTGTTGGTTCTTATTTTGTTTATTAGTAAGCTTGTGAACCCATTTTCTAGTATGTGTGTGTGGGAATGATTTGTCTTGAACTTTGTGTCTCATTTTATCAAGACTATGTTGATGAGTAATGCTCATCCTTATCTTAGTCTTCTCCAGTGCTTTGCCATGATTCACACACATTATTTTGGTTGATCCTATTCTTAAGTTGCTTCTTTTACATGTTGCTCAACCATTTGTTTTTTTCAAGTGATATGCTTATTGTCTCATCTATCTTCTTGCACTCGTTGTGTGTTTTTATTAATTTTGGGGGAGCAACGATCCTATTTTGTGCACTTGTATCAAATAGAAAAATCTCGTATTAGTGCACAAATCATGGGGAGCTTCTCTAGTTTTGATAAAACACTCTGTTGCCTTTATCATAATATCTTTTATTCATGTGGTTCGAAGGACCATATGATTGTTTGTTCCATCTCCTATCTTTTGATTGCGTGCCTCTATTTTATTGTATGTCTTTGTGGCATACGATCCTTTTATTTGCAATCTTTGGGTCCTCAATATAGTTTGTTTTCCTCCAACTACTTATCATTGTATTTGTGTACTTCTTTCCACTCATTTGCTGACAAGTACACACTTTTTGGAGGACCACCTACTATATTGGCTTTCTAAAATTTTCGTCCATTTTGGCAATCGATGCCAATGGGGGAGAAGTTTAGAGAGTTTACTTTGGATATGTTTAGAGGGTTTTGCTTTTATTGCGTAAGCATTTACATCTTGCACGCATGCATTATTGCTTTGTATGTATGCGCTTGGTTATGCTTATTTCCTTATATAAACTCTCTTGAAGTGGTTGTCATCAATTACCAAAACGGGGGAGATTGTTAGAGCATATATATCCATATGTGGTTTTGGTAATTGATGACAATTCCTATGGACTAATGGTTGCCTTAAGTTATATTTATAGGATTTGTCCATAGGCACTTCTTGAAGTCCATCTGTTGGGTTCAAGGAGTTAATATGATAACCAAGATGGTATTCAAGGTATTATCCAAAGAATGGTCATAGAGACACAAGGTTGAGCAAGATCTCAGACAAAGAGTAAATCAAGATGATCAACACACAAAGCGTACAAAATGTACCGAGAGGGATCAAGTGATCCCATGGTATGGTAAGCATTTTCCATTACGTGTTTGTGTACTAACCCATTGTCTTTGTGAGAGTTCTATGTGGGGGTTAGGTGTGCTTCCATGGGCTTGCGTCAAAAGGAAGATCTCATACAACCCATGAAGGATGACGTCAAGTGGTGATCGCCATCAAGATTGCGGTGTGCAAGTTCAAGTAGATCAGCACGAATATATCATGATTGATGCTTGACGTCCATTGTGGTGGCAATGGACTTGTGAAGATATGTTGAAGAGCGGCTCACCCATAGTGTGTATGGGGGAGCAATCAACTAGTCTTCATCAAGCCAACGCAATCAAGAAAGGTGGTCCATCTTGAGGAAGCCAAGATGATCGTCATCTAGCTCAAGAGGACGAGCTGCAAGGTATAGGTTTGCCCTTGATAGGTTTTCTGTTTTAGGATAGATTGTCGTACTGTCAAGGGGGGCTCTCAAGTGAGTAGCTTGATCATATCGTTCGTTGAGAGCTCAAACCATTTGCATCCTTGCATCATACTTCTTGGTTCTTGTTTTTTGTTTCTCTTTGTGAGTTTTAGAGCTTATGTTCATCTTCATTACAAGCTCGAGTTCATCGAAAACGGAGTCCATATGCATCTTCTATGATGTTTTCGATGTTGGGAGTTTTTACCGGTCTTACTCGAAGAAGGGTTCTCACCATTTTCTTATGGGAATTTTCTCACTTTCTTCTTATTGATATTTCTGTTAAGATTGTGTTAGCCCATGTCGTTAGATTTCCAACAAACTTGGTTTCGTTGAATTCGGAGTCCGTATGCGAAAGTTACAGGAGTTTCAGTATCCACACGTAGTACCGCTCCTAGTGCCAGCGGTAGTACCGCTCGTGTAGCGGTAGTACCACCCCCGGAGAGGTAGTACCGCACCCGGAGCAGTAGTAAGTTTTTACTACCGCTCCCTAGCGGTAGTACCGCTTCGTCGGACTGTTTTTTGCATACTTTTTGGCTTCAGCATGGTTGGTGAACCTACCGAGCGGTAGTACCGCTTTGTGCGGGTTGTGAGGCTTAACGGTTGGATTTTTCCCCATCTATAAAAGGGGGACTTCTTCCCCATTGAACCTTATCTCTTTAGCTCGTGTTCTTCCCGCATTGTTGACCTTCTTCGAGCTTGCTAACTCTCAATCCCTCCAATGATTCTTGCTAGTTCTAGAGGGAAAAGAGAGTGGAGATCTAGATCCACATTTCCACCAATCACTTTCTCCTCTAAGTGAGGGGAACCCCTTGGGTCTAGATCTTGGAGTTCTTCGTGTTGTTCTTCGTTCTTGCTCTCATTTTCCGCCCTAGTATTAGTTGCTTTGGTGGGATTTGAGAGAGAAGGACTTGGGCACTCTGCGTGCCCTTGCCATTGCATTAGTTGCATCGCTTGAGTTCTCCAAGGTGATACGTGGAAGTGAAGTTTGAGAAGCTTATTACCTTTGGTACTTAGTACCCTAGATATTGTTCTTCGTGGATGCTTTGGCGTCCTAGAAGCTTGTTGGGATGTCGGAGTTTAATCATTGTGGTGTAAAGCTCCGGGCAAGCGTCGGGGTCTCCAATTAGGTTGTGGAGATTGCCCCGTGAAATTTGTACGGGTATCGGTGACCGCCCCCAAGGTTTGCCATTTGTACGGGTTTGGTGACCGCCCTCAAGGGTCCCTTAGTGGAATCATGACATCTTGCATTGTGCGAGAGCGTGAGGAGATTACGGTGGCCTTAGTGGCATCTTGGGGAGCATTGTGCCTCCACACCGCTCTAACGGAGATTAGCATCCTCAAGGGTGTGAACTTCGGGATAGATCATCGTCTCTGCGTGCCTCGGTTATCTCTTAACCGAACCCTTTACTTATGCACTTTACTTTGTGATAGACATATTGTTTATTGTCATATGTCTTTCTATCACTTAGTTGTTTATCTTGCTTAGCATAAGTTGTTGGTGCACATAGGTGAGCCTAGTTGTTGTAGGTTTTGTGCTTGACAAATTAAACGTTAGTTTTATTCCGCATTTGTTCAAGCCTAAACCGTAATTCTTTTAAAGCGCCTATTCACCCCCCTCTAGGCGACATCCACGTCCTTTCACTTTCCTCATGAACCACCTTCTCTAGGAAGCGCTTGTGCTCCCTCTCTTTCTTTGCTGCCTCCAAAGCCCAAAGCTTCGCAGTTCTCTCGCGAAATTCCTTGATCTGTTTATCTTTAGCCATCTTAACCTGCTTCTTCAGGTTCTTCTCCATATCAAGGCATCGACATGTCATTATCCATTTCTCCTCTTGCTTCTTTTCGTACTCCTCGTCCTTCTTCTTCGCTTGTGACAGCCCGACACCGGCACCCTAGACGATTCAACTTTTTTCCGCTGTCGTCGGGTTAATTATTGTTTGTCGCACTCATCATCGAAACATTCGCATCATCTGCATTGCATCGGCACACCGTTGTCGCCAGTTTTCAAATACATGCATCCGTTAGTAGTTGCCGGTTCTCTCTATTTTCGTCGTTGACCGTTTTGAGACCAACCACACACGCACGTGCCCATGACTTCAATAAAATATTGTTTTTAAAAGTGCATATAAAATATTGTCGGATTGGGTTGAAACTTGGCATGCGGTCTTGATATAGTGTAGGTAGGCCAATGCTACGGCAATAAAAATCCTTCCCCGGCAACGGCGCAAGAAATTCTTCTTGCTACTTCTCAAACAACAGCGCCAAAAATTGACACGTTGAAGGAGACTTGCTTGCGTCGGTTTTTCCCTTGAAGAGGAAAGGGTGATGCAGCACAGGAGCAGTAAGTATTTCCCTCAGTTTGAGAACCAAGGTATCAATCCAGTAGGAGAATCTCGTCAAGTCCAGAGTACCTGCGCAAACACAAACGAGCTTGCACCCAACTCTATAAAGGGGTTGTCAATCCCTTCAAGACTGATTGCAAAGTGAGATCTGAAGGCGGATAGTGCAACGAAGCAAAAGAGTAAGGCTGAAAATATGGTGTGGAGTAGACCCAGGGGCCATGGTGTTTACTAGAGGCTTCTCTCAAAATAACAAATATTACGGTGGGTGAACAAATTACTGTCGAGCAATTGATAGAACCGTGCAAAGTCATGACGATATCTAAGGCGATGATCATACATATAGGCATCACGTCCGAGACAAGTAGACCGATACTTTCTGCATCTACTACTATTACTCCACACATCGACCGCTATCCAGCATGCATCTAGTGTATTAGTTCATGACGAACTGAGTAACGCCTTAAGAAAGATGACATGATGTAGAGGGATAAACTCAAACCAATGATGAAAACCCCATCTTTTTACCCTTGATGGCAACAACATGATGCGTGCCTCGCTACCCCTTCTGTCACTTGGTGAGGTCACCGCACGGTATGGACCCAAAACTAAGCACTTCTCCCATTGCAAGAATCATAGATCAAGCTGGCCAAACAAAACCCACAATTCGAAGAGAATTACAAGGATATGAAATCATGCATAAAAGAGATCAGAAGAAACTCAAATTAGATTCATAGATTATCTGATCATAAATCCACAATTTATCGGATCTCGACAAACACACCGCAAAAGAAGATTACATCGGATAGATCTCCATCAAGATCATGGAGAACTTTGTATTGAAGATCCAAGAGAGAGGAGAAGCCATCTAGCTACTAGCTATGGACCTGTAGGTCTATGCTGAACTACTCACGCATCATCAGAGAGGTCATGGTGTTGATGAAGAAGCCCTCCGTATCCGAATCCCCCCTCCGGCAGGGCACCAGAACGTGCCCCAGATGGGATCTTGCGGAGACAGAAGCTTGCGGCGGCGGAAAAGTACTTTCAATGATCCCCTGATTTTTTCTGGAATTTATGGGAATATATAGGCGGAAGACCTAGGGCGGAGGAGTCCTAGGGAGCCCACAAGCCTGGGAGGCACGGCCCCCCTAGCCGCGGCTAAGGTGCTTGTGGGGTCCCTGGTGGCCCCCTGCCCTGGTTCTCAGGCTCCCCGATCTTCTTCTGTTTCGAAAAAAATCTTTTTGGAAGTTTCGTTCCGTTTGGCCTCTAAAATCCTCCTCTGAAAAGGGTCAAAACACGGAAAAGGAACTGGCACTGAGTTAATAAGTTAGTTCCAAAAAAGATATAAAAGGCATACAAAACATCCAAAGTTTGACAAGATAATAGCATGACACCATCAAAAATTATAGATACGTTGGAGACGTATGAGCGAACTGCCAAATTTCATCACAATCGGAATCCATTTGATACCTGAACGGTCGACCGTAGCGGCACTGTCATCGTTTATCGTCGGACATTTTCGGTGTTTTAAATCTCTGTTGCTGGGGCACACCATTTCCCTTCGACTTAGCCCCACACCCACTCTACATGGCTCAACCATCCCACCAAACCAGCCCCATTTGATCAGAGCCGTAGGATCGCGATCCAACGGCCCGAAAACGGAGCAAATAACTAACCCTTGCCTGTTTTCTATAAATAGACAGCCCTCCCCTACCTAATTTGTACCTAACCCTAATCCCACCTTGAATCGTGTGCCTAACCCAAGCCAGCCGCTCCTCCCGAGCACCCTGGTCGCCTCTCTCTCCTCAGTCGTCACCGTGCCCGCTAAGCCCATCGTTGGCCCTCTCGGGCCCGAGCCGTCGCCTCCAGCTTGAGGAGCAGCTTCTCTGCTCCCGCTCTACCCATGCGCACCCGAGGGCGGAGCCCCGAGTCGCAGATCCCGAGGTGCCCCGCGGTTGGCCGCCGTGCTGTGCCGAATCCCGCGCCTCCCGCCGCCAATGGTACCCCCTCCCCGGAGGCGACCCTGCATGCCCCGCCGCCTCTACCGCTCCATGTCTCGCCCCCAGCGACCAGGTCCCCGCCATGGACATGGAGATCCCTTCGTTCTTCGCCATTTGCGGTCGCAAGAGATCCGTCCTCCACCGGGAATGGACGGATCCGGAGATCCCCGTCGCGGATCCGCCCTTCCCCCGCCTTCCTCGACCCACCGGAGTCCCGTGCCATCGCCGCTATTGCTGCTCGCAGGAGGAGCGAGCTTCTGATCATGGATGTCGCTTGCTTCGGTTGCGTTGACCGCGAGCTGGTGCGTGGGCCATGCTACTGCAACAAAAGACCTTCCAACGGCGCCAGAAACAAGCGTGCTAATGGGAGACTATTCTTGTCTTGATTCTCCTCAGCAACGGCACCAGGAATCCTTCTGCTACGGCTACGCCTTTAGGGACTTCCTAGGGAAATATGCAAAGGATTCCCCCGTGGCCTTGGAGCTTTGCATTGGTGTTCCCTCGAAGCGGAAAGGGCGATGTAGCACATCGGTGGTAAGTATTTCCCTCAGTTTTGAGAACCAAGGTATTGATCCAGTGAAGGAGTATCACAAGTACCTGCACAAACACAAAGAGCTTGCTCCCAACGCAATGAAGGGGTTGTCAATCCCTTATAAATTGTTTGCCAAGTGAGAACTGAAAGCAACAAAGAAAGAAAGCAAAGTAAAAGCGAAGGTGGAAACGATAGATGTGAATAGACCCGGGGGCCGTAGTGTTCACTAGTGGCTTCTCTCATGAAAGCAAGTAGACAGTGGGTGAACGAATTACTGTCGAGCAATTGATAGAACCGCGCAAAGTCGTGATGTTATCTATGGCAATGATTATATCTATAGGCATCACGTCCAAAATAAGTAGACTGATACTTTCTGCATCTACTACTATTACTCCACACGTCGACCGCTATCCAGCATGCATCTAGTGTATTAAGTCTAAAAGAACCGAGTAACGCCTTAAGCAAGATGACATGATGTAGATGGACAATCTCATATCTACGACAAAGCCCATCTTGTTACCCTTGATGGCAACAACGCGATGTGTGCCTTGCTTCCCCTACTGTCACTGGGAAAGGTCACCACACGGTATGAACCCAAAACCAAGCACTTCTCCCATTGCAAGAATCATAGATTTAGTTGGACAAACAAAACCCAAGACTCGGAGAGACTTACAAGGATATCAAATCATGCATATAAGAAATCAGCAAAGACTCAAATATAAATCATAGATAATCTGATCACAAATCCACAATTCATCGAATCTCGACAAACACACCGCCAAAGAGGATTACATCGGATAGATCTCCATGAACATCATGGAGAACTTTGTATTGAAGATCCAAGAGAGAGAAGAAGCCATCTAGCTATTAACTACGGACCCATAGGTCTAAAGTGAACTACTCACGAGTCATTGGAGGGGCGATGATGTTGATGAAGAAGCCCTCCAACTCCAAAGTCCCCTCCGGCAGGGCACCGGGAAGGGTCTCCAGATGAGATCTCGCGGGAATGGAAGCTTGCGGCGGCGGAAACGTGTTTTCGTGGACGCCCTGATTTTTTCTAGATTTTTAGGCAATTTATAGGCCAAAGACCTAGGGCAGGGGAGCGCCAGGGGCGCCACAAGCTTGGTTGCCGCGGCCTCCCACCCCCCTGGCCGTGGCAACAGGGCTTGTGGGCTCCCTGTGGGCCCACTTGGTTGGCCCTCAAGCCTCCCGATCTTTTTCCGTTCTGGAAAAAATCATTTTGGGGATTTTATTCCATTTGGACTCTGTTCCAAAATCAAATCTGAAAAGAGTCAAAAACACAGAAAAACAGGAACTCGCACTTGGCAGTGAGTTAATAAGTTAATCCCAGAAAAGATATAAAAGGTAAACAAAACATCCAAAGTTGACAACATAACAGCGTGAAACCATCAAAAATTATAGATATGTTTGAGACGTATCACACCACACCAGCCCAACTGCAGCGCACCGGCCAGCTCAGCCTCGCGTGGCCCAGGAGCCATCCCTCGGCCCAGTCTGCATGCTAGGCCGGCCTGCCTCTCCTCTGAGCTGGGCCTCGAGCCCACGAGGTGAGCCTCCCCCTCGCCCCTCTATTGTGCACCCTGAGCGCTTATTAGCTAAATGGCGCACATGTCCTGTTTTGGGCCAGATCTAGATTCGGCCCGTATAGTACTTTTTGTCTGCTGCGAATTTGTCTATTTATGAGGGATTTCAGAAAAGAGCATATTTTTCGATGACCGTAGTTTTAAATACGTGCATCGGATCGCAGAGAGTTATATATGTACCTTGGCTAGAATTTCGCGTAGATTAAGATTTTTCAACTCTCATGGGTATTTAAAGCCGTTTAATATGGTGTTTGCATTGGTTTGCGTGTCGACGTGATAAAACGGTGTAGGTCGTAGTTATTTACTCGTAGCTCCGTTGGAGATGAGCCATATATGTAAATGGACTAGAACGACGAGTAGAATCATGTGAACCATTTTGTTTTGCCGTGTGACAAACATAAAATGTGATTAGGATAAATCTGGACATGATTAGAATTTGACGCGTGGGGTCGTCTCGGAGATGCTATATGTCGTTTCGGACCTCATTTCAAATGCCTAGATAGGTAGATTAATTTGTGCTTCACCCCTTCCCATGTTTAACTACATTTCATGTTGTAGTTTTAATAAACAGGAGTGAACTAAATAATTAAAGTGGCGTTTCGTCACTGTGCAACTCGTTGCATATTGAGCTTCACTTAATGTGTAGCGTTTGACTGTTGTGAATTGCCATGTCATGCCTTGCATATTTTAAACTGGTCATGCATCATATGTGTTGCATCATAGCGTGCATGTGCCGTGGTGAATACCGTGTGGTTATTCTTGTTTCCGGTTTGCTTCGTCTCGATAGAGTTCTGCAAGTGTGTCGGAATGTGAGGACCCGTTCGACTATGTTGGTTCGTCTGCTTCACGGAGTCGTTCTTCTTCCAATCGGGATCTCTGGCAAGATGATCATTTCCCTAGATACCATTACTATCAATGCCATGCTAGTTGTCTCATTTCTTTCGTTATGTCTCGCTGCCTACCACCTGTTAAATGTCAGCCTCTCAACACTGCCATGAAACCTTCAACCTATTCACAACCTAGCAAACCACTGATTGGCTATGTTACCGCTTTCTTAACCATGTGTTAGCATTGCTAGTTGCAGATAAAGTTGCTTCCATGTGATAACATGGGTTCCTTGTTATATCACCATATTAATTGCTATTTAATCCAATGCACCTATATACACAACAAGAAATATGTCAACTAACGACCTTCTGGAAGTTACTGCTACTTCTCAAATATTAGCGCCAGAAATTGACACGTCGACGGAGACTTGATTGCGTTGGTTTTTCCCTTGAAGAGGAAAGGGTGATGCAGCACAGGAGCAGTAAGTATTTCCCTCAGTTTGAGAACCAAGTTATCAATCCAGTAGGAGAATCTCGTCAAGTCCAGAGTACCTGTGCAAACACAAAAGAGCTTGCACCCAACGCTATAAAGGAGTTGTCAATCCCTTCAAGATTGATTACAAAGTGAGATCTGAAGGCGGGAAGTGCAACCAAGTAAAAGTGTATGGCTGAAAATATGGTGTGAAGTAGACCCGGGGGCCATAGTGTTCACTAGAGGCTTCTCTCAAAATAGAAAATATTATGGTGGGTGAACAAATTACTGTCGAGCAATTGATAGAATCGCACAAAGTCATGACGATATCTAAGGCAATGATCATACATTTAGGCATCACGTCCGAGACAAGTAGACCGATACTTTCCGCATCTACTACTATTACTCCACACATCAACCGCTATCCAGCATGCATCTAGTGTATTGAGTTCATGACGAACAGAGTAACGCCTTAAGCAAGATGACATGATGTAGAGGGATAAACTCAAACCAATGATGAAAACCCCATCTTTTTACCCTTGATGGCAACAACATGATGCGTGCCTCGCTACCCCTTCTGTCACTCGGTGAGGTCACCGCACGGTATGAACCCAAAACCAAGCACTTCTCCCATTGCAAGAATCATAGATCAAGTTGGCCAAACAAAACCCACAACTCGAAGAGAATTACAAGGATATGAAACCATGCATATAAGAGATCAGAAGAAACTCAAATAAGATTCATAGGTAATCTCATCATAAATCCACAATTCATCAGATCTCGACAAACACACCGCAAAAGAAGATTACATCGGATAGATCTCCATGAAGATCATGGAGAACTTTGTATTGAAGATCCAAGAGAGAGAAGAAGCCATCTAGCTACTAGCTATGGACCTGTAGGTAAATGGTGAACTACTCACGCATCATCGGAGAGGTCATGGTGTTGATGAGGAAGCCCTCCGTATCCGAATCCCCCTCCCGGCACGGCACCAGAACATGCGCTAGATGGGATTTTGTGGAGACAGAAGCTTGCGGCGGCGGAAAAGTACTTTCAATGATCTCCTGATTTTTTCTGTGATTTTAGGGAATATATAGGGGAAAGACCTAGGGCAGAGGAGGTCCAGGGAGCCCACAAGCCTGGGAGGCGCGGGCCCCCCTGGCCGCAGCTAAGGGGCTTGTGGGGTCCCTGGTGGCCCCCTGTCTTGGTTCTCAAGTCTCCCGATCGTCTTCTGTTTCGGAAAAAATCTTTTCGGAAGTTTTATTCCATTTGGACTCCGTTCAAAATCCTCGTGTGAAAAGGGTCAAAAACACGGAAAAACAGGAACTGGCCCTTAGCACTGAGTTAATAAGTTAGTCCCAAAAAAGATATAAAAGGCATACAAAACATCCAAAGTTTGACAAGAAAATAGCATGAAACCATCAAAAATTATAGATACGTTGGAGATGTATCAGTGACGCTCGCAGAAATGGTCGTAAATCAACGATCATTCGAGACCAATTGGTCGTAAGTTGTCCGAAGGGGTCCTAACCCCTAAAACTAACGACCTTTTTATTAGAAAGGTCATAACTTCCTTACTGGAATTGGTCGCAAAGCGGATAGCCCTGGTTCACTGCCTAATTTGTAGCTAATTACGACAATATAGATGGTCGTAGCTATGACTAGGTGCCACATCATCAGTTTTGCCTACGTGCCATGTCCATGTGTCAATTTTTGCCCTAGTTTGTTAAGAAACTTACTATTCTATCATTCCAAAAATTCTCGAAAAATTCTCATAAATACTTTGGATCATATATTCCTCAAATATATGAAAACCCTTCCTTCCATAGTTCAAAAATAATTCAACAATATTCATTTTCCTATTCTGTTCATAATAGCACTTGTGAAGGAAGTGCAATTTCTATTTTTTTTTATTGCCCTCAAAAAATTTGGGCACTCTTGACTATCCAAATCATTGCCTCATGAAAACTTTCGTATCCATTTGCCTAGTAAATCTTTCTCATCAAATTTCCAAAGTTTGTGTTTAGCTAACAGCCTTGTGAAGGAAGTACTAGCTAGGAATATCCTGATGAGTTGAATTTTTTCCACATCTTCTATATTCCAAAACCATAGCTCTCCAAAAAATTTCAGTCCCATCTAACAATCCATGTGAGCTCATCATCCAATCTCTGTTTCTGGTAATATTTTCAGTTTGTGAAGCAACTACATTTTATGTTGCTTTATAGTTGATGAAAATTTACCACGGAATGAAACTGACCATATAACCTCACTCCACAAAATTTTAGCTCATTTAATTCACCATTTTTCCTCAATGTTTTTCCCGATATTTTGTTCAGTAGAGAGCATTGTGAAGGAAGTACATTTTTTGTTTATCCAAATTTTATAGTGCCTTAATGTGCGCAAATTATCATCATCCTCCAAATCAACTCAATCCAATCATCTATGTGAGCCGAGTTTTAATTACCATTTTCTGTCCAGATTGGCACATTGTGAAGGAAGTGTCACTTTGGCATGTCCAAATGGTATAATTTTTTTACAAAGCCTTCATATGCCCAAATTAAGATCGTACACCAAATTTCAGCTCAATCCATTCATTCATTTGATCCCAGCTTCAACATCCATATTTCTGCACATTGTGGTACTTTGCAAAGCAAGTGCCGCCTAGGTTCATCCATTTGAGCTAAAAATTTGCCAAGAGAGTCTACTTAGTAGATGATCATTCTCAGCCAAAATTTAGGCCCATTGTCTATGTGCATTACCCGCACCGCTAATCAAACACTTGGATGCTAATTCTTGTTTGAGCTTAGTTCAGTCTCCTCGTGAGATTCTTCTATTGTATTCTTCTTCCTAACACCTACCGAGGGATTGTACAACCCACCACACATGACTATTCCACCTAGAACGTGTGGCAACGCAACAGTCAGGCGGTGACCATGCGGTTAGCATGCAAGTTCACGCGCTCTGTAGTTGGGGCCATTGACCACCATCCAAACCTCGACGTCAAGCCACCACACCATGTATTTCTTATTAAATAGATATTGATGTACCTATAAATGATTTTTTGGAAAAATAAAGAGCAAACTTTAGTGCAACTGCAGCTTAAATTTAACCCGCTTCCAACTGAATCGACATAAATTTGTCTTTTTCACGAGAGGTGGATAAAAGCTTTTAACACCCAACCATTTCGTCAATTGTACATTAAATATGGCCTAGTATTTTAGAAAATTGGTTTGGTCCAATTTTACAACAAATATATGGCATGTCATTCATGAAAAAACTCATTTTGGACACTCGAGAAATGGAAAATGAAACTTCCGTCCAAAGACAATGAAAACTTCCTTAATCAACATTGTTTTCCATTCAAATATGCACAATATTGGATCATTTGAACAAACTATGCCATGAATGTGGCCATAAGATTGATCATTTGGCTTGAAACCAATGAATCTTCACACATGATAGCTCATTTCTGAGAACACTTTAAAAAAATAATTGACGTATTACAAGTTTATTATTTTTCCTCATAACCTTGTCACACACAATGACACAATGCAAAGGTTTTCCATTTATTTTTTATTTTTTTGAATTTTTCATGGCCATTTCAAAATGCTGTCAAAACGACGGGTATGACTGTTCCTACCTAGTGGTTGAATCTTGGAAAGCTTTTGATATTTCTCTGATTAAATAGATACTTGTGAACCTATAAATCATTTTTGTGAAAAATAAAGATCAAACTATGAGGTATATGCAGTTCAAATTTGACCCGCTTCCAACTCATTCGACAAAAAATTGTCTTTTTCACAAGAGGTTGATCAAAGCTTTTGACACCCAACAATTTGGTGAATTGCACATTAAATGTGGCCTTGTATTTTAGAAAATTGGTTAGTCCAATTTTGCAAGAAATATATGGTAGGTCCTTCACAAAAAACTCATTTTGGACACTTCAAAAATGGAAAATGGATTTTTTGTCCCAAGAAAATTAAAACTTTCTTAGGCAACATTGTTTGTCATTCCAATACACACCATTATGCACAGTATTAAATCATTTGAACAAACTATGCCATGAATGTGGCCATAAGATTGATCATTTGGCTTGAAACCTATCAATCTTCACACATGATAGCCCATTTCCGAGAACACTTTTTAAAAATAGTTGTTGTATTACAAGTTTATTATTTTTTCTCGTAACTTTGTCACATATAATTACACAATGCAAAGGTTTTCCAATTTTTCGATTTTTTTTAATTTTTCATGACCATTTGAAAATGCGATCAAAACAACGTGTATGACCGTTCCTACCTAGTGGTTAAATCTTGGAAAAATTTTGATGCTTCTCTGATTAAATAGATACTTTTGTACCTAGAAATAATTTTTAGGAAAAATAAAGAGAAAAATATGAGGCAGCTGCAGTTCAAATTTGACCAGGTTCCACCTGATTCGACGAAAATTTGTCTTTTTCACGAGAGGTTGATAAAAGCTTTTGACACCCAACCATTTGGTGAATTGCACATTAAATGTGGCCTAGTATTTTAGGAAATTGTTTTGCTCGAATTTTGCAACAAATATATGGTAGGTCCTTCACAAAAAAACTCAATTTGGACACCTGAAATATGGAAAATGGATTTTTTGTCCAAAGAAAATTAAAACTTCCTTAGGCAACATTGTTTGCCATTCCAATACGCACACTTATGCACAATGTTAGATCATTTGAACAAACTATGCCATGAATGTGCCCATAAGATTGATCATTTGGCCTGAAACCCATGAATCTTCACACATGATAGCCCATTTTTGAGAACACTTTTTAAAAATAATTGTCGTATTACAAGTTTATTATTTTTCCTGGTAACTTTGTCACATGTAAGGACACAATGCAAATGTTTTCCATTTTTTTGATTTTTTTGAATTATTCGTGGCCATTTCAAAATGAGGTCAAAACGACGTGTATGACCGTTCCTACCTAGTGGTTGAATCTTGGAAAATTTTGATGTTTCTCTAATGAAATAGATACTTGTGTACCGAGAAATAATTTTTGGGGAAAATAAAGAGCAAAATATGTGGCAGGTGCGGTTCAAATTTGACCCGCTTCCAACTGATTCGACGAAAATTTGTCCTTTTCACGAGAGGTTGATCAAAGCTTTGACACCCAACCATTTGGTGAATTGCACATTCAATGTGGCCTAGTATTTCAGAAAATTGGTTTGGTTCAATTTTGCAACAAATATATGGTAGGTCCTTCACAAAAAACTCAGATAGAAAATGGATGTTTTGTCCAAAGAAAATTAAAATGTCCTTAGGCAACATTGTTTGTCATTCCAATACGCACACTTATGCACAATATTAGATCATTTAAACAAACTATGCTACGAATGTGGCCATAAGATTGATCATTTGGCTTGAAACCCATGAATCTTCATACATGATAGCCCATTTCTGAGAACACTTTTTAAAAATAATTGCCATATTACAAGTTTATTGTTTTTCGTGGTAACTTTGTCACATATAATGACACAATGCAAAGGTTTTTTTTTGAATTTGTCATCGCCATTTCAAAATGCGGACAAAATGACGGGTATGACTGTTCCTACCTAGTGGTTGAATCTTGGAAAACTTTTGATGTTTCTCTGATTAAATAGATACTTGTGTATCTCGAAATAATTTTTGGGAAAAATAGAGAGCATACTATGAGGCAGCTACAGTTCAAATTTGACTCGCTTCCAACTAATTCGACGAAAATTTGTTTTTTTCACGAGAGGTTGATCAAAGGTTTTGACACCCAACCATTTGGTGAGTTCCACATTAAATGTGGTCTAGTATTTTAGAAAATTGGTTTGGTCCAATTTTGCAACAAATATATGGTAGGTTCTTCACAAAAAAACTCATTTTGGACACTTGAAAAATGGAAAATGATTTTTACATACAAGGAAAACGAAAACTTCCTTAATCAACATTGTTTGCCATTCCAATATGCACCCTTGTGCATAATATTAGATCATTTCTATAAACTATGTCATGAATGTTGCCATAAGATTGGTCATTTGACTTGAAACCAATGAATCTTCACACATGATAACCCATTTTTGAGAAGACTTTTTAAAAATAATTGTTGTATTGTAAGTTTATTATTTTTTCTAGTAACTTTGTCACATATGATGACACAATGCACATGTTTTCCAATTTGTTTATTATTTTTCCAATTTTTCATGCCCATTTCAAAATGAGGTCAAAAAGGCGGGTATGACCGTTCCTAGCTAGTGGTTAAATTTTGGAATACTTTTGTGTTTCTGTGATGAAATAGACACTTGTTTACCTATAAATCATATTTGAGAAAAATAAAGATCAAACTATAATATAGTTGCAGTTCAAATTTGACCCTCTTCCAACTGATTCGATGAACATTTGTCTTTTTCACGAGAGGTGCATAAAAGCTTTTGACACCCAACCACTTGGTCAGTTGCACATTAAATGTGCCCTAGTATTTTAGAAAATTGGTTTGGTATAATTTTGCAACAAATATATGGTAGGTCCCTCACAAAAAAACTCATTTTGGACACTTGACAAATGGAAAATAGATTTTTTGTCCAAAGAAAATTATAACTTCCTTAGGCAATATTGTTTCTCATTTCAATATGCACGCTTGTGCAAAATATGAGATCATTTGAGAAAACTATGCCATGAATGTGCTCATAAGATTGATCATTTGGCTTGAAAGCCATGGATCTTCACATAGATAGGTCATCTGTGAAAACACTTTTTTAAATACTTACCGTATTAAAAGTTTATTATTTTTCCTCTTAACTTGTTCATATTTAATGGCACAATATGAAGGTTTTCCAAATTTTTTATTTCTTTTGAATTTTTCATGTGTGTTTCAAAATGCGGTCAAAGCGGAGGGAATGATCGTTCCTAGCTAGTGATTGAATCTTAAAAAAAATTGGTGTTTTTTCTTATGAAATAGATACTTTTATACCTAAAAAATATTTTTAGAAAAATGGAAACTTTGAGGATTTTTCGTCCAAATTTGGGGCACTCGAAAAATTAAAAATAGATTTTTCGGCAAAAAAAAACTTCCTTAGGCAACATTGTTTGTCATTTCAAAATGTGGTATAACTTGAGTGAAAAATTTATTGATGCCCTTTTGAAATATATTTTAATAGTTGTTTCATAAATCCTCTTTATTTTTATCACTTTGAAACTATTTAAAATGACACATGTGCCGAACCAATCAGAATGGAGAATCACTCTCCCACGGATCATTCTACGAAAAACAATCTGAGCGGCCCACGTCCTACAGATCCAACGCACCACCGCCTCCCTACGCATGTAAACCTAGCACACGACACACACTCCTCCCTACGCACCACCGCCTCCCTCTCTCTCCCTCGCCCAGATCCAGGTCGAGGCCATCTCCGGTCCCTGCGCCCCTTGCGCCTCTCCTCTCACTCCACCTCCGCCGCCACCGGATCCCGCCCAGTCCTCATCCTCCTCTGCCTCCCCATCCTCCGCGGCCAGATGCACCGAGGTCGAGGCGGCGACGGGCGCATGGGACAACGACGCGACGGCCGATGAGTGGAAAAGGAAAGGGACGTTCTTGCTAGGGTTCTTGCTTTGCTGGGCGCTTGCGTCTCACGTGTCCCACCTAACTTTTTCTTGCAGCGGAGGAGCTGGCACCGCCGCCGACGGCCGATAGGGTCGTTGCCACGGGGTGGGACTGGGATCCGGCCGCCCCGCGTCATCTCCCGTTCGAGCCCAACGGGTGGGACTCGGATCCGGCCCCGCCGCCGCCCCCGCAGAAGTAGGCCGAGGCGAAGAAGTCGCGGATGTAGTGGGAGGACATGGCGCAAGAGGACGAGCTCGCCGCCACCGCGGCCAAGGAGGACGTGGCCGCTGCGGCCACTGCCGATGACGGGGAGGAGGGGGGAGGAGGAGGCTGGCGGAGCGAGCAGGCTGAGGGCGAGGCTGAGGGCGAGGCTGACGAGGGAGCAGCGGGAGCTCCATCGGTTCCGGAACATGCTGCAGAAGGACGACTTCATATACCTCGAGGATGTCAAGGGCAGCCTTGTCAACATCCTCGCCGGCCTGGAGCTCCACGTCGGCGTCTTCAGCACCGTCGAGTAGAAGCGCATCGTCGACTGCTTCTACAGCCTGTAGGAGATGGTCAAGCGCGGGGAGCTTGGAGGTGACCCTTACACATTGGTTTTCATCGATTACTGTATGCCTATTGTTTAGAATCCAGAGAAAATGTTTGCTTCTAGTTCTACTGGTGCGTAGAGAGGTCGGTATTGGTTCATGAGGGTGCAAGTTTGTGCCAGGTCTTATAGCAGCATTGGATATAATGTATTTCAAATTCAGTTACATGACTGCTACTAAGGCCGTAATGCCCGGGGTATGGACTATGGTCTATGTAGGCGTATGCTTCGGTTAAGTGGAGTATGGTCTATGCGACTTATTCCGATTTTAGGTCAGCATAGCCATAGGAAGGTTTCTCTTTGGATACAGTAGCACTGTTGTGTAGATTTTTTTATTTGTCTCTCCGTCTTTTGTTTTTTTGGGAGCTCTTAATTTCTCCATCAAAGGAGTGACTAGAACATCTATTTTGGGAGCTATGACTTTCAGATTTACGTTTACCCCAGGTTCTACGACGTGGAGACGCTGGCCGGCCTGGCTCGTTCCCTGATGCCCCGCGCCGCGGCGAACGCCACCCTCCAGGCGAACGGCATGACGCGCGCCGCCCCGCAGGCGAAAAGCACGGTGCGCGTGGTGGCCTGGTGCCCCCGTGGAACGTCACGGCGGCAAAGTGTGCGTTGTGCTTGTACAACTTGGTGCAGGACTTCCTCACACCGGCGAGAAGGTAAGCTGATAGTTTTTTGTTACACTCTCTTGTCAGGATAGTAGTAATAGTTTTTTGAGTTGTTAAACCCATCATTCATGCAATGCAACTAATAAATACTTTATTCCTTTCTTTAGGTCGAGCAGTTTGATCATGTCACAAAAATGACCCAAAATGTCTGCCTGCCCCTATGATGAAATTTTGAAAACAGAACACTACATACATACATAATCTCAAGGAATTGAGAATTAAAGCCTTTTTCAGCTGCTGCTTTTCTATTACAGTGATCTATCCCAGTATCCAGTGTTCAACTTGCCCGCCACGCAACAAACTCAAGATATGAGCGCTTACATATGTGTATTGTGTTAACAAAAAATACATAATAAAATTCGCTCTCATCATAAGCACAACTTCTGTAACCAATTAACCATTTGAGGGAGGGACATTAGTGGAATAAATTACTGTAAAATGCTTGATTTATTTTTGAGTCAGTATGACCTGGCTAATCATAGTTTGATAATGTCGACTATTGCAGCTTTGCAAGTTCATAGACCCCATATGTGACTAATTAACTATTTTGCAAGTAGGAGGGTGATATGTTACTCTGAAATACTTGTTTTTTTTGTTTCTACAGTTGGCCTAGCATCCTAAATTATTACGCATTTTTTGGTATCCTGCTAGAAAATGATTATTAGCACGTTGAGTTCCATATTTGTTTTAGGGGATACAGTTTTAGACCTTTGTGCTCTGTTTGCCGTTGCTGGGTGCTCGCCTTTGGATTGCCAGATGTTCCAAGTTCAGTTTTCACTAGAAATGCTGCTGGTTGTAAGTATAGCAATGCAAGCTATTCAGTAGTGTTAAATCTGCTGATTATTAGCCATCTCTTGTTAATTAGTGGAATAAATTACTGTAAAATGTTTCCTCTCAGGGTTGGTTCTGACTTAGCTTTTCATTTCCTCTCGCGGCAGCAACAACAGCAGATGGTCTCAACAGCAGTGAAAATCTTTGTAAATTCTGTTATTTAAATACCTGAAGTGTTAGTTCACACTTTTTTTATAAATTCTGTTATTTAAATACCTGCAGTGTTAGTTCACATATTATTCTTATATTTTAAACAGGTGAAGTACAAAACCAAGTGTGAAGCTATGAAGCGTATCAACAAAGAGTAGCATATGTATTGTAATAGAAGGCAGTAGTAGGCATATTGGGGTTGGTGTAGTGTAAAGATTGTAATAGACAAATTTAATGTTGGTTTGGACGAATTTCATTTGCTCCATTGATGTGATTTGAATACCTATGAAATGGCAACTTGACAAGGGGACCAAGTTGTGATATTTATTTGACAAAATTTAAAATTTCTGACGTGTGGGGCTAATTTTGAGATCAGCATGACATGTGGGACCAGTACAAATATAAAATGAAAAAAAATAAAATCAATAGAAAGTAAAAGGGCACAACCCAAAATTAAAAAGGCTAAAATGTTGGGCCTGGCCCATGTAGCTAACCAAAATTAATAGAAAAATTATAAAAAAGTTGAATTGTTGGGCTCGGCCCATGTAAAACACCGAATTGGATCGGGCTGAACCTTATCTTTTTTTTTTGAAAGTTAGCAGGAGAGCTGCTAAGATTCCATTCAGAAGAAGTACGCCGACGGCGAGAACTGCTTATCAATGGCGAATCTAATTGGTCGTAACTTTGCCACGTCAGATTGTCACGTTGGATCTGACGTGGCCTGGGCAAACAACCAACGACCAAAATGATTGGTCGTAGAGCCAACAACCTTTCGTTTGGTCGTAAAATTCTACGACGATTCCAGCAGAAAGGTCCTTATAGTTCATTAGAGACCCTCAGCTTTTGACCTTTTGTTTTTGGTCGTAAAAAGGTCGCAAATGGAAACCAACGACCATTCGGTGATAAATATTGAAGGTTGCAAGTTAGCATATTTCTTGTAGTGATACTTGGTAAAAGGTGGAAGGCTCGGCTTTCTAGCCCGGTATTTTGTTCCACCTTTGTCGTCTTAGTTTCGGCTACCGGTGTTATATTCCATAATTGAGCGCTCAACACGATCGGGGTTGTTATGGGGACCCCTTTGATAATTCGTTTTAGATTAAAGCTAGTCTCGCAAGGCCCAACTTTGACACTACATTTGCCTAATAACCTAATAAAATTGCATAGGGACTTTCCGGACCACATGGATAATTAATCAACCCCCCCACGGCCAGTACTCCTCATGAGTGTTGGTCTAGAAATGAGCGATGTCCGGCGCCCCCTTGTCACCCGGAGTTTAGCCAACCCACGTCTAGCTCATCCGGTCGTGCCCTCAGAACGAGATACAGGGCTCCCATCGGGACTGTCGGCACGCCGGGCGGCCTTGCTGGATTAGTTCTACCTTTTACGAAATATCTTGTGCATCGGGATTGCGGTGATACTTTGGGTAATCTCAGAGTTGAGGTTTTCCACTAAGGAGTCCGACGAGATTGCGAGTTTCGTGGTCGAGGATTCCTATGCGGCTTGTGGTAATTTGTGATGGACTAGTTGGAGCACCCCTGCAGGGTTACATCTTGCGGAAAGCCGTGCCCGCGATTATGTGGCAACGTGGAAACTTTGTTTAACATCCAGTTCTAGATAACTTGAAGTAAACTTAATTAATACTTGCCAACTTAGTGCATAACCGTGACCGTCTCTTTCATGATCTCCTTCTACGATCGAGGACTCGCTGGGGTTATGTCTGACGTAAGTAGGTGTTCAGGATCGTTCATTAGATCATCAGTAGTTCACATTCGCTATGCGTAGATCATCCCCCTCTTTTATTCTAGTACTCGTAAGTTAGCCACCTCAAATAAATACTTACTCGCTTGCTGCAGCCTCATGACTTAACCATACCTCACCTATTAAGCTTTGCTAGTCTTGATACCTTTGGAAATGAGATTGCTGAGTCCCTCTGGCTTACAGATTACAATAAGACCAGTTGCAGGTACAAGTAAAGAGTTACTTGACGTGAGCGCGGTGATTGTTCATTTGGAGTTTCTTCTTCTTCTTCATCGTCGATCTAGGATGGGTTCCAGGCCGGCAGCCTGGGATAGCAAGGATGGACGTCGTTCTTTTATCGTTTTTTTCGTCCATAGATGGACCCTTCTCTTCTTGATGATGATTGTATGTATTGTACTAGCGTGACTCTGATCTAGCTTTTGGCGAGTGTAAGCCAACTCCTTATACTCATCTTTTTAGTACATGTACTTGTAACGATTTCCATTCTTGCGAAATGACGAGATGCGTTTATATCCCTGTCAAGGCCCACGCGCCAAAATAAGGATAGGACCGCATCTTGAGCGTTACATTGCTAGAGCGGCTGCCTCCTCCTCCCTCACCTTCTTGATAGCCTTGTCCCACCACCCCGACATCTCACCTCCCCCCTCCGTGTCCTCCACCCGTTTCATTGTTGCTTTGTTGGGTTGAGAAACCGCCATACCTACAAGAAATTACAAGACATTAGTTAGTAAAGAGAAAAACAACATGAAGAAAATGTACAACGTGACAATAATAATGAAATGTATCAAACTTACAAACATGTTCCTTGTAGGTATCCAAACATTCCTCTACCACCACCCGAACCTCTACCCATAAAACCTCCTCTACGACGAGCACTACCACGAGCACTTGAACGACCACGTCTACCACCACTGGATCATCGTCCCACAACATGGCCACCACTTCTACCACCGCTGGATCCTCGGCCCGAGTTGCAGTCCGAGTGAACAACTATGAAAGGCATGTAGTGTTTGATGGCATACTCACAGAACCACATCTTGAATTCTAGCATCTGCTCGAACATCAAACGTTTCTTTAGGTAAGACGTAGAAATCGCATCGAGTGTGCTACTTGGGAACATTCTAGCCTCAATTGTCTTGCTCATGCTACTATCGACTATAGCCTTATCTGCAAGGCTAACATCACAAAACAAGGGAACTTTGTGATCCCTACCGGTTATTTTTGTATACCAATCCGCTTCTTTCTCAGTGAAGCCATCCTCGTCCAACTCATTCACCAGGTCTTTATCATCCGACTCATCCACACAAGCTCGCTGATACACAATGTCAGGATCCATGTAATCATGCCTTACTTAAGCCTCTACGTTACCAACAATGTTGTGGTGCCTCTCATACTCTTCGTTGGAGTCATGACCATCATCTTTGATAGGTGCACTACCTCCGAACTCATATTGGGGAGACTCATTGACTTCCACTTCAACTTTGTGCTCAACAATAGGTGGCACACTACTAATCAGGCTCAAATCATGTACTGAGGGTTGGTTCAAGTCAACATGAAAAAGATGAGCCCTGACCACCTTACTTGCAAACACTTCGAGTCACTTGACTACCAAGGATGCAACAACCTCCTTGTAGGTAACCCAATGCAAATTGGACTTGATACACATTGTTTTCATCCGACACTTGTGTGCCGACCCAACATCATATCTTCCTAATAATTTAACTTGGTCACTTGGATCAACCCACTTCAATCTTATCTGCGTTTCTTCCACAACCTCTTCATCAGTAGGACCCTCAAGAAATATCAACTCTTCCTCATAATTGTCAACAATATCAACATTCATGAATGGCTCTTTGTCAACATAATGAACATTCACAATCTTGTCCAGCTAAAAAAGTAACAAAAGTACCAATGCTAAGTACACCACATTCCTAACAAAACAACTAAGAAACATCTATGTCCATCCAAATTAAGCATTACCCTAACCCTAACCCTAACCATAAATCTTAACAATAAGCATAACCCAACCAATACAATGCAACATTATTGGAACAACTATACTCATTAGTATACACTAAGAACATCACATTTTGGAACAATGTTCAAAACTAGGGTTAGAAAATACATGAACAAATAACCATCCAAATAGACAAATCCAACCAATAAAAAATTTGGAAGATGAAGGAGATTACCTCAAGCAACGGAAATGACACCGGATCCACGGACCAAACCAATCCTTTTGGAAGGACTTGAGAGGGGACAAGTGGGGGAGAAAAGGTGGAAAAGGGGTTGGAGCTCGGGGGATAGGTGGGAGAAGAGAGTAAGTGGAGAGGTGGCCTTGTGGGGGAGGGTGGGGCTCTAATAACTATCTGAGGCAGGAACACCATGGTGCCTGGCGTTGCACCCAACATAGAAACGCCAAGGTGCCTGGCGTTGCCCCCCAACAGAAATGCAGACTAGTATGGCGTTGCGGAAGTGAAACGCAGACAAGTATGGCGTTTCTTTGTTGATCAGCAACGCCACGGGCTCTGGATTTTTCTAAAAGGGTCAAAACATGAAATTCTTTTGTGACGAGTTCATTATGTGCAATACTTTCGTGATGTGGGTCAGAACAGTGATTTTGTCCAGAGGGTTAGAACCCCGTCGGGGTCGGATTTTCCGGTGCCTCATCCTGGATGGGATTCTTATATATATATAACTAAGTCTTGGATGCTAGTTTTCATGGATCTCATTTTTTTATAATAGGCATGCAAGCATGGCGAAGAGGCCCACTAGAAAAAAACTGTTTCAACACTTACATTTTGTATGATGAATCGAGAGGTTCAAAGCTAATATGCTGGTAAATCGTGACTTGTTGTATTGTGGCCTTCTCATGCATAGCTCTAGGAAGGGGGTATTAGGCCTTTTGGATCTTGGTTTTCTCTAAATGTTAATATGCTTTGGGAGAGATTTGTGTACTCAGGCCCTACTGCCTAGGTAGTGTTCCTGTAGATAAATTCTATTGTAAGTTGTGGCTATGTTTTCTTCAATTTGTTCTGATGACTATTTTAAAAAAAATCAAGCATATTGTAGTGATATGTGCTTCCAAGGTTACTTTTTTTCCCTCAGTTGTTGGGATCTGCAAACTACATGTAGATAAATTTTGACCATTAATGACTGCTTTTTTGTTGTTCATAAAATCATAAATTAACTCTTTCACTTGTGGTGTTTGTCCTATGGAGAACCATCACTATACAACTGGACTTACGAACAATGAACAAAAATAAAATGTTACAAACAGATGTTTTTTCATATTTTGATTTGATAACTTGTCGTGTCTAAATTCATCAAAAAGATGCATGATTAAATTATACTAGCAAAAGTGCCCGTGCGATGCAACGGGTATAAAATGAATCTGAGTCATGTGGTATTCAAGAGTTTATTGAAATAATATGATTTTCCATTACAAGACTCATAAATATCCGCTTTATAAAGATCATGTTGTATTCCAAAAGTTTGTAATCTTCTTTTCTGCTAATAAAATCCACTCCTTCCATTGCAAAAGAGTTTACAGTGGTTGGCATTCTTTTACCGACTCATTGCCCCAAGTAGTATAAGCACACCCTTCATGCCAACATGATCACTTCAGTGAACATTATCAACAGGTCTCGATAGTGATCAGGATTAGGGTACACAGAGCCGTGGGATAGATGGTACAACGGAAGGGAGTGCTTCCTCCTCACAGTTGTCGTGTAGGGCGAAACATGACACGAGCAAGATGCACCGTTGTCGCACTCTCTCTACTCTTCATCCCTCTCTCTCTAGTCACAATCTTACTAAGACGTCGATGACATTCAAACTTGAGTATCATGATGTTCAGAAAATACACATGAGCCCTAAATATCTTCTCCTTAAGAATTATTTTTCAATATTTCACTCACTTTTAATTATTACTCACTTCGTTTTTAAATGTAAGTGTTTCTAAAGATTTGAATATGGACTATGTACGGATGAATATAGATGTATTTTAGAATGTAGACTCATGCATATTGTTTCGTATCTAGTACATATTAAAATCTCTAAAAGTATATATTTAGAAATAGAGGAAGTAAGATGTGATAGGCATGAATATTTGTTAAACTAAAGAACAATCAACACGAAGTACGTGCTCATCCCGAATTTTTTTATAATCGATGCATGATCCTCCCCTCTCCTGTTGGTGATGAACTGAAAACAACATAGATGGTGCCTAGGAGCTCCTCTGTCGTCGCACGATCTGGCCGCCTGCCCGTCGAGTGCTCCGGATGAGGCCAGCAGCTTTGCCTCCGACCGTCACATGCCTCGCCTTCGACCCATTTGGACACCCACAAGCCACAACCTCCACCACCTGCGCGCCATGGTGCCCCCACTAGGTCTGACCGGTCCTGTGCCGCTCATCCTGACTACTTCCCCGTTTCGTGGCTCACGTTCCATCAACCACCTCGCAGTCACCGGGGATGTGGATGCCGACCAGCCTCACGGTCGCCGGGGATCTGGATGCCGGCCACCGGAGATCACCACCTCTGTTTTCTATCAGGCGGCGGGCGCGGTGCGTTGGGGGCGATGGGAGTGTTGCGGCC
Organism: Hordeum vulgare subsp. vulgare; assembly: GCF_904849725.1. Lineage (NCBI taxonomy): Eukaryota > Viridiplantae > Streptophyta > Magnoliopsida > Poales > Poaceae > Hordeum > Hordeum vulgare. The sequence continues at coordinate 132,905,465 of NC_058522.1, read as the reverse complement.
GGCCAGATCCTGTGAACGAGTGGGCATACCAGAGGCTGCAGTACTGGGTTTCCGTGCGGTCCGTGGCCGGGGCGAAGACGTAGCCGCCGCTGAGGATGAGGCGGCTGTAGGCCAGCGGGGGCTTGGGGACGCGGGCCGGTGGCGCCGTCGACGGCGGCGGCGCGGGCGCCATTGGAGGTGAGGACGCCGACAACTCTGGAGAAGGGGAGGCGAGCGCAGCGGGGGCTTGGGGAGGTGGGCCTGCGCGCCGGAGAAGATGTCGTTGACGAGGATCTCGCCATCGACGGCGGCGACGCGGGCGCCGTCGGAGGTGAGGACACTGACGACCCTGGAGAAGGGGAGGCGAGCGCGGAAGCGGAGGAGGCGGCGGTCGGGTGTGTGGAAGAGGGCGAGCGAGAAGGCAGCACAGCCGGGCTCGAGGAGGTTGAAGAGGGGCAACGAGGGACTTCTAGAGTGCGGGTTGAATACCCAAGACCGTATGGGCTTTTCACAAAATTTCCACGACGGACGACAGAAGCACTACATGCTTTATTAGTAGGGATAGAATAGATGTAACTGAGTTAATTTTATTTTTTAGTCCAAAAAAATCTAAGGTTGACGACTAGTTTCTACAATTTGAATATAATCAACATTTCTGAATCTCTATATAATCTAGAAACAAACAATTCCAGAAACATTTTGCTAAACTTTCAGGAAGAGCGCAGTTTAAGGCTTAGTAATTTGGGCGATTGTGGCCTCTAAAAATTTCAAACAGTTGAGGGTTAATGAAGCTATGAAAGTGTCTGTAAGGTGTCAAATTATCAATGCATATCCCACCGCACAAGTGCTCACAGACTTGAGCACCAATGCTTATCTACAAGTAGTAAACAAGATCTTTTAAAGGGCCGAAATCAAGTTGGAGAAATCGAGCATGAACAGAACTGTTGCATAGAACTCCTCAAAAACCAACAGCAATCTCCCCCCACTTTATTACCAAGGTGCGATCGTACAGCGACATAAGAGAAAGCAGATAACAAAGTTCTGAAACGTATCGAGAGACATGAGAAGCAGCAGAATCATGCCGACCCGCACAGATTCAGTGCGCTCACGTCAATGATACACTACGGCCTACGGGTTGCCGGGACAGGGAGGAGTTCAAACTCAGAGGTGGGCCGTCAGGGAATGGCGCCCTGGCAGCACTCGGGGTGGTTGAAACAGCAAACGGGAGTGAGACAGCAACCGGGAGTCGACTCCTGGTTCACAGGCCTGCCCTGCACATTCACCGACGCAGCAATCATCAGGAACAGGCAGACCTGCACGAGGAGGGAAACTAGGAAGCCACGGAGGTGACCCATCGCCATTGTCTCTATTCTTGGCAGAGAGAGGACAATCTTTCTACTCCAGGAGAGATATTTGTCTTTCTATTGTCACAAAAGGCCTTCAGAAATCTCTCTATATAGTAACTATGCACGGAGATCGCGTTTAGCCATAATAAACTGAGGGAAATAATCATACTCATTAATGAGATGTTGCTTACTAGTAGATACAGTCGAGGACAACTCATCATGATGTATTCTTCTTTGAAATTTATTCAGTACTACTGTACCTTTATTTTATGGTATAGAGAAGGCATTTATTACTTTCTGTACTGTACTACAAGGCAATGAGCTGTCACCGTGAGGATATCGGCCGTATTAATCCTTACTACAGTAGCAGGCGCTGTTTTTTTTGAACTTAGTAAAGCTAGCGTATAAAAAGGGTGGCCTGACGGGGTAGGTGGTGATGGTAATACGAGAGCATGGTTAATAGTATAGCCAGCTGCCAGCTATATGATGCTGGTGTTGGAATTAAACACGACAATAGTATTACATCTGTGTCCTTTGCGTATACGTATATATGTGTGTCCGTGTTTGAATCTAAATCAGCATCCGAGTAGGATTGGTATAGACGTCTTGGGTGAGTATATATATGTATGCCTCCCCTTGTAACTTGCATCGATCAGAGTTGAAATAAAGTGCAAGGCTCGACAGGAGCCTTTTGGCCAACTCGCCGAGTGTCTCCTATGTTCTCGCCGCCTAGATCGATCAACCAAAGATCTCGTGCAGTAGTACGTGCTAGCTAGCACAGGAGGAACCATCCAACAGCCTGATAGGCTGCTTCGTGTATACGTACACGTTGCTGTCTACGTCTACATTTACCTCTCCAACTGATAGCTCGGAAAGCACTCGAGCTAGTATCGTACGTATGTATTGCCGGAAAGTACACGGCAACAACGTCGACGTCGGGTCTGGGCCAACAATTGGTATCTAGAGCAAGGTTGATCTTCTAGTAACGGAAGATCATGTCGAAGGACGACAAGACCAAGCAGCTGGCGGCGTACTCCGGTGCGGCTAAAGTATTTGCTGCTCCGGCGAGTTCGTCGTATCCACGATTTGACCGCGAGAACTTCGGGGTCTGGAAGGCACTGATGGAGTGTGGTCTTCGCGCCAACGTGTTGTTGGACGCAGTCGATCCAGGAGGCGACACTTTCAAAAAGGAGGGAGACGAGCACTGGAAGGATCGGCAGGCGGCATCGGCGATTTACTCGGTGATGTCGATGGATGTCCTCCAACATCTGATCGCCAAAGAAACGGCGAAGGAGGTGTGGAATACCTTGGAGCTCATGTTCGAGGGACACAACCGCGTCAAGCCAACCAATCTCCAAACTCTCTTAAGGAACTATGAGACTTTGGTCATGGGCGACAATGAGTCCGTGGACGTGTTTGCTTCACGGGTAGCTACTCTCGTCAATCGGATCCGTGCACTTGGAGAGAATCTAACGGAGGCCTCGGTTGTCCGTCGTTTCTTGCGTGCGGCTCCTCCCCGGTACCTGCAAATTGTCACGACGATCGAGCAGTGCGTCGATCTCGCGACCCTCTCCATGGATGATCTCGTCGGACGCTACAAGGCTCACGATGAGCGTATGAGGTACAGTCTCGGGGACGGGAGGAACAATGAGCCTGTCATGCTCACGCGGGCTCAGTGGCAGGCGCTGGACTCAAGGAGAGAAGGTGAGGGCTCTAGCAGTTACGCTTGCCAAGATCATGTGCCAAACGAACAGAGTCAGAAGAATGCCAGCGATGGCGTTCCGAAGAAGAAGAAGAAGTTCGACAAGCGCAAGATCAAGTGTCACAACTGTGGCATAATTGGGCACTTCAAGTCGGAGTGCAAGAATCCCCCGAAGGAGAAGGCGCTCATGGCCCAGCAAGGAGATGAAGGTGATATGATGTTGATGTGTGAACTCGTGGACGAGGAGGATCCAGTTCTTCAAGTGTCGGCTAAAGAAATTGCCGCACACCATGAGGAAAAAGTTTGTTCTCAACATCATGGTTTGGAAACCCGTATCGATGCTACGGATGCGGGGGTGAATCCGAAACTTACACCAATGCTACGGGTGTAAGTGCTATCTTTGCTGGAGCGAAGGAAGCGTTCATTGCATGCGCTCGGCCGTGGAGAAGCGGCCTTGTTACAAACATGAGGGGTGATTTCAAAATTCGTGTCGAAGCTACTGATGCGATGCATAAGTCTGAAATTTGTGTCGGTGCTACGGACACGAATGTCACTTCGGCGTACGTGGTGCCTGAAGACCACGAATCAAAGTATGATGATGCAAAAGTAGGCACGTGCGCACCAGCCTTGTCATGTTGTCCAGTAACAGACGGAGACATGGTGTCAGAAGTACACTACGCACGAGTGATGGTGCCGGAAAACCATAGCACACAACGAGCTATGCCGCTCGGACCTGATGAGAATTGCGCCGTGTCTGAGGATGGCAAAGCGAGGGGAAAAGGTCCACTCCCGGCTGTGGCTGTGGAGATTCCAGATTTTGGACCGCGAATTCACGGACGAGCAGCCGTCCGGTCTTCTACGGTTGCTCGGCCAGAAGACCCGAAGCTGGCTGTCCCGATTAACAACAAAGGAGGTGGACTAGGCTGTAGTATCCTACGTAGTAGTAGCTGTACGTCTTCAACAATAGGGCATGGAGCAGGACGTGGTGGATTTGTTCCATCACATGAAGAAGCTCTACAAGTAGTTCATATGGCTGGAGGGAGCACATGCAACACAGCAAATGATCCAAATGAAGGGTCAGGGATACTAGGAAGCTTAGTTCGGGCTGGATTTTTTGGTTTCGCCAAAAGAAACGTGCGCAGCAGAAATTTTCATGTCACCTCCGACAGTAATGGAGGAAAGGACGCCACCACCTATATCCATAAAGCTACAGCCGGTGTTTCATCCATATTCGGAGGATACTCTTCGGACGATTGATCCGGTAAAGATCAAAGGAAGTGGGCAAAGGTGTCTAGCAATTGCCGAGAAACCGGCAGATTTTGAAGACGCAAATATGAAGGAGTGTTGGCGTCATGCTATGAAAGAAGAGTTGGGGTCGATCCACGACAACAATGCATGGGAGCTTGTGGATCTTCCCAGCAATGAAAAAACCATGGAGCTCAAGTGGGAATTTACGATCAAGAAAGAAGCTGGAGGAAATTGTGTGAAGCACAAGGCGAAGCTAGTGGTCAAAGAGGACATGCAAGATGAAGGTGTGGGCTTCAAAGAAGTGTTCGTTCCCATTGCACGGATGAAATCGGTGAGATTACTCATCGCTCTCGCGGCTCAAGAATCATGGAAGATACATCACATGGATGTAAAATCCACGTTCTTGCACGGTGAGATGGAAGGAGATGTGTACGTGAATCAGCGACTGAGCTTCATCGAAGAGGGAGAAGAGCACAAGTTATCGAAGCCACACAAAGTCTTGTATGGGCGACGGCAAGACCTTCGGGCGTGGAACATCAAACTTGACCAGATTATGATTTCTCTTGGATTTGAGAAAGCCCCACTAGAGCATGCAATGTACAAGAGAGGTGATGGAAGGGATCGTCTACTAGTTGGCATCTACGACGATGATCTATTGATTACTGGAGCAGATGAAGAGGTGATTGCAAAGTTCAAGCTACGAATGAAGGAGCTTTTCAAGATGGATGACCTAGGTTTTTTGAGTTGCTACCTCGGACTAGAGGTACATCAAAAGGCGGAAGGGATCACACTATGCCATGAGGCATATGCAAGAAGGGTACTTGAAATTTGTGGCATGCAAGATCGCAATCCAATTGATGCTTCAACGGAACCTCGTCTTGAGGTGAGCAAGATGGTGAAACGACTCGGCTATAGTGATAATGACAAGGAAGGAATTGTTGAAGACCGTAAGAGTACCTCGGACATGGCGTATTTCCTTGGTGGAAGCGTAGTATGCTGGATATCACGAAAACAGAAAGTGATGACATCGACTTCAAGTGAAGTAGAGTGTCAAGATGTGTGGCTAAGGCTACACGGTGATCTCATGGATCGAGATCCGAAACAAGTGGTGCTCAAAGTTGACAGCAGGTCTATGTTTTTTCTACGCGAGGATCCAGTGCGGCGTGACAGGAGCAAGCACATTGATACGATGTATCACTACATGAAGGATGGCGTGGAAGAAGGTAAAACGAAGGTCAACTACATTTTCACCGAAGATCAGCCGGCGGACTTGCTGACCAAGGCTTTGGATCGAGAAAAGTTCTTGGAGATGAGAAGAAGAATCGGCGTCGGAACTGTAACGTAACGATGTCGCGTTTAGGGGGCGATTGTTGGAATTAAACACGACAATAGTATTACGTCCGTGTCCTCTGCGTATACGTATACATGCGTGTCCGTGTTTGAATCTAAATCAGCACCCGAATAGGATTGGTATAGACGTCTTGGGTGAGTATATATATGTATGCCTCCCCTTGTAACTTGCATCGATCAGAGTTGAAATAAAGTGCAAGGCTCGACAGGAGCCTTTTGGCCAACTCGTCGAGTGTCTCCTGGGTTCTCGCCGCATAGATCGATCAGCCAAAGATCCTAGCTAGCATAGGAGGAACCATCCACTAGCCTGATAGGCTGATTCGTGTATACGTGCACGTTGCTGTCTACGTCTAAGTTTACCTCTCCGACTGATAGCTCGGAAAGCACTCGAGCTAGTATCGTACGTATGTATTGCCGGAAAGTACACGGCAACAACGTCGACGCCGGGTCTGGGCCAACAGCTGGCACGTCATCTATAGCCAAACTTATAGCTCGTAAGTACAATATATAGATGTAAATAAATACTAATTTATTGATACAAAGCCCACTATCCTCTCTCATAAAGTGTCTAGGAGCACGTGTTACAGTCGGCTGTTGGTTTGTAGTCCGCTTCGCTTCTCTCTATTCTTTCTATTCCAACTCATTACAAATATATTATTTTAAGTCTTACAGTCCGTCTACGTCATCTTATTGTACTTGTTACGAGGAGGTTATCATAAAAAGTGATGGGTTACTATGTCTAGTTGGATGGTACATAGCTGCAAATAATGAGAAGAAAAGTGGTTGGATATATGTAGGAGAATGAACTTAAACTAAATCTCTCCAACACAGATGCGAACTGAAATAGAGTTAGGCCATCCTTTATTGCATCTCTGAACAAATCGGCCGAAATGGAGGTCGATGTTTTAACAAATAACAACCTGCGTTGTTGTTTGCCTTATTTGAACCGCCCAAAAAGAATATCATCCCTAGATGCTCCAAAACAGATTAGTAACCTCGGAAGATAAAAAAATGAGACCCGCTTCGACAGACCCCCCCTAAAACCATAGAAAGACAAAGGGGTCATTTCACTGATTCGTGTACTGTTAGCCATAATCTTGACATCGTGGCGAACGTGCGAGAAGCCGAGTCTCTGAACGAGCAGTTGTGGGTCAGCCGCGTCGTGCGCTCGGCCGCAACGGAATCGAGAAAGTGATGTTAGTCGTGCATGTACAAGTGGTGGTTGTGGCCGTGCATGTAGTTGTTAGTGCATGCATGGGTGGATTAGTTAGCTAGTGACCGATATGGTCTGCGTGCGTGCGTGAGGCCAACGCCTCGTGTGCGAGTCGGCTATATAAGCCATGCCGGTGTGTGTAGCCGTGCTCCGGTGTGTTGTCGAGCGACGGGGGTGTGCCGAGCCAAGTGTGAGGGGCCTAGAAGATGTAGTCTCCGTCTGTATCGTGATGTGTGTCCGGTCAACGCGAGAGTTCTTCCGGGTTGTGTCGCGTGCGTGTGTACCTCATGTATGTGTTTGAGTCGTAGAGAGAAATAAAGTCAAGATACAGGCGTTGGTGCGCCGCGGCGTTCGTCGCCGGAAAGATCGTGGTATATCCTTCGTCTACCTTCGTCCGGCGTTTAGGTCGCCGGTGGGTTTGTCCCAACAGTTAGTATCAGAGCTTGATGGTCTTGGGCATGTTCGCCGTGTCGGAGACGTACAGGCGATGGCGATGTGACGGTCATGGTGGATGCCGAGGCGGCGCGCGGTGAGTCCGCAACGAGCACGGCGGAGGTGGACGTGTGCGGCAAGTGCACGACGACAACGAGCCGCGACGAAATCGCATCGACGGTGACCGGCGTCGGCGCGCCAGGTCGTGGCCGCGGCGATGGTGACAGTCGTCGGCACGCCAGGTCGAGTTTGTGGCCGTGACGACAAGAACAATGAGAGTTGCAACAACTCCGACGACGACGTGCGGCGAGTCCAGATGTGGTGGTACGGAGGTGTTGCGCGATGGCGAAGGCCTTAGCGGCGCGATGTGACACCGTGCGTTCGACGGGCGGAGGCCACGACAGACCTGTGTAGCGGCGCAGGGGCCACGGAGGCGCGTTATGGCTCGGCGACATGGTGCGGCTCGGCCGCGGAGGCCGCAGCAGCGTGGTACGACGACCATGGAAGCGACGACCATGCGAGCGGTGGCCGGCAACAAGACGGCGACGAGTACAAGACGACAACCACGACGAAGGCATTCAAGATAACGGTCGATAGCATTCATGTCAAGATTAAGGGAGGAACTGTTAGCCATAATCTTGACATCGTGGCGAACGTGCGAGAAGCCGAGTCTCTGAGCGAGCAGTTGTGGGTCAGCCGCGTCGTGCGCTCGGCCGCAACAGAATCGAGCAAGTGATGTTAGTCGTGCATGCATAAGTGGTGGTTGTGGCCGTGCATGTAGGCTGTTAGTGCATGCATGGATGGATTACTTAGCTAGTGACCGATATGGTCTGCGTGCGTGTGTGCGTGAGGCCAACGCCTCGTGTGCGAGTCGGCTATATAAGCCGTGCCAGTGTGTGTAGCCGTGCTCTGGTGTGTTGTCGAGCGACCGGGTGTGCCGAACCAAGTGTGAGGGGTCTAGAAGATGTAGTCTCCGTCTGTACCTGATGTGTGTCCGGTCGACGTGAGAGTTCCTCCGAATTGTGTCGCGTTCATGTGTACCTCATGTATGTGTTTGAGTCATAGAGAGAAATAAAGTCAAGATACAGGCGTTGGTGCGCCGCGGCATTCGTTGCCGGAAAGATCGTGGTATCTCCTTCGTCCGGCATTTAGGTCGCCGGTGGGTTTGTCCCAACATGTACGCATCTTGTTTTCTACGTATCAACCGGCCGTAGCAATACATGCGTCCATGCAAAAAAAAAATCATGCCCGCGAACCGTCCGCTTAAAGAAAAAAAAACTTCCAAGATCTATCTCCTTCTGCCCGACGATCACGTGGCGGCTCCCGATCCTACATCAGTTCCCAACTGATCGATCGTCGTCGGTGGCCGGACATGTGGAAGACCGTTATCTCCGTTGAGTACCTCTCCCCTTCTCACGCCACTTTTCACCTTCCGTGTCTCACGGCTCGGTCCCTCCTGTCGGTGACTGGCCAGACATCGGACGTTGCGGCTGCCGCAACCACCATAGTCGTCCCTCACCGCGGATCCGACACATAACCCCGATGGTCGCCGCAGTCGTCCCTCGTCGTCGATCCAGCGCATAACCCCGAGGGTCGTCGAAGTCGTCCCTCGTCGCGGATCTAGCGCATAACCCTGTGGGTGGCTTCATGAACTCCGTCTTGAGCTGCGACGTGGACACGGCCACATAAGGTTTGTGATCCAACCTTCGACGGATTGAAATGAGTTAGATTTTATTAAAGAAAAATCAGATTCAACATCATTAATCGGTATGATTCACTATATGAACACTTCTCCTGTATGAATGATGTGTGGTGTTGTTAGTGAGGTGTGTGGACATGAATCAAGAAACTTCACTAACGGGCGATGCGATTGATACTGATGAGGTCAGCCGGATCGATAAATACACGAGTAACAAAGATCATGACAACAATGACAACGAATCGTGGTCGTCATTTGATATCTTGCCTTCGAAGGATTTTGGAAATAATCAACATGGTGCGAACAGTGAAAATTTAAGTGATGTCTATTTTGAGTACATTTCTGAATTAAAAAAGTGGCACATGTCTAATTATTTGTGTATGTGCAATAATTTACAGGAACATGTGCAAGTTGACAATAAGAAAAAATAGTTTTGAGGAATCATTCGCTGATAACTTGAGTCAGATTAGTTGAAGCGTGTCGTACACCATGTAATTATATGCAATAAATGATAGTAATAGTAATTGACATTGCTTTATGTGTAAATTTGTAGGAGGAGTGAGATTGTCCTAGTGATGATTAGGACGAGGCACAGATGGACATTCAGGAGGCTCAAAACCAACAATAGCTGCTGGAGACACATTAGCAGATCATGGCTATGACATTTCGTTCCCAGGGGATGCATATAATTTCTACAGCACTGAGGGCAAAGAGCGTGGGTTCAACATCAGAAATCAAAGGGTGAAACGAGGGAAAGGTGCTTCTGGAATTATATGGTACATACGCATGATTTGCTTAAGGACAGGGAGAAGGCAGAGCAAATTCATAACCATTGAGGGGCGCACCCACAGGCTTAGACCTGAGACTCGTTGCTCCGGTTCGCATATGGTGGTGAAGTTCGAGAAAGCACGTGGAGTTTGGTTTGTCGCGGCATTCGTGGACAATCAGAACTACACGCTGGCTCGACCCGACAAGGTCCCATTTCTGTGGTCACACAGCCGGATTGGAGATGGCAATAGGGCAGAAATATTGGCGATGCAAGTGGCTGGGATCAAAAAGCATATAATGGTTGACAACTTTATCAGCAGGTACGGTTCGTACGATAAGTGCATACTTGTTGGGTGTGATGTTTGCAATCTGTGTTGTAGAGACAAAATGAAGCTCATTGCAATGGTGATGCTGAGACGACATTGGGCATCATGAGGAGCAGAAATGCTAAGGACCTTGATTTGTTTTTTCAATATGTGCTTGATAAGGAAGGGCGGTTCAAAAATATGTTCTAGTGCGATGCATAGTCCCGGGTAGACTATCAGGACTACGGAGATTTGGTTATGTTTGATAACACCTACAAGGTGAACAAATATGGTACGTTGTTCGTCCCTTTGTCGGTATTAATAACCACCGTTTCACCATCGTGTTTGGTTGCACCATAGTTTCTGACGAGACCGAAGGGACGTATCTGTGTCTGCTCCAAACATTTATGAGGTCAAACTGTGAAGTGAAGGCGAAGTCAAATATTACAGATGGTGGCGCTGTAATGATCTGAGCAATTCAGAGTGTCCTTTCTGATGTATACCATCGTCTTTGTTCGTGGAATATAGAGAAAAATATGCAGAGGCACCTACATTACAAGTCATTGGATGAGTTCAGGTCGCTCCTGTACTATGTGACCTCTCAAGACAACTTTGAGCAGAGATGGTCCGCTTTTGTTGCTAAATGGAGGACTGATATAGGAAGATGAGACTTTGGGTAGCGTCATATCTTCCGGATGGGTTTTTTCTTGGAATGTGAAGTAACGAGAGAAGCGAAAGCCTTAAGTCCCGCCTGCACCTCCATATGGACTATGGTACGATCATAGTTGATTTGGTAGTACATTATGAGAACTGTATAATTCATCTCCATGAGAACGAGGCGCACGATGACTGTGATGCTATTCAGAAACTACCACCAGCGGTTACTGCATATAAGGCCATTGAGGAGCATGCTGTCGTCGGTTTTACTCATGCTAACTTCTACATTCTGCAAGATGATCTAAAGAAGATGGGACAGCTGGAGATATTTGAGACGCTCGTGAGAATCGAGCGTCACACATTCATCATGACATGGCAGGATAACCATAAGTTCACGTATAATGTCCAATATGAACCAGGTACCTTTGTAGAGACGATATCATGCACTTGTCTCAGGATGGTTCAGAAAGGGTTGCCTTGCAAACACATCCTCTCTGTTCTTTATCATCTAAACATATATGAAATACCAAAGTTTTGTATCCTCCATCGGTTATCCAAGAAATGCAAGAGATGGGCTGCCTGTGCAACGAAAGAGTGATACGCTTGGCTGGGGTTGGTCAGAGCCAGAGCAGAGAGAACGGTACAGTCAAATAACCATAAAAACAGCAGAAGCTGCTCATATTGCATCTAATGATGCCATCTTGTTCGCTGAGCTGATGAAGTGTGTGGACGATATAAATCTGAAGAAAAAGATTCTGGAAGAGGAATTGATTGTCCGTAGAAGGTATGCTAAGAAGAATGCAATTCAGGCGGATGAAGGTGCAACTGGTATACATGATCTCGAGAAAGTATCTACGAAGGTTCCACCTAAGAAATGGAGGTCCAAGGGAGGCTCCCACGTTAAAAAAATGGAAGACCAAGAGATTTTAGGGAGAAGAAAAATGGCTCTTTGTGAAGTTTGTGTAAGACTGGAGGTCATAACAAGCTGACATGTAAGCTTAATGAAAAGTAAGTTCTAAATTTATAGTTTTTTTGTGTTGCTTCCTCCATTATACCGTTTACATGTTTTCGTGTAGTTATTTATCTTTTCTTCACGAACCAGGCGTAGGCATGCAGTTTGAAGTGTGCGAAGAAGTAATATGATAGCACATTTTCAAAGAAGGAATATGATAACACTTGTCACATCAGAAGAAGTGTTTTGATTATGTTTGCTCAAAATATTTGTGTTCAATTAAATTGATATGTATTTTTGAATGAGTTCATTTGAGTATATTGATAAATATTGCTACGTGAATGAGTTTCAAACACTGCAATGGTCGGAGCAATGATTTATAACACTCGTCTTTAATATTGTTGTGTGAATGTGTTTAATTTAGTAAACTAATTTTTAATACTGTTATGTGAAATAATTTGTTTAACTTAATAAAAAATAGCCCATACCACTAGATGGTGCGAAACATCACGCAACAACGGGGCATTGGCACACACTAAGTCACAAGTAAGCTTACTACAGCTGGGGCGCGCGGCTATTTAAGCCAGTTTGGGCGTCCTTCCGCGGGCAAGGTGGGACTAAAAGAGGGCGTGCACTCGCGGGGGGGGGGGGGGGGGACGTTACAAAAAATGGATGACCAAAATATTTTAGGCAGAAGAAAAATGGCTCTTTGTGCAGTTTGTGTAAGACTAGAGGTCATAACAAGCAGCCATCTAAGCTTAACGAAAAGTAAGTTCTAAATTTGTATTTTTTACGGTGCTTCTTTCATTATACCGTTTACATGTTTTCATGTAGTTATTTATCATTTCTTCAGGAACCAGCCGTAGAGATGCAGTTTCATGTGTGCGAAGAAGTAATATGATAGCACATTTGCAAAGAAGGAATATGATAACACTTGTTAGATCGGAAGAAATGTTTTGATTATGTTTGCTCAAAATATTTGTGTTTAATTAAATCGATATCTATTTTTGAATGAATTCATTTGATTACACTTATAAATATTTCTACGTGAATGAGTTTCAAACGCTGCAATGGTGAGAGCAATGATTTACAACACTCGTTTTTAGTACTGTTATGTGAATGAGTTTACTTAAGTAAACTGATTTTTAATACTGTTATGTGAAAGAGTTTGTTTAACTTAATGAAACAAATAGCCCATACCATGGATCCCGTCCGCTATATGGTGCGAAACATCACGCAACAATGGGGAATTGGCACGCTCTAAGTCACAAGTAAGCTTACTACAACTGGGGCGCGCGGCTATTTAAGCCAGTTCGTGTGTCCTTCCGCGGGTAAGGTGGGACTAAGAAACACTACAAGGAATATGCTAATACACGACGCTATTTTTTCGTCGCTACATCGTCACGGTTTTTTGATTTACGACGATCTCACGACGAAAAACCAAGCGTCGAAAACGGAGCGTCACAAATGAACAGCAGCGACGTTTTGATCAAAATCGTCGTAACTTTTACGACGATTCCTCTATCGTCGTAACCTTTACGACGATCCTAAATCGTTGTTGGCAATCAAACCCAGTCCTACATGGCAAAATTACGACGAAATCGAAACATCATGGTTGAAATCAGCCCGACCCATTTCAATTGATCACATGGGCTGATTTTATTTTTTTGGGCTTTTTCTTATTGGGCTTCTTTTGGGCCTTAGCCTATTTAAAGCCACTTTAGTATGTTTTTTTCGATTTTTTTATCATTATAATTTGGCCCCTGGCCTTTTAGTGCCCAAATACATTTGGTCCAGTTTCAGTTTTGGCCTTTTTCCATTTTGGAATTCAGCAACTTTTTGTTCCAGAACATGGTTTCATTTCTATTTGTTGGGCCTTTGCAACCCAATTATTTGTCCAATATTAAATCCAACACTATTTCATATTCAAATCAAGAATACTCCAAGTCAAATTAAAATCATCCATCATATAACATCACATAATACATCTCCGAGGTTTACATAACACAATAACTCATCTCATAAATACATTTCCTTACATAGGAATATAGCAAGAACGGACAGAAATGCAAAATAAAACAATGACACATCTGCTAACAATGGAGTTCATTCCACTCTCCTATGAGATATAAGTTCAGAAATTTTTATGTTGTGTTGATTTGAATGTCCCCAGTAGGCATCATCGACATCTTCTCATCACTTTCCTAGCAACAGAAAAAGAGACAAAACAAAAAACATTAGACCAGATAGGAGCTTCAGTAGAAGAGCAAACCAAATTGAATCAAACATAGACCGACATTTGCATATGGATATTTTTGTTTGACTCGTTTACTGCTCCTACCAATAATTCTAAGAACTGCACTTCTGAATCTACTAGTACTTAACAGAGTTAACGTGAATACATTCAGTTACTTGAGTATACTGACATACATGGTCACTCTAAGATAAGTTGCACACAAAAATAATAATATTCAGGAAAACATTGAAGGAAAACAAGTATGATGCACTAGTTGATCGTATAATCCGTCAATGTTCAGCAGACCAACTTGATACACAGTTGCGAGAAAGACATATACCAAGAATAAATACTAGTTACAGAAAACGCAATACATGAGTCGACATTGTTGATTACTGAATGATCAACTCCCACCCACATAAATAGCATAGCAACATGCATGTATAGCGCATCATCTTGATTTACTCCCTGATGGCAGTTAGTAAAGCGCGATGAATCGACGAAATTTTAGTACAAACTGCCATCTACTTGTATTCGTGTTTGAGAAGAAAAATCTAAAAATTACTGTGCCAGATAGTAACAATATGTAGTAATATTATTTATAATTAATCGGAGGACACGCAGTGTCAGATGTTGTTCCCTTTGTAGATCTATACAGGTACCAATCATGCATATATGGATCTGGGCACATGTCCAGGTGACCACATAATAATAACTATTAATATTATTTGGAACAATGAGTGACCACACTGGGGTTGGTTGTGCTACTAGTTAAAGCTTAAGATGGCGCTGTGTATTTTCCTTTTTCATCAGATTGTCCTTTCTATGGATAAGCAAAAATAAATCAAACAGAGTCGCTCTTGAGAGTTCACCCGGACAGGAAACTAGAGCTAATTTAACAGTAAACCAGATCTTATAATTTACTTGTTACTAAAACTAGTAATATGGAAAGGAAAGGAAAGGCACGTAAAATGTGAAGATACCGGTGTTGACAGGGCCGACGGTGGCCTGCTTGTAGAGGCTGTAGAGGCAGAGCTTGCTCTCGTTGGTGGTGGTGTCGGGCAGCGTCTTGGCCTTCTCGGCGTACTCCTCAAATTCTTCCTAAAGAACATTAACATGGCAAGCACAACAGCATAAGTAATAACCGACAGTGACAGCCGCTGCTAACTCGGCTCGTCAGCTAGTTCGCCGGTGGTTCCGAGGCAGAAGACACAGTAAGAAATCCCAAAATAGTGTGAAAACTAAACTGTTTCGCAAAATAATACGTGTGGAGATCAAATTTCAGCTGTTAATTGCTGGTCTGTATCTGAGCCCTGAAGTTGAACAGATCCAAACATCAACAAGCCCTGAATTTGCAGGTAAACTAAGTATCCTGAACATTATTCATGGAATTAATCTCCAATTGGTACGACGACAGAGATAATTACATGAACAAGCACAGCAAGCGAAGCTAGTCAACTACCACCTAAAATGGGGACTGAACAAACACATGGTGAATGTGCAACACCACACTGCACAATATCGATACGACAAGCAAAACGAGAGGCTGCACATATATTCACGTAAGTTCCGCTTAACGAGAACATGAAAGAACACCGCACAATAAATGCTCTGCTTGATTGTTTATTACCTATGCTACAAGTTTTGCGTAAAAATATGGTACACACATGAAAGTAGACCTGGTCGGTTAAATTCAACAGATGAAGTCTGCTTTGCTGAGGAAATGCCGTCTACACAGAAGTCACCTTCTTTCTTCTTTTCTAATTTGTCAATATGAATCTACTGCTCCCTTGTACAGGTGGTTGTTACATGAAAAGAGGTATGTCGCAAAATCCCAGGGGAGCTGAAGATGCGCAGTGTAGAGAAGAGACTGTCAAACTTCTTGTGGAACAGAAGAAGATTTGCAGCATTTGTACACTGCACAGTAGGAGGCCAACAGTCCACAAGATCGAGTCTGAAGTTCCAAGCCTATTCAAGCAGAAGACTGCATCAAGGTCTGCTTATAGATTTAATTTCTAGTTGCACATATTAACAAGGAAACTGGTTATTTGCGCAGCCAAGCTGCTCTTTGGATATCAAAATTTCAGACCATTTACTCCCAAAATTGCTAGTCCACAAGCTGAACTAGACATCTTACAGTACAAAATGCCCCTCCAGCCCACTACTAGTCAACCTCTGATAAAAAAGAAGAAGAAGCCTTTTAACAGAGAAAGAGAATAGAAGGAAAAGAAGAGGAGGCTGAAGGAAAAGCACTACTCTCTACTAAGACATATCATATCACAGAAGCTCCTACTAATCATCAATTATCACCTGTGGCAGACACACTTGTAATGATAGGCACTATTCATGGGGTCATTTGCATCCACCGGAACTTGCTCAGCGGT
This sequence comes from Hordeum vulgare subsp. vulgare, assembly GCF_904849725.1. Lineage (NCBI taxonomy): Eukaryota > Viridiplantae > Streptophyta > Magnoliopsida > Poales > Poaceae > Hordeum > Hordeum vulgare. The sequence goes on along the minus strand of NC_058522.1, from coordinate 132,889,194 downwards.
ACACTTGGATCGACACCCCCTTCACATGTTGTACGTTCATATGGGAGAAATTGAGCCAATGAGCATTCTCCTTGCATACTAGTTCTGAAAATTGTTTATTAGGATTAAGGGGAACATGCAATTGTTGTATAGTTCTGAAAATGAATTGCTTTCAAGTGGCTAAGTTGCCATGAATAGATTTCAGTGAAAGAGCATTTGACTATCGACAAGGAAGCCTCGGGTGAGTTTATTAGGATTAAAAATATGGTGCATGTCTTCTCTGCAGTGCTGAAGGTTGGAAAGGGCCACCCTAATGGTTGAAAATATAGTTGTGAAAATGATCTCCTAAGTTGCCATGAAAAGTTTTTTGCTTAGAATTTAGATGCGGTTTTGACTGCTTTCGTCTGTGACGGCTACTAAACTGGCTTATGATAAGTTTTTCGAGTGTAACAGCTAAGCAAAAGAAATGAGAAGGTTTACTTATCAAGGGACAATCTATCAATTTAAGGCCCCAACTTAGCACTGTTAGCACCATTGGATCAAAGAAGGTTTACAGTCAAGCTGCTTCAAACAAGTTACCGAGGTGGAAGTAACTCACAGTAACTGAAGCATAAGTCTGACTTATGTTTGGTTCGGCCAGAGACTAGGTACATACTAAGCACTAGATTGACCAGCTGTCAAACAATTGCTCGAGTCTGCTTATGAAAAGGGACTCGAAGTTTGAGCCGATGCTATGCTGTCTCTTGCATTAATATGTCTGTTTGATTTTGTTTCCGTATATCTGTGATCACCAGCAGAATTTTGAGCTATAATTTTATAGAGCAGAGATATCTACATGCCCTGTGTTGCCCTCTTTTTAGTGTTTCAAAGAAATTGGTGTTTTCTGTGAGTACTTATTTTGACAAGAGCTTCTTGAGTTTACACATTAGTCATTTTTCAGGTGTTCTGGTTTATTCTAGGAAAGACACGCATTGATGAATATCAAAGGATACAATGCCAGATATCCCAAAGATTGTATTAGAATTGTTCGAACAGATGAAAAAACCGTTTAGCTTGACTAAGGGCAGGGCCGTATGAACCAGAGTTACTTGTCCCAGTCAAGCCCTTCCCAATTATGAAGCTGCCTGAGGTCCAAATATTCCTTCCTCTGTGAAATCATGGCATTTAGATAGAGCTAGCCCCCCCAGCCAATGCGCATCCACCGGACATCCAGCCAGGTGAGATCTGGAGTAGCGAGCTTGAGCAAACAAGTTGACTGAAAGCGCAATGGCAGAAATCAGTGGAGAGGGGGGTTGACGGGGCCAGGCCAATGCACGCACCAGATGGGGGAAGCAGTCCTCGGCGGCGCGGCGCGGCACGGAGAACATGTGCGGCATCCTCGCGAAGTGCTGCTTGACGGTGTCGCCGTCCTTGCCGCCGCTCCCGTCGTCCGTGGCCTCGCGCATCCACCGGACAAGCTCCTACGGATCAAGCCGAGGCTTGGTTAGCAAAACGACGCATGGAAACCGAACCGAATCGAACAGAGCTGGCATTGCGGGCCTCGGAGCACCGGCACGCACGCACCTCGTTCTCGGGGAGCAGGGAGAGCTGCGCGTACACCTCGTCTATGGACGTGTCCTCCTGCGAACAAGTGGAAAACCAACCAACCAATGACGGAGTGAGCCCGGCGCCATGGTCGCGGGTGAAAGGACACACCATCGAACAGGGGAGCGACAGACGGACACATTGAAGCACGGAGGTCGTCGTGCTTGTCGAAGCGGTCGAGGAGGGTGCCCATGCGGTAGTCCCCCATCTGGATCACCCCGCTATGGAGGCTGGCGAGGATCCATGGCCGCCGCGGGTGGAAGCTCAGGCCCTTTACCCTGTTGCTCTTGGTCTCGAACTTGGTCAGCATCTTCCGTTCCCGTCCCCCGGAGTGGATGGATCTCCGCGGAGGCGGGAGGAGTTGGAGGAAGGGGGCAGATGCCGGCCAGGCAGTCGGTGAGATGCTCCGGATCTGGGAGGCGGAGGAGAGGAGAGCGTGCAGCGGCGCCGGATCTGGGAGAAGACTGGGGTGGCGGCTCTCGATCAGAGGTGGGGGAGCCGGTGGCTCTGGTGGCGGAGGGGAGAGGACTGGATCGGGAGGAAGAGCGCGATGGGGGGTGTGAGCTAGGGTTTGGGCTGTGGGTGGGGTATCTTTTTTTTAGATAGATGGATGGATGGATGTGGGTTGGATATATGGATGGATGGATGGATGGACGATATGTCATCGATCTATGGGAAGATTTCTCATTGGTTCGAAAAATCAATGATTCAAAATAGTTTTCAAGTAATAAAAATAGAGGAATTTCGTGAAGCATTTATTAGAAATATTTTGCAAAAGGGCACCACATAAATTTTCACTAGAGTTAGACTATATTTTCTGGATGAGGATCAATTTGTATGCATTTCCGCTCTTTCTAGCTTTTTTTAATCATTTTCCGAGTGGCAAAAATGGGGTTTTTTGTGAAGAACCTACCAAATATTTGTTGCAAAATCGGACTCCATCATTTTTCTAAAATACTAGTCCATATGACGATCTCATCTTATGCGGTTACGACGTTTTTGACTCACAAACTAGGCGGGTTTGGCGCGTGACATAGAATGGACCCACGAGTGACATGTCAATATAGTTAGAACATGTTACGGCATTTTTATAATCGTCGTAAAAGTTATGACGATCTCATCTTATGCGGTGACGATGTTTTTGACTCACATCGTCGTAATTTATATGTAGATTTGATCCCCTCAAACGGTTTACGACTATCTCGGAAGAATTCGTCATAGATTTATGACGAATTCATCAACAACGTCTTAAAAACGTCATGTATGAGCATATTTCTTGTAGTGAGAGGGCGGACACTCACCGGGGGGGGGGCGTGGGTGGTGGGGCGGTGCCGAATGCATGGCTACATTGGTGGGCCGGTTGGCGACGACAGAAATATTACACCCAATGGGCCGATCGACGAAGCTGGGCTGATCGGCCCCTTAGGCTCTGCACACCCTGCGGACACGGGCATCCAATATTTAGTCCCACCTCGCTGAGCAAAGGGCACGCCGACCAGTTTAAATAGCAGCATCGGCGTTTGACCCCAAGTTTCTATTACATATATATCACATCCTCTCTCGGCCCAGTTGGACCCTGCTGTTGGACCCCACTGTTGACCGATGTGATGAAATTTCTCAAAAGTCCGTGACCGAGCAGCCGTGGGTGGGCTTATTTATTTATTTTTATTTTTAGCTTCATTTTTATTTAATCTGTTTAAGCTGTTGCCTATGTTTTCTTTAAAGTCGGCGGCTCAACCGCGGCGGCGACATGTAATATGTCATTATAAAAATAAATAATTTCTCATGCCTATGTATTCTTTAAAGTCAGCGGCTGAGCCACGGCGGCACCAAGTAAGATGTCATTATAAAATGAAATAATATCTCATAACGATATAAAAGTAATGTCTCATAATGCATAATCATGTGCCATTATAATAATGAAAGAACAAACTATGGAACAAGGTAGGGAAACCTTCTATGGGGCAAAAACACTACCCTATTCTCCCGCTTATTCCTTCTCCTAATTTTCAGAATTTTTCCTTTCACCTTGTCCGGCCTATTTCTCTCTGAGAAAAGAAGTTCAACGAGAATACGTCCCCTTGCACCATTAATGTTGTTCTGATTAAATTCAGCTTTCCAACGTTCTCCGTCCCAGTTTTTGATACATTTTATTATGAAAAGTCGACAAGACACTCTGAAATAACAACGTGAGTCAAGTAATGATGAATAACACAATTACATACGCATACGAAGAATGAAGTTACCCGTCGTGTTGTTTTGACATATCATACTCGTTTATTGGCCATGAAGAAACATCGGGAAAAGTTGTTTCTAGTGATGAGTTTACCTCCTCCGTACATTTAGCAATTTCCGCCCTCTGAAAAAACATATTCAAAGCAAGATTCGAACATGTTTCGAAAGCAATAAAGTTTTTCATGCAATGATAAACTCGATAGTTACCATCGTAGCAATCTTTGCACGAACGCTCTTGCTGATTGGACCAAAAGAATGCAAAGATTGAAATTATTTCTTTATTGTGTGCATGACAACGGTTATCCAATGATGATTGTCCACATTAAAAGGAAAATAAGCATACAAAACGGCAAAATTATGAATCTAAAACTCACCCCGTACTTCAAGATCGTTATATATTATGAAGACACATTTCAAACGAAATACCTTGTCTTCTGCAAAATACTCTTCAGTTACACTATCCACAGTTTTTGATTTACTTGTGAATTGTTCCATATAAAGTCTCTTGGAGTTCTTAACCTTTCCTGAAGCACGTAGTTGCAGCCAATGGGGATCCATGAGGATACTATGTGGCGATCAGCACGATGAGCATGATAATGCATGTGCTTGCAGTAACAATTGATCATCTGTGAAAATTAATTGCACAAATAATACATTAATTGACAAACTCGCATAATAAGAAACAACTTAAGAATGAAAAACAAACATAATACTCATACTTACAGCACCATTCAACCATTCACGCTTAGTGAGGGCACTAAGCATTTCTGCTGAACAAATTTCCCCATCCATTCCCCCATGCTAACCACAGTTTGCCTACGATGCTTCATCGACTTTATCAGTGTCTCGATAAAAACCGTTGAAGCCTCTATGTGATCCTTGTTAATGTTCTCGGTATTTGCAAGAACCAAATTAGTTCAAAATAGACCTACACCAAATTGAACAGTGAATTAAATACACTTGGTTAAATAACTATAATTGTTAGGACACAAATACTTGTATAGTGAACTTACTTTTCTTGACATGCTTGAATGAACCGTTCTTGTCATATGGGGAACAAAATAATTTTGATGGATTCTGCTTCCGCTTCTCATCTATTTTCGTAGTCCCATTTTCTTTCGTATTTTTGCAAATAGTTCTCAAGCTATCAAATGTATTTTCTGACAGTTGTGGCAACTTTCCATTCACCGGGGTTCGAGTAACATAAGGAAACTCTTCCGTCGCTAAAGATGCAGAACATGCGGCCGAAATGTTACCTTTATCTTCAATAACGAAGGGATTGCTTGCATCACCTATACCGGGAGTACTATACTTTGTGTCCTTGTCATCATGGAACATCGTACCCTTCTCACCCGTGAACGATGCTTGCTTCTTCTCCTTGGTACGTTCAGCCGACGGAGGTGAATTAACTTCATCAATATACTTTGCCTTATACTTCCTCATCCACTCATCACTTTCATTTAAAAAACGCAGTCGTCATCATCCTTTTTGTTTGATGGTTTGAATATAGGACCTTTTCTTGAGTATCTGCAAAGAAAACATCCAAAACGTTAAGCACTCATCAACATTGTGTCCATGTAAACATAAAATAAATTACCATTACAGATTATTACCTCGGGACATTCATTAGGAATGAGACAAATTTCATTCTGCATCTTCTATGGATTTCATGACTTGATCGAGTGTGGTGTCCCTGCTTGATGAAGCCTCAGTGTATTGCCTTTTCCACTACCTTTACAATTTTGTGGCTCTAGTTCTTCCTCTGAAATTATTCCTTCTTTGGCTATTTGAGCGTTTCTATACTCCTCGCTAATGTTGTCATAAATCTGTGAAATATTTAATAAATTCGGAAAGTATTCTCAGTGTTCAATTATGTACTCAAATATATGTATGATGTTCGAGCCTTAAACATTTACCTTTCCATGACCACGATCGTTCTCTGTGTCGTACTTGTCATTCTTCCTTGCCTCAATATCAGACGAGTTTATCATAAGAGGATACTCAGACGAAAGAAGGTATGTTTCTACGATTGTCGGTTGCACTTTATCCCAATACATGTATTGCATGAACATCAAAATATTTAATCACCATAAAAATACAAAAATATTATTATAAACCCACAAATTAAAAATATAGTTTACCTGAATGAGCGCCAGGTTTCCCACCGGCCATTTGAATTTTGAGAGACCTTTTACCGTGTTTGTGATGCCACTCACGCACACGCTAACGTGAACGTGGTCCAATTATATGACTTTATGACATCTACATCCTCCACCAACTTGTAAAAGCTATGAGGGACATGTTTGGTCGAGTGCGGTGCGATGACTGTGACTAACAGAACCAATACATCTCTCCTCACAAAGTCATTGTCATAAGCCCCACTACTAACAATGTGTTCGATTAAGTCATCTATCACTATTTCTTTATTCCTTTGTATCCAAAAAATGAGAAGACACCATCTCCTTTGCTTCAACCCCTACTTTTCCTAATACTTTTGTCACATATTTTTCCTTATTCTGTAGGGAAAATATGTGAAATGCATCATTAGTGTGCAGTGTTATGTCACTATTTTCATATGCATAATGAAACTTTTCTTAGTGACATCATATGATTTAATAATGAATTTTAACAGACACTTCCATATTTGAACACTAGGTATGACCAACATTTTTTTGCAAGCCAGTTCCACCGAGCCGCTTTCGTTGCCTAATGGTCAATTTATTCACCAATGATCACCACTTCTCGACACACCAAAATATTTCACCATATTCATCCATACTAAAAAAATACACTAAATATTAGATATTTGACACAGTCTATAGTTATAAAAACTTAGCATAAAAAATTGTGTATTCGCTCGCATACCTTCAGGTCGTCGTGGGTGCCGTCATTTCATAAAATGCCGGGGGGGGGGGGGGGGTAGGAGAGCTCCAAGAATGGCGCAACGGGCGTGGAAATTTGTCAATATGAAGCGGGCGACATGATATGTAAATAGTGTCAACAAAAAATATCTCTTACATTATCTTGTGTGCTGACGGGGGCCAAGAGCTCAACAGCTGATGGCTTCAAGACTAGAGATGGCGGGGTGTTGTCCTGGGTTTGTGGAGGGCGACAATGCTGGAGGCTGGCAGCGACAGCGGGATGGCAGGAGCAATGGGCTGGGTTAGGGTTTGTGGAGGGCGTTGGTGTTCGAGGCTGCAGCGATATCGCCGCAAAGCAGCGAGACCGCGGGATGGCGGGAGCTGCAGGCTGGGTTAGGGGTCGTGAAGGGTGGCAGTGTTGTAGACTGGCCGTGATATCACCGTATGGCGGTGATACCGCGGGATGAGGGGGCATTGTGCTGTGATAGGGTTCGTGGAGGGCGGCGGTGTGAAGGCTAGCGGAAAGATCGTGGCTGAAGACTAGCGTCATGATTGTGGGATGGGTGACGTGATCGTTCAAACACCACATGCACATACGCAATTCGAGGGATATTATCCTCGATCGGGTACCACGGTGACCATGCGACGGGCCGGATTGGTTAGCACTCATAGCCTTGGGGTGGCCGGCGTATGAATTAGTCCCACCTCACCCCGGCCATATGTTTTTGAGCTCCACTAGTAGAAAAAGGGTCTTTCGGCCGAGGGCCGAAAGACCATTATTCCCAGTTCAAATCAAAACCGGGACCAATGGCAGGCATTGGTCCCGGTTCGGTTCACCTCACTAGTCCCTGTTCGGGGAAAAACCCGGGACTAAAGATCCAGCGACTCCCACGTGGCATGCCGCGGATCATTAGTCCCAGTTTGTGGCACCAACTGGGACTAAAGGAAGGCTACTAGTCCCGGTTTTAGAGAAAAACCGGGACTAAAGTTCTGTCTATATATACCATCGCCCATGCCCACTCTTTCTGTTTTTTGGGTGAAGTGTGCCCATGCCATATGCCACCCTTGCCGCCCTAGTTCATGCACTAGACGTGTTCGATGAAATGCCCGAGCCACACTAGTTAAGCTTTCTCCTCTCCAAACTCGACCTCCAAACTCCATTTTCCTCAATATTTGTCTACGTTTGGCCGTGCACCAACTCTACAAGTGTTTTAAAAGGTTAGCTACTTCATCCTTTCATGTGTCACTGCTAGTTTAGCTCATTTGAAATGCTCAAATTAACTTCTTAGAGTCTGCACATGGGTAGGGTGCCGTCCCGTGCCCGTGCTCACCGTTGTCGATTGCCCCACGCCGATCTCGTCGCGAGCACCACCGTGGTGAGCCTCTTGTTCTTGTCTTCTTTTTAAAAGAAAAAAAATCTTACTTGTATGATTTAGATACATACTTGTATAAATTACTTACTTTTATTATTTTTTGTTATTATATAGTACGATGGTTTTGGTATCCGCCTCCGTCGGCCCTCGTCCTATCTATGATTCGGATGTGGTATATATTATCTTTTATAACTATTTGTTTTATTTATTGTTTATGACAATTATGACGACCAACGTGACATATATTTTTTAATCTAGGAGGTAGTTGAACCGGAAATTCCAACCCACATAGAAATTCTTCTCTAGAAGTTAATTTGGCTAAAAAAGAAAACAAATACTTGAAGGAAAAATTGAAAATAATTGAGGACAAGAATATGGAACTGGACTTGCATGTCGCCGATGTCTTCGTTGATCGCAAGATTAAGATCGATGCGATGTTGTTGAAGATGGATGCACAGCGCTTGAAGATGGATGCAATGCGCTCGAAGATGGATGAAATGCGCTTGAAGATTAGGAATATTAGAAAATATGCCATTGATAAAGAGGCTTGGTATCATTATGCTGTTGGGTCAATTGTTACCTTAGTTGCGATTTTGATCGCATTTGTTGTTGCATTTAAATGTTTTACATAGTTGTGTGTTGTTTTATGAGAGAACTTTATGTATTTATTTTTGCAATAATAACGTTTGATCACTACTAAGCTTTGGTTTTAATGTGATTATGAACTTGTATTAATTTGGTCATTTCTTTATTCATGATGTTCTGCAATGGTTTTTTGATATACTTAACTTCATAATAGAGATGAACCGCTAATGGATGTACGGTGACCGGCGTACTTCGGAGTACATTACGAACCGGGACTAATTAATGCCCGAGTCACACTAAAGTTCACACAAAATGGTATACTCTCCCGAGGTTAGCAACTTTCTTCATGTGTAATTGATACAAAAATATTGCATGTGTCAATGTACGGTGGTCATTTCACTATTCATGTATGATGCCAGATCGATGCACAGAAGCGATGGATGTACGGCGAATGACGCGCTTCCGGATTTATTGCAGGCCTGCATAAATTTATCGATGTGTCTGAGGGAAACAAAGTGGATAATTGTATGCCTTGTCCATGTGTTGGCTGTCGAAACGTGAAGGAGTACTCTAGCTCGAAACCATTCATCTCCACTTGCTTCAGAAAGGTTTCATGCCCTCATATTATTGTTGGACCATGCACGGAGAAAGAGGGGTTACGATGGAAGACAATGAAGAAGAATATGATGATGACAACTATCCTATGTTCACTTAAGAACACGATGATACTACAATGGAAGACAATGAAGAAGAAGGAGGTGAAGAACAACCGGCATCAGATGAGCCCGCTGATAGTATTGGTCGGGTCATTTCTGATGCAAAGAGAGAATGCGATGCAAAAAAGGAGAATCTGAAGTTGGAGGCCATGCTAAAGGATCATAAAAAGTTGTTGTACCCAAATTGCGAAGGTGGTAGCACAAAGCTCGGTACCACACTGGAACTGTTGAAATGGAAGGCATAAATTGGTTTATCTGACAAGATATTTGAGAAATTACTGAAAATATTGAAGCCGAAGCTTTCAAAGGATAACGAATTGCCCGAGACTACGTACGAAGCAAGAAGGCTATCTTCCCTCCTGGATTAGATGTGCAGAAGATACATGCATGCATTAATGACTGCATCATGTACCACAGTGAGAAGTACGAGAATATGGATAAATGCCCGGTATGCACTGCAAGTCGGTACAAGATCAAGCAGGATGACCCTGGTGATGTTGAGGGCGATGACGAGCCCCATGGAAAGAAGGTTCCTGCTAAGGTTATGTGGTATGCTCCTATAATACCACGGTTGAAAAGTTTATTCAGAAACAATGAGCATGCCATGTTGATGCGATGGCACAAAGACGAGCGTAAGAAAGACGGGAAAAAGTTGAGACACCTCGCAGATGGGTCGCAGTGGAGGAAAATCGAGAGGGAGTGGCTGAACTTTGCAGATGACACAAGGAACTTATGGCTTGGTCTAAGTACAGACGGCATGAATCCTTTTGGGGAGCAGAGCTGCAGTCAGAACACCTGGCCCGTGACTCTATGTATCTACAACCTTCCTCGTTGGTTGTGCATGAAGCGGAAGTTCATTATGATGCCAGTGCTCATCCAAGGACCGAAGCAACCCGGCAATGACATTGATGTGTACCTAAGGCCATTAGTTGATGAACTTTTCTAGTTGTGGGCCAAACGAGGTGTACGTGTGTGGGATGAGCACAAACAGCAGGAATTTGACCTACGAGCATTGTTGTTCGTAACCAGCAATGATTGGCCTGCTCTTAGTAACATTTCAGGACAGTCAAACAAGGGATACAATGCATGCACACACTATTTAGATAAGACTAAAGGTACATATTTGGAAAAATATAAGAAGGTTGTCTACCTAGGGTTTCGTCAGTTTCTACCGACCAATCATCCCGTAAGAAAGAAAGGCAAGCATTTCAACGGTGAGGTAGATCGCCGAAGAAGCCTAACCTCCCTACTGGTGATGAGTTATTGGCTATGGTCAAGGATTTGGATCAAATAGTAATCTTTGTAAAGGGTCCTGGTGGTCAATCTGTTCCAAAAGACGACGTTACCGGACACGTGCCCATGTGGAAAAAGAAATCTTTATTTTGGGAGCTACCCTATTGGAAACACCTAGAGGTCTGGTGTTCAATCGACGTGATGCATGTGACGAAGAATCTTGGCGTGAACCTGCTAGGCTTCCTGGGTGTGTATGGGAAGTCAAAAGATACAAGAGAAGCACGGGAGGAGCAACAACGTATGAAAGACCCATACGACAAGAAGACTGATAAACGACGTCAATACTTAAGCAGCTACGCTCTTACCAAAGCAGAGAAGGAAATCTTTTTTGAATGTCTGAGCAGTATGAAGGTCCCCTCTGGCTTCTCGTCTAATATAAAGGGAATAATAAATATGGCAAAGAAAAAATTCCAGAACCTGAAGTCTCATGATTGTCACGTGATTATGACGCAGTTGCTTCCGGTTGCATTAAGGGGGCTTCTACCGGAAAATGTTCGATTACCCATTGTGAAGCTATGTGCATGCCTCAATGCAATATCTCAGAAGGTAATCGATCGAGAACGTCTGGAAAGGCTACAGAAGGATGTGGTCCAATGACTTGTCAGTTTTTAGTTGGTGTTCCCCCCGTTCTTCTTCAATATTATGACGCATCTCCTGGTTCACCTAGTCGACGAGATTTCCATTCTCGGTCCTGTATTTCTACACAATATGTTCCCCTTCGAGAGATTCATGGGAGTCTTAAAGAAATATGTTCATAACCGTGCTAGGACAGTAGGAAGCATCTCCAAGGGCTATGGAACAGAGGAGGTCATTGGGTTATGTGTAGACTTTCTTCCTGACCTTAAGCCGATTGGTATTCCTGAATCGCGGCATGAGGGAAGACTGAGTGGAAAAGGCACACTAGGAAAGAAAGCAGTGATATGTAGGGAAGGGCATTCTTTCACTCAAGCACACTACATAGTTCTAAAAAGTTCCACCTTCGTGGCTTCGTATATCGAGGAGCACAAGAATTTTGTACGCTCCGAGTTCCCGGGGAAGGCTATCTCTTGGATTGAAGAAAAACACATGAATATTTTCGGCAGTTGGTTGCGAGCATGTCTCATGAATGAGAACGCTGTTGGAGATCAAGTCTACTTGTTGGCCGCGTCACCTTATTCGACTGTATTACATTTCCAAGGGTACGAGATAAACAGGAAAAAAATTTACTCGACCGCCCAAGATAAAAAGAGCACCAACCAAAACAGTGGTGTCCGCTATGATGCCATAGACGATAATGGGAAAAAGGACACATATTATGGTTACATAGAGGATATATGGGAACTTGACTACGGACCTACTTTGAAGGCCCCTTTGTTTTGGTGTAGTTGGGTGAACATGAATGGAGAAGGGGTAAAGGTAGACTAGTTGTACGGAATGACAACATTTGATCTCAAGAATCTTGGTTACAGAGACGACCCATTCTTCCTAGCCAATGATGTGGCTCAGGTTTTCTACGTGAAAGACATGTCCTCTAGACCGAAAAAAGAAAAAAAAATAAGCAAATGAATACATGAGACGATGAGCCAAAGCGTCACATAGTTCTTTCAGGGAAAAGAAACATCATGGGGATCAAGGACAAGACAGACATGTCAACAGATTATAATAAGTTTGATCAAATTCCGCCCTTCATAGTGAGAATTGACCCAAGTATCCCGTTAAATAATTAAGATGCTCCATGGTTACGGCATAAGCGATCATAGGCAAGGGATCGAAATATAAATCTATGTAATGTATTAAACTTTATGTGATGTGTACTAATGTATTAAACTTTATGTGATGTGTACTACTGTATTAAACTTTATGTGATGTGTACTAATGTATTAAAATCTATGTAATGTATTAAACTTTATGTAATATGTCAGCAGATTGTCCGTTTTGTACACGAAGTGCATCCAGTTTTTGTCGTAACCCTCTCAACTTTTTATCACATGCTATATGGGTGAAATGATGATACCATGCCAACTTTTAACATTTTCAGAGTTCATTTGTAGTGCTTTTCAATTTCAGGGTCAACTAGCTTAAAAAAAGTAAATGCACGAAAAATATCAAATGAAGTAAGAAATTGTTCAAAATTTGTGATGTGCCTTTGAATGGTGCATTTTGAACACACAAAAAGTATGGAGTTCATATAAGTTCAAAAGAATGAAATCCCTTTGTAAGAGATGAGTTATCGTTCGAAAACCTGATACATCGAGAGAGATTGTCCGTTTTGTACACGAAGTGCATTCAGTTTTCGTCGTAACCCTCTCAACTTTTTATCACATGCTATGTGGGTGAAATGATGATACCATGCCAAATTTCAACATTTTCACATTTCATTTGTAGTGTTTTTCAATTTCAGGGTCAACTAGCTAAAAAAAAGTAAATGCACGAAAAAAATCAAATGAAGTCAGAAATTGTTCAAAATTTGTGATGTACCTTTGAATCGTGCATTTTTAACACACAAAAAGTATGGAGTTCAAATATGTTCAAAAGAATGAAATCCCTTTGTAACAGATGAGTTATCGTTCGAAACCCTGATATTCGAGAGAGATTGTCCGTTTTGTACGCGAAGTGCATCCAATTTTCGTTGTAACCCTCTCTACTTTTTATCACATGCTATGTGGGTGAAATTATGACACCATGCCAACTTTCAACATTTTCAGAGCTAATTTGTAGTGCTTTTCAATTTCAGGGTCAACTAGCTAAAAAAATGCACGAAAAATATCAAATGAAGTCAGAAATTGTTCTAAATTTGTGATGTGCCTTTGAATGGTGCATTTTGAACACACAAAAAGTATGGAATTCAAATAAGTTCAAAAGAATGAAATCCCTTTGTAACAGATGAGTTATCGTTTGAAACCGTGATACTTCGAGAGAGATTGTCCATTTTGTACACGAGGTGCATCCAGTTTTCGTCGTAACCCTCTCAACTTTTTATCACATGCTATGTGGGTGAAATGATGATACCATGCCAACTTTCAACATTTTCAGAGTTTATTTGTAGTGCTTTTCAATTTCAGGGTCTACTGCTAAAAAAATAAGTAAATGCACGAAAAAAATGCCGCCTATTGGGCCATCACGGCTTGCATACGACTAGAAACCCTACACGACAGGTGGGACAGGATGCAGGCCTGCGAGCCCAATATAGGACCAACAGGCAACGAGAGGACAGATAGGCCCGAAGGCCTGCTTTAGAGAGGAGTTCGATGCAGTTGCTGCGGCGGGTCTTATAAACTAGTGCCAGCGCCCCTCACTCAGCGAGGTGGAACTAAACATTTCGCTGGGCTTTAGCCCAAGGTCGTTGCTAGAACCGGGACTAAAGACACCCTTTAGTCCCGGGTCTGGCCACGACCCGGGGCTAAAGACCCTCTCCTTCCCGCCTCTTCGCGTGCTGAAAACTACCTTTAGCCCCGGGTCGTGGGACGAACCGGGACTAAAGGGTGGTCATTAGTCCCGCTTCTTCCCACGACCCGGGGCTAAAGCCCGTCCAATATAAGCGGGACTTCGATTTTTCCAACCCCCAACATTGCCAGTTTCGTTTTATTCCTCCTCCCTCTCTCATGCGCTGCACGCGATGACGATCTCGACGCCACCAGGCTGCCCCGACGTCCGCCTCGCTGTCGCCATCGCCGACGCCCGTCGTCCTCCTCGTCGGCATCGGGTCTACGCGCGGGCCTCTTCTCCCCCGAGGTGAGCCGCCCTCTTCTCCCTCTCCTCCACGGCCGCGACGAGCTCGACCGCGTGTGCGCCATTGCCGCCATGGTCTCCCCTCCTCGAGCCCATCCCCCACCTAGCCACCACCGGAGATGCCCGATCCATCTCCGGCGTAGGAGCCCTGGCCCGCCGCGCCCCGACCATCTCCGATGTTCGAGCCGCCGGTGCCGTACGGACACACACACACTACACACACACTCTCCGAAACACTCTGAAAAAATTATGGTTAAGAAATAAAATTAGTTAATTACTTCCTCTGTTCCTAAATACTAGTTGTTGGGACGAACTAGACTAGTTCTCTCCAACAACAAATATTATGGTAAAGAGGGAGTAGATAGTAAAACAGAAAATTAGGATTATTGTTTTAGGTAATTAAGTGTTCATATTGTTTTAGTTAATTAAGTGTGTCCATATTGTTTTTGGTAATGAAGTGTTTCATATTTTTTTAGTTAATTTAGTTGTTTTAGTTGTTTAGTTTTTTTTGCAAAAGTTTGATGAGAATTTTGACATTTGCTCCGTATGTAGTTTTCTGATGAAATCTTTAAAATGTCTTATATTTTGGACCGCAAGGTGTGTACATATTTAGAAAGTTTTATTAAACAGTAGGAATTTAAATAGTAGGACATATACGATGCCCGGCCAGCATCCTCGTTGTCGACTCGGCGGCAACCACCTGCTTGATATGCGCCAGCGTGTGCGGGACTGGGCTCCGCCGGGTTTGCACTAGGAGGAGTTAGCTTCCGGGGCGCGCAGCTTGGTGAGGAACCAGGCTCCCATCGTCGACCCGGAACTTCTTTGGTGGCGGTCGCGGGGGGCACTTTCGGTGCCTAGGTTGCCGGCCCCCGAGGAGGACGTACGTCGCCGTGTCAGGGAGGAGGACGAGCACGTCCGTAGGTACATGGAGGCGTTGGATGCCAGGTTCGACATTACCTGGCAGGTTCTTATGGGATCTCACCGGAGCTATGATCTGGTGATGGTCCCTGCTCTTTGGGTGTCCACCGCCCGCGCCTCAGTAGTATGCGGCTCTTTGTTGACTGATCAGTCATTATTATTCGATGTACTACTGTATTCAAGAGATGTATTATTTATGTATTCCAGATTATATATTCGATAATATTATTATTCGATGTATATAGTTTTAGTTGTTAGTTAATTTAGTTTTTTATGTTTAATTAATTTGTAGATACTATGGATCCACACGGTAGAGACGAATATCAGGAAGACGTGATGCATGGTGTCATCCGCGGGGATGATATTTTAGTTGGTGATGTCGATGTCACCAATCAGTTTCTGAACGAGTTCGGCGAGGGAGATGAGTCTCTCAACACACAAGGTAGAAGCTCCGGTGAGGTAGACGCCCCCGCCTCAGGCGAGGGAGGAATCGGCGGCTCCAATGAGGAAGAAGCCGACGAGGGAGAAGCCGACCGCTTCGTCGAGGTGCATATATATATTAATAAATTAATCCTCTACTATATGTATACATATATTAACGCTCTTTCTTTTAGCCCTCCGGATCGAGCAAAACTTTAGTACGTACGAAACGAGGCTCAATCAAGAAGCTGGATGACAGTGAGAGGTACAAGATCCAAGCAGTCTCACATGTCGGGGAACCAATTGCTCCCGCAGATGTGAAGCACAAGTTTGTGAAGGCATGTGGAGTTGTTGTTAGGGACCACATCCCTATCACCATTCGAGAATGGATTAAGCCAAGTGATCAGGAAGGAGTCTCATATGTCGGCACAACAGCCAAAGAAAACCTTTGGAGAAAGCTCATGCTTAATTTCACCCTACCGGCGCGAGAGGTGGATCCAGATGAGGAGGAGCCAAATGAGGAGGAAATGAATAGGAGAAAAGAGGCCCTAGAGAAAAGAGTCAAGGAGTCGGCTCTTAAGAAGATGCCCGATCTATTCAGGGGCTGGAAAAAAGATTGCACAAGGATTTTATCTTCAAAGATAAGACTCCAGATTTCGATCACGGCTATGAGAAGATAAAAGACTACTGGGCTGAATTTGTAATGTACAAGAAAATGGAGGACGCCTTGAAAAAGTATGAAAAATAAGGCAATGCAAGCAAGAAGAAGTACCACCACATTACGGGGCATGGTGGCTACGTCGCTAAGATGGCTAAGTGGGAAACACTTGAGGCATCATATCTGGATAAAAATATCACTCCAGAGCCCTTAAAATGGCTCCCACGAGCAAGAAACTGGTTTTACGGGCATGGGGGCTTGTTGGACGCAGAAGGAAAGGCAGTATATAACCAAAGACACAAAGATAACCCCCTACCCATCGAGGACATTAGACGTGCAGTATAGGATGTGGAAGAGGGACGGTTCGTTCCCGATAGAGAGAACGACGAGCTCACACGTGCCCTTGGCAATAAGGAACACAAAGGGCAAGCACGAGCCTTACCAGGCTCCCCGTCGTGGACGCTTGCGTTTTCCGACGAAAGAAAGAGATTTCCTGATAGAAGCCATGAGAGGAAAAAGGAAAAGGAGGCAGCTAAGAAAGCGGCTACTGCAGACCGGTTGTCAATGTAGAAGAAGCAGTAAAGCGGCTGCAGCAGGATCAAATAGAGAGACATCAAGGTAGCGACCAATCTCAGCGAATCATGATAGAAGCTGCATCGAATCGGAAAAGCAGTGTCACTTCCACGCAGCTCCAGGATGATGGTGATGATGCACCGACGACAAGTCCTCCTCGTCACTACCCAGTGGATGATATCACCTAGAGTACACATTGTGAGCTAAAGGTGAAAGTTGATAACTTAAAGTTGACGGTGGCGGTCGGCATGGCCTTACCAATTGCACCACATCCAACTTGGCATTGCTCTCCGGTTCCACAAGGGTACGCTGTCGTTGCGGTGGATGAAGTGATGAAAGATTATGAGGAGCTGAAGCTCGACCACCCTGCAGGTGAAGATGGGGATTTGACTCAACTTGGAGAAGTCAAATCCCAAACCGTTGTATGGCCAAACACTACTAGGAAAAGGGCTATAGATAATATAGACACTAATGGCGCACCAGACAAGTGGTGCGCCACTACTATATAGCAGTGGCGCACCATGTGCAGGTGCGCCATTAGTGTGATGGACACTAATGCTGCACCACACACACGGTGCACCAGTACTAACAAACTCTTTTTTCCAAAAGTACTAATGCCGCACCGGGGCAGAGTGCGCCATTACTAGTTTAACTAGTAATGGCGCACCACTCATCCAGTGCGCCACTACTATTTTTTTTTTGCAAAACTACTAATGGCGCACCACCAGCTGGTGCGCCATTAGTAACCAAGGTTACTAATGGCGCATTTGTAGGTGGTGCGCCATTAGTAGTTTTGTAAAAAAAGTATCTCTCTGCCACCCACGACCCCAAACCTAGCAAGCCCTGTCTTGTCCTCATCCTCTCCTCCCGCGCCCCACCGCATCGCAATCGCCACCGCGCCATGGCGTCCCCCGGCCCGAACCACCACTGCCGCCAGGCAAGGCCACCGTGCCCTGTCCATGCTGCAAGACCCCAACACGCTGGATAAAAAAACATCATGCGAGACAGGGACACCAGTTCACTTGTTCCAGTTCTCCCAGCCGCCGCCCCCGCTGCTCCGCCGCCGCCCCTGCTGCTCCGCCCAGTTTTCTTCTCATCCGCCGCACTCCACTACTGCCCCAAGGTAAGGCAAGCTTCCCCCTTCCCTTTTCCATGGAGTCTGTGCAGTTCCTCTTGTACGGACGTCTAAATCACAGAAACCCTAGGTACTTAGGGAGATAGGGATTTGACCGAGAGGGGTTGGATCGGGAAAGGGGTACTCATGCTGCAGCGGTAATTTCCGAGCTTATTTGATCGCGATTCTTGTTCCATATACTCATGCTGCAGCGGTGATCTGGGATCTCAGCCATGTCGACCAACAAGGGCGGAGGTGAAAAGACCAACAAGGGCGGAGGCGGAGGTGCGTTCCTGTTTATCTTCTTCTTGAGCTATTGATTCCTCTGGATTTGAGTTTGATATTTGATATTTGCATTCTCTGAGCTTGTTTCTTGGTTCATGGATTGCAGGGAAGAAGAAGAAGGAGGTGAAGAAGGAGATGAAACTGGGGATGGCGTACAAGAAGGATGATAACTTTGGGGAGTGGTACTCTCAGGTGCGTTTTCTTGCTTATCACTATGGCTTGGTGAAGTTTATTTACAAGTCGATTTGGGCGCAGGGTGGATTGGTTGGTGCAATGTAGAAATAATTATGTAAGCTGCTCATCTCATTGTATGCCCAAGGCAAGATTTCGTATGATGGCCGTGGGAAAAGTTCTGTGCTGTGATGGCTTGAAGTTTGTTGACACATACTATTGCACTAATCTGCAATATTGGCGCTCTTGTAATCTACTGCTGCTTTTTTTTTCTTTTTGAACTGTTCTACACCAAATATTCTGTTTGTATGTTGTTCTCGAAGAGAAACTACCGACCTTCCAGGATTGGATGATGTTTTATATTAGGTATCAGTTCTTGCCTTTGAGTGTCAGACATTTTATTAGCTTACATGTGCTCTCGTGACCGGTACAGTGGTGATCATACTTACTGTTTCCGAGTTGTGCTTTATCTTTTAATTGTAGGGTTGAGAAGAGAAGTTTCTTGCATTTTTGTTAGAGCGGAAACAACAATGTCAATGGTTCTTTATAATAGTAGAAACAACACATGCGAGCAAAATTTCATTCATACTGCAAATTAATCCTGCTCTTGCTAGGGGCTTCTTTAAGCTTTTTTATTTGTTTGTCCAGGTTGTTGTTAACAGCGAAATGATTGAGTACTATGAAGACAACAGTTGATGGGCTTTCCGGTTGTCACGTGGTGGGTCAGTGTTGTGATGGCCTGATGCCCTGATGGGTTGTATATAATAAATAGGGGTAGTAAAAAACTTTCATTTTTGCTGGGGGGGGGGGGGGCGATGGCCCAGGTTCGCCCCCCACGTAGCTTCGCCATTGCAAGGGTGGGTTTAGAGCAAATTGCTTTTAGGCTTTGCTTGCTTTATATACTATCTAATTCTGAGGACAGTTAGGAGTATGCTCAATCACTAGGATGTTTCTCACAAGAAGATGAACAGTGAAATAATGCATTACCTTCCAGTTTGTAGAGAGTTGGCTTTGTTGGGCAGAGAGAAAATTTGGTTGACATGCTGACAGGACTTGTAATTATTTCTCAGGTTTGGTTTCAGACGGACAAGGCAGCATATCTCCTAAGGGAGTACTCCTACAGCAATTTGCATGATAGAATTAGTACACGCCCTTTCCTCAATCAAATTGAGATGTGGCTTGCTTTTCAGGTGCGCCCTTCTTTCTTTTTTGTCACTGCTGACGGATGGTCATTATTAGTCACTGTTGTACCATTTCGGATCCTAGGGTTCTAATTTGTTCATGTGGTCTTGTTTCTCTATGTTGTCTTATTTCCCCCAATTCCACGTGGGTGTCAACGTAATCTTATTTTTTGTAATATGGTAGTCAGGACACTTTCCAACTAGACTTCTCGCACCAATATTCCTTGGTAATACTCATGAATGTGAAAATGCTGCTGGTATAGTTTCGTTGTACGTCTGAAACCTGGATTATATGCAATTTTCAAGGACCATGTAAAGTCTAAAACTCTTAAATTTTTTTTGAGACAGTTCTATGCTGATATATAGTGTGTGCACTATGGATTCTTATTATATTTTGAGTCTTTGATGAATGAAGAATTTGATTTTGTAAAGCAGAAATTTAATAGTCATGTCAAGGCAGCAATTGTATAGGAAGATATACAGATATATCTAAGTGCTAGTGTGTGCACTATGGCTTCTTATTATATTTTGAGTTTTTGATGAATGAAGAATTTGATTTCTAAAGCAGAAATTTAATAGTCATGTCAAGGCAGCCATTGTAGGAAGATACATATACACATATATCTGGATGGTACTCCTGCTCCATAGGCTTTATAATAACTAATTCATCCAAATATGGGAACCCTTCCACTATTTCAGTGTTATCAATGTTGTTCATTTAAAAAAAATGTTACTGTTGTTATAAGGATGTGCGTATACTTCTTGATGTTGGGCTCAACATTCTGTTGACTGCATACCCACGTTATGTATGTGTCCATCGAGGCAACATCGGTGGATCTACGTATTTTAGTTCTGAGTGTAGAAACAAGTACTTGTTTTGGGTTGGTGACATTACTTACATGAGCTGTAAATTATTTAGGGTCCTCATTCAAGAGATGAAGCATTGTCTACCACGAGCTCTGAAGGAAGTGGTGTGAAGGCTGAAGGTGGCCCAACAGAGCCTGCGTCGGTTCCCAAAGCATAATAGGTAATCAACGTTGTGGACTGATGGCTGTAAATTCATGTCAGTGCATCTAGTGCCCCTTAGTGATTTTGGTGGTTTCAAGACTTATAGGTTAAGTATCTAATGTGTTTGTGAGTGTACACAGGACCTATAAGTCATTGAGGAATTTGAGATATTTGAAGAATATCGACCCCTAAACATGTATGTCTTCAGTTGAAGAAATTGGTCTGAAGCTGAAGAAATGAATCGCGAGGAATCTGCGATGAAATTGATATTCCTCATGAAGATACTGATATTGAGAAGTCCGGTGTGTCCTGAAGAAAATCACTCTGAAGAATTTGAAGCATGAAGATTTACACTTTTTGTTTTATTTTCTTTGCATTTGAGTAATAGGAACACCTTACTATTAAAGGGGGTCGATGTTACACTTTGGAATGAATTTCCTCATGATGCTCAACCCAAGCCTAATCCTACCAAAAGCCTCAAGTGAGGAATACGAGTGACACGAGGACTCTCACAGTTGAGGGTTCCGACCGTTTTGATAGCCACGCCAAGTCATTGGTCTTATCCACTCCAACGGTCATATTATTTAAGGGCATTAGTGTCAAATCATGTCGGGATGCTCCCAGTGTTGGGGAACGTCGCATGGGAAACAAAAATTTTCCTACGCGCACGAAGACCTATCATGGCGATGTCCATCTACGAGAGGGGATGTGTGATCTACGTATCCTTGTAGACCGTACAGTAGAAGCGTTAGCGAACGCGGTTGATTTAGTGGAACGTCCTCACGTCCCTCGATCCGCCCCGCGAACCGTCCCGCGATCAGTCCCACGATCTAGTGCCGAACGGACGGCACCTCCGCGTTCAGCACACGTACAGCTCGACGATAATCTCGGCCTTCCTGATCCAGCAAGAGAGACGGAGAGGTAGAAGAGTTCTCCGGCAGCGTGACGGCGCTCCGTAGGTTGGTGATGATCTCGTCTCAGCAGGGCTCCGCCCGAGCTCCGCAGAAACGCAATCTAGAGGTAAAACCGTGGAGATATGTGGTCGGGCTGCCGTAGCAAAGTTGTGTCAAATCAGCCCTAAAACCTCCGTATATATAGGGGGAAGAGGGGGAGCCTTGCCTTGGGGTCCAAGGACCCCTAAGGGCTTCCGCCGAGCCAAGGGGGGCAGCCCTCCCCTTCCAATCCGAGTCCAACTAGGTTTGGAAGGAGGAGTCCTTCCCCCTTTTCCCACCTCCTCTTTCTTTTTTTTCTTTTTTCTTTGATTTTTCTTCCTATGGCGCATAGGGCTCTTTTAGGCTGTCCCACCAGCCCACTAAGGGCTGGTGCGCCACCTCCAAGGCCTATGGGCTTCCCCGGGGTGGGTTCCCCCCCCGATGAACTCCCGGAACCCATTCGTCATTCCCGGTACATTCCCGGTAACTCCGAAGACCTTCCGGTAATCAAATGAGGTCATCCTATATATCAATCTTCGTTTCCGGACCATTCCGGAAACCCTCGTGACGTCCGTGATCTCATCCGGGACTCCGAACAACATTCGTTAACCAACCATATAACTCAAATACGCATAAAACAACGTCGAACCTTAAGTGTGCAGACCCTGCGGGTTCGAGAACTATGTAGACATGACCTGAGAGACTCCTCGGTCAATATCCAATAGCGGGACCTGGATGCCCATATTGGATCCTACATATTCTACGAAGATCTTATCGTTTGAACCTCAGTGCCAAGGAT
The DNA here is from genome assembly GCF_904849725.1 of Hordeum vulgare subsp. vulgare. Taxonomy (NCBI): domain Eukaryota; kingdom Viridiplantae; phylum Streptophyta; class Magnoliopsida; order Poales; family Poaceae; genus Hordeum; species Hordeum vulgare. The sequence goes on along the minus strand of NC_058522.1, from coordinate 132,866,801 downwards.
TCATATAATCCCGTATGTCATTCCCTTTGTCCTTCGGTATGTTACTTGCCCGAGATTCGATCGTCAGTATCCGCATACCTATTTCAATCTCGTTTACCGGCAAGTCTCTTTACTCGTTCCGTAATACAAGATCCCGCAACTTACACTAAGTCACATTGCCTGCAAGGCTTGTGCGTGATGTTGTATTACCGAGTGGGCCCCGAGATACCTCTCCGTCACACGGAGTGACAAATCCCAGTCTCGATCCATACTAACTCAACGAACACTTTCGGAGATACCTGTAGAGCATCTTTATAGTCACCCAGTTACGTTGCGACGTTTGATACACACAAATAATTCCTCCGGTGTTAGTGAGTTATATGATCTCATGGTCATAGAAACAAATACTTGACACGCAGAAAACAGTAGCAACAAAATGACACGATCAACATGCTACGTCTATTAGTTTGGGTCTAGTCCATCACGTGATTCTCCTAATGACGTGATCCAGTTATCAAGCAACAACACCTTGTTCATAATCAGAAGACACTGACTATCTTTGATCAACTGGCTAGCCAACTAGAGGCTTGCTAGGGACAGTGTTTTGTCTATGTATCCACAGATGTAAATGAGTCTTCATTCAATACAATTATAGCATGGATAATAAACGATTATCTTGATACAGGAATTATAATAATAACTATATTTATTATTGCCTCTAGGGCATAATTCCAACAGTCTCCCACTTGCACTAGAGTCAATAATCTAGCCCTCACATCATCATGCAAATTACATTGTAATAAATCTAACACCCATACAGTTCTGGTGTTGATCATGCTTTGCCCGTGGAAGAGGTTTAGTCAGCGGGTCTGCTACATTCAGATCCATGTGCACTTTGCATATATTTACGTCCTCCCCTTCGACGTAGTCGCGGATGAGGTTGAAGCGTCGTTTGATGTGTCTGGACTTCTTGTGAAACCGTGGTTCCTTTGATAAGGCAATGGCACCCGTGTTGTCACAGAACAAGGTTATTGGATTCAGTGCACTTGGCACCACTACAAGATCCGTCATGAACTGCTTCATCCAGACACCCTCCTTAGCCGCCTCCGAGGCAGCCATGTACCCCGCTTCACATGTAGAATCTGCTACGACGCTTTGCTTGGAACTGCACCAGCTTACCGCACCCCCATTAAGAATAAATAAGTATCCGGTTTGCGACTTAGAGTCGTCCGGATCTGTGTCAAAGCTTGCATCGACGTAACCTTTTACGGCAAGCTCTTCGTCACCTCCATACACGAGAAACATCTCCTTAGTCCTTTTCAGGTACTTCAGGATATTCTTGACCGCCGTCCAGTGATCCACTCCTGGATTACTCTGGAACGTACCTGCCATACTTATGGCCAGGCCAACGTCCGGTCTAGTGCACATCATTGCATACATGATAGAACCTATGGCTGAAGCATAGGGGACGGTGCGCATATGCTCTCTATCCTCACCAGTTGCTGGGCACTGAGTCTTACTCAATCTCGTACATTGTGAAACTGGCAAGAACCCTTTCTTGGACTGTTCCATTTTGAACCTCTTCAAATCTTTATCAAGGTATGTGCTTTCTGAAAGTCCTATCAGGCGTTTTGATCTATCCCTGTAGATCTTAATGCCTAGAATGTAAGCAGCTTCTCCTAGGTCCTTCATAGAGAAAGTTTTATTCGAGTAATCCTTTATGCTCTCCAAAAACTCTACGTTGTTTCCAATCAACAATATGTCATCCACATTTAATATTAGAAAAGCCACAGAGCTCCCACTCACTTTCTTGTAAATACAAGATTCTCCAACCACTTGTATAAACCCAAACGCTTTGATCACCTCATCAAAGCTTTTGTTACAACTCCGAGATGCTTGCACCAGTCCATAAATGGATCGCTGGAGCTTGCACACCTTGTTAGCATTCTTAGGATCGAGAAAACCTTCGGGTTGCATCATATACAACTCTTCCTTAAGGAAACCGTTAAGGAACGCCGTTTTGACATCCATCTGCCAGATTTCATAATCGAAAAATGCAGCTATTGCTAACATGATTCTGACGGACTTAAGCATTGCTACGGGTGAGAATGTCTCATCGTAGTCAACTCCTTGAACTTGTGAAAAACCCTTTGCCACAAGTCGAGCTTTATAAACGGTCACATTGCCGTCAGCGTCCGTCTTCCTCTTAAAGATCCATTTGTTCCGAATAGCCTTGCGGCCCTCAGGCAGTACTTCCAAAGTCCACACTTTGTTCTCATACATGGATCCTATCTCCGACTTCATGGCTTCTAGCCATTTGTTGGAATCTGGGCCCACCATTGCTTCTTCATAATTTGCAGGTTCATTGTTGTCCAACAACATGATTGATAAGACGGGATTACCGTACCACTCTGGAGCAGCACGTGGTCTCGTCGACCTGCATGGTTCGACAGAAACTTGAACCGGAGTTTCATGATCATCATCATTAACTTCCTCCTCAACCGGCGTCGCAACGACAAAGGTTTCCCCTTGCCCTGCGCCACCATCCAGAGGGATGAGAGGTTCGACAACCTCGTCAAGTTCTATCTTCCTCCCACTCAATTCTCTCGAGAGAAACTCCTTCTCGAGAAAAGCTCTGTTTTTAGCAACAAACACTTTGCCCTCGGATTTGAGATAGAAGGTGTACCCAACGGTCTCTTTTGGGTAACCTATGAAGATGCACCTTTCCGCTTTGGGTTCCAGCTTTTTAGGCTGAAGCTTTTTGACATAAGCATCACATCCCCAAACTTTAAGAAATGACAACTTTGGCCTTTTGCCATACCACAGTTCGTATGGTGTTTGTCTCAGCGGATTTTGATGGTGCCCTATTTAAAGTGAATGCAGCTGTTTCTAATGCATAACCCCAAAATGATAATGGCAAATCAGTAAGAGACATCATAGATCGCACCATCTCTAATAAAGTACGGTTACGACGTTCGGACACACCATTACGCTGTGGTCTTCCAGGCGGTGTTAACTGTGAAACAATTCCACATTGTGTTAAGTGAGCATCAAAGTCGAAACTCAGATATTCACCCCCACGATCAGACCGTAGGAACTTGATCTTCTTGTTACGATGATTTTCAACTTCACTCTGAAATTGCTTGAACTTTTCAAATGTTTCAGACTTATGTTTCATTAAGTAGACATAACCATATCTACTCAAATCGTCAGTGAAGGTGAGAAAATAACGATATCCGCCGCGTGCCTCTACGCTCACTGGACCACACACATCGGTATGTATGATTTCCAACAAGTCACTTGCACGCTCCATTGTTCCGGAGAACGGAGTTTTAGTCATCTTGCCCATGAGGCATGGTTCGCACGTGTCAAGTGAATCAAAGTCAAGTGACTCCAAAAGTCCATCGGCATGGAGTTTCTTCATGCGCTTTACACCAATATGACCTAAGCGGCAGTGCCACAAAAATATGGCGCTATCATTGTTAACTCTAACTCTTTTGGTCTCTATGTTATGTATGTGTGTATCACTATCAAGATTCAATATGAACAATCCTCTCACATTGGGTGCATGACCATAAAAGATGTTACTCATAGAAATAGAACAACCATTATTCTATGACTTAAAAGAGTAACCGTCTCGCCATAAACAAGATCCAGATATAATGTTCATGCTCAACGCAGGCACTAAATAACAATGATTCAAGTTCATAACTAATCCTGATGGTAACTGAAGTGAAACTGTGCCGACGGCGATTGCATCAACCTTGGAACCATTTCCTACGCGCATCGGCACTTCATCTTTTGCCAGCCTTCGTCTATTCCGTAGTTCCTGTTTCGAGTTGCAAATATGAGCAACAAAACCGGTATCGAATACCCAGGCACTACTATGAGAACCGGTTAAGTACACATCAATAACATGTATATCAAATATACCTGATTTTTCTTTGGCCGCCTTTTTATCAGCCAGATACTTGGGGCAATTGCGCTTCCAGTGACCCATACCCTTGATATAGTAACACTCTGTTTCAGGCTTAGGTCCAGCTTTGGGTTTCTTTGTCGGATTGGCAACAGGCTTGCCGCTCTTCCTTGAATTACCCTTCTTGCCTTTGCCGTTTCTCTTGAAACTAGTGGTCTTATTCACCATCAACACATGATGCTCTTTACAGAGTTCAGACTCTACGACTTTCAACATCGCAAACAACTCGCCGGGAGACTTGTTCATCCCTTGCATGTTGTAGTTCAACACAAAGCCTTTATAGCTTGGCGGCAGTGATTGAAGGATTCTGTCAGTGATAGCCTCTTGCGGGAGTTCAATCCCCAGCTCAGCTAGACGGTTTGAGTACCCAGACATTTTGAGCACATGTTCACTGACAGACGAGTTCTCCTCCATCTTGCAAGCATAGAATTTATCGGAGGTCTCATACCTCTCGATCTGGGCGTTCTTCTGAAAGATAAACTTCAACTCCTGGAACATCTCAAATGCTCCATGACGCTCAAAGCGACGTTGAAGTCCCGGTTCTAAGCCAGACAAGACTGCACATTGAACTACTGAGTAGTCCTCCTTACGTGCTAACCAAGCGTTCTTAACATCCTCATCAGCCGTAGCGGGTGGTTCATCTCCTAGCGCAGCATTAAGGACATAATCCTTCTTCCCAGCTTGTAAGATTAGCTTAAGATTACGATCCCACTCTACAAAGTTGCTTCCATCATCTTTCAACTTAGCTTTCTCTAGGAACGTATTAAAATTCAGGGTGACTGTCGCGTGAGCCATGATCTACAACACAAATATATTCAAAGTGAACTTAGACTATGTTCAAGATAATTAGAGTTTAACTTAATCAAATTATTCGCTAAACTCCCACTCAAAAAGTACATCTCTCTAGTCATTTGAGTGTTTCATGATCCACTTACACTAGCTCAAGTCCGATCATCACGTGAGTTGAGTATAGTTTCAGTGGTAAGCATCCCTATGCTAATCATATCATCTATATGATTCATGATCGACCTTTCGGTCTCATGTGTTCCGAGGCCATGTCTGCACATGCTAGGCTCGTCAAGCTTAACCCGAGTGTTCTGGGTGCGCAACTGTTTTGCACCCGTTGTATGTGAACGTTGAGTCTATCACACCCGATCACCACGTGGTGTCTCAAAACGACGAACTGTAGCAACGGTGCACAGTCGGGGAGAACACAATTTCGTCTTGAAATTTTAGTGAGAGATCACCTCATAATGCTACCGTCGTTCTAAGCAAAATAAGGTGCATAAAAGGATTAACATCACATGCAATTCATAAGTGACATGATATGGCCATCATCACGTGCTCCTTGATCTCCATCACCAAAGCACCGGCACGATCTTCTTGTCACCGGCGCCACGCCATGATCTCCATCAACGTGTCGCCATCGGGGTTGTCGTGCTACTCATGCTATTACTACTAAAGCTACATCCTAGAAAAATAGTAAACGCATCTGCAAGAACAAACATTAGTATAAAGACAACCCTATGGCTCCTACCGGTTGCCGTACCATCGACGTGCAAGTCGATATAATCTATTACAACATGATCATCTCATACATCCAATATATCACATCACATCGTTGGCCATATCACATCACAAGCATACCCTGCAAGAACAAGTTAGACGTCCTCTAATTTTGTTGTTGCATGTTTTACGTTGTGACCATGGGTATCTAGTAGGATCGCATCTTACTTACGCAAACACCACAACGGAGATATATGAGTTGCTATTTAACCTCATCCAAGGACCTCCTCGGTCAAATCCGATTCAACTAAAGTTGGAGAAACTGACACCCTCCAGTCATCTTTGAGCAACGGAGTTACTCGAAGCGATGAAACCAGTCTCTCGTAAGCGTACGAGTAATGTCGATCCGAGCCGCTTCGATCCAACAATACCGCAGAATCAAGAAAAGACTAAGGAGGGCAGAAAAACGCACATCACCGCCCACAAAAACTATTGTGTTCTACTCGAGAAGACATCTACGCATGAACCTAGCTCTGATACCACTGTTGGGGAACGTCGCATGGGAAACAACAAATTTCCTACGCGCACGAATACCTATCATGGTGATGTCCATCTACGAGAGGGGATGAGTGATCTACGTACCCTTGTAGACCGTACAGCAGAAGCGTTAGTGAACGCGGTTGATGTAGTGGAACGTCCTCACGTCCCTCGATCCGCCCCGCGAACCGTCCCGCGATCAGTCCCACGATCTAGTGCCGAACGGATGGCACCTCCGCGTTCAGCACACATACAGCTCGACGATGATCTCGGCCTTCTTGATCCAGCAAGAGAGACGGAGAGGCAGAAGAGTTCTCCGGCAGCGTACGACGCTCCGGAGGTTGGTGATGATCTCGTCTCAGCAGGGCTCCGCCCGAGATCCGCAGAAACGCGATCTAGAGGTAAAACTGTGGAGATATGTGGTCGGGCTGCCGTGGCAAAGTTGTGTCAAATCAGCCCTAAAACCTCCGTATATATAGGGGAAAGAGGGGGAGCCTTGCCTCAGGGTCCAAGGACCCCTAAGGGCTTCGGACGAGCCAAGGGGGCAGCCCTCCCCTTCCAAACCGAGTCCAACCAGGTGTGGAAGGAGGAGTCCTTCCCCCTTTTCCCACCTTCTCTTTTTTTTCTTTTCTCTTTGATTTTTCTTCCTATAGCGCATAGGGCTCTTTTGGGCTGTCCCACCAGCCCACTAAGGGCTGGTGCGCCACCCCCAAGGCCTATGGGCTTCCCCGAGGTGGGTTCCCCCCCCCCCCCCCCCCGTGAACTCCCGGAACCCATTCGTCATTCCCGGTACATTCCCGGTAACTCCGAAAACCTTCCGGTAATCAAATGAGGTCATCCTATATATCAATCTTCATTTCCGGACCATTCCGGAAACCCTCGTGACATCCGTGATCTCATCCGGGACTCCGAACAACATTCAGTAACCAACCATATAACTCAAATACGCATAAGACAACGTCGAACCTTAAGTGTGCAGACCCTGCGGGTTCGAGAACTATGTAGACATGACCCGAGAGACTCCTCGGTCAATATCCAATAGCGGGAACTGGATGCCCATATTGGATCCTACATATTCCACGAAGATCTTATCGTTTGAACCTCAGCGCCAAGGATTCATATAATCCTGTATGTCATTCCCTTTGTCCTTCGGTATGTTACTTGCCCGAGATTCGATCGTCAGTATCTGCATACCTATTTCAATCTCGTTTACCGGCAAGTCTCTTTACTCGTTCCGTAATACAAGATCCTGCAACTTACACTAAGTCACATTGCTTGCAAGGCTTGTGTGTGATGTTGTATTACCGAGTGGGCCCCGAGATACCTCTCCGTCACACGGAGTGACAAATCCCAGTCCCGATCCATACTAGCTCAACGAACACCTTCGGAGATACCTGTAGAGCATCTTTATAGTCACCCAGTTACGTTGCGACGTTTGATACACACAAAGTATTCCTCCGGTGTTAGTGAGTTATATGATCTCATGGTCATAGGAAGAAATACTTGACACGCAGAAAACAGTAGCAACAAAATGACACGATCAACATGCTACGTCTATTAGTTTGGGTCTAGTCCATCAGGTGATTCTCCTAATGATGTGATCCAGTTATCAAGCAACAACACCTTGTTCATAATCAGAAGACACTGACTATCTTTGATCAACTGGCTAGCCAACTAGAGGCTTGCTAGGGACAGTGTTTTGTCTATGTATCCACACATGTAAATGAGTCTTCATTCAATACAATTATAGCATGGATAATAAACGATTATCTTGATACAGGAATTAGAATAATAACTATATTTATTATTGCCTCTAGGGCATAATTCCAACACCCAGGCTATAAATAGCCACCCCCACAACCACTAGCTGGTTGGCTGCTCCGTTAGAAACTGACACTTGTCATAAGAGCAACCCAATTCCTCAGAACCTTCGAGAGTAATTCATTAGTGAGGAAATACCCCATACACCGAAACCACAAACCAAACCTAGTGATTGAGCATCACTGAAGAAGTTGTTCCTGTGTGGGACTGAAGCCTTTTACCTTTGAGGACTGTGCATCCTCCAGACGGTTAGGCGTCATGGTCTAGAGCTTTCCAGCAGTCATTTGTGGATCGCCGGGTGACCAAGTTTGTGAGGGTTTGGAAGTCTGCCCTGAAGACTTACCACGAGTGTTGGGCGAGGACTGTGTGTCCTTAGCTCAAGGAGAATACGGTAGGGACTGTGTGTCCCGGGACTGTGTGTCCTTTGGTTTCAATACCAAGCCGCTCCAAACTAGATGTACGACTCTCACAGCAATTGGAACTGGGTCATCAACGACTGTCTTCACTGAGAAACGGGTTCTAATTCCTCAACTCCTTACTTTCCTCGTATTATGTGTTGATGACTTTCACTGAGACTGTTTGAAGAATTTGCTGAAGACTTTCTCTGAATATCCTCAACCCCAAATTCTTCACGTCAGTTAATCCTCATCTGTATTCTGCGTGGCTGCTCACAGTGCAATCTGTTTTCACATTCTTCACTCTGAAAAACTACCGTTGTGAAACTTTGCACTTCTGATCCTTTACTGCTTCCGTTGTAAGTTAGTCATTAGTGACGAATTTCCTCAAAAGGAATTTCCTTAGTGATGAAATTCTAAAAATCACCTATTCACCCCCCTCTAGTCGATATAACGCACTTTCAATTGGTATCAAAGCAAGGTACTCCCTTGTTCTGTGTGATTTTGGTTTAACCACTTGGAGTTTTAGTTATGTCGACTGCAGGCATGTTTAAGGTGACTGCATTATGTCCTACCTACGAAGGAAAGAACTTTCCCTTCTGGAAGAACAAAATGCAAATGCATCTACAATCTATTGATAATGATCTCTAGTATATTGTGGAACATGGCGTCCCCATCATGTCTGCCAGTGTCTCTGCTGCTGATGTGAAGAAATTCAAGCAACTCGATTCTCAAGCGAAGAACATCATCTGTGGTCATCTGAGCCCAGGCCAGTTTGGAAGAGTAAGTGCTTTGGGCTCTGCAACACTGATCTGGGAGAGACCGTGCAAGGTTAAAGAAGGAGTATCAACCCAACGTGACTCTCGTGTTGATATTCTTCGCAATCTCTTCAATCGCTTCAAGAGACATGACAATGAAAGCTCCCAAGACACCTTTGATCGCCTCATTGACATATCAAATGAACTGCAAGTACTGGGAGGTCGAGACATCACTTATCACGAAGTTGTGAAGAAACTGCTGAGATCTTTGGATTCTTCATTTGATACTTTAGTTCTGATGATTCAAGAAAGACCAGACTACAAGATGCTTGATCCAACTGATATACTTGAAAGCCTAAATACTCATGAATTCCAGCTAGAAGAAAAGAGAGATCTATATGGACCTAGCTATTACAGACCACGTGCACTGAAGGCTAGAGCAATTTCCTCATCTGAAGACGAAGACACAGATGACAGCATTGGTGACCCTAAAGAATTTGGACAGGAGCTTGCAATGCCCGTGAGGAAATTCCAGAGATTTACACGACGTGGCCAGTTCGGTAAATCTTCAAGAAGAGACATGAGGAAATCAGAATCTTCATCTGAGGACTACAAGAAACAAACCTGCCACAAGTGCAAGAAATCAGGTCATTACATTGCTGATTGTCCCCGTTGGGGAAAGGAATCAAAGAAGAAGAAATACAAGGATGACAGTTCTGATGACTCGAAGAAGAAGAAGAAATCTTCAAAATCCTCATCTTCAAAGCCCTCATCGCACAAGAAGACTAGTTTCAGAAAGGCTCGGGCACTTATTGGCAAGGAAATGGACTCCAAGGCAGAATCAGAGGAATGTGATGAAGAAGAGGGTTCTGATGAAGACTCAGAATTCGGACAGGCTAGTCTTGCACTGGCAACCACTTTCGTCACCAAGTCAATCTTCAATCTTGAAGAAAATGATTGCACCATCCATACTGATGACTATGCTAATGACTTCGCTCCAACCTATTGCTTCATGGCAAAAGGTTCAAAGGTACCAAATAATGCCTCCTCCTCTAATTCAAGTGACTGTGAACCTGATGATTATAAGAAACCCAGTTACAGTAAACTTGCTATCATTGCCACTAAACAACAAACTACCCTGGAAAAGCTTCAGAAACTTCTAGATAAAAGTGATGATATGTTGAATGATGAAATGAACCTTACCCAAATCCTCACTGAAGATGTGAAAAGTCTTCAGTCTAGATTTGATAATCTTCAGGATCGTTATGATACACTCCTCACTGATCATGAGAAGCTTTCCTATGAATTTCTTCAAAGGAAGCTTGATCTTGAGAAGCTGAGGATGTCTCATGATGCTCTTCGTATGGAAAATGATTCATTACTAGCTCAACAGATCAGCGTTGGTCAAGTTGAATTCATTCCTCCATGTCTTAAATGCATTGAATGCGAAACTGCTAATTCCTCACCAGAATCATCAAATGCTACTATTACTACAAATTCTTCAACTGCACCTGTTGTGTCTATTTCCTCACTTGAGGAAAACACAAATGTTACTCATGAAAATGCAAGGTTCAAGGAATTGTACGTGACAGGCATATACAAAAGACTCAAAGGACATCAAACCCTTTGTGATGTGCTCAAAAAGCAGATCTTGAACAGGAACCCGAGGAAAGAAGGAATTGCCTTTGAGAGGAAATTAAATGCTGATGGATCTTATTGGAAACCTGAGCAGTATCCCAAAACCTCATGGGTTGGTGCTACTGGGCCTCCTTTTGATCCATCTAATCTAACTGGCTTTTCATGTGAATTATCCTATTCCTCAGATGAGTCATTTGACTCCAACTATAAACTGTTCAAAAATCAATCTGGTGAAGTATTTGCTCGATATGTTGGAACTAACTGCAGGAATGGCCCTCCCTTGAGGAAAATATGGGTTCCCAAAAGCTGTCTTGAAAATCTTCAGGTGAATGTCTTGATGACACCACCACTGAAGAATCTGAACCACAGATCAAATTCCTCAGGAGGACCAAAGTCCTCAAGAGGATCAAAATCCTCAACTGGTCAAAACTATGCTCGTACCGTGCTAATGCATCTAACATGCAGGGCAACTACAAGGAATATGAATATGGGCGTTACTCCTCAAATCATTATGTTCATAAATCCTCTAACCAGTTCTCTGCATATTCATATCAGTACTTTAACCCCCCTACTGTTAAGAGAAGTGCATTGGCCTCAATGCCACCTTTCTCATATGGTGCTCGCAGGATGATGAATGCTTTGCCACCCCTTCAGATGTGGGTGGTGAAAAAATCAAACTAATCACTTCTGCAGGTCAGGTCTCCAGATGAAAATCATCATTTGAAGAATTTGCTGGAGACCTGAAGAAATGCTTGCTGGACGCAAGATAATTATTGATGAAATAGAAATATTTCACACGTCCTTACATTTCTGTTATGATGAAATTACTGATCTGATGAAATTAGTATCATATTCTTCAAATCTGAAGCATATGAGATGGTAAGGTGTACTAATTCATCTGCAGGATGACAAACCCAAGAATACTGAGTGGGTTCTTGATAGTGGCTGCACACATCACAAGACTGGTGATAAAAGCTTACTGATGAATATGCCACTAACTCCATCACCTCTGAAGCAAATCACATATGCTGACAAAGGTAAAAGCAAGGTATTGGGACTTGGCAAAGTGGCTATTTCCAAGGATAGGCATATGGACAAAGTGATGCTTGTTGAATCCCTTGGTTTTAACCTCATGTCAGTCTCGATGCTTTGTGATCTTGATATGATTGGTATCTTTGGTAGATATAGTTGTGTAGTCATCATGGCATCTGACAGATCCAAAGTCTTCGAAGGTGTAAGAAGAGGGGATTTGTACATTGTTGATTTCTCTACAGGTCCTCAACCAGCCACTTGCTTATTAGCAAAAACCTCAGAAGGATGGTTGTGGCACCGAAGACTAGGTCATGCAGGCATGAGGAATTTGCACACGCTCGCGAAGAAGAAGCATGTCATCGGCATCGAATCGGTCAAATTCCTCAAGGATCATCTCTGCGGTGCTTGTGAATCTGGGAAAATGACCAGATCCAAGCATCCCTCGAAGACTATCATGACCACTACACGTCCATTCGAATTGCTTCATATGGATCTATTTGGACCTACTCACTATGCCACACTAACCAATGCAGCATCTTTATATGGCTTCGTCATAGTTGATGATTATTCCAGATATACTTGGGTGCATATCATAGTGTATAAAAATGAAGTGCAGGAAATATTCAAACGATTTTATTCAAGGGCCTCGACGAACTTTGGCATCAAGATCAAACATATCAGGAGTGATAATGGAACCGAGTTCAAAAAACTGGTCTTGATGATTATCTTGATGAACTTGGTATTACTCACGAATTATCTGCTCCTTATACTCCTCAGCAGAATGGTGTCGTCGAAAGGAAGAACAGGACTCTGGTTGAAATGGCAAGAACTATGCTTGAAGAATATCAGACTCCTCGTCGCTTTTGGCCTGAAGCAATCAACACTGCATGCCATATCATCAACAGGGTATATCTTCACAAATTCCTCAAGAAAACCTCATACGAACTCCTCACTGACAAGAAACCCAATGTAAGTTATTTCAAAGTCTTCGGTGCAAAATAATGGATTAGAGATCCTCACCATAGCTCAAAATTTGCACCTAAGGCACATGAAGGTTTTATGCTCGGTTATGGAAAGGACTCGCACACTTATAGAGTCTTCAACAACTATCACAACAAAGTTGATGAGACTGTAGATGTGCGGTTCGATGAAACTAATGGCTCGCAAAGAGAGCAATTGCCTTCTGATCCAGATAAGCTCTCTCCTGAGGAAGCAGTAAAGCTCAAACCTAGTGAAGACATTGTCCCCACTGAGGAAATTGGTGAAGAAACGATCCCCGTCACTGATGAAAATGAAGAAGATGCTCCTGAGGAAATTGCACCAGAACCACTTCCTCAGCCCAGACAAAATCCTCAACCAGCTCATCCGAGGATTGCAAATGAAGTAGAACTTGACAAAATCCTCAACGACATCAACGCGCCAGGTCCTCTCACTCGCTCAAAAGCTTCACACTTAGTTAACTTTTGTGGGCATTTCTCCTTTGTATCCATCACAGAACCCTCAAAAGTTGCTGAGGCTTTTCTAGAACCGGAGTGGATCCAAGCTATGCAAGACGAACTTCTTCAATTCAAGCTGAATGACGTATGGGAGCTCGTCAAACGACCAGATCCTCGCAAGCACAACTTCATAGGCACCAAGTGGATTTTCCTAAACAAGCAAGATGAGGACGGTCAAGTGGTGAGGAACAAGGCACGACTTGTAGTCCAAGGCTACACCCAGGTTGAAGGAATAGATTTCGATGAAACTTTTGCACCTGTTGCTAGACTTGAAGCTATTCGAATACTACTTGCTTATGCTAATCATCATAACATCATCTTATATTAAATGGATGTGAAAATTGCATTCCTCAATGGTAAGCTTGAGGAAGAAGTATATGTTGCTCAGACCACAGGTTTTGAGGATCCAAAGAATCCAGACAAAGTCTTCAGACTCAAAAAGGCTCTTTATGGTCTCAAGCAAGCCCCTCGGGCATGGTATGATACATTGAAGGAATTCCTCATGAAGAAAATCTTCAAACCTGGTTCACTCGATCCAACTCTTTTCATTAAATCCTATGATAATGAGCTATTTGTGTGCCAAATATATGTCGATGATATCATATTTGGCTGTACTGACAAACGATACAGTGATGAATTTGCCTACATGATGGGTGAAGAATATCAGATGTCCATGATGGGGGAGCTAAAATTCTTCTTGGGTCTTCAAATTCGTAAACAGAGCAATGGAATCTTCATATCACAGGAGAAATACCTCAAGGATGTTCTGAGGAAATTCGACATGCATGAATGCAAAGGTGCCAAGACTCCAATGCCTACCAACGGCCACCTCGGCACTGATGAAAATGGTAAAGATTTCGATGAGCAGGTATATCGTTCTATGATTGGTTCTTTATTGTATCTATGTGCATCTAGGCCAGATATAATGCTTAGTGTTTGCATGTGTGCACGTTTTCAAGCAAAACCAAAGGAATCATACCATAAGGCTGTGAAACATATTCTTCGATACTTAGCTCACACACCAACACTAGAATTATGGTATCCCAAGGGCTCAAATCTTCATCTGGTAGGGTATTCTGATTCTGACTATGGTGGTGACCGTGTGGAACGCAAGTCAACTTCTGGCACATGCCATTTCCTTGGAAGATCACTAGTTTGCTGGTCCTCAAAGAAGCAGAACTGCGTATCACTCTCCACTGCCGAAGCTGAGTACATTGGTGCTGGTTCTTGCTGTGCTCAATTACTATGGATGAAGCAAGCCCTCAAGGACTACGACATCAACATGAAGAATGTGTCTCTCTACTGTGACAATGAGAGTGTTATCAAGATTGCATACAATCCAGTACAACACTCGAAGACCAAGCACATCCAGATTCGTCATCATTTTCTTCGGGACCATGTCCTCAAGGGCAATATCCTCATTGACCATGTGAAGACTGATGATCAACTGGCAGATATCTTCACTAAGCCCTTGGATGAGAAAAGGTTTTGCAAGTTGCGGTGTGAGCTAAATATCTTAAAATCTTCAAATGTTTTGTAAAAACATGCAGACATCCTAACACTTATGCAAAATTAATGACTTAGATGTGCAACACATGATGAATTGATTTTCTTCAACTAATGAAGAATGTCACTCTGAATGTGAATAAATCAACGAAGAAATTGATTCTCAGGGCCCTACGAAAATTGTACGCGGCGTCTGTAATCAACATTCTTATATGGTGGGTCACGCCACCGCCCAATGTGAAATTCCTCAAGTTGATTTTCTTCAAATGTTCTATTTCCTCAAAATGTGTTTTTCTTCAAAACAACTGTTCTTCATTGTGATGATTTCTCACAAAATCTTCAAAAACACTTGATAACTTTCATTTGACTATATAGACTGAGATTTCAAGTCCTCAACAGCATTCACTTATAGCTATTTCTTCAAGTTGACATTTCTGCTAAGTGAATGTGATCGGACCCTACTTTCCCTCTATGTTATACTCATCCAGTCTATTCAATTCTTCATATGCGTTCTACTTGAAACTTTGTTCAAAATCCTCACTGCGTCCTTGTCAGCTGATGATTTTGTAACGAAAATCCTCAAAGCTTAAAAAATTGTTTCTTTAATACACAGTAACTGAACCCCACTTCCCACGATCGGATAACCACGATCTCCACTATCTCCACCGCACTGTTCGGGAGCTACACGTGTCCTGCGGAGACGTAGAGGCAGGGGCTGTTTGGTCCGAAATTTTCGCGCCAACAATAACTTTTGGCTATAAATATGTCCTTATCCCCCTCGGCATATTCTTCTTCGCTCCATCGCTCTTCTGCCACAGCAAACACCACCGAACCCTAGCGCCATTGCTACTAGTCTCGTCGCCGGTGAGGAAGAGCTTCACTGCCTCGACTTCTCCGTCGCCGGAACCACGCCGGAGTCGGACTATCTTCGTCCGCCGCCGCCGTAGACGTCCTCTGTCGCCGGGTTAGGGTGCATTGGACACGCGACCGAAGAGCTTCTCTACACACCTTTCTGTGTTCTTCGTGCGCACCTTCCAGGGTAAATAAATCCCATTTTTACCACAAGTTAGATCTAAAATTTTACATCTTCTATGTGAAATCTATTTTTCCTCAAGAATCGATAAGCACTTGATTCCTCAAACACTGCCTATCACCACATCATTGATGAACAATGCTAAGCATCTAAGATTTCCACGAGATTCCTCAATTGTGCGAATTTTCGGATCTGTACAACTCTGGAACCCAAGAACAGTATGCTTAGGCAAATTCCTCAACCACTGGTTATATTCCTCAAACTGTCAAACTTTTTCATTTTCATCAAATCTGAGAACGCATATGACCTCTCCAAATTCCTCGCAACTATACTCTGTTCATAGGTACACACATGTCAGCTGATGAATCTCTCGGTTCTCATCACATTAACTCATTTGCAGCGTTTCTAGAATAAAATCTTCAAGTCTCATGAGAATCCTCAAGAGTTCAATCTCATCAGCAAAATCCTCAGCTGAAGAAAATGGAGGATGACAGAAAACAGAAGGGAGGAAAGAAACTTGAGCAAAACACAGCTGCGGATATCCCTGAGGATATCTACTTGGACTATTGCACGCGTGATGAAAATGAGACAATGGAAAAGAGAAAGATACGACTGCAGAAGATAGAACTCCGATGGGCGAAGGAATGGATGGAGTACAGGTTTGTGACTCCCAAGTATGCGAAGAAATTCGCTCTGAAGCCCCCTGGCAGACGTGCCCCACTTGAGGATCATCAAGTAGCACATCCCTCAAGCCTCATGACCATTGATGACTATCCAGATGAGAAGTAAAAGCATCTGGCTAAGCTAAAGAAGCAGGCAGAAACTGCAGTGAGGAAATTCAATGAATCCTCAGTTGCTGCCTCAGCTGCTGCTACTTCCTCTGCCGCTGAGACCTCTGGCTCAGAAATTCCTCAAATGTAGTCTGTACCGTGAAAACCAAGGGCTCGAAAGCCTCAAGAGAAGTCTGCTCAGGCTTCAGTCACAAAACCCTCAGCACCAAAACGTTCAACACCAAAACCATCAGCGCCAAAGCCCCCAGTACCAATCTCCTCAGCTCCAAAATCCTCAACACCACCACCCAAGCCTCATGAAAAACCAGTACAGAAGCATGTCATGAAGCCTATGACCGCCAGCTCCAGCTCCTCACTCCCAGCTGCAACCAGCTCGGAGACAAAGTCTTCAACACCTCCTGCGAAGAATCAGGTATTTGTTGAACGTGCAACTCTGCCAAGCCCCAGCAAAATCATCACCGTCCCGTCTGCATCAGAGGGCAGTGATGAATTTGATGATCAAACCCTGCAAGCAATCATCATAAACAAGCAGGAAAGAGTAGCTCAAGCATCAGGGAGTACTATTCCTCTGGCAATGGACCCCAAGGTCCTCCTTGACTACATCAACATCTGGTATGAGGACCCAAACACTCCGCTTGATGATTTGAAACTTCCCCTGGAATCAGCCACATGGTGACCACTTTCAATAATGAAGCCAAGTGGAAAGAACAGCAGGCCAAGCAGGCCAAAGTTGCAAAGCTTAAAAAGGAGAAATTCCTCAAGCATGATATCCTCAAGTTGACTCCTGATGCACTGGTATCAACACAGGCAGAGCTGAAGAAATTGACTGACAAGTACTCCAAGCTGTCAGATCGTAAGAGTTTCAAAAGCAATTTCATCAAGCTAGCCACTAGTGTTGTTGATGATTACAATAAGAAGGCTGCACCCCGAGCACCAACTTCTCAGCCCCTGATTGAGGAGCCAGCAGATGAATCTCCTCATGATGAGGAAACTCCTCAAGATGAGGAAGTACACCAAGAACACCGTGTGGATGAACCGGCTATTGAAGAAATCATCATGGAAACTCCTGCTGATGAATTTGCTGCAGCTGATGAGACTTCCCCTGACCCAGCTACTTCGCCAAAGCAAGCTGATGATTCTGTTCCAGCTGGTTCCTCAATACCAGCTGAAGAATCTGTCAAGAGAACCCCTTCACCAAAAGCTTCGACGGTGAAGAAGATGACTCCGTCTGCATCAGACGTGAAGAAAACAGGGGCTGCTGAGAAGGAAGCCAAAAAGAGAAAGGCCTCCTTAGCAGAAGAAGAAACAGAGGCCAAGCGCCTCAAAGCACTTGAAGAAACTGCTCCTCTGGACCCCGTGCCCCTGAATGTCGCTCCTTCTTATGAAATGGTCATCATTGATGATCTAGCGAAAAAGGCAGATGAGGAAATGAAGGATGCCGCCTCTGAGGAACACACCGACGAGGAAATCTATATAGACGACAGTCCTCAGCCTTTCATTCCTCAGAAAGACAGTGTTCAAGCATCAGCTGCACCAACTGATAAAACTGCATCTGCCACCAAGCTAGATGAGGAAGAACAAACTGAAAATCCTCAAGCTGATGAAACTCAACTCTCTGAGCAGAATCCTCTAGATGAGGAACAAGCTGACCCAACTCCTCCAACTGAGCGAGAAGAAGCTATTCCTCAGCCTGATGCACAGCCAGGGCAACCCCTCAGCCTGCCGCCCGGCCAGCACCATCTCCTCAGCTTGAAGTACCAGCTGCTGAAATTCCTCACCCTGAGGAAAATGCTGAAGAAAATGCACCGGACCAAGACAATGCATTCATCGTGCTCAACCCAGAGACTGCCATTGTTGTCTCCCCTCCTGTTCCTCAGCAGAATCTTAAGCCAGTTCAGCGTCAGCCATTCTCCAAGCGTCCAAAGTTATAAAAGGAAAATTTCTTTGAAGAACGCATGTACTTCATTGGAGAGAACGCCTATGACAAGCCTCAAATGAGGCATCTGAAGTTTTGGACTAGGACTCAGATGAACTATTATGCCTCTGTGCTATGTGGACGAAACAAGATATTCCAGCACAGGCATATTCCTCATGTTGAACTTGAAGCAATACCGTGCCTGGAGCCAGTCCTCAGTGTATTCCATGATGCTGGTTTACTCCCAATGTGCTCCGACATCTCTGACTGGAACAGCGAGCTAATTCTTCAGTTCTATGCCACTCCTCACATATCCGGCAACCCTGAAGACATTAACACTTGGGTGTTTGATTGGATGACACAAAACACTCACTACAAGGATCCTGCTACTGAACTCCTCCGTGAACTACCTGTACCAATTCCCTCAGATGAGGCTGTGAAGCTTTATGGTGAGCGTGAGCTGCCCAATGGGATGATGGAAGTCCTCATGAAGCCTTTGGCTGAAGGAAAATCTCCGAGAACAACCTTCCTCATCCACGAGCTCAAGTACACACCCAGACCTGTTTACATAATCCTCTGCAGTGTGCTCGCGCCGATCAAAGGCCATGATGATGAAGAAGATGTTGTAGGCCTCATGAAGAATATCCTCTTCAACATTATCCATGGTATTCCTATCAACATCCATGATTTCTTCTTGAGGACTTTGGCCGACAATGCTATGTGTCCTTTTGATCACAAGATATATGCCCCATGGATCATGAGATTCATCAGGACAAGGACAGGCATCAACTTCCACGCTGATTTCCAAAACCATGTTGGTTATATGCCTCCTATCCGGGTCAACAAGAAGACTTTCGAGTCCATTGAAGGAAAAGGCAAATCTTTGATTGAAGAAGGCAGTAGGCCCCTTGATGGCCAGTTCAGAGAGCCAGAAGCTTATTCTTCATTGGATGATACTGAGACTCGTCCGGCAAGCCCCGTTCCTCCTCGCGTGATGAATAAAAGAGAGCTCCTCCTCAGTCTTCACCAGAAAGTGGATCGCAATCACAAGTGGGTCAAACGCCAGTTTGGCGCCATTGTAAAAACCCTCACTAACACACATAACTCTGTGAAGCTCAACCATCATTATCTGCATGAGGTTTTTGATCGCACCTGGGCTACCCTTGCACATCTGAAGACTCAGACTGAGCTTGAAGAAATGGACTTTGAGCGAGACTTTGAATGCTCGTGGCCTCCCAAGAAGAAGTTCAGACCTATTCCAGTGCCAGACCTTGAAGATAACTCCTTTTCTTCATTCCGCACTGCTGAAACTGATGAAGAACAGCTCAACACTGCTACCGGTCCAAGGAAGAAGACTACTCCCAAGAAGCATCACGGCTCTTCCTCAACTGCCACGAAGTGAAAATCTTCACTGACGTTAGTCCTCAGTTTGTCCCTTTTTGTCACTTGATGACAAAGGGGCAGAAACTTGAGAGTTAGTCTTCAAGCGGGATATTTTTGGGGCTTATGAACTATATTTAATTTACAAACTCTTGGCTCTTCTGAAGTTTTTATGTAATGAGTTGTAACTTAAGCCCGATGGTACTCTGACGCTTTTGAACGTTTTTCTTCGCATGCTTATTCCTCAAGTTTTAATGCACGCATGCTGGAATTCATCAGATACCATTTGTCATCATGCATTTTCATTTTCTTCATATGATATGTTATATGTATGCATGATTTACAAGGCTCAGGGGGAGATATCCATGATATAAATCATCAATGTGCATTTGCTGTGAAAAGCAAAATCCTCAAGATATGCACATCTTCAGGGGGAGTCTCTTTGAATCTTGATTTCAAATTCCTCAAATGAGTATTTACACTTCATATTTTTGATCCCTGTTGAAGACTTAACCTAATTGTCATCAACCACCAAAAATGGGGAGATTGTAAGTCCATCTAGTACCCCTTAGTGATTTTGGTGGTTTGAAAACTTATAGGTTAAGTATCTAATGTGTTTGTGAGTGTACACAGGATCTATAAGTCATTGAGGAATTTGAGATATTTGCAGAATATCGAACCCTAAAAATGTATGTCTTCAGTTGAAGAAATTGGTCTGAAGCTGAAGAAATGAATGGCGAGGAATCTGCGATGAAATTGATATTCCTCATGAAGATACTGATATTGAGAAGTCCGGTGTGTCCTGAAGAAAATCACTCTGAAGAATTTGAAGGATGAAGATTTACACTTTATGTTTTATTTTCTTCGCATTTGAGTAATAGGAACACCGTACTATTAAAGGGGGGTCGAAGTTACACTTTGGAATGAATTTCCTCATGATGCTCAACCCAAGCCTAATCCTACCAAAAGCCTCAAGTGAGGAATACGAGTGACATGAGGACTCTCATAGTTGAGGGTTCCGACCGTTTCGATAGCCACGCCAAGTCATTGGTCTTATCCACTCCAACGGTCATATTATTTAAGGGCATTAGTGTCAAATCATGTCGGGATGCTCCCAGGCTAGAAATAGCCACCACCCACAACCACTAGCTGGTTGGCTGCTCCGTTAGAAACTGACACTTGTCATAAGAGCAACCCAATTCCTCAGAGCCTTCGAGAGTAATTCGTGAGTGAGGAAATACCCCATACACCGAAATCACAAACCAAACCTAGTGATTGAGCATCACTGAAGAAGTTGTTCCTGTGTGGGACTGAAGCCTTTTACCTTTGAGGACTGTGCATCCTCCAGATGGTTAGGCATCATGGTCTAGAGCTTTCCAGCAGTCAATTGTGGATCGCCGGGTGACCAAGTTTGTGAGGGTTTGGAAGTCTGCCCTGAAGATTTACCACGAGTGTTGGGCGAGGACTGTGTGTCCTTAGCTCAAGGAGAATACGGTAGGGACTGTGTGTCCTTTGGTTTCAATACCAAGCTGCTCCAAACCAGATGTACGACTGTCACAGCTGTTGGAACTTGGTCATCAACAACCGTCTTCACTGAGAAACGGGTTCTAATTCCTCAACTCCTTACTTTCCTCGTATTATGTGTTGATGACTTTCACTGAGACTGTTTGAAGAATTTGCTGAAGACTTTCTCTGAATTTCCTCAACCCCAAATTCTTCACGTCAGTTAATCCTCATCTGTATTCTGCTTGCCTGCTCACAGTGCAATTTGTTTTCACTTTCTTCACTCTGAAAAACTTCTGTTGTGAAACTTTGCACTTCTGATCCTTTACTGCTTCCGCTGTAAGTTAGTCATCAGTGAGGAAATTCCTCAATAGGAATTTCCTGAGTGATGAAATTCTAATAATTTCCTATTCACCCCCCTCTAGTCGATATAACTCACTTTCAATTCAGAAGTGGATGATTTGCATAACTGGATGCAGACCTGCACCTTAGTTAGAACTGTGAATGATACAAACCTGCACCTTAGTTAGAACATGACCTTCTTTAATCATATTTTTCTTGCTACTATTTGAGACGATTTTTGGTCTTCAATTTAGTCCTTTTCTCTATGTGTCTGGTATGAACCTGCAATCACAAGGCAAAGTGTTTGCATATGTACACATGTTCTGAACTCTCCTTGAATATGTATGTGTGTTTTTGTCAAACTATGTTGGATATGTATGCGTGTGTGGACTTTGAACTCATCATCGGTTTGTTATTGTTGTGAACTTGTAATATATTGGATATGTATGCATGACCATTTCATTTGTGAATTCCTGTTGCATATGCACACATGCTTTTGTCAAACTATATTGTTGTTGTGATCTATTGGATATGTAATATATTGTTGTTGTTTTTGTGATCTATTGGATATCTAATATATTGCTGT
Organism: Hordeum vulgare subsp. vulgare; assembly: GCF_904849725.1. Lineage (NCBI taxonomy): Eukaryota > Viridiplantae > Streptophyta > Magnoliopsida > Poales > Poaceae > Hordeum > Hordeum vulgare. The sequence goes on along the minus strand of NC_058522.1, from coordinate 132,844,607 downwards.
GATCTATATTGTTGTTGTCGTGATATATTGGATATGTAATATATTGTTGTTGCCGTTATGTATAAATCATGTGCCCGTTGGCACTCGACTTACATGGGGACATTCGGCTTATATGTAAGCCGAGTGTTTTCGCTATTGCTCTCGGCTTACCCCGGATAACCCGGTCCTTAGTAAGGCGTGTGTGATAAGCCAAGGAAAACACTCGGCTTATATGTAAACCGAGTGTAAACCGTTGTAAGTCGAGTGTTTCGGGCACTCGGCTTATAAGCTTTTTCCTCTACTGTGTGCTCTCTATATTATGTGCAGTAATATGTTTTGTAACATGTGCAAATATCACAAAAAAAAACCTAATATTCATACTAGTGGCGCACCACTCAGCACTTTAGTGGCGCACTACAAAAAGCACACTAGTGGCACATCGTCAACTAGTGCGCCATTAGTAAGCCAGAGCACATGGGTAAATATGCCCCCCTGGGAGGCATACTAATGGCGCACCATGGGCTATACTAATGGAGCACTGCCTGGTGTGCCATTAGTATACCAGCTACTAATGGCGCACCTGTGGTGCGCCATTAGTAAAAAATTCTAATGGCGTGATGCTAGTGGCGCACGTGTAGTGCGCCATTAGTAGCCAAAACAGGTGCGCCACTAGCAGGCCTTTTCCTTGTAGTGAAAGGAGGACATCTTCCTTCCAAATTGAACGCCAAGGACACAGACTCCTCATAGCAGCAATCCTTCTTCGCCTCCACCTCACTAGTCTCCAGCGCAACCACCATCTTCGCCGCCTCACCAATCTCCAGCGCAGCCGTCTTCTTCGCTGCCTCACCAGTCTCCAACGCAGCCGTCTCCACCGCCGCATCGGCCGTCTCCACCACCCCGTCAGTCATCTCCACCACCCCGTCAACCGTCTACACCGCCCCGTCAGCCGTCTCCACCGCCCCGTCAGCCGTCTCCACCACCCCGTCAGCCGTCTCCACCGCCCCGTCAGCCGTCTCCATCCACTCAGGATGAGAGCAAAAGGCGGAAACATACCACCGCTAGTAGTGGCGGCAGAAAGGGGATCCGATCACCAAAACTTAAGTTGTTGCCCCTCCCAACAATACCTCATAAAAATATGGTGAAGAGACCTTGGGACTATACTGGAGAGGACAATATTAAGAGGGCAGACGCCCATAATGAATAGTGGAAGGCTAAAGTGGCTAACAAGAATAAATTGAAAGAGCTAGAGTATCCGGCCACCAAAGGAGAGCACGCCGCGGTAGTAAAAATGCTGAAAAACCTTGAAGATCCCCCACCACCGTTGCGACCAGACTAGGAACGCTCTATTATCAAGTCGGCTCAAGCAAAAAAGCAGCGGTTGAAGAGTAGTATGTCCAACGGGAAAACAGTTGCCCAGCTCGGACAACAGAAAAACCAATCGTGCCCCCTGCTCAAAGTGTATTCCGATACAGATGTGTGCTCGAGCAGAGCTGCAGTCCAGGAGATGAAAGATGAAACAGCTGGCCTCGATCCGGAATTTGTTGCATCCTACGGACAAGCGGCCAAGGCTCAAGGCATGTCTATTGATGAGTACTTAAACCATTTGGAGGTATTCATTGACTTAGAATACACGTACCGGTACGGGCGTCCTCTGGTCAAACTTGAGTTAGTCAAAGATCTACCAACAAAAATGCGAAGAGTGCATGACTGGTACATGCAAGCATGTCATGAATCGGAAAACTGGCTCTACATAGCATTTGAAAACGAGCATTTCGGGACTGGACGAGGCGTGATTATGATTGAATTCGTAGAATTATATCAGTTATACAAACAGGACGCCCTCGACAAAGCTATCATTAGTGCCTATTGTTTGTAAGTATTATTAATTTATGTCATTAAGTCTTACTCACCTTGTTCTTGCATGTATAATCTTACTCATCACTATATTAATTTTGCAGAATGAAGATTCTCGAATGCAAAAGAGGACAAATGTATGACATTGGGTTCATTGACCCATATTACAATCATCACCAAAGTGTCGAAACGAATCCCTTCGATACAGAGAATAACTTGGTAAAAGTGTTAAGGTTTTGTAGTACCAAATGGGAAATACTATACACACATTCTATTTTCTCTTACTCGATGTTATTATAAGTGTACGTATAATTGACTGTTTATGCGCGCGCAGGTTCCACTTTGTTTTGTTAATCATTGTACCTGACAAAGGAGAAGTAATAGTCATGGACCCGAAACGCACATCCCTCACTGCATGGACGAACATGCAGGAATGCCTCCAGAAGTAATTTCAATCATTATGGCACTACATCAGCACTTCTCGTTCATTTACTCATAGCATCAGGAATTAATATAGAACTCCTTTATTCATTTTCTTTTCTTGGCAGGGCTTGGAAACGGTTGACCACCAAGACTCGAGGTGATTGGAAGCTAGAGCTTACATTTAAACTAACAAATGTAAGGAACTACTAGCTAGATCCGCGCCTCTCTCTATTCTAGTTTCAATACCATTATAATTCTTGATTATGTTTTTGATTGAACTATGTTCTCGTAAAGTGCTTGAGGGAGGAACACGAGAACAATTTATGTGGATACTATGTTTGCGAGTTCATTCGCCAGACGATCCATGAGAAGGGCAAAAATCGGGACATAAAAAAATCGAAGTACGATAAACAATACTCACAACTTTATTTTATTACCATGAATTGTGTTCGGTTTCATTGATATATATATTAACCCATTCTTTAAATTAGGTCGAACGGCTGCGGGACGGTCTTCTACCACAGGAACGTGTACAAGCAATTCAAGAGGAACTAGCCGGATTCTTTGATGCAGAGGTCCTAGATCCCAAGGGAGAATACTATTGCCCTTCGACTAGAATGATATGAAATCGTATAGTGTAAAAAAGATGCATATATGTGCATATAACTCATCTCTACATTTAATTTGTAAGTACGTTCGACAAAGCACGACGGATGAGATGGTGTAATATATTCGTGAGATGTGCAATATAGTTCTTCCTTTATTGGTGTGTATGTGCAATCCAATTTAATGCAAAACAAAAATTTAAAAATGCCCAAAACAAATAAAAGGGAAAATAGGGGGCAGCAAAATAGCCCCATCCAATTTAGTGCAAAACCCTAAACTCTAAAAATTGCTCCAAAAAAACAGCGAAGAAATAGACCCAGTTCGTAATACAAACCGAGACTAATACCCCTCCCCCTCGCTCCCAGCCCCGCCACATGGAAGGCCCTTAGCCCCGGTTCGGGTCGAACCGGGGCTAGCATCAGTCCCGGTTGATTAGTCCCGGTTCGAGAACCGGGACCAATAGCCCAACCGAACCGGGCTAAATGCCCTTTTTCTACTAGTGCTCCTTAAATATGTAATTTTTGTAGTTGACATAAGCGTCGGTTTTCATTAAACTCTACTTCAAGAATATGGAGGACTATTATGCACCTATATCGAACATATAAAGTTTCGTAATACATGTCCATATTCTCGAATAAGAGAATATTGATGATTTACGTAAGTTTTATACTCACCATATTTTTTTCACGATCCTTCATGAAACACACTCAATTTCTTTTCTCACGCTCGCATCATCATCACAAGTACCCTTGTCAATTTTTAACAATTTTCCGCATTGTATGCATTTACTACGGTTTTCCACATGAAAATGCCCTAAAACACCGGCCGGAGGTAACACAAGATGCGTTCGATGTCCGAATTCGTTCGTTCCATGTGTGGGGGTCTAGAATGGATGTTCACACATGATGCCAAAAGTTGATTCCATTCCATGAATGACGTGACACAGATCGTGTACAAGTTGAATTGTCTTACAATGCTGATAGGGCACGTGTACAACACGTTCTCCATTTCACATACAAGAAACACACTTAAATTGTTTTCACACCTGGCATCATCATCAAAATCACCCATGTCAATTTTCAACAATTTTCTACATTGTATGCATTTACTATCGGTTTTGAGATGAAAATGCCCTAAAACACCGACCGGACATGACGCAACATGCATTTGGTGTCCGAATTCATTCATTCCTTGCGTGGGGGATAGAATGGATGTTCACATATGATGGAAAAATTTGGTGTCATTCCATGAATGACTTGACGCAGATCATATAAAAGTAGTACCGTCTTACGAAGCCGGTAGGGCACGTGCCCAACACGTTCTCCGTTTCACATCCTTGAAACACACTCAAATTATTTTCACAGGTTGGCATCACCATCACAAGCACCCATGTAAATTTTCAACAATTTTAAACATTTTATGCATTTACTACGGTCTTCTAGAGCAAAATTCCATAAAACATCGGCCGGACCAGACGCAACATGCGTTTGGTATCTGAATTCGTTCATTCCTTGCGTGGGGCTCTAGAATAGATGTTCACGCATGATGCCAAAAGTTGGTGTCATTCCATGACTAACATGATGCAGATCATGTACAAGTAGTATTGTCTTACAGTGTCTGTAGGGCATGTCTGCAACACGTCATTTGTTTCAAATCCATGAAACACACTCAAAAGTTTTCCAAACAGTGACATCATCATCACAAGAACCCATGTTATTTTCAACAATTTTCTACATTGTATGCATTTACTATGGTTTCCGAGAGGAAAATGCCCTAAAACACCGACCAAACGTGACGCAATGTTAGTTCAGTGTCCGAGTTCATCAATTCCTTGCATGGGGGTCTAGAATGGATGTTCACACATGATGCCAAAAGTTCGTGCCACTCCATGAATGACGTGATGTAGACCATGTACAAGTAGTACCGTCTTACATTGTTGGTAGGGTGCGTGTCCAACAAGTTCTCCGTTTCACATCAATGAAACTCACTAATTTTTTTTCACACACATGCATCATCTTCACAAGCACCCATGTCAATTTTCAGCAATTTATTACATTGCATGCATTTATCACAGTTTTTCAAAGGAAAATACCTAAAATACCGGCCGGACGTGATGCAACATGTGTTTCGTGTCCGAATTCGTTCATTCTTTGCTTGGGGGGGTCCAAAATGGATGTTCACACATGATGCCAAAAGTTGGTGCCACTCCACGAATGACATGATGCAGATCATGTACAAGTAGTACCGTCATATAGTGCCGGTAGGGCACGTGTCCAACACGTTATTCATTTCACATCCTTGAAACGCACTCAATTTTTTTTTCACATGCTGGCATCATGATCACAAGAACCCAAGTCAATTTTCAACAATTTTCTATATTGTATGCATTCACAAGGTTTTCCATAGAAAAATGCCATAAAACACCGGTCGGACGTGACACAACATGCGTTTGGTGTCTGAAATTGTTCATTTCTTGCGTGGGGGTCTAGAATATATGTTCACACATGATGCCAAAAGTTGGTGCCATTCCATTAATGACGTAACGACGACCATGTACAAGCAGTGCCATCTAACAATGTCAATATGGCATATGTCCAACAGGTTCTCCGTTTCATATCCATGAAACACACTCAATTTTTTTCACACGCTGGCATCATCGTCACAAGCACCCATGTCAATTTCAAAAAATTTCTACATTGCATGCATTTACTACGTTTTCCAGAGGAAAGTACCCTAAAAGACTTGTCGGACGTGACGCAACATGTGCTTGATGTCTGAATTCGTTTATTCCCTCCATGGGGGTCTAGAATGGATGTTCACACATGATGCCAAAAGTTGGTGCCATTCCATGAATGACGTGATGCACACCATGTACAATCAGTATCGTCTTAGTGTGTCGGTAGGGCACGTGTCCAACATGTTCTCCGTTTCACATCCATGAAATGAGTCAAATTTGTTTCACACGCTGGCATCATCGTCACAAGAACACATGTCAATTCTCAACAACTTTCTGCATTATATGCATTTACTATGGTTTTCCAACGAAAAAATCCCAAAAACACCGGCCGGATGGTGTCCGAATTCGTTCATTCCTTGTGTGGGTATCTAGAATGCATGTTCACATATGATGCGAAAAGTTGGTGCCATTCCACGAATGACGTGATGCACATCATGTACAAGGAGTACCGTCTTATAGTGCCGGTAGGGCACGTGTCCAACACATTATCCATTTCACATAGATGAAACGCTATCAAATGTTTTTCACATGCTGGCATCATAATCACAAGCACCCATGTAAAGTTTCAACAATCTGCTACATTATATGCATTTACTATGGTTTTCTAGAGGAAAATGCCCTAAAACACCGTCCGGACGTGACACAACGTGCTTTTGGTTCCGAATTTTTTCATTCCTTGTGTGTGTGGGGGGGGGGGGTCTAAAATGGATGTTCACAAATGATGCCAAAAGTTGGTGCCATTCCATGAATGACGTGACGTAGACCATGTACAAGCAGTATTGTCTTACAGTGCTGGTAGGGCACGTATCCAACATGTTCTCTGTTTCACATTCATGAAACGCACTCAATTGTTTTTCATGCACTGGCATCATCATCACAAGCACCCATGTCAATTTTCAACAATTTTCTACATTGTATGCATTTACTACGGTTTTCCACAGGAAAATGCCGAAAAACATGTGCCGGACGTGACGCAACATGCGTTTGGTGTCTGAATTCATTCATTCCTTGCGTGGGGGTCTAGAACGGATGTTCACACATGATTCCAAAAGTTGGTGCCATTACAAGAATGACGTGACACAAGACCATGTACAAGCAGTACCGTCTAAAAGTGTCGGTAGGGAACATGTCTAACACGTTCTCCGTTTCATATCCATGAAACACACTCAAATTTTTTTCACACGTCGGCATCATCATCACAAGCACCCATGTAAATTTTCCACATTTCATGCATTTACTACGTTTTCTAGAGGAAAATGCCCTAAAGTATCGGATGGTCGTGATGCAATATTCATTCTTTGTGTGAATTCGTTCATTCCTTGGGTGGGGGTTAGAATGGATGTTCACACATGATGAAGTATTAAAAATTTACATAATTCATAAAAGCAACACCATTTCATTCATATTTTAGGATATCTTACATAATTTCTTGAATGAAATTTTACGATATCTTACATATTTCAGGATATCTCACATTCGAAATGAAAGACGGTGAAATAAAACCTAACAAATCCTAGTTGCCATCTATAGGAACCGCAACTTGTATAGTGTTGGGGATATTAGCCGTTGTATGACCCACCCTATTGGAACGGGTCAGGTTCATGGCGACTCGTCAATCGTGACCAAGATGGGCTTAGACCGAGGACCCTGAAAGGGTGAGGTGATCTCCAACAGAGAGCCGATCGATCCCAAGAGCCCGGATGGCGACTCAAGGCCCATGAAGAGCAAGACTCACCGGGTACTTTCCTTGCTTGGGAGACACGGCGGGTTAGAGATATGTCAGGTCACAGTTTATGATGTGCCTGGACCCTTGTAATCATAGGGCCTCGACCTGTATATAAAGGCAAGTCTCTAGGGTAGAAAGATTAAGTTACAATCCATCGAGAGCTAGGCCAGGCGATTTACACACCCTTGTAATCAATTCCACCATCAATATACACAACGCAGGACGTAGGCTTTTACCTCCATCGGAGGGGCTGAACCTGGGTAAATCCGAGTCTCGCTTCCTCTTAACCCCTTTGATTCGCCACCAAGGTGCGATGGCTCCATCTCTAAGTCCTTTCACGAGGACATATGCCGTGACAAAACCATGACAGTTGGTGCCCACCATGGGGTAAGCGCACGGTGGAGTTGAGTTCTCAAAGTGAGCCCTTCCATGGTTTGGGAGCTACGCGGTCGGCCTCATGACTAAGAGCCACCGCGGGAAGTACTAATCGACAACTCTCAGTCGGAAGAAGTGGAAATTACTTCAATGTCTTCATCTTGGCTCTCCATGTCATCATCCTATAAACGGAAACGGCAACACTGGAGTACAGGTTGTGTTAGAATAAGAAGGACAAAAGCATTTACCTCTGAGTGTTCCTCTGCGGCCCAAGACTCGCCCACAACAGATGACTCTACTATGGTGTCTTTGCCCTTGGTTTGTTCTTTGGGGCAGTTTTCGTCGGCACCTTCTTGACGGCGGTTTCCGGTCTTCGTTTCCAGAAAAGGCGAGTTCTTATGATTAACATAATTGGAACCCGGGTCGTAAACAAGCTCAAAGTAATAAAAAAGCAAGACACGCGAGTTGAGTTATTTCACCTCTGGAGACGGGTTGGAGAGGCAGAACAGTTTTAAACCAATCTTGGAGCAAGTCTCAAGTGGTTCGCCACACAGTTTCTTCACAATATTGACAATATCTTCCTCTTCAAGCCTGACATTGTAGAAGCATTAAGGACGGTTTAATTCGCCATCGTATTCGCACATTAAGCCACCCCGGTGGCTCAAAGGCATTATCCGCCATTCCACCCAGCAACGGATCAAATCGACGCCGGTAAGGCCGTTGGCGGTCAAGGCCCTGAGCTTTGCAAAGATAGGGGCAAGTGAAGCTTCTTCGTCATCAGTCAGCTTCTCGGGCAGCTTAAAATCCATAGGCAGATGTTCCTGCCTAAAACCTAGTAAGGTATTCTCAGTGGTTGGAGCAGTGTGGCGGCAATAAAACCAAGTCTTCCCTCAACCTTTGGGGTGATTAGGTAGAGAAGCAGCCCGGAACCCGCATTCTCGTCGTCCCTGAATGTTGATCCCACCAAGTTCTAGGCAGGGGCCGTCGGCGAACTCAGTTTGGTGGTTCAAGTAGAAGAATTTCCTGAATAGGAGGACGGTAGGCTCTATTTGAAAGTAAGCTTCACATAATACTTGGAATTGACAGAGGTTGGTGATGGAGTTTGGGCCTAAGTCTTGGGGATGGAGGTTAAAAATGCAGGGCGTCTCTGAAGAATTTTGAGCCGGGCGCTTTGAAGCCCCGTTCAATATGATCAGTAAAGACCACCATCTCCCCACTGGTGGGTTGTGGATGTCGCTCTCCTAAGGCGGTTCGCCAACCGATTGTTTCTTGTGGTGCTAGAGTTCCCACCTTTAAAAAATCTTCAAGAACGGTGTCATTGACCTCTGATCGCAACCAATTACTCTTGGAGATAGTACCCATGGCCGCAAAACTCAAGAGACAGGGACATAAATTTGCATAAATGCGATTGGCGGGTCGTAAGGATTTATAGAAGTATTAACTCGCCAACAAGTGGTGGGGGAGACATCTAAACATAAATTATGACTCGTCGCAACCTAAGGACGGGTTACATCTTAAGTCTTCCTTAGAAAGTTTCCTCGATATGAGGCAAACACGTTTTCAACAGGGTGCTAGAAATTATGGATCTACGGGTGGCCCTAAAAAGGAAAATAATTCGCAAATTCAAGAAGACCGAGGATACAGGAGCACTGTAAAATCCGTGAGGTGATCTTGCGAAGCAATAAATGGAGCAACAGATCTACTGCAAACTATTAACGGATCCACCGCGATCTTTTATTAAACTACGGGATTCAAGTAATGCCTATGATGTTAATGTTGTGATGTACAGATGCTTGAAGAACTCTAGCGCCGCCCTAAGAACAAAGGTAATTTGTTAACCAGATTATGAGGGAGAAGAGACTTACCTGATAAATGCAGACGTTGGCGGAGGTGGCCCGCTGATATCTGCACCAAGTACCATGCTCGACCGATCCGGGGAGTGGCAGATCCAAAGAGGAAGCTGTGTGATGGCGGAACGCTCGTAGCACGAGCTCGAGGAGGAAGAATAAGGTGAGTGATGGTACAAACGAAAGTGAGGGACCCCCCTGCGCTATTTAAAGACCCGAGTCCGAAACTGGAACGACAAGCAAGGGAGTCGAGGAGGCACATTAAAAATCGGAAATGATGGCACCTGGATTTTCGGGGTGACTACATAAAGTCAGAAAGATCCGTTGAGATGACGTCACTAAGATCCCTGAAATGATGGGGGAGATGACGTCATCCGTAAGTAATCTGGTGATTTGGACGGAGCATGAAGATTGGCGGCTTGTTACTTTTTAAGAAGCCAAGTCAGAGATTGCATGTGAGTCACCATGGTCAAAAATAAAGGTTTATTGGCATGAATAAATTGAAGTCAATATGGGCCCTAATGTTGGGGATATTACCTGCTGTATGACCCGCCCTATTGGGTCGGGTTAGGTTATGGCGACTCGTCATTCGTGATCAAGATGGGCTTAGGCCCAGGACCCAGAAGGGGTGAGGAGATCTCCAGCACACAGCCGGCCGAGCCCAAGATCCCGGATGGCGACTCAAGGCCCATGAAGAGGAACACTCGCTGCGTAGTTTCCTTGCTTGGGAGGCACGACGAGTTAGATATATGTCAGGTCACGGTTTATGATGTGGCCTGGACTCTTGTAAACCTAGGCCTCGACCTGTATATAAAGGCGCGTCTCTAGGGTAGTTAGATTAAGTTACAATCCATCGAGAGCTAGGTCAGGCGAGTTACGAGTCCTTGTAATCGATTCCACCATAAATATACACAAAGCAAGACGTAGGCTTTCCCTCCATCGGAGGGGTTGAACCTAGGTAAATCTGAGTCTCGCTTCCGCTTAACCCCTCTGCGTTGCCACCAAGGTGCGATGGCTCCATCTCCAAGTCTTTTCACGAGGACATCTGCCGTGAAAAAACCATGACATATAGCATCGTCGTTGCAGCCGCTATCTTCTTCACCGTGAGAGTGGTCGGAGTTGTCGAAGTGCGCAAAAAATTCTGCTGATGTGGCCAATTCTTGTGCTAGCATCTCGGTCGAAGGCCGTATCGCGCGCTAGTACCCCGACTCATCCACCGGATACCTTGGGTCAACCAACACCGATAGTGGAATCCAAGTTGTCTCCCTGATTGAGTGTCGGATTGTACGGTTTAATCCCGATGAATCCAAAGGATCACCGTCCTCCTACATCGCGACAAGTTCCGGCAGGATGTTGAACTGGGTCTCAGTCGAGGCGGCGACACGTGAACGGTGGCTCATACACAGGGTTGCGACAGCTCGAGACAGCATGAGAGTATTTGGCCCATTAGAGTGAAGCCCCTAGGTCTTGTAGAAAGTGACGACGGTGTCGAAGTCGCGGACTTCCCAAAAATGAAGGCGGCCTTCGGGATTCCACGGGCCTGGTTGGACGAGGCCCGACGTGTCGTAGCCGTCGGTGGTGACGTGCCACCCTTGCACTATGCGGGATGACGGCGGCACGGGGATGCCATGATGGTAGATGTCGACTGTCTGCATTGCTGTAAGGTTCGAAGGCCATCGTGCCCGCCTCCGTCTCATCCACTATCGGCGCCGTCACCATGATGGCTTCTCCATGCGTCGCCTCCACCAAACCAATGGTGCCCGAATCAGCCACTTCCGTGTGGCATCATGACAGCGGGGGTGCAGCGTCCTAGTTAGCTTCTTTAATTTTAGTCCCATATTGTTTACCGAGGCGTGTAATCACCTATTTAAATAGGCTGATCCGTCTTTGATGTTAAGTTCATTAGCATGCCACGCATAACTCATTATGCTGTTGCACGTGATGCTATAGTTACTCATAAATTGTGAGGTGAGAGTTTCACTTCATAATTTTGTTGGAAATAAGCCCTAGAGGCAATAATAAATTAGTTATTATTATATTTCCTTGTTCATAATAATCATTTATTATCCATGCTAGAATTGTATTGATTGGAAACCAAAATACATGTGTGGATACATAGACAACACACTGTCCCTAGTGAGCCTCTAGTTGACTAGTTCATTGATCAAAGATGGTCAAGGTTTCCTGGCCATAGGCAAGTGTTGTCACTTGATAACAGGATCACATCATTAGGAGAATCATGTGATGGACAAGACCCAAACTATGAACGTAGCATATTAATCGGGTTGTTTTATTGCTATTGTTTTTTGCGTGTCAAGTATTTGTTCTATGACCATGAGATCATATAACTCACTAGCACCGGAGGAATACCTTGTGTGCGTCAAATGTCTAAAGGTAACTGGATGACTATAAAGGTGCTCTACAGGTATCTCCGAAGGTGTCCGTTGAGTTAGTATGGATCAAGACTGGGATTTGTCACTCCGTGTGATGGAGAGGTATCTCGGGGCCCACTCGATAATACAACATCACACACAAGCCTTGCAAGCAATGTGACTAAGTGTAAGTCACGAGATCTTGTATTACGGAACGAGTAAAGAGACATGCCGGTAACGAGATTGAAATAGGTAGGCGGATACCGATGATCAAATCTCGGGCAAGTAACATACCGAAGGACAAAGGGAATGACATATGGGATTATATGAATCCTTGATACTGAGGTTCAACCGATAAGATCTTCGGAGAATATGTAGGATCCAATATGGTCATCCAGGTCCCTCTATTGGATATTGACCGAGGAGTGTCTCGGGTCATGTCTACATAGTTCTCGAACCCGCAGGGTCTGCACAATTGAGGTTCAGTGACGTTTCGGTATAGTTGATTCATAGGTGTTGGTAACCCAAAGTTGTTCGGAGTCCCAGATGAGATCCATGATGTCATGAGGAGCTCCGAAATGTTCCGGAGGTAAAGATTGATATATAGGAAGTCCTGTTTTGGTCACCGGAAAAGTTTCGGGCTCATCGGTAGTGTACCGGGAGTTCAGGGAGGAGTGCCGGGGACCATCGGGATGGGTGTCATGCCCCAAGGGGTCTCATGGGCTATGGGAAGAGATAAACCAGCCCCTAGTGGGCTGGAATAAGTAACCCACTAAGGACCATAAGGTTTGAGAAAGAAAAAAACAAGGTGGAAAGAGTTTCCAAGTGGGAAGGTGGAATCCTACTCCAAGTAGGATTGGAGTAGGACTCCTCGACCTCCAATTATGGCCAAACCTTGAGGGTTTGAGGCTGCCTCCTCCCCTCCCTCCCTCCTATATATACTTGAGGTACTGAGGGTTTTCGAGACACAACTTTGCCACGTGCTGCTCGACCCTATACCACACAGTTTTTCCTCTAGATCGTATTTCCGCGGAGCTTAGGCGAAGCCTTGCCGGAGTAGATCATCACCACCACCGGCGCGCCTTCATGCTGTCGGAGAACTCTTCTACCTCTCCTCCCCCTCTTGTTGGATCAAGAAGGTCGAGATCGTCATCGATCTGTACGTGTGTTGAACGCGGAGGTGCCGTCCGTTTGGCGCTAGATCGGAACGGATCATGGGACGTATCACGGGACGGTTCGTGGGACGGTTCGAGGGACGTGAAGACGTGAAGGGTATGTGGATCTAATCTCCCCTCGTAGATGAACATCACCATGATAGGTCTTCGTGTGCGTAGGAAATTTTTTGTTTCCCATGCAACGTTCCCCAACAGTGGCATCATGAGCTAGGTTCATGCGTAGATGTTATCTCGAGTATAACGCAAAGGGTTTTTTGGACGGTGATGTTCGATTTTCTGTCCTCCTTAGTCTTTTCTCGATTCGGTGGTATTGTTGGATTGAAGCGGCCCGGACCGACTTTATTCGTACGCTTACGACAAACTGGTTCTATCGATTGACATGCAACCTCGTTGCATAAAGATGACTAGCGGGTGTCGGTTTCTTCAAGTTTATTTGAATTGGTTTTGACCGAGGCGGTCCTTGGAGAGGTTAAATAGCAATTTGCACATCTACGTTGTGGCTTTTGCGTAAGTAAGATGCGATCTACTAGATACCCATAGCAACCGCGTAAAACATGCAACAACAATTAGAGGACGTCTAACTTGTTTTTGCAGGGTATGCTTGTGATATGATATGGCCAATGATGTTATGTGATATATTGGATGTATGAGATGATCATGTTGTAATAGTTCATATCGACTTGCACGTCGATGGTACGGCAACCGGCAGGAACCATAGGGTTGTCTTTAAACTAACGTTTGTGTTTGTAGATGCGTTTACTATATTGCTAGGACGTAGCTTTAGTAGTAATAGCATAAGTAGCACGACAACCCCGATGGTGACACGTTGATGGAGATCATGATGATGGAGATCATGGTGTGGCGCTAGTGACAAGAAGATCGTGCCGGTGCTTTGGTGATGGAGATCAAGAAGCACATGATGATGGCCATATCATGTCACTTATGAATTGCATGTGATGTCAATCCTTTTATGCAACTTATTTTGCTTAGAACGACGATAGCATTATGAGGTGATCTCTCACTAAAATTTCAAGACAAAATTGTGTTCTCCCCGACTGTGCACCATTGTGACAGTTCGTCGTTTCGAGACACCACGTGATGATCGGGTGTGATAGACTCAACGTTCACATACAACGGGTGCAAAACAGTTGCACACGCGGAACACTCGGGTTAAACTTGACGAGCCTAGCATGTGCAGACATGGCCTCGGAACACAAGAGACCGAAAGGTCGAGAATGAATCCTATAGTTGATATGATTAGCATAGAGATGCTTAGCACTGAAACTATTCTCGACTCACGTGATGATCGGACTTGAGATAGTGGATTTGGATCATGTACCACTCAAATGACTAGAGATATGTACTTTTTGAGTGGGAGTTCTTATGTAATATGATTAATTGAACTAATTATCATGAACATAGTATAGTGGTCTTTGCGAATTACGATGTAGCTTGCGCTATAGCTCTACCGTTTTATATGTTCCTAGAGAAAATTTAGTTGAAAGTTGATAGTAGCAACTTTGTGGACTGAGTCCGTAAAACTGAGGATTGTCCTGATTGCTACGCAGAAGGCTTATATCATTAATGCACCACTCGGTGTGTTGCACCTCGAGCGTCGTCTGTGGATGTTGCGAACATCTGACATACACGTTTTTGATGACTACGTGATAGTTCAGTACGCAATACTTAAAGGCTTAGAAGCAAGGCACCGAAGACGTTTTGAAAACGTCGTAGAACATAAGAGATGTTCAAAGAGATGAAATTGAGATTTCATGCTCGTGCCCTTGTTGAGAGGTATAAGACCTCCTACAAGATTATTCGCCTAGAAAGTAAAGGAGAAAAGCTCAAACCGTTGAGCATGTTCTCAGATTGTTTGAGTACAACAATCGCTTGAATCAAGTGGGAGTTAATCTTCCAGATGAGATAGTGATGGTTCTCCAAAGTCACTGCCACTAAGCTGCTAGAGCTTCATGATGAACTATAAACAAATCAAGGATATATATGATGATCCTTGAGTTATTCGCAGTGTTTGAAACTGCGAAAGTAGAAATCAAGAAGGAGCATCAATTGTTGATGGTTAGTAAAACCACTAGTTTTGAGAAGGGCAATGGCTAGAAGGGATACTTCATGAAACGGCAAACCAGTTGCTGCTCTAATGAAAAAACCCAAAATTGAACCCAAACCCGAGACTAAGTGCTTATGTTATGAGGGGAACAGTCACTGAGGCGGAGCTACCCTAGATACTTGGTAGATAAGAAGGCTGGCAAAGTCGATAGAAGTACATTTGATATACATGATATTGATGGGCACTTTACTAGTACTCCTAGTAGCATGAGGGTATTGGATACCGGTTCGGTTGCTAAGTGATAAGTAACTCGAAGTAAGAGCTACGGTATAGATGGAGACTAGCTAAAGTCGAGGTGACGATATGTGTTGGAAGTGTTTCCAAGGTTGATGTGATCAAACACCGCACGCTCCCTCTATCATCGGGATTGGTGGTAAAAACCTAAATAATTGTTATTTGGTGTTTATGTTGAGCATGAACATGATTGGATCGTGTTTATTGCAATACGATTATTCATTTAAAGAGAAAAATTGTTATTCTATTTGCTTGAATAATTACCCTCAATGGTTTATTGAATCTCGATCGTAGTGTTACACATGTTCATAATATTGGTGCCAAAAGATACAAAGTAATAATGATAGTACCACTTAGTTGTGGCACTGCTACTTGAGTCATGTTGGTATAAAATGCATGGAGAAGCTCCATGCTGATGGATCTTTGTACTCACTCATTTTTGAAACGTTTGAGACATGCAAACCATACCTGCTGGTATAAATGCATGAAGAAGCTCCATAGAAATGGATCGTTTGGACTCACTTGATTTTGAATCACTTGAGACATGCAAATCATGCCACAGGAAACAAGAGAGTAGCTTGTTGGTAGTAATACATTTTTGATGTGTGCAGTCCAATGAGTGCTGAGGTACGCAGTGGATATCGTTATGTTCTTACTTCACCGACGATTTGAGTAGATACAGGAGTATTTACTTGATGAATCACAAGTATGAAATATTGAAAAGTTCAAAGCTATTTCAGAGTGAAGATCGTCGTGACAAGAGGATAAACTATCTACGATATGATCGTAGAGATGAATATCCGAGTTACGAGTTTTGGTACACAGTTAAGACAATGTGGAAATTGTTTTGCAATTCATGCCACCTAGAACACCATAGTGTGATGGTGTGTCCAAACGTCATAGCTACGCCCTATTTTGATATGGTACATACTATGATGTTTCTTATCGAATTACCACTATAGTTTATGGGTTATGCATTAGAGACAACCGCATTCACTTTAAATAGGGCACCACGTATTTCCGTTGAGATGACATAGTATGGACTATGCTTTGGAGAAACCTGAGCTGTCGTTTCTTAAAAGTTTGGGGCTGCGACGCTTATGTGAAAAAGTTTCAGTCTGATAAGCTCGAACCCAAAAGCAGATAAAAGCATCTTCATAGGATATCCAAATCAGGTGGATACATCTCCTATCTCAGATCCGGAAGCAATATGTTTGTTTCTAGAAACGGGTCCTTTCTCGAGGAAAGGTTTCTCTCGAAATAATTGAGTGGGAGGGTAGTGGAACTTGATGAGGTTAGTGAACCGTCACTTCAACCAGTGTGTAGCAGGGCGCAGAAAGATGTTCCTGTGGCGCCTACACCAATTGAAGTAGAAACTAATGATGGTGATCATTGAGCTACGGATCAAGTTACTACAAAACTCGTTGGTCGACAAGGTCGCGTGCTGCTGCAGAGTGGTACTCTAACCCTACCTTGGAGGTTATGTTGTTGAACAACAATGAACCTACGAGCTATGGAGAAGCGATGGTTGGCCTGGATTCCGACAAGAGGATGGAGGCCATGAAATCCGAGAGAGAATCGATGTAGACTTTGGAAGAACTACTTGATGGTCATAAGACTATTGAGTGAAGATGGATCTTTAAAAGGAAGGCGGACGATGATGGTGATAAGTCACTATTAAGAAAAGCTTGACCTGTCGCAAAGATGTTTCCGACAAGATCAAATAGTTGACTATGATGAGACTTTCTCACTCGTAGAGATGCTAAAAGTCTGTTAGAATTATGTTAGTAGTTGTTGCATTATTTATGAAGTATTGCACATAGGATTTCAAAACATTGTTTCCTCGACGGTTTCCTTGAGGAAAGACTGTATGTGATACAACCAGAAGGTTTTGTCGATCCTAAAGATACTAACAAGTATGCAAGCTCCAGCGATCCTTTTATGGACTGGTGCAAGCATCTCGGAGTTGGAATACACACTTTGATGTGATGATCAAAGCTTTTGGGTTTGTGCAAGGTTTATGAGAAACTTGTATTTCCAAAGAAGTGAGTGGGAGCACTATAGAATTTCTGATAAGTATATGTGGTTGGCATATTGTTCATCAGAAGTAATGTAGAATTTCTGTAAAGCATAAAGGGTTGTTTGAAAGGAGTTTTTCAAAGGAAGACCTGGATAGAGCTATTTGAACATTGAGCATCAAGATCTATACAGATAGATCAATACGCTTAATAGAACTTTCAAATGAAAATGCATGCCTTAACAAGTTTTGAAGGAGTTCAAAATATATCAGCAAAGAAAGAGTTCTTGGCTGTGTTGTAAAGGTGTGAATATGAGTAAGACTCAAAAAGCCCGACCACGGCAAAAGAAAGAGAAAGGATGAAGGTCGTCCCCTATGCCTTAGCCGTAGACTCTACAATATGCCATGCTGTGTACCGCACCTGATGTGTGCTTTGCCACAAGTCTGTTAAGGGGTACAGAGAGTGATCCAGGATTGAATCATTGAACAACGGTCAAAGTTATCCTTAGTAACTAATGGACTAAGGAATTCTTTCTCGATTATGGAGGTGGTTAAAGAGTTCGTCGTAAAGGGTTATGTCGATGCAAGCTTTGACACTAATCTGAATAACTATGAGTAGTGAAACGGATTCGTATAGTAGAGTAGATATTTGGAGTATTTCCGAATAGCACATAGTAGCAGCATCTATAAGATGACATAAAGATTTGTAAAGCACACACGGATCTGAAAGATTCAGAACCGTTGACTAAAACCTCTCTCACGAGCAAGACGTGATCAGACCCCAGAACTATATGGGTGTTGGATTCGTTAAAATCACATGTTGATGTGAACTAGATTATTGACTCTAGTGCAAGTGGGAGACTGTTGGAAATATGCCCTAGAGGAAATAATAAATTAGTTATTATTATATTTCTTGTTCATAATAATCGTTTATTATCAGTGCTAGAATTGTATTGATTGGAAACTCGAATACATGTGTGGATACATAGACAACACACTGTCCCTAGTGAGCCTCTAGTTGACTAGTTCGTTGATCAAAGATTGCCAAGGTTTCTTGGCCATAGGCAAGTGTTGTCACTTGGTAACGGGCTCACAACATTAGGAGAATCATGTGATGGACAAGACCCAAACTATGAACGTAGCATATTGATCGTGTCATTTTATTGCTATTGTTTTCTGCGTGTCAAGTATTTGTTCCTATGACCATGAGATCATATAACTCACTGGCACCGGAGGAATACCTTGTGTGCATCAAATGTCGCAACGTAACTGAGTGACTATAAAGGTGCTCTACAGGTATCTCCGAAGTTGTCCGTTGAGTTAGTATGGATCAAGACTGGGATTTGTCACTCCGTGTGACGGAGAGGTATCTCGGGGCCCACTCGATAATACAACATCACACACAAGCCTTGCAAGCAATGTGACTAAGTGTAAGTCACGAGATCTTGTATTATGGAACGAGTAAAGAGACTTGCCGGTAACGAGATTGAAATAGGTATGCGGATACCGACGATCAAATCTCGGGCAAGTAACATAACGAAGGACAAAGGGAATGACATACGGGATTATATGAATCCTTGATACTGAGGTTCAACCGATAAGATCTTCGGAGAATATGTAGGATCCAATATGGGCATCCAGGTCCCGCTATTGGATATTTACCGAGGAGTGTCTCTGGTCATGTCTAGATAGTTTTCGAACCCGCGGGGTGTGGACACTTAAGGTTCGGTGACGTTTTGGTATAGTTGAGTTATAGGTGTTGGTAACCGAAAGTTCTTCGGAGTCCCAGATGAGATCTAGGACGTCACGAGGAGCTCTGGAATGTTCCAGAGGTAAAGATTGATATACAGGAAGTCCTATTTTGGTCACCGGAAAAGTTTTGGGCTCATCGGTAGTGTACCGGGAGTGCCAGGAGGGGTGCCGGGGACCATCGGGAGGGGTATCACGCCCCAAGGGGTCTCATGGGCTATTGGAAGAGATAAACTAGCCCTTAGTGGACTGGAATAAGTTCCCACTAAGGCCCATAAGGTTTGAGAAGGAAAAAACACAAGGTGGAAAGAGTTTCCTAGTGGGAAGGTGGAATCCTACTCCAAGTAGGATTGGAGTAGGACTCCTCCACCTCCAATTTCGGCCAAACCTTGAGGGTTTGAGGCTGCCTCCTCCCATCCCTCCCTCCTATATATACTAGAGGTACTGAGGGTTTTTGAGACACAACTTTTCCACGTGCTGCTCGACCCTATGCCACGCAGTTTTTCCTCTAGATCGTATTACTACGGAGCTTAGGCGAAGCCCTGCCGGAGTAGATCATCACCACCACCGGCGCGCCGTCACACTATCGGAGAACTCTTCTACCTCTCCTCCCCCTCTTGCTGGATCAAGAAGGTTGAGATCGTCATGGAGCTGTACGTGTGCTGAACGCGGAGGTGCCCTCCGTTCGGCGCTAGATCGGAACGGTTCGTGGGACGGATCGCGGGACGGTTCGTGGGACGGTTCGAGGGACTGAAGACATTCCATTACATCAACCGCGTTTCTTAACGCTTCCGCTTAGCGTTCTACAAGGGTATTTGGATCTAATCTCCTTTCGTAGATGAACATGATGAAGGACTTTTTTACATTATATTTTTTTACATTATGAAGACTAACCTAGTTCCATTAGGAAGACTTGTGAGGTATATCTTTCCATGATGAAGGACTTTTTTACATTATATTTTTTTCAAGGATCATGAAGACTAACCTAGTTTTTTTAATATATTTTAAATGTTGTTTTTCAAAGTCTATGCATTGTATATCATTTTACGAGTGAAAAAACCCTAAAACACCGCACATACATGATGCAACGTGCGATTATTGTCTGAACTCGATCAAATTTAGCGTTATGTACTATGCTGGGCATGCCAACCCGCTTGCAAAACATAGGGTCATTCTGAAGATGAACAAAAGTTGACCTTGTTCTGCGGAGGCCATTCGTGAAGGAGCAAAGGAACCATCACGAAGGACGTTTTTTTACATCATTCAAATGAACCAAGATTTCATTTATAGAATTATACCATCATGACAAGCACGTGTGCCAAGTTTCGCAGCTTTTCGACAGTCTATGAATTTTATATGATTTTATCGTTGAAAAAACACTAAAACACCACATGGTCGTGACGCAATGTGTGTATGTTGTTGGAACTCGATCAAATTTTGCATTGAGTACTGTGTTAGGCATGCCAACCCGCTTGCAAAATATGGGGTCATTTTAAAGATGACCAAAATTTGACCTTGTTCCGCGGAGGTCGTTCGGGTAGGAACCAAGGGACCGTCACGAAGGACATTTTTTTCAACATCCTTCAAATGAACCCAACTTTTTTATAGACTTATACCATCATGGCAAGCATTTCAATGGTCTATACATTTTATACGATATTACGAGTTAAAAACTCCTAAAACACCGCATGGGCGTGACTAAACGTGCGTATGTTGTTACTTGTTAGAACTCGATCAGATTTTGCATTGAGTACTATGTTGGGCATATGCCAACCCACTTGCAAAATATGAGCCCATTCTGAAGATGACTAAAATTTGACCTTCTTCCTCGGAGGCCGTTCGGGTGAGCGAAGGGACCATCGCAATGCAACGTGCGTATGTTGTCGGATCTCGATCAAATTTTGCATTGAGTACTGTGTTGGGCATGCCAACCTGCTTGCAAAATACGGGGTCATTTTGAATAATACGAAAATTTGACCTTGTTCTGTGGAGGCCGTTCGGGTAGGGCGAAGGGACCGTCGCGAAGGACATTTTTTGACATCTTTCAATGAACCCAATTTTGATACACTTATACCTGGACGACAACCATGCATGCATAGTTTCGTAGCTTTTCAACTGTCTATGCATTTTATACGATTTTACTGGTGAAAAAACCCTAAAACACCGCACGGAAGTGACGCAACGTGCGTAGGTTGTTGGGACTATATCAAATTTTGCATTGAGTACTGTGTTTGGCATGCCAACCCTCTTGCAAAATATGGGGTCATCCTGAAGATGACAAAAATTTGACCTTGTTCCGCGGAGGCCGTTGTTTGGGTAGGAGCGAAGGAACCATCGTGAAGGACACTTTTTTCGACATTCTTCAAATGAACCCAATTTTTTAATAGACTTATACCATCATGACAAGCATGCATGCATAGTTTCATTTTTTGGACAGTCTATGCATTTTATACAATTTCACTATTGAAAAAAGCCGGACGTGACGCAACGTGCGTATGTTGTTGGAACTAGATCAAATCTTAGTACTGTGTTGGGCATGCTAACCTGCTTCAAAATATGGGGTCATTCTGAAGATGACCAAAATTTAACCTTGTTCCACGGAGGCCGTTTAGAGAAAAGGGACCGTGGTGATGGACATTTTTTCCGACATTCTTTAAAGGAACCCAATTGTTTTATAGACTTGTACCATCATGACAAGCATGCATCCCAAGTTTTGTAGCTTTTCAACCGTGTGAGCATTTTATACTATTTTAGCAGTGAAAAAACCCTACAACACCGCACGGACGTGATGAAACATGCGCATATTATCGGAACTCGATCAAATTTTACATTGATTACTTTGTTCGGTAGAAGCGAAGGGACCGTCGCAAAATATGAGGTCATTCTAAAGATGACCGACGTATAATCTTCTCGTCGAAAGCTATAGATGTTTTCCCCAATGTATTTCATTATGAGTTTCAGAACTTTCTTCATAATTTGCGTATCTCTAATGCAAAAATTGTCACAAAATTTGGTATCACTCTACACATGAAAAACTTTGATTAGGATGAATTCATATATGAATGTATCATCGAATCAAATGTATGAATTTAAAATTTCCAGATAAAACCTTTCAAATTCCATCCATATTTCAAGATATTTTACATAGATTATAACGGGATTCATATTAAACCGCTTCAAATCCAACCTCTACTCGAAACCTAATGTACTACTCTCGTCGCTGGCGAGGTCGACGATCATGGGATTCCGGCCATTGCGGTCGGCAACGTCGCCGCCGTCGTCGCTGCCGTCTTTGTAGCTGGTGCTATCGAGGCCCCAGTGCTCCTCCTCTTGCGCCCGCACGGCCGCCAATGCTGCCGCCTGATCCACGGCTTCCTGCGCAATCACCTCGGCAACCTCCTTCGCCTGCTGCGCCGGTACTGCTAACAGCCCCGACATGTCAGCAGGGTCGTTGTCCTGCAGAAGTGCCACCTGTTCTAGCGGGATTGGGACCTCCGCCTGGGCAGGTGAGGCGGGCATGGCTGCGGGAAGGGACAGCCCCAGCGTCCGTAACGGTGGCAAATCGATGGGAAGGGCCAACCCCTGACCCCGTGATATCTCTGATGGGAAGACCTTAGGCGGTGCGCCTAAACGCCCCGACGACCTCGTCCAAGTTTTTGCCACGCCAGAAGTGGCGGCAGCCCTTGCGGTTGTAGCGGCTACCGGGGTGGCGGCACAGTTCCTCGTTGGTCTCCGGTGGGCTGATAGTGGCGAATCTGTTGTCACAGATACTCCACGACCGCGGCAGCTTTTCCACCGACGGCACATACATGCATAACTTGAATAGATCCTCGGCCTGGCTGACGATCAGGCTGGACAGCCAGATGCCGCCCGGTGCCACGGCGTTGCTGTCGGAGTCACTCGACGACATGTCGACCGTCGTGGTGGAGAACATGCCGTCAAGGTGGAGGGGAGAGAATGAAGGGAGGGAGAGGTCTGCTAGGGTGGGGATGCGAGGCCGGGGTCGCCGGGTTTATATAGCGCCAGGGGTGAGTGAGGCTCCGGGGTAGGTGAGACGCCGAGCCGGTGAGCCGCCGGGGCCATTAACACCGCCATGTTATTCCCCACGACAGGTGAGGCAGAAGGTGCGGCAGCCGGGGCAAAGCGAAAGACAAGGAGGCAGCACCGCAAGCTAGGTGGAAGGCCCAGCAGGCAAGGAGGAAAGCATGGCGGCCGAGGAGGAAGGCGCAGCGACCGAGACGCATTGAACGCGGTCGTGGCACATGCACGCCCACTTCTGCATGCGGCGTGACTGGCAGGCGGCCGCGCGTGTGCATGCTGTTTTTTATTAGAGACGCACGGGCGTGCGGGCGGGCGGGGATGGCATGCCGTATTCTTGTACGTAGACGACACACGCGGGTGGGTGGGCTTTTTTATTATGTCCATTCTAAGCTTTGAACAGCAACTACAATAGTATAACCAGCTGTTGCCTATAAGTGATTGTCATGTCATCTATAACTTATCTCATAGTCAACATGTTCAATAGTTCATTACAAATGTGTACTACTTTTTTTATTATATGGTTCATCTTTCATACACACAAAATGCCTAGGAGCAGGTGCTAAAGCTGGCTCTTAGCTAAGAGTCCGTTTACCTTCTCTCTCCTCTTCTCTTTCCTCTAACTAAACAAAAATATATTAGTTTAATATTTATAACCAGCTGACTCAGCTCTATTGTACTTGCTCTAATGAAAAGGTACCGAACAATCTCGGCCATCATTGTTTTAGAAGGAGGGTCTAGCGAAGCAGAAGTGTAAAAAAATAAGTAAATAAACCTTGGGGTGGGGGTAGAAAAAATAGATCAACTTACTTGGAAGGAGACCATGATGCAAGCCTAAACATCTCTCCACGCACGGTAATGTCCAACTACAAATGATAGGTTAGATACTAGATGGAATCTTTTTAACTGGTATTACCCATGATTTCCAATCAAATTATTCATGAACAAGGTTGAAGCATTTTTAGAAACTGACCCTAAAAAGGTTCAAACTGTTGAACGTATTCAATTTGTATGCATGCTAAAATCTTCTCGATCCACTGTGAGATTGAATTTCGTAACTCTGACACCAAAACACAACGATGGTTAAGTTACAATTAGATCAAATACAAGATAAGGACAACAATTTAGTGAGCTCACTGTATAACGTTTCTCTCAACAGAGCACAAAATAAAGAACCAGAGCTTCTCCCTTGTCATTTGGATCTAAAATCCTAGCTTATATGTTCCTCACACATGGTCTTGACCACAACCTTGGAAGTAAAAGGTGTGAAGAAAATTCGAAAAACTTTCAATGAGACATTACTATCATAGTTGCATAATTATTAATGCTGAAAGTGCGTTATATCGACTAGAGGGGGGTGAATACGTGATTTTTATGAATTCGTCACTCAGGAGTTTCCTTGTGAGGAAATTGCTCAGTCACAAACAGCGAGAAATGTAATAAGTACTCAAGCGAACGTGCAACAGAGCAACAACATAGTCTACATGATGAAATGAAACATGCATTCGCAAATGTAGCATGATCAGGATATGCAGGTGAAGAAAAAGTGAAGTGAAGAATTTGAGATGAGGAAATTGGGAAAGTCTTCAGTCAAACTCTTCAAACAATAATGATCAATTTCACCAACACATAAATCAGGAAATAGAATGGTTGAGGATATAGAACCAGGTGCTCGGTGAAGGCAATGATTTGATGACCCAGTTCCAACTATTGTGATAGTTGTACGTCTCGTTTGAAGCGGCTTGGTATTTAAACCAAAGGACACGTAGTCCCAGGACACACGGTCCTTACTGTATTCTTCTTGATCTAAGGACACATAGTCCTTGCCCAACACTTGTGATAAGTCTTCAGGGCAGACTTCCAAACCCTCAAAAACTCGGTCACCAAGCGATCCACATTTGACTGCTGGATGCTCTAGACTAGTGACGCCTAAGCGTTTGGAGGATGCGCACTCCTCAAAAGTAACAAGTGTCAGTTCCACACAAGAACAATCTCTTCAGTGATGCTCAATCACTTTGGGATTTGGGTTTTGGTTTGGGTGTTTGGGGTATTTCCTCACTGATGATTTTCTCTCAAAGACTTCGAGGATTAGGTTGCTCTCAAATGACAAGTGTGAGTTCCTATCTCGGAGCAGTCAACCAATTAGTGGTTATGGGGGGTGGCTATTTATAGCGTGGTAGCAATCCCGACATGATTTGACATAAATGCCCTAATGATATGACTATTATGTGGATAAGGTTTGGGGACAATAGGCGTGTGGCGAAGCAACGGTCGGAACTGTCAAGCTGTGAAAGTCCTCATGTCTCTCATATTCCTCAACTGTAGGTAATTCACAATGGCGAAAACCTAACTCCTCAGTTAGAGAAAATTCCTCACAGACTAGAAGATCTTCGTCTCTGTCACTGAAGAATTTGACTAAACTTGAAAAGTCCAAAGGCTTCATTCAAAGGATTGGGTATGTGTAGGCTTTGAGATGAGCATCACTTGGAAACTTTTCCTTAGTTTTACCTCGACCCCCTTTAACAGTATGGTGTTCCTATGACTCAAAAGAAAGGAAATGAAACTACGAAAATATAAGTCTTCACGCTTCGAAGTCCTCGCGTTAATATCTTCAAGGACACACCAATTTCATCACTTTCAAAGTCTTGAAGACATTCTTTTTTTGGGGTTGATATTCTTCGAATAACACAAAGTCCTCGGCGACTTATACAGCCTATGTACACTCATAAACACATTAGTCTGTTAACCTATAAGTCTTCAATACACCAAAATCACTAAGGGGCACTACATGCACTTACAATCTCCCCCTTTTTGGTGATTGATAACAAATAGATTGATTTTCAAATGGGTATAATAATAAGATGTGTAAGTATAGTGTTTGAGGAATTCAATTGCAAGATATAGAGAAAATCCCCTTGAAGATGTGCATATTTGAAGAATTTGCTTTGGACTCCAAATGCACATTGTAGGTTTATACCATGGAGATCTCCCCCTATATCTTGTAATCCATGCATGCATTTAAAATATACCATGAGGAAATTGAAATGCATGATGGAAAGTGGTGTCTGACAAATTTCATCATGCATGCATTAATCAACGTGAAGAATAAGCATGCAAAGAAAGCGGTTCAAAAGTGTCAGACCACCAAGCATTGCAACTTAAAAAAATATCCATAACCCATACGGTACGACCCGCTTGAGGGACCAAACTGAGGGCTAACGCCCCTGAAGTATTTCAACTTGTTGGTGCAGGAGGAGCGCCAGCCGTGTCGGGATCGTTTGTCATTGTCTGTCCGGTAGTAGTGTCCTGAAGATACTCAGCTTCATCACTTGTGCACGATGAAGAAAATGAACTAGCCACCAGGTGATGAACTTGAACTTTCTTGAATTTCTTCTTGGGCGGCCACGACCAATCAAAGTATTGTTGAAATTCCATTTTAGTGAGGTCTGAAGGAATCTTGAGGTGAGACAGAATGGCCCATGTGCAGTCGAAGATTTCATGACGACAGTAGTGATTTTATTCACTATATCTTGCATCACAGACATATCACACCCTATGGCACCAAACAGACGCTTTACCCACTTGTGTTTGTGATCGACCTTTTGATGTAGACTTAGCAGAAGCTAACGCTCGATCATCAAGCATGGGGCATACTCACGAGGAATTTTGGTGAGGCTTTTGCAGCCGAGTCTTGCGATGTCGTGTCATCATTGGTTGAGTAGGATGCATCCTTGCGAAATTTTCGATCAAGGGGACGAGATCCTTCATCAAGAACTGTTTTGCCCTTTCCTTCAATCAGCTCGAAGGATTTCATTCCAGTCGCAGATATCGATGTAGAACGGCAGTAGGCCAACATCATAAAGAATGTTGAGGACTAGCATGAAGCACGGAATGAGTTCCAAGTTTGCATGAGGAATTTGTTGATACTGAAAAAAGCTTAATCTTCTCAAAGAGCACAACACCATAGAAGTTCAGCTGAGTGGCAGTCCAGAATCTCTTGCACCATATCCTCACCGAGTCATACGGATTTGCACTGATGAAGAAATGATTTTCATAAAAAAAATCTCCTTGAGGAATTTTGATCTTTTTGTACCACTATATGGCTGAAGAGTCTTGGGTTGAAGATTTGACTTGAATCGGCCCACAAGTCCTTGGAGTTCTTCAGCTAAGGAATTTGAGCCACAACTAGTACAGACTGAGGATTTTGAACATGAGATTCATCATCAGTTTCCTCTCCTTGAGGAGGAGCAGTTTCTTTAGCCACATTTTCTTCACTCTGATGAATATGCTTTGCATATTCGTCAATGACTAGTGTAGCAATATCCTCAGTGGTAGTTTGATTCAAGGTTTCTTTAGCTGATGCAGCTGATTCTTCCTCCGGGATTA
Source organism: Hordeum vulgare subsp. vulgare (assembly GCF_904849725.1). Lineage (NCBI taxonomy): Eukaryota > Viridiplantae > Streptophyta > Magnoliopsida > Poales > Poaceae > Hordeum > Hordeum vulgare. The sequence continues at coordinate 132,816,964 of NC_058522.1, read as the reverse complement.
ACTTCATTGGAGTGTGTTTGTCATCAGACCCTGTATGAATTTCTTAAGCGACTTCGGGTGACTGAGTATTTTGCGGAAGTTAAGTTGCCAATGGTGAGTTTGGAACGGGTGTTTGGCAGCCAATGTCCATGTCTTAATTTTTTCTTAACCGCCCGCCTCTCTTCTCTGCCGAGGCGGAGGTGATGATTATTGAGGAATTGAAGTATTTTGTTCCACTTCAATTTCTTCATCAACCTGCTCTATGGAAGTAGCAAATCGATTATCTTACATTTCCTCTTCCCCTTTTGGGATGACATGTTCGACACCAAATGGCACCATCTCGTAAGAGGGTACCGTGCTGATTGGAGTTGCGTCAATAGGTGCACTGGAGGAGCTTGACACAGTCCTCAAGCATTTGTCTTCTGAGGAATATGTGCTTGTTGATGCCTTATGTTTCTTAATGGCTTCCTTTTCAACAACCTTAGTTTTATTCACTTCTGGTGTAGACTAAAGTGTCAATTTCATCGCCTTTGAAGATTTTGGTGCTGGAGCAGATTCTTCGGGAACGGCTGATGCAGTCATCCTGGCAGTAGCAGTTTCTTGAGGCGGCTGAGTAGAGGAGATGGCTTAAGGAATTTGTTGTTGCGTTGGGACTGCGGCACTAGTATTGTGATCCGTGATGGCTTTGGTAGCCACGTTGACGAATCTGACCTTTGCACCTTTCCAGTTAGTATGATAATGACTTGTATTCTTCATTGAGGTTTTTATCTCAGTTTGTGAGGAGATGAGCTGATCAGGGGTCAATGATTGGATGTTTTTCTTCGGAAACCTTTTGGATGTTTTTCTTCACAAACCTTTCTTTCTGGGCATGTGGTTTTCTGGCCCTTTTGGCTTTCTCAACTTTCCAGTTTTCTTCATTAATGAAAGTCGTTAGCACATGACTTGGTCCAAGCGGGAGCTTTAAATCATTAGTCGGAGTTTAAGGATTTTTATACCATGTGTCAATGAAGTCTAACACCACCTTGGGATCCAACATGAGGGGAATATTCGTGCCTTTGGCCTATGAAACCCTCTCTTGTTTGTTTCTGATGATAGGAGCAAGTACTTCATCATCAACCTCTTCTTCCTCACATCGAGAAGGAACATTGAAGACTACCTTGTTAGGGCTTGGTCTTTTTTTCCTTGCCTAGCAGTCATATTTGTCTTCATGGTTGCACATGAAGAAGTGTGTGCAGAGCTAGAAGTAGAGGGTACTGAGGAAATTGGAGTTCCCATTGTACGCTGACTTGTTTCCTATTGCACCCAAAGAGAGGACTTTGAGGCAGTCGCTGAGGACTTTGCAGCCACAATTGGAGGTGGTTGAGGAATTTGCTGTGAGAAATGTGCAGTTGAAGACTTTGTCTTTATAGCCGATTTCTTCACCAAAGCTCGCTTTGGAGCTGTTTCTATGCCATAAACTTCAGCAACACATGAGGTTGCAGTAGCAGCATCACCAGCAGTCCCCGAATTGAATCTCCTCGCAACCTATTTTGCAGTCTTCTGTAGTTTAGCTTGATGCTTTGCCCATTCAGCAGGAAGTTCTTCACCAGTGACCTGGCTTGTTGGATGAACAACCTGGTTATTACCAAGAGTAGGTCTTGGGCGTGGTGGTTTCAGAGCATATTTCATCATGTCCTTGGGGGTCGCATACCCATACTCCCTCCACTTTGAGGACCATATCCTTTCTATTTTCTGTAAGCGTGTTTTGCGCTTTTACTTTGTTTCCTTCCCATATATTTCTTCATCCGACATGCAATATTCATTATAGATATCTCCAGGGATTTCAAAAGCTGTGTTGGTTTCAGGCTTCTTTTCACCCTTCTGATGTTTCTTCTCCTCAGCCATTTTCTTCACTTGAGGAACTTTTGAGGAATCTGATGAGGTGTGCAAATTTTCTTCAAGAAATGATGCAAATGAGTTAAGTTGATGAGAACCTAGAGATTCGTCAGCAGCCATTTTTTACCAGTGAAGAGAGTATATGTGCGAAGTATTTGAAGAGGTCATATGCGTTCTCAGAAGATTTTAAAAAATAACTCAAGTTGAGGAATTTGGCCAATAATGTCTTGAGGAATTTCGCTAAGTGTTCTTGACTTAGGTTCCAAAGTTGTGCAAATCCGAAAATTCACACAACTGAGGAATCTCTTGAAGAATAGAGTAACTTAGTGAAATTGATCATGTGACAGAAGCATAGGAAGTGTTCATATGATGAATTTGATGAGGAATAAAAACTTTTTGAAGATTTTATGGAAACACAAAGATCTACAGTGGTAGTAAAATTAGATTTTAATTACCCTTGCCAAAGAACACGACGAACACGAGGAAGTGGGGGAGATGCTCGTCGGGTTTGATCTTCAGCGCCCTAACTTGGTGGATGAAGACAGCTACAAGATGGTAGAGGGAGGATATATGCGGCCGACGTGATTATGACAATGAGGAGGTCAGGGTAGTGAATCTCTTCCTTACCGGCGATGATGATTTCCAGCGGTAGCGCTAGGTTTGGGCTGGGAGCTGTGAGAAGTGAAATCGAAAGGAAGGGAGTAACCGAGGGGAGTGAAAGGCGTATTTGTAGCCCAAGTGAAAACGGTGTGGCCCAAAGTTTTTGGACCAAACTTCCCCTCACTCTTCCTGTCTGCTCGACATGTGTCACCCACACATTAAGCAGTGGAGTTAGTGAGATCATGGTTATCCATACATGGGTAGTGGGAGCGGTTTGACCGGCAACGACCTAAAATTTTGATAAGAAATTTTTGAGGACTTTGTTCGCAAATTCTCCAGCTAAAAAGGACTCAGTGAAGACTTTGAATGGGTTTCAAATAGAACACATATGAAGAATTTGAGAACAAACTGGGTTGAGCTTAGCATAGAGGGGGAACGGGTCCGATCACATTCACTTAGAAGAAAAACCAACATGAAGACTTAGCAATAAGTGAATGTTGTTGACGACTTTGAAAGCTCACTAATAAGTATATAGTCAATGAAGAATACATGTTGCAAGGTCTGAAAATTTTGAACTTTTTGAGAAATAGGCCAACATGAAGAATTTGAAGATTTTAAGAATTTGCGAAAATCTCAACTTTGAAGAATTTGAACTTCGGTTGGTGGCGTAACCCATCGTATAACAATGATGACTTGAGACACCGTGTACAATTGTCGTTGGGTCTCGAGAATCAAATTCTTCATTAATTTCTTCACAATTAGAGTGTTATTCTTCATTGATTCAAGAAAAACGTTACTTCGTGTGTTGCACATCTAACTCATCAAGTTTGTGTAAGTGTTAGGATGTGTGTCCTTTCACAGAACATTCGAAGACTCTAAGATATTTAGCTCACACCGCAACTTGCAAAATATGTTCTCATCCAAGGGCTTAGTGAAGATATCTACCTGTTGTTCTTCAGTCTTCACGTAGTCGAGGAAGCTGAGTACATGATCACAAAGAAAATGATGACGAATCTAGATGTGCTTAGTCTTCGAGTGTTGTACTGGATTGTTTGCAATCTTGATTGGACTCTCATTGTCGTAGTAGAGTGGCATATTCTTCACATTGATGACATAGTCTTGAGGGTTTGTTTCACGAACACCAGTTGAGCACACCATGAACCAGAAGCAATATACTCAGCTTCAGCAATGGAAAGTGACATGTAGTTCGGCTTCTTTGAGGACCAACAAACTAAGGATTGTCCAAGGAAATGGCTGGTGCCTCATGTTGACTTCTGATCCACACGGTCACTATCATAGTCAGAGTCGGAATATCAAACGAGTTGAAGATTTGAGCACTTGGGGTACCATAATCTAGGCGTAAGTGTGTGAGCTAGATATCGAAGAATATGTTTCACAACCTTATGGTGTCATCCCTTTGGTGTTGCTTGGGAACGGGCACACATGCAAACACTAAGCATAATATCTGGCCTAGATACACATAGGTACAATAAAGAGCCAATCATGTAGCGGTATACCTTCCGATTGAAATATTTACCATTTTCGTCAGTGCGGAGATGGCCGTTGTTAGGCATTGGAATTTTGATGCCTTCGTAGTTTTGCATGCCGAATTTCTTCACGACATCCTTGAGGTATTTCTCTTGAGAGATGAATATGCCACTACGTTATTGATGTATTTGTAGCCCTAGGAAGAATTTCAACTCCCCCATCATGGACATTTGATATTCTTCACCCATGATGTAGGCAAATTCTTCACTTTAACGTTTGTCAGTACAACCAAAGATAATATCGTCTACATATATTTGACACACACATAGTTAATTATCATAGGATTTTGTGAAAAAAGTTGGATCGAGTGAATCGGGTTTGAAGGCTTTCTTCATGAGAATTCCTTCAATATGTCATACGATGCCCAAGGGGCTTGCTTGAGGCCATAGAGAGCCTTGTTGAGTCTGACGACTTTGTAGGGATGCTTTGGGTCTTCTAAACCTCGGGCTGAGCAACATATACTTCTTCCTCAAGCTTACCATTGAGGAAAGCACTTTTTACATACATTTGATATAAGGTGATATTGTGATGGTTAGCAGAAGCAAGCAATATATGAATAGCTTCAAGTCTAGCAACAACTGCAAATGTTTCATCAAAGTCAATTCCTTCAACCTATGCGTAGCCTTGTGCTACAAGTCGTGCCTTGTTCCTCACTACGTGACCATCTTAGTCTTGCTTGTTTCGGAACATCCACTTGGTACCGATGATATTGTGCTTGCGAGGATCAGGCGCCTTGACAAGTTCACACACATTGTTAAGCTTGAATTGATGAAGTTATTCTTGCATTGCTTGAATCCACTCAGGTTCCATGAAGGCTTCGTCAACTTTTGAGGGTTCTGTGATAGACACAAAGGAAGAGTGCCCACAAAATTTAATTAAATGTGAAACTTTTGAGCAAGTGAGGGGACCTGGTGCATTGATGTCATCGAGGAATTTGTCAATTTGGAGTTGATTTGCAATCCTTGGATGTGCAGGTTGAACACTTTTGATCGGGTTGAGGAATTTGATCAGGAGCAATTTCCTCAGGTGCACGAGCCCTAATTTCTTCATTGTTTGGGATGACTTGTTCAACATGAAGTGGTTCTTCAGTGGGAAGGATAACTTCAATAGCCTTGAACCTGACAGATTCCTCAGGAGGCATTTCATCTGGCATAGGAGGCAAGTGCTTTCTTTGCGAGCCGTTAGTTTCATCGAACCCACATCTACAGTTTCAACAACTTTTTTGTGATAGTTGTTGAATACTTTATACGTGTCCTAGTCCTTTCCATAACCAAGCATAAAACCCTCATGTGCTTTCGGTGCAAATTTTAACTATGGTGAGGATCTCTAATCCAGCATCTTGCACCGAAGACCTTGAAATAACTTACATTGGGTTTCTTCTCACTGAGGACTTCGTATGAGGTTTTCTTGAGGAATTTGTGTAGAAATACCCTGTTGATGATGTTGCAGCAGGTGTTAATTGCCTCAGGCCAGAAGCGACGAGGAGTATGATATTCTTCAAGCATTGTATGAGCCATATCAACGAGAGTCCTATTATGCGCTCCACGATGGCATTTTGTTGAGGAGTATAAGGGGAAGATAGCTCATGAGTAATACCAAGTTCATCAAGATAGTCATCAAGATAGTCATCAAGACCCGTGTTCTTGAACTCTGTCCCATTGTCACTCCTGATGTGCTTGGTCTTGACACCGAAGTTCGTCGAGGCCCTTGAGGAAAATCGTTTGAAGACTTCATGCACTTTAGTTTTGTAACACATAATATGCACCCAAGTGTAGCACGAATAATGATCAACAATGACACAGCCATATAGAGATGTTGCATTGGTTAGAGTAGCATAATGAGTACGTCCAAAGAGGTCTATGTGAAGCAATTCAAAAGGATGAGTGGTGGTCATGATAGTCTTCGAGGGGTGCTTGTATCTAGTGATATTTCCAGACTCACAAGCCCCACATAGATGATCCTCGAGAAATTTGACACCCTCGATGCCAACGACATGCTTCTTCTTCGCTAGTGTGTGCAGATTCCTCATGCTTGCATGACCAAGTCGTCGATGCCATAGCGAGCCCTATGAGGCTTTTTCAAGTAGACACATGGCTCGTTGTGGACCTATAGAGAAATCAACAATCTACAAGTCTCCTCTCCTAAAGCCTTCGAAGAGTTTGGATTTGTCAGATTCCATGATGACTACGCAACAATATTGGCCAAAGATGACAATCAAATCGATAACACAAAGCATTGAGACAGACATGAGGTTAAACCAAAGGGTTTCGACAAGCATGCCTTTTTTCCATGTGTCGGTCCATAGATATAGCCACCTTGCTGAGGCCCAATACCATGCTTTTTTCCCTTGTCCGCATAGGTGATATGCTTTAGTGATGATGGAGTTAATGGAATGTTCATCAATAAACTTGTGTCAAGTCATGTGATTTGCACATCCACTATCAAGAACCCACTCCGTGGTTTTGGGCTTGTCATCCTGCAGACGAACTAGTACTACTTACCATCTCATATGCTTGAGAGTGAAAAATATGATATAAAATTCATCAGACTTTAATTTCAGCACATAGAGTTGAGTTATGATAAAATGAGGATGTGTGAAATGGTAACCATTTCATCATGATTAGCTTGCGTCCTTTCAAGCATTTCCTCAGGTCTCCAGCAAATTCTTCACATGATCATGTTCATCTGGAGAACTGACCTACACAAGTGATTAGTTCGTATTCTTGACCACCCACATATCAAGGGGTGGCATAGAGTTCATCATCCTACAAGCACCACAACAGAGTTTTTGCATTGAAGCTAATGCACTTCGTTTCATAGGACGGGATTTAGTGTACTCAAATGCATATGGAGAGAAGTTCTTTGAGGACTTATGAACATAATGGTTTGAGGAATAATTCACATATTCAAGACCCTTGTAGTTTCCCTACATATCAGAAGCATTATCAGGAGTATGAGAAGATTTTTGACCATATGAGGAATTTGATCCTCGTGAAGACTTTGGTCCACTTGAGGAATTTTATCTAGGGTTCCTGTTCTTCACGGGTAGAGTCATGAGGACATTCACCTGAATTCTCGAAACCCAGATTTTCCTCAAGGGTGGTCCATTCCTATAGTTAGTTCCAAAATATCTAGTAAATACTTCACCATTCTGATTTTTGGATAGTTTATAGCTGGGTTCAAATGACTCATCACAGGATGTTAAGTTTCACATGCAAAGCGAGATAATGTAGATGGATCAACATGAGGTCCTTATTTTGTAGCAACCCACAAGGTTTTGGTATACTTCTCAGGTTTCCAGTATGAACCATCAACATTCAATTTCCTTTCAAATGCAATATTATCTTTCCTAGGGTTTCTGTTTAGAATATGGTTTTGAGCACATTGCAAAGGGTTTGATTCCCTTTGAGGATTTTGTATATGCCTGTCACATACAATTCTTTCAACCCTGCATTTTCGTGAGTGACATTTGTGGTTTCCTCAAGTGAGGAATTTGTGACCACAAATATAGTTGAAGAATTTGTAGCAAGAGAAGCATTTGAACTTTTAGGTGAAGAATTAGCAGATTCACGTTCGATGGATTTCATGCATGGTGGTGTGAATTCTTTCTGAGCGGTATTGATCTGTTGAGCAAGCATAGAATAATTTTCACTTTGAAGATCCTCATGAGACAACCTTAGTTTCTCAAGATCTTTCTTTCTTTGAAGAAATTCATAAGAAAGCTTCTCATGATCAGCGAAGAGTGTGTCATGACGTTCTTGAAGACTATAAAACTTAGACTGAAGACTTTGAACATCATTAGTCACGGTTCAAGTCCGACAAATTTCCTCGTTCAACAGGTCGTCGCTTTTCTCTATCTGTTTCTAAAGCTTTTCAAGAGCACTTTGTTTCTTAGTAGCAATATTAGCAAGCCTGTAGAAACTGGGTTACTGATAATCATCAGGTTCATAATCACTTGAGTCATAAGAGAAAGTGTGTTTGGTTACCTTGGCACCTTTTGCCATGAAGCAATATGTGGGAGCAAAGTCATCGTTGCAGTCATCAGTGTTGTTGACGTTGTCATTTTCTTCGAGGCCGAAGATGGACTTGCTCACGAATGTGGTATCAAGGGCTTGCCTTGCCACACCAAACTCTGACTTCTCCTCAGATCCTTCCTCTTCATCACATTCATCAGATTCTTCCTCAAAATCCATTTTGTTGACGATAAGAGCCCAAGCCTTCTTGAAACTATTATTCTTGTGCGATGATGACTTTTATGATGAGGATTTTGAAGATTCCTTCTTTTTCTTCGAGTCATCAGAACTGTCATCCATGTACTTCTTCTTCTTTGATTCCTTCACCCAGCGAGGACAATCAACAATGTAGTGACCTAATGATACATCCATTTTGCATCATGTTTTGTTACTATTATTTATAGTATTTTATGCATTTTGCCACTTGGTGGAGTAATTATAATGCCTTTTCTCTCATAATATGCAATGTTTACATTAAGTGGGAGAATGTCAGCAGATGGAATTTTGGACCTGAAAAAGCTACGTTAGAGATACCTATTCTACACATCTCCAATTGGGCTAAAAATCTACGGAGATTTATTTTATTATAAAAAAAGTACTTGAGGAAAGAATTACCAGAGGGGGGCTGCCAGGCACCAACTAGACACCAGTGGCGATCATCTTCTGGTATAAAATCACTTTTACCCTGAAAAAATTAAGAGGAGGACTTTTGGGACGAAGCGTCGCCGTCTCGAGGCGGAACTTGGGTGGGAGCACTTTTGCCCAACGGTGGAGCGATTCTGCCGCAGGAACTTGCTTCCCGGAGGGGGAAATCGAGGCCATCGTCATCACCAACAACCCTCTCATCTTGGGAAGGCCAATCTTCATCAACATCTTCACCAACACCATCTCCTCTGAAAACCGTAGTCCATCTCTTGTACTCTATCTTGTACCGGAACCTCAGATTGGTACCTGGGGTGTGACTAGTAATGTTGATTATATCTTTTAGTTGATGCTTTATGGTTTATTTGGTGGAAGATCATATGTTCAGGTCCATTATGCTATTTAATACCTCTGTGATCATGAACTTGTTTATCACTTGTGAGTAGTTACTTTTGTTCTTGAGGCCACGAGAGAAATCATGTTGCAAGTAGTCATATGAAGTTGATATTCGTTCGATATTTCGATAATATGAATGTTGTGATTCCCTTAGTGGTGTTATGTGAACATCGACTACATAATACTTCACCATCTTTGGTCCTACGAGAATGCACTGTGAAGTTGTTATTAGAGGGTGGGTTGCGAGAGTGACAGAAACTTAAACCCTACTCTATGCACTACTTCGTAAGGGGATAATTTGGACCCCTATGTTAATTGCTATGGTTAGAATTTATTCTTGATATTTTTCGCATAGTTGCGGATTCCTGCAGGAGGGTTAATCATAATTGGGAGGTTTTTTCAAGTAAGAACAACGCCCAAGCACCGATCCACGCACATATCAAATTATCAAAATACCAAACGTGAATTAATCAAACATGACGAAAGTGACTAGATGAAATTCTTGAGTGCTTTCAACAACGCTTTGCCTATTATAAGAAATTGTTCTAGCCTGCCCTTTGCCACAAAAGGATTGGGCTACTGTGGGGACCTCAAATTACGAGTCGAGATCACCGAATGAACATGCTCAGTGATCCCAGAGATCAATGCTCACTGAACACACATATGCTGAATAATAAGAGTCTTACATTCAACATACCAAAATAATATAACACATGACCAATAAGGTCAAGTTCACATTGGTAGGCCTATAGCGCCAAAACACACTGATACAACTAATAGCGGAAATCTTGGGGCTAAGCGGGTGCCCATGCCATCAGCCTACACCAATAGGCATACTGACTGGGAAGCGTCCTAGTTCGCAGGTCCGTCTCCGATGATGTACTCTTCTCCAAACTCCGGTCCTTCCATGTCTGCTCAATAACATAACCAGTGGCAAGCCAATGAGTACTTTGAATGTACTCGCAAACAGCCCATGATATGGATAATGCATTTGGTAGGATAACAAGTAATATGCAGTATTGGCAGATAGTAGCTTAAATGTAAATAAACCTGATCATGGATGTGCAACATAAGCTAGATGGTATTTACAAGAACAGGTTGCAGATATCAATATACCTGTTGAGGGCTGAACACTCCGGTTCACCCAATATGCCAAGTCACTGAACTTGGTCATATCAACTCTTTCACATAACTCCTAGAACCCATACACACGCACACTTGGTTTATGCGGAAACGACTAGACGTAGTTTAAGCAGGATTACCCAACTGTCCTTGACCGTGGACACGGTTATTTGAATAGTTTTACACTCTGCAAAGGTTGTACACTGTACCCACGAGATCCGGGAAACTTCATACCATCCATGACTCGCGGTATATAACATACCCGAGGTAAGTACCCGATTAATGCCTTTCCCCTGACGATACTAGACAAAGAGTTCCACTCGATTGGTACCCAGCCCACATGATGTACGTCTTACGAGCACCGACTCTGGACATTATCATCCATGCGGGGACCAAGGGCGGGCCTGGAACACGTAAAAACGGCATAGTCGTCCTACCTGGCACGACCTCGTCATGAGAGTGACCACACATCACTCCCGCCACTAGTAATGTGGCTCGTTGCTAGCACCGACCAGAGTAATCAACAAAGCCACGTCCCATAAAGGGGTAACGTGGTCTTACATGTAAGTTTGGGACGGTCGACACATCATAAATCAATTCCCATTTCCGAAACCACTCACACCAAAATACACCCAGTGCACCACTTCACCAAAAGTGGCCACCTAACTCATCATCACCTTCGGGCATTAGTGGCACCCGACGGGGTTTTCATAAACCTTTGGTTTTTACCATCATCATGCTCATGCTTCTAATATGCTTAGCTCTACTTGTCAACACTATATTAGTGTGATCCTCATAGGTGGTAAGATCATGCTCAAAATGCAATTGCTTCGGAGGAGCCATTGGTAACATCATATCGATGATTTATCGAATATTCATGATCATATGCAACGGGAATAATTGTTCTACTAGCATTCAATATAGTATTTGCTCAGACATGGTCAAAGTCCTGTTTGCCTTGATCAGCTAAGTATCCGGGGTCTTCGGGATCTTCAAGTCCAACTCCTTTGTCAAACGTGGTTTCCATCGTCATAATAATAAAGAAGTAATAAGTAGCTCACTCCAAAAATAGATCACAAACTCACTTTAAAAATTATTTGCCTCTTGTTTTAGTGAAAGGATTATTTTAAAAATCACTTTAACACAAGCACAACTATTCCAAATACCCTTTTTAATTATTATAAAACAGAAAGGTTGTCTAAAAAACTTGTACAAAGGATCTGTTAAATACTACTCATTTTTAGAAGAATTATGGTGGAAAAATAATAAAAATATATTGGATACCATTTTTATAAAAATCCTTTAAAACTAAATTAAACAGAAAAAGAAAAACGAGGCTGGGGCTCAGGCCTGGCTTGGCCTGAGGCCTGGGCCGGCCCATATAGCCAGCTATCCAGCTAGCCAGCACAGGAGAGCGTGCGGCCAGGTTCAAACCTGACGCGCGGGCCCCTGCGGTCAGCGGCAGAGAGGAGAGAGGGGGAGAGAGAAGAGCCACCGATAGGTGAGCCGCACCTGTCGGGGTCGTCGTCCACCTCGGGACAGAGAGGAGATGAGGCATGCCGGCGACACTACCGACGTCCTCAAGCCCAACCGAAGGCAGAAATGGGACCAACTCACCGTCACCTACCTACTGGTGGTCGAGGGGTCGACGGGGAGGCCCCGGTTCAGCGGCGACGAGGTGGTTGCGGCAGAGCTGTTTCGGGAGGGTGATGAACTAGGTGCTACGGGCGTGGATTAGCCCGGGGAGGTGACGAGGAAGCTCCCTAAGGCTGCTAGGATCACGGAGAAGGTGAGAGGAGCGTCCGAGCTGGCCCGTAGGCCGAAATCGACGGATCTCCGAAGCGGCGGGGCCTCGGTCAATCTCGAGCATAGGATCTCGCTGTGCTCAAATGGAGCGGCTAGGGGTGGAATTTAGGCACTGGAGGAGTGGGATGTGGGTGTTGGAGCTAGGGGAGGGCTTATTTATAGGCAGCCGATGGTGCACCGAGCCGCTGGCGCCGGTGGTTTCACCGCAGCTCGCAGGAGGGGCAGTGAGTGCTCGGGGTCAAAACCACGGTATGCGGACGTGGTTTAGGACCTGCCTGACCCACTAAGAGGGAGAGAGAGCGAGGAGGATCACACACGCGTGGCCGTGGTCTTTTGGTTGGATCTGGCGCATGTGAGAACCCGTCGCTTCGGTCAACAGAGCGAGGGAGGAGGGGCCCTTGGGCTGCCCTGATACAGAGGGGTGGTCGGGGACTCGAATGGGCAATAGGGGGAGTCTCGAACCAGCCGGGGCTGGCCACCTTTGCTTCGGGTGCTCCCAACAGCGTGTCCAGACCGCAGTTGTAGCATGCCACGACATGCTGGCGTGCTCTGGGGCGCTTTGGCCGTATCTGGGTTGTCCTAGGGCTGGGTCTGGAGATGCCTAGCCGTTTGGGAGCCGAGGGACTCTGTGTTAGACATGAGGTGTGATGAAGGAAGAGATGCCAGCTTTGAACCAGAACTTAGAATGGGGTTTTTGGGATCTTCTGATTGGATTCAAGGAGGGACTAGTCTCCTACAGTTGGGGAGTGGTGCTGGCTGCTTGGTCAAAGAGGTTGGAGGGAAGAGCTTAGGTGTGGAGTGGGGTAGGAGCTGATTTGCTAATATGATAGAAGGTGTTCGACAGGTGTTTGGTATAGCAACACCTCACCACTCGTGATGAGAGTTAACAAGATTAAGCTTGATGCAGAAATAAGATATTCCACCAAATTTGAGCTTCATTGGACAAGTTTGGCAATGCAAACTTGACATCACCCCCAAATGGACAGATCTGTCTCTTCCAAAGGGAATGTGGGTAGATTACCTCCTGCAAATCCCATTTTTGGCAGAGACTCCTCATTTGGGGTGTTGAACACTCCTCAAAGTTTCTACCCATTTGGATAAACTTTGCAATGTAGAGATGTTTCAACTTGGTTATGGACAAAGAGTGTTTTAGGATTATTTAGTGAACCAAATCACCTTGGAATGTGGTGAAACTAGGTGTGGCCACCAAATATAGCTTGGGAAGGTTGCTGGTATTTTCTAGGATTTTATTGGAAATATTCCAAAAGATCAAAACAAACATAATTGGTTTTCAATGATTTGCTCAATTATTTGAATATAAAAAGGGGTTGAAAATCTTATGTATGGAAAATATATGTCGTGTGAGTATTTCCAAATTTTCTCAGATTTTTCTAAGGCAGAAATGTAATTTTCCATATAGGATTATCATTTCTAGCATCAGAAATGGACATGCATATACAATAGGAAAATAATTTAGAAAATAATCATTTCATGATTTTGGAGAGTTAATATAGCTTTAAAACCAGATCACCAACTTTTGGTAAGAGCACCCCCTTGTCATCAAGGACTAGTAGTGCAACCCAAAGCAAGGTGTTGAAATAGTCAAAAATAAGAAAAAGAATTTTGGTAATATTTATGTTAGGAAAACTATGGTTTTTGATACTACTCAATCAAGCATACAAGCATACAATGACAACCATGGCACTCACAACATTGGTTTTTCAAAAGTTTTAATAAACTCAGATTTTCAAACTAAAGTGAATGTGAGGTGAAAACAGGGTGTGACAGACCTATCCCCTTACAAGAATCTCGTCCACGAGATTCCTAAGCTAGGTGCTAAAAACGTATGGGAATTCGGATTGGAGATAGTCTTCACGTTCCCATGTTGCTTCTGCTTCGGTGTGGTTGCTCCACTGAACCTTGAAGTACTTGATGGTGCGGTTTCTAGTGCAACACTCTGCTTCATCCAAGATGCGGATCGATCTCTCACGATAAGTGAGGTCTTGTTGGAGGTCGATGGCCTGATGGTCAATGTCCATATAAAGATCTGGATGGTTTGGCGCTTGCAGACACTTCCGAAGTTGTGACACCTAGAAGACGTTGTGCACACCCGAAAGTTCCAGAGGTAGCTCCAATTGGTAAGCAACTTTTCCACGCCTTGCCGTGATCTTAAAAGGTCCAATGAACCTTGGAGAAAGTTTCCCCTTGACATGGAAACGCTTGGTTCCCTTGAGTGGTGTGACATGGAGGTACACCTGGTCTTCAAGGTTGAACTCCAATTCTGTGCGGTGAGAGTCCGCATAGCTCTTTTGTCGCGACTTGGCTGCCTATAAGTTTTCCTGGACCAGTTGCACCTTGTCTTCTGCCTCTTCTCGAACTTCCAGCCCGAAAATCAACCTTTCGCCGGTTTCGGACTAGTTGAGCGGGGTGCGGCACTTTCGTCCGTATAGCACTTCAAATGGGGCCATATGGAGATTGGGCTGGTAGGTGTTGTTGTATGAGAACTCAGCGAATGACAGACATTCTTCTCATTTGGTACCATGTGCCAAGACACAGTGCGGATCATATCTTCAAGTATCTGGTTCACTCTCTCCATCTGTCCGCCCGTGTGTGGGTGGAAGGCGGTGCTGAAAGAGAGCTTGGTTTCGAGGGCTTCTTGGAACTTCTTCCAGAATCTTGAGGTGAACTGCATGCCTCGGTCAGATATGATCTCCTTGAGAACTCCATGAAGGCTCACAATACATTCAATGTAGAGGCTAGCCAGCTTGTCGCCCCCATAGTTGGTACTGACCGGGATGAAGTGAGACACCTTGGTCAGATGGTCGACGATGACCCATATAGAGTCATGGCCCCTGCTGGACCTGGGTAAGCCGGTGATGAAGTCCATGCCGAGTCGGTCCCAATTCCATTCGGGCACTTGGAGAGGTTGTAGCAATCCAACAGGTCGTTGGTGTTCAGCCTTGACCCTTTGGCATACATCGCACGTGGCGATGTATGATGCTATTTCCCTCTTCATGCCGTGCCACCAGAATCTTTCCCCGAGGTCGTGATACATTTTGGTGCCACCGGGGTGAATAGAGTAGGGTGTGTCATGAGCTTCCTGCAGGATCAAGTCCTTGAGTTCTGCTTGTTGGGTACTATAAACACTTCCCAAACCACACTACTCCTTTCTCATCCATCGAGAATTCTGGGGCCTTGCCTTCCTGGATGTTCTTTTTGATGTCTTTGATGCTCTTGTGCCCCTTCTGGGCCTCCTTGATGTCGTCTACCAGCATGGGTTTGACTTCGAGGTTAGCTAGGAATCCTGGTTCAACTAGCTCCAACTCAAAGCTTTCCATCTCTTCATATAAGGCGGGTAGACTTTCCTTGGGCATGACATTCAAGGTGTTGGCTTTCCGGCTTAAGGCATCGGCCACCACATTGGCCTTACCGGGGTGGTATTGAATGCTGAGGTCGTAGTCTTTGATTAACTCCAACCATCTTCGCTACCTCATATTCAATTCCCTTTGAGTAAATATATACTTCAGACTTTTGTGGTTAGTGTATATTTCAGATCGCTTCCCGCGAAGGTAAATTTTCCTCATGCGGGCGCAGTTGCCGTGATAGGTATGCCACGACCCTGCCATCTTGCATCAGGACTCCACCGAGCCCGGTCCTGGAGGCATCACAATATATCACAAACGCCTTGCTGATATCTGGAGTAGCCAATACGGGGGCGGTAGTCAATCTCTTCTTCAACTCCTGGAAGCTTGCTTCACACTCCGGCGTCCATTCGAAGTTCTTGCCTTTCTTCAAGAGTTGAGTCATTAGTTGAGCGATGTGGGAGAATCCTTCTACGAACTTGCGGTAGTACCCCGTGAGTCCGAGGAAGCTTCGAACTTCCTTCACATCCATTGGCGACTCCCAGTTGGTTACCATGGTAATCTTTGAAGGATCGACCGCCAATCCGTTTTCCGTCATGGTATGACCCAAGAATCCAACTTCGTGCATCCAAAATTGGCATTTGCTAAATTTGGCATAAAGTTGGTTCTTTCGAAGCTTCTCCAACACTAACCTCAAGTGTTGCTCATGATCTTCTTCGGATTTGGAGCAGATTAATATGTCATCATTGAAAACGAAGACAGACTTGTCCAGGTATTCCATGAAGACCTTGTTCATGAGGTACATGAATTATGCTGGGGCATTTGTCAACCCAAATGACATGATGGTGCACTCGTATAGACCGTACCGGGTCATGAATGCAGTCTTGGGTATGTCTTCATGTCGGATCTTTAGTTGGTAATATCCAGATCGGAGATCGATCTTGGAAAATACCTTGGCTCCATTTAGCTCGTCAAACAAGTCTTGAATCTTGGGGAGTGGGAACTTGTTCTTGACCGTGACTTCATTGATGAGTGAATGGTAATCGACACAGAGTCTGATAGTCCCGTACTTCTTAGACACGAACATAATAGGTGATCCCCAAGGTGATGCACTCGAACGAATGAACCCTTTCCTGAGTTGCTCATCCAGCTACTTCTTCAACTCTGCTAGCTCTTAGGATCCCATCCTATAAGGCTTCTTATAAATAGGCCTTGATCCGGGCATGATCTCAATGATGAACTCGATGTCTCGTTCAGGAGGCATCCCTGGCAGCTCATCAGGAAAGACGTCCGGGTATTCACAGACTATCGGCACTTGGTCCAGCTCTTCTCCTCATAGGAAATTTACCTGCGGGACTTGAGCGGACGTAGGCTCAGGGACAAACTTGACTTTGACCCCTTGGTTACTTGTCATGGTAATAGCTCTGTTGGCACAGTCTAAGATGCTCTGGTGCTTGGCCAACCAAACCATCCCAAGGATCATTTCTAAGCCTTGCGACTTAATGACGATGAGATCCGCTGAGAAGCTTATCCCATTAATATTGATCCATACTCCTCTACATCCTAGGTTGGTCCTTATTACTGCTGCTGGGGTATGTACTGTTGGGGATCGTTGCGTGGGAAACAAAAAATTTCCTACGCACACGAAGACCTATCATGGTGATGTTCATCTATCACAGGGAGATTGGATCCACATACCCATGTAGATCGCTAAGCGGGAAGCATTAAGAAACGCGGTTGATGTAGTGGTACATCTTTGTGATTCAAATCACCGTCATCCCACGATCCTGTTGGAAATATGACCTAGAGGCAATAATAAAATGGTTATTATCATATTTCCTTGTTCATGATAATCGTTTATTGTTCATGCTATAATTGTATTAATAGGAAACAGTAATACATGTGTGAATAAATAGATCACATTGTGTCCCTAGCAAGCCTCTAGTTGGCTAGCTCGTTGATCAATAGATGATCATGGTTTCCTGATCATGGACATTAGATGTCATTGATAACGGGATCACATCATTGGGAGAATGATGTGATGGACAAGACCCAGCATAGCACTAGATCGTGTTGTTCGTATGCTAAAGCTTTTCTCATGTCAAGTGTCTTTTCCTTCGACCGTGAGATTGTGCAACTCCCGGATATCGTAGGAGTGCTTTGGTTGTATCAAACGCCACAACATAACTGGGTGACTATAAAGGTGCACTACAGGTATCTCTGAAAGTGTTTGTTGGGTTGGTACGAATCAAAATCGGGATTTGTCACTCCGTGTGACGGAGAGGTATCTCTGGGCCCACTCGGTAGAACATCATCATGAGCTCAATTTGACTAAGGAGTTAGTCAAAGGATGACATGCTATGGAACGAGTAAAGAGACTTACCGGTAACGAGATTGAACAAGGTATAGGTATACCGACGATCGAATCTCGGGCAAGTTCTATACCGACAGACAAAGGGAATTGTATATGGGATTGATTGAATCCTTGACATCGTGGTTCATCCGATGAGATCATCGTGGAACATGTGGGAGCCACCATGGGTATCCAGACCCCGCTGATGGTTATTGGCCGGAGAGATGTCTCGGTCATGTGTGCATGCCACCCGAACCCGTAGGGTCTACACACTTAAGGTTCGATGACGCTAGGGTTATAGGGAATTGTTATACGAGGTTACCAAAGGTTGTTCGGAGTCCCGGATGAGATCCCGGATGTCACGAGGAGCTCCGGAATGGTCCGGAGGTAAAGATTGATATATAGGATGGATGGGTTTGGATGCCGGAAATGTTTCGGGCACCACCGACAAAGTACCGGGACCACCGGAAGGATTCTGGAGGCCCACCGGGAGCGGCCACCAGCCCCAGGAGGCTACATGGGCCAAGTGGGAGAGAGAACCAGCCCCTGGATGGGCTGGTGCGCCCCCACACCTGGCCCATGGTGCCTAAGAGGGGGAAGGGGGGAACCCTAGCGCAAGTGGGCCTAAGGCCCACCAGGGGGTGCGCCACTCCCTCCTCCCCTCCTGGCCGCCACCCCTCCCCCCATCTAGGGCTGCCGCCCCCCTCAAGGGGGAAACCCTAAAGGGGGCGCCACCTTCCCTTCCCCGTATATATAGTGGGGGTTTTGGCCATTAGAGACACAATTTCCATCTCTCTCTCGGCGCAGCCCTGCTCTTCTTCTTCTTCCTCTCCGATGGTGCTCGGTGAAGCCCTGCCAGGAGACCTCGTCTCTCCATCGACACCACGCCGTCATGCCGACGGAGATCTTCCCCAACCTCTCCCTCCTCCTTGATGGTTCAAGGTGCGGGAGACGTCACCGGGCTGCACGTGTGTTGAACACGGAGCTGCCGTGGTTTGGAACTAGATCGAAATCACACCGCGATCTGAATTGCTGCGAGTACGACTCCATCAACCGCGTTCTAGCAACGCTTCCACTTAGCGATCTTCAAAGGTATGAATATGCACTCTCCCCTCTCTCATTGCTGGTCTCTCCATAGGAATATCTGAATATGGCGTAGGAAAATTTTGAATTTATGCTATGTTCCCCAACAGTGGTATCAGAGCCAAATTTTCTATGCGTAGATTCTATGCACGAGTAGAACACAAAAAGGTTGTGTGCGATGCTTTTATCAATTGCTTGCCGCTACTAGTCTTATTCTTTTCCGGCGGTATTGTGGGATGAAGCGGCCCGGACCGACCTTACATGTACGCTTACGTGAGACAAGTTCCACTGACCAACATGCACTAGGTGCATAAGATGGCTAGCGGGTGTCTGTCTCTCCCACTCTAGTCAGATTGGATTTGATGAAAAGGGTCCTTATGAAGGGTAAATAGCTTTGGCATATCATCGTTGTGGCTGTCATGTAGGTAAGAAGGCGTTCTTGCTAGAAACCCAAATCAACCACGTAAAACTTGCAACAACAATTAGAGGACGTCTAACTTGTTCTTGCAGGGTTTGACATGTAATGTGATATGGCCAAAAGTTGTGATGTTACAAGTATGATGTATGAGATGATCATGTTCTTGTAATAGGATTCATGACTTGCATGTCGATGAGTATGACAACCGTCATGAGCCATAGGACTTGTCTTAATTTATTGTATGAGATGCAACGTCATGTGCTTACTACTTTTACTTCATTGCTAACGGTTAGCTATAGTAGTGGTAGTAGTAGTAGTTGGCGTGACGACTTCCCGGAGACACGATGATGGAGATCATGGTGTCACGCCGGTGACAAGGATGATCATGCGATGCCCGAAGATGGAGATTGAAGGAGCAAAGATGATAATGGCCATATCATGTCACTATATGATTGCATGTGATGTTTATCATGTTTTTCATCTTATTGCTTAGAACGGTAGCATAATAAGATGATCCCTCATAAAATTTCGAGAACGTATTCCCCTAAGTGCGCACCGTTGCGAAGGATCGTTGTCTCGAAGCACCACGTGATGATCGGGTGTGATAGATTCTAATGTTCGCATACAACGGGTGTAAGCCAGATTTACACACGCGAAACACTTAGGTTGACTCGACGAGCTTAGCATGTACATACATAACCTCGAATACAACAGACAGAAAGGTCGAACATGAGTCGTATGTTTGAATACAATCAGCATGAAGTTGCTCACCATGACGACTAGTGCGTCTCACGTGATGATCGGACACGGATTAGTCGACATGGATCATGTATCACTTAGATGACCAGAGGGATGTCGATTTAAGTGGGAGTTCAAACTTAATCTGATTAAATGAACTTAATTGTCATGAACTTAGTCTAAAAGTTGTCTTTACAAATATTGTAGATCCAATGGCCAACACACATGTCAACCTTAATTTCAACGCATTCCTAGAGAAAAACAAGCTAAAACATGATGGTAGCAACTATGTAGACTGGGTCCGCAACTTGAAGCTCATCCTCGAAGCAGCTAAAAAGGCTTATGTCCTTAATGCGCCGCTAGGTGACCCTCCTGCTCCCGCAGGGGCCCAGGACAGTTTGGCAGACGCGGAGTGATGACTACTCTCTGGTTAGGTGTAGCATGTTATATAGTTTGGAAACGGGGCTCCAAAGGCGTTTTGAGAAACACAGAGCATATGAGATGTTCCAGGAGCTGAAACTAGTTTTTCAAGCTCATGCCCAAGTCGAGAGATATGAAGTATCTGACAAGTTCTTTTGATGTAAGATGGAGGAGAACAGTTCTGTTAGTGAGCATATACTCAGAATGTCTGGGTTACACTGTCGTCTGACTTTGCTTGGAGTTGAACTTCCGGATGACGCTTTAATTGATAGAATCCTCCAGTCTCTCCGACCAAGCTACAAAGGTTTTGTGCTGAACTACAACATGAAAGGGATGGAGAAGACCATTCCCGAGTTGTACTCGATGCTGAAGTCTGCAGAAGTAGAAATCAAGAAAGAGGATCAAGTGTTGATGGTCAATAAGACCACCAGTTTCAAGAAGGGCAAGGGTAAGAAGAACTTCAAGAAAGACGGCAAAGCCGTTGCCGCACCCGATAAGCCAGATACCGGGAAGAAGAAAAAGAATGAACCAAACCTGAAACTAAGTGCTTCTATCGCAAGGGAAAAGGTCACTTGAAGCGGAATTTCCCCAAGTACTTAGCGGACAAGAAGGCCGGCAACATTAAAGGTATATATGATATACATGTTATTGATGTGTACCTTACCAGCGCTCGTAGTAGCTCCTGGGTATTTGATACCGGTGCTGTTGCTCACATTTGCAACTCAAAATCGGAACATGTCGGAGCCACCATGGGTATCAGACCACGCTGATGGTTATTGGCCGGAGAGATATCTCGGTCATGTCTGCATGCCTCCCGAACCAGTAGGGTCTACACACTTAAGGTTCGATGACGCTAGGTTTATAGGGAATTGTTATACGAGGTTACCGAAGGTTGTTTGCAGTCCCGGATGCGATCCCGGACATCACGAGGAGCTCCGGAATGGTCTGAATGTAAAGATTGATATATGGAATGGATGGGTTTGGACGCCAAAAATGTTTCCGGCACTACCGGCAAAGTACGTGGACCACTGGAAGGGTTCCGGAGGCCCACTGGGAGAGGCCACCAGCCCCAGGAGGCTACATGGGCCAAGTGTGAGAGGGAAACAACCCCTGGATGGGCTAGTGCGCCCCCACACCTGGCCCATGGCGCCTAAGAGGGGGAAGGGGGGGGGACCCTAGCGCAGGTGGGCCTTAGGCCCACTAGGGGGTGCGCCACTCCCTCCTCCCCTAAGAATCTCGGGGACGAGATTCTTGTAAGGGGGATAAGTCCGTCACACCCTGTTTTTACTATCACTTATCTGTATTGTGAAAATCTGAGCTTGTTAAAACTTTTGCAAAACTAAGGATGTAAGTGCCATGATTGTCATTGTATGCTTGTGAGTGTGATCATGTGATGATAAAAACCCCATTTCACAATACTGAATTATTTCTAAAAACCTTTACTTGATTATAATCAAGGTAAACCCTACATTGAGTTGCACTACTTGTCCCTCATGGCAAGGTTGGTTTCTACTCAAAGTTGGTGATCTGATTTTAACTTATCTTTATATTCCAAAACCACAAAAATAATTATTTTTATAATTGTTTTCTTAATTTAATTGCATGTCCATTTCTGAGGCCAGAATTGGTATTCCTACATGGAAAAATACTTTTCTGCCTTAGAAAAATCTTATTAAATTTGGTGATGATCAGAAGGACATATATTTTCCATACATAAGATTTTTAACCCTATTTAATATTATAATTATTGAATAAAACCAGGAAAGCTATTTCTGTCTGTTTTGACCTTTTGAAATATTTCCAAAGGAAATGTTCTCAATAAAACCCTAGAAAATTCCAGTGGTATCCCTAAGACATATTTGGTGTCCACATAAAGTTTCACCTTGATCCAAGGTGATTAAGGACACCAAATAACCCAAAAACCTATTCTGTCCAGAATCAAGTCAGTGCAACTCTACATAGCAAAGTTTATCCAATAAGGCTGACACTTTGCAGGAGTGCCTAATACCTCAAATGAGGGTTCCAAACCAAAAATGGTATTTGTGGGACTTAGTTTTCCCATACTCTCCTTGGAAGGGACATATCTGGTCATATTGGAGTGTTTTCAAGTTTACAAAGCTAAACATGTCCAATGGAGCTCAAACTTGGTGAAACCCCATGTTTTAGCACCAAACCCAAACCTGTTAAGTTGTAGCACCAGTGGTGGGGTGCAACCCCCTCCAACCACTGTCGAGCACCTTCTGACAGATGGGAAAAAGCCATCTTAGCCACAGTTAAACGCAACCCCTTTGCTCCAAACTTATAGATTAGGTGGCCAGTATTCATATCTAACCCCAGTCAACTGGCCCCTCACTGGTTCAAAGTGGCAAGCCCAAAAACCCTAGTTTAAGCTTCAGTTCAAGGCTGACAGCACCATAATTTCTTGTCTCCCTTGACCAGCCGAAGCTCCCACAAGACCCAAACGGCTAGCCACACTAACGAGTGGCAGGACATGCTAGACACGTCCAAAGTGCCACAGAGCGCACCAGCATGCCGTGGCATGCCAAAACTGCACTCTGGGCGCGCTAGAGGAAGCCACCGAGGTGGGGGCGACGCTCTCGGCTAGTTCTAGCCTCCCCCGAGGTGTCCAAACTCTTCCCCGACAACCTCTCTGCGTCGAGCAAGCCTCAGGGCCCCTCCTCTCCCGCGCTAGAGTTCGTGCGACCCGTGCCCGCGCGCACCAGAACCGACCAAGGTTGCATGGCCACGGATGCACGACTTCCCCCTCTCTCCCTCTGCAGCCGATGGCTCTAGTAGTCAAAAACCATGTCCTGAGACCGTGGTTTCAGCCCCAACCTCTGTGTACACCCCCATGCGCGCCACGGTGAGTCACCGGCGCTCCCGAATCGGCTCACCGTCGCGGGCCTATAAATAGCCCTCCCCCTCGCTCCAGCACCCTTCAGATAGCTCCACCACGATAACTAGTACCTCCCTAGCCACCCCAGCAACCCAGCCGAGCCCCGGTGCTCGAGATCGACCGAGGCCCCTCCGCCTCGGAGCATCGGTCGATCACTGGCTACACGACGGCTCCTGCGTCCCTCGACCCACCAAACTGATCCCCTTAGCCCCAGGAAGCTTTCCCCAACTCGCCCGAGCATTTCCGTGTCTCTAGCCACCTCCTCGACCACCTCCCGAAACTCCTTCGCTACGACCTCCTCACTGCCGGTGAACCCCTGCCTCTCCGACCTTCTTCCAACCACCAACAGGTAGGCGACAACAAGGCGAACCCATTCCAGTCCTCGTTGGGGCTTGAGAGCGTCGGCAACCTCGCCGGCGTGCTCCTCCTCCTCTCTGGCTAGAGGTAGGAATCGACCCCGACAGGCGAGCCCCACCTTCCGGTGGCCCATCCTCCTCCCCAGCGCTGCCCACAGCCACTGACCGCAGGGCCCCGCACGTCAGGTTCAAACCTGACGGCGTGCGCGCCTGGGCAGGCTGTCGGCTGGCCATGGGCCAGCCCAGCTCCAGGTCGAGCCAGGCCAGGAGTTAGCCGATTTTATTTATATTTTTAAAACCTGGTTTCTAAGATTTTTATAAAAACATTTAATCGGTGTAAAAATATAATTCTTTCAGTGTTATTCTTCTAAAAATGTGTAGTATTAAATAAAATGAGTGAATGAATTTTCCTACAAGTAATCTATTTTACAATAATAAAAAGGACTAAATTGGAATAGTTTTCCTTCTGTTTGGTTAATTTGAAAAATGTTCCTTCAAGAAAAACTGAGGCAAACATTTTTCAAAGTGATAACTTAGATTTATTAGTAATAAAGAACATTTTTTAAATGACTTTGTGATCTGTTCCCGTGTGATCGATTTCTTACTTATTGTTTTATCGACAAAATCCGTGTGACGAGGGAATCGGAGCGGAAGACCTCGAAGACCCCAGATAACTAGCTGACCCAGGCAAGCAACCCTTTGACCATGACTGAGCATATGTTACTTTGCATGATTTATATATCAAGTATTTACGTTGCATATGATCATAAGTGCCGGTAATCATCTCATATGATTTTACCGATGGCTCCCCCGGAGCACTTGCATTGAGCTTGATCCTACCCCTTGAGGGTCATGCTAATATCATGTTGACAAGTAAAGATAGAAGTAGTATTATCATGAGCATGTTGACAACATAAAGCAAGAGTTTATGAAAACCCCGTCGGGTGCCACTAATTCCCGAGGGTGATGATGAGATAGGTGGTCACTTTTGGTGAAGTGATGCAATCGGTATTTGTGTGAGTATGGTTTCGGAAATGGGATTAGATTTATGATGTGTCGACTGTCCCAACCTTACCAGTACGACCATGTTACCCCTTGTGGGACAGGGCTATGTTGATTACTCTGGTCGGTGCTATCAAAGAGCCACATTACTAGTGGCGGGAGTGATGTGTTGTCACTCTCGTGATGGGGTCGTGCTAGGTAGGACGACAATGCCATTTTTATGAGTTCCAGTCACACCGTTTGTCCCCGCATGGTTGGTATTGTCCAGAGTTGGTGCTCGTAAGACGTACAACATGTGGGTTGGGTACCAATCGAGTGGACCTCTTTGTCTAGTATCGTCAGGGGAAAGGCATTGATCGGGTACTTACCTCGGGTGTGTTATATACCACGAGTCATGGATGACATGGAAGTTTCCCGGATCTCGTGGATCCAACATACTACCTCTGAAGAGTGTAAAACTATTTGAATAGCCGTGTCCATGGTCAAGGAGAGTTGGGTAATCCTGCTTAAACTATATCCAGCTATTTCCGCATAAACCAAGTGTGTGTGTGTGAGAGAGATTAAAAAGGTGTTGTTATGGAAGTAATGATATGACCAAGTTCGGTGACTTGGCATATAGGGTGAGCCCGGATGGCTCAGCCCTCGACAGATATACTAATATCTGTAACCTATTCTTCAAAAGTAATTCTTTAACTTGATGCATATTCATGATCATTCCACCCCGATGAATTCCACCAAAGATGCATGTTATTGTTATCCTTCACTTTCATTATTCATATGATGGGCTGTTTGTGAGTACATTCAAAGTACTCATTGGCTTGCCATTGGTTATGTTATTGACCCGACATGGAAGGACCGGAGTTTGGAGATGAGTACGTCTTTGGAGACGCCCCTAAGAACTAGGACATTTCCGAGTCAGAATGCTTGTCGGTGTAGGCTTGATGGCATGGGCACCCGCTTAGCCCCTATGATTTCCGCTACTAGATGTATCAGAGTGATTTGGCCTTAGGCCCTGCTTTGTGAACTTGACCATTCGATCATGTGCTGTAATAATTGGTACTTGGATGTAAGACTCTTTTATTCGGTATCTTTGTTCGGTGAGCATTGATCTCTGGGATCACTGAGCATGGCGATATCGACTCGTAAGTCGGGGTCCCCACAACACACTTAAGGTTCGATGATGCTAGGGTTATAGGGAATTGTTATACAAGGGTACTGAAGGTTGTTCGGAGTCCTGGATGAGATCCCGGACGTCACGAGGATCCCCGGAATGGTCCGGAGGTAAATATTGATATATATGATGGATGGGTTTGGACGTCAGAAATGTTTCGGGCACCAACGGCAAAGTACCGGGACCACCGGAAGGGTTCCGGAGGCCCACCGGGAAAGGCTACCAGCCCCAGGAGGCTTCATGGGCCAAGTGTGAGAGGGAACCAGCCCATGGATGGGCTGCTGCCCCCCAGACCTGGCCCATGGTGCCTAAGAGGGGGAAGGGGGGAACCCTAGCGTAGGTTGGCCTAAGGCTCACTAGGGGGTGCGCCACTCCCCCCTTCCCTCCTGGCCGCCACCCCTCCCCCCATCTATCGCTGCCCCCCAAGGGGGATACCCTAAAGGGGGCGCCACCCTCCCTTCCCCTATATATAGCGGGGGTTTTGACCATTGGAGACACGGTTTTCCATCTTTATCTCGGCGCAGCCCTGCTCTTCTTCTTCTTCCTCTCCCACGGTGCTTGGCGAAGCCCTGCCGGGAGACCTCGTCTCCTCATTGACACCACGCCGTCGTGCTGCTGGAGATCTTCCCCAACCTCTCCCTCCTCCTTGCTGGTTAAAGGTGCGGGAGACGTCACCGGGTTGCACGTGTGTTGAACGCGGAGGTGCCGTGGTTCGGCACTAGATCGGAATCACACCGCAATCTGAATCATCGCGAGTACGACTCCATCAACCGCGTTCTAGCAACACTTCCGCTTAGCGATCTTCAAAGGTATGAAGATGCACTCTCCTCTCTCTCGTTGCTGGTCTCTCCATAGGAAGATCTGAATATGGCGTAGGAAAATTTTGAATTTAGGCTACGTTCCCCAATAGATACGTCCCACGATCCGTTCCGATCTAGCGCCGAACGAACGACACTTCCGCGTTCCGAACACGTATAGCTCGATGACGATATCCACCGTATTGATCCAGAAAGAGAGATGGGGAAGTAGATGAGTTCTCTGGCAGTGTGATGGCGTGCCGGTGGTGGTGATGATGTACTCCTACGGGGCTCCGCCCGAGCTCCGCAGAAATCTGATCTAGAGGAAGAACTACGTGGTATAGGTTTGAGTTGCACGTGGAAAAGTTGTGTCTCAAAAGCCTAAAACCACCAATATATATAGGTGGAGGGGAGGGGCTAGCCTTGGGGCTCAAGGGAGCCCCAAGGGCGCCGGCCGAAGGGGAGGAGGTGGACTCCCACCCCAATTCGGTTTGGGGGAAGGAGTCCACTCCTTCCTTCCCACCTCCCTCTTTCCTGTTTTTTCTTTCCTTTGGTATTTTCTCCTTGTGGCGCCATAGCCCACTTGGGCTGGCCTCACCAGCCCACTAAGGGCTGATGCGCCACCCTAGTGCTACTGGGCTCACTCCCAGGTGGGTGGGCCCCTTCCCGGTGAATATCCAGAACCCATTCGTCACACCCGGTACACTGCCGGCAATGCCCGAAATCTTTCCGGTGACCAAATGAAACCATCCTATATATCAATCTTTGTTTCCGGACCATTCTGGAAACCCTCGTGACGTCCGTGATCTCATCCAGGACTCCGAACAACCTTCGGTCACCTACACATATAACTCAACTATACTAAAATATCATTGAACATTAAGTGTGCAGACCCTGCGGGTTCGAGAACTATGCAGACATGACCCGAGGCACACCCCAGTCAATATCCAATAGCGGGATCTGGAAGTCCATATTGGATCCTACATATTCTACGAAGATCTTATTGGTTGATCCTCCGTGCCAAGGATTCATATAATCCTCTATAACATTCCCTTTGTCCTTCGGTATGTTATTTGCCTGAGATTTGATCGTCGGTATCCCTATACCTATTTCAATCTCGTTATCGGCAAGTATCTTTACCCGTTCTGTAATACAAGATCCCATGACTTACACTTGAGTCATATTGTTTGTAAGGCTTGTATGTGATGTTGTATTACCGAGTGGGCCCCGAGATACCTCTCCGTCACACGGAGTGACAAATACCAGTCTTGATCCATGCTAACTCAAAGGACACCTTCAGATATACCTGTAGAGCACCTTTATAGTCACCCAGTAACGTTGTGATGTTTGATACACACAAGGTATTCCTCCGGTGTCAGTGAGTTAAATGATCTCTTGGTCATAGGAATGAATACTTGACATGCAGAAAACAATAGCAAAAAAATGACACGATCACATGCTACGTTTATAATTTGGGTCTTGTCCACACATGATTTTCCTAATGATGTGATCCCGTTATCAATTGACAACACTTGCCTATGGCCAGGAAACCTTGACCATCTTTGATCAATGAACTAGTCAACTAGAGGCTCACTAGGGACAGTGTGTTGTCTATGTATCCACATATGTATTTGAGTTTCCAATCAATAGAATTCTAGCATGGATAATAAACGAATATTATGAACAAGGAAATATAATAATAACTAATTTATTATTTCGTGTAGGGCATATTTGCAACAGTCTCCCACATGCACTATAGTCAATAATCTAGTTCACATCACTATGTGATTGTAATAAATCTAACACCCATACAGTTCTGGGGTTTGATCATGTATTGCTTGTGAGCGAGGTTTTAGTCAACGGTTCTGAACCTTTCAGATCCGTGTGTGCTTTACAAATCTTTATGTCATCTCATAGATGCTGCTACTACGTGCTATTCGGAAATATTCCACAAATCTAGTCTACTATACGAATCAGTTTTACTACTCAGAGTTATTCAGATTTGTGTCAAAGCTTGCATCGACGTAACCGTTTACGACGAACTCTTTAACCACCTCCATAATCGAGAAAAAAAATACTTAGTCCATTAGTTACTAAGGATAATTTTGACCGCTGTTTAGTGATTCAATCGTGGATCACTCTTTCTACCCCTTTACAGGCTCATGGCAAGGCACACATCAGGTGCGGTACACAGCATGGCATGCTTTAGAGTTTACGACCGAAGCATAGGGGACAACATTCATTCTTTCTCTTTCTTCTGCCGTGGTTGCGCTTTGAGTCTTACTCAAATTTACACCTTTTAGCATTGCTACGATTGAGAAAGTCTCATCATAGTCAACTCTTTGAAATTGTCGGAAACATCTTTGCGACAAGTCGAGCTTTTCTTAATGGTGAATTTTCACCATCATCGTCTGTCTTCTTTTGAAAGATTCATCTTTACTTAATAGTCTTACGACCATCAATTAGTTCTTTCAAAGTGTACACTTTCATGCATGCATCCTTTCTCGGATTTCATGGTCTCTAGCCATTTGCCGGAATCAAGGCCCACCATCGCTTCTCCATAGGTCGTAGGTTCATTTTTTTTCAACAACATAACCTCCAAGACAGGGTTGCCGTACCACTCTGTAGTAGCACGCAATCTTGTCGACCCAAGAGGTTTGTAGTAACTTGATCCGAAGCTTAATGATCACCATCATTAGTTTCCACTTCAATTGGTGTACGCGCCACAAGAACAACTTCCTGCGCCCTGCTACACACTGGTTGAAGTGACGATTCAATAACCTCATCAAGTTTCACCACCCTCCCACTCAATACTTTCGAGAGAAACCTTTCCTCGAGAAAGCACCCGTTTCTAGAAACAAATACTTTGCTTCCGGATCTGAGATAGAAGATGTACCCAACTATTTTGGATATCCTATGAAGATGCATTTATCCACTTTGGGTTCGAGCTTATCAGACTGAAACTTTTTCACATAAGTGTCATAGCCCCAAACTTTGAAGAAACGACATCTCCGGTTTCTCCAAACCATAGTTCATATTGTGTCATCTCAACGGAAATACGGCGGTGCCCTACTTAAAGTGAATGCGGTTGTCTCTAATGCATAACCCATAAACGATTGTGGTAATTCGATAAGAGACAACATAGTATGTACCATACCAAATAGGGCGTGGCTATGACGGTCAAACACACCATCACTCTATGGTGTTCTAGGTGGCATGAATTGCGAAGCAATTTCCACATTGTCTTAACTGTGTACCAAAACTCGCAACTCAGATATTCATTTCTATGATTATATCGTAGATAGTTTATCCTCTTGTCACGATGATCTTCACTCTGAAATTCCTTTGAACTTTTCAATATTTCAGACTTGTGATTCATCAAGTAACTACTCCTATATCTACTCAAATCGACAGTAAAGTAAGAACATAACGATATCCACCGCGTGCCTCATCACTCATTGGACCGCACACATAAAAAATGCATTACTTCCATCAAGTTACTTTCTTGTTCCATGTAGTATGATTTGCATGTCTCAAGTGATTCAAAATCAAGTGAGTCCAAATGATCCATCTGCATGGAGTTTCTTCATGCGTTTATACCAATAGGTATGGTTTGCATGTCTCAAACGTTTCAAAAATGAGTGAGTACAAAGATCCACCAGCATGGAGCTTCTTCATGCATTTTATACCGACATAACTCAAGCGGCAGTGCCACAAGTAAGTGGTACTATCATTACTACTTTGTATCTTTTGGCATTAATATTATGAACATGTGTATCACTACGATCGAGATTCAATTAACCATTGAAGGTAATTATTTAAGTAAATAGAATAACCGTTATTCTGTTTAAATGAATAATCGTATTGCAATGAACATGATCCAATCATGTTCATGCTCAACGCAAACACCAAATAACAATTATTTAGATTTAGCACCAATCCCGATGGTAGAGGGAGCGTGCGATGTTTGATCTCATCAACCTTGGAAACACTTCCAACACGTATAGTCACCTTGCATTTAGCTAGTCTCCGTTTATTTCATTGCTTTTATTTCGAGTTACTAATCACTTAGCAACAGAACCGGTATCTAAAACCCTTGTGCTACTAGGAGTACTAGTAAATTACACATCGATATCATGTATATCAAATATACTTCTGTCAACTTCGCCAGCCTTCTCATCTACCAAGTATCTTGGATAGCTCCGCCTTAGTGACCGTTCGCCTCATAACAGAAGCACTTAGTCTCGGGTTTGGGTTCAACCTTGGGTTTCTTTATTAGAGCAGTAACTGGTTTGCCATTTCATGAAGTATCCCTTCTAGCCCTTGCCCTTCTTGAAACTAGTGGTTTCACTAACAACAAACAATTGATGCTCCTTCTTGATTTCTACTTTCGCAGTATCAAACATTGCGAATCGCTCCAATGATCATCATATCTATCCTTGATATGTTATAGTTCATCACGAAGCTCTAGTAGCTTGGTGGAAGTGACTTTGGAGAACCATCACTATCTCATCTGGAATATTAACTCCCACTTTGATTCAAGCGACTATTTCACTTATACAATCTAAGCACATGCTCAACGATTGAGTTTTTCTCCTTTTACTTTGTAGAGAAAGAATCTTGTCGTTGGTCTCATACCTCTCAACAAGGGTAGGAGCATGAAATCCTAATTTCATCTATGAGTACATCTCTTATGTTGCGTGACGTTCAAGACGTCTTCAGCGCCTTGCTTCTAAGCCGTTAAGTATTATGCACTAAAGTATCGCGTAGTCATCAAAACGTGTATGTCAGATGTTCGCAACATCCATAGACGACGCTCGAGGTGCAGGACACCGGGTAGTGCACCAAGGACATCAGCCTTCTGCTTAGCAATGAGGACAATCCTCAGTTTACGGACTCAGTCCGCAAAGCTACTACTATCATCTTTCAACTAAATTTTCTCGAGGAACATATAAAAACATTAGAGCTACAACGCAAGCTACAACATAATTCGCAAAGACCATTTGACTAGTTTCATGATAATTAGTTCAATTAATCATATTACTTAAGAACTCCCACTCAAAATATACATACCTCTAGTCATTTGACTGGCGCATGATCCAAATCCACTAACTCAAGTCCGATCATCACATGAGTTGAGTATAGTTTCAGTGGTAAACATCTCTATGCTAATCATATCAACTATATGATTCATGCTCGACCTTTCGGTCTCTTGTGTTCCCAGGCCATGTCTGCACATGCTAGGCTCGTCAAGTTTAACCGGAGTGTTCCGCGTGTGCAACTGTTTTGCACCCGTTGTATGTGAACGTTGAGTCTATCACACCCGATCATCACGTGGTGTCTCAAAACGACGAACTGTTGCAACGGTGCACATTCGGGGAGAACACAATTTTATCTTAAAATTTTAGTGAGGGATCACCTTATAATGCTACCGTTGTTCTAAGCAAGATAAGGTGCATAAAAGGATTGACATCACATGCAATTCATAAGTGACATGATATGGCCATGATCTCGAGCTTCTTGATCTGCATCACCAAAACACTGGCATGATCCTCATCGTCACCTGCACCACACCATGATCTCCATCATCGTGCCGCCATCGGGGTTGTCATGCTATCTGTGCTATTACTACTAAGGCTACAACCTAGCAATATAGCAAATGCATCTGCAAACACAAACGTTAGTTTAAAACAACTCTATGGCTCCTGCCGGTTGCCGTAGCATCGACGTGCAAGTCGATATTAATTAACTATTACAACATGATCATCTCATACATCCAATATATCACATCATGTCTTTGGCCATATTACATCACAAGCA
The DNA here is from genome assembly GCF_904849725.1 of Hordeum vulgare subsp. vulgare. Taxonomy (NCBI): domain Eukaryota; kingdom Viridiplantae; phylum Streptophyta; class Magnoliopsida; order Poales; family Poaceae; genus Hordeum; species Hordeum vulgare. The sequence continues at coordinate 132,784,567 of NC_058522.1, read as the reverse complement.
TACCCTGCAAAAATAAGTTAGACGTCCTCTAATTTGTTGTTGCATGTTTTACGTGGCTGCTATGGGTATCTAGTATGATTGTATCTTACTTGCGCAAAAACCACAACGGAGATGTGCAAATTTCTATTTAACCTCTCTACAAGGACTGCCTTGGTCAAATCTAATTCAAATAAATTTTAAGAAACCGACACCCGCCAGTCATCTTTATGCAATGAGTTGCATGTTGGTCGATGAAACCAGTCTCTCGTAAGCGTTCGAGTAATGTCCGTCCGGGCCACTTCAATCCAACAATACTGCTGAATCGAGAAAAGACTAAGGAGGGCAGAAAATCGAACATCAACACCCACAAAATCTTTTGTGTTCTACTCGAGATAACATCTAAACATGAACCTAGCTCATGATGCCACTGTTGGGGAACGTTGCACAGGAAACAAAAAATTTCCTACACACACGAAGCCCTATCATGGTGATGTTCATCTATGAGAGGGAGATTGGATACACATACAATTGTAGATTGCTAAGAGGGAAGCATTAAGAAACACGATTGATGTAGTGGTACAACTTCGTGATTCAAATCATCGTCGTCCCATGATCCGTCCCACGATCCGTTCCGATCTAGCGCCGAATGGACGACACCTCCGCCTTTAGCACAGGTACAACTCGATGACGATCTCCGCCTTCTTGATCCAGAAAGAGAGACGGGGAAGTAGATGAGTTATCTGGCAGCATGACGGCGTGCCGGTGGTGGTGATGATCTACCCCTGCAGGGCTCCGCCCAAGCTCCGCAGAAATCCGATCTAGAGGAAGAACTACGTGGTATAGGTTTGCGTTGCACGTGGCAAAGTTGTGTCTCAAAAGCCCTAAAACCACCAATATATATAGGAGGAGGGGAGGGGCTAGCCTTGGCGCTCAAGGGAGCCCCAAGGGCGCCGGCCGAAGGGGAGGAGGTGGACTCCCACCCCAATTCGGTTTGGCGGAAGGTGTCCACTCCTTCCTTCACAGCTCTCTCTTTCCTTTTTTCTCTTTCCTGTGGTATTTTCTCCTTGTGGCTCCATAGCCCACTTGGGCTGGTCTCACCAGCCCACTAAGGGCTGGTATGCCACCCTACTGCTACTAGGCTCACTCCCGGGTGGGTGGGCCCCTCCCGGTGAATATCCAGAACCCATTCGTCACTCCGGTGACCAAATGAAACCATCCTATATATCAATATTTGTTTTCGGACCATTTCGGAAACCCTCGTGACGCCCATGATCTCATCCGGGACTCCGAACAACCTTTGGACACCTACACATATAACTCAACTATACTAAAACATCATCGAACCTTAAGTGTGCAAACCCTGCGGGTTCGAGAACTATGCAGACATGACCCGAGGCACACCCAGGTCAATATCCAATAACAGGACCTAGATGTACATATTGAATCCTACATATTCTACAAAGATATTATCGGTTGAACCTCTGTGCTAAGGATTCATATAATCCAGTATAACATTCCCTTTGTCGTTCGATATGTTACATGCCCGAGATTTGATCGTCGGTATCCCTATACCTATTTCAATCTCATTACCTGCAAGTATCTTTACTCGTTCCGTAATACAAGATCACGTGACTTACACTTGAGTCATATTGCTTCCAAGGCTTGTATGTGATGTTGTATTACCGAGTGGGCCCCGAGATACCTCTCCGTCACACGGATTGACAAATCCCAGTCTTGATCCATGCTAACTCAACGCACGATACGTCCATTTTGCACCATGTTTTCATGTTGATATTTATCGCTTCTTTGTCTGTTATTTGACTTCATGGTACAATTCCTATGCTTTTCTCTCTTATTTTGCAAGGTTTACATGAAGAGGGAGAATGCCGGCAACTGGAATTCTGGCCTGAAAGTGGAGCAAAGTTGAGATACCTATTCAGCACAACTCCAAACGCCGTAAAAATCAACGAGGATTATTTTCCGGATTTATCAAAAATAATGGGCCGAAGAAGTGCTAGAGGGGCACCAGGGGTTGGCCACAAGCCTGCACGATGCGGCCACCCCCAGGCTGCGCCATGAGGGCTTGTGGGAAACCTGCTGGCCCACTTGCCCCCTCTGTTGCTATATGAAGGGTTTCGTCCAGGACAAAATCAAGGAGGAGCTTTTTCGTGGTTTCGCCGCCGCCACGAGGCAGAACTTGAGCAGAACCAATCTAGAGCTCCGACAGGACGATCCTGCCGGTGAAACTTCCCTCCTAGAGGGGGAAATCGTCGCCATTGTCATCACCAACACTCCTCTCATCGGAGGGGGCTCGTCACCATCAACATATTCATTAGCACCATCTCATCTCCAAACTCTAGTTCATCACTTGTAACCAATCTCCGTCTTGCGACTCCGATTGGTACTTGTAAGGTTGCTAGTAGTGTTGATTACTCTTTGTAGTTGATGCTAGTTGGTTTACTTGGTGGAAGAGTTTATGTTCAGATCCTTGATGCTACTCATTACCTCTCTGGTCATGAATATGATTATAATTTGTGAGTAGTTACTTTTGTTCTTGAGGACATGGGATAAGTCATGCTAATAGTAGTCATGTGAATTTTGTATTCGTTCGGTAATTTGATATGTTGTATGTTGTTTTTCCTCTAGTGGTGTTATGTGAACGCGACTACATAACACTTCACCATTATTTGGGCCTAGAGGAAGGCATTGGGAAGTAGTAAGTAGATGATGGGTTGCTAGAGTGACAAAAGCTTAAACCCTAGTTTATGCGTTGCTTCGTAAGGGGCTGATTTAGATCCACTAGTTTAATGCTATGCTTAGACTTTGTATTAATTCTTCTTTTATAGTTGCGGATGCTTGCGAGAGGGGTTAATCATAAGTGGGATGCTTGTCCAAGTAAGGGAAGTACCCAAGCGCTGTTCCACCCACATATCAAACTATCAAAGTAACGAGCGCGAATCATATGAACATGATGAAACTAGCATGACAGAAATTCCCGTGTGTCCTCGGGAGCGTTTTTCCTCCTATAAGACTTTGTCGAAGCTTGTCCCTTGTTACAAAAGGGATTGGGCCACTTTGCTGCACCGTTGCTACTTTTGTTACTTGTTGCTCGCTACGAATCATCTCACCACACAATCACTTGTTACCGACAATTTCAGTACTTGCAGAAATTTCCTTGCTAAAAACCACTTGTGAGATCCTTCTGCTCCTCGTTGGGTTCGACACTCTTACTTATTGAAAGGACTATGATTGATCCCCTATACTTGTGGGTCATCAAGCCTCTTTTCTGGCACCGTTGCCGGGGAGTGAAGCTCCTTAGGTAAGTGGAACTTGGTAAGGAAACATTCATATAGTGTGCTGAAATTTATTGTCACTTGTCACTATGGATACTAATCCTTTGAGGGGCTTGTTCGGGGTATCTTCACCTCGAACGGAAGCACGAAGAGATGCTCCTCAACCTGCTGCACCTACTGATAATATTTTCTTTGAATTTCCTTCGGGTCTGCTTGAGAAACTGTTGGCTAATCCTTTTACAGGAGATGGAACATCACACCCAGACTTGCATCTAATCTATGTAGATGAAGTTTGTGGTTTATTTAAGCTTGCAGGTTTGCCCGAGGATGAGGTCAAGAAGAAGGTATTTCCTTTATCGTTGAAGGATAAGGCGTTGACATGGTATAGGCTATGTGATGATACTGGATCATGGGAGTACAATCGGTTGAAATTGGAATTTCATCAAAAGTTTTATCCTAAGCATTTAGTACATCGTGATCGGAATTATATTTTTAATTTTTTCCCTCATGAAAGAGACAGCATCACTCAAGCTTTGGGGAGGCTTAAATCAATGGTATATTCATGCCCCAACCATGAGCTCTCGAGAGAAATTATCATTCAGAGCTTCTATGCTTGGCTTTCTCATGATGATCGCACCATGCTTGACAATTCTTGTATCGGTTCTTTTCGGAAGAGAGATATTGACTTCAAATGGAATTTATTGGAGAGAATTAAATGCAACTCTGAAGATTGGGAGCTTGAAGAAGGTAAGGAGTCAGGTATGAATTTCACGTTTGATTGCGTTAAATCCTTTGTTGAGACAAATACCTTTAGTGATTTTAGCGCTAAGTATGGACTTGACTCTGAAATAGTAGCTTCATTGTGTGAATCCTTTGCTGCTCATATTGATCTCCCCAAAGAGAAGTGGTTTAAATACCATCCTCCTTTAGAAGTCAATGTAGTTAAACCAACTCCAGTTGAAGAGGAAGCCATTGCCTATAATGATCCTGTTGTTCCAAGTGCTTACATTGAGAAACCACCTTTCCCTGTTAGGATAAAGGATCATTCTAAAGCTTCAACTGTGATACGTAGAGGCTATATTAGAACACCTACACCCCCTGAGCAAATTAGACTTGAATCTATCATTTCTATTATCAAAGATCTTCTGTCTGACGATGTTGAGGGACATAATATTCACTTCTGTGAAGATGCTGCTAGAATTGCTAAACCTCACATTAGAGACAAACATAGGCCTGTTGTTGGCATGCCTGTGGTTTCTGTTAAGATAGGAGATCATTGTTATCATGGCTTATGTGACGTGGGTGCTAGTCTTAGTGAAATACCTCAATCCTTATATGATGAAATCAAAGACGAGATTGCACCTGTTGAGATAGAGCCTATTGATGTCACTATTCAGCTTGCCAATAGAGATACTATCTGCCCTGTGGCAATTGTTAGGGATGTTGAAGTCTTGTGTGGTAAAACGAAGTATCCTACTGATTTCATCGTCCTTGCTACCGCACAAGATAGCTTTTGTCCCATCATATTTGGCAGACCTTTTCTCAATACTGTCAATGCTCATATTGATTGTGAGAAGCAAACTATCACTGTTGGCTTTGAAGGTGTGGCACATGAGTTCAATTTCTCTAAGTTTGGTAGACAACCTCATGAAAAGGAGTTGCCTAGTAGGGATGAAACTATTGCCTTAGCCTCTATTGCCGTACCTCCTATTGATCCCTTAGAGCAATACTTGCTTGAGCATGAAAATGATATGCATATGGATGAAAGGGATGAGATAGATAGAGTTGTCTCAGAACAATATCTTATCCTTAAGAATAACTTGCTTGTTGAACTCCTTGGGGATCCACCCCCACCAAAGGGTGATCCTGTGTTCAAGCTTAAACAGTTGCCTGATACTCTTAAGTATGCCTATCTTGATGAAAAAGAGATATATCCTGTTATAATTAGTGCTAGCCTCTCAGAGCATGAAGTTACTAAAAACACTGAGGAAGCACTGTGCTGCTATTGGATATACTCTTGATGATCTTAAGGGCATTAGTCCCACTCTATGCCACCATAAGATTAGAACTGATCCTGACTTCAAACCAGTTGCTGATCATCAGAGGAGATTGAATCCTAAGATGCAAGAGGTAGTAAGAAAAGAAATACTAAAGCTCCTGGAAGCGGGTATTATCTATCCTGTTGCTCATAGCGATTGGGTGAGTCCGGTGCATTGCGTCCCTAAGAAGAGAGGCATTACCGTTGTCCATAATGATAATGATGAATTGATCCCACAGAGGATTATTACTGGCTATAGGATGGTGATCGATTTTAGGAAATTGAATAAAGCCACTAGGAAATATCATTACCCTTTGCTTTTTATCGACCAAATGCTAGAAAGACTGTCTAAACACACACACTTCTGCTTTCTAGACGGTTATTCTAGTTTCTCCCAAATACCAGTTGCACAATCTGATCAGGAGAAAACCACCTTCACCTGCCCTTTCGGTAACTTTGCTTACAGACGTATGCCTTTTGGCTTATGTAATGCACCTGCCACCTTTCAATGATGTATGATGGCTATATTATCAGACTTTTGTGAAAATATTGTCGAGGTTTTCATGGATTACTTCTCCGTTTACGGGTCTTCCTTTGATGATTGCCTCAGCAACCTTGATCGAGTCTTACATAGATGTAAAGACACCAATCTTGTCTTGAAGTGGGATAAGTGCCACTCTATGGTTAATGAAGGCATCGTCTTAGGACATAAAATTTCTGAAAGAGGTATTGAAGTCGATAAGGCTAAGGTTGATGCAATCGATAAAATGCCATACCCTACAGATATCGAAGGGATAAGAAGTTTCCTTGGTCATGCTGGTTTCTATGGAAGGTTTATCAAAGACTTCTCTAAGATTTCTAGGCCTCTTACCAATCTCTTACAAAATGATATTCCTTTTGTTTTTGACGATGATTGTGAGGAAGCCTTCGAAATACTTAAGAGGGCTTTGATAACTGCACCTATTGTTCAACCCGCTGATTGGAACTTACCTTTTGAGATCATGTGTGACGCTAGTGATTATGCTGTTGGTGCTGTTCTAGGGCAAAGAGTCGATAAGAAGTTGAATGTTATTCAGTACACTAGTTAAACTCTAGACAGTGCCCAAAGAAACTATGCTACTACGCAGAAGGAATTTTTAGCAGTCGTGTTTGCATGTGAAAAGTTCAGGTCTTACATAGTTGATTCCAAAGTCACTATTCACACTGATCATGCTTCTATTAAGTACCTCATGGAGAAGAAAGACGCTAAACCTAGACTTATCAGATAGGTTCTCTTGCTACAAGAATTTGATTTGCACGTTGTCGACAGAAAGGGTGCTGATAACCCAGTAGCAGATAACTTGTCTAGGTTGGAGAACGTTCTTGATGACCCAAAACCTATTGATGATAGCTTTCCCGATGAGCAATTGAATGTCATCAATGCTTCACGTAGTGCACCGTGGTATGTTGATTACGGGAACTATATCTTTGCCAAATACATACCACCTAGTTTCACGTACCTGCAAAGGAAGAAATTCTTCTTTGACTTGAGACACTACTTTTGGGATGATCCTCACCTTTATAAGGAAGGAGTAGATGGTGTTATTAGACGTTGTGTACCTGAACATGAACAGGGACAGATCCTACAGAAGTGTCAATCTGAGGCCTACAGAGGACACCATGCGGGAGATAGAACTGCACACAAGGTATTGCAATCAGGTTTCTATTGGCCCACTCTCTTCAAGGATGCCTGTAAGTTTGTCTTGTCGTGTGACGAATGTCAAAGAATAGGTAATATTAGCAAACGTGAGGAAATGCCTATGAACTATTCACTTGTCATTGAACCATTTGATGTTTGGGGCTTTGATTATATGGGACCTTTTCCAAAATCCAATTGGTATACTCACATCTTAGTTGTTGTTGATTATGTCACTAAGTGGGTAGAAGCTATCCCCACTAGTTGTGCTGATCACAACACCTCTATCAAGATGCTGAAAGAAGTTATCTTCCCTCGATTTGGAGTCCCTAGATATCTAATGACCGACGGTGGTTCACACTTCATTCATGGTGCTTTCCGTAAAATGCTTGCTAAGTACAATGTCAACCATAGAATTGCGTCTCCCTATCACCCTCAGTCCAGTGGTCAAGTAGAGCTAAGTAATATAGAGATTAAACTAATTCTGCAAAAGACTGTCAACAGGTCTAGAAAGAATTGGTTTAAGAAGCTCGATGATGCACTGTGGTCTCATAGAACTGCCTATAAGAATACCATGGGCATATCTCCGTACAAAATGGTGTATGGTAAAGCATGTCATTTACCTCTTGAGTTAGAGCATAAAGCTTATTGGGCAATCAAAGAGCTCAACTTTGATTTCAAACTTGCCGGTGAGCATAGGTTATTTGATATTAGCTCGCTTGATGAATGGAGAACTCAGGCATATGAGAATGCCAAGTTGTTCAAAGAGAAGATTAAGAGGTGGCATGATAAGAGGATACAAAAGCGTGAGTTCAACGTAGGTGATTATGTCTTGCTATATAACTCTCGTTTAAGATTCTTTGCAGGCAAGCTTCTCTCTAAATGGGAAGGTCCCTATGTTGTTGAGGAAGTATATCGTTCCGGTGCTACCAAGATCAACAACACAGAAGGTAATTTTCCGAGAGTGGTAAATGGGCATAGAATCAAGCATTATATCTCAGGTACTCCCATAAATGTTGAAAGCAACATCATCAATACCATAACTCCGGAGGAATACCTACGGGATATTTATCACCCTGTTTCAGACTCCGAAAACGAAGAGGTATGTGATTCTGTAAGAAAACAGAGTCCAAAACTTTTCCAGTAGGAAATTTTCTCCGTTTTGGAATATTTGAAACAATATAAAAATTGGAAGTAGTCCGGAAAGTGCGCGAGGAGGCGACAAGCCTGCATGGCGCGGGCCCACCCCCTGGCCGCGTCGCCAGGGTTTGTGGCCACCTCGTGCGCCTCCCGGACTCCGTTTTCGTGCAGGGTACTCCTTCTGGTCTGAAACAAATCATTATATATACTTCCGTTTGGTCTGACCCCTGCATCACGCAGATTTCCTCTGTTTTTCGTTTCAAGCCTGTTTCTATTGCAGATCTAGACCGCTATGACTTCCCCAAAAGCCCCGAAGGACAAGATCTTCGAGAAGGTCATCAATCCCTACCTCATGGGAGTGCTGCAACACCCTCAATTTATCGAGATGCGTGAGGGGATGTTGCACATCCGTGAAGTTGAGGGGCCTAAGAAGACCGGAAGCATGGAGACGAGGTTGGAAGCAATGGAGCAACAAGTCTTCAAGTGCCAAGGGATGGTGGACCATGGACTCAATGCCAACCACATGATGATCATAGAGTTTACCAACAAGCACATGATTGATGCCAATGACATTAGGAAGGATCTCTCCAGGCTCGATGACAGGATTGATCTACTCCAGGCCCAGATCTATGACCTGCAGAACCAAGACTGTGAGTATGAGTATAGATTTAAATCAATAGGGTTGGCTGCAGATTTGAGGATTCCGGAGACTCGTTCATCTTTCCATGATGGAGCACATATGCCTTGCAAGACGGAGGATCAAACTCATGTTGCAACAATTCCTCCACCTTCACCACCAAAGGAAGACACCTGAACATTGGTACGGGCAATCCCCTTGGCTTGTGCCAAGCTTGGGGGAGTTGCCCCGATATGGTATCACCATCACATCTTTTGCCTTTACCTTTGTTTTAGTTTTCCTTTTCATTTTTCTCTTTCTCTAGTAGTTTAAAAGTCTTAGTGTTTTAGTCTTGAGTTTTGCTTTGTGTCTCCCCTGATGTATTCGAGATCGTGAGCCATATAATAAAGAGTGTCTTAGTTGAAGGGCTTTGCCTCTTGCCATGATCAAAAGAGTGAGAATGGAAGAAAAGCATGAAAGATCATGTAAAGTGATGGCTTCACATATAAAAAGTATGAGGATTGAAACTTGTCGAGGGTAGGCAAACGTAGACCTTGGTCATTGTTGCAATTAATAGGAAGTGATTAGGAAGGAGAGGTTCACATATAAATATATCATTTCTGACACCATCTATGATTGTGAACACTCACCAAACTATTGCATGCCTAGAAGTAGATGTTGGACAAGGAAGACAACATAATGAATTGTGTTTGCTTGGGACTGAACAATGCTATATGATTAGAGATCCCTTAGCATGTGACGATTGCTTCCACCTCATATTTGCCAAAACTCCCGCACCAAGTAGAGATACTACTTGTGCATCCATAAACCTTCAAACCAGTTTTGCCATGAGTGTCCACCATACCTACCTATGGATTGAATAAGATCCCTCAAGTAAGTTGTCATCGGTGCAAGCAATAAAAATTGCTCTGTAATATGTATGATCTATTAGTGTTTGGAAAATAAGCTTTATACGAACCTGTGATGAGGATGACATAAAAGCGACAGACTGCATAATAAAGTTCTTTATCACAGGAGGCAATATAAAGTGACGTTCCTCTGCACTAAGAGGACACGCATCCAAACCTCAAAAGCGCATGACAACCTCTGCTTGCCTCTGCGAAGGGCTTATCTTGTACCTTTACTTTTTGCCCTTGAAAGAGTCATGGTGATCTTCACCAATTCCTTATTTCGCCTTTATCTTGGCTAACGTTATATGCTTGGGAAAGATCTATATTCATATGTCAACTTGGAGGTAAGTATTCATGTATTATTATTGTTGACATTACCCTTGAGGTAAGCAGTTGGGAGGAAAAACTGTAAGCCCCTATCTTTCTCTGTGTCTAGCTGAAACTTTGATCTCATGAGTACCACGTGAGTTGTAGCAATTGTAGAGAACGAAAGAATGATTGAGTATGTGGATTTGCTTTACAATCTCTTATTTGACTCTTTCTGATGTTGTGATAAATTGCAATTTCTACAATGACTAAAGGCTATCGATTGTTACTTCTCGGTAAGGTTCTTGATCCATGCTTTACTTCGTGAAAGAATTATCACTTTAGCATGACAGATTATATGTTGGTATTGCTGCTCTGATCATGATCATGATGAATGCATGTTCGTATCTTGTTTTGTCGACACCTCTCTCCCTAAACATGTGGACATATTTATTGAGTTAGGGTTTCGCTTGAGGACAAGCGAAGTCTAAGCTTGGGGGAGTTGATATGTCCATTTTATATCATGTTTTCATGTTGATATTTATCGCTTCTTTGGCTGTTATTTCACTTCACGGTACAATTCTTATGCCTTTTCTCTCTTATTTTGCAAGGTTCACATGAAGAGGGAGAATGCCGGCAACTGGAATTCTGGCCTCAAAGTGAAGGAAAGTTGAGATACCTATTTAGCGCAACTCCAAACGCCGTAAAAATAAACGAGGATTTTTTTTCCGGATTTATCAAAAATACTAGGCCAAAGAAGTGCCACAGGGGCGCCAGGGGTTGTCCACAAGCCTGCACGGCGCGGCCACCCCCCAAGCCGCGCCATGAGGGCTTGTGGGCAACCTGCTGGCCCACTTGCCCCCCTCTTTTGCTATATGAAGGGTTTCGTCCAGGAAAAAAATCAAGGAGGATCTTTTTCGTGGTTTCGCCGCCGCCACGAGGCGGAACTTGAGCAGAACCAATCTAGAGCTCTGGCAGGACGATCCTGCCGGGGAAACTTCCCTCCCGAAGGGGGAAATCATCGCCTTCATCATCACCAACACTCCTCTCATCGGAGGGGACTCGTCACCATCAACATCTTCATCAGCACCATCTCATCTCCAAACCCTAGTTCATCACTTGTAACCAATCTCCATCTCGTGACTCCGATTGGTACTTGTAAGGTTGCTAGTAGTGCTGATTACCCTTTGTAGTTGATCCTTGATTCTACTCATTACCTCTCTGGTCATGAATTTTATTATTCTTTGTGAGTAGTTACTTTTGTTCCTGAGGACATGGGATAAGTCATGCTAATAGTAGTCAAGTGAATTTGGTATTCGTTCAGTAATTTGATATGTTGTATGTTATTTTTCCTCTAGTGGTGTTATGTGAGCATCCAATACATAACACTTCACCATTATTTGGTCCTAGAGGTAGGCATTGGGAAGTAGTAAGTAGATGATGGGTTGCTAGAGTGAGAGAACCTTAAACCCTAGTTTATGCGTTGCTTCGTAAGAGGCTGATTTGGATCCACTAGTTTAAAGCTATGGTTAGACTTTGTCTTAATTCTTCTTTCGTAGTTGCGGATGCTTGCGAGAGTGGTTAATCATAAGTGGGATGCTTGTCCAAGTAAGGGCAGTACCCAAGCGCTGGTCCACCCACATATCAAACTATCAAAGTAACGAACGCGAATCATATGAACATGATGAAACTAGCATGACGGAAATTCCCGTGTGTCCTCGGGAGCGTTTTTCCTCCTATAATACTTTGTCCAGGATTGTACCTTGCTACAAAAGGGATTGGGCCACTTTGCTGGACTGTTGCTACTTGTTGCTCGGTACGAATCATCTCACCACACAATCACTTCTTACCGACAATTTTAGTGCTTGCAGATATTTCCTTGCTGAAAACCACTTGTGAGATCCTTCTGCTCCTCGTTGGGTTCGACACTCTTACTTATCGGAAGGACTACGATTTATCCCCAATACTTGTGGGTCATCAACGCACACCTTCGGAGATACCTGTAGAGCACCTTTATAGTCACCCAGTAACGTTGTGACGTTTGATACACAAGGTATTCCTCCGGTGTCAGTGAGTTACATGATCTCATGGTCATAGGAATGAATACTTGACATGTAGAAAACAATAGCAACAAAATGACACGATCACATGCTACGTTTATAATTTGGGTCTTGTCCATCACATGATTCTCCTAATGATGTGATCCCATTATCAAGTGACAACACTTGCCTATGGCCAGGAAACCTTGACCATCTTTGATCAACGAACTAGTCAACTACAGGCTCACTAGGGACAGTGTGTTGTCTATGTACCCACACATGTATTTGAGTTTCCAATCAATAAAATTCTAGCATGGATAATAATCAATTATTATGAACAAAGAAATATAATAATAACTAATTTATTATTGCCTCTAGGGCATATTTCCAACATGTACTGCCATTTTCCATTAAGTAGGGTAGTCTTCAAACCACATTTTTCCACATCTTCTGAGTAACAAAAGAACGCGAAGCACCACAAAAAAACAATATTGTTGCTGGGTTGGACTTGACGAGGAACGTACCCAGAATGCAGTCCGGGTCTTCCTGTGCTTCTTCTGCGGAGATGTGATTAATACGTCCCCTGCTGTGGTACTGCTGATTACGGGGAGCTTGGTTCCTGCCTGGCGCTCCTTGACCTTGTCCCTTATTTGGCGCATTGGGGCACGGTGCATCGGGCTTCTTGTTGGGGCACTGCCTGGAATAGTGCCCGGCTTGTCCACATCCAAAACAGGTAACCTGTCCTTGGATGTTGGCCTTGACCCCACTGTTATTTGACGGGTTGATAGCTGGCTTGGTGTTGACTTGCTGATGGGACTGGTAGTTCTGGCAGAACGTTGGTGCCTTGTACTGGTGTTGCTGATAACTGGGTCTTGCTGGGGCTGACTGCAATGGGCGTGGTTTCGGGTTACTGGGTCCTTCACTACCCATCAGCTTACGCTTATGGGTGTCGTCCATTGCATGATGCTTATCCTCCAACATGACGGCCTTGTTAACCAGATCCCAGAAGGTCCGGCATTCACAAACAACCAGTTGCTACTGGAGTGACTGATGTAGTCCTTCCATAAAGTGTTGCACCTTCGCAACCTCAATGTTGACGTCCTCTCATGCATATCTTGACAGGAGGTTAAACTTCTGCAGATACTCCTTGACGGTTCCACTGCCTTGCCTTAAAGCTCGGAATTCCCACTTCTTAATGGTCATCATTCCAGGAGGAATGTGAGATGTGCGGACTCCTTCCTTGCATACTGACCAAGTGATAGCTTGCCCTTCTCGCATGATCTAGCACCTGTCCCACCAAGCTCTGGCTGTGCCTCCAAGATAGTGAGAAGCATAATAGACTTTCTCGCGATCATCGGTGCACTTGACTAGTGCGAGGAGGTCTGCGATAGTGCAGATCCGGTCATCGGCATCCAATGGTTCAGTTGTCCGTGTGAATATAGGAGGCGTAGTCCGCATAAACTCAGACAGAGTAGAGCGACCGATGCCATTTCCGTTTTGCAGCGGATTGTTCACCAAGACTTGAGCCAGCTGTTGGATGGCAGTATTGTTGGCTTGACGTTCCTCTCGGAGAGCTTGGAGGAACTGAGCCACAGTCAGGCTCTCCGAAGTAGGCGGTGATGGAGGAATATCGCCTTGCTGCTTCCTGTGGTGATCTCCAGCTTGAGCGTTTCCACCGGTTCCCTGCTACTGGCTAGAGGTGGCAGAGCTGGTGTTGCCGAAGGTGCTCGTGCGGGTGGAAATCACCATCCTGTCAGGGGAGTATACATATCAATAAGCCGAATTTGGCAGGGAATCATAAGGGATGATGTTCCTATATAAGGGGGTTTGGTACTGTACTAGCGTGTGAGTTTTAAACAAATGTTTTTGGAAAATCTAATGCATTGAATTAAAATAAGCGATGTAGTCGCTTACAAGCTGCCTAAGGCAGAATGCGGCTTGCATCGTACATGATCGCACATGACTCATGGTTCTCATGAACCGATACATGGACTCAACTACGCATGGGGGAGACTCCAAATTGCCTAAGAGGTTAATCTAAGCGGCGTACTGCTCGGTCTCGTATGCAGGCTCTGCAGGATCTTCGTCTTCATCCTCGTCTGTACTTTCCTCCTTCAGAGGTGTGTGAGAAGGGAGCGGTTCATCACTGCGTCTCTTAGTCGGTGAAGCGGCGAGGAGCTCAGTGTATTCTTCTGCGGTCAGGCGGCGACTCTGAATAGGAGTAGCCTGGAGTGGGGGTACTCCTCCTCGGAAGGCAATGGCTAACTGCCCTCTGGGTGCTCCTTCCTTCTTGACCTTGCGGGTCTTCATCTTATACAGGCAAAGTAGGTCCTTTACTTGGTGTAGCTCTTGCCGAAGCGTCACAGATTCCTTGATCAGAATGTGAGTCAGGGTGTCGGCAAAGAGGCTGAATTAGGTATGAAACCTGAGTGGTGTTCCATCCTCCATGGATGGGTTAAGCGTCCAACTTCCGTCAATCCCATCCTTAATATAAGGCAGGTGATGAGTAGCCAGCTCATTAGCCATCTCGGGAAGGAGGTCATGGAGACGCACGAGTGCCTATTGTGCGGCTGTCTCCACTACCAACATCAGATTCTCCATCTGTGGTCCTTCAAAGAACCAACTAGTTGGGGAGTCGTTAGCCTTCATTATCACGTCCACATGATATTCCTTTGTGTCGGCATTGGCCCAGTGCTTGTGGTAGAGGAAAATAGGCGTGCGGCGTACTTGACACTTGTTGACGCTATCTCCCAAAAGTAGGGGAAAGCCCGTCTCAAGAAGCATCTCAGGTATGACGGCCATCTACAAGGTTGTAGGAGAGGGTTAGAAATTTTTGTGGGTTCAGAAAACTCGATTTGAAGGACTGAGTGCACTACTCGTCTCGGCTATCATCCATTCTACCTAAGGCTTCCTACAGTCAACTTGGCTCTGATACCAGCTCTGTGGGGACCCCGACTTACGAGTCGAGACCGCCGAATGAACGTGCTCAGTGATCCCAGAGATCAATGCTCACCGAATACACAAATGCTGGATAATAAGAGTCTTACATCCAACATACCGAATAATACAACAAATGACCAATATGGTCAAGTTAACATGGGTAGGGTCTATAAGGCCAAAACACACTGATAAAACTAATAGCGAAAATTTTGGGGCTAAGTGGGTGCCCATGCCATCACCCTACACCAACATGCATTCTGACTGGGAAGCGTCCTAGTTCACAGGTCCGTCTCCGATGACGTACTCTTCTGCAAACTACGGTCCTTCCATGTCTGGTCAATAACTTAACCAGTGGCAAGCCAGCGAGTACTTTGAATGTACTCGCAAACAACCCATGATATGGATAATGCATTTGGTAGGATAAAAAGTAATATGCAGTATTGGTGGATAACAACTTAAATGTAAATAAACCTGATCATGGATGTGCAACATAAGCTAGATGGTATTTCTAAGAAGAGGTTATAGATATCAATATACATGTTGAGGGCTGAACAATCTGGTTCACCCGATATGCCATGTCACCAAACTAGGTCATATCAACTCTTTCACATAACTCCTCAAATCCATACACACACACACTTGGTTTATGTGGAAACGACTGGATGTAGTTTAAGCAAGATTGCCCAACTGTCCTTGACCGTGGAAACGGCTATTCGAACAATTTTACTCTCTGTAGAGGTTGTACGTTGTACCCACGAGATCCGGGAAACTTCCGTGTCATCCATGACTCGCGGTATATAATATACCCAAGGTAAGTTCCCGATCAATGCCTTTCCCTTGACGATACTAGACAAAGAGGACCACTCGATTGGTACCCAGCCCACATGATGTACGTCTTACGAGCACCGACTCTGGACAGTATCATCCATGCAGGGACCAACGATGTGACCAAAACACGTAAAAACAACATAGTCGTCCTACGTGGCATGACTCAATCACGAGAGTGACCACACATCACTCCCGCCACTAGTAATGTGGCTCTTTGCTAGCACTGACCAGAGTAATCAACAATCCCCCGTCCCATAAAGGAGTAATGTGGTCGTACATGTAAGGTTGCGACGGTCAACACATCATAAATCTATTCCCATTTCCAAAACTACTCACACCAAAATACACCCGGTGCACCACTTCGCCAAAAGTTCCACCTAACTCATCATCACCTTCGGGTATTAGTGGCACCCGACGGGGTTTTCATAAACCTTTGATTTTTCCATCATCATGCTCATGCTTCTACTATGCTTAGCTCTACTTGTCAACATGATATTAGTGTGATCATCATAGGTGGTAAGATCATGCTCAAAATGCAAGTGCTCCGGAGAATCCATCGGTAACATCATATCAATGATTTACCGAATATTCATGATCATATGCAACGGGAATATCGTTTCTACTAGCATGGAACATAGTATTTGCTCAGACATGGTCAATGCCTTGATCAGCTAAGTATCCGGGGTTTCGGTGTCTTCAAGTCCAACTCCTTCGTCAAACGTGGTTTCTATCGCCGTAATAATAAAGAAGTAATAAGTAGCTCACTAAAAAACAGATCACAAACTCACTTAAAAAATGTTGCCTTATCCTGATAAGTCCATATTATTATTTTCAAAATATTTGCCTCTGGTTTTAGTGAAAGGATTATTTTAAAAATCGCTTTAACAGTAGCAAAACTATTCCAAATACCCTTTTTAATTATTATAAAAGAGAAAGGTTGTCTCAAAAATTTGTACAGAGGCTCTGATAAATACTAGTCATTTTTAGAAGAATTATGGTGGAAAAATAATAAAATATATTGGATAACCATTTTTATAAAACTCCTTTAAAACTAAATTGAACACAAAAGGAAAAAGAGGCTGGGGCTCAGGCCTGGCTCGGCCTGAGGCTTGGGCCGGCGCAGCTAGCCAGCCAGCCAGAGAGCCCAGGCGCGCGTGCGGCCAGGTGCAAACCTAACCTGCGGGCCCGTGCAGTCAGCGGCAGAGAGGAGAGAGGGGGAGAGAGAAGAGACACCTACAGGTGAGCCCCACCTGTCGGGGTCATCGTCCACCTCGGGATAGAGAGGAGGGGAGGCACACCGGCGACGCTACCGACGTCCTCGAGCCCAACCGAAGGCAGAAATTGGACCAGCTCACTATCGCTTACCTGCTGATGGTCGAGGGGTTGACACGGAGGCCCTGGTTCACCGGCGACGAGGTGGCTGCGACTGAGCTATTTCAGGAGGTTGATGAACTAGGTGCCACGAGCGTGGATTAGCTCGGGGAGGTGACGAGGAAGCTCCTTGAGGCTGCTAGGATCATGAAGAAGGTGAGAGGATCGTTGGAGCTGGCCCGTAGCCCAAGATCGACGAAGCTCCGAAGCGGCGGGGCCCCGGTCAATCTCGACAACAGGAGCTCGCTGTGTTGAAATGGAGTGGCTAGGGGTGGAATTTAGGCACTGGAGGAGTGGGATGGGGGTGCTGGAGCGAGGGAAGGCCTATTTATAGGCCCTCGACGATGCACCGAGCCGGTGGCGCTGGAGGTTTCACCGCAGCTCGCAGGAGGGGTAGTGAGTGGTCGGAGTCGAAACCACGTTATGCGGACATGGTTTAGGACCTGCGTGACCCACTGAGAGGGAGAGAGACCGAGGAGGAGCGTGCATGCGTGGCCATGGTCTTGTGGTTGGATCTGGCGTGCGGGGGCACTAGTTGCTCCAGTCAACAAAGCAAGGGAGGAGGGGCCCTAGGGCGGCCCTGATATAGAGGGGTGGTCGGGGACTCGAATGGGCAAAAGGGGGAGGCTCGAACTGGCCAGCAGCGTGCCCATAATGCAGTTTTGGCATGCCACGGCATGCTGGCTTGCCCTGGGCCACTTTGGCCATGTCTGGGGTGTCCTCGGGATGGGTCTGGAGATGCCTAGCCGTTTGGGAGCTAAGGGACTCTCTATTTGCCATGGGGTGTGAGGAAAGAAGAGATGCGAGCTTTGAACGAGAACTTAGAATGTAGTTTTTGGGATCTTCTTCTTGGATTCAAGGAGGGGCCACTCTCCTGCACTTGGGTAGTGGTGCTGGCTGCTTGGTCAAAGAGTTTGGAGGGAAGAGCTTAGGTGTGTAGTGGGGTAGGAGCTGATTTGCTAATATGACAGAAGGTGTTCGACAGGTGTTTGGGATAGCAACACCTCACCATTCGTGATGAGAGTTAACATGGTTAAGCTTGATGGAGAAATAAGATACTCCACCAAATTTGAGCTTCATTGAACAAGTTTGGCAATGCAAACTTGAAATCACCCCCATATGGGCAGATCAGTTCCTTCCAAAGGGAATGTGGTTAGATTACCTCTTGCAAATCCCATTTTTGTAAAAGACTCCTCATTTGGGGTGTTGAACACTCATGCAAAGTTTCAACCCATTTGGATAAACTTTGCAATGTAGAGATGTTTCAACTTGGCTATGGACAGAGAGGGTTTTAGGATTATTTAGTGAACCAAATCACCTTGGAATGAGGTGAAACATGGTGTGGCCACCAAATATACATTGGGAATGTTGCTGGAATTTTCTATGATTTTATTGGAAATATTTCCTTTGGAAATATTCCAAAAGATCAAAACAGATACAATAGGTTTTCAAGGATTTGCTCAATTATTTGAATATAAAAAGGGGTTGAAAATCTTATGTATAGAAAATATATGTCCTCTGAGTATCTCCAAATTCTCTCAGATTTTTCTAAGGCAAAAAAGTAATTTTCCATATAGGATTATCATTTCTGGTCTCAGAAATGGACATGCATATACAATAGGAAAATAATTTATAAATAATTATTTTATGATTCTCGAAAGTTGAAATAGTTTTAAAACCAGATAACCAACTTTGGATAAGAGCACTCCCTTGTCATCAAGGACTTGTAGTGCAACCCAAAGCAAGGTTTTTAAATGGTCCAAAATAAGAAAAATAATTTTGGGAATATTTATGTTATGAAAAATATGGTTTTGATACTACTGTGTCAATCATACAAGCATTCAATGACAACCATGAGACTCATAGCATTGGTTTTTGAAAAGTTTTAATAAACTCACATTTTGAAACTATAGTGAATGTGAGGTGAAAATAGGGTGTGACACCTACCTTGCTGCACCTATTTTTACTATTGCTATGTCGGTATCCCGATTCTAAGCCATAGGAATCGAACCTGTAACACATCACATCACTTTGCGGTTTCACGTACGGTTAACCCCACGAGTGCCACCTTACCTTGGCCGGAACCGTTTGCGTCACGTATGCAGATGTGTCCCTAGCATCCCAATGTCAAAGAACCCCGGTCGACATAACTAGTTATAAACCCAAGTGGAACATCTGTACAGAGACATGCATACATCACCCAGTGAAGCAGGTGTCGGTCATCAACGTGTGTAGACGAGTCATAGCAAGCTACAAGGACTCCATTACACTGTGAGAAATTTCCCCGAAGGGACAGATACAACAGCAAATAAGGATACATGTCGGTCAACCAATGTGTCCGGAGTAGTATGAAGCTACCATGGCTCAGTGGAATCACAAAGGGGCATTTCTTTGTAAAGAGTACTAGTAAAGGCGCACAACTAGGTGTCAAACCCCATACATATCACAACACATCACATGTACGCATGACATACTTAATATGCATAGATGCAACAATGGCATCACAACATAACCAGACAACATCACAACATTTATTTAGAAGGCTCACAAGAGCCTTGCATAATAAGTTCTTATAGGTAGGGCTCACATGGCCCGACACTCAAGTCATACACACAAAGTAATAAAAGCCAAGCATAAGAATTAAAGCTTTCTGAGTACAGACAGATGAAAGGTAAAGGCATAAAGCCTAACTATCTATAGTTCCATTCCAAGGGGACAGGTCGTAGCTGGGACACGAGCTACTCGTCCTCATCGACATCTAGATAGAACCCACCAGATGGTTCGTGGGTATCTTCTACAATGGTTATTAAGCAAACATGACTTCGAAAGTACTCAGCAAGACTTTAAATCAGAACTTTCGACTCATACACATGTATCAACAAGGGGTTTGTGGGCTTTCATGCAGCAAGCCAGCTTTGACTCTTGGCTAACATGTACTACGACTACAATTATTTTTGAACAAGTTTTGAGAAGTCGTACATGAGTCCCCTATATCCATAACAATACACTACCATGGATCCTTTCTCGTCTCCCAACGAGAATGACATCCATGGTACTCACACTTGTCTTGATACTTCTATGAGTAGCCATTAAAGTTATCTATGAACAACATATGTTTCCAAGTAGTCCATATCCGAGGACGCGACTATTCAAATAGATCATAACCCTGCATGGGTGTACTTCTTTACTCAAGCTCTCGCCACCTATCGCCATGTGCACTTCACGCTCCTCGGCAACCTTCAAGCGAAAGCCGAGCAAGGGAGTCGGCCAAGACCGTTAACCACACTAACACCTAGTCCAGGTTTATCGCCTATTTGAGTGTGAACCCGCACGGAAGTCCAACCAAAGTTTCTGCTAAGGCCTCAAACGATGTGTGCAGGGTTCCCAAGCCCACCATCGGGGTGCCACTTGGTAAACCGTGCCACTGCCTACCGTGTCACAGCCCACCTCTAAGGTCAGCACTATGCACGCCCGCCATCATAACTACAAACACCACAAACTATTTGCAATTCTTGGACAGAGTACTAGGAGTTTAATAAGCCGAGCGGGTTCATATTTCAGGGCCCAACATTTGGTAGTAGCTAGTCTTGGATCACATACACGGAACCCAGTTCCTAAGAACGGTTCCAATGAGACAATCCGCCATGTACTCCTACACATCCTCTCATCGGTACCTTTACCAAATCAGGTTCAACACTTAACCTTTTGTCACCAAAACACATTCATTCACTCCAGTTCAACATCTAGATGAAACAGGCCAGACACAAATCTAAGCATAGAAAGCATAGCAGGGTAAAGCACATCATGGCTCAAGCAACTACCAGGTATGCTAGGTTGCATGGTTTAGCTATTTACTATGACAATGACAGGTCATGCAGAGGAATGAGTTCAACTATCGAAGCAAAAGCATTTGAAAAGATGTGTCCTAATGCAATAAATGAGAGCAGGAGCAAGAACAAGAACATGGGATTTTATCAGAATACTCAAAAGGGGTGCTTGACTTGTGTATCAACGGAGGGATACACTGCTTCAGTTGGATACTCTTCAATATCCTGTGGATTGGAACCTACAGCATACAAACAGATAACAATCAATACACAAGTCAAACAATATGATGCATGATCATGGCATGAAAACAATATGTTGGATGAGCTAATGCATCTATTAATAAATTGGTTGAAGCTCGTTTGAATCAAATATTAAAATGCCACTTCAAATAAGGTATTGTTAGATACCCCTTTAATTGATTTGACCCGATCCTCAAGTATAATTTGTTCTATCATGCATGATAATAGTACAAATGGATTTCTTTGATTTTTCTAATAAATTTTCATATATAAATTATTTCAATCTGAGTTACAGATTATTTACATGAATTTTAGAAGTTTTATACATTTTGTGGAACTGTTTTTTAAACAGAATAGTAATTATTGCATCACCATTGCATCAGCTGGCCAATCTGGTCCTTGCAGGTCAAACCTAACAAGTGGGGTCCACTCGTCACTGACCCAGGGTTGGCCATAGTCTATGGTAGGTGGGACCGTGCTGTCATTGACATAGGGTCAGATCCCGCGTTGACCCTGGCTTTGACCTTAGCCAGGGCCCACTGTCAGTGGCATAAGAGAGGGGTTAGCGACTAATTAAGCTGACCACATCAACCCCGACCGGAGGGTGCTATGGGCGGCGGATGCGCCAGTCGAGGGCACCAGTAGGTAGCCCGCAGCTGAGCACATCCATCTGAACCATCCACGGGTCCAGGGGGTGGCCGGAGCAAGGCCGGCGATGAGCTTGGCGGCTACTGAACCTCGGGTAAGCTTGAGGTCAACGACCTAGCGTGCAAAAGGGTTGGGGCTTGGCTCCTACAGCAACTACACGACCCTACGAGCTCGATGGTGGCCTCGGAAGGACAAACTGAGCACCGGAGCGGTGCCGACGTCTAGGACCGCACGACGGAGCTCCTCAGGCTAGGATCAATCGATCACTATGGCAAACAATCGACAGGGAGAAGAGGGGAAACGAGACCTGCGGATCACGGGGATTGCAGCGGCATTGAGAGGAGGTTCGGGGATGGCCTGTTGACGACGGATCGACGGCGGCGGCTTCGGTGGCTGGAGGAGGAAGGTGACCTCGGCGCGACAAAGGGAGGACCCTGCCATTGAGTGGTTTCCCGGAGAGGTCGAGGGCGTCGAGGCGGTGCTTCTGAGCTTCTCAGTGTGAGAGGGAGCAGCGAAGCTATCCTAGAGTCGGCGAGCTCGAGCAGCGGCCATGGCGAGCACAGAGGTGAGGAGAAGCACAGAGTGGCGAATGGGGAGAGGGATGGATCCAGGCGACTCCTCTGGTGCCTATCCAACTCGCCAACACAACGGGGAGGCCAGACTGCCAAGCAGCTGCGTGCCGAAGCCACGGCGAGCGGCGACCAACTTCTGCCGTGCCAGTCGGTAGGAGGAAGACGACATGAGAGGCCTAGGTGGGCTGCGCCAGAGCGCTAGGTAAATTTCTTTTCTTTTTCTTTCTATTTGTTTCAGTTTTACAATTCTGACATTTGTTCTAATTTTGTTTGGGCACAAAACTTAAACCAAAAATCCTGAAATTTGTTATGGGGTGTATCTGGAATATTTTCAAACTCCCAAAAATATTTCAGCATTTTTGAGTTGTCTAAATATTTATAGCTATTTATTTTGAAAATTTCAGTGGCTTCTGTGGACTATTTAAAATGTCCAAATTGTCTTAAAAATATAGTTCACCCCCAATATGTTGTTGTCAACATTTATAAAACATAGTGAACATTTTTGAAGGCCATTTTGGGTATATTGAAAATCACACCATATTGAATTGTTTCAATTAGGTGAGGTGCTAGGGTTTCCTTATTCCCCATTTCACTTTAGCAAAATTAAACATGATGCACACTCTAGCTAGTACAAAGCAAAGGAAAACCAGGGCTGTGACAACTGACCCCCACTCAAATGAATCTCGTCTCGAAATTTAGGATTCGTTTGGAAGAGCGCGGGGTACTCTAATCAGAGACGGTCCTTCCTTTCCCCATTGCCTCTTTTTTAAAATGATTTGACCACTTAACCTTGAGAAACTTGAGGTTTTAGCGTCGAGTGGTATGCTCAGCTTGATCAAGAATACGAACAGGGTATTCTCGATAGGAAAGGCTATCCTGGAGATCAAGCATTTCGTGGTCCATTTTTGCGGATAGGATCCGAGAAGCAACATGGACCTTGGAAAGATGCGGAGGAAGTTCCAATTGGTAGGCAAACTCTCCTATTTTGGCAAGAATGCAAAAGGGACCAATGTAACGAGGAGCCAATTTGCCTTTGATACCGAATCGATGGGTACCTTTCAAAGGTGTAACCCAAAGGTATGCCTTCTCGTCAACTTCAAAGGTCACAAACTTATGATGGCGATCATATTGGCTCTTTTGACGAGATTGGGCTATTTTCATCTTTCACGAATAATGCAACTTGCTCTTCTGCCTCCCGAATCATATACATACCAAAGAGTTGCCTCTCTGCGGTTTCTGACCAGTTAAGAGGTGTTCGACACCTTCGTCCGTAGAGAACTTCAAAAGGAGCTTTGCACAAGCTCGATTGAGAACTATTGTTATAAGCAAATTCGCAAACGGAAGACATTTCTCCCAATTCTTGCCAAAATATATAACACAAGCTCTAAGCATGTCTTCCAAGATTTGATTGACTCGTTCTACTTGACCACTTGATTGAGGATGGAAAGTAGTGCTAAAGGAGAGATGAGTCCCCGTGGCATTTTGGAAGCTTTCCCAGAAACGAGAAGTAAAAATACGTCGATGGTCTGAGTTAATCTCCAAGGGAACACCATGAAGAGACACTATTTGGAAAATATATAACTCCGCTAGCTGACTATGTGTATACTCTCTCGAACTGGAAGAAAATGAGCCACTTTGGAAAGACGGCGAATGACCACAAAGATAGCATTATTCCCTTTCTTGGTTCTGGGAAATACGATGATGAAATCCATACCAACTTTATCCCATTTCCACTTAGGAATAGCTAAAGGTTGAAGGGTGCTAGCAGGCCTTTGATGTTCTGCTTTAACTTGACGACAAACGTCGTAATTTGCAACAAACTGAGCAATTTCTCTCTTCATCCTAGTCCACCAAAACCTCTGGCATAGGTCCTGATACATCTTGGTACTACCAGGATGAATCT
This sequence comes from Hordeum vulgare subsp. vulgare, assembly GCF_904849725.1. NCBI lineage: Eukaryota > Viridiplantae > Streptophyta > Magnoliopsida > Poales > Poaceae > Hordeum > Hordeum vulgare. The sequence continues at coordinate 132,760,241 of NC_058522.1, read as the reverse complement.
TGAGAGGAGATTCATGAGCCTCCTTAAGGGTCAATGACAACCCACAAGCGTATGGGATCGCAACAGTTTTCGAGGGTAGAGTATACGACCCAAATTTGTTGGTTCGCCAAGAAGAAGCGAAAGAATATTCTCAGGTATTAGCAGCTGAGTGTGTCAGATTCAACCACACCTGAAAGATTAGTGTCTGCAAGCAAAGTATTAGTAGGAAAGTAGTATGATAACAACGGTGCCAGAAACGATCTGTTGACGGCAGACTATTCCTAACTGTTGTATCAATGGTGCTAGAAAAAGGTACGTAGAGGAGCAACTATTCTTCCCCGACAACAGTGTCGGAAAAGATCTTGCAACGAGTAATAGTGGAGTAGCAAGGAACAACAGTAGCAGCAACAGCAAAGTAACAACAGTAGCAACAGTAACAACAAAGTGACATTAGTAGCAACAGTAGCAGAAAAGTGGCCCAATCCCTTTTGTAGCAAGGGACAAGCCTAGACAAAGTAACGTAGCAAGGACCAATAGTAAAAGACTCGTAGGCAGTGGATCGGTGATGGATGAGTATGAAGGATGTGATTCATCATGTAACAGCTATAACACGGAGAGATATGTGACTAGCTCCCATTCATCAATCTAATGTAGTCATACGTGCTTAGGGAAAAGAACTTGCATGACATCTATTGTCCATCCCTCCCGTGGCAGCGGGGTCCTAATGGAAACTACGGGATATTAAGGTTCTCCTTTTAATAAAGAACCGGACCAACGCATTAACACACGGTGAACACATGAACTCCTCATACTATGGTCATCTCCGGGAGTGGTTCCGGCTATTGTCACTTCGCGGTTGCTGGGTCATAACACATAGTAGGTGACTACAACTTGCAAGATAGGATCTAAAACACACATATATTGGCGACAACATAATAGGTTCAGATCTGAAATCATGGCACTCGGGCCCTAGTGACAAGCATTAAGCATAGCGAAGTAGTAGCAACATCAATCTAGAACATAGTGGATACTAGGGATCAATCCCCGTCAAGAACTAACTCGGTTACATGATAGATCTCATCCAACTCATCACCGTCCAGCAACCCTACGATGAGATTACTCACGAACGATGAAGAGAATCATGGAATTGTCGATGGAGGAAGGTTGATGATGACTATGGCGACGATTTCCCCTCTCCGAAGCCCGAAACAGACTCCAGATCTGCCCTCCAGATGAAGAACAGGATGTGGCGGCGCCTTCGTATCGCAAAACGCGATGAAACCTTCTCTCTGATTTTTTTCCGACCGAGACGGAAGATATAGAGCTGAGTTTGGGGGCGGTGGTGCCACGTGGGCCCCACAAGCCTGCACGGCGCGACCTAGGGGGTGGCCGCGGCCTGTGGGCTTGTGGCCCACTGGCACGCCCCCTCCGGTGGATCTTTGCGCATGTATTTTTCTTTTATTCCAGAAAAAATCTCCGTAAATTTTCAGGACATTCTGAGAACTTCTATTTCTGCACAAAAACAACACCATGGCAATTCTGCTGAAAACAACATTAGTCCGGGTTAGTTCCATTCAAAACATGCAAATTAGAGTCCAAAACAAGGGCAAAAGAGTTCGGAAGAGTAGATACGACGGAGACGTATCAGTCAACTCCCACGGATATTGGCTCTTAGGAACTACCAAACGATTCTGGAAGAACACAACACCTTGATCATCCATGGAGATATCTTTATCATTTCCGCTAGCAATATTCTCCTTGATCAGGGATATACCCTTCTCACGCTTTTGGCCACCTATGATTTGACCCCTAAGAGTAGGTTTCGCCACTAGGATAGAAAGGAACCCTTGAGGAACAATGTGAAGATTTAGCTTCTGAAATTCCTCATGGATAAGTGGTTGACCTTGTTGCAACATCAGATTGTTACAATAAGACTTCTGACTTAGTGCATCAGCCATGACATTGGCTTTGCCCACGGTGTACGTCATCCCTAAGTCATAATCTGTGACCTACCCGACACACTGTATTTGCCTGAGATTGAAATCCGGTTGGGTGAAGATGTATTTCAGACTTTGGTGATTAGTGTAAATTTCGCAACGATTACCCAGAAGGTAATGTCGCCAAGTTTTTAGTGCATGGACTATAACTGCAAGCTCAAGATCATGTGTGGGATAGTTATTCTCATGTGGACGCAACTATCGAGATGCGTATGCAATCACATGACGATCCTACATGAGAATGCAACCTAATCCTTGTCATGAGGCTTCACAATAGATAATAAAGTCCTTGGAAAAATCTAGTGGTATCAACACGGGTGGAGAAGTGAGGCGTCTTTTCAGTTCCTGAACTGTGCTCGCATTGTGGGGTCCACTCGAACTTTTTATCTTTCTTGAGGAGTTCAACTAGAGGCTTTGCAACCTTGGAGAAGTTCTCGACAAAGCGGCGACAATAGCTCGCTAGACCAAGAAAACTCCTAACTTGCTTAACCAATTTAGGTTGAGTCCAATCAAGGACAGCTTGAACTCTGTCGGGATTGACAACAATACCCTTACGAGAGATTACATGGCCTAGATAGGTCACTTCTGTCAACCAGAATTCACATTTAGAGAATTCGGCATAAAGGTGATGCTCTCAGAGTTTCATCAATACCAGTCCTAGATGCTCGGCATGTTCTTGTTCGTTCTTTGAGTAAATGAGCATATCGTCGAGGTAAACCACGACAAATTTATCCAAGTACTCGATGAAGATCGAATTCATCAAGCGAGAGAAGGTGGCTGGAGCATTGTTTAAACCAAAGGACATGACGGTGTACTCGTATTGGACATATCGAGTGACAAAGGCCGTTTTTGGAATATCATCGTTCTTGATTTTGATTTTATGGTAGCCCAACCTAAAATCCATTTTGGAAAAGACTGAGGATCCAGCGAGCTGATCATATAGATCGTTGATCCTGGGGAGCGGATACTTGTTCTTGATAGTAACCAGATTAACTGGTCGATAATCTACAACCATCCGATATGTTCCATCCTTCTTCTTGACGAAGAGGATAGTACAAGCCTAAGGAGAGGAGCTAGGATGAACGAAACCTTTATTCAAGGCCTCATCTAGTTGTTAAGTTCGGCTAGGTCTAAGGCTGCCATCTTATAGGGTCTTCTAGCTATTGGGACGGTCCCTGGGACAAGATCTATCACAAACTCTACAACCCTGTCTCGTGGAATGACTGGCAGTTCTTCTGGAAAGACATCCCGGAAGTGAAGGACTACCGGAATATCTTCTAGCTCTAGAAGAGGGTTAGCATTGAGAGAGTAGAGTTGGCATTTGGCAACTCGAGTCGAGACATTAACTGTCTCAACTGATGGATGTGTAAGCTGAACATTCCTAGTATGAGTGTCAATCTTGGAATAATGAGCTGACATCCAATCCATACCTAAGATGATATTGATATATCTGAGGACTTAAGAGCTATCAAAGATGCTAGGAAGACTAGCATGTCCACAAGATTTTCATTGTCATGGCTTATGATAACCCACAAGTATGGGGGATCGCAACAGTTTTTCGAGGGTAGAGTATTCAACCCAAATTTGTTGATAGCAAAATAATATTCTCGAGTATTAGCAGTTGAGTTGTCAATTCAACCACACCTGAAAGACTTAGTATCTGCAGCAAAGTTTCAGTAGCAAAGTAGGGTGATAGTAATAGTAGCAGCGGTAACAGTAGCACTGACAGCAGTAGCGGTAACAGTAGTAGTAGTGACAAAAGTAGCTGTAAAGTAACTTAGCAAGGACCAGAAGGAAAAGACTCGTAGGCATTGGATCGGTGATGGATAATTATGCCGGATGACATTCATCATGCAACAGTTATAACATGGGGAGATATGTAACTAGCTCCAGTTTGTCAATGTAATGTAGGCATGTATTCTGTATATAGTTATACATGCTTATGGAAAAGAACTTGCATGACATCTATTCTCCATCCCTCCCATGGCAGCGGGGTCCTAATGGAAACTACGGGATATTAAGGTTCTCCTTTTAATAGAGAACTGGAACAAGGCATTAGCACTTAGTGAATACATGAACTCCTCATACTATGGTCATCTCCGGGAGTGGTTCCGGCTATTGTCACTCCGGGGTTGCCGGGTCATAACACATAGTAGGTGACTACAACTTGCAATATAAGATCAAGAACACACATATATTGATGAAAATATAATAGGTTCAGATGTGAAATCATGGCACCTGGGCCCTAGTGACAAGCATTAAGCATAGGAAATTAGTAGCAACATCAATCTCAGAACGTAGTGGATACTAGGGATCAATCCCCATCAAAACTAACTTGATTACATGATAGATCTCATCCAACCCATCACCGTCCAAGAAGCCTACGATGATATTACTCACGAACAAGGAAGAGAATCATGGAATTGGCGATGAAGGAAGGTTGGTGATGACGAAGGCATCGATTCCCCCTCTCCGGAGCCAAGAAAGGACTCCAGATCTGTCCTCCAGATGAAGAACAGATGGTGTTGGCGGCTCCGTGTCGTAAAACGCGATGAACTCTTCTCCCTGATTTTTTTCCGGGCGAAAGAGACTAAACAGAGCTGGAGTTGAAGGCGGCGGAGCCCCGAGGGCTTCACAAGCCTGCCAGGCGTGACCAGGGGGGCCCGCGCCTCCTGGGCTTGTGGGCGCCTCGCTCCATGTCTCCGGTTGATTCTTGCGCCAGTATTTTTTATATATTCCACAAAAAATCCTCGTAAATTTCCAGGTCATTCCGAGAACTTTTATTTGTGCACAAAAACAACACCATGGCAATTCTGCTGAAAACAACGTTAGCCCGGGTTAGTTCCATTCAAATCATGCAAATTAGAGTCCAAAACAAGGGCAAAAGTGTTCGGAAAAGTAGATACGATGGAGATGTATCAAATCCCCCAAGCTTAAAGCCTTGCTTGTCCTCAAGAAATTCAGTTGAGAAATTGAAAGAGACAAAAGAAAAACTTTTACGAACTCTGTTTGATCTTGTTGGTGTGATTATGTCTAACTCATATTCGGATTTTCGGCAAGATCATAAGCTAACCACATAAGCAATGACATTTGGGTCTCATGAACTCATATCAATGGCATAATCAACTAGCGAGCAATAATAATAAGTTTCAAACATCAACACTTCAATCGGAACAATCATGAAGCAATATGAACAGATGGTATCTCGCTAGCTCTTTGTGAGACCGCAAAACATAAATGCAGAGCACCTTCAAAGACCAAGGGCTGACTGAACATTGTATTTCATGGCAAAGAAGATACAGTCACACTCATACTCAATATCAATTAAAAGCAAAGCATAGAAATGACGGAGGTGCTCTAAAATTGGTGCTTTTATAAGAAGAGGATGACTCAACAGAAACATAAATAGATAGGCCGTTCGCAGAGGGAAGCATTGATTTGCAGAGGTGCCAGAGCTCAAGCTTTTAAAACAGAGATAAATAATTTTGGGTGGCATGCTTTCATTGTCAACGCAATGACCAAGAGTTTTCACCATCTTCCATGCTACACATGCTATAGGCGGTTCCCAAACAGAAAAGTAAAATTTTGACTCCCCCACCACCTATCAATCACACTCCACGACTAGCCGAATCCTCGGGTGCCGTCCATACCAACAACAATCCAGAGGGAGTTTTGTTTGCAATTATCTTTTTGATTTGAGCATGGAACTGGGCATTCCAATTACGGGCCCCTTTCTCATGAATGATAGTGAATAAACACGTATCGAAGATAACACGCCTAGCATGGAAGATACCGATCGCCCCTTGTCACCACATGAGCGGTTCGAGCATGCAAAACAGATTATTACTTGAAGTTTTAGAGAGTGGCACATGCAAATTTACTTGGAACGGCAGGTAGATACCGCATATAGGTAGGTATGGTGGACTCATATGGAACAACTTTGGGTTTATCGAAGTGGATGCACAAGCAGTATTCCCGCTTAGTACAAGTGAAGGCTAGCAAAAGACTGGGAAGTGACCAACTAGAGAGCGACAACGGTCATCAATGTGCATTGAAATTAACCAACATTGAGTGCAAGCATGAGTAGGACATAAATCACCATAAACATGAATATCATAGAGGCTAAGTTGATTTTGTTTCAACTACATGCGTAAACATGCGCCAAGTCAAGCCACTTGAATCATTCAAAGGAGGATAATATCCTATCATACTACATCATAATCATCTTGAAATTCAAGTTAGCATCCAAGACAAACCATTCTAAGCTCCTCGCTAATTAAGCATGGCATCAGAAACTATGATCTCTAAGTTGTCATTGCAAACATGTTTCTCTCAAAACAAAGCTGAATTAGGAACGATGAGCTTGTCGTATTTACGAAAACAAAATAGATCGAGTTCATACCAGCTTTTCCAGGCTCAGTCACTTCATCATATATCGTCATTATTGCCTTTCACTTGCACGACCGAATGATGTGAACAATAATAAGAGTGTTCGTTCATTGGACTAAGCTGGAATCTGCAAGCAAACACAAAGGAGAAGACAAAGTAATATGGCTCTTTGACAGATAAATAGATATGCATGTGAGAGCCCCTAAACATTGTAACCATGGTCTTCTACCTTGACCCAAAGAAAAAGAAAAGTATTTACACGGAAAAGCTCCCAACAAGCAAAAGAAGAACATGAAATATTTTTGGGTTTTCTTAGTCTAAACAAAAACACGAGAAGAAAGCGAGAAAAAGAAATAAACTAGCACGGATGATACAGTGGCAAGATGCGAACACCGACTAACAAAGTGAAAGCGTGAGCAAGAATATAAAGTCGGTGAGGAACACGTACTCCCCCAAGTTTAGGCTTTTGGCCTAAGTTGGTCTACCCCCAAGGAGGGAAATAACCGTCTCTGGGGTACTCTGGAGTGTACTGAGGGTGCCACTGCTGGGTGAGCTCCTCTGGCTCCCACTGATAAACTGACATCTGGTACTCAACTCATAGCTCGGCCACGGGCGCCTGTGGTGGTGCTATGCCCCAACATGCGTAGATGTCCGATGGCATAATAATGTACCTGCCTAGATGAAGATTGAACAAAGAAGGATCAGGCAAAGTAATAGTCTCACGAGTACCCTGACTAAATACCAAGTTATAAATCATCCTCTTATTTATATCTTTATCAAGAAAGTTATGGCGAACCATGCTATCATAATCTAGATATCTCTCAGGAAGAAGCATCTCTTCTTCCTCGTGCAGTCTAATAGGTATCTCAAAATGTCTAGCAAGACAGGTAGCATAGATACCTCCATAAACAGCGCCTTTCGTACGGTTCGTGTTCAACCGTTGAGCCACTATAGCGCCCAAGCTATAAGTTTTATCATTATAAAGGGCTTCGCGCTAAACCGCAAGATATGGGGAGCTAAGGGCCCCAGATTTCCCACGGCCAATCAAACATTTTCCCAGGAATAATGAGAAGTACCGAAGCACGGCAAAATGTATGCTAGCAACTCTACCGCAAGATACTCCTCTCTCCTCTCCTACAACAATAGTATCAATGGAAGCCTCCAAGTCCCGTGGACGAGGTTCATGAATATCCCCAACATAAGGTAATTTGGAGACATTGCAAAAGTCCTGAAGTGACATGCGCTGGGGGATATGATATAACTTGAACTCAACCATAGGAGGGTTCTTCCTTGGATAGAAATTAAAGCTTTGCACGAAAATATTAGTGAGGAGGAGGTATTGTGGGCACTTATCTTCAACGAATGAGGTAAGGCCTGAGTTCTCCACCAAGTAATAAAATTCCTCATAAAGACCGGCGGCACGTAAGAACAGATCGCTTGGCCATTCGCACGCTCGAACTTCTGCAACTCGGGGGACCAGATACTTGGGTTTCTTCTTCTCATTTTCATCATCCTTGGGGTCACGTCTTGAAGAGCCTCTTAGGAACCTCCTCATCTTTTCCTTTTTCTTTCTCTGAAAATTTAAGAAATTTTGTGACTCAAAGGAAAAGTGAACAAGGCTCAACGAAACTCATAGCAACTACTCCTACAAGTGCCTAGAGGCCATATCATGCACCAAAACTACTTGGGACCAACTAAAATTAACATCCAAAGCTCAAGAACAGGGTCACCAAGGCAGCCATAATACGCAACGAATAAGTCACTAGAGCAAAAAATAATTGGACCAATGGAGGAGTCACATACTAAGGAACAATTCCCCCAAAACAGTTTGGTGAATGGGGCTTTGCACAAGGAGATCGAAAATCGCAGCAAGAAGAGCAAGAACATGGGTTTGAGCTGTGGAATGCTTTTTTCTAGAGGTATAAGAAGGAGATGGGAGCTGGAATAAGTGGAGGGGGCCACGTGGGGCCCACAAGCCTGGTAGGCATGGCCAGGGGGGTGCCCGCGCCTCCTAGGCTTGTGGCCCACTAGTGCATCCCCCTGACTAGCTCCCGATCTCAGAATTTTTCAAAAATTCCAGAAAAAATCATACTTAAACCCTAAACCCTAAACCCTAAACCGATTTTCAGAGCATTTGAAGGACTTTTATTTTCGGGACACTTTTCTAAGGGACACGAAAAAAATATAATAGGAAAAGCTAAAGCTAAATCTATCATTTTTCTTCTAAACAACCGAAGGTAAAAGTTTGGAACAGAGGGTTGTGACTCCTAGATTCATCCATCTCATGGTCATCAAAACAAATCCGTCAATGAGGTTGCTCATGTCTCCTTGACAAACTTTTTTTCTCGAATCGCATAAAGCCGGAGAATTTTCGAATAGTCACTAGGTTACCTCAATGGGGATGTGCATATCCCAAACAAGCAAATCATACTTCATCTTAACAGTAGGTATAGGGCATTCAAAGCTCCCAATAAGAATCGATGAAGTTTTTTCAATAGCATTGATGCAATGTACTCGATACTGTTTCTTCGGAAAGTGCACCGTATGATCATTACCATTGACATGGAAAGTGACATTGCCTTTGTTGCAATCAATAAGAGCCCCTGCAGTGTTTAAAAAGGGTCTTCCAAGGATGACCACCATGGCATCATCCTCGGGAATATCCAGAATAACAAAGTCCGTTAAGATAGTAACTTTAGCAACTACAACAGGCACATCCTCGCAAATGCCGATAGGGAAAGCAGTTGATTTGTTGGCCATTTCCAAAGACATTTCAGTGGGTGTCAACTTATCCAAATCAAGTCTATGATAAAGAGAGAGAGAGGCATAACACTAACACCGGCTCCAAGATCACAGAAAGCAGTTCTAATGTAGTTTCCTTTAATGGAGCAAGGTATAGTGGGCACGCCGGGATCACCTAGTTTCTTAGGAGTTCCACCCTTGAAGGTGTAGTTAGCGAGCATCGTGGAAATCTCAACCTTAGGTATCCTCCTTTTGTTAGTCACAATATCTTTCATGTACTTAGCATAAGGAGACATTTGGAGCATATCTGTCAAACGCATTTGCAGAAAGACAGGTCTAATCATTTCAACATATCGCTCAAAATCCTCATCATCCTTTTTCTTGGATGGTTTGGGAGGAAAGGGCATGGGTTTCTGAACCCATGGTTCCCTTTCTTTACGATGATTCCTAGCAATGAAGTCGTTCTTATCGTATCTCCTATTCTTAGGTTGTGTGTTATCAAGATCAACTGGTTCGATCTCCACATCCTTATCATTGCTAGGTTGAGCATCATCAGGAACATCACTATTGATATTATCATTAGGCTCATGTTCATCACCAGATTGTGTTTTGGCATCAGAAACAGAGATATCATTTGGATTCTCGGGTGTAAGAGCAATAGGGTTGCTACCATGCAAGTTCCTATCATCTTTCGTTTTCTTCCTAGGATGACTAGGTGCCTCAGTGCTAACTCCTTGAGAATATTGCTCAATTCTCTTAGGATGACCCTCAGGATACAAAGGTTCCTGGGTCATTCTACCACCTCTAGTGATAACTCTAACAGATTTATCATGCAGCTCATTGAGCAAGTCATTTTGAGCCTTAAGTACTTGTTCTACCTGAGTAGTGACCATAGAGGCATGTTTACTCAAGAGCTTAGGATCATTGACATTTCTATCCACACAAGTACTTAAATGACTAAGCATACGAGCATTCGATTCCAATTGTCTGCTAACATAATCATTGAAACTTTGTTGTTTGGCAACAAAGTTATCAAATTCATCTAAGCATAAGCTAGCAGGTTTATCAAAAGGAATATCACTCATTGAATCTACAAAGAGAATTTACCTCTACTACCTGTGTCGCGTTATCAAGACCATGGATCTTTTCAATAGGTGGTAGATTCTTGACATCTTCAGATTTCATGCCTTTCTCTTGCATAGATTTCTTAGCTTCTTGCATATCTTCAGGACTGAGGAATAGGATACCTCTTTTCTTCAGAGTTGGCTTCGGAGGTGGTTCGGGAATAGTCCAAGAATTCTCATTGCACAAGATATTATTCAATAGAATTTCAGCTTGTTCCACAGTTCGTTCCTTGAAAACGCAACTAGCACAACTATCTAGGTGGTCCCTAGAAGCATCGGTTAGTACATTATAGAAGATATCAAGTATTCCATTCTTCTCAAGACGGTCATCAGGCAAAGCATTCAGTAGCTGGACAAGCCTCCTCCAAGCTTGTGGGAGACTCTCTTATTCAACTTGCACAAAGTTATATATATCCTGCAAGGCAACTTGTTTCTTATGGGCAGGAAAATATTTCTCAGAGAAGTAGTAGATCATATGCTGGGGACTACACACACAACCAGGAGCAAGAGAAGTGAACCAAGTCTTAGCATCACCCTTTAGTGAGAAAGGAAACAACTTAAGGATATAGTAGTGGCGGATCTTTTCCTCACTCGTGAATAGGGTGGCTATATCGTGCAGCTTAGTAAGATGTGCTACCACCGTTTCAGACTCATAACCATGAAAAGGATCAGATTCGACCAAAGTGATTAACTCAGGATCGACAAAGAATTCATAATCCTTATCAGTCACAAAGATAGGCGAAGTAGCAAACTTAGGATCGTATTTCATACTAGCGTTCAGAGATTTTTCTTTCCACTTGCGCAATAAGTTCTCAAAATCATAGCTATCCTTACAAGCAAGAAAGTCATCAGCTACCTCTCCCTCCATAACATAACCCTCAGGTATATCAGGCAATTCATATCTAGGAGAGCTAGTTCTAACAGGTGAAATAGCAGGTTCTACATCAATAATCTCAGCAGTTTCAGAAGTATCATCAGCAACTCTAGCAATTTGTGCATCAAGGAATGCACCTAGTGGCAAAGCAGTATCAAGCAAAGCATCATCACAAGCATCATGGATAGTAGAAGTAGCATCATCAAGCACATGCAACACAAGGTGGTGTCGCAAACTTACTCATAACTGAAGGTGAATCAAGTGTAGAGCTAGATGGCAATTCCTTACATGTCCACGTAGTTGAGGGCAAGACTTTAGTTTTTGGATTTCTCGGATTCCTCATAGTGATCAACAAACATAAATCCCAAGTGACTCAGAGAATAGTGCTAGGCCTCCCCGGCAACGGCGCCAGAAAATAGTCTTGATAACCCACAAGTATAGGGGATCGCAATAGTTTTCGAGGGTAGAGTATTCAACCCAAATTTGTTGATTCGACACAAGGGGAAGCAAAAGAATATGCTCGAGTATTAGCAGTTGAGTTGTCAATTCAACCACACCTGAAAGACTTAGTATCTGCATCAAAGTTTCAGTAGCAAAGTAGTGTGATAGTAACAGTAGGAGTGGTAACAGTAGCAGTGAAAGCAGTAGCGGTAACAGTAGGAGCAGTGACAACAATAGCGGTAAAGTAACTTAGCAAGGGCTAGAAGGAAAAGACTCGTAGGCATTGGATCGGTGAAGGACAATTATGTCGGATGACATTCATCATGCAACAATTATAACATGGGGAGATATGTAACTAGCTCCAGCTCATCAATGTAATGTAGGCATGCATTCCGTATATAGTCATACGTGCTTATGGAAAAGAACTTGCATGACATCAATTGTCCATCCCTCCCGTGGTAGCGGGGTCCTAATGGAAACTACGGGATATTAAGGTTCTCCTTTCAATAGAGAACCGGAAAAAAGCATTAGCACTTAGTGAATACATGAACTCGTCATACTTTTGTCATCTCCGGGAGTGGTTCCGGCTATTGTCACTCCGGGGTTGTTGGGTCATACACTACTGAAATTTAGAAATTTTCCGTCTGCCAAGGAGGACGGCAAAGGGGGCAACCACGGACGGCAAAGGCTTTGCCGTCTGCCCCCTCATGGCAAAGTAGACGGCAAAAAAAATCCGGTGAAGAGGCTCTTTGCCGTCTGCTTTCACAAAGCAAACGGCAAAGAATCTTTGCCATGAGGGGGCAGACGGCAAAATAAATGGGACGGCATATATTGCAACATCCCCGTTAAGTGTTAACGGCAGGCCTCCTCTCTTTGCCGTCTGCCTTCCCCCCTTTGCCATGTGTTGGCAGACGGCAAAGAGGGGAGAGAGAGGGGGCAGATTCCCCCTTTGCCGTCTGCCTTCCCCCCTTTGCCATGTGTTGGCAGACGGCAAAGAGGGGAGAGAGAGGGGGCAGATTCCCCCTTTGCCATGTGCCTTCCCCCCTTTGCCATGTGTTGGCACATGGCAAAGAGGGGAGACAGAGGGGGCAGATTCTCCCTTTGCCATGTGCCTTCCCCCCTTTGCCATGTGTTGGCAGACGGCAAAGAGGGGAGAGAGAGGGGGCAGATTCCCTCTTTGCCATGTGCCTTCCCCCCTTTGCCATGTGTTGGCAGACGGCAAAGAGGGGAGAGAGAGGGGGCAGATTTCCTCTTTGCCATGTGCCTTCCCCTCTTTTCCATGTGTTGGCAGACGGCAAAGAGGGGAGAGAGAGGGGGCAGATTCCCTCTTTGCCATGTGCCTTTCCCCCTTTGCCATGTGTTGGCAGACGGCAAAGAGGGGAACCAGCCCCTTTTTTATTTATTTTTTGTTATATCCAGCATTTTTAACAATAATCAGGATATATATATATATATATATATATATATATATATATTTGACATTAATAAATTTCTTTCCGTACTCATAACCATATTAAAATAACTCTCATCCATAGTGCATACATATTATGCAAGTTACATCCGTACCAAACCATATATTACACCAGTTTCATCCACGTGCATACAAATTTTCATATATTCATATACTACAATAGTTTCAATACAACCCATGGTACAAGAAATCATCTTCAAGCATTCCATCAACCAAGCTTCCCGTGAAATGAAGGTAATCTGCAAAATGACAAATAAGAAAGTTAGAAAAATAATACTAGATGAAGTAGTGTATATATAGGTTATTTCGGAGAGAAATTAGCTAAGTATAGACCATTTAGGAGCTAACTAAGCTAATTATGCCATTTAGGTGGAACCCTAGCTAACTATTGGAGAAGAGAAAGAGAAGAAGAAGTAAAAGAAGGAGGAGGAGGAGAAGGAGAAGAAGAAGAAAAAGGAGGAGGAGGAGGAGGAGGAGGAGGAGAAGGAGAAGGAAGAGGAGAAGAAGAAGAAGGAGAAGAAGAAGAAGAAGAAGGAGAAGAAGGAGAAGAAGAAGGAGAAGGAGCTTCTTATTCTCCCTCTTCTCCTTCTTCTTCTTCTTCTTCTCCTTCTTATCCTTTTGTCCCTTTCTTCTCATTTTTCCTCTTCCTTCTCCTTTTTCCTCTTCCTTCTTCTCATTTTTCCTCTTTCTTCTCCTTTTGTCCCCGTCTTCGGGCTAAATTGGCTAAGAATGCCGTTTTGGAGCTAATTATGTCATTTCGAGGATAATTAGCTAAGTATAGGTCATTTTTTTATTAAATAGGTCATTTTGGAGCTAACTAAGCTAATTATGTCATTTCGTAGGATAATTAGCCAATTTAGCCTTTCTTGGATGAGTCTAAGCTACATAGAAGAAGAGATAGAGAAGAAGAAGTAAAAGAAGGAGGAGGAGGAGGCGGAGGAGGAGAAGAAGAAGGAAGAGGAGAAGAAGAAGGAAGAGGAGAAGAAGCAGGAGAAGAAGAAGGAGAAGGAGAAGGAGGAAGAAGGAGGGAGAAGAAGGAGAAGGAGGAGCTCCTTCTCCTTCTTCTCCTCCTCCTTCTCCTTCTCCTTCTCCTCCTCCCTCTCCTCCTTCTTCTCCTCTTCTTCTTCTTCCTTCCTTTCATTTTTCCTCTTTTTCTCTTCTTGTCCCCTTCTTCGGGCTAAATTGGCTAAGAATGCGTTTTTGGAGCTAATTATGTCATTTCGAGGATAATTAGCTAAGTATAGGTCATTTTTTATTAAATAGGTTATTTAGGAGCTAACTAAGCTAATTATGTCATTTCGTAGGATAATTAGCCAATTTAGCCTTTCTTGGATGAGTCTAATCTACGTACAAGAAGAGATAGAGAAGAAGAAGTAAAAGAAGGAGGAGGAGGAGGAGGAGGAGGAGGAGAAGGAGAAGGAAGAGGGGAAGAACAAGGAAGAGGAGAAGAAGAAGAAAAGAAGAAGGAGAAGGAGAAGAAGAAGGAGAAGGAGAAGGAGGAAGAAGGAGGAAGAAGAAGGAGAAGGAGGAGCTCCTTCTCCTTCTTCTCCTCCTTCTCCTCCTTCTTCTCCTCCTCCCTCTCCTCCTCCTTCTTCTCCTCTTCTTCTTCTTCTTCCTTCCTTTCATTTTTCCTATTTTTCTCTTCTTGTCCCCTTCTAACTAAGCTAATTATGTCATTAGATGGAAGTCTAGCTATTTTTGAGCTAACTAAGCTAATTATGTCATTAGATGGAAGTCTACCTATTTTGGAGCTAACTAAGCTAATTATGTCATTAAATGGAAGTCTAGCTATTTTTGAGCTAACTAATCTAATTATGTTATTAGATGAAAGTCTAGCTATTTTGGAGCTAACTAAGCTAATTATGTCATTAGATGGAAGTCTAGCTATTTTTGAGCTAACTAAGCTAATTATGTCATTAGATGGAAGTCTACCTATTTTGGAGCTAACTAAGCTAATTATGTCATTAAATGGAAGTCTAGCTATTTTTGAGCTAACTAAGCTAATTATGTTATTAGATGAAAGTCTAGCTATTTTGGAGCTAACTAAGCTAATTATGTCATTAGATGGAAGTCTAGCTATTTTTGAGCTAACTAAGCTAATTATGTCATTAGATGGAAGTCTAGCTATTTTGGAGCTAACTAAGCTAATTATGTCATTAGATGGAAGTCTAGCTATTTTTTATTAAAACACTAGAAATAACATACCTAAGTTAGGGTGAAGCACGGTGGCTCTGGCTTGTTTCACCTGGAGAAGGCTGCCCTGGAGAAGGCTCGACTGTAGAAGGGTCGTGCGATGCGTTTCGGGACAGATTCTGCACCAAACATCGTTTGCAGTGTGTAGTTAGCATAAGGACACTCTTAAGATCACTACACTGAAATGAAACTCACCGTCCCCGCCACGTTAATGACTGGCATCGGCGGAGGGACTTGGCCGCTCTTCTCGCACATAGACTGTACATTTGGTTTCGACAAGTCAAACTTTTTATTTATTAATGAAACAGACATTCAAATGCAAGATTTGAAATAACATGAAGAAGAAACTTACAACGAAGAGCTCGTATATGGCCCTGTTAGACGCATCATTCCGTGCCCTCTCCGCCTCCATCAATTCAGTCGTCCTCTCCTCCAGCTCCCTAATTTCCTTATCCTTCTCCGCTATAGCCGCCTGCATTGCCTCTCTCTCTTTTTGAATAGCAGCCTGCAACACAACTCATTGTTAGCAATGTAATCATATTGGTTCCAACGCACAACATAATGCGGAAAGATAGTTGAGTCCATTAAACTAACCTCGATGGCGAGCTCGACTGGCCGTGGACGACGTGTTATCTCCAGACAAGAGCTCGTTTGGCGTGCCTTTATCTGCCGGAGAGTGCTAGGACAACGTATAAGGCCGTCTCCAATGGCGATCGAGCCATGGGGCCTCCCATTGCCAGCTATCATCACCAGCTCTGGATCAATAGGCCCCTCGCTCGGGTTAAAGTCCTCCCCTTTCCTCGCCTTCCCGTGATCTCTGTACTTCACGAGCTTGTCGTGGGAGGAGATGTTGGTGAAGTTTTCTGGATGCTCGAGGTCAGACTCAGAGAATGCCTTGACCTTCTTATACGAGGCAGTATGGGCCATCGCATACAGCTCATACATCTGTGGCGCCTCCGTCTTATTGTGACGTGCCTAAAAGAGAGAGAGAGCGGAAAATTGTATTGGTAAAGGGCTCAAGATAGCATTAAGAATGAATTGCATGAGGCATGAAGCAAACCACATACCCAGTTCTCGCCAAATTGGATTAAGTTGACGCTCCCTTGATGGTGTGGCACGCCAACCATTTTGCCACGCCTCTCCTTGGCGTTGTTGTGGCTGGTCTCCCACGTTTCGGAGCACCACTGATCCACCAAGGCCTCCCAACAATCCATCTTATCCACACACCATCTCGGGGGCACCTAAGTTAATAAAGAGAAATTTGAGTGCGTAAGAACCAAATCAAGGAAACTAACTACAAAGCCTTAATAATATGTAATTACCTTCATGTAATGCTCCTTCTCCATCTTAGCATCATGGCACTTCGCCTTATCAATCCTAATACGCCGCGTGGCATAGTAGTCTCGAACAGCCTGCACCTGAGCCTCGTGCCGAAAGTTTTGAAGTAGGCGGCGACATTCGGTTTCGATAACCTTTGTCACGTCGTCCTCGTATCCCTCCTCACACCGGTAGAAGGTCTGCAAACGAGACGACACCGATTAGTACAATAAATAGCTATGGTTAATTTATAATTGTGTGAAAGAGAAATTACCCAGAACTTTCGGATCACCATGTCCGCCCTTGTGTCACACAAAACACCGTCGATCTCCACCTCCGGCGGGGCCGGGGCACCCAAGTAGTGCTCCCAGGTCATTCCTACCTCTCGCTCCCGACCGGGCAACGTAACAAACCCTGGGATGTTTTGACGGCAAAGAACACCAAGGACGCTGTTGGGCTTGCGGACACCCTTGGAAACAATCCAACCCCTACAGTATGACAAATTAAAACCAAAACATTAGATATTTGAGAAAACGCGAAGGCAAAAGGTTAAATAAGAGTAAATTAACTTACTTGTCCCCATTTGGCCTAATCGACCACCTCTGCTCGGGGGTCGCTGGCACGAGCGGGAGCCCCAAACTACCACGCTGGTAGACGGTATCTCCCTCACCCAGCTCCTCGTCGCTACCAGCATGGCCAGTTGGCTCAGGCCAGGTATCCCACTGGGTCTCTTGGGACGTACCCTCATCCCTGTTGTGCTCCGTAGTCGTCTGGAAGGAATCCTCTGGGACACGAGTCTCGTGGGTCGAAGGCTCGTTGACCTGAGGCTCGTCAACCCGAGGCTCGTGAACCGGAGACCATGTAGCCTCCACCTCAGACGAATCCACCCTAGAAGTCCTCCTATGCTCAGGTGAATCAGCTTGGGGTGGTGGCGGAGACCGTGTAGCCCTACCTCTCCCGCGGCCACGTGTACCTTTAGTACAACATAAATACCAACATGAGTAATAAAATGTATATAAATACCAATATGCATACAACATGAGTACAACATAAATACCAACATGAATACAACGTGTACCTTTAGTGCCTCTCGGCTTCGCGGGTGGTCGACCTCCTCTCACGGGGGGCGCTCCGTGCATAGTAGAGAGCAACACTCTCCGAAGAGGCGAGGCAGGAATGGAAGTACCCATCCCATCACTCGCTGACGAAGAAGCAGCCGCGGCGTGCTTTTGACCCTTTCCCACCATCTTTCAACACCTGTCATGACAAAGTGTAAATGAAATAAGTACAACATAAATACCAACAGGAGTAATAAAAATTGAATACCTAACATGAATTCAAAATTTATATATAGTATAATAGTTGAATACCTGACATGAACTAATAACAATCGTCCTCGTCTATATATGCTTCGGGGTCAATAAGTGCATCATGATCATCACTATCATCAATAAATGCATCATCATCATCACTATCTAGAAGAACATGTGGAAGGCCACCATTATGTAATCGGTCAAGAAGTGACAGGTCATCCGCAGCAGTAACCTCTTCTTCTTCCAGCTCTTCCTGTTTGGGCTCAGGGGTTAAGACGGATTCACTGTCGCTGTCTACTTCAATGTTCTGGGGTGAAGTAGAGCGGTTCTTGAAACGTTTCTTCGACATACGTGTTTCTTGGAAGAATTCTCCTTCATATGTGTCTGGGTTAATGTGAGGTTCGTAATCCTCTTCATTGAGGGTAGGTGGTCTAAAATGTGGTGGCACTTCATAAACGACATCCCAACCTTTGAGATTTGGATCAGTTTGGCAGGCCCACGGTAGATAGAAAACTTGTGTCGCCTGTTGAGCCGTAATATAGACATCGGGAACATCTAAGTGGGTGTTTTGGTTGATTTCGACTAGTCCTATATGTTCATGAGTCCTTCCAGTCTCCCTCGGCTCAAACCAATAACATTTGAAGACTACGACGGTCGGTGGGTTTTCACCATAGAATAGAAGTTCATAAATTGCTTCAACTCTTCCATAATACTCGGTGTCTTATTCGCCGATAGCAGAGACAGAACAATTTGTAGTCTTTAGGTCGGGCATAGATAGCTCTTTGCCAAAGGTATGAAAGTGATACCCATTGATGTTGTATTCGTCAAATGAATGGACCTTATAGTCAAAACCATTAGCGACTTGTCTCAACTTGGCGTCCATAGACTCTGCATCAGCCTACAAGTTTAATACGAAAGAATGGATGCATTAGCCGCAAATTAGACCAATAAATCAAATGGGCCCTTAATGGTAATTAATTACCCTTTGTTCGAACCAAGAGATGAAACCGGTATAGTCGCCTCCATGCTTTGCGAGAAGCTCATACTCCTCGACGGAATCCTTTTCGATGACCGCTCCATCCGAGAATTCGGCGACGTATCGACTATATTAAATATCCGGGAATAAGATTAGTTCAAAGCAATTAGAAGTTGCGGAACAATAAATTACCCAGAACTTACTCGATGTACGGCCGCACTTCAGTTAGGTTGGTGAAGATATACAATGAAATGGTCCGCCATTCTTCGACATCCAACGATTTTCCTTTTGAAGCACCGGATGGTGCGAGCTTACCTTTGAATAGGCTGAGGTTGGATCGAAATTTTTCTCGATCGCCATCATTGTACCGAGGCTTCGGGTTATGCAAATGATGATTTTTGGCTTCGTAGTGTGCTGTCACGAAGTTTGCCGCCTCCTCAGTAATGAATGCCTCGGCCATCGATGCTTCAATTCTACGTTTATTTTTACACTTAGCTCGAAGCGTCTTCTGCATCCTCTCAGTTGAGAAGCACCATCGATTTTGAACGGGCCCCCCCATTCTTGCCTCGGTCGGGAGATGCAAAATCAAATGTTGCATTGGATTAAAGAAGCCCGGTGGAAAGATCTTTTCTAATTTGCAGATCAACTCCGGCGCCAACTCTTCCATTTCATCTAGCACGCCAGGCGATAGTTCTTTCGCACAAAGAGAACGGAAGAAATAGCTCAGCTCTGCCAGTACTAGCCATTCATCCTCAGGGATAAAGCCACGCAACATCACCGGCATTACCCGCTCAATCCATATGTGCCAATCATGACTCTTTAGCCCAAATATTTTCAATTTCTCAAGACTCGCTCCCCTCTTTAGATTCGCAGCATACCCATCGGGGAACATCAACCGCATTTTCACCCACAATAGCATTTCCCTCATAGCTGGCCTTTCAAGATTGAACCATGCCTTTGGCTTCGCTATGCTTTGCTTTCCTTTCCGTTGTCGCAAGTTTTGCAACGGTCTATCACATAGAGCCTCCAGGTCGATTCTAGCCTTAGGATTATCTTTTGACTTCCCCTCTATGCCGAACAATGTACCAAAAACGGCCTCCGCAATATTCTTTTCAGTGTGCATCATGTCAATGTTGTGTGGGCAAAGGAGGTCTTTGAAGTAAGGGAGATCCCATAAGCATGACTTGTGAGTCCAGGCGTGTTCCGTATTATACCCTTTGAAGTATCCTGGACGCAAAGGATCAGGCTTGAGAGCGTTTAACTGATCAAGGGTCTGTTGGCCTGTCAACGCAACTGGTGCAGTGTTTTTGACAACTCTACCTTTGATGAAATTCTTCTTGTCTTTTCTGAACTTATGGTCAGGATCCAGGAATTGTCTATGCATGTCGAAGCAAGAATACTTGCGACCAGCCTGCAGCCAACGGAACTGAAGAGCTGCCTTGCATGTGGTGCACGGGAACCTTCCATGCACACACCAGCCAGCGAATAGCGCAAACGCCGGATAATCATGAGTCGAGTACATGTACCACACATGCATTTTGAAATTTGTTTTGGTAGCCGCGTCGTAGGTCTTGATCCCATTATCCCAGGCTTCTTGCAACTCATCCTTAAGCGGCTGCATGTACACATTCATATTCTTCCCCGGATAGTTGGGCCCTGGAATTATCAACGTCAGGAAAATGTTCTTTCTTTTCATAATCTCTCCGGGTGGCAAATTTAGTGGAATGACAAATACAGGCCAACAACTGTATTGTGCTGCCGTCATACCATACACATTGAACCCATCCGTGCTGATGGCAACTCTAGGTTGCCTTGGATCTTCCGATTTATCCTTATGTAATGCATCGAAGTGCCTCCACGCAAAACCATCTGAAGTGTGTACCAGCATCTTGTTCCCATCCGCATCTAGTTCGGTTCTTTTGCCCAATTTGTGCCATGTCATCTGTCTGGCCGTCTCTTCGACCATGAAAAGACGTTGAAGTCTTGGTACGATTGGCAGATATCGAAGAACACTAATGGGGATTTTGGTCTGATTCTTCTCACCCATGTCGTTGTCTACCACAATATACCTGGAAGAATTGCAAATGGGGCAATAGTTCAAGGCCGCATACTCAAGCCTAAATAAGGCGCATCCATTCTCACAGGCATGTATCTTCTCATAGGGCATCTTAAGTACACGGAGGATTTTCTCTGACTGGTACAGGTTTGCAGGCAGTACATGGCCTTTGGGTAGATAGCGTCCAAATATCGTCATCATCGCGTCGTAGCATTCTCTGCCTAGGTTGAATTGAGCCTTCAGAGCCATTACTTGCGCGATGGCATCCAGCTGACAAAGCTCAGTCTGCTCGTGGAGAGGACGTTTTGAAGACTCCAGCATTTCATAGAAGGCCTTTGCAGATTCCTCCATCTCATCGTCCGAATCACGAGCATCATCAAAGTCTTGCACCATGTCTTCAATCCCGGTACCATGCTCGTCGGTGCGACGACGAATCACCTCAGCTCTGGCACGTTGGTCAGACTCACCATGAAAAGTCCACACCGTATAATTAGGCGTAAAACCCCACTTCTGCAGGTGTTCACCCATTTCAAACTCTGTCTGCTTTTTCCAGTTGTCGCAGTTGGGACAGGGGCACCATGTTTTATGCTGGCCATTTGCAAATGCGGCTCTCACAAACCCCCTGGTTTTTGTTAACCATTCATGGGTCATGTCTTTCTGACTAGGGTGACCAGTGTACATCCAAGCACGATCACTCATGTTGCCTAGCTACCTATGGGGGCACAAGAAATAAATATATAATTCATCATCTATATTCATACGCTAATCAAGTTTGTCAATTTTATTACGTCCACGCAACCTACACGCTAATAGGTAAAGATAGGTCCTAATCCCACCCGAGTATGTGTAGACTGGGTTCGTTTTCCCATGCCCTGCTCCAGATGCGACGCAGAATTTCGACAGCACCTCCCCGCTGTTCTCCTGATACACGTCTCGGCAATAAGCAGAGAGGATGTGTACCCGGAGAACAACAGGGGAGGCACTGACGAAATTCCGCATCGGATCCGGAGCACAGCATACGGGAAAACAAACCCAATCTACACATACTCGGGCTGTCCATGGATAATGTTGGACAATTCGAAAGGATGGCGGTTATAAATATGCAAAGAAATGCATATTTATAGATGTCGCCCTTTCGAATGGGAGACGCATACTGGTCACGCATACTCATGATTGGAGAAACCTATAGCTAGCAAGTTTCATCGGCACGAAGACCGGGACAGAGCAAATTAAGGGGGTAGGAGGAGAAGTCATTTGTGCTCACCAACAAACGCAAGGGCGGAGCTCGTCCAACGCACGTGGAGGTTGTCGAACAACTGCACATTGAAATTCACCCGATCAACACAAATATGATGTTTCTATAATTAACATAACTATATGACCTAACTCATAACTATGTGGGTCAGTGTCATCGGGGGTCGAAGGTCACTGGCGTCGGGGATTGGGGTCTTTTCGGTCAACAAGAGGCCGAAGAGGTGTCAGGGCTCGGGGGTTGGGGGTCAGTGGCGTCGGGGGTCGGGGTAGGGGGTCGGGGGTCGAGCGTGAGTGTTGTCGGGGGTCGGGGGTCGGGGGTCGAGGGTCAGTGGCGTCGGGGGTCGGGGGTCAGTGGCGTCGGGGGTCGGGGTAGGGGGTCGGGGGTCGAGGGTGAGTGTTGTCGGGGGTCGGGGGTCAGGGGTCGGGGGTCGAGGGTCAGTGGCGTCGGGGGTCGGGGTAGGGGGTCGGGGGTCGAGGGTGAGTGTTGTCGGGGGTCGGGGGTCGAGGGTCAGTGGCGTCGGGCGTCGGGGGTCGGGGGTCAACTCTCTTTAGGTTAAAGTATTTATTTCCAGCAGCTTAGCACTGGCTTCATCTATATAAATAAACTAATTCATACAAGAGTTGTAATTTCTTATTTTTTTACATATGTGCATGGCCGACGATGGTGCCGAATAACTATGGCGCATATGTTAGATTCACTGGTTTGCTTACTTTTTGCACAGCTTACAGAGAATATATTCCACATAAAATTGTTGTATAACAACTCATCCCCTCATTGATGAACAAGATATAATCAGTGTGAGTAAAGTTTTTTCTCCAAAGCAAGTGGCTGTTATTAATATCTACACTTCAAACTAATTCACACTTTGGTAAAAAAAATACACGTCAAAGAAAAGATCGCTGGCTAACACAAATACTAGATTGCATGGTGCACGCTCCTTTTTTCTCTGAGGTTGGCGCAATCCCTACCGTGAGAAACATGGTTTTTTTAAATAAAAAAATATTAAGCTTCTGGTCAAGTTATCTTTTTCTGTTCCTTTCATACATAGATCCATGGTTTCTTCTTTTTTCCCAAGGTAACCCCAGGACCCCATCTCACCTTCCTCAAGCGGTCAAGCGCGTATCCAATTCATTGCCCCCTCGGTCAATCACTTATCCAATTCATGACCCTCTCCTTCGATCTAGGAGTAATCAGTATCCTGTTATTTTGTGTCACAAGGTGGTTCCCAGGCATCTAGGATTTTCATGTGCGTCGATTTCCTGCTAATTGACTTTCCCGCATCTCCTGCAAATTTTCAGGTTATTCTCGGACTCGAATTGCCAAGTACTCCTTGATCTCCCTGATGAGAAAGGGCAGCAGCGGTGGTCTAAGACTTCCACCTTATAATCACTGTCGCGGGTGTGGAGCTCCTGGGCGCATGTCCGTGTGAGCACTGGTGGCTTCTTGAGGCCGAAGAGCTCGAGCTGCTCACTAGATGAAAACAATGGCAGCATGGAGGCAGCCTAAGAGACACTAGACATCTGGATGAAAGAAGGTGATTCTTAGCGTACATGATGGTTGACTGCTAGCTTGATGCCAATGTTAATTTGATTTATTTTCTAGAATTAAAAATCCGCAGACAGGATGTTCTAAAATATGTATACTAACATATCCTGCATCGGAAGTTTCCGTCACGGTGGAGGAGGAAAATATGGTATATATGGTACTGAAGAAAGATGATAGCGACGCCATACATCAAACTAAAGAACGTGATTCAATAAGGCAGAAATTTCGGTAGCTGAAGGAAAATTGCAGCAGAAATTTCTGTAAGGCAACAGCCCAATAGATTGTACAAATACACGCGTACGTGTAGATGATGATGGATACAATATCATGTCAGATATAAAATTGTAGATGATCATGTTGCTGATTTCTTGTATGAGAACTGTCTTCCACTCAGAATTGTTCAATCAAGGAGTTGGGAGATTCTGTTGGAGTCTATAGGGCAATATGGGTCTGATTATATATCTCCTTACCATGATGTGAGGATACCACTGCTCGAAAAGGCAAAGCTCAAGACCGACACCTTGAAGGAGAAGCATGAAAAGGCATGGAAAGACCACTCAGAATTGTTTTTCATGCAATGTTGGTCTGCTGGACTGTACAGCCAGTTTTATACCACAAATCTGATGCCTTTTCATTTGTTTGTAGGCTGCTGGTTGGTGGAGAAGTGGAGGCCCTGCACACTGGATGCAAATGCCACAGTCCCAGGTTCCTCTCTGCTCACTATGGCATCAGCATTTTCAGTATTTACAGCTAGACTGCTAGACTACATATCGACAAGTCTATGACTAGTCACGACTAGTCATGACTTGTCTACTTGTCGGTACCCCGGCGACAAGTTGCGATAGGTCGACTCGTAAACCTTGCCATCGCTACACATCGATCCTTAACTGATCAGATTTATGAAGATCAAGAGGTACAACATCTCGGATTGACTTTCCTACTATGAAGCACTCGACTTACGAAAACTGCACGGTGCCATGAAGACGCTATCACCGACAGAAAAAGCCAAGCAAAGAAAACACATGGTCCTACATACTACTCCCTCTGTCCCAAAATAAGTGTCTTAAGCTTAGTATAACTTTGTACTAGGGCTAGTAGAAAGTTGAGACAGTTCTTTAGGGACGGAGGGAGTATAAAATTAAGCAAACACGAACTAATACACGGAATTAGTTGAGGATAATGGATACGAGTGGACGAATCATCCTAATTGATCAGAAACAAACATTGTGTAGTCACTTGGCGCTAAAACAATAGATGTTAAACACTAACTGGCTTCGTAAAGAAGAGCGATAGTAATAACCAGCAGGTATTAACGAACAACTAGCCTCAAGGTGTTCTAAAAACTTACCATTGTACTGTAAGGGACAATTATATCACCCGCAGATATAAAGGTTTACAAACTAGGCGATTTAGTCTCGATTAATAATGAAGGATACTTCCCAGTTCCCACCGCCATATATCTAACTATTATGCTGTCGATCACCGAATCTCTCCACGGCAACTCTCTTGTGTGCAGGTTTGCATGTTGATGACAGTCATATTCATAACAGCACTGACAGCTATTCCCCATCGCAATAACACAATACCACACACATTTGTACCTGATTCGATTGTAACTGTCAAACTCCAGGATTTTACAGGGTTATTTTTAGTGGATATATAAAATTAATCTGAGACTGACACATCCAGCCAATGTAAATGTGGGTTGAGGCGCTGCGCCGGTTTACCTTGGGAGAGGGAGCACCAGCAGGTGGAGTCGACGGCGATGCAGGACTTGAGGCGAGCCGACGCCACCGCGGTGTGCAGTGGCAGCAGCGTATCCAGCCCCGCCACCGCCGACCTGCAGGAGACCTCCATGTCACACACACAGCCACGCCCATCGATCCATCCATCTACTGGAGCACCTAGCAACATACCTGCGGAGGATGCGGGCGGCTAGGTGGTGGCGGCGCCGGGTGGGGGAGGTGCCGGGTGGGGGAGGCGCCGGTGGGTGGGGGAGGTGCCGGGTGGGGGAGGCCTGGGGGAGGGGGCCGTCGTGGGGGAGGCGCCGGGTGGGGGAGGCCTGGGGGAGGGGGCCGTCGCGGGGGAGGTGCCAGCGGGTGGGGGAGGCGCCGGTGGGCGGGGGAGGCGCCGGCGGGTGGGGAGGCAAAACTTCGATGGGGGAGGCCTGCGGGAGGGAGTGGGCGGGAGGGAGGGCGACGGGAGGTTGGGGTTGGATCGAGCCGTTATTGGGGGAGGCATCGCGCGGGCGGGGGCAGCTGTTTGGGACGCCGTCCCCTTTGCCGTCCACTGTATTCCCACGCAGACGGCAAAGGGGTTTTTGGCGGACGGCAAAGAGCGGCACATGGCAAAAGCAATGCCTACACCTGTGATTTTTCTTTGCCGTCTGCATGGGTCATCTTTGCCGACAGCCGTGTCTTTGCCATCAGCTTGGTCCATCTTTGCCGTCCGCTAGCAGACGGCAAAGAAGCGACTCATGGCAAAGCACTTCTTTGCCATCTGTCAGCTCTTTGCTATCTATTTTTTTGTAGCTGACGACAAAGAGCCTCTTTGCCATCAGTCAGCAGACGGCAAAAAGCAGGCAGACGGCAAATTCTCTGATTCGAGTTGTGATAACACATATTAGGTGACTACAACTTGCAAGATAGGATCAAGAACACACATGTATTGATGAAAATATTATTAGGTTCACATCTGAAATCATGGCACTCGGGCCCTAGTGACAAGCATTAAGCATAGCAAAGTAGTAGCAACATCAATCTCATAACATAGTGGATACTAGGGATCAATCCCCATCAAAACTAACTCGGTTACATGATAGATCTCGTCCAACCCATCACCGTCTAGCAAGCCTACGATGAGATTACTGACGAACTATGAAGAGCATCATGGAATTGGCGATGAAGGAAGGTTGGTGATGACGAAGGCGTCGATTCCCCCTCTCCGGAGCCCAGAACAGACCCCACGTGTGTCCTCCAGAGGAAGAAAAGTTGGTGGCGGCGGCTCCGTATCGTAAAACGCGATGAACTCTTTTCCCTGATTTTTTCCACGCGAAAGAGACTAAATAGAGCTGGAGTTGGAGGCGGCGAAGCCCCGAGGGCCTCACAAGCGTGCCAGGCGCGACCACGGGGGACCGCGCCTCTTGGGCTTGTGGGCTCCTCGCTCCACGTCTCCGGTTGATTCTTGCGCCAATATTTTTTATATATTCCACAAAAAATTCTTGTAAATTTCTAGGTCATTCCAAGAACTTTTATTTCTGTGCAAAAACAACAACATGGCAATTCTTCTAAAAACAACGTTAGTCCGGGTTAGTTCCAGTCAAATCATGCAAATTAGAGTCCAAAACAAGGGCAAAAGAGTTTGGAAAAGTAGATACGATGGAGACGTATCAGCTTACTCTAGAATTCTTCCATTTACAATGAGGAGTCTGATCCACTAATGGAATGGGCATATCACAAAATGACATGTTATGTAACTGTGCATAACTTTCGAAAATAAAATAAATAGATGACCTAGTATCGAAAAGAACGAATGTTGGATGACGATTGAGAAGGAGTGTACCCAAAATGACTTTGGGATCGTGTGAAGATTCTTCTACTGAAACATAATTCACACGTCCACGCGGAGGGGTTGGCTTCACACAGAATGATTTGCCTCGCTTGCCACGTCCAACAAACTTTCCAGGTTGATTTGTAGTACTATTCTTAGGACACTCGCGTGAATAGTGACCTGGTTCTCCGCATTTATAGCAAACCACTTGATTGGTGCGTGGGGCAGCATTGTAGCTGGACCGCCGTAAGTCTTGGCTCGAGGATTGCCCTGAGTAGCACGATGCGCCACATAGGATGGCCTTGCGGTGTATCTTGGTGGCAAAGAGCTATTCGGGACCCACGCCCGGTGCTTCTAGAATTCTGTGCCGGATGAGGAACCAGAATCACAGGAGTGTTTCTTTGTTGCATCATTATCAGTATGTGCAGTTTCGGCAAGGATAGCCTTATTGACCAGAGCTTGGAAGCTCGTATATTCATGAAGGCACAAATCACGACAATGTTCGGGGCTGAGTCCCTTGTGGAACCTTGCTTGCTTCTTGGCGTCAGTTGACACATTTTCAGTTGCATAGCGGGTGAGGTTTCCAAACTCATGGCTACATGCATCCACAGTCATCTTCCCTTGAGTCAACATGCAGAACTCCTCTCTTCCGCGATCCATTAAACATTCTGGAATGTGATGTAGATGGAAGTTTGCACTAAAATAAGGACAAGTGGTTCCTGGCCCGGTAGGGCGCATAGATTCGTAATTTTCCCACCACAAATTGGCGGGGACATCCAAAACTAGGCATCAAATGTCACCTTATCAATTTCAGCGACATTGGCACAACATATCTTGCGTGAAATGCTACACAGCCAATCATCAGGGTTGAGGGGATCGACAAAATGATGGAACTTAGGTGGATTGAGCATCACGAAATCATTGAGGGTCACTGAGTAATTTTGCTGCTCGCGAGCCGTATTATGCCTAATATACTCCAACAATCGATTAGTTTCTCTCTTGTTCCTTTCTACCTCCAACATGACCTCCGCTAGGGATGGCGGGTGAGGCATGTTTTCCTGAGCTGCTTGACTGCTTTCTCCCTGCTCATGGGCAGGAGCACGGTTGAGCCTGGTGAACACCATCCTGAGAAACGAACTCACAACTTAGACAAAATCGACAACAACTCTAGAAATAGAGTTAAGGATTGCACTGAACAATATGGAATGCAGAAATGAACATCCGAACATCATCGTAACAACCAAACTGCCATATATACACCATGGTTCATACACACCATAACATAGTTCAGTACAAACTCATCAGAGGCTTTTCAAGATTCCTATACATTATTTATCTAAGCCTCCGGAACTTCACTCACACCTCAGTCATATTCCACAAGACACGCATGACTGTGGAAAACATAACTGCTACAATACTACTGCACCACTCACGAAGTCAAGCATCCGTGTAGAACATCTCATACAGATTTCCCACGTGACCTAGGAGCTGAACCTGAGGGTCAGGAAACACGCTAGCGTGAGATCCCTGGGAACCATAAGGACACGGATGTGGCCTCGGACCCCTGGCTGGCGGCAACAGAGGTCCATGAAAAGGGGTGACACCTCCAATAGCAGTCCAATCTACATGAGCTGGCAAATGAGTATGTACTGGGTTCAACATCTCCATGTCTCCATAGCTTGTCTGAACGAGGGGTGCTAGCCGCGTCAAAGCTATCCACGGACGGGCACGGATAGCATAAAGATCCATGCGAAGAGCACGGGCATCTCGGTCTCTATTCTCTAACATCTGGGTGGTAACCTGCAACAATGGGTCTTCCAAAGAAGAATCATAGTAAACTCCACTGAGATAACCTTCTGCTCTTGGCTGGGAGGCTGGGATATAGCAAAACTCTATGTTCTGTAGCAGTGCATGATTTTCTCTCATGATAGTCAACAAAGAATAGGCGGTATCCTGGAGCGCCAAGTCAACTGTAACCCCCGACCCATAAGACCAATGGATTGGCTCCTCGGCTCCACGGTAATCTGGATATATCCTAAAAATACACATATACCGGCTCTGGTTAAAGTCCCATTACTAATCCCCCACGGTATGATCTGGGTACCATCGGTAACCAGCTACAGACATCATTCTGACCAACATGGATACGTGACCCGCTACATCAATGCACCTAGTCAAATGGACCACATGACGAGAAGGATAAGGAGGCATCTGAAATAGAGGATAATGCGAGGGCATTAGAGATCTAGCAAAAATCAGGCATCATAACGGCTGAAAATTCTCAAAAACAATCTTGAGACATCTTGTAAGAGATTGGATAGCATAACCACTCAACTTTGAAGTTGAGGGTTCCATGGTCAACAATTAACTCACAAGGAAACTTGAAAACTGAAGTTGACTCTCAAACCATTTTCCCTACAAGTCTACGGAGTAGTAACATGTGATTCTGAGAGATAGATAAGAAGCCTAGTTCTTAAACCCCATAGAAAAAATGAGGGTGACTCAGAATAGATTGACATGAGAAGAGAAGCAAAAAGAGCCTTCCCTTTCACAATCAATTCCCTTATATAACTAAAGCATTTGTAGAATGGACTTCGACCAGTTTGGCCTGGTAGTCCTAGAGTCAACCTCGCTCTGATACCAACGCTGTCGGAACCCCGATTCTAAGCCATAGGAATCCAGTCCGTAACACATCACATCACTTTCCGGTCTCACACACGGTTAACCCCTCAGCTACCAACTTACCTTGGTCGGGACCGTTTGCGTATTTTGACGCACGTATGCAAATGTGTCGCTAGCATTCCAATGTCAAAGAACCCGGGTCGACATAAGTAGTTATAAACCCAAGTGGCACATTCATACAGAGACATGCATACATAACCAAACAAAACAGGTGTCGGTCATCAGCGTGTGTAGACGAGTCATAGAAAGCTACAAGGATTCCATTACACCGCGAGACATTTCCCTGAAGGGACAGACACAACAACAAAGAAGGATACATGCCGTTCAACCAACGTGTCCTGAGCAGTAGGAAGCTATCAGGGCTC
Organism: Hordeum vulgare subsp. vulgare; assembly: GCF_904849725.1. Taxonomy (NCBI): domain Eukaryota; kingdom Viridiplantae; phylum Streptophyta; class Magnoliopsida; order Poales; family Poaceae; genus Hordeum; species Hordeum vulgare. The sequence continues at coordinate 132,729,973 of NC_058522.1, read as the reverse complement.
AATGGAATCACAAAGGGGCATTTCTTTGTAAAGAGTACTACAAAAGGCGCACAACTAGGTGTTGAACCCCATACATATCACAACACATCACATGTGTGCATGACATACTCAATATGCATAGATACAACAATGGCATCACAACATAACCTTACAACATCACAACATGTATTCAGATGGCTCAGAAGAGTGTTGCATGATAAGTTCATATAGGTAGGGGTCACATGATCTGACACTCAAGTCATACACATAAAGTCATACAAGCCATGCGGAAGCATTAAAGCTGTCTGAGTATAGACAGATGAAAGGTAAAGGCATAAAGCCTGACTATCTACGGTTCCCTTCCAAGGGGTTAGGTCGTAGCTGGGACACCAATTACTCGTCATCATCGACATCTAGACAGAACTCACCAGATGGTTCGTGGGTATCTTCTTAACAGTTATTAAGCAAACATGAGTATGAAAGTACTCAAGAAGACTTGAAATCAGAACTGTCTACTCATGCACATGTACCAATAAGGGGTTTGTGGGGTTTCATGCAGCAAGCCAGCTTTGCCTCTTGGCAAACCTATACTACAACTACAATTAATTTTAAACAACTATTGAGAAGTCGTACACGAGTCGACTATCTCCACAACAATACACTACCATGGTTCCTTACTCGTCTCCCTACGAGAATGCCATCCATGTTACTCACACTTCTCTTGATACGTTTATGAGGAGCCATTAAAGTTATCTATGAACAACATAGGTTTCCAGGTAGTCCATATCCGAGGACATGGCTATTCATATAGATCATAACCCTGCAGGGGTGTACATCTTCACACACACTCTCGCCAGTTACTGCCATGTGAACTTCACGCACCTCGGCAACCTTCAAACGGAAGCCCAGCGAGGGAGTCGGCCACGACCGTTAACCACACTAACACCTAGTCCAGGTTTATCGCCTATTTGAGACTGAACCCGCACGGAAGTCTGGCCGATGTTTCTGCTACAGCCTCAAACGATGTGCTCAGGATTCCCAAGGCCACCATCCGAGTGCCACTTGGTACACCGTGCCACTGCCTACCGTGTCACAACCCACCTCTAAGTTCAGCGCTATGCACGACCCCCAGCATAACTACAAACACTAGAAACTACTTGCAACTCCTGGAGAGAGTACTAGGAGATTAATATGCCGAGCGAGGTCATATTTCAAGGACTAGCATGTGGCAGTAAATAGTCTTGGATCACATACATGAAACTCAGTTCCTAAGAACGGTTCCAATGAGACAACCCGCCATGTATTCCTACACAACTTCTCATTGGTACCTTTACTAAATCAGGTTCAACACTTAACCTTTTGTCAGCAGAACACATTCATTCACTCTAGTTCATCATCCAAATGAAACAGGCCTGACACAACTCGAAGCATAGCAGGGTAAAGCACATCATGGCTCAAGCAACTACGAGGTATGCTAGGTTGCATGGTTTAGCTATTTACTATGACAATGACAGGTCATGCAGAGGAATGGGTTCAACTACCGAAGAAAAAGCATCTGAAACGATGTGTACCCTAATGCAATAAATGAGAGCACGAGCAAGAACATTGGATTTTACCGGAATGCTCAAAAGGGGTGCTTTCCTTGTGGTTCAACGGAGGGATACACTCCTTCAGTTGGATACTCATGAGTATCCAGTGGAGTGGAACCTACCAAATACAAGCAGATAACAATCAATACACAATGGCATGAAAAGAATATGTTGGATGAGCTAATGTATCTATTAATAAATTGGTCGAAGCTGGCTTGAATCAAAGATTCAAATGCCACTTCAAATAAGGTATTTTTAGATACCCCTTTAATTGATTTGACAGGATTCTCAGGTATAACATGTCCTATCTTGCATGATAATAGCACCAATGGATTCCTTGGATTTTTCTGATAAATTTTCATATATGAATTATTTCAATTTGAGTTACATATTATTTTCTATGAATTTTAGAAATTTTATACATTTTCTGGAATTATTTTTAAAACAGAAAAGGAATTATTCCATCACCATTGCATCAGGTGGTCAATCTCGCCATTGCACGTCAAATCTAACCAGTGGGGTCCACTGGTCAGTGACCAAGGGCTGGCCATAGTCTATGGTAGGTGGGACCTTGCTGTCATTGACACACGGTCAAATCTCGCAATGACCCTGGTGTTGACATCAACCAAGGCCGACTACGAGTGGCATAGGAGAGGGGTTAGCGGCTAATTAAGCCGTCCACATCTGCCCCGACTGGAGGGTGGTCGCCGACGATCATCCGATGCGGTGGAGGATCGCCGGAGGGCGCTACGGGCAATAGATGGGCCAGCGGAGGGACCAGTAGGTAGCCCGTAGCTAAGCACATCCATCTGAACCATCCACGGGTCCAGGGAGTGGCTCAAGCAAGGCCGGTGATGAGCTTTGCGGTTGCCCGAGCTTGGGAAAGCTCGGGGTTGATGGCCTACAACGCAAAATGGCTGAGGCTTGGCTCCTACATCACCTACGCGACCCTACGAGCTTGATGGTGCCCTCGGAACGACCAACTAAGCACCGGAGCATCGCCGAGATCGAGGACCGCATGACGGAGCTCCTCTGGCTCGGATCAATCCGTGACTACAACATGAAATCGAGAGGGAGAAGAGGGGGATTGAGTCCTCTGGCTCACGGCAATTACAGCGGCTTCGGGAGCGGGCTCGGGGACGACTTGATAACGGCGGACCGACGGTGGCTACTCCGGTGGCCAGAGGAGGAAGACGACCTTGGGGTGGTGAAGGAGGATCCTGCCATCGTGTGGTTCGCTGGAGAGGTCAAGGGCGTCGAGGTGGTGCTTCTGAGCTTCTCAAGGCAAGAGGGAGCGGCAGAGCGAGCCTAGCGACGACGAGCTCGAGCGGCGGCCATGTTGAGCAGAGAGGGGAGGAGTAGCAGAGAGGGGGGAATGGGGTGAGGGATGGATCCATGCGACTCGTCAAGTTCCATTCCAACTCGCCAATGCAATGGGTAGGCTAGGCAGGCACACACCTGCGTGCCGAAGCCACCTGAGTGACGACCAACTCCTCCCATGCTAGTCGGTAGGAGGAAGACGACAAGGGAGGCCCAGCTGGGCTGGGCGATAGTGCGAGGTAAGTTTCTTTTCCTTTTTTTCTATTTGGGTTCGGTTTTATAATTGTGACATTTTTTCTAATTTTGTTGGGCACAACTTAAACAAAAACCCTGAAATTAATTATGGGGTGTATTTGGAATATTTCCAAACTCCACAAAATATTTCAACATTTTTGAGTTGTCTAAATATTTATAGCTATTTGTTTTGACAATTTCAGTGGCTTCTCAAGATTATTTAAAATGTCCAAATTGTATTAAAATATAGTTCACCCCTGATATTTTTTGTCAATATTTATAAAACATGGTGAACATTTGTAAGGCCATTTTGGGTTCATTGAAAATCACACCATATTGAATTGTTTTAATTAGGTGAGATGCAAGGGTTTTCTTATTCCCCATTTCATTTTAGCAAAATTAAACATGATACACACTCTAGCTAGCACAAAGCAAATGAAAACCAGGGATGTGACATGCTACTTGTCACTTTTTACAATTATCCTTCTACCAAACAACTTGTTACCACTTTTTCAGTGATTGCCGAAATTACATTGTTGGAAACCACTTGTCATTTCCTTCCGCTCCTCGTTGGGTTCGATGCACTTACTTATCAAAAGGACTACGGTTGACCACCTATACTTGTGGGTCATAAAGACTCTTTTCTCGCGCCATTGGCATGGAGTGAAGCGCCTTTGGTAAGCGAAATTTGGTAAGGGAAACTTCATATTATGTGTTGAAATTTACTATTACTTGTCACTATGGAAAGCAATCCTTTGAGGAGCTTGTTTGGGGGTATCTTCACCTCGAATGGAAACACCAAGAGTTGTCCCTCGACCTAATGAACCTATTAAAAATATTTATTACGAAATTCCTTCAGGTATGATTGAAAAACTGCTAGCAAATCCTTATGCGGGTGAAGCAATGAAACATCCCGTTATCCACCTAATCTGTGTGGATGAAGTTTGTGGATTGTTTAAGCTTGCATGTTTATCCGGAGATGAAGTCAAGAAGAAGTTTTTCCCTTTATCTTTGAGGGAAAAAGCATTGACATGGTATATGCTATGTGATGATACAGGATTTTGGAACTGGAATCGATTGCAATTGGAGTTTTACCAAAAAATATCCTATGCATCTTGTTCACCATGATCGGAATTTTATCTATAAATTTTTTAACGTGAAGGAGAAAGTATCGCTCTAGCTTGGGGAGTCTTAAGTCAATGTTACATTGATGCCCCAATCATGAGATCTCAAGAGAAATTATTATTCATAATTTTTCGGCTCGACTTTCTCATAATGATCAAGCCATGCTCGATAATTCTTGCTCTGGTTCTTTTATGAAGAAGACTACTGAATTCAGGTGGGATTTTTTAGAAAAGATGAAACGCAACTCTAAATATTGGGAGCTTTATGAAGGTAAAGAGCCAGGTATAAAACCTAAGTTTGATTATGTTAAATCTTTTATGAATACCGATGCTTTCAATGAATTTAGGAGTTAGTATGGACTTGACTCTGAGATAGTACCCTCATTGTGTGAAACCTTTACTACTCATGTTGATCTCCCTAAATAGAAATGGTTTAAATATCATCCACCTATTAAAAAATTGAAGACCTAATTAAAGTGGCGCTGAAACTATCATTTAAAATGTTAACCTAATTGTGCTTACTGCCTAGATTGAGAAACCACCTTTCCCCGTTAGGATAGAGGAACATGCTAAAGCCTCAACTATGGTAAACCAAAGTTATGTTACAACAACCAAAACCTCTACGCAAATAAAGGTAGAACCTAGTACTGCTATGGTTAAATATCTTTTGGTAGACAATATTGACGGGCAGGTTATTTATCTTTGTAATGAAGCTCCTAGAATTGTCAAACCTGATACTAAACATAAGAATAGACATGTTCTTGGCATGCTTGTCATTTGAGTCAAAATAGGAGATCATTGCTACCATGGTTTATGTGATATGGGTTCTAGTGTTAGCGCTATTCCACCCGCTGAAATTATGCATGAGATAGCACCCGCTGAAATACAAGACATAGATGTTACTATTAAACTTGCTAATTGAGACACCATCATGCCACTTGGGATTGTTAGAGATGTTAGGGTCTTATGTGGAAAATTAAAATACCCTGCCGATTTTCTAGTACTTGGCTCACAAGGTAACTTTTATCCCGTAATATTTGATAGAACCTTCTTGAACACTGTTAATGCTAAAATAGATTGCAAAAAAGAAACTATCAGTGTTAATTTTGGTGCTATGCCTCGTGAGTTTCATTTTTCGAAATTTAGTAAGCAACCCCATGATAAAGAGTTGCTTAGTAAAAATGAAGTAATTGGTCTTGATTCTATTACCATTCCCCTACAGATCCATTAGAACAAAATTTTCTAGACCATGAAAATGATATGCATATGCGTGAAAGAAATGAACGAGATAATATGTTCTTTGAGAAAAAACCTATCCTTAAACACAACTTGCCTGTTGAAACTCTAGTATGCCCTCCTCCACCCAATGGTGATCCTGTGTTTTGAATTGGAACTAGTACCTAACACTTTGAAATATGCTTATCTTGATGAAAAGAAGATATATCTTGTTATTATCAGTGCTAACCTTATAGAGCATGAAGAAGAAAGATTGTTAAAAATTATAAGGAGGCACGAAGCTGCTATTTGGTATACTCTTGATGATCTGAATGGCATTAGTCCCATTCTATGTTAGCACAAGATTAATATGGAACCACATGTTAAACCTGTTGTTTCTCACCAACGAAGACTAGATCCGAAAATGAAAGAAGTTGTAAGAAATGAAATACTAAAGCTTCTGGAAGTCGGTATAATTTATCCCATTGGTGACGGTAGATGGGTAAGTCCTGTTCATTGTGTTCCTAAGAGAGGAGGTGTTACTATTGTTCCTAATGATAAAAATGACTCATTCCACAAAGAATTTTGGATCGCTATAGAATGGTAATTGATTTTAGAAAATTAAACAAAGCTACTACAAAAGATCATTATCCTTTACCTTTCATAGACCAAATGCTAGAAAGATTATCGAAGCACACACATTTTGCCTTTCTAGATGGTTATTCTGGTTTCTCCCAAATACCCGTGTTAGAACCTTATCGAGAGAACACCACCTTTACTTGTCCTTTTGGAACATATGCTTATAGACATATGCATTTTGGACTATGCAATGCACCTGCTACCTTTAATAGATGTATGACTGCTATATTCTATGATTTTTGTGAAATGATTGTTGAGGTGTTCATGGATGATTTTTCCATTCACGGAACTTCTTTTGATGATTGTTAAGCAATCTTGATCGAGTTTTGCAGAGATCTGAGCAAACTAATCTTGTCTTGAATTCGGAGAAGTGCCAATTTATGGTAAATGAAGGTATTGTCTTGGGTCATAAAATTTTCGAACGAGGTATTGAGGTGGATAAGGCTAAAGTTGATGCAATTGAGAAGATGCCATGTCCTAAAGATATTAAAGGTATCCATAGTTTCCTTGGTCATCCTGGTTTCTATAGGAGGTTTATTAAAGACTTCTCTAAAATTTCTAGGCCTCTTACTAATTTATTACAAAATGATGTTCCTTTCGTTTTTTATGATGATTGTGTAGAAGCCTTTGAAACACTTAAGAAAGCCTTAACTTCTGCACCTATTGTTCAATCACCTGATTGGAACTTGCCTTCTAAAATTATGTGTGATGCTAGTGATTATGTTGTTGGTGCTGTTCTAGGACAAAGAGTTGATAAGTAATTACAAAGAGTTGACTAAAAAAGAATTCTTCACAGTTCTATTTGCTTGTGACAAATTCAGATCTTACATTGTTGATAATAAAGAAATTGTTCACACTTATCATCCTTCTATTAAATATCTTATTGGAAAACGAAGATGCTAAGACTAAACTTATTAGGTGGGTTCTCTTGCTGCAAGAATTTGATTTTCATATGATTGGTAGAAAAGGAGGTGAGAACCCCGTAGTTGTTAACTTGTCAAGGTTAGAAAATGTTCTTGATGACCCACTACCTATTGATGATAGCTTTCCAGATGAACAACTAGATGTGGTCAATGTTTCTCATAACACACTGTGGTTTGCTGATTATGCTAATTACATTGTTGCTAAATACATACAACCTAGTTTCACCGATCAACAAAAGAAAAATAAATCTTATTTGAATTAAGACATTAATTTTGGAATGACCCACTTCTTTATAAAGAGGGAGTAGATGGTATTATTAGACGTTGTATACCTGAGAATGAACAGGAAAAAAAATCCTTCGGAAGTGTCACTCCGAGGCTTATGGAGGACACCATGTGGGAGATAGAACTCCACACAAGTTATTAAAGTCTATATTTTATTGGCGTACTCTTTTCAAATATGCTCATAAGTTTGTCCTCTCTTGTGATGAATGTCAAAGAATTGGTAACATTAGTAGAAGACAGGAAATGCCTATGAATTATTCACTTGTTATTGAAACATTTGATGTTTGGGGATTTGATTATATGTGACCTTTTCCTTCCTCTAATGGGTATACACATATTTTGGTTGTTTTTGATTATGTCACTAAATGGGTAGAACCTATTCCAACCAATAGTGATGATCATAACACCTCTATTAAAATGCTTAAGGAAGTTATGTTCCCATGTTTTGGAGTCCCTAGATACTTAATGACCGATGGTGGTTCACATTTTATTCATGGTGCTTTTGGTAAGTTGCTTGCTAGAGATGATGGTAACCATATAATTGCATATCCCTATCATCCTTAGTTTAGTGGTCAAGTAGAATTAACCAAAAGAGAAATAAAATTAGTTTTGCAAAAGAGTGTCAATAGGTGTTGAAAGAATTGGTCTAAGAAATTAGATGGTGCATTGTGTTGGGGAACGTTGCATGGGAAACAAAAAATTTCCTATGCACATGCAATACCTATCCATGGTGATGATGATCCACGAGAGGGGAGAGTGAATCTACATACCCTTGTAGATCTCTAAGCGGAAACGTATATAACGCGGTTGATGTAGTGGAACATCTTCGCGATCCAAATCACAACCCGTCCCGCGATCTCATGACGATCCATCCCGATCTAGTGCCGAATGAACAACACCTCCGCGTTCAGCACACGTACAACTCGATGACGATCTCCGCCTTCTTGATCCAGCAGGAGGAACAGAGAGGTAGATGATTTCTACAGCACGGCGGCGTGGTGCTGGTGGTGGTGAACTAATCCAGCAGGGCTTCGCCTAAGCACCGCCGAACTAGACTAGAGGAGAAAAAGATCTAGTGAGAAGTAGAGGGATCACGTGGCAATTAGGGTTAGCCCTCACCTCTAAAACCTCTAGTATATATAGGAGGGAGGGAGGCGAGGAGGCAGCCAAAAAACCCTCAAAGGGTTCGGCCGAAGTGGAGGAGGTGGAAGAGTCCACCTCCAATCCTACTCCTAGTAGGATTCCTCCCTTCCCCACTTGGGTTTCTTTCCTTCCCACCTTCAATCCTCCTTGTGCTTTAATGGGGGCTTCGGCCAGCCCACTAAGGGCTGGTCTACGTCCCCAACAGCCCCTGAGATCCATTGGGGTGTGTGGGCCCACCTGGGGGACCCCCGGAACCCATTCGTCACTCCCCGTACACTACCAGAAATGCCCAAAACATTTCCGGACTTCAGAAACCACTTTCCTATATATTAATCTTTACCTCCAGATCATTCTAGAGCTCCTCGTGATGTCCTGATCTCATCCGGGAGTCCGAACAACTTTCGGTCACTAACACATATAAATCAACTATACCGAAACGTCACCGAACCTTAAGTGTGCACACCCTGCGGGTTCGAGAACTATTTAGACATGACCTGCGACTTTCTCCATTAAATAACCATTAGTGAGACCTGGATGTCCATATTGATATCTATCGGTTGAAACACTATGTCAAGGATTTAGTTAATCCCGTATGTTGTTCCCTTTGTCCTTTAGTATGTTACTTGCCCGAGATTCGATCGTCGGTATCTCCATACCTAGTTCAATCTCGTTACCGGCAAGTCTCTTCACTAGTTCCGTAATACAAGATCCCGTAAATAAATCCTTAGTCACATTGTTTGCAAGGCTTGTTGTCATGTTGTATTACCGAGTGGGCCCTGAGATACCTCTCCGTCACACGGAGTGACAAATCCCAGTCTTGATCCATGCAAACCCAACAGACACCTTCGGATATACCTGTAGAGCATATTTATAATCACACATAATGTTGCGACATTTGATACACACAAGGTATTCCTCCTGTGTTCGGGAGTTGCATGATCTCATGGTCACAAGAACAGATACATTGACAAGCAGAAAATAATAGCAATAAACTGACACAATCATATGCTAAGTTTATAGTTTGGGTCTTGTCCATCACATCATTCTCCTAATGATGTGATCCTATTATCAAGTGACAACACTTGTCTTTGGCCATGAAGCCTTGACCATCTTTGATCAACCAGCTAGTCAACTAGAGGCTCACTATGGACAGTGTGTTGTCTATGTATCCACACATGTCTTTGAGTTTCCAATCAATACAATTCCAACATGGATAATAAACGATTATCACGAACAAGGAAATATAATAATAACCAATTTATTATTGCCTCTAGGGCATATTTCCAATAGTCTTCCACTTGCACTAGAGTCAATAATCTAGTTCTCATCACTATGTGATTGTAATGAATCTAACACCCATACAGTTCTGGGGTTTGATCTTGTCTTGCTTGTGAGAGAGGTTTTTAGTCAATGAGTCTTAACCTTTCAGATCCGTGCGTGCTTTACAAATCTCTATGTCATCCTATAGATCCTGCTACAACGCACCATTTGGAACTATTTCAAATGACTGCTCCACTATAAGAATCCGGTTTACTACTCACAGTCATCCGGATTAGTGTCAAACCTTGCATCGACGTAACTCTTTACGATGAACTCTTTAATCACCTCCATAATCGAAAAAAAGTCCTTAGTCCACTAGTTACTAAGAAAAACTTTGACCACTGTTCAGCGATTCAATCGTGGATCACTCTTTGTACCCCTTGACAGACTCACGGCAAGGCACACATTAGTTGCGGTACACATCATGGCGTGCTTTAGGGCCTACGGCTAAGACATAGGGGACGACCTTCGTCCTTTCTCTTTCTTCTATCGTGCTTGGGCTTTGAGTCTTACTCAAATTCACACCTTACAACATAGCCAAAAACTACTTCTTTACCGATCTAGATTGAACTCCTTCAAAAACTTGTCAAGGCATGCATTTCACTGAAAGTTCTATTAAGCGTCTTGATCTATCTCTATAGATCTTGATGCTCAATGTTCAAGTAGCTTAATCCAGGTTTTTTTTTGAAAAGCACTTTTCAAACAACCCTATATGCTTTCCAGAAATTCTACATCATTTCCGATCAAAAATATGTCAACCATATATAATGATAAGTAATTCTATTGTGCTCCCACTCACTTCTAAGGAAATACAAGTTTCTCACAAACCTTGTATAAACCCAAAAACTTCAATCATCTCATCAAAGCGTATATTCCAACTCCGAGATACTTGCTCGAGTCCATAGAAGGATCGCTGGAGCTGGCATACTTGTTAGCATCCTTAGGATTCACAAAACCTTCTCGTTGTGTCACATACAACCTTTCCTCAATGAATACGTCAAGGAAACTATGTTTTGACATCCTATCTGCAAAATTCATAAATAATGCAGCAACTGCTAACATAATTCCAACAGACTTTTAGCATCGCTATGAGCAAGAAAGTCTCATCATAGTCAACTCTTTGAACTTGTCGGAAACATCTTTGCGACAAGTCGAGCTTTCTTAATGGTGACTTTTCACCATCATCCTGTGTTTTCTTTTTAAAGATTCATTTGTACTTAACAGTCTTACGACTATCAAGTAGTTCTTCCAAAGTCTACACTTTGTTTTCATACATGGATCCTCCCTCGGATTTCATGCCCTCTAGCCATTTGTCGGAATCTAGGCCCACCATCGCTTCTCCATAGCTCGTAGGTTCATTGTTGTCCAATAACATGACCTTCAAGACAGGCATACCGTACCACTCTGTAGCAGTACGTGACCTTGTCGACCTACGAGGTTTGTAGTAACTTGATCCGAATTTCATGATCACTATCATTAGCTTCCACTTAAATTGGTGTAGGTGCCATAGGAACAACTTACTGTGCCCTGCTACACAATGGTTGAAGTGATTATTCAGTAACCTCATCAAGTTTCCACCATCCTCCCACTCAATTCTTTCGAGAGAAACTTTTCCTCGAGAAAGGACCCATTTCTAGAAACAAACACTTTGCTTCCGGATTTGAGATAGGAGGTATACCCAACTATTTTGGGTGTCCTATGAATATGCATTTATCCACTTTGGGTTCAAGCTTATCAGGTTGAAACTTTTTCACATAAGTGTCACAGCCCCAAACTTTTAATAAACGACAGCTTAGGTTTCTCCAAACCATAGTTCATACGGTTTCATATCAATGGATTACGTGGTGCCCTATTTAAGGTGAATGCGGTTGTCTCTAATGCCTAACCCAAAAAGATAGTGGTAATTCAATAAGAGACATCATAGTATGCACCATATCCAATAGGGTGCGGCTACGATGTTCGGACACACCATCACACTATGGTGTTCTAGGTGGCATGAGTTGTGAAACAATTTCCACATTGTCTTAAATGTGTACCAAACTCGCAACTCAGATATTCGTGTCTACGATCATATATAGACATTTCATCCTCTTGTCACAACGATCTTCAACTTAATTCTGAAATTACTTGAACCTTTCAATAATTCATACTTGTGTTTCATCAAGTAAATATATAATTGTATCTACTCAAATCATATGTGAAGTAAGAACATAATGATATCCACTACGTGCCTCAGCACTCATTGGCCTGCATACATCAAAATGTATTACTTCCAATAAGTTACTTTCTTGTTCCATCTTACTGGAAAACAAGGCCTTCAGTCATCTTGCCCATGATTTGCATGTGTCAAGTGATTCAAAATCAAGTGAGTCCAAGCGATCCATCTCCATGGAGTTTCTTCATGCGTTTATAACAATAGGCATGGTCTCCATGTCTCAAATGTTTCAAAAACGAGTGAGCCCAAGGATTCATCAGTATGAAGCTTCTTCATGTGTTTTATACCAATATGACTCAAACGGCAGTGCCACAAGTAAGTGGTACTATCATTACTACTTTGTATCTTTTGGCATCAGTATTATGAACATGTTTATCACTACGATCGAGATTCAATAAACCATTGAAGGTATTTATTCAAGAAAATAGAATAACCATTATTCTCTTTAAATGAATAATTTTATTGCAATAAACACGATCTTATCATGTTCATGCTCGCAAACACCAAATAACATTTATTTAGGTTCAACACTAACACTACTGGAATTCAGTTTTTTGCCGTCTAACAAATCTTTGTCGTCTGCTGGCTGATGGCAAAGAGTGTCTTTGCCGTCAGCTCCCACAAAGCAGACGGCAAAGAACTGGCTGATGGCAAAGAATGTCTTTGCCATCAGTCAATTCTTTGCCGTCTGTCGCTGACGGCTAAGATGAGGTCGGCAGACGGCAAAGCTTTGGACTAGGCCCACCTGGCTGAGGGAATATTAGGTAAAACTACAGTCGTTTCTTTGCCGTCCGCTAGCGGACGGCAAAAAGTCCGGAGGCAGACGAGAAAGAGTGTAGACCCTTTGCCGTTCGCCAGCAGACGGCAAAGCTTATAAATTTACTAACGTCTGTCCCGATCCACCGCGGCACTCTCTCTCTCTCAAACGGCCACTCTCTTCCCCGCCTCTCCCCCGACCCCCACAGCCGCCACCACCGTCGCACCGCCACCCCCGGCGCCACCCCGGTGCCCCACAGCCCCGGCGCCGCCACCCCACAGCCCCCCGGCGCCGCCGCCCCATCGCCCCCGGCGCCGCCCCGCAGCCCCAACACCGTCGGCGCCGCCCCGCCGCCCCAACACCCCCGGCCCCACCGCCCACGACGCCACAGTCGCCCCTGCCGGTGAGCCCCCACACCCCCACCCCCCATGGGAAATTGACTCGTTGTTATTTATTATTTTGGAGGAAGAAGAAGAAGAAGAGGAGGAGGAGAAGAGAAGAAGAATAAGAGGAGGAGGAGGAGGAGGAGGAGAAGAAGAAGAAGAAGAATAAGAGGAGAAGACAAAAATAAGAAGGAGAAGAAGAAGAAGAAGAAGAAGAAGAAGAGGAGAAGAAAAAAAATAAGAAGGATAAGAAGAAAAGAAGAAGAGAAGAAGAAGAGAAGAAGAGATGAAGAAAAAATAAGAAGGAGAAGAAGAGAAAAAGGAAGAATAAGTAGAAGAAGAGGATAAAAAAAATAGAAATAGAAATAAGAGGAAGAAGAAGAAGAGGAGTAGGAAGAAGATGAGAAGAGGAGGAGGAGGAGGAGGAGGAGGAGAAGAAGAAGAAGAGGAGGAGAAGAGGAGAAGAAAGAGGTAAAATGAAAACAAGAAGAAGATAAGATGAAGGAGAAGGAGCCCTCCTTCTTCTCCTTCCTGTCCTTCTTCTCCCACCCTTCTTATTTTTTAGCTTTTTTAGCTAATTATTCTCCAAAATGACATCATAAGCTTAAATGGCATAAAAACCTTGGTTAGCTCATGAATATTATATTCTTAGCTTGTGTTTCCTCTAAAATGACATAATTAGACATAATTAGCATATTTGTATTGATCGGGTGGATTTACATGTGACAGTTGTCTTGTCGCTGTGAGGTCTGCTGTGCGAAGACCTCCCCGTGCGTTGTATGAGCTCCGCCCCTGCATTCGTGGGTCAGTACAAATGTCATATCCTCCTCGCCGCTTTATTTACTGTGGGTCGGTTTTTGAATGAAACATGCTAGATTTAGGTAATTAAATAATTTATCAGTATGTATGACCAGTATGCGTCTCCCGTTCGAAAGGGTTACAGTTATAAATATGCATACATTTTCTTATATTTATAACCGTGATTCTTTCGAATTGTCCAACGTTTTCCATGGACATCCCGAGTATGTGTAGATTGGATTCGTTTTCCCATATGCTTTGTTCCGGATCCGATGCATAATTTCGTTAGTGCCTCCCTGTTGTTCTCCGGATACACATCCTCTTTGTTTATTGGGGAGACGTGTATCAGGAGAACATCGGGGAGGTGATGCTGAAATTTTGCGTTGGATCCGGAGTAGAGCATGGGAAAATGAACCCAATCTACACATACTCGGGTGGGATTAGGACCTATCTTTACCTATTATCGTGTAGGTTGCACGGACGTAATAAAAATGGCGAACTTGATTAACTAATGAATATATATGCTAAATTATATATAAATATATTTCTTGTGTCTTTAGTAGCTAGGCAAGATGAGTGATCGCGCGTGGATGTATACCGGTCACCCGAGTCAGAAAGAGATGACGAAAGAATGGTTTCTAAAAACGAAGGAATTTGTGAAAGCCGCATTTGCAAATGGCCAGGAAAGAAACTATTGCTCCTGTCCTGGATGCGACGACTATAAAAAGACGACAAAGGTTGTAATGATTAAAGACTTGCAGAGGAGGGGTTTTAAGCCTAGTTATACGGTGTGGACATATCATGGTGAGTCTATACAACGCACAGAGCTGAGGTGGTCCGTCGTCGCATCGACGAGCATGGTACCGGGATCGAAGACATGGTGCAGGACTTTGATAATGCTCGGGATTCGGAAGATGAGATGGAGGAATTTGCAAAGGACTTCTATGAAATGTTGGAGTCATCAAAGTGTCCTCTCCATGAGCACACTGAGCTTTGTCACCTGGATGCAATTGCACAAGTAATGGCTCTGAAGGCTTAGTTCAACTTGGGAAGAGAATGCAACAACGCGATGATGACACTATTTGGACGCTTCCTACCCGAAGTCCATGTCATGCATGCAAACCTGCACCAGTCGGACAAAATACTTCGTGTACTTAAGATGCCCTATAGGAAGATAGATGCATGTGAGAAAGGATGTGTATTATTTAGGAAGGAGTATGCACACTTGGACTATTGTCCCAATTGCGAGTCTTGCAGGTATCTTGTGGTAGACAACGGTATGGGTGAGAAGAGGCAGACCAAAATCGCAGTTAGTGTTCTTCGGTATATGCCAATCGTACCAAAGCTTCAACGTCTTTTCACTGTCGAAGAGACAGCCAGACAGATGACATGCCACAAACTGGGCAAAAGAACTGAACTAGATGCGGATGGGAATAAGATGGCGGTACACACATCGGATGGGGAAGCGTGGAAACATTTCGATGCATTGCATCAGGATAAAGTGGCAGATCCAAGGAATCCTCGAGTTTGCATCACCATGGAGGGTTTTAATCCATTCGGCATGACGGCAACCCAATACAGTTGTTGGCTTGTATTTGTCATTCCACTCAATCTCCCCCCCGGGCAGATTATGCAAAAAAGAACATATTTCCGGGGAAGAATATGAATGCGTACCTGCATCCGCTTAAGGATGAATTGGAAGAAGCTTGGGATAATAGGGTCAAGACATACGATGCCGCTAGAAAACAAAACTTCAAAATGCATGTGTGGTACATGTACTCTATGCATGACTTGCCGGCGTATGCGTTGTTCTATGGATGGTGTGTGCATGGAAGGTTCCCTTGCCCCCAATGCAAGGCAGCTCTTCAGTTTCATTGGTTGAGATAGGGTCGGAAGTATTCTTGTTTTGACTAGCATAGACAGTTCCTGGATCCTGACCATCAGTTCAGAAAAGACAAGAAGAACTTTACTAAAAGTAAACTTGTCAAAAACATGGCACCACCTGCGTTGACAGGCCAACAAATCCTGGATAAGTTAAATGCCCTCGAGCCTGATCCAGAGCGTCCAGGGTATTTCAAGGGGTATAATTCAAAACACGCTCGACTCACAAGCCATGGTTCTGGGATATGCCTTACTTCAAAGTCCTCTTTCTTCCACACAATATCGACATGATGCACACTAAGATGAATATCGAACATGCTATTTTTGGTACATTGTTCGACATAGATGGGAAGATAAGGGATAATACTAAGGCTAGAGTCGATCAAGAGACATTATGTCATAGACCGTTACAAAACATGCGAGAAGGCAAAGGAAAGAAGAAGTGGTCCAAGCCAAAAGCCTGGTTCAATCTTGGAAGGCCAGCTATGAGGGAAATTATCTTGTGGGTCAATATGCACTTGATGTTCCCCCATGGGTATGCGGCAAATCTAAAGAGGGGAGCGAGTCTTGAAAAAATAAAAATCTTTGGTCTCAAGAGTCATGATTGGCACATATGGCTAGAGCGGGTAATGTCGGTGATGTTACGTGGCTTTATTCCTGAGAATGAATGGCTAGTACTAGCGGAGCTGAGCTAGTTCTTCCGTGTTCTTTGTGCAAAATAATTGTCGCCTGGCGTGGTAGATGACATGGAGGAGTTTGCACCGGAGTTGTTGTGCAAGTTAGAGAAGATCTTTCCGCCGGGCTTCTTTAATCCAATGCAGCATTTGATTTTACATCTACCGACCGAGGCAAGATTGTGTGGGCCCGTGCAAAATCGTTGGTGCTATGCAACTAAGAGGATGCAGAAGACGCTTCGAGCTAAATGTAAAAATAAGCATAGAATTGAAGCATCGATGGCTAAGGCTTTCATTACTGAGGAGGTGGCAAACTTTGTGACAGCACACTACGAAGCCAAAAATCATCATTTGCATATCCGAAGCCTCGGCACAATGATGCACACCCTAAAAAAGGTGGGTCCAACCTCAGCCTATTCAAAGGGAAGCTCGCACCAGCCGATGCTTCGAAACCAATAACGTTGAATGTTGAAGAATGGTGGCTTCCTCGGGACTCCTCTCCGGTATCTTTTTCTTCTGGTATTTTTGATATTTTCCATAAAAAATCACGGCGAAAGTTTTATTCCCTTTGGACTCCGTTTGATATTCCTATCTAAAAAAGGTCACAAACAAGGAAAAAACAGAAACTGGCACTCGACTCTAGGTCAATAGGTTAGTCCCAAAAACAATATAAAATAGCATATTCATGCATATAAAACATCCAAAGTTGATAATATAATAGCATGGAACGATCAAAAATTATAGATACGTTGGAGACGTATCAAGCATCCCCAAGCTTAATTCCTGCTCGTCCTCGAGTAGGTAAATGATAAAAACACAATTTTTTATGTGGAATGCTACCTAAGATATATTGTGGCATGAATATTCAGATCCATATGATTCAAGACCAAAAGTTTAATATTGGCATAAGAACAAGAATACTTCAAGCATACTAACAAAGTAATCATGTCTTTTCAAAATAACATGGCCAAAGAAAGTTATCCCTACAATATCATATAGTCTGGCTATGCTCCATCTTCCCCACACAAAGTATTTTAATCATGCACAACCCCGGTATTAGTCAAGCAATTGTTTTCACACTTTTACTTTCTCAAACCTTTTCAACTCTCACGCAATACATGAGCGTGAGCCATGGACATAGCACTATAGGTGGAACAGAATATGGTGGTGGTTGTGAGGCAAAAAGGAGGAGATGGTCACATCAACTAGGCGTATCAACGGGCTATAGAGATGCCCATCAATAGATATCAATGTTAGTGAGTAGGGATTTCCATGCAAGAGATGCACAAGAGCTATATGTTTATGAAAGCTCAAAAAGAAACTAAATGGTTGTGCATCCAACTCACTTGCTCACGAAGACCTAGGGCAATTGAGGATGCCCATCATTGGAATATACTAGCCAAGTTCTATAACGAAAATTCCCACTAGTATATGAAAGTAACAATATATGAGACTCTGTATCATGATGATCATGGTGGTACTTTAAAGCACAAGTGTGCTAAAGGATAGTAACATTGTCCCTTCTCTCTTTTTCTCTCTTTTTTTTGTTTGGGCTCTTTGGCCTCTTTTTTCATTTTTTTAAGTCCGGAGTCTCATCCCAACTTGTGAGGGAATCATAGCTTCCGTCCTTTCCTCACATGGGACAATGCTCTAATAATGATAATCATCACACTTTTATTTACTTACAACTCTATACTTAGAACAAAGATATGACTCTATATGAATGCCTCCGAAAGTGTACCGGGATGTGGAATGACTCATGAGTGACATGTATGAAAGGTAACGGTGGCTTTGCCAAAAATACGATTTCAACTACATGGTCATGCAAAGAAATATGACAATGATGATGCGTGTCATAATAAACGCAACGGTGGAAGTTGGATGACAATATATCTCGGAATGGCTATGGAAATGCCATGATGGGTAGGTATGGTGGCTGTTTTCAGGAAGGATATATGGTGGTTGTTTGCACCGGGGAAAGTTGCGCGGTACTAGAGAGGCTAGCAATGGTGGAAGGGTGAGAGTGCGTATAATCCTTGGACTCAACATTAGTCATAAAGAACTCACATACTTATTGCAAAAGTTTATTAGCTATCGAAGAAAAGTATTAGACGCATGCCCCTAGGGGAAGGGTTGGTAGGAGTTAACCATCGCGCGATCCCGACCTCCACACAAAGGATGACACTCAATAAATAAATCATGCTCTCATTTCATCACATAACGGTTCACCATACGTGCATGCTACAGGAATCACGAACTCTAACACAAGTATTTCTATCAATCCACGATTACTCAGTAGCATGACTCTAATATCACCATCCTTATATCTCAAAACTACGTGCAAAGAATCAAACTTCTCATAGTATTCCATGCACTCTATATGAAAGTTTTTATTATATCCCTCTTGGATGCCCATCATATTAGGACTAGATTCATAACCTAAGCAAATTACCATGTTGTTTAAGACTCTCAAAATAATATAAGTGAAGCATGAGAGTAAAAGAAAAACTACTCCAAAAGATATAAGTGAAAATCAATGAGTAGTTGAATAATTATTTGGCTATGTGAAGACTCTCCCATCTAAGAATTTCAGATCCTAAGTACCTTATTCAAACAAAATAAAAAAACACTTGAAGTATAGCACGAAAGATGTGAAGAAGCAAAAACTTAGGTTCAACCGATACTAACCGATAATTGTTTGAAGAAGAAAGGTGGGATGCCATCCGGGGCATCCCCAAGCTTAGGTGCTTGAGAATTCTTGAAATATGTATTGGGGATGACATTGGCATCCCCAGGCTTGATCTTTTGTGTCTCCTTAATTCCTCTCATATGATGGCCTCCAAAATCTTAAAAACTTTGTCCACACAAAGCTCAACAAAAACTCGTGAGATAGGTTAGTATAAATCAATGCAAAACTTTATCATACTCTACTGTAGCAAATCACTAAAATTATTATTTCACATTTCATACTAAATGCCTCTGCATATTTAAAACTCCCATCCTCAAATGGGATCATTAAACAAGCAAACATATGCAAACTATGCAAACAAAACCACAATTTGCCTAAACAGATAAGTCTGTAAAAAATGCAGCAACATCCATACTTAATTAACTCCAAAAAAACTGAAAACATTCCACGCTGTAGAGAGTTCATAAGGGCATACTGTGTCCAAATTTCAAGTTATTCCGACATACAGAACATTCTAGGAACTATTTGCACTACAAGCAAACTTTCTGTTTTGGAACACCAACTCCTATACTTGCAAATTAAGCATGGTAAAGGCTATCCTTGACATTTTTATTGAACTAAATGATGCAAACCATTAATATAAATAACATCAATCAAGTACTAATAAAAGAAAATGACGCTCCAAGCAAAACACATATATGTGGTGAATAAAAATATAGCCCCAAGTAAAGTTACCGATGGATTGAAGACGAAAGAGGTGATGCCTTCCCGGGGCATCCCCGAGCTTAGGATCTTTTGTGTCCTTGAATATGGCTTTGGGATGCCTTGGGAATCCCAAATCTTAGGCTCTTGCCACTCCATGTTCCATAGTCCATCGAAACTCTACCCAAAACTTGAAAACTTCACAACACAAAACTTAACGGAACTTCGTGAGATGGGTTAGTATGATAACAAGCAAATCAATCACTTGGGTACTGTCAAAACAAGACTCATAATTATTTTCACACAATGCCTACTGTATCTTACTATTTCCACAATTTATATTACTCAATATAATCTATGGAAGCACCAAAACAAGCAAACTATGCATTAAAAACAGAATCTGTCAAAAACAGAACAGTCTGTAATGATCTGAATGATAACCATACTTCCGCACTTCCAAAATTCTGAAACAATTATGAAAATTAAGGAAATTTGTATATCAATCAGCAGCAATATAATAAACCTAAAATCACTCTCTGGATAGAAATTAGAAATGATTTCGCGAACGCAAAGTTTCTGTATTTTTCAGCATGATCAAACAACTATCACCCAAACTAATCATAAAGGCTTTACTTGGCACTTTATTGAAACTAAGGGAATAAAACATGATTAATATAGTAGGTTAATCATGTGAACACACAAAAATAGTAAGTATACATATTGGGTTGTCTCCCAACAAGCACTTTTCTTTAATGCCTTTCAAGCTAGGCATGATGATTTCAATGATGCTCACATAAAAGATAAGGATTGAAACATAATGGAAGCATCATGGAGCATATGACTAGCACATTTAAGTCTAACCCACTTCCTATGAATCATGGATTTTGTGATCAAACAATTTATTGGAGCAAGAATCAACTAGCATAGCAAGATAAAACAAGCATGACTTCAAAAGTTTCAACACATGGAGAAGAAGCTTGATATTATTGCAATATGTAGAAGCGTATGATCCTCTCTCATAATAATTTTCAGTAGAATCATGAATGAATTCAACAATATAACCAGCACCTAAAGAATTATTTTCATGATCTACCAGCATAGAAATTTTACTACTCTCCACATAAGGAAATTTATTCTCATCAATAGTAGTGGGAGTATCGTAAAAGACTTGAACACTACGAATTGTTTCCACATTAAAAGAGTAATGTTCAGTAAGAGGGTACTCATAATTGTGACAAGTTTTATTATCATTCTTCTTTATAGCATAAGTATCATCACAATTATAATCATAGATAGGGGGCATGCTTTCATCATAATAATTTTGATCATTCAAAGTGCGGGAACTTAAAAGATCATCTTCATCAAACATAGCATCCACAAGCTTGTGGCTTTGCATATCATTAGCATCATGGGTATTCAAAGAATTCAAACTAACAACATTGCAATCATGCTCATCATTCACATATTTTATGCCAATCATTCTATGTAATTCTTCTTTTAGCACTTGAGGCAAAACTAGCATGTTTCATTTCCATCATTTTCAAGAAAGACATTAAAAAGATGAAGCATATGAGGCAACCTTAATTCCATTTTTTTGTAGTTTTCTTTTATAGACTAAACTAGTGATAAAACAAGAAACTAAAAGATTTGATTGCAAGATCTAAAGATACACCTTCAAGCGCTAACCTCCCTGGCAACGGCGCTAGAAAAGAGCTTGATGTGTACTTCGCAACCTTCTCCTTGTAGACGTTGTTGGGCCTCCAAGTGTAGAGGTTTGTAGGACAGTAGAAATTTTCCCTCAAGTGGGTGAACTAAGGTTTATCAATCCGTAGGAGGCGTAGGATGAAGATGGTCTCTCTCAAGCAATCCTGCGACCAAATAAAAAAGAGTCTCTTGTGTCCCCAACACACCCAATACAATGGTAAGTTGTATAGGTGCACTAGTTCGGCGAAGAGATGGTGATACAAGTGCAATATGGATAGTAGATATAGGTTTTTTTTATCTCAAAATATAAAAACAGCAAGTTAATTATTAATAAAAGTAACCACGAACGTTATTGCAATGCGTGGAAACAAGGCCTAGGGTTCATACTTTCACTAGTGAAGTTCTCTCAACAATGATAACATAATTTGATCAGATAACTAGACCTCAACGTGCAACAAAGAGTCACTCCAAAGTCACTAATAGCGGAGAACAAACGAAGAGATTATTGTCGGGTACGAAACCACCACAAAGTTATTCTTTCTGATCGATCTATTCAAGAGTCCGTAGTAAAATAACACGAAGCTATTCTTTTCGTTCAATCTATCCTAGAGTTCGTACTAGAATAACACCTTAATACACATATCAACCAATACCCTAATGTCACCTAGATACTCCATTGTCACCTCAAGTATCCGTGGGCATGGTTATACGATATGCATCACACAATCTCAGAATCATCTATTCAACCAACTCATAGAACTTCAAAGAGTGGCCCGAAGTTTCTACCGGAGAGTCAAAACGTGGGCCAACCCATATGCATAGGTTCCCAATGTAATGAAACCCGCAAGTTGATCACCAAACCATACATCAAGTACTCACATGAATATCCCATTGTCACCACAAATAGACACGTGCAAGACATACATCAAGTGTTATAAAAGACTCAATCCGATAAGATAACTCCAAAGGGAAAACTCAATTCGTTACAAGAAGGGAGAGGGGGAAGACCATCGTAAGATCCAACTATAGTAGCAAAGCCCGAGGTACATCGAGATCAAGACATCTCAAGAACATGAGAGACTGAGATCAAACACATAGCTAATGGTACATACCCTCAGCCCCGAGGGTGAACTACTCCCTCCTCGTCATGGAGATCACCGGGATGATGAAGATGGCCACCGGAGATGGATTCCCCCTCCGGCAGGGTGCCGGAACGGGCTCCCGATTGGTTTTTGGTGGCTACAGAGGCTTGCGGCGGCGGAACTCCCAATCTAGGTTTATTTCTGGATGTTTCTATATTTATAAGACCACATGACATCGAGAACAAATCAGGGGGACCCACGAGGGAGTCACGAGCCCCCCAGGCGCGCCCACGGGGGGTGGGCGGGCCTCCCTGGCTCGTGGATTCCTCGGGACTCCTCTCCGGTATCTTTTTCTTCTGGTATTTTTGATATTTTCCATAAAAAATCATGGCGAAAGTTTTATTCCGTTTGGACTCTGTTTGATATTCCTATCTGAAAAAGGTCAAAAACAAGGAAAAAAACAGAAACTGGCACTGGGCTCTAGGTCAATAGGTTAGTCCCAAAAATAATATAAAATAGCATATTCATGCATATAAAACATCCGAAGTTGATAATATAATAGCATGGAACGATAAAAAATTATAGATACGTTGAAGACGTATCACACGCATGGACCAGATTGTCGACTCCACTGCTGGTTGTGACGTGCTGTCCTTCTTTGATGCCTACTCAGGATATCACCAGATTTACATGGGCGAGGAAGATGAAGAGAAAAACGCCTTGATCACCCCTTGTGGCACGTGCTACTTTGTACAAATGCCCTTCGGGTTGAAGAATACCGACTCCACCTTTGCAAGAGTGATCCAGATTAGTTTTGAGCCCCAACTCTAGAGGAATCTGGAAGCCTACATGGATGATATAGTGGTCAAGACCAAGGACAAATCAACACTCGTGCAAGATCTGGAAGAGACATTTGCCAACCTGTGCAAGATTAACCTCAAGATCAACCCCTAATAGTGTGTCTTCGGTGTCCCATCCGGCAAGCTTCTCGGGTTCTTCGTGTCCCAACGCAGGATCGAAGATAATCCCGACAAGATCAAGGCCATCGAATAGATTGAGGCACCGAAGCACGTCAAGGATGTGTGGCGCCTAGCCGGTAGTGTAGCCGCCCAGAGCAGGTTCATTTCCAAGTCTGCCGAATGTGCCCTGCCCTTCTTCAAAATCCTGAAGAAGGCAGGACCAATGTAATGGACCTCTGAGGCGGAAGCAGCGCTACAAGACCTGAAGAGATAACTTTCCTCTGCACCAGTCCTCGTGGCGCCTAAACCACATGATCCACTACTCCTGTACCTAGAGGCAACCAACCAAGTGGTTAGCGATGCCCTGGTGGCGCAGAGGGAAGACGGTGAAGATACGCCAACAAAGGCAACGCCATTGGATGAGGAAGAGCACATCGGCAATCAAGGGCCCCCGGCAGAGTCCAGGAGCAATCAAGGGAACCCCCTCCTGCAGGCGGGCTAGTGTAGAAGAAGAAGATGGTGCAACGACCAGTCTATTTCGTCAATTCCCTCTTGCAGGGGGCCAGATCGAGATATTCCGGGGTGCAAAAACTCCTTTTCGGCCTCCTCATGGCCTCGAGAAAGCTGCGCCCTACTTCCAAGCACACGAGATCACCGTCATCACTCGCTTTCCATTGCAAAGGGTTTTGTGGAACCCCGATGCAACTGGCAGGATCGTCGAGTGGGCGTTGGAGCTGTCCAGCTTCGGCCTCAAGTTTGAAAGCACATCAACCATCCAAAGCAGGGCCTTGGCGGAGTTCATTGCCAAATGGACCCTAACGCCAGATGAGGAAATATCAGAGTCAACCCTCCCGGGCAAGGACTACCACCAAGAATGGATCATGTATTTTGATGGAGCGTTCTCACTGCAAGGTGCTGGGGCCGGCATGCTGCTAGTTGCACCCACCACTACTGGAATTCAGTTATTTGCCGTCAGCCTCTTCTTTGTCGTCTGCTGGCTGATGGCAAAGACCCTATTTGCCGTCAGTCACCAAAAAACGGACGAAAAAGAGCCGACTAATGGCAAAGATACTCTTTGCCATCAGTCTTGTCTTTGCCGTCTGCTGGCGCACGGCAAAGAGCAGGAGGGAAGATGGCAAAGAGCATGGGGCGGCCCACCACACACCCCTCCCACCCCATAACGGGCGCACTCTTTGCCGTCTGCCCTCCTGCTCTTTGTAGTCGGGGGGCGCACGGCAAAGAGAGGGCCCCCCTAACGGCCGTCTCCCCACCCCACGTCCCCCTATCTCCGACAGGTTCCTCACCCCCTCTCTCTGTCTCTCTCACCCCCTCTCTCTGCCCCCCTCGCCCGCCCCAGCTCCACGTCCCCTCCGCTCCTCCGAGCGCAGTCGCCACCCCTCCTCCCCGCCCCTCCGCCCGCCCCAGCGCCGTCGCCACCCCTCCTCCCCGGAGCTCTGCCTCCCCTCCTCCCCGCCCCCTCGTCCCCGCGCCCCTCCTCCCCGGCTGCCCACCGCCCCGGCTGCCCACTACCCCGGCTGCCCTTCCTCCCCGGCTGCCCACTACCCCGGCTGCCCTTCCTCCCCGGCTGCCCACTGCCCTGGCTGCCCCTCCTCCCCTCCTGCCCACTGCCCTCCTCCTAATAGGTGAGTTTGTTTTTTGTTATTTGATTAGATTTAGTTAGTTGATTTAGTTATTTGGTTTAGTGGTAGTTTAGTTAGTTGTTTTACTTAAATAGTAGATTTAGTCCTAGGTTTAGTTAATTAGTGCTAGGTTATTTGTTAATTTAGAGGTAGATTCTATTTTGTTAATTAGTGGTAGATTCTTTTTTAGTTAATGATTGGTAGATTCTGTTTTTGTTATTTTTTTGCTGTTTAGTGCTATATAGGTTTAGCGATAGGTTTAGTGATAGGTTTAGATTCTACATAGTCATAGTTGAAATAAGTAGAAAAAAGATGAAGAATAAAAGAAGAATAAGTAAATAAGGGAAGAAGAATAAGAAGAAGAGGAGGAGGAGGAGGAGGATAAAAATAAGAAGAAGAATAAGAAGAAAAAGAGGAGAGAGGAGAAGAATAAAGAAGATGAACAAGGAAAAGAAGGAAGAGAAGAAGAAGAGGGAAATGGGAAAGAAGGAAGAAGAAGAAGAAGAAGAAGAAAAGGAAGGAAGGAAGAAGAAGAAGAAGAAAAGGAAGAGGAGGGAAAAAAAGAAGATGAAGAAGAAGAAAATGACACTCTGACACCCCGACACGATGCCCAAAATCCCGACACGACATCCTGAGGACACCCTGGCAGAAAAATCCGCGCATCTATTAATTCGCCGCCCCCGACGCCAGTGACCCACAACCCCTGACCTCCGACACCTCCTTCGGCCTCTTGTTGACCGAAAAGTCCCCCAACCACCGACTCGTGACGCCACTGACCCTGGACCCCCGACGACACTGGCCCCCGACCACCGATTCCACTAACCCCCAAACCCCAAGGCCACCGACACCCGACACCACCGACCCTCGACGGCACTAACTCTCGACGCCACTAACCCCCGACCCCCGACAACTCTTCTGCCTCCGGTTGAACGAGAAGGTGCTTTTCGGCCTTCCAATAACCGACGGGGTCATAGTTTCGTAAATTACTAGTTAGGTCACATATCTTCCGATTATGTTTTAAAAACATCATATTTGTGTTGATCGTGTGAATTCAATGTGCAGTTATTCGACGCCCTCCACGTGCGTTGGACAAGCTACTCCCTTGCGTTTGTTGGTGAGCACAAATGACTTCTCCTCCTACCCCCATAATTTGCTCTGTTCCGGTCTTCGTGCCGATGAAACTTGCTAGATATAGATTTCTTCAATCATGAGTATGCGTGACCAGTATGCATCTCCTGTTCGAAAGGGAGACATCTATAAATATGCATGTCTTTGCATATTTATAACCACCATCCTTTCGAATTGTCCAACGTTATCCATGGACAGCCTGAGTATGTGTAGATTGGTTTTGTTTTCCCGTATATTTTGTTCCGGATCCGATGAGGAATTTTGTCAGTGCATCCCTGTTGTTCTCCGGGTACACATCCTCTCTGCTTATTACCAAGACGTGTAACACGAGAACAGCGGGGAGCTGCTGCCTAAATTCTGTGTCGCATCTGGAGCGGAGCATGGGAAAACGAACCCAATCTACACATACTCGGTGGGATTAGGACCTATCTTTACCTATTAGCATGTAGGTTGCATGGACGTAATGAAACTGACAAACTTGATTAGAGGATGAATATAGATGATGAATTATATATTTATTTCTTGTGCGCCCATAGGTAGCTAGGCAACATGAGTGATCATGCTTGGATGTACACTGGTCACCCTAGTCAGAAAGACATGACCAATGAATGGTTAAGAAAAACCAGGGGGTTTGTGAGAGCCGCATTTGCAAATGGCCAGCAAAAAACATGGTTGCCCTATCCGAACTGCGACAACTGGAAAAAGCAGACAGAGTATGAAATGGGTAAACACCTGCAGAAGTGGGGTTTTACTCCTAATTATACGGTGTGGACTTTTCATGGTGAGTCTGACCAACCTGCCTGAGCTGATGTGATTCGTCCTCGCACCGACGAGCATGGTACCGGGATCGAAGACATGGTGCAAGACTTTGATGATGCTCGAGATTCGGATGATGAGATGGAGGAATATGCAAAGGCCTTCTATGAAATGTTGGAGTCTTCAAAACGTCCTCTCCACGAGCAGACCGAGCTTTCTCAGCTGGATGCCATCGCGCAAGTAATGGCTCTGAAGGCTCAATTCAGCCTAGGCCATGATGATGATATTTGGACGCTTTCTACCCAAAGGCCATGTACTACCTGAAACATGTACCAGTCAGAGAAAATCCTCCGTGTACTTAAGATGCCCTATGAGAAGATACATGCCTGTGAGAATGGATGTGCCTTATGTAGGGTTGAGTACGCGGCCTTGAACTATTGCCCCATTTGCAATTCTTCCAGGTATATTGTGGTAGACAACGGTATGGGTGAGAAGAATCAGACCAAGATCCCCATTAGTGTTCTTCGGTATCTGCCAATCGTACCAAGACTTCAACGACTTTTCATGGTCGAAGAGATGGCCAGACATATGACATGGCACAAATTGGGCAAAAGAACCGAACTAGATGCGGATGGGAACAAGATGCTGGTACACACTTCAGATGGTTTTGCGTGGAGGCACTTCGATGCATTACATAAGGATAAATCGGAAGATCCAAGGCATCCTAGAGTTGCCATCAACACAGATGGGTTCAATGTGTATGGTATGACGGCAACACAATACAGTTGTTGGCCTGTATTTGTCATTCCACTCAATTTGCCACCCGGAGAGATTATGAAAAGAAAGAACATTTTCCTGACGTTGATAATTCCAGGGCCCAACTATCCGGGGAAGAATATGAATGTGTACATGCAGCCACTTAAGGATGAGTTGCAAGAAGCCTGGGATAATGGGATCAAGACCTACGATGCGGCTACCAAAACAAATTTCAAAATGCATGTGTCGTGGGTATAAGCCTGACAGTAGATGTGTAGGGTACGAAAAGGATGGGCAGAGCCTTAGCTACGGCGAGGTTGTATGAGTTCAGGACCCTCTGCGGTGGAGGTAATAGCCCTACGTCTCAGTGCTCTGGGAGCTTGTTGTCGAGTGGAATTTGGAATACAAATGAGTTGCCAATCCCTTCACCAGCGGGGGAGGGTGGCTTATATAGAGTGTGCTGCCCCCCATAATGGTTCTGGTACAGGGGTGGAGTTGTGGCGATTGAATGCATACGTTACAGGTAACGTACGTCCTAAATGCTAATAAATGCACCGGGAAACGTATGACCGTTTCCCTCCAGGGGGGTTACGATGTTCCGAGCGGCATCCAGTCGGTTAGTTGGATGTTCTCCAAATGCTAGTCTCCGACTGGATGGTCGAGGACCTGTTACCGACTGGATGATGGAGACTCCTTAATTCAGTAGGAATTGACTAAAGGCCTCGTCTCTTATGAGGGGTAGTCCTTGGGTAGGACTTACAGGGCAGGCCTATGACCCTACCTTAGGACGATAACCCCATCATTAGTCCCCGAATGGATTGGGGTTGGAACGACGAAGCGATGCTTGAAGTTTAGATCTGGCTGGAACGGATGTGACTTTGGCGTTGCTTGCCTCGATCCATTTTATCTTCTCTGACCAACGATCCGAGTGGAAATCTTTGTGGAACAAACTGTCGGAAACCGAGTGCTTCCGGGGTATCTCTTGATGTGAACAGTCAACTGACAGCGGCGGATTTTCCAGGATCCTCAAATTTCGGTTTCTGCGCGCTCAGCGGGGATGACGCCAGCGTGCTCGAGCAGCGCCTGACGCCTCGATTCTCGTTCCTTCGACTTCTCCACTGATATCGCCGTGGTCGGTAGGGGGATAAGGTTTTGGGGCCACGTGCCAGCGACCCAGTCGGAACCTTACTTAAATCCCAGCGGCAAGGGTTTTTCGTTACGCCCGCCGGATCTTTTGCCTTTGCTTCGTCCTCCTCGCCGTCTCCAGCGCACCTAATCTTCCCTTTGCTTCGTCCTCCTCGCCGCCTCCAGCGCACCCAACTTCTCCACTCCTCCTTCCCCTCCGCGGATTCGCAACTTCCGCCATGACCAAGGGTCAGACCAGCAAGATGGAGGCGAGGAAGAAGAAGGGAAGGCGGCGGGTCCTGCTCAGCGGCGGCAGCGGCCGTTGCCGGCGGGGTGGATCCAAGGCGACTTCCTCCCCTCCACGATGACGGAGGGGGATCTGCTGCAGTCTTGGAGGCTGCCGTCGGAGAATGAGGTCGAGCCGGCACCCCGGGAGGGGGAGCGCGTCCTGCTGCTCAGCCATGTCTATCGAGGTTTCTCTCTGCCCCCGCATCCTTTCTTCAAGGGCATTATGAACCACTTCGGGGCACAGCTTCATCACTTTCCCCCGAATGCTATTGCCCATCTCTCTGCTTTCATAATTATGTGCGAGTGCTTCATCGGCTGCCCTCCCCATTGGGGGTTGTTCAAACACATATTCTCTGCTAGATCTCAAACTATCAAACGGCTCAGCCAGTCGGATGATAAAACGCTTCTTCTCCAACTCTGCGAAGGCTTAGGTTTCCAGAAGAAGAGTCGGAGTAGTTATCCTGCTCTTCAGCTGAGTGAGTCGGTTAGGAACTGGCAGTCGACGTGGTTCTACTGACCCGAATGCGTCGACAGGGTTGCCCCCTTTTAGCTTAGATCGTCCCGCTCCACCTAAGCAGCTCGCGCTCACAAAGGCGGAGAAGATCGACATCCAGCCCCTGGTCGACGCACTCGTAGACGTCGTCAGAAGGGGAGTCACCGGCATGGATTTGCTAGAGACTTTCCTTGGTCGGCGCATACAACCACTGCAGGCTCGCGACCACGCCATGTGGCACTACGCGGGGCCCGAAGACTCCACTCGGACCAACGTCTTGAGCGTGACCGAGGAGAAGGTGGCGTCGTGGGTGCTCCAGATCACAGGTGCCTGCGAGAACCCCAGAGGGTCTCGGCGAGTGAGGGCTTTCAGCGCGGACAATCCTCCTCCGAACCAGGTGAATACCATTTTTCAAGTGCATGTATCTGTTTGAGTTTTATCGCTTTCTTGAATCTCTGCCCGTCGTTTGATGTCGCCGACTGTTTTTCACGCAGAAGTGGACCAACTGGTTTTCTCCTGTCTCGAAAGGGAACCCGGACGAGGAGGAGGAAGAAGGCAGCCAGGAGGGCAGTGTGGAGAGCGGCGAGTATGTCTCCGACAGTGGGGAGGCGGAGGAGGAGTCTGGTGAAGAAGAGGAGGATGACGAAGAGCAGGACTCGCCGCTTCCGCTGCCAGAGCACCGGACCAAGTGCCGACATGAACCTGCGGTTCCTTCGGCCCCTCCGGCATCCTCGAGTGCTCCGCCTGCTGCTCCTGTGGTTCCGAGTGCTCGGAGCACCAAGAGGGCCAGGGACGCCGCTGTCGAGCCTGTGGGTCAGCCTTCCAAGGCGGCCAAACCGAGTGGGTCTAAACCTCGGAAGGCTTTGCCGCGGATAAGGGTCGTCGTTCCTGTCACCTCGACGTAAGTGCTCTGTTCCTTCAACTGCTTATGATATTCGGTTGAACTCCTGTTTGAAGGTTGAATGAATTTCACTCGACAGGGTTGCCACCTCTGCCACCTCTCCGGCGCGCCAGGAGGATGATCCCATGGACGCGGACAACGTCGTCTCGTCCCAGCCAGGTGCGTTGTAGTGACTCCAAGAGTGTTATACTATCGCGACGCGAATTCTATCTTAAGTCTTGCCTCTTTCTTTTTCTGATATCTCGTGCCATTCGGTCTATCAGGGGCGATTTGCATGGACGAGGGCGACCAGGGGAGACCTAAGCAAGCCGCGGAGCCCGTTCTCGAGGCTGCCCCTCCAGTCACTGCTCACGCCGCAGACGTGCTGCCGACCGAGGCGATGCCGCCGACTGAAATGGCGCTGGTGGCTGATGAACCTATTGGAGCGGGTCTTGGGATGCCCCATGAACTTCCAACGATGCCAGGCTCGTCGAATGTCGAGGTCAACATCCAGCGTCTCCCGGAGGAGCAAGTGGGAGCGGCCAAGGGGGCTATGGTGCAGGCGGAGCTGATGGCGGGAGAAGCAAAGAGGGCATACGACTCCATCGCATCCCCGTACCAGCGGAGTTTGGAGCTGCGGGAAGATATCCGAGTAAGTGGGCTAGTAAGTATTTACTTTTCTCTTGTAACCCACTGGTGTTCTCGGATATCGGATGATGTTTGCAATGGGTTCACTCTGAGTGAACCCAGTGGGTGTAGTCCCCGAGACTTTTGTCGAGTGCTTGCACCGGCAGTTGTCTTTATACATATTGTTTTTGCCTTGGTCAGATCCTGAAATAGTATGGTCGACTGCAAACAATTGTGGCAGTCGGGGTGCACTTACTGTAAGAGTCCCCGAGAGTAATTTTACTCAGGTCGGGTACTATTAGCCTCGTAGGCGTGGGTGGTAACATGTATCTCAATAGGGCGGGCCTGCTTGAGTTGCATGCGAGTGGGGTCACTCTCAGTGAACCCACTGGGTGTAGTCCCCGAGACCGCTGTCGACTGCTTGCGTCGGCAGGGGTCTAAAGAACTTAGACTTTTATTGTTGAATTATCTGATTGTCTCTTGGTGCTGGCTGGCAGAAAACTTGTGAAATGGGGACAGCATCTGAGACACTGAGGACGGAGAAGATTCAGTTTGCTGGTGAGCGGGATGCGGCACTGCTTGCAATGGATGGTATGAAGGTGGTTCTAGCGGAGCGAGAGAAGTCGTTGGAGCAGGCTCGTGAAGCGAACAAAGTGCTGACTGAGGAAGATGAGAAGATGGGGAAACAAAGGACTGCTCTGATGGGACAAATGGACCTGTTGAACAAACGGTGCAGAACGCAGGAGAAATACGTCAGTGACTGGGCTCGGCAGATGATGACGCGTCTGGCTGGTAAGTCCTGCTTTTTCCGAGTGCTTGTGGTATGTGCGTCACACTCGGCGCTTATTTATTTGCTTGTCCTGTTGTCGCAGATTTTTGCATTGACGCCGAAGCTGAAGCAGCTGATGTGGAGCGGTCGATTCGCGAGAACGATCCACTCGGCGAGGACGCCAATCGAGATCTGCTCCGAGCGCACATCCGTGTGGGCAAAGTTGGCCCTTTAATCGGTCGACTGAGAGAAGTCATCGGCCGGATCTACAAGGAGCTTTGGCCTGAGGATGACTCGCGGCAGGAGATGGAAAACTTGCTGAGTCGACTGGAGGAGATCCCCGACCGAGTGCAGTCATGGCAGAAATCTGCGGCTCGTTGTGGTGCAGATGTTGCTCTGTCCTTGGTCCGAGTTCATTGCAAGGAGGCGCGCGAGGAGAAGCTGAAAACGTTGAAGGTCGCCAACACGAAGAAACTTCAATTCGAAGACTTCATGGAAACCTTCCTTGAAAGTGCCACTCGCATCGCGACGGAATCGACCCGGACACCTTCGTGGAGCCGTCCAGTCCTGGCGCCGATCCAGACGATGCGTAAGAAAACTTATCCTCGGTATGCCGAGTGTTGCTTTGTAAGAAACTTTGGCCACTGCTGTTGGACGTCACATTCTTGTTTCGGTGTGGGTAAGCTTGATCCACACCGAGCCAGTATCTTTGTTTGAATTTTAAATCGAATCCTTTGCTCTTCTGTTGCAATTTTGTCTCGAGTTTTGTTTGGCGTTTCTTGGTGAAGCCAAAGGCAAACATTCGGAACATGTGAGTTGTGTTGGCATCTGCATGGGCCTCATTGAGGGTCCGTGGAATTTCCGATCGGATCCGTATTATCACCGAGTGGATCGGTAGGATCGCCGAGTGGATCGGTAGGACGTACTCGGCGGTCAAAGAGTACTTGGGCGATGCGGGATCGCAGCTAGGTTGTCGAGTGCGACTATCAGGTCGCACTCGGGGCGAGTTGGTACTGATGTAGTTGTCAGTTGTTTTGACATCCGCATGAGCCTCAATGAGGGTCTGCAACTCATGTAGTTGCCAGTTGTTTTGACATCCGCATGAGCCTCAATGAGGGTCTGCCACTGATGTCGTTGTCAGTTGTTTTGACATCCCCATGAGCCTCAATGAGGGTCTGCAACTCATGTAGTTGTCAGTTGTTTTGACATCCACATGAGCCTCAATGAGGGTCTGCAACTCATGTAGTTGTCAGTTGTTTTTACATCCACATAAGCCTCAATGAGGGTCTATTGAGTTCCCGAGTGTACCTGTAGGATACAATCAAAGGTATGTGGGTGTTTTAGGCGATTCTGGATCGCAGCTAAGTCCCCGAGTGTGGCGTTAAGTGCACACTCGAAGAAAGTTAAAACTTAGGCTATTCTGGATCGCAGCTAAGTCCCCGAGTGTGACGTTAAGTGCACCCTCGGAGAGAGTTAATACTTAGGTGATTCTGGATCGCAACTAATTCCCCGAGTGTGACGTTAAGTGCACACTCGGAGAAAGTTAATACTTAGACGATTGTGGATCGCAGCTAAGTCTCCGAGTGTGACGTTAAGTGCACACTCGGAGAAAGTTAATACCTAGGCGATTCTGGATCGTAGCTAAGTCCCCGAGTGTGACGTTAAGTGCACACTCGGAGAAAGTTAATACTTAGGCGAATCTGGATCGCAGCTAAGTCCCCGAGTGTGACGTTAAGTGCACACTCGGAGAAGGTTAATACTTAGGCGATTCTGGATCGCAGCTAAGTCCCCGAGTGTGACGTTAAGTGCACACTCGGAGAAAGTTAATACTTAGGCGATTCTGGATCGCAGCTAAGTCCCCGAGTGTGACGTTAAGTGCACACTCGGAGAAGGTTAAAACTTAGGCTATTCTGGATCGCAGCTAAGTCCCCGAGTGTGACGTTAAGTGCACCCTCGGAGAAAGTTAATACTTAGGTGATTCTGGATCGCAGCTAAGTCCCCGAGTCTGACGTTAAGTGCACACTCGGAGAAAGTTAATACTTAGACGATTGTGGATCGCAGCTAAGTCTCCGAGTGTGACGTTAAGTGCACACTCGGAGAAAGTTAATACCTAGGCGATTCTGGATCGTAGCTAAGTCCCCGAGTGTGACGTTAAGTGCACACTCGGAGAAAGTTCATACTTAGGCGAATCTGGATCGCAGCTAAGTCCCCGAGTGTGACGTTAAGTGCACACTCGGAGAAGGTTAATACTTAGGTGATTCTGGATCGCAGCTAAGTCCCCGAGTGTGACGTTAAGTGCACACTCGGAGAAAGTTAATACTTAGGCGATTCTGGATCGCAGCTAAGTCTTCGAGTGTGACGTTAAGTGCACACTCGGAGAAGGTTAATACTTAGGCGATTCTGGATCGCAGCTAAGTCCCCGAGTGTGACGTTAAGTGCACACTCGGAGAAAGTTAATACCTAGGCGATTCTGGATCGCAGCTAAGTCCCCGAGTGTGACGTTAAGTGCACACTCGGAGAAAGTTTATACTTAGGCGATTCTGGATCGCAGCTAAGTCCCCGAGTGTGACGTTAAGTGCACACTCGGAGAAGGTTAATACTTAGGCGATTCTGGATCGCAGCTAAGTCCCCGAGTGTGATGTTAAGTGCACACTCGGAGAAAGTTCATACT
This sequence comes from Hordeum vulgare subsp. vulgare, assembly GCF_904849725.1. Classification (NCBI taxonomy): domain Eukaryota; kingdom Viridiplantae; phylum Streptophyta; class Magnoliopsida; order Poales; family Poaceae; genus Hordeum; species Hordeum vulgare. The sequence goes on along the minus strand of NC_058522.1, from coordinate 132,695,225 downwards.
TAGGCGATTCTGGATCGCAGCAAAGTCTTCGAGTGTGACGTTAAGTGCACACTCGGAGAAGGTTAATACTTAGGCGATTCTGGATCGCAGCTAAGTCCCCGAGTGTGACGTTAAGTGCACACTCGGAGAAAGTTAATACTTAGGCGATTCTGGATCGCAGCTAAGTCCCCGAGTGTGACGTTAAGTGCACACTCGGAGAAAGTTTATACTTAGGCGATTCTGGATCGCAGCTAAGTTTTTTTTGAGACCGGAGTCTGTGACCGCGGAAGAACTTTGAACCTGCAAAAAACTCAATCTGCTTTATATTATTTCACCAATACTTGTTCTTTACATTGCTTCAGTCGACGTTCACATGTAGAAACGCTTCAGGAGATCTCCGTGCCATGCTCGTGGCTCGTCTATCTCCATGTAGATGTTGTAGAGTCTGTATGATCCGTTGTTCAGCACCTTTGAGATGATGAAGGGTCCTTCCCAGGCAGGAGCCAACTTGTGAGGTCTTTGCTGATCTACTCGGAGCACCAGGTCGCCTGCTTGGAACGTACGACTCCTAACGTGTCGCGCGTGAAAACGCCGCAGATCTTGTTGATAAATGGTTGAACGAGTCAGTGCCATCTCGCGCTCCTCCTCTAGAAGGTCCACTCCGTCTTGCCTTGCTTGTTCTGCTTCAGCTTCGGAGAAGAGTTCGACTCGTGGAGCGCTGTGAAGCAAGTCACTCGGAAGGACTGCTTCTGCTCCCTAAACGAGGAAGAACGGTGATCGTCCTATAGATCTGTTCGGGGTTGTGCGGAGACACCAAAGCACTGAAGGTAACTCTGCCCGCTCTGCTTGTCCATTGGATTAAGGATGTGCTACGGAAGCAAAATCTACTCGGATACCATGGCTTGCGCAGAAACCTTTGAATCTGTCCGAGTCGAAGTTTGTTCCGTTGTCCGTGATTATGCCGTGAGGCACACCGAATCTGGAGATGAAGTCCCTGACAAACTTGATGGCTGTTAGGGCGTCGAGCTTCTTGATGGGCTTGGCTTCAATCCATTTTGTGAATTTGTCGACTGCCACCAACAGATGTGTGTATCCACCTTGGCCTGTCCTGAATGGACCGACCGTATCTAATCCCCATAGTGCAAACGGCCACACAAGAGGGATTGTCTTCAACGCAGATGTCTGCTTGTGGGACTTGTTGGAGTAGAACTGGAAGCCTTCACATCGGTCAACTATATCTTTAGCCATCTCGTTAGCCTGCAGCCAGAAGAAACCAGCCCTGAATGCCTTGGCAACGATTGCTCTCGAAGAGGCATGATGACCGCAGGTCCCCGAGTGAATATCCTCCAGGATCAGCTGCCCCTCCTCTGGGGAGATGAATCATTGAAGAACGCCTGAAACGCTTTCCTTGTACAATTGGCCATCAATGACAGTGAATGACTTCGACCTGCGGACTATCTGCCTGGCCTGGACTTCGTCTTCTGGTAGTTCCTGCCTCAGGATATATGCAATGATCGGCACAGTCCAATCGGGGATGATAGCAAGAATCTCTATGACCATATCAACCACAACAGGTACATCGACTTCAGTCGGATCTGTTGAACTCTTTGGTTGTGCTGGTTCCTCTGTAAAAGGATCTTCTTTGACTGAGGGAAGGTGGAGGTGCTCGAGGCAGACGTCACTCGGGACTGGTCTCCGAGTGGATCTGACTTTTGCCAACTCATCAGCTGCTTGGTTCTTCAGTCTCGAAACATGGTGAAGTTCTAGACCTTCAAACTTCTTCTCAAGCTTCCTCACTTCATTGCAGTATGTGGTCATGGTGGGGTTCCTGACGTCCCACTCTTTCATCACTTGATTGACCACCAAATCCGAATCGCCGTAGACCATCAGGCGACGGACGCCGAGTGAGATGGCCATACGCAACCCGTAGAGGAGAGCTTCATACTCTGCCTCATTGTTGGAGGAATCGAAGTGTATCTGTAGCACGTACTTGAGTTTGTCGCCCTTTGGCGATATGATCACAATGGAAGCGCCGGAGCCATTCAACATCTTGGACCCATCGAATAACATTGTCCAATGGGCCGAGTAGATGTGGGTCGGTTGCTATTGTTCTACCCATTCTACTATGAAGTCGGCCAGAGCTTGAGACTTAATAGCATTCTTGGCCTCGAACTTGATATCGCAGTACATCATCTCCATTGCCCACTTCGCCACTCGGCCTGACGCGTCTCGATTGTGGAGAATTTCCTACAACGGAGCATCAGAAACGATAGACACCGAGTGGTCTTGGAAATAATGGCCACCTTCTTCGCAGTCATGTAGATCCCGTAGATAAGTTTTTGATAGTGAGGATACCTCTGCTTGGAAGGAGTCAGGACTTCACAGACGTAGTACACTGGCCGCTGAACTTTGTATGGTTTGCCTTCTTCTTCTCGTTCGACTGTAAGAACAGTACTGACGACTTGATTTGTAGCCGCGATATACAGAAGAAGGGGCTCTTTACTGAGCGGAACAGTAAGAACCTGCTGGGTGGAAAGTAGGACTTTGAGGTCGTCGAATGCGACTTGGGCTTCGTCTGTCCACTCGAAAGAATCTGATTTCTTCATGAGTCGGTACAGAGGAAGCGCTTTCTCGCCGAGTCGACTGATGAACCTGCTCAAAGCCGCTAGGCAACCTGTGAGCCGTTGAACATCGTGTATTCTGACCGGCCTCTCCATTCGGACGATGGTCCCGATATTTTCAGGGTTGACATCAATCCCTCGTTCGGAAACGAAGAAACCGAGTAACTTTCCGCTGGGAACACCGAATGAACATTTGGCGGGGTTGAGCTTGATACCGTACCTACGAAGGTTGGCGAATGTTTCTGCCAAGTCAGTCAGCAGGTCAGAACCTTTGCGTGATTTGACTACGATATCATCCATATACGCCTCCACATTCCGACCGATCTGGTCGGGGAGACATTTTTGGATCATGCGCATAAAGGTAGCTCCTGCATTCTTCAAACTGAATGGCATAGTGATGTAGCAAAAGCACCCGAATGGGGTGATGAAGGCTGTTTTAACTCATCGGGACCATACAGACGGATCTGATGATAGCCCGAATAGGCATCAAGAAATGACAGACGCTCGCAACCCGCAGTCGAATCGACAATTTGATATATCCGGGGGAGCGGAAAATGGTCTTTCGGGCAGACCTTATTGAGATGCTTGAAGTCGATGCACATTCGGAGGGACTTATCCTTCTTGGGCACCGTTACAACATTGGCGAGCCACTCGGAGTGGTGAACCTCGCGAATGAAGTTGGCTGCCAGTAACTTGGCCACCTCTTCCCCGATTGCCTTCCTCTTGTGCGCGGTGGACCGGCGCAGGCGCTCTCGGACGGGCCGAGCGGCGGGATCCACATGCAGTCGGTGCTCAGCCAACTCCCTGGGTACACCTGGCATGTCAGAGGGTTTCCATGCGAAGATGTCCCAGTTCTCACGGAGGAATTGGGCGAGCTCGGCTTCCTATTTAGGATCGAGGGTGGTGGAGATGTTCGTCGGGGCAGCAATGTCGTCCGTCGGGTGGATGCTGACCTTCTTTGTCTCTCCCGCCGATTGGAATGCAGACTCTGAAGCTGGTTTCTTCGAGCGCATCAGGTCGGCAGGGTCGACTATTTTCTTGTACTCGTCGAGCTCGAGGACCGCCATCTGTTGGTCGGCGATTCTTGATCCCTGCTACAGACACTCTTCAGCTCGCTGACGATTGGCCGTGATGGTGATCACACCTTTCGGGCCTGGCATCTTCAGCTTGAAGTATACGTAACACGGCCGGGCCACGAAACGCGCATACGCTGGGCGGCCCAAAATTGCATGGTAAGCGCTCTGGAAGTCTACCACTTCGAACGTCAGCTTCTCCTTGCGGAAGTTCTTGTCGGAGCCGAAAATGACGTCCAACGCGATCTGGCCGAGTGACTTGGCCTTCCGTCCAGGGATGACTCCATGGAACTGCATGCTGCTCTCGCTGAGTTTGGACATCGGAATGCCCATCCCCTTTAGTGTGTCGGCGTACATGATGTTCAAGCCGCTACCGCCGTCCATGAGGACTTTGCGCAGTCGGACTCCTTCCACCACCGGGTCGACGACCAGACCCTGTCTCCCCGGGGTGGGTACGTGTGCTGGATGATCGGACTGGTCGAAGGTGATCGCAGTCTGAGACCATTTGAGGAACTTGGGGTTGGTGGGGGTGGCCATGTTCACCTCCCTGTTCACCAACTTCAGTTGACTCTTGCTCTCGACGTCAGCAAAAATCATGAGAGTTGCATGGACTTGGGGGAACGGATCCTCCTTATCCTCCTCATCCTGTTCGTTGTCCTTTTCACTCGGTTGTCCTTCGCCGAACCCCTGGATCAGGAGGCGACACTGTCGAGTGGTATGCTTTGGATATATGGTGTTGCCTTCTTCGTCCATCTTCGTATGAACTGGACAAGGCTGGTCCAGGATGGGATTATTGAACTGCTTCTTCTCGGGGGTAAAATGCGCCTTCCCTTTGCCCTTGAACTTGGCATTGGTCACGGCTGCAACTTCTGCCTGCGGGGTGGACGGAGCTTTCTGCTTCTGCTTTCGAGTGTTATTCCTGTCTCCATCACCGACTGTCTTATGCTTGCCGCTTCGAATGCGGTCCTCTTCTTCGCCATTTGCATAGCGAGCTGCTATCTCCATCATCTTGCTCATGGAGATGTCACCTGTTCGGCCGAACTTTAGGTACAGATCTCTGTACCGCACGTCTGCCTCGAAGGCGCAGACTGCTTGATGGTCGGTGACGTTCTCCACCATGTGGTGGAGGGTTGTCCAACGCTGAATGAAGTCACGCAGGGGCTCATTCTGCTTCTGGACGCAAAGCTGGAGCTCCACGAGGCCTGCAGGGTGCTTGCACATCCCTTCGAAGGTCTTGATGAACACTCGGGCCAGATCTGCCCAACTGTAGATGCTGGAGGGGGCCAACTGGTTCATCCACGCTCGCGCCGAGCCGTCGAGCATCAGAGGGAGGTGTTTCATGGCGACATGGTCGTCCCCTCCTCCGATCTGGACTGCCACTCGGTAGTCGTCCAGCCACGTTTCTGGCTTGGACTCTCGTGTAACTTGCTGATTCCCATCGCCAATCTGAAGTTTGGCGGGATGTCAGCCAAATGGATGGCTCGACTGAAACACTCGGGACCAGACACGATGGTCCTGCTTCCACTCGGATAGTCCATATCATAACCATCGCGGTGGGCTCGGCCCCTGTCGACCCTTCGCTGAGCGATACGCCCTCTTGCGTCAGGCCTTGGGTCGTAAGCGTCACCGACTGAACGCCGGTCATCATGATGTCGGGGCCCGTAGGGCCCACCCCGCGGAGGCGGTGCGTGAACGGCGGCGATCTTCATGATTTATGGAACGGTTGCCTCCTCTGTGCCGCTGATGGGAACTAGGGCTGTGAACCGACCGATGCGTATTCGCATGAACGAAACTATTATGGATCCTGTTATGCGACTGGGAGACTGCCGAATTCTGCTGCTGCGCCCTGTGCAACAGGGCTCGGATCGGCTCGATTCCCCTACCAGCCTCTGAATCAGTCGGCTGGAGGGAATCGGCTATCTTGGCAGCTGCAGCCAAGTTGAGGAGGGGTGTGCAGAACAACTCCATGTAGCTCCGCCGAGTGTGTCGACTGGCAGAACGGCGAGGCGGACGACGCGAGCCGGACGTTTCGCCGATCTCGTGCTCGTTCCGGCCAGCTTGACGGGGATCTTCATGGGAGTTGGCCATGTGTACTTCTACTGCAGGCCCGCGACCCGCGTACTCGGAAGGAAACTCAGTCGGAACCGAGCCCGAGTGCTGGGACAGCGGGGCAACCACAACAGACTCTAGAACCGCCACTTGTGAAGACACGTTCTGGCGCGCCCGGGCGTGTTGCACCCAACGCTGAAGTCGCGGACGGCGGGACCGCTTGCTGCGGCGCGTGATGGCGGTGTAGGTCGACACCGGAGCCGACTGCTGGAGAAGAAGAATGCCGCGGGCGCCGGCACGGAAGTACGTAGCCCCACGACGGGGAATCGCCTCGACGTCGAGAGGCGCATCCCAAAGCCACGCCGAATCATCAACGATGAAGGAGAGAGCTCCGAAGAAGATCTGGTGACCAATGCTCGAATCTCCACCGGACGACATGATGAAAGGAAGTAGTCGCAAACTCGCTGGAAGTCGCTTAGACGCCTGCCCCACGGTGGGCGCCAACTATCGTGGGTATAAGCCTGACAGGAGATGTGTAGGGTACGAAAAGGATGGGCAGAGCCTTAGGTACGGTGAGGTTGTATGAGTTCAGGCCCCTCTATGGTGGAGGTAATAGCCCTACGTCTCAGTGCTCTAGGAGCTTGTTGTCGAGTGGAATATGGAATACAAATGAGTTGCCAACCCCTTCACCAGCGGGGGAGGGTGGCTTATATAGAGTGTGCGGCCCCCCACAACGGTTCTGGTATAGGGGTGGAGTAGTGGCGATTAAATGCATACGTTACAGGTAACGTACGTCCTAAATGCTAATAAATGCACCGGGAAACGTACGACCGTTTCCCTCCAGGGGGGTTACGATGTTCCGAGCGACATCCAGTCGGTTAGTTAGATGTTCTCCGAATGCTAGTCTCTGACTGGATGGTCGAGGACCTGTTACCGACTGGATGATGGAGACTCCTTAATTCAGTCGGAACTGACTAAAGGCCTCGTCTCTTATGAGGGGTAGTCCTTCGGTAGGACTTACAGGGAAGGCCTGTTACCCTACCCTAGGACTATAACCCCATCAGCATGTGTGGTACATGTACTCGACGCATAATTATCCGGCGTTTGCGCTATTCGCTGGCTGGTGTGTGCATGGAAGGTTTCCGTGCACCACATGCAAGGCAACTTTTCATTTCCGTTGGCTGTAGGCTGGTCGCAAGTTTTCTTGCTTCGACATGCATAAACAATTCCTGGATCCTGACCATAAGTTCAGAAAAGATAAGAAGAATTTCATCAAAGGTAGAGTTGTCAAAAACACTGCACCAGCTGCGTTGACAGGCCAACAAACTCTTGATAAGTTAAACGCGTCCAGGATACTTCAAAGGGTATAATACGGAAAACGCCTGGACTCACAAGTTATGATTATGGGATCTTCCTTACTCCAAAGACCTCCTTTGCCCACACAACATCGACATGATGCACACTGAAAAGAATATTGCGGAGGTCATTTTTGGTACATTGTTCGGCATAGAGGGGAAGTAAAAAGATAATCCTAAGGCTAGAATCGACCTGGAGGCTCTATGTGATAGACCGTTTGCAAAACTTGTGACAACGAAAAGGAAAGCAAAGCATAGGGAAGCCAAAGGCATGGTTCAATCTTGAAAGGCCAGCTATGAGGGAAATGCTATTGTGGGTGAAAATGCGGTTGATGTTCCCCGATGGGTATGCTGCGAATCTAAAGAGGGGAGCGAGTCTTGAGAAATTGAAAATATTTTGTCTCAAGAGTCATGATAGGCACATATGGATTGAGCGGGAAATGCCGGTGATGTTGCGTGGCTTTATCCATGAGGATGAATGGCTAGTACTGGCAGAGCCGAGCTATTTCTTTCGCTCTCTTTGTGTGAAAGAACTATCACTAGGCGTGCTAGATGAAATGGAAGAGTTGGCGACGGTGTTGATCTGCAAATTAGAAAATATCTTTCCATCGGGCTTCTTTAATCCAATGCAGCATTCAATTTTGCATCTCCCGACCAAGGCAAGAATGGGGGGGTGGGGGTTCAAAATCGATGGTGCTACTCAACTGAGAGGATGCAGAAGACGCTTCGAGCTAAGTGTAAAAATAAACATAGAATTGAAGCATCGATGGCCGAGGCATTCATTACCGAGGAGGCGGTAAACTTCGTGACAGCACACTACGAAGCCAAAAATCATCATTTGCATAACCCGAAGCCTCGGTACAATGATGGCAATCCAAAAAAAGTTCGATCCAACCTCAGCTTATTCAAAGGTAAGCTCGCACCATCCGGTGCTTCGAAAGGGAAATCATTGGATGTCGAAGAATGGCGGACCATTTCATTGTATATCTTCACCAACCTAACAGAAGTGCGGCCGTACATCGAGTAAGATCTCGGTAAATTATTGTTCCGCAACTTCGAATTCCTTTGAACTACACTTATTCCCGGATATTTGATATAGTCGATACGTCACCGAATTCTCGGATGGAGCGGTCATCGAAAAGGATTCCCTCGAAGAGTATGAGCTTCTCGCAAAGCAAGGAGGCGACTATCCTAGTTTCATCTCTTGGTTCAAACAAAGGGTAATTAATTACCATTAATGGCCCATTTGATTTCTTCATCTAATTTGCGGCTAATGCATCCACTCTTTAGTATTAAACTTGTAGGCTGATGCAGAGTCTATGGACACCGAGTTGAGACAAGTCGCTAATGGTTTTGACTATAAGGTCCGTTCATTTGACAAATACAACATCAACGGGTATCACTGTCGTACCTTTGGCAAAGAGCTATCTATGCCCGACCTAAAGACTACAAATTGTTCTATCTCTGCTATCGGCCAAGGAGGCACCGAGTATTATGGAAGAGTTGAAGCAATTTATGAACTTCTATTCTATGGTGAAAACCCACCGGCCGTCGTAGTCTTCAAATGTTATTGGTTTGAGCCGAGGGAGACTAGAAGGACTCTTGTTATAGGACTAGTCGAAATCAACCAAAACGCCCACTTAGATGTTCCCGATGTCTATATTACGGCTCAACAGGCGACACAAGTTTTCTATCTACCGTGGGCCTGCGAAACTGATCCAAATCTCAAAGGTTGGGATGTCGTTTATAAAGTGCCACCACATTTTAGACCACCTACCCTCAATGAAGAGGATTATGAACCTCACATTAACCCAGACACATATGAAGGAGAATTCTTCCAAGAAACACGTATGGCCAATAAACGTTTCAAGAACCGCTCTACTTCACCCCAGAACATTGAAGTAGACAGCGACAGTGAATCCGTGTTAACCCCTGAGCCCGAATAGGAAGAGCTGGAAGAAGAAGAGGTTACAACTATGGATGACCTGTCACTTCTTGACCGATTACATAATGGTGGCCTTCCACATGTTCTTCCTGATAGTGATGATGATGATGCATTTATTGATGATAGTGATGATCATGATGCATTTATTGACCCCGAAGCATATATAGACGAGCATGATTGTTATTATTTCATGTCAGGTATTCAATTATTACTATATATAAATTTTGAGTTCATGTTAAGTGTTCAATTTTTATTAGTCATGTTGGTATTTATGACGATGATACACTTAAATTATATAAATTTTATTACTCATGTTGGTATTTATGTTGTACTAATTTCATTTACTCTTTGTCATGACACGTGTTGAAAGATGGTGGGAAAGGGTCGAAAGCACTCCGCGGCTCCTTCTTCGTCGGCGGGTGGTGGGATGGGTACTTCCATTCCTGCCTCGCCTCTTCGGAGAGCGTTGCTCTCTACTCTGCATGGAGCGCCCCCCCGTGAGAGGAGGTCGACGCCCCGCGAAGCCGAGAGGTACTAAAGGTACACGTTGTATTCATGTTGGTATTTATGTTGTACTCATGTTGTATGCATGTTGGTATTTATATACATTTTATTACTCATGTTGGTATTTATGTTGTACTAAAGGTACACGTGGCCGCGGGAGAGGTAGGGCGGTGGCTACCACGCCTTCTGAGGTGGAGGCTACACGGTCTCCGCCACCACCCCAAGCTGATTCACCTGAGCACAGGACTTCTAGGGTGGATTCGTCTGAGGTGGAGGCTACACGGTCTCCGGTTCACGAGCCTCGGGTCGACGAGCCTTCGACCCACGAGACTCATGTCCTAGAGGCTTCATTCCAGGTGACTCCGGAGCAAAGCAGGGATGAGGGTACATCCCCAGAGACCCAGTGGGATACCTGGGCTGACCCAAGTGGCCATGCTGATAGCGAGCAGGAGCTGGGTGAGGGGGCTACCATCTACCAGCGTGGTAGTTCGAGGCTCCCACTCGTGCCGGCGACCCGCGAGCAGAGGTGATCGATTAAGCCAATTGGGGACAAGTAAGTTAATTTACTCTTATTTAACCTTTTGCCTTCACGTTTTCTGAAATATCTAATGTTTTAGCTTTAATTTTTCATACTGCAGGGGTTGGATTGTTTCCAAGGCTGTCCGCAAGCCGAACAGCGTCCTTGGTGTGCTTTGCCATCAAAACTTCCCAGGGTTTGTTACGTTGCCCGGTTGGGAGCGAGAGGTAGGAATGACCTGGGAGCACTACTTGGGTGCCCCAGCCCCGGAGGAGGTGGAGATCGACGGTGTTTTGTGCCACACGAGGGCCGACATGGTGATCCAACAGTTCTGGGTAATTTCTCCTTCACACAATTATAAATCAACCAAAGCTAGTTATTGTACTAATCGGTGTTGTCTCGTTTGCAGACCTACTACAGGTGTGAGGAGGGATACGAGGAGGACGCGGCAAAGGTTATCGAAACTGAATGTCGCCGCCTAGTTCAAAACTTTCGGCACGAGGCTCGGGTGCAGGCTGTTCGAGACTACTATGCCTCGCGGCGTATTAGGAGGGACAAGGCGAAGTGCCGCGATTCTAAGATGGGGAAGGAGCATTACATGATGGTAATTACATATTATTAAGGCTTTGTAGTTAGTTTCCTTGATTTGGTTCTTACGCGCTCAAATTTCTCTTTATTAACTTAGGTGCCCCCGAGATGGTGTGTGGATAAGATGGATTGTTGGGAGGCCTTGGTGGATCAGTGGTGCTCCGAAACATGGGAGGCCAGCCACAACAACGCCAAGGAGAGGCATGGCAAAATGGTTGGTGTGCCACACCATCAAGGGAGCGTCAACTTAATCCAATTTGGCGAGAACTGGGTATGTGGTTTGCTTCATGCCTCATGGAATTCATTCTTAATGCTATCTTGAGCCCTTTACTAATATAATTTTCCCCTCTCTCTCTTTTAGGTGCGTCACAATAAGACGGAGGTGCCACAGATGTACGACCTCTATGCGATGACCAATATTGCCTCGTACAAGAAGGTCAAGCATCCTCCGAGTCTGACCTCGAGCATCCAGAAAACTTCACCAACATCTCCTCCCACCACAAGCTCGTGAAGTACAAAGATCGTTGGAAGGCGAGGAAAGGGGATGACTTTAACCCGAGCGAGGGGCCTATTGATCCAGAGCTGGTGATGATAGCTAGCAACTGGAGGCCCCATGGCTCGATCAACATTGGAGTCGGCCTTATACGTTGTCCTAGCATTCTCCGGCAGATAAAGGCACGCCAAACAAGCTCCTGTCCTGAGATAACACCTCCTCCACGGCCAGTCGAGCTCGCCATCGAGGTTAGTTTAATGGACTCAACTATCTTTCCGCATTATGTTGTTGGTTGGATCCAATACGATTACAATGCTAACAATGAGTTATGTTGCAGGCTACTATTCTGAAAGAGAGAGAGGCAATGCAGGCGGTTTTGGCGGAGAAGGATAAGGAGATGAGGGACGACTTCATTGGTGGAGGCGGAGAGGGCACAGAATGATGTGTCTAACAGGGCCATATACGAGCTCTTCGTGCTAAGTTTCTTCTTCATATTATTTCAATCTTGCATTTTAATGTCCTTGTCATTAATAACTAAAAAGTTTGACTTGTCGAAACCAAATGTACAATCTATGTGCGAGAAGACCGGCCATGTCCCTCCGGCGATGCCAGTCATTAACATGGCAGGGACGGTGAGTTTCATTTTAGTGCAGTGATCTTAAGAGTGTCCTCATGCTAAAGACACATTGCAAACGATGTTTGGTGCAGAATATCTCCTGAAATGCATCGCACGACCATTCTACAGTGGAGCCTTCTCCAGGTGAAACAAGCCAGAGCCACCGTGCTTCACCGCCGTGATGACGATAATGGTATGTTATTTCTAGTGTTTTGTTGAGCAACTGGATAATGGTCCAATATGGCTTAATAAGCATAGTTAGCTCCAAAATGACATATTTAACCCAAGTTAGCTCCAAAAGGACATATAGTTAGCTTGGCTTCCACCTAAATGACCTAATTAGCTTGGTTAGCTCCAAAATGACCTATTTACTAAAAAATGACATATAGTTAGCTAAGTTGTCTCCTGAATGACATAATAAGGCTTACGTAGCTCTAAGATGACCTATTCCCCCTAACTTAGGTATTAAATGGCCTATAATTAGCTTAGCTAGAGCCAAAATGGCTTAATAAGCATAGCTTGCTCCAGAATGACCTATTTTACCTAGGTTAGCTTGGAAATGACCTATAGTTAGCTAGGCTTCCACCTAAATGAAATAATTAGCTTAGTTAGGTCCAAAATGGTTTATTTAATAAGAATAACATATACTTCGCTAATTATCGTCCAAAATGACATAATTAGCTCCAAAAAGGCATAATTAGCTAATTTAGCCCGAAGAAGGGGACAAGAGGAGAAGAAAGAGGAAAATTGAAAAGAAGGAAGAAGAAGAAGAAGAGAAGGAGAAGAGAAGAACAAGGAGAAGGAGAAGGACGAAGAAGAAGGAGAAGAAGGAGAAGGAGGAAGAAGAAGGAGAAGAAGGAGAACGAGGAGACAAGCTCCTTCTCCTTCTTCTCCTCCTTCTTCTCCTTCTTCTTGTCCTTCTTCTTTTCTTCTTCTTCTCCTCTTCCTTCTCCTTCTCTTCGTCCTTCTCCTCCTCCTCCTCCTTCTTCTTTTACTTCTCCTTCTTCTCTTCTTGCTTCTTCTCTTTCTCTTCTTCTACATAGCTTAGACTCATCCAACAAAGACTAAATTGGCTAATTATCCTACAAAATGACATAATTAGCTTAGTTAGGTTAAAATATCATAGGAACCTTGGTTAACTCATTAAAATGACCAATTTAGCTCAAAAATGAAATAATAAGCTCAAAATGGCATAAGAACCTTGGTTAGCTCATGAATATTATATACTTAGCTTGGGTTCCACCTAAATGATATAATTAGCCAATTCAGCTCCAATATGGCTTAATAAGCATAGTTAGCTCCAAAATGACATATTTAACCCAAGTTAGCTCCAAAACGACATATAGTTAGCTTGGCTTCCACCTAAATGGCATAATTAGCTTAGTTAGCTCCAAAATGACCTATTTAATAAAAAAATGACCTATACTTAGCTAAGTTCTCTCCTAAATGACATAATAAGGCTAACTTAGCTCCAAGATGATCTATTCCCCCTAACTTAGGTATTAAATGGCCTATAATTAGCTTAGTTAGATCCAAAATGGCTTAATAAGCATAGTTTGATCCGAATGGCATATTTTATCCAAGTTAGCTCCGAAATGACCTATAGTGAGCTAGGCTTCCACCTAAATGACATAATTAGATTAGTTAGGTCCAAAATGGTCTATTTAATAAAACATGACCTATACTTAGCTAATTATCCTCAAAATGACATAATTAGCTCCAAAAAGGCATAATTAGCTAATTTAGCCCAAAGAATGGGACAAGAGGAGAAGAAAGAGGAAAATTGAAAAGAAGGAAGAAGAAGAAGAAGAGAAGGAGAAGAGAAGAAAAAGGAGAAGGAGAAGGAGGAAGAAGAAGGAGAAGGAGGAGAGAAGCTCCTTCTCCTTCTTCTCCTCCATCTTCTCCTTCTTCTTGTCCTTCTTCTTTTCTTCTTCTTCTCCTCTTCCTTCTCCTTATCCTCCTCCTTCTCCTCCTCCTCGTCCTTCTTCTGTTACTTCTCCTTCTTCTTCTCTTCTTGCTTCTTCTCTTTCTCTTCTTCTACGTAGCTTAGACTCATCCAACAAAGACTAAATTGGCTAATTAACCTACAAAATGACATAATTAGCTTAGTTAGGTGAAATAATCATAAGAACCTTGGGTAGCTCATTAAAATGACCTATTTAGATCAAAAATGAAATAATAAGCTCAAAATGGCATAAGAACCTTGGCTAGCTCAAGAATATTATATACTTAGCTTGGCTTCCACCTAAATGATATAATTAGCCAATTTAGCTCCAATATGGCTTACTAAGCATAATTAGCTCCAAAATGACATATTTGACCCAAGTTAGATCCAAAACGACATATTGTTAGTTTGGCTTCCACCTAAATGACATAATTAGCTTAGTTAGCTCCAAAATGACCTATTTAATAAAACATGACATATACTTAGCAAAGTTTTCTCCTAAATGACATAATAAGGCTAACTTAACTCCAAGATGATGATCTATTCCCCCTAACTTAGGTATTAAATGGCCTATAATTAGCTTAGCTAGATCCAAAATGGCTTAATAAGCATAGTTTTCTCCGGAATGACATATTTTACCCAAGTTGGCTCCGAAATGACCTATAGTTAGCTAGGCTTCCACCTAAATGACATAATTAGATTAGTTAGGTCCAAAATGGTCTATTTAATAAAACATGACCTATACTTAGCTAATTATCCTCAAAATGACATAATTAGCTCCAAAAAGGCATTATTAGCTAATTTAGCTCGAAGAAGGGGACAAGAGGAGAAGAAAGAGGAAAATTGAAAAGAAGGAAGAAGAAGAAGAGAAGGAGAAGAGAAGAAGGAGAAGGAGAATGAGGAAGAAGAAGGAGAAGAAGGAGAAGGAGGAGAGAAGCTCCTTCTCCTTCTTCTCTTCCTTCTTCTCCTTATTCTTGTCCTTCTTCTTTTATTCTTCTTCTCCTCTTCCTTCTCCTTCTCCTCCTCCTCCTTCTTCTTTTACTTCTCCTTCTTGTTTTCTTCTTGCTTTTTCTCTTTCTCTTCTTCTACGTAGCTTCGACTCATCCAACAAAGACTAAATTGGCTAATTATCCTACAAAATGACATAATTAGCTTAGTTAGGTGAAAACATCATAAGAACCTTGGTTAGCTCATTAAAATGACTAATTTAGCTCAAAAATGAAATAATAAGCTCAAAATGGCATAAGAACCTTGGTTAGCTCATGAATATTATATACTTAGCTTGGCTTCCACCTAAATGATATAATTAGCCAATTTAGCTCCAATATGGCTTAGTAAGCATAGTTAGCTCCAAATGACATATTTAACAGAAGTTAGCTCCAAAACGACATATAGTTAGCTTGGCTTCCACCTAAATCACATAATTAGCTTACTTAGCTCCAAAATGACCTATTTAATAAAAATGACCTATACTTAGCTAAATTATCTCCTAAATAACATAATAATGCTAACTTAGCTCCAAGATGACCTATTTAATACCTAAATTAGGTATTAAATGGCCTATAATTAGCTTAGCTAGATCCAAAATGGCCTATACATAGCTAAGGCTATGTAGCTCCAAGATATAATAAGGCTATGTAGCTCCAAGATGACCTATTCCACCTAACTTAGATATTAAATGGCCTATACTTAGCTAAGTTCTCTCCGAAATAACCTATATATACTTCTTCATCTAGTATTCTTGTTCTAACTTTCTTCTTTGTCATTTTGCAGATTACATTCACTTCACGGGAAGCTTGGATTATATTGATGGAATGCTTGAATATGATTTCTTGTACCATGGCTTCACGGAAGCTTGTATTGAAACTATTGTAGTATATGTATATATATGAAACTTTGTATGCATGGATGAAACTGGTGTAATATATGGTTTGGTACGGATGCAACTTGCTCCATATGCATGTACTATGGATGAAAGATATTTTAATATGGTTATGGTACGGAAACAAATTTATTTTTGCCAAATATATATATATATATATATATATATATATATATATCCTGATTATTGTGAAAATTGCTGGATATAATAGGAAATGAAATAAAAAGGGGCTGTTTTCAGCCTTTGCCGTCTGCCCCCTCATGGCAAAGGGGTGAGGGCACAAGGCAGAGAGGGGAGAGAGAGGGGCTGGGTCCCCCCTTTGCTGTTAGCCCCCTCATGGCAAAGGGTTGAGGGCAGATGGCAAAGAGGGGAGAGAGGGGCTGGGTCACCCCTTTGCCGTCAGTCCCCTCATGGCAAAGGGGTGGGGCAGACGGCAAAGAGGGGAGAGAGAGGGGCTGGGTCACCCCTTTGCCGTCAGTCCCCTCATGGCAAAGGGGTGGGGGCACACAACAAATAGGGGAGAGAGAGAGGGGCTGGGTCCCCCCTTTGCCGTCAGCCCCTCATGGCAAAGGGGGGGCAGACGGCAAAGAGGGGAGGCCTATCGTTAGCACTTAACGGGACCGTCTGTCGATCTGTCGTCCCATTTAGTTTGCCGTCTACCACCTCATGGCAAAGATTCCTTGCCGTCTGCCTTACAAAAGCAGACAGAAAAGAACCTCTTCACCAGATATATGTTTTTGCCGTCTATTTTGCCGTCTGTTGACGGACGGCAAAGCCTTTGCCGTCCGTGGTCCCCCTTTGCCATCAGCCAGGGCAGACGACAAATTCTCAGATTCCTGTAGTGCACTCGAGAACACATCAAGTACGTAATACAGATGTACTTTCCCTGGGAGAAGTCAACCAACAACATCCCCGAGTACCAAGGACTGCTTGCCGGCCTCAGGATCGCGGTAGATCTCGGGATGAGGAAGCTCATCGTCACAGGAGACTCACAGCTAGTAATTCGGCAGGTCAACAAGGACTACCCAGAGTCCACTTATGGAGGCTTACGTGGAGGAAGTGAGAAAGTTGGAAGAATGCATCGACGGTCTACAGATGGAGCACATCCCTCGTGCCAGGAAGACCATTGCCGACGACCTATCGAAGCATGGAGCCCTTAAGTTGCGTGTGGAACCATGAACTTTTGTGCTACGACTGACTCAACCTTCTGTAGCGCCATCGACCAACCGGACAAGAGAAGGAAGTTGAGCTCGAGCAAGTACTTTTCGGCAGACCTGCCAAGGGACCTCGGTAAGGATCTTGTCGGAGAGAGGATTGCCGAAGGAGATACGGAGCCTACCGGGAAGGATGCCATCCTGGCAGAGGATATGCCTCTAGTCCTTACCGTCGAATTCAGGCTCCGGCATGCGCACATCACATAGTACGGTACCTCCAAACTGGGGACCTGCTTGAAGAGTAGGAAGAAGCAGAAAGAGTAGCCCATTAGTCCAGTACGTACCACTTCATGGATGATACCCTCTACTGAAGACGATTGAATGACATGAAACTGAAATGTATCCTCAAAGAGGAAGGACTGGTGCTGTTGGCCGAGATACACGGGGAGATATGTGTCTCCCACATAGGGTCAAGAGCCCTCGTCGGCAACGCATTCCGGCAAGGCTTCTTCTGGCCCACAAACCTCCAGGATGCGACTGCACTGTTAACCAAGTGTGAAGTGTGCCAGTTCCATTCAAGGAAGCTTCATCAGCCAGCCCAAGCTCTCCATACGATCCCTCTCTCATGGCCAATCTCAGTCTAGGGGCTCGATATTCTCGGTCCTTTCCCTAGCGCTGTCGTGGGCTTTGACTACTTGTACGTCTCAATTGAAAAGTTCACAAAATGGCCAGAGGTGGAACCAGTGGGGAAGGTGACAGCCCAATTAGCCATCAAGTTCTTCAAAGGAATTGTCTGTCGTTTCGGTGTCCCGAACAGGGTCATCATGGACAATGGCACTCAGTTCACGAGTCGCGCCTTCATGTAGTACGCCCAAGATCTTGGCAGCAAAATATGCTTCGCTTCACTTTGGTGTCCCGAACAGGGTCATCACGGACAATGGCCCTCAGTTCATGAGCCGCGCCTTCATCCAGTATGCCCAAGACCTTGGCAGCAAAATATGCTTCGCTTCTGTTGCCCATCCAAGGAGCAATGGTCAAGCTGAAAGAGCAAACACCGAAGTACTGCGGGGGCTCAAGACAAGAACTTTTGATAAGCTGGGAAGGCAGGGAAAGCACTAGATTGATGAACTATCGACGGTTCTTTAATCGATCAGAACGACGCCAATATGAGCCACCGGCCACACACCTTTTCCCTGATCTACGGGGCGGAGGCAGTTCTTCCCACGTAACTCACGTATGCGTCACCTCGAGTGCTCGCTTATGATGAGCTTGACCAAGAGCAATTGCGTTGGAATGATGCAGTGCTCCTCGAGGAGACCCGGATTCAGGTGGCTATGCGAGCCACTCGCTATCAGCAAGCCTTGCATCGCTATCATAGTCGCAAGGTCCGAGCCAGAAGTCTTGAGGAAGGCGATCTTGTTCTTCGGCACGTTCAGTCGGCCAAGAATTTAAAGAAATTTGACGCCGAAGTGTGTAACACCCTGCGTTTAGCTTTCCTGACTAAATAAATTATTTCTAAAATTAGGACTAATTTTTTTTTGTGAGTGCTTGTGATGCTTGAAGTGACTATTGTTTGCTTGCTTGCTTGAATGCTTGTGTTTGCTTCTCAACAATTTCTCTTACTCTCCAGACTCACCTCCTTAGCCCAAAACTCCTGCTTAATGATCATGCCATGTGTTTAGGACCAGCAACTATTTTTACCAAATATTATTTTCACCAAAAAGCATTTCTTTGAATTAAACTTTCAAACCCCTCAGATGAGATTCGTACTACAAGTCCTCAAACTAGGGAATTTGTTTTGTACCAATTATTTTATTTAAAACCTATTATCAAAATGTCTTCCAAAAACCATAACATTATTATTTTAAAAGTTATTCTATTATTTTATTGAAATGCCTTTTCGTGAGGCCACAAATGGTCTCTTATGAAGGAAAGTTATTTTTATTGCCTTCAAAATATTTGAGAAAATTTAGGGAAACTCAGTGAGCATATATATTCCATATATATGGGTTTCAACACATGGTCACGTTCAAAATATTCGGCAAACCCCTTCAAAACCTTTCCTGCCTATTTCATGCTTTTGGAATATTTCTATAAGAAATATTCTCAATAAATTCCCGTAAAATTCCAGCATGTTACCTAAGATATGTTTGATGATGTTGCCAAGTTTCCTCTCAATCCAAGTTGATTTGAATCCCCTAAATATTCTAAAACCCTATCTGTCCAAATCCAAATTTGAGGAACTCTACATTGTCAATTATCTCGAAATGTGCTCAAATTTGGTAGACATGTTCTGATACTCCAATAATGCATCCACACCAAGTGGTGCATCAAGGAGGATAGAAGAACTTGTCCCAAGCTCCTCAAAATCCACTCTGTTGATTTCAGACTTTGGGAAACTTTACATTATAAAGTTTCTCCAATTAACCCCAAAATTTTGGGCATGCTTTAATGCTCAAATAATGCCCCCACACGAAATATTGGATTTCTGGGAATTGATTTGAATATTTTTGTAAGAATAAAGCCATTCTGCCCATTTCATGGGTTTTCCATGTCTACACTGGAAACCTTCTCCACCAAATACCAAATTTAGTGTCCAAGCTTATTTTTATCTATTATTTGATCCTGTCAAGTTTCATATCCATTGAAGTCCATCCGGTTGCTCTGCCACTCATCAAACACCTTGTGTGCATTCACTTTATTGTCTACTTTGGCCCCTTTGACTTTTACCCTTGAGCTCAACTTTCTACCACAACTTCATATAGTTGCATTCTACCTCCACTAACATTTCCATGGCCACTAGTCAATTATTGGAGAGAGGCTCCCTGTAACTATTCCTCATTTTACCCTTGGAATCACCATTTTTACCCCTCTTGTCCCACTTCTGCTTAAGCCAAAGCTTCCATCTCTTTCCAAAGGACCCCTAGCATCTCAAGGCATCATTTAAAACCAATAGATGGCATGCTCATGTAGGAAAAATGAGCCGCACATCTACAAGTTGATTTATGGCAGAAATGTAGCTTTGTACATCAAGTACTAGCTACACACCTCTCCCTGATCTCAAACTTGGCATTGTTGTAGTCCTTCCATGTATAAGACTGGTAGACAAGGTTTCACCTCAATTCCCTTCCTGTGAAAACCACTTTTATCAGCCCTTAGTTTCCTGCTGGAATGTTAACCTCAGTCAAATCCAAGTCAAACGAGCTTCATATCTGGTCAAACTCTATTACTGCACTATGGCGTGCATGCCTTGCAAGTTTGACACCTTGTCCTGGCCAAGGGATGGCCCAAGACACCAAGTGGGGTGGTGACCACCTCTCTGGAGTGCAAAAATGGTGCTCTGCATCTTTTTTCTTTCCTCCAGTCCATGTCTAGCCAAACCAAGTTGTCTCAGTATGTCTAAGAGCCTTCTTTTGACCGTTCAAACCACTCCCCATCATCAACAAGCTTCCAAGCTTCCTTAGGTACGTGTGGCATCCATGCACCATGAAGCTCCAAGAGCTCATCAGCTCTATCTTTTCTCCCCCTCTTATTTCCTATTCCCCGAGCCCTCTCTCGCTTTCCCCAGATACTCCTCTCTCCCTCGAATGCCCCTGTGCCCCCAATCTCGCTCCCATGCCCTTGTTTCCCCGCCATGGCCGAAGGAGCTCCGACGACCTCGACTCGAATTCGAGCACGTCGGGCGTCCCCTCCTCCTCTGAGCCGTGCCATGGGGGTTCCCCTTGCATCCGTGAGCACTCCCCCGCATCTCCCCTTCCTCCTTGGTGGCCACAGCACCGTGCCACCATCGCTGCAGGCTGGATGCGCCATGGCAGGGGCTGGAGGCGACCAGGTCCTCCATGGTGCGTGGAGCCTTCCCCTCCAGGTCGCTGCCTCCCCCTCGGGCTCCGGGTGGCCGGGCCTCGCCGGACGCAGCGCTGGGCTCTAGCTCGAGCGGCGCCGGCGCCCCTCTGCTCGTCTACAGTTAGCTGTGATGGGAGGTTGAAGAAGGCCAGCGGGCCTGCGCGTCAGCTGGCTGATGAGGCCGCCTGGTGGGCCGCGCCACTTAAGTGGTCGTGCCTCGGTGGAAGGTCGTCTCCTCGTGTGGAAGGCGCACATCGCGCAAGGCGCCTCCTGCGTGGCACGGCTGGCCAAGCCGAACTAGTGGGCCGGCCCGAAGGCCTATCTAGCGCCCTGGGCGCAAGATAACCCCCGAGGCTAAGCTCCTTTTCTCATTTTCCTATTTTGCGTAGCTTCAAAAATCCAATCAAAAATCATTCTAACTCCAAATTGTTTGATTCAAACTCATGCATGTTTCTAAAATTCGGGGCTATCCATATAGGTGCTTTGCACATTTTTCTAGAGAAACTTTATGTGGTGTATTTATTTAAATCCAAATCTGAATATATTTGGCCCCACTTTTTGAAAATCCTATACGGTTGAAATCAACTCCAAATGGAGTAATTCCAATTTCCAATGCCTTCTAATATCATGCCCTATTTTTGAAGCCTTGGTCAACATTTTTATCAGGCTTTATTATGTTGCATTGAATAAATAGCTTCCTATTGCTATTTATCTAGTATTAGAAAATCCATAGAATATTCATTTCAACTTCAAATCCAATGAAATAACTTCCTAAATATTTCTACAATTATTATTTATTAAAAGAGTGCCTCCACTCATTTTTATCATAATATTTTCTGTGGGCTTCATAAAGGACGCCCTATTCCACTTCTCACCCGTTCAAAAATCCTTGATGATTGAAATCCCCTATGGCAAGCTTCAGGTATTTTTCTTATCACCAGAGAGGTCCAAGAAAAATGTAACTTGTATTTATGTAGCACTTTTATTTTTGCATGCTGTGTGGCTTACCGTGGTTGTTTCCGACGATAGTTGTCGGTTAGACGGAGTACTCGGAGTTGGAGCGGAAGACCTCGAAGACCTCGAGGACTTATGTGAGAAAAGGCAAGCAGCGCTTTGACTATGACTGAGCATATGTTATATTGCATATTAGAATAGCAATATTTCCGTACCATGTGATCATAAGTGCCGGTAAATCATTGTTCTGATGTTACTGATGGCTCCTCCAGAGCAAATGCATTAAGCTTGATCCTACCACCTATGAGGGTCATGCTAGTATCATGTTGACAAGTAAATATAGAGTAATATTAGCATGAGCATGTTGTTGGTATAAATCAAATGTTCATGAAAACCCTGTCGGGTGACACTAATGCCCGAGGGTGATGATGAGATAGGTGGCCACTTTCGGTGAAGTGGTGCACCGGGTATTTGTGTGAGTATGGTTTCGGAAATGGGAATAGATTTCTGATGTGTCGACCGTCCCAACCTTACATGTACGACCACGTTACCCCTTTATGGGACGGGGCTGTGTTGATTACTCTGGTTGATGCTAGCAAAGAGCCACATTACTAGTGGCGGGGGTGATGTGTGGTCACTCTCGTGATGGGGTCGTGCCCGGTAGGGTGACTATGCCGTTTTACGTGTTCCAGGCACACCGTTGGTCCCCACATGGTTGATATTGTCCAGATTCGGCGCTCGTAAGACGTACAACATGTGGGCTGGGTACCAATCGAGTGGACCTCTTTGTCTAGTACCGTCAGGGGAAAGGCATTGATCAGGTACTTACCTCGGGTATGTTATATACCGCGAGTCGTGGATGACACGGAAGTTTCCCGGATCTCATGGGTCCAACGTACTACCTCTGCAGAGTGTAAAACTATTCGAATAGCCGTGTCCACGGTCAAGGACAGTTGGGTAATCCTTCTTAAACAACGTCCAGTTGTTTCCGCATAAACCAAGTGAGTGTGTTAGTTGTGATAAAGGGAGTTATTATGAGCACAATGATGGAGTTATCATGGAAGTAATGATATGACCAAGTTTATTGACTTGGCATATTGGGTGAACCCGGATGGTTCAGTCCGTGACAAATATATTGATATTTGTAACATGCTCTTCTAAATTAGATTACATAGAAAGCATACCTATGATCATGTTTATTTACCACCAAGAAGATATCCACCAAAGAAGCATGTTATTGTTATCCTTCACTTGCATTGTTCATATCATGGGTTGTTTGCGAGTACAATCAAAAGTATTCATTGGCTTGCTACTGGTTATTTCATTGACCAGGTATGAGAGAACTGGATTTGGTGAAGAGTAACTCGGTGACGTTCCAATGAGCTAGGACACTTCCCAGTCAGAATGCCTCTAGGTTAAGGCTGATGGCATGGGTTCACGCTTTCAACCAATAATTCCGCTATTGGTCCAGTTTGGTGTGTTGGCCTTCAAGACCCTATATATGTAAGACTCGACCGCAACAGTCATTTATTGTATCAAACGACATGTAAGGTTGTAAGACTCTTATTATTCAATATCTGTGTGTTCGGTGAGCATTGATCTCTGGGATCACTGAGCACGTTCATTCGGCGATCTCGACTCGTAAGTCGGGGTCCCCACAGAGCTAGTATCAGAGCCATCATGACTGTAGGAAGCCCTTAGTTAGCACGGACGTTAATTAGGATAAAACTGCTTTCCAAACCCTTCAAAAGTATTTACAAACCTATATCTTTCTCACCTGTCCTAAATTTTCAAAGAAGCAAGTTTTTTCCTTAGCACTCCCACTCTTATTTTCTTGACATCCCTCGTCTGCATCTTGAAAACTTGCAAATAGCCACTAGCACCCTTATTCCTGACCATGGGATTACTTAAAATCCTCTTGGGCAACTCGGAAGGAAGACATCTTTCCAAGCGACCACCCTTGTGCTGAAGGACTAGGATGACATGCTACGATCAGACGGCACCAACAGATGTACCTCCATGAGGAATAAGGACACTAAGGCTTAGAAGATGGCAACACCCTCTGCACTATTCCAGAGTGATGCCATCTTCACCTACGATAATCAAGACATAATGTGTGCAATACCATGACCTGCATCACTAATAGAGCGATCCTGTCAACATTAAGGTTGTGTCGACCACCACCAGTGGATGAGAACCTCGCCATTTTGGTCCGCCTCACCTTAGTGAGCAGGAAAACGGTTCTCTTCATCCCCCACTGCAGGTGTTGATATCGCGGTCAGTATGACTGGCAGGTTGGAACTCTATCAAGCCTTTCAAATATCATTGCATGAAGGTGTCCACTTGGGACTCTCGAAGCCTCAGAAGACAAGAAGACAATGACAAGATCATGAAGACAATAGAAGACCCTGTCAATGACAGCCATGAAGAACCACCTTCGTTAGCAACTCCCCAGACAAGAAGACCTCAAGAGCTCTTTCCAACTCAACCGAGTTGCTTGAGTGAGCAACAACAAGAGGCGCGACAACACCATGAGAAGGTCCAGAAGACTTAGCGGACCCTCTCCGGAGCATGAAGCAAGCATGAGTGTCGAGTCCGATAACCCTAGGGTAGGATGAGTCATAAATCCCCTATGCGAAGTCGAGTCCGTGAAATGGTTCGGATGGACCATGTTGTGTGTTGTTCGTTTTTGTTGTTTGTGCTTTGATATAAGTCGCACATTTGCTTGAGCAATAAGCATGCGGTTATATCACCTGTCTTATCTTGAAGTTCGAAAGATTTTGGCACTTGTTTGAGTTGACTTTCAACACTTGTTTGATTTCACTCGCATTGTAGCACCCCTTAGGCACTCCCCTCTATGCCACTCTCTGTCTCTCTCTTTCACCCCTATCGACAACTGAAGACCAGCAAGACAAGATGTACCAAGGATCCACTTCGACGGACGGCTGACACTGAAGACACTGACTATACTATGCTTAACCACACGCAACCCGTAGGAGTTATGTTCTTTCCTCGAGATTGGAAACCCTCTCTAGACCCGACTAACCTCCGCAAGCCTTTCCGACTCAAATTTTCTAATCACGTGTCTAATACACGGACTTGCCAGAACACCTGTAGATCCCCGATAAACTCCGTGTAGCACCGGGTTCCTTATTGAACGAGGGATCACAGTGAACGAGTATCCCTCATTCTCAAGCTAACACCATAACCCTGATGCCATAAGAAGGATCGTTCTCTGATATAAGAATATTAGAGTAAAGGTTGTTGTGATGATGATAGTTGTCTTGAAGATACAGCTAGATTATCTTGATGGAACTTGATGGAACAAGTTGATATAGTAGCATAACCTACATATTCCTGGAGTAAGGTTGGATTTAGTAGGACGATTATGATCACGAGCAATAATTCCTGGTGGTATAATTGACTTTATCGAGTAGTTGACATGATTTGCTCCTTTTACCAAAAATGACTTGGAGTATCAAGCAAGAGTTCTTATTGGACTTGAGTTTGGATTTAAATAGGTAGACATGGCAGACTATTAATGATATATGAGGCCACATGGTTCGGAGTGAATTGGATTAGCCCGATGATCTTAATTGTGATACCATGTTTCTCGGTGGATAAGGTGCGTATGCTTGGAGTCGTCGAATTTTTTTCTAGCTCATGTGAATTGGCCTTGGAGATTAGATGGCCATGGTATTGGAGTTGGTGGATATACTATAACGTAATCCTTGCAGTAATATGAGAATGATGAAGACGGGTCCAGTCGTGATCGACCGGATTGATGGACCGCTTGATTGGATTCGTAGGAAGGAAGCAAGATATTGGATTGGTATACTACGTGTTTCCTTAATATAGAAATGCAATACACTGTCCATTGGATGACTTAGATGGCCATTCGGATTTGTTGTGTCTTAAATTCGAGCTTAGAATCTTGTATGCCTCCCCAAGGTTCTTGCATAGAAACGTTGTGCAATGTATGATACTTATAGTGTTTGGGTAAGTTCTTCCCTCAACCCTGGAGTTGACTAGCATGAGCGGTGTGGACTTGACTTATGTGAGATGGTATCTTGATGAAATAGGGTGAGGTCATCCCGGGTTAGAGGTCGGACTATTGGCATATAAGGAATGTGCTTAGAGATAAGATGATGACTGTTCACCGACATCCTAAGTTCCTTGAGACCCTAAAGCTTCACCCAGCCATAAGGTGGTCGGATTACGACCATAGAAAATGACTCTAAGTCGGTGGACTATGGCCAGTAGTTTGCCCAACCACCACCCATCATGTCTATGATGAACATGGGAATGAAGAACTAGGACATGTTGGATCGCAAACCCCTTGGCCAACGACCACCCATAGAAAGTCCCCGTTCTCCTCACCTGTCTCATGAGCACTGTGCTTTTTTCATGGTTGGGAAAAATAAGTTGTTATCCTCGAGGATGACATACTTATTCACACAATAAGAGGAAGACCACCTTAGTCCTCTTGGACGAGCCCCAAGGATGCCGATCGCGATGGCCCTCGAGAGTGAGGTGTTATCTCAAGAAGGTAGGATTCTCGAAGCAACCCCAAGACAGCGAGAGTCTATCGTACCTGTCGTGGTTTTGTCACGGCAGATGTCCTCTTGAGAGAACTTAGGTGTGAGGCAATCGCAACCATGTGGCGGCTTGAGAGGGGCTGGTCGGAATCGAGAGACGCGAGTTACCCAGGTTTGGCCCCTCCGATGGAGGTAAAATCCTACGTCCTTCTTGTGTTTCATTGATGAAGATGATGATCTCGGTTACAACAGTGCTGACTCGCCACTTCTAATCTCGTGGGTGTCTAATCTGTCTATCTCATGATTTGTCTTGTCTAGATTTAATTTGTGTATCTTCTTGGGGTGCCTTACCCCTCCTTATATCGTTGGAAGGGGTATGTTTACATGTAGAGTCCTACTAGGAGTCGGAATAGGACTAGTCTCTCTTGAATCCTAATCCGGGTCTTGTTTCCTTCTTGTGGGAGTATTTTCTCTTCTTGGGCCTTCTCTTGTCAGCCGGCCCTCCTGGCCTCTCTATGAGTCGCCTTATGCCAGGGTGTACGTCGGGCCTTGGGCCTTCGTCATTCATCTGAGTCGCCTTATGGGGTCAAATATGAGTCGCCCACTAGGTCATTGCTGAGTCGCCGGTGAGTCGCCAAGTCCTTGGTGGGTCAAACTTCAAGCCAGGTTACACCGTGGGGTATATCCCCAACACTACCCGAGACAAGATGAAGAACCGTCATGGTTGTGAAACCACGACAACGAAGAAGAAGTAGAAGACGTCAACCGACTACATCAATGATGTCAAGAAGCCTCGACGAATCAAGATGATGAAGCTCTTGGACAAGAAGAGACTCAGACGGCATCTTCTTGGGCCAAATCAAAGACGGGAGACCTAATTGGGTCGTGGTGAAAACCTCCCAAAGGTGATTCACTCGCTCGTCGAGCCGCAGACCTTAGGAGTGTATGACTGGTCTAAACTCTTGGGTAGCCAACTCATCCAGAACCCCTCGCAAACCCTCTAAGATGGAAGGACCTGTTCTGGACTCTGAGTCTCCGAGATTAGACTCATGGGTGAGACCCAACCCAGACCCTTTCGCGAGAATCCTTCGAAGACCACTCCAACGCCCTCGAGGATGAAGACCATTTGCGACCATAGCTTGCCTGCCGTAAGGGAGTCAAGGAGTTCCCCGTAAGAAGGAAGCTACATGAAGACTTTGGCAGTGCATTCTAACACGAGATATCTAGATGTCACTAAGCATCTTCAGCTGCCCCGAGACCAAAACCCAGACACACTATATTGCCACGTATTCCGACTTGGAATACAGTCGCAAGCCAGGACCTTGCACAGACTTAGTTCACCAAGCCCTTGACCCTCGGTCAAGCATAACTTATTGCCAGACACTGCTCACGATCAGGCAAGATCATGCGGAGCATTTGAAGTATCATCAAGCCCCTCAAGACCCACAACAACATCATGGGGACATGAAGACTACCTCCGACTCAAGATTTTGTATCTCTCCAACCCCTAGCCTAGAAATCTCGGGGATGATATTTTCTTAAGGGGGTAAGGTCTGTAACACCCTGTGTTTAGCTTTCCTGACTAAATAAATTATTTCAAAAATTAGGACCAATTAATTTTTTTGTGAATGCCTGTGATGCTTGAAGTGACTATTGTTTGCTTGCTTGCTTGAATTCTTGTGTTTGCTTCTCAACAATTTCTATTACTCTCCAGACTCACCTCCTTAGCCCAAAACTCCTGCCTAATGATCATGCCACGTGTTTAGGACCAGCAACTATTTTACCAAATATTATTTTCACCAAAAAGCATGTCTTTGAATTAAACTTTCAAACCCGTGAGATGAGATTTGTACTACAAGTCCTCAAATTAGGGAATTTATTTTGCACCAATGATGTTATTACAAACCTATTATCAAAATGTCTTCCAAAAACCACAATATTATTATTTGAAAACTTATTTTATTATTTTATTTAAATGCCTTTCTATGAGGCCAGAAATGGTCTCTTATGAAGGAAAGTTATTTTTATTGCTGTCAAAATATTTGAGAAAATTTCGGGAAACTCAGTGAGCATATATATTCCATATATATGAGTTTCAACACATGGTAATGTTCAAAATATTGGGCAAACTCCTTCAAAACTTTTCCTGCCTATTTCAAGCTTTTGGAATATTTCTATAAGAAATATTCTTAATAAATTCTAGTAAAATTCCAGCATGTCACCTAAGATGTGCTTGATGATATTGCCAAGTTTCCTCTCAATCCAAGTTGATTTGACTCCCCTAATTATTCGAAAACCCTATCTGTTCGGATCCAAATTTGAGCAACTCTACATTGTCAATTATCTCCAAATGTGCTCAGATTTGGTAGACATGTTCTGATACTCCAGTAATGCATCCACACCAAGTGGTGCATCAAGGAGGATAGAAGAACTTGTCCCAAGCTCCTCAAAACCTACTCTGTTGATTTCTGACTTTGGGAAACTTTACATTATAAAGTTTCTCCAGTTAACCCTAAACTTTTTGGGCCTGCTTTAATGCTAAAATAATGCCCCCACACCAAATATTGGATTCGCGGGAATTGATTTGAATATTATTGTAAGCAGAAAGCCATTTGTGCCCATTTCATGGGTTTTCAAAGTCTATATTGGAAGCCTTCTCCACCAAATCCCAAATTTGGTGTCCAAGCTTATTTTTATGTATTATTTGATCCTGTTAAGTTTCATATCCATTGAAGTCCATCTGGTTGCTCTGCCACTCATCAAACACCTTGTGTGCATTCACTTTATTGGCTACTTTGATCCCTTCCACTTTTACCCTTGAGCTCAACTTTCTACCGCAACTTCATATACCTGCATTCTACCTCTAGAAACATTTCCTTGTCCATTGGTCAATTATTGGAGAGAGGCTCCATGTAACTATTTGTCACAACCCTAGATTATAGCTTGTAGATAGTTACATCAATGAGCATTCATGCATGAATTCAAATCAAATTAAATCAAATTGGGATGATGTACAAATGGGGATGACCAAACCCTAGCACCAAATAAAATCCAAATAGGTTCAACAAGGATTAATTTTAATGAACTCAATTGGTCTTCAAAAATGTTCACCCTTTCTGGTAAATGTTGGAAACAACATACCAGAGGTGATAAACTTTTTAACAACTCATTTGTGAGCTTGAATTAATCTTAATGCCTCTGAAATTGATAAATAAATGGCTATAAATATTTTTAGTCTTTTCAAAAATGATGATTATATTTGTGGAGCCATGAAATAATCCAAACAAAACCCTAAAAACAATTTCAATATTTTTGACTTATGTTTGAAGCCAAAACAAAATAAAATAAATGTTAGAAATATCAAACAGAAAGAAAAGAGAAAAAAAGAGAGAAAGAACCTAACCTGCGCTCACCTGAAGTGGCCCAGCCCATCAGGGGCACCGCTATCTTCTTCCTCCTGCCACGAGGAGAAGCAGCTGCGTGCCCGACGCATCGCCGGGCGCGGCCACGTCCCCTGGCCACCTCCTGCTTGCCTCCGGTCGCCTGGAGCAGGCTAAGGACGCCACGCCTCCCTCAATCTCTTTCCTTGCTCCCTCTCTCTTCCTTTCCCCTATGTCTCTCTTCCTCACGCACGCCCGAGAGCGCTGACGAACACCACCGCGGCCACCGGCCCCCTCTAGCCCATCGACTATGTCCCCTAGCTCCGCTGTTCTCCTCCCCATCTCTACGCCAGAAGAATCGAGCTCAGACACCCTGCAGTGCCGCCATCTGCATCATCTTCACCGCCGGCCACCGGACGTCCTCGCCGTCGATTCACTCGATTCAGGCCGGCCCCGAGTTCGCCATTTGTCCCGTCCGAACCACTCTGAGCTCCTGCGTCGAATCCCCCTAACCTCGTTGCCTCGCTCGATTCCTAGCCGCGATTCCACTGCGGCCAAATCACGCCGCCGCATAGGCTCGTCGCCGGCGTAGTTCCGGTGCCCCTCCGGCCACCCAACTGCCGCCAAAGGAAGCAACGTGCTCCCGCAAACCCATTCCGCACCTCCGCATGTCGATTGTACACTGGAGCAACGATTCCGGCGAGCCTCCGTCGCCTTGATGGCAGCCGACGTCGACCTCGTCAGCCCGAGCCACTGTCATGTGGGCCCGGCCGGTCAGGAATTAGATTAGACCTAATTTCCACCCCTAGTGATGCTGACAGTGGGCCCTCGTGTGCTTCAAAGCCCGGGATTAATCCCTGTGCCTCTAACCACTGGGTCCCACCTTCCAGTGACCGTAGCCAGCCCTGGGTCACTGACCAGTGGACCCCACTGGTCAGGTTTGACCTAGGACGGCCGCTGTTGACTGCTGACACAATACTGGCGTGAGGCTGGCGCAATAATTTGGTTTTCTAATATAAAAGAAATTCCATAAAATGTCTAAAACTTCTAAAAATCATAGAAAATAAAATATAACTCAGATGAAAATAATTTATATATGAAAAATGATCAGAAAAATTCAAGGAATCTGATTATGACATTTTCATGCATGTTTGAGAAAGTTAACATCACCAAGCAGGCAAAATGATGATTAGGGTAAATTTAATAAATAGTTTGGAGTTGGAATTTGATACCTATTTGAATTACACTTCAATTATTATGACCAAACATTGATATAGGAAAACCAGTACCTCAAATTGCCATCTTCATGCATGCTAAAACAAGTTATGCCTGAGCATCAGGACGAATCAATTAAAAGGCTATCCGGAAAATACCTTGCTGGAAGTGATATTTGAATTCTAATTCAAATACAGCTTCAACCTAAGAAATGGTAGCTATATTGGCCCTGCCACCTCTCATCTTCATTTCATGTCCATGCATCATAGTGTTGCATTTCCGTGAAGTAATTATTGTTGTTTCTTGTATGCCGGTGTTGTTCCCTCTCGGTAGACGAGGGTTCTGACGATGTGATCGTTGACATTGATGAAGATTCATTGCTATCTTTAGACGTGTCAGGCAAGCAAACCCCCTTGAGCATACTGATATAAACCCACTCTCTCGCTCCTGCTCTCTCTTATTGCATTAGGACAAACAAGATTCAACTGTTACATTTTCTCGGTAGTTGAACCCATTTCTCTGCATGACCTGATTTTGCCACAGTAAATAGTTGAAACCACTTAGCATGAGTAGCAACTGCTTGAGCCTTGTTGTGCTTACTCATCCATGCGTGTTTACAATGTCTGCTATGCGTAGAGTCGTGTCGGGTCTGATCCATATGGTTAATGAATCGGAATGGTTGTGTTCATGTCCCACGGTGTGAGAGTAAAGGTGTGAATTCGATTTCGTTAAGGTAGCGATGAGAGTCCATGTAGGAGTACATGGTGGGTTGTCTCATTGGGACCATCCTTAAGAATTGAGTTCTGTGTATGTTATCCATGACAAGATACTACCATGGATTGGGCCCTGAAATATGACCCCGGTCGGCTTATTAATTGCCTAGATCTCTGTCCAGGAGTTGCAATTATTTTCTGGTGTTTGTATGAAAAGTGTTGGTGGCCGTGTTTAGCTCTCCCCGACGGGGTAGGCTTCTCTGCGATAGATACACAGTGGCACGGTGTACCAAGTGGCACCCGGATGGTGGGCTTGGGAACCCTGAGCACATCGTTTGAGGCCGTAGAGGAAACCTTGGCCGGACTTCCTTGCGGGTTCAGTCTCAAATAGGCGAGAAACCTGGACTAGGGTCTTGTGTGGTTAACAGTCGTGGCCGACACCCAAGCAAGTGCTTTCGCTTGAAGATTTCCGAGATGCATGAAGTGCATATGGTGCTAAGTGTTGAGAGCATGTGTGAAGAAGTATACCCCTGCAGGGTGATTTAATCTGTTCGAATAGCCTCTTCCTCGGGTATGGACTACTTGGAAACATTACATGGTACATAGACAATTTAAATGGATACTCTAAAACATGCAACATAAGTGTGAGTGCTATGGATGGCCTTGTCGTAGGGAGACGAGAGTGTATCCATGGTGGTGTATTGATTGGTGAATATGTGGACTCATGTGTGCTATCCCACCTTAAAGAAAGAACTTGTAGTCGTAGTACAGATTAGCCAAGAGTCAAAGCTGGCTTGCTGCAGTCAAATCCCACACTCCTTTCATTGAAACATGATGCATTTGTAGATAGTTCTGATGTACGTCTTGCTGAGTACCTTTGTACTCACGGTTGCTTTATTTATGTTTTGCAGAGAAGATTTAGTCTCTTTAAAAGGTTATATGCAACGTGTTCGATGTTGACCGGAATAGCTTGGGAATCCAAGACAGAGGTCTGGCTCCTTTGGTAGGGTCATGGTAGC
This sequence comes from Hordeum vulgare subsp. vulgare, assembly GCF_904849725.1. Lineage (NCBI taxonomy): Eukaryota > Viridiplantae > Streptophyta > Magnoliopsida > Poales > Poaceae > Hordeum > Hordeum vulgare. The sequence goes on along the minus strand of NC_058522.1, from coordinate 132,662,842 downwards.
TTTTTAGGCTCCTCCAACCATTTTTAGTAGATGTCTGTACCCAGACATGTTTGGCTTCCGCTTGATGTTTGTATGACTTGATGACGGGTCACAAGACCCCTGTTTGTAATATCATACTATGCTGACTTTTATGAGTCTTTAATAAAAGCTTGAGTCATAGAGTTATGTTGTGATTCCATGTTGTATCTACACATATAGTGCATATTGTGTGTATGTTATGTAATGCATTATATGTGTGGCATTCGACACCTAGTTGTGTGCCTTTAGTAGTACTCTTTACGGGGAAATGCCTCTTTGTGCTTCCATCGAGCCTTAGTAGCTTGCTACTGCTCCGGACACATTGATTGACCGGCATGTATCCTTCTTTGCTGTTGTGCCTGTCCCTTTGGGGAAATGTCACACGGTGTAATGGAGTCCTTGTAGCTCGCTACGACTCGTCTACACAGGTTGTTCACCGACACCTGCCTTGCTGGGTTATGTATGCCTGTCCCTGTACGAATGTACCACTTGGGTATATAACTAGTCATGTCGACTCGGGTTCTTTGTCGTTTGAATGCTAGCGACACATTCATTTACGTGAGCCAAAAGATGCAAACGGTCCCGGCCAAGGTAAGGTGGCAGCCGTGGAGTTTACCGTGCATGAGGCCGCAAAGTGATGTGATGTGTTGCAGGCTGGGTTCATATGACTTAGGATCGGGGACCCGACAGCTTTGGTATCAGATCTTAACTGCATGTAGGATAACCAAGCCAAACTGGTCGATGTTGAGTCTAGCAACTCTTTAGTTATATAAGGGAATTGTTTGTGGAAGGGAACATAAGACTCTTTTTACTCCTTCCCTTGTGTCTTTGTTATTCTGAGTCATCCTCTTCAGTATTCTACGGGGTTTAATAATTAGACTTTCTCATCTATTCATTAGGATGACGAGTTACTATGCTGGAAGCCTATAGGAAAGTTGTTGTGTTCGAGGATCAGTGTCTCCATAAGAATTCAATTGTTATGTTGTTAGTTTTGTTGCAGGTTGCCTCATATTTCATGCCCGTACAGCCGTTATGTTGTCCGAGTTTTCCAAGGTTTCAAAACAATCTGATGCGATTGCACAATTCCTTCCTCTTATTTCTAATGTCTTTTAGGCCAGACAAAGCACACTAATAATTGTGATGAGGTACTTTATTACCTCGACCTATTGTTGAAGTATTAGGAAACCATGTCACCTCGAAAACCACCCAATAGTCTAGATGTGTTCTATGTTTCCAGTGTTATAATTCTGGGCATCATTTTCGAAAAACATTCCGTGATGTTATTTAGTTAGTAGGTATTCTATTTCTGGACTCTTGAATCCAAGGATCATTCTGCTCACTTCTGTTGATAGTGTTGCTAGTTCCTTTAGAATGATTAGTGACCTTGTTGTAGTTCCCAATGTTCATGGTATATCATTCTTCCAACACCATGGACCATCTCTGGCAGAAGTTCTTCATGAATTAAAGATCATAACAAGAGTGCTTGTGATGAGTTCTCTACTCCATATTGTGATTCTGCCAACTTCGCCCTTCTGCATGGGTTATCTGGAAGAATTATGTTGAACTCGTTCAACATGATAATCCATGCATCCACAACTCAAGAAACCATGTGCTCTTGAGTTGGCCCTATCTAGTTGTATTCTGACCTTCATTTATGAGAGGATAGTCAATAGTAGTTGTGCATTCGTGTCATCGATGTCTGTTATTCCTGTGATGTGTCAAGTTGTTCTATTTTCGAATGACTGAGAGAAGCAAACTCCAGTGCCTCATCCATTTCTTGGATTGGGTTAAAGCAGCTGTATTCCGCAGATCAAAATGTCAATATGGCTTTTGTTCTATTCTATCTTGGAGTATTACCCCCTTTTTGTCATGAGTGTTGTGAGAATTGCACCATCTCTTATTTGCTCATGATGTAATGGTACTTCTCTCTATCATTGTTCGTCCCTCGGTTTCTGTGTTGGTTGTAATTGGAATATCGACAAGTGAACCATGATGTGTGAAATCAATACTCCTAGCAATGCCATTGCTTAGTAGTTAATGGACAATAAATTTACTCTTATGGTGATGGTGATTGAATCGTCATCCTAAGATTGACCGTGCTACCTAGTCCATGTTTCATGGTGCACTTTTCGATCAATGAGTTAGGATTCTGTCAATCCTTCGCTCTTTGATCATATCATCTTGCCCTGAAAAGCGAGATTGTTCCCGAGCTAAATAACATATGAGGTGGTTCATGAACTTTCCGCATATCTTCTCGGAAGTATTACCAGGTTGTTTCCTGACTATTATGATAGAGCTCGTGATCAAGTTGGTTTCTCTATAAGCCATCTTCTCGAAGAATTTGTATTGGATACCCCGAGCTAGTTGGTTAAGCTAAACAACAACTTGGAGAGTTGGAAGATAAAAGCTTCGCCTAAACTTAGCTCATTTAAAAAGGATATTTTTCCTGTTGTGTGAGTCTGAAGAATATTATATTGTCATCGACTGATTCGTGTGATCAATTGTTGCATATATTATCTTGTCCAATTTTGATTTGAGTATGGGCTATTGTCAAATCAAAGTCAGAGCCAAAGATTTTCGTAACGGTGTCTTACTCATGGATTTCCTTGAGCCTATACCATTGTATTTTTGATCTGACCAATGCTATTATCTTGCTCACATAGTTGTGGAAATCCATTTATACGGGTATCTTGATGAATTGTTGTTGAGCCCATCGACAACATTTTCATTTGTTCCATGATTTATGTCGGACATTAAGCTAGTGCTGGAACTTTGTAGACATTGTCTTCGTGTCTTGTGCACGAGGTATATGTCAGGTGTAAGAAGTGACTTCCTCTAATTCATGTGCATTGGTGCAAGTTGCTGCCACGAATTTGGGAAGGTCGTTTTGTTATCTTCGGAATCATCCCAAATCCGTCATGCATGTGCGAAGTATGATGTGCTTTGATAGCTTTGCAACCTCTCTCTCCATATGTATTTCCTAGCACACCATGCCACTGATTGATTTGTTCAAGGAAAAGATGTTAAGTGCCATTCCTGAAGGTACCAGACGGACTTGCACATGGCTTCGTCATCCGCAATGATGGTTCCCATCCAGAACTCGGTAGTGTTTTGTTGTAAGACGTTTCATGTGGTCATCATTGTCTTGGGCAGTGTGTTCACATGTGTCTTGCAATCCAGCTCATGTTTTGTAGTTGGCTTCTATAGTTCATTTCTTGAGGATCTCGCAACGTTATCTCGTCGATTTGTGTTGCAAACTTTCTCTTCAAACATGCCGAGTCTGAAACATCATGTCACCAACCAAATCTGATCTCACGCAGATATGATGGTTGTAACGCTTCCCAAGGATTATAATATTGGTCTCTTTGTAACCCAGTAAGGTGATGTCGTGGCTAACACACCTAATCGGAAGACTTAAGATTATAATATCTTGCAGCAGCAACCTTAGCCATCTTTCCGTGGGGTTTTTGTATGACTTATTTTATAAGTTGTTCCTCATGGACCCCATTTAAGTCCCGAAGTCCGACCTATAATTGATTTGCTAAATATCAAGCATGACCTATAATTGGGTTGTGCTAGTACATCAAGGAGAACATTAGAAGCGGAGTGCTAAATGTCTCTCGGTCGATCAACCAAATTTCGTTCCCTTGGTATAGCTAAGGTGAAATCTGAGGAAGTGTTCTCTTCCTTTGCATCGGCATCCTCCATCACTGTTCATCATGGTAGTATGTTGTGTCACCAAGATCTTGGCACAGATATTGGTAAAACTTTGATGAATATGGAAATGCTCAAGTTCTTGAGAGCATGCTCACACACTAGGTTATATCCTCGATAGTAATTGGAATGTGCCTTCCCTTCGCCGAGTTGTTCTATAATCCTAGTTTCTTTCCAACCTGAGTATGCCATTCTTTCAAATTCCTTCAAACAATCATTTGTGATTTGCCTTACCCTGGTATGAAGAGTTTCAATGATCTTTGTATCAAAAGTAATTCTTTTTGCCACTTAAGGGAATAACTCTACGAGTCACCCTCCTACGGTGCCCCGTTATGGTATGAAGGGTAACTTAATCCTCCCTACTTTGAAACCTCGTCATCATCTCTTTTAAGCGTCGAATTGTTGCCTACCAATTGAACCTTCGTCATATGCCTCATTTCCTCATCCCTGTTATGTGTATTTGTCTCAGCTCAAGGGACGTTCCTACGTCCCATTCTATAAGTTGATCTTGAGTTGCACGATCTTGAGGAGATCGAATCTTGTAGAGTCTTCCTATTCTTGTCGTCGCGTTAGATGAAGACCTCCAAGACAAAGATGCCAAGATCAAACTGATGCAAAGCATCAACACCTTCAAGAAGGGCAACTGGATCGTGAAGATTCCGATAGTTTAGTGTCCCCTCTTCCTCTTCCTGACTACGCCTGAATCTCGGGACGAGATTCTTGTTTAGGGGGGTGAGTTGTCACAGCCCTAGATTATAACTTGTAGATAGTTGCATCAATGAGCATTCATGCATGCATTCAAATCAATTTAATACAAATGGGATGATCTACAAATGGGGATGACCAAACCCTAGCACCAAATAAAATCCAAATAGGTTCAACAAGGATTAATTTTAATGAACTCAATTGGTCTTCAAAAATGTTCACCCTTTTTGGTAAATGTTGGAAACAACATACCATAGGTGATAAACTTTTTAACAACTCATTTGTCATCTTAAATTAATCCTAATGCCTCTGGAATTGATAACTAAATGGCTATAAATATTTTTAGTCTTTTCAAAAATGATGATTATATTTGTGGAGCCAGGAAATAATCCAAACAAAACCCTAAAAACAATTTCAATATTTTTGACTTAAGTTTGAAGCCAAAACAAAATAAAATAAATGTTAGAAATATCAAACAGAAAGAGAAGACAAAAAAAAGAGAAAGAAACTATCCTGCGCTCACGTGAAGTGGCCCAACCCATCAGGGGCACCACTATCTTCTTTCTCTTGCTAGGAGGAGAAGCAGCTGCGTGCGCGACGCATCGCCGGGCACGGCCACGTCCCCTGGCCACCTCCTGCTTGCCTCCGGTCGCCTGGAGCTGGCTAAGGACACCACGCGCTCTCCCTCGCCTCCCTCAAGCTCTTTCCTTGCTCCCTCTCTCTTCCTTCCCCCTGTGTCACTCTTCCTCGCACACGCCCAAGAGCGCCGGCTAACACCACCGCGGCCACCGGCCCCCTCTAGCCCAGCGATTGTGTCCCCTAGCTCCGCCGTTCTACTCTCCATTTCTACGCCAGAAGAATCGAGCTCAGACATCCTGCAGCGCCGTCATCTGCATCATCTTCACCGCCGGCCATCGGACGTCCTGGCCGTCGGTTCACTCGATTCAGGCCGTCCCCGAGTTTGCAGTTTGTCCCGTCCGAACCACTGTGAGCTCCTACATCGAATCCCCCTAACATCGTTGCCCTGCTCAATTCCTAGCCGCGATTCCACTACGGACGAATCACGCCGCCGCATAGGAACGTCGACGGCGTAGTTCCAGTGCCCCTCCGGCCACCCAGCTGCCGCCAAAGGAAGCAACGTGGTCCTATGAACCCATTCCGCCCCTCCGCACGTCGATTGGACACCGGAGCCACGATTCTGGCGAGCCTCCGTCGCCCTGATGGCCGCCGGCGTCGACCTCACCGGCCTGAGCCACTGTCATGTGGGCCCGGCCGGTCAGGAATTAGATTAGGCCTAATTACCACCCCTAGTAACGCTGATAGTGGGCCCTCGCGTCGGTCAAAGCCCAGGTCAGCGCGGGATTAATCCCTGTGCCGCTGACCACTGGGTCCCACCTGCCAGTGACCGTAGCCAGCCCTGGGTCACTGAGCAGTGGACCCCACTGGTCATGTTTGACCTGGGCCGGCCGCCGTTGACTGCTGACGCAATACCGGCGCCAGGCTGGCGCAATAATATGGTTTTCTAATATAAAAGTAATTCCATAAAATGCCTAAAACTTCTAAAAATCATAGAAAATAAAATATAACTCAGATGTAAATAATTTATATACGAAAAATGATCAGAAAAATTCAAGGAATCCGATTATGATAATCTTACGAAAAACGATCAGAAAAATTTCCATGCATGTTTGAGAAAGTTAACATCACCAAGCAGGCAAAATGATGATCAAGATAAATTTAATAAATAGTTTGGAGTTGGAATTTGATACCTATTTGAATTATACTTCAATTATTATTACCAAACATTGATCTAGGAAAACCAGTACCTCAAATTACCATCTTCATGCATGCTAAAACAAGTTATGCCTGAGCATCAGGTCGAATCAATTAAAAGGGTATCCAAAAAATACCTTGCTTGAAGTGATATTTGAATTCTAATTCAAATACAACTTCAACCTAAGAAATGGTAGCTATAATGTCTCTGCCACTTCTCATCTTCATTTCATGCCCATGCATCATAGTGTTGCATTTCCGTGAAGTAATTATTGTTCTTACTTGTTTGCTGGTGTTGTTCCCCCTCGGTAGACGATGGTTCCGACGATGTGATCGTTGACATTGATGAAGACTCATTGCTATCTTCAGACGTGTCAGGAAAGAAAACCCCCTTGAGCATACTGATATAAACCCACTCTCTCGCTTCTGCTCTATCTTATTGCATTAGGACAAACACGATTCAAATGTTATATGTTGTCGCTAGTTGAACCCAATTCTCTGCATGACCTGATTTTGCCACAGTAAATAGTTGAAACCACTTAGCATGAGTAGTAACTGCTTGAGCCTTGTTGTGCTTACTCATCCATGCCTATTTACAATGCCTGCTATGCTTAGAGTTGTGTCGGGTCTGATCCATCTGGTTGATGAATCAGAATGGTTGTGTTCATGTCCCACGGTGTGAGAGTAAAGGTGTGAATTCGATTTGGTAAAGGTAGCGATCAGAGGCCATGTAGGAGTACTTGGTGGGTTGTCTCATTGGGATCGTCCTTAAGAACTGAGTTCTGTGTATGTTATCCAAGACAAGATACTACCATGCATTGGGCCCTGAAATATGACCCCGCTCGGCTTATTAATTGCCTAGATATCTGTCCACGAGTTGCAATTAGTTTCTGGTGTTTGGAGGAAAAGTGTTGGTGGCCGTGTTTAGCTCTGCCCGACGGGGTAGGCTTCTCTGTGGTAGATACACAGTGGCACGGTGTACCAAGTGGCACCCGGATGGTGGGCTTGGGAACACTGCGCACATCGTTTGGGGCCGTAGAGGAAACCTCGACCAGACTTCCTTGCGGGTTCAGTCTCAAATAGGCGATAAACCAGGACTAGGGTCTTGTGTGGTTAATGGTTGTGGCCGACACCCATGCCAGTGCTTCCGCTTGAAGGTTGCCGAGATGCATGAAGTGCATATGGTGCTAAGTGGTGAGAGCATGTGTGAAGAAGTATACCCCTGCAGGGTGATTTAATCTGTTCGAATAACTGCGTCCTCGGATATGGACTACTTGGAAACATTACGTGGTACATAGACAATTTAAATGGATACTCTAAAACATGCAAGATAAGCGTGAGTGCTATGGATGGCCTTCTCGTAGGGAGACGAGAGTGGATCCATGGTGGTGTATTGATTGGTGTATATGTGGACTCGTGTGCGCTATCCCACCTCAAAGAAAGAACTTGTAGTCATAGTACAGGTTAGCCAAGAGTCAAAGCTGGCTTGCTGCAATCAAACCCCACATTCCTTTCATTGAAACATGATGCATTTGTAGATAGTTCTGATGTATGTCTTTCTGAGTACCTTTGTACTCACGGTTGCTTTATTTATGTTTTGCAGAGAAGATTTAGTCTCTTTAAAAGGTTCTACACGACGTGTTCGATGTTGACCAGAATAGCTTGGGAATCGCAGACAGAGGTGTGGCTCCTTTGGTAGGGTCGTGGTAGCTTTTCAGGCTCCTCCAGCCATTTTTAGTAGATGTCTGTACCCAGACATGTTTGGCTTCTGCTTGATGTTTGTATGACTTGAGTGACGGGTCACAAGACCCCTGTTTGTAATATCATACTATGTTGACTTTTATGAGTCTTTAATAAAAGCTTGAGTCATAGAGTTATGTTGTGATGCCATGTTGTATCTACAAATATAGTGCATATTGTGTGTATGTTATGAAATGCATTATATGTGTGGGATTCGACACCTAGTTGTCTGCCTTTAGTAGTACTCTTTACGTGGAAATGCCTCTTTGTGCTTCCACCGAGCCTTGGTAGCTTGCTACTGCTCCGGCCAATTGATCGACCGGCATCTATCCTTCTTTGCTGTTGTGTCTGTCCCTTCGGGGAAATGTCACACGGTGTAATGGAGTCCTTGTAGCTCGCTACGACTTGTCTACACACGCTGATGACCGACACCTGCCTCGTTGGGATATGTATGCCTGTCCCTGTACAAATGTACCACTTGGGTATATAACTAGTCATGTCGACCTGGGTTCTTTGTCGTTTGAATGCTAGCGACACATTCATATACGTGAGCCAAAAGATGCAAATGGTCCCGACCAAGGTAAGGTGGCAGCCGTGGAGTTTACCGTGCGTGAGGCCGCAAAGTGATGTGATGTGTTACAGGCTGGGTTCTTATGACTTAGGATCGGGGTCCCGACACTATTCATCATCTTACCCTTGGAATCACCATTTTTACACCTCTTGTCCCAGTTCTACTTAAGCCAAAGCTTCCATCTCTTTCTAAAGGACCCCTAGCATACCAACGCATCATTTAAAACTAATAGATGGCATGCTCATGTAGGAAAAATGAGCAGCACATCTACAAGTTGATTTATGGGAGAAATGTAGCTTTGCACAACAAATACTAGCTACACACCTCTGCATGATCTCAAACTTGGCATTGTTGTAGTCCTTCCACGTATAAGACTGCTAGACAAGGTTTCATGTCAATTCTCTTCCTGTGAAAACCACTTTTATTATCCCATAGTTTCCTGGTGGAATGTTAACCTCAGTCAAAACCAATCAAACCAACTTCATATCTGTCCAAACTCTACCAGTGCACTCTGGCATGCATGCCTTGCATGCTTGACACCTTGGCCTCGCCAAGGGATGGCCCAAGACAGGAAGTGGGGTGGTGACCACCACCCTGGAGTGCAAAAATGGTGCTCTGCATCTTGCTTCTTTCCTCCAGTCCATTTCTAGCCAAACCAAGTTGTCTCAGTATGTCTCAGAGCCTTCTTTTGACCGTTCAAACCACTCCCCATCATCAACAAACTTCCAAGCTTCCTCTGGCACGCGTGGCATCCATGCACCACGAAGCTCCAAGAGCTCCTGAGCTCTCTCTTCTCTCCCCCTCATATTTCCTATTCCCCGAGCCCTCACTGGCTTTCCCCAGATCATCCTCTCTCCCTGGAATGCCCCTGTGCCCCCAATCTCGCTCCCGTGCCCTTGTTTCCCTGCCATGGCCGAAGGAGCTCCGGCGACCTCGGCTCGAATTCAAGCACGTCGGGCGCCCCCTCCTCCTCTGAGCCGCGCCATGGGGTTCCCCTTGCATTGATGAGCGCCACCCCGCAGCTCCCCTTCCTCCTTGCTGGCCACAGTGTCGTGCCCCGTTGCTGCAGGGCGCATCCTCCATGGTAGGGGCTGGCCATGACCAGGTCCTCTCTGGGCGCGTGGAGCCTTCCCCTCCCGGCCAACGCCTCCCCCTCGGGCTCCGGGTGGCTGGGCCTCGCCGGACGCAGCGCTGGGCGCTAGCTCGAGCGGCGCCAGCGCCCCTCTACTCGTCTCTAGTCAGCTGTGACGGGAGGTTGAAGAAGGCCAGCGGGCCCGCGCGTCAGCTGGCTGATGAGGCCGCTAGGTGGGTCGCGCCACTTAAGTGGCCGCACCTCGGTGGAAGGCCGTCTCCTCGCACGGAAGGCGCACTTCGTGCAAGGCGCCTCCTGCGTGGCACGGCTGGCTAAGCCGGGCCAGTGGGCCGGCCCGAAGGCCTATCTAGTGCCCTGGGCGCAAGATAACCCCCGTGGCTAAGCTCCTTTTCTCATTTTCCTATTTTTCTTAACTTCAAAAATCCATTCAAAAATCATTCTAACTCCAAATTGTTTGACTCAAACTCTTACAGGTTCCTAAAATTCAGGGCTATACCAATAGGTGCTTCGCACATTTTTCCAGAGCAACTTTCTGTGGTGTATTTATCTAAATCCAAATCTGAGTATATTTGTTCCCACTTTGTGAAAATCTTATATGGTTCAAATCAACTCCAAACGGAGTAATTCCAATTTCCAGAGCCTTCTAATATCATGCCCTTTTTTGAAGCCTTGGTCAACATTTTTATCAGGCTTTATTCTGTTGCATTAAATAAATAGCTTCCTATTACTATTTATCTAGTATTAGAAAATCCATAGAATATTCATTTCAACTCCAAATCCAGTGAAACAACTTTTTTTGACCGGCTACTGTAGGGAAACCCCCCACAGCCTTTTTTCTTTTTATTCCCATATACAAGAGTAGTATGTACAAGAAGAGGTTAGAACGTACAAAGGGATGGGTAGCTATGGATATAAACCTCAAGGAGGAAAAAAGGAAATCCATTTAAGGAGATCATCCCTGAAACTAGCCTTAATCCTATGAGCTAACAGGGAAATGTCATGGATGAAGCCAGATCTGCATTTTCTGAACCTTGGCTGCTCCTGGTTAAACACCTTGGCATTTCTGACAGTCCAGATGTTCCAACATGCAGTGAAGACCACCTCAGCCAAAAAGGGGTTGTGGAAGTCTCTCTTAGGACCTACAGCAGCGCTCCACATGGATGGACCCTGCCATGTGATCTGCAGGTAGGTCCAAACCCTGGTGCTGAAAAGACAGTTGAAAAATAAGTGATCGCTGTCTTCTTTAACACTGGCATGGCATAGAACCAAGAGATTAGAGTCTGAAACATTCCAGTGATGCCGTTCAAGCATGTCTTGGGTGTTAAGCCTATCCATGATCATCATCCAGGCAAACATCTTGATCTTCATTGTACAGTAGCTCCTCCAGATCCAGTTTAGCAAGGGGTTTGGAGTAATAGTGCTATGAATATGAATATAGTATCTCTTGGCTGTGTAGGCCTTAGCATCCTTTCCCCATACCCATCTATCAGAGGCCGGGGGATCAATATCCATGTCTTGAAGTAGGGAGTTGACCGAAACTAGCTCCTGGTAAGCTTGATCAGAGTGGGGCAAGTGGAACATGGAGAGCCTACTTTCATCATGAAAAGCTTTAAAAACTTCCCCAGCTGTGCAGAAAAGATCAGCAACAAAGGAGAATAGCCTTTGAAATCTAGCAGCCAGAGGCCTAGTAGAGTTTCCAAGAAACCAGGAGTCAGACCAAAACAAGAAATTGTCACCCTTGTTAGGCTGAACATATGTAACTGATCTGAACTTGTCAAGCCTTTTGCAGATATCCTTCCACCAAAAATAACCACAAAGAGCAGTTCCCTGAGGTACTGTGTTATGATAGTAAGTGTTCCAGATTAAGTGAACCCATGGGATATCAGCATGATTCAGAAATTTATCAACATTCTTGAGCAGCAGGTCTTCATTCTGGATTGCCAGATTCATAATTTTTAATCCCCCTTTATTTTTGGGTCTGCACACCAGTTTCCAGGCAGCAAGAGAGGGTGCATGATCTTGCCCATTTTTCCTCCAAAGACATTGCCTCTGAATTCTTTCAAGCTGCTTCAGTTTGCCTGGTGGGATATCCAGACTGCATAGGAAAAAAATAGGAACAGATGACACTGCTGAGTTTAAATATTGCAACCTTCCCCCCTGGGCCAGGAAAGATGAACTAGCACCGAGCCTTCTTTCCATGTTGTCAACCAGTGGAATGAGATCAATGATTCTTGGTTTAGTTGTCCCAACTGGAAGGCCAAGGTATGTGATGGGCAAAGATCCCACTTTGCAGCCAATGGAGTCTGCTAGGTCTTGGAGTTGTTGTGGAGAAGTGTTGACACGCAGAAGGGCAAATTTGTGATAATTCACTTGTAGTCCAGTGGATTGGGAGAAAAGCAAGAGAATTTTCTTGAACTGTAACAATTGAGTTTCATCAGCAGGGAGGATGATAAGGGTATCATCAACATATTGGACTATAGGGAAATCCTTATCATGACAAGGGATGGGCAGCTGAATCAGTCCCTCCATCAGCAGTTGGTTAACCAAGGTGTGTAAAAAATCAACAACAATTGCAAAAAGCAGTGCCTGACCCCTTTCTTGCACATAAATTTCTTTCCAGGCACACCATTGACCAGGACAGAAGAAGAGCCAAAAGTTAGGAGCTGCTGTACCCAAAGTATCCATTTATCATTGAATCCTTTGTGTTTGAGAATCTAAAAGATGAACTCATGTTCCAGAGAATCAAATGCTTGCTCAAAATCCAGCTTGAGAATAACTATTGGTTTCTTGGATTGATGGCATTGGTGCAGGTATTCCAGAGTCCACCCAACACAATCTTGAATGGTTCTAGACTTGATAAAGCCATACTGATTCGTGTGAATACACTTCTGATCTGCAACTGCAACCTGTTGGCTATCATTTTGGACAAAAACTTGAGGCCCATCCCAGTAAGGGATACTGGTCTGTAGTCTCCCACTTGCTTAGGTGATCTCTTCTTGGGAATCAAAGTGATATAAGATGAGTTCATGTTCTCAAGTTGAGCAGTACCAGCATGAAAGGCAGCAACAAGTTGATAAAACTCAGGAGAAATATTGGAGCAGCATTTCTTAAAGAAAAGGCCATTAAAACCATCAGGTCCAGGAGCTTCGTCAACGGGCATTTCCTGAATTGTCTAGTCCATTTCAGACTTAGAAAAAGGTTGTGTGAGAACATCAAGCCCCTCCACCTTCTGAAGCAGAGATTGTAAATCAAAGGCCATGTTAATTCCAAGGGAAGTTCCCATTCTATCCTTAAAGGATGCCCAAAAGCATGCAACAATTTGATCATGGTCAGATATGATGGATCCATCATTTAGCTTGAGAGAGGCAATTGAGTTCCTCCTATATCTCAGTTGCCATGGCATGAAAGAATTTGGTGTTTTCCTCACCAACTTTAACAAATCTGATAGTGGATCTCTTTTTCCAGTATAAGAACTGAAGATGCAATAGGTGCTCCAGGTGCAACTTAATAATGCTCCTGAACTTAGCTTCAGGTCTGAAAAGGGGCCTTAATTCCTCAAGCTCATCCAAACATAACACATCTTGATTGCATCTGGAGATGAAAATTTTCAGCTGGGATAAGTTTGTCTGCCATCTTTTCAGAGCCTGCCTGAGATGTTTCGTCTTATCCATAATGACAGCAGTAATATGGGAATTCTTAGAAGGAATGACCCAGGACTGTTGGACACACTCCATGAAGCCCTCTATTTTAACCCAGTAGTTTTCAAAACGAAAGAGGTTACACTTAGGGATGGAAGTGTTGACAGTGACCACACATGGAACATGATCAGAAGTTGTCTTTGCAAGGGGGCGCACTTGTGTAAGAGGATATGAAGAGATCGAGCCGGCAGATGTGAAGAACCAGTCAAGTTGCCAAAGAAGAGGGGAATCTTGCATATTGGACCAAGTGAAAGATCTGCCCTTAATAGGTAGTTCCAGTAAGCCCAGATGACCAATAATTTCATTGAAGATGAACATATCATTTACATCAGCCCCAGGGAGGTTTCTGTTGTCAGGTGATCTAATGAAATTGAAGTCTCCAAGAAGCAATCAATTAGCCTCAGTAGGTATATGAAGATTATGTAGCCAACTAACAAAGAGATCTCTAGCTTCACCCTGACAAGGACTATAGACATTCACCAAAGTCCAGGATTCTCCAGTATAACTTGAGTGAAGGAGATGATTAATCCATAAGGTGTGCATTCCACTAACAGACCAGTAAGAATGGATGAGTTCCAGAGTGTGATAAGCCCCCCAGATGCTCCCTTGGAGGGGGAGTAAGCAAACTGATCAAAACGTTTAGGACAGAAACACTTGACTGTTCGAAAATCAATAGACTGCATTTTGGTTTCTTGCAAGCACACAACGGCAGCCAGGCTCTCATCAATCTTGTTATGAACCGCACATTGTCTATGGTCCAAATTTAGGCCACGCACAATCCAACACAACACACGCCAACTTCTCGTAGAACGACTATCCATCGGACGATATATAGAGAGCAAAAGCATGGGTATGTAATAAGCCTTGCAACCGAGGTGCAGTTAACCAAAAGATAGAGCAAACAGTAATATGACAGTACATGGAGCCAGTACAGCAACAAATTAACATAAGAAGACTAAACATCTGCAGATGATGGCATGGGATCAGCTGGATCTTCCATAAGACGATCCACAGTCAGCTTCTCAGGGGCGATGCCAAGCGTCTGCCCGACAGCCCGAATCACCGGGATAGGAGTGGCAGGAGGAATTTACGCATCAGCAGACTCCTGCGCTGAGAAGGCATTGGCTTGGCCTTGGGCTTCCTCTTCTTGGGGACATGCACCGGTAGCTCCTGCGAAACCGGTTTGTAGCCATCCCGCTTGATGGAGCCGCGAGTACATCGATGAACAGAGAAGTCGACGACAGGAGTGGCCTTCTTACGGGTCCCTTTCTTCGTTGGAGCAGGGGATTGAAAGGAGAAGGAGTCCTCTGCAGACGAAGAGGGGTTGACTGGGATTACCTCGTCCAAAGAGAGTGGGGTGCTTGCTGGCTCTGGTGGCGGCAGCTCTGGGGCAGCACTATCAAAAGCCACCGCCCAGGATCGCTTGGGGATCACAATGGGCGTCACCATTGGCATCTGCAGCTGGTGAGGGACGTGCATGGAGGTGGCAACTCCCATGAAAGCATCGAAAGTTTGGGACCAGGAGAGTACCGACGGCAGAGGAGGCCCATAAAAAACCCTGGCAGCCCCAACAAAAAGATTGTCAGACTGAACCTGCGGGGGTTTGTATGGGACGATCGCGAGAGGATTGTCGTCCTGCGCCTCATCCTCCCCTTGCACCTCTTCCTCCGGCTCAGCAGGGGGAGCCTGGGCAATAGGTGCCACATCAGCATCAGGGGCGGCAGGGTCAGCAGCCATTAACGCATCCAGGTTGGGAGTAGGGGGAGCAAGATCAGCGGCGTCCGCCTCAATGTCACCCTACGATTGTGGGTCTAAATCCACAAGCTCATGAACCGAGTCGGAAGAAGAAGGACTCGGTTGATCAATCACCATGGACTCCTGGTCTTGAGAAAGATCAGCAGGTGGTGCTTCTGGGGCTGCCTCAGGCTCCTATCCTCCTCCATCAGCAACTGCCGCCGGCTGCCCCCAACCACTGTCATCAGCAGCAGCAAGTACCACTGGTTCAGGTTCAGGTGGTGGCGGCACTGCATTCCAGCCCAAAGCAGGGTACGGGGGCAGAGCAAACAACAGATTGTCATTGACAAGTTGGCTAGGAAGTGGGTGAGGTTTGCCATTGAGGGGAATAGGATCCTCGTTGTTGGGCAGCAGCTCAGCAGGCACCGCCCCCAAGATGTAGACAGGTGCAGACCAGGACACCTTCGCCCCCCCAAGCAGCATATTCAAAGAAGCTGATGCTGCGAGGTACTAGTGGGTCATCCGGGAAAGATGCAAACACAATGGAGCGAACCAAGTAAGGATCATCGCTGACCCAATGATGGAACTCTCTGAAGGTGTTGACTACAGCCCGCAAGTCTTCAGTATTGAGGAAATCCAGAGGGACCCCCAGGAGCATCAGACACCCCTGCCGAAAACCCTCTTGTCCTCAGAAGCCAACACCTTGATCGTGCCGCAAGAAGCAAACCACAAAGTTGTGAGCAACTTCCAGCGGAACCATCTGTACCGCAGCGAAGCTCTCCGCCGCATCCCGAAGTTCAAACAGTCCCACGCCCTCGATCCATGGCTGGGCTGATCAAACATGAAGTCCCCTGTGAAGAAGAAGAGCGGCCACCTCTTGCCGTACCTGGACCAAGTTGTCTGCCGGGGGTGCAGGGTGGACATCAGCAATGGCGAAGCGCTCATGACGCCTAGTGATGGGGACAGCAGGCGTGGTGTAGGTCCGAGGCAGCCGGTCAGGACCGCCGTCGATGATGTTGTGGCCCGGCGGGAGGAAGAATTCCAGATCAAGCTCAAAGTTCGCCATTGTGGGAGGTGGCGGCGGCGTGGTAGGCGGTGTTTCGGAGAGAGTTCGAGGATGCGACGGCGATGAGACAGGGAGGAACTATGCTGCAGGCGTTGCGGTTTCGCGAAGAGTATCGGCAGTTCCCGAGATTTCAGCGACAGGGGAGGTGGTGGGTCTCTTACAGTTCCAAGTAAGACAATTATTACGCATAAAAGAGGGTCCTCTAGATCGTGCGTGACCCACAGTTCTGTCAGCGTATCGAGGCGAAGCCGTGCAGCTGGCAGCTAGATGTCCCCGAGCGTTGCAAATAGAGCAAGAAAAGATTTCTTCAACCATGCCATTAATAAATTCATCAAAGGCGAGATGGGCTTCTTGTGAGGAGGGAATATCCATCCTAGTATGGGGTTCGGGCCAAGGTAAGGAGGTAACCTTAGAAGGCTCATTAATGAGCATAGAAATCGGCCTAGAATCCAAACTCTCCACCGGAAATTGATTCTCATAATTCGAAACACCATGAATCTCGGCGGGATCAGCTGCAGCTCCGTGTTGCACGGAAGAATTTCCGTTACAGCTAGCAATTTGAAAATTAGGTCCGGGAGATCCGGAGGGTGATTCTTGGCGAGAAACAGTACCGAACGTAATATGCGGCGTGGCCGTTGTCCACCGGAGTTCCGCCGGCGGTGGCGTAGAAATGATGACACGTTCAGGAGAAGGCACTGTATAACCAGCTTGCTCAAGCGTGAGAACCTCTTCATGGGAAACAGGACATCTATAACCCTTGCAAACCTCATATTTCTGGAGGGACGCGAATGTGAGCTTCTTACGAACGAATAATCCAGTTTGAAGAGAAGATTTTAGAGGTCTGGAATGCATTGCCATCAGACCTAGTGAGGCTCTCCTCTTGGATGGACTCACAATAATCCATTTAGCAGCACATTGTTTCTTCCATAGGGAGAATTCCCGACGCCAATTCGGACCACCATGGCCCCATAGATGGAAGAAGCACTTAAAATTTGAGCATTTGTATGAACGTAAGTCCAGAATATGAAAACCAACTTGCATGCAGGACACTTTGAAGGAGAAAACCGAATCATGTAACTTGAGAGACGCTAAACTCAATGGCAGAGCCCCAATCCCAGATTCCAGAGCTGCGGCGACCGTGTCCTCAGAGAGACGGAACACATGACAACCAAAGGAAACCACCATGATGAAGGAGCGGCGGTGCTTCATAGGATGCATCGTAACACCAGAATGACGATAAACCTTATCGGCGAAGGCCAAACCATGAGAAAAATCCAGATACAACGTAGAACCACCCATGCAAGCCATGAACGACCACGTGAGGGGGGTTGGGAGGGTTCATCTGAGCAGAAGAGCGGCGAGGAGGCAGGATACGCCGGCTAGAGCACCAGATCGCCATGGAGTCACCAAGGTGGGAGGTGGGAGGTGGGAGTCACCATCAGTTATTTCCCAGTGAAACAACTTCCTAATTAATTCTACAATTATTCTTTATTAAATGAGTGCCTCCACTCATTTTTATCATAATATTTTCTGTGGGCTTCATAAAGGATCCCCTATTCCTCTTGTCATCCGTTCAAAAATCCTTGATGATTCAAATCCCCTATGGCAAGCTTCAGGTATTTTTCTTATGACCAGAGAGGTCCAAGAAAAATTTAACTTCTATTATGTAGCACTTTTATTTTTGCCTGTTGTGTGGCTTACTATGGTTGTTTCCGACGATAGTTGACAGGTAGACAGAGTACTCGGAGTTGGAGCTGAAGACCTCGAAGACCCCGAGGACTTATGTGAGGAAAGGCAAGCAGCCCTTTGACCATGACTGAGCATATGTTATATTGCGTATTAGAATAGCAATATTTTCGTTGCATGTGATCATAAGTGTCGGTAAGTCATTGATGTGATGTTACCGATGGCTCCTCCGAAGCAAATGCATTAAGTTTGATCCTACCACCTATGAGGGTCATGCTAGTATCATGTTGACAAGTATGGCTTATGGGGCCCTCGAGTATCTTTTTGCGTTGATTCTGGCTACCAAAATTCATATACATTCCAAAAATATATACGTAAATATTTATTGTGTTTGGACTTTGTTTTATATGGAATTTCTGCGATATAAAAAACACACAAAAAATAGGAACCAACACTGGGCACTAGGTCAGTAGGTTACTGCTCAAAAATAATTTAAATAGGTAAATAATTACTCAAAAATTATACTATAATGATAATAAAATTGTCGGCAATGCTAGGTCGACACCTATGGGGATCAACGTGATACCCTTGAGATCGTAGGGAGGTGAAAGATAACCGTCTTCTTGGCCAATCTCCCAAAAGTCTAACCCCTTCTGAATGATCTAAGGGCCTCCTTTTATAGGCAAAGGGGTCCGCTACAGTGCTCGATGGTAGGTTCACGAGATGTTACAGTGAACCTAGAGAGGTGCTTATCCATCTACCGCTGTTAGGTGCATTAAATACATGTCTTGTCCTTGTCAGTTAAGTGCTACTGAAGACATGTGTCCAGGAGTTCCTACACCTGGACGCCCCGCTGGCGCATGCGGAATGCGTTGGAACTCGTGGGGCGGTGGCACTGTGTCAAGGGAGGTCGCCCTCTAGTGCCTTGCCACGTCATCCCGGCAAGGGTGCTTGTCGGGGCCTTGGTGCTTCTGTTGGAAATATGCCCTAGAGGCAATGATAAAATAATAATTACTATATTTCCTGTTTCAAGATAATCGTTTATTATCCATGCTATAATTGTATTGAATGAAAGCATAGATACACATGTGGATATATAGACAAAACAATGTCCTAGTAAGCCTCTAGTTGACTAGCCAGTTGATCAAGGATGGTTAAGATTTTCTGACCATATGCAAGTGTTGCCACTTGATAACTCGAGCACATCATTAGGAGAATGATGTGATGGACAAGACACAAACTATGAACGTAGCATGTGATCGTGTCATTTTGTTGCTATTGTTTTCTGCGTGTCAAGTATTCATTACTATGACCATGAGATCATATAACTCACTCACACCGGAGGAATACCTTGTGTGTATCAAATGGCACAACGTTACTAGGTGACCATTAAGGTGCTCTACAGGTATCTCCGAAGGTGTCCGTTTAGTTAGCATGGATCAAGACTGGGATTTATCACTCCATGTGACAGAGAGGTATCTCGGGGCCCAATCGGTAATACAACATCATAAATAAGCCTTGCAAGAAATGTGACTGAAGTGTTAGTCACGGGATCTTGTATTACAGAACGAGGAAAGAGATTTGCCGGTAACGTGATTGAAATAAGTATAGAGATACTGACGATCAAATCTCGGGCAAGTAACATACCGAAGGACAAAGAGAATGTTATACGGGATTATATGAATCCTTGGTACGGAGGTTCAACCAATAAGATCTTCGTAGAATATGTACGGTCCAATATGGACATCGAGGTCCCGCTATTGGATATTGGCCGGGGAGTGTCTCATGTCATGTCTGCATAGTTCTCGAACCCGCAGGGTCTGCACACTTAAGGTTCGGTGACGTTTCGGTATAATTGAGTTATAAGTGTTGGTGACCGAGGTTATTTGGAGTCCCGTATGAGAAGACGGACATCACGAGGGTTTACGGAATGGTCCGGAAACGAATAAAGATATATAGGATGGTTTCATTTGGTCTCCGGAAAGATTTCGGGCATTACCGGTAGTGTACCGGGAGTGACGAATGGGTTTCAGGTTTTCACCGAGAGCGGCCCACCCACCCGGGGGTAAGCCCAATAGTCCAAGGGTGGCGCACCAGCCCTCAGTGGGCTGGTGAGGCCAGCCCATGTGGGCTATGGCCCTAGGAAAGGAAAACCAAAGAAAAAAAAGAGGGAGGTGGGAAGGAAGAGGAGGACTCCTTCCCCAAACCGAATTGGAGTTGGAGTCCTCCTCCTCCTTTCGGTCGGGGCCCTTGGGGGGATCTCTTGAGCCCCAAGGCTAGCCCCTCCCCTCCTCCTATATATACTAGAGGTTTTATGGTTTTTGAGACACAACTTTGCCTTGTGTAATTCAAACCTCTACTTCGTAGTTCTTCCTCTAGATCGGGTTTCTACGGAGCTCGGGCGGAGCCCTGTAGGAATAGATCATCACCATCACCGGTGCTATGATGCTGCCGGAGTACTCATATTCTTACCCGTCTCTCTTGCTGGATCAAGAAGGCGGAGATCGTCATCGAGTTGTACGTGTGCTGAATGCAGAGGTGCTGTCCGTTCGGTGCTAGATCGGAACGTATCATGGGACGACGGTGATTTGAATCACGAAGTTGTACCACTACATAAACCGCGTTTCTTTACGCTTCCCTCTTAGCGATCTACAAGGGTATGTGGATCCGATCTCCCTCTCGTAGATGAACATCACCATGATAGGTCTTCGTGTGCGTAGGAAATTTTTTGTTTCCCATGCAACGTTCCCTATAGTGGTATGAGAGCTAGGTTCATGCATAGAAGTAATCTCGAGTAGAACACAACAGTTTTTGTGCGCGTTGATGTTTGATTTTCTGCCCTCCTTAGTCTTTTATTGATTCGGCGGTATTGTTGGATTGAAGCGGCCCGGACCAACATTACTTGTACGCTTACGAGAGACCGGTTTCATCGACCAACATGCAACTCGTTGCATAAAGATGACTGGCGGGTGTCGGTTTCTTCAACTTTAGTTGAATTGGATTTGACCGAGGCGGTCCTCGGAGAGAGGTTAAATAGCAATTTTCACATCTCCATTGTGGTTTTTGCGTAAGTACGGTGCGATCATGCTAGATACCCATAGCAGCCACGTAAAACATGCAACAACAAATTAGAGGACGTCTAACTTGTTATTGCAGGGTATGCTTGTGATGTAATATGGCCAAAGACATGATGTGATATATTGGATGTATGAGATGATCATGTTGTAATAGTTAATATCGACTTGCACGTCGATGCTACGACAACCGCAGGAGCCATAGGGTTGTCTTTAAACTAACGTTTGTGTTTGCATATGAGTTTACTATATTGCTAGGTTGTAGCTTTAGTAGTAATATCATAGATAGCATGACAACCTCGATGGCGGCACGATGATGGAGATCATGATGATGGCGATCATGGTGTGGCGTCGGTGACGACGCAGATCATGCCGGTGCTTTGGTGATAGAGATCAAGAAGCACAAGATCATGGCCATATCATGTCACTTATGAATTGCATGTGATGTTAATCATTTTATGCACCTTATCTTGATTAGAACGACGATATCATTATAAGGTGATCCCACACTAAAATTTGAATACCAAATTGTGTTCTCCCCCACTGTGCACCGTTGCAACAATTCATCGTTTCGAGACACCACGTGATGATCGTGTGTGATAGACTCAACGTTCACATACAACGGGTGCAAAACAGTTGCACACGCGGAACACTTGGGTTAAACTTGACGAGCCTAGCATGTGCACACATGGCGTGAAGACACGAGAGACCGAAAGGTCGAGCATGAATCGTATAGTTGATATGATTAGCATAGAGATGTTTATCACTGAAACTACACTCAACTCACGTCATGATCGGATTTGAGTTAGTGAATTTGGATCATGCCACACTGAAGTAACTAGAGGGATGTCTATTTGAGTGGGAGTTTATTGGTAATTTGATTAGTTAAACTCTAATTGTCTTGAACATAGTCTAGGTCCACTTTGCAATAATTTATGTTGTAGATCAATGGCTCAGAAAGTAGCGACCCTAAATTTTAATACGTTCCTAGATAAAGCTCAGCTGAAAGATGATGGTAGCAACTTTGTAGACTGGGCTCGTAATCTTAGGCTCATCCTACAAGCTGGGAAAACGAATTATGTCCTTGATGCTGCGCTAGGAGATGAACCACCTGCTACGTCTGACCAAGATGTTTTGAACGTTTGGCAATCACGTAAGGAGGACTACTTAGTAGTTCAATGTGCAGTCTTGTATGGGTTGGAACCGGGACATCAACGACGCCTCGAACGTCATGGAGCATATGAGATGTTCCAGGAGTTGAAGTTTATCTTTCAGAAGAACGCCCGGATCGAGAGGTATGAGACCTCCAATAAATTCTATGCTTGCAAGATGGAGGAGAATTCGTTTGTCAGTGAACATGTGCTCAAAATGTCTAGGTACTCAAACTGTCTAGCTGAGCTGGGGATTGAACTCCCACAAGAAGCTATCACTAACAGAATTCTTGAATCACTGCCACCTAGATACAAGAGCTTTGTGTTGAACTATAACATGCAAGGGATGAACAAGTCAGTTGACGAGTTATTCGCGATGCTGAAAGTCGCAGAGTCAGAACTCCGGAAAGAGCATCATGTGTTCATGGTCAATAAGACCACTGGTTTCAAGAGAAACAATAAAGTCAAGAAGGGTAGCTCCAAGAAGAGCGGAAAACTGTTGCCAATCTGACAAGGAAACCCAAGGCTGGACCTAAGCCAGAAACGAAGTGCTATTATTGCAAGGGGATGGGTCACTCGAAGCGCAACTTCCCCAAGTATTTGGCTGATAAGAAGTCGGCCAACGCCAAACCAGGTATATGTGATATACATGTTATTGATGTGTACCTATCCAAGTCTCGTAGTAGTGCCTGGGTATTTGATACGGGTTCTGTTGCTCATATTTGCAACTCGAAGCAGGGACTATGGAATAAACGAAGGCTAGGGAAGGATGAAGTGGCGTGGGAAATGGTTCCAAGGTTGATGCAATCGCCGTCGGCACAGTCTCACTTCCGTTACCATCTGGATTAGTTGTGAACTTAAATAATTGTTATTTAGTGCCTGCGTTAAGCATGAACATTACATCTGGATCTTGTTTATTGCGAGACGGTTACTCATTTAAGTCAGAGAATAATGGTTTTCCTATTTTTATGAGTAATATCTTTTATGGTCATGCACCCAAGTGAGAGGTTTGTTCATATTGAATCTTGATTGTGATGACACACATATACATAACATCGAGACCAAAAGATGTAGAGTTAACAATGATAGTGACACCTTTTTGTGGCACTGCCTCTTAGGTCATATTGGTGTAAAGCGCATGAAGAAACTCCATGCTGATGGGATTTTGGAGTCACTTCATTTCGAATCACTTCACACATGCGAACCATGCCTCATGGTCAAGATGACTAAGACTCCGTTCTCCGGAACTATGGAGCGTGCAAGTGACTTATTGGAAATCATACATACTGATGTGTGCGGTCCAATGAGTGTGGAGGCGCGCGGCAGACATCGTTATTTTCTCACCTTCACTGATGATTTGAGTAGGTATGGATATATCTACTTTATGAAGCACAAGTCTAAAATGTTTGAAAAGTTCAATCAATTTCAGAGTGAAGTTGAAAATCATCGTAACAAGAAGATCAAGTTCCTACGATCTGATCGAGGGGGCGAATATCTAAGTTTCGAGTTTGGTGCTCACTTAAGACAATGTGGAATCGATTCACAGTTGACACCGCCTGGAACACCATAGCGTAATGGTGTATCCGAACGTCGTAATCGTACTTTGTTAGATATGGTGCGATCTATGATGTCTCTTACCGATTTGCCATTATCATTTTGGGGTCATGCGTTGGAGACAACTGCATTCACTTTAAATAGGGCACCATCAAAATCCGTTGAGACGACACCAGATGAGCTATGGCATGGCAAGAGGCCAAAGTTGTCGTTTCCTAAATTTTGGGGATGCGATGCTTATGTCAAAAAGCTTCGGCCCGAAAAGCTAGAACCCAAAGCGGAAAAGTACGTCTTCATAGGTTACCCAAAAGAGACAATTGGGTACACCTTCTATCTCAGATCCGAGGACAAAGTATTTGTTGCTAAGAAAGGAGCTTTTCTTAAGAAGTAGTTTCTCTCGAAAGAATTGAGTGGGAGGAAGATAGAACTTGCTGAGGTTATAGAACCTGTCCTCCCTCTGGATGGTGGCGCAGGGCAGATACAAATCTCTGTCAAGGAAACACCGGTTGAGAGGAAGCTAATGATGATGATCATGAAGCTTCGGATCAAGTTATTGTCGGACCTCGCAGGTCGACAAGATCACGTACTGCTCCCGAGTGGTACAGGAATCCTGTCTTATCTATCATGTTGTTAGACAACAATGAATGTGCGAATTATGAAGTAGCAATGGTGGGCCCGGATTCCAACAAATGGTTAGAGGCCATGAAGTCCGACATAGGATCTATATATGAACACAAAGTGTGGACTTTCGAAGTATTACCTGAAGGTCTCAAGGCTATTCAGAACAAATGGATCTTTAAGAAGAAGACAGACGCGGACGGTAATGTCACCATTTATAAAGTTCGACTTGTGGCAAAGGGTTTTTCACAAGTTCAAGGAGTTGAATACGATGAGACTTTCTCACCGGTAGCGATGCTTAAGTCTGTCTGCATCATGTTAGCAATAGATGCATTTTTCGATTATGAAATCTCGGAGATGGATGTCAAAATGGCGTTCCTTAATGGTTTTCTTAAGGAAGAGTTGTATATGATGCAACCCGAAGGTTTTGTCGATCCAAAGAATGCTAACAAAGTATGCAAGCTCCAACGATCCATTTATGGACGGGTGCAAGCATCCCGGAGTTGGAATAAGCGCTTTGATGAGGTGATCAAATCATTTGGGTTTATACAAGTTGTTGGAGAATCTTCTATTTAAAAGAAAATGAGTGGGAGCTCTGTAGCGTTTCTAATATTATATGTGGATGACATATTGCTGATTGGAAACAATGTCGAGTTTTTAGAGAGCGTAAAAGATTACTTGAACAAATATTTTTCAATGAAATACCTAGGAGAAGCTGCTTACATATTAGGTATTAAGATCTATAGGGATAGATTGAGGCGCCTAATAGGACATTCACAAAGCACATACCTTGATAAAGTTTTGAAGAAGTTAAAGATGGAACAGTCCAAGAAGGGGTTCTTGCCAGTGTTACAAGGTATAAAGTTGAGTAGGACTCAGTGTCCAGTAACCGCGGAAGATAGAGAAAAGATGAGTATCGTCCCCTATGCTTCAACCATAGGGTCTATCATGTATGCAATGTTATGCACAAGACTGGACGTCAGCGTGGCCATAAGTATGGCAGGCAGGTTTCAAAGTAATCCAAGAGTGGATCACTGGACGGCGGTCAAGAATATTCTGAAGTTCCTGAAAAGGACTACGGAAATGTTTCTCGTCTATGGAGGTGACGAATAGCTTGTCGTAAAGGGTTACGTCGATGCAAGCTTTGACACTGATCCGGATGACTCTAAGTCTCAAACCAGATACATATTTATTCTTAATGGGAGTGCGGTAAGCTAGTGCAGTTCCAAGCAAAGGGTCGTAGCAGATTATACATGTGAAGCGGAGTACATGGCTACCTCGGAGGTAGCTAATGAGGGTCTCTATATGAAGTAGTTCATGACGGATCTTGGAGTTGTGCCGAGCACACTGAATCCAATAACTGTGTTATGTGAGAACACTGGTGCCATTGATTTAGCACAGGAACCAAGGTTTCACAAGAAGATCAGACACATCAAACGACGCTTCAACCTCATCCTCGACTACGTCGAAGGAGAGGACGTAAATATTTTCCAAGTGCACACGGATCTGAATGTTGCATATCCGCTGACTAAACCTCTTCCACGAACGAAGCATGATCAACACCAGAACTGTATGGGTGTTAGATTCATTCCAATGTAAATCGTATAGCGATGTGAGACTGGATTATTGACTCTAGTGCAAGTGGGAGACTATTGGAAATATGCCCTAGAGGCAATGATAAAATAGTTAATATTATATTTCCTCTTTGAAGATAATCGTTTATTATCCATGCTATAATTGTATTGAATGAAAGCATAGATACATGTGTGGATATATAGACAAAATAATGTCCATAGTAAGCCTCTAGTTGACTAGCCAGTTGATAAAGGATGGTTAAGGTTTTCTGACCATATGCAAGTGTTGTCACTTGATAAGTGGATCATATCGTTAGGAGAATGATGTGATGGACAAGACACAAACTATGAACGTAGCATGTGATCGTGTCATTTTGTTGCTATCTCGGGGCCCACTTGGTAATACAACATCACAAAAAAGTCTTGCAAGAAATGTGACTCAAGTGTTACTCACGAAATCTTGTATTACAGAACGAGTAAAGATACTTGTCGGTAACGTGATTGAAATAAGTATAGAGATAGTGACGATCAAATCTCGGGCAAGTAACATACCGAAGGACAAAGGGAATGTTATACGGGATTATATGAATCCTTGCCACAGAGGTTCAACCGATAAGATCTTCATAGAATATGTAGGGTCCAATATGGACATCCAGGTCCCGCTATTGGATATTAGGTGGGGAGTGTCTCAGGTCATGTCTGCATAGTTCTCGAACCCACAGGGTCCGCACACTTAAGGTTTGGTGACGTTTCGGTATAGTTTAGTTATAGGTGTTGGTGACCGAAGGTTGTTACAAGTCCCGGATGAGACCACGGATGTCACGAGAGTTTCTTGAATGGTCCGGAAATGAAGTTTGATATATAGGATAGTTTGATTTGGTCTCCGGAAAGATTTCGGGCATTACCGACAGTATATTGGGAGTGACGAATGGGTTCCGTGTTTTCACCGGGAGGGCCCCACCCACCCATGAGTGAGCCCAATAGTCTAAGG
Source organism: Hordeum vulgare subsp. vulgare (assembly GCF_904849725.1). Lineage (NCBI taxonomy): Eukaryota > Viridiplantae > Streptophyta > Magnoliopsida > Poales > Poaceae > Hordeum > Hordeum vulgare. Next base: position 132,636,082 of record NC_058522.1, on the reverse strand, counting down.
GTGTACCAGCCCTTAGTGGGCTAGTCAGGCCAACACAAGTGGGATATGGCGCTAGGAAGGAAAACCAAAGAAAAAATAGAGGGAGGTGGGAAGGAAGAGGAGGACTCCTCCTTCCCCAAACCGAATTGGATTTGGAATCCTCCTCCTCCTTTCGGCCGGCACCCTTGGGGCTCTCTTGAGCCCCAAGCCTAGCCCCTCCCCTCCTCCTATATATACTAGTGATTTTAGGGGTTCTGAGACACAACTTTGCCACATGCAACTAAAACCCCTACTTCGTAGTTCTTCCTGTAGATTGGTTTCGTGCGGAGCTCGGGCGGAGCCCTGCAAGAATAGATCATCACCATCACCGGCGCGCCGTCACGCTACCGGAGAACTCATATACTTCCCCGTCTCTCTTGCTAGATCAAGAAGGCGGAGAACGTCATCGAGCTGTACGTGTGCTGAACGCGGAGGTGTTGTCTGTTCGGCGCTAGATCCGAACGGATCGTGGGACGACAGTGATTTGAATCATGAAGTTGTACCACTACATCAACCGCGTTTTTAATGCTTCCCGCTTAGCGATCTACAAGGGCATGTGGATCCGATATCCCTCTCGTATATGAACATCGCCATGATAGGTCTTCGGGTGCGTAGGAAATTTTTTGTTTCCCATGCAACGTTCCCTAGAGTGCTTTGTCCCGGCAAGGAAGCTTGCGTGGGGCTTCAGCTGTCTTCCCGGCGAGGGAGGCTCGCCGGGGTCTTGTGCTTCGTGCGCTCATCACGTCCATCAAACGGATGTGGCCTTGGGCGTCTTCCCAGCAAGGCAGGCTTGCCGTGCCCTTGGATATGTTGGGGGCAAACCTTGTCTGGACTATGCCACGCCCTGCCGTTAGGGGCTCTTCGCGCCCGTGCACAAGTCCGGGGCACTAGAAACCCCAGTCTTTAGTGCACACACAGGAGCCCCCGGGCCTGGGCCGCGCCCAAAGAGGTGCACGGGCCTTTGTGGCTGGATCTGCTAGCGGTTGCCTTTCCCGATGCGGAGTGGGGAGTTGTGCGCTCAGTGACCAAGGCGGCCGCGAGCGTGGGGAACCGTTGGTGGAGCAAGCAAAGGATCGGCCCGTGTCCCTATAAGAAGGGGAAATAAGAGCTCTCCTAGCCCACTATTCCCGGTCCTTTTCTGATCTCAACGCCGCCGCCATTGCCCTTTCGGGCTCCATCGCCTGGGTCCCAAGGACTGGAACCAAGGAGGCGTACCTGGGAGGTACCCTTCGCGATGAGTGGGACGACTGGCGGGGGAAGTGGTGTTGGATTCGTCAGGAGGGATATCCGCCCTGTTGTGAGCCCAAGACCTCCAAGATTGGGTCCCGGGGTGTAACACCCCAGATGTAATCCTTGCCATATTGGGATCCTTCCTTCTTTGGAATCATGTTTTGAATGTCATAAAGTCATCATTTCATGTGGTCATTTCATGTCATCATCTTTGCATCATGCCATCATCCATTTCATTTGTTTTGCTTTCACTCTGGTGTTGCTAGTTGTTTCATTCTTGTTGGTTTGCTAGCTTGCTTGTGGTGGTGTGTGATGATGTGGGGGTTACCAAACTATGCGTCAAACAACATTGCTTTCAATCTAAGTTAACAAGCTTCTCCCCCTTTTGCATTTCAAAACTTGTGTGTCAAGCTTTGAGTGAACCTGTTTTAAAAATGTTATATTTTCACAGAATCAACTTGTGGTTGAGGGGGTATTGTCTTGTGGGTTTTAAGCTTTAAATCAATTGGAGTTTTTAATAAAATAGCATACTAAATTCCTGGTTATGATTATAAATTAATTGTTCTAAAAATATTATTTATATTTTTTTAAATAGGGCATAATTCCCTTATGCCCTATGTATTTTTATTTTACTTTTCAAACCCCTGTGTGACTATGGGCACTTTGGTTTGTGTGTTGTTTATTTTAAAAGAGGAAAACCCCCCTTTTGTTTTTTTCTTGCAGGGCGCTAGATAGAGTAGTGGGCCAGCTCTCCTCTTCCCTAGGGCTCGCCTCCTTTTCCCCCGCGTGGAGCCTGCTCCCCTTTCCTTTCTTCCCCCTGACGCCATCGCTTTTCCCTTCTTTCCGTCAGTAGAGCGACAGAGAGAGTGTAGTGCCGTCGACGCCGTGAATACACGGAAGGCAAGGGCTATAAAGCCTCGGCGTGCGTTCCCCTCCTCCTAGGGTTCCTCCCCTTCCTTCTCCTCCGCCGCCAGCACCTTCTCCTCCCTCCTTCTTCCCCTCTTCAGGTAGGATTCAGAGAGAGAGAGAAACAGGTTCAGGTTCAGAGTTCACGGGAGCCCCGCCGTTGCCGTCGTCCCTCCCCTCATCGCCGGTGCTTCCCCGTGAAGGCCTAGAGCACAGGGAGGATGCTGGATCCTCCCTCGATCCATTCCCGACGCTAGGAGGGTGGATCCCCTCCTCTGTCGACCCCTCCTCGCCGTCATCGTCTCGGTCGGAGGAGAGCAGGTCGTCGCTGTCACCTCGCCTCTTCTTCCTCTTCTCGGCAGCGGTTGTACAGCCGCGTCGAGCCGCAGTCATAGGGTCCCTCCGCGTGGGTTAGCCACGAGAATGGGTTCCCCATTTCTCCCGCATCCCGCGCCGTAGACGCCGTTTAGTTTAGATCGCCGAAGCGTCGCCGGAGAACCTCCTCTGTTCTGGCTGTCGTGTGTGTGTGCAGTAGGAGCAGAGGGGGCTTCTGAAAAGAGCATCTCACCCCTCTCTGTTAAGATTCGAACGAGTAGTGTAGTGGTATGGGTGTGTTGTCGCATCGGGCAGGTCTGGGGTTCGAGACCCAGCGCCCCCCTTTTAATCTGGGGTTTTCTTTTGCTGTCATTTTTCTGGCAGAGACTGCCTAAGAGGGTTTACCACTCTGATAGTGCAGCTACACCGCGGTAGCCCAGTGGTGCATGTGTGGAGTAGTGGTGCAAGGGGTGTAGGTTCGAAACCCAAGGCCTCCCCATTTATGTTTTTCCTTGTATTATTTTTCCTTTCCTTTTCTTTTGCTGCAAGTAATGTTGTTTTGTTCTTTTAAAGAAAACCAAGGTGCGTGTTTTATTTCTTTTGAGGCCTAGTGTGGATGTGAGTGTATGTGTGTGCACATGAGTGCATATGCATGTGTATGCGAGTGTATCTGTGTGCACATGAGTGCATATGCATGTGTATGAGAGTGTATGTGTGTGCACATGAGTGCATGTGCATCTGTATGTGAGTGTGTGTGCATAGATGCAAATGCACTTCTGCAAGAGGGCCTAGCTCCTCCTATTGCACCTATTCATGTTGTGTATGTGTGTATGTGGACTTGAGTGTGTGTGAGCACATGTATGTGTGTGTGTGTGCTCATGTAGGTGTATGTGTGTGCATGGGTGCATATGCACTTGTGCATGAGGGGTTCTTTCCACTATGAAGTGGTGTTGTTGTGAATATTTATGATGTGTGTGCATGTGTAGGTGTAGATGATGCAATATGTGTTAGTTTACATGTGATGTTATTCATTTATAGCTTACTGGATCCTAGGTGATATTTTGCGAGCTAGTTTTGTGCCATGATGTTACATGCAAATACCCATGTATTATATATGATTTTGGGGTAGAATCATCCGAGGAATCCATTGGTGCAATGAGATTTCACTTTATAGCTACTTCATAAAACTGTTTTTTTGTCATGATGCCATGTTTAGTGCTTTGTATTAGGTGGTGCCTTGACCCTTTGAGGATTAATCCTTGATGTAGTGGTAGTGGGTGAACCCCTCTACAACATGGGGTCCTTTTTTATTTCTTAGGAATTTGTATGCACCTATTGTGCCCTGTCAAAGTTGACACTTGGCTGAAACTGATAGATTTGTGAAACCTTCTGATTTTCACTAAGTTTGGGAATCTGATGTTATTTTCTTCCCCTCTTGTCTTGGATGAATTAGCTCCTGTGTTGGGAATCAGCCCATGCAACAAACTAAAGTTTGTGAGCTTTTATGTTTGTCTAGCTCCTTGTTAAATTTCGTGCTTATTCACTTCCTGTATATATCATTTTGGAGGCTCCCAAAATGCTTCGGAGCATAAGCAGCTAGTGAAAATATGGGATTTTCACTGTCCCAGAATCTGTGATATTTTGTCCAAGTTAGTGCCTATAGATCTACTCATAGCTGATTCCTTTGCTTTAGCTTCTTGCACAGGGTTGTAGAGATTTTGGATGGCTTTTGCCTCATGTATTGTTTGAATCCTTTAGATGACTGTAGCCACTTTAAATATTGTAAACTAACTGCTATGTTGCTGTTGAAAACACACTGTATGTTTATGATTATTTGAAGCTTGTGTGGGCATTGTTGATGGTGTGGTGTGTTCCCATGCACCACCCCACTTATATTTTGTTGCTTGATCATGTGGCAACCTGGTTACACCAGGGGAGTGCCATTGGAGTGTGTTTGTGGCTGCTTTGAACCGTAGGTCTCCATAACTTGTTTTGTAGTTTCTGGTTGATCTGTGACTCCGTTCTCTACATTCTTTATATGTTTTTGCATCATTTTCTCGTGATGCACATGTTCATGACATATTCATGCATGCCAAGATCTCTTAATATGAGGTTCTGTCCAGAATTCAATTAACTCAACTAATGCATATGAAAGTGACTAGAATAGTGATGCATGCTTCCTTCTTCACACATGCATCATATTGCTTCTTGCATTATCTTGTGTTTGTGTTCATTGGATGTTATCTTATCTTGGGTAGCATCAGTATCGGAGAGCGAGTACGTGGATTCTGGAGAGTACGTGCAGGAAGATCAAGAGCAGTTCCAAGCTGAAGACATCACAGGCAAGATGACCGTGACCTTGATACCGTATCCAGCTTTGTTATTCTTAGAATCACGTTTCCTTCGATACATGCTCGCTACATACCACTTGATATAAATGCCACCTGTCTTTGCCATGAACCCCAAACACCTCCCTCTCCTAGCTAATGTTGTTCGGCTAAATAGGCTTGCTAAACCTCTAATGTGTAGCTTTGCTAGTTGCAGGTGCCAGCTGTCTCATGTGATAACATGAGTATATTGATATCCTTATGCTTAAACTGCTATTAAATTAATGCACCTATATACTTGGTAAATAACGGAAGGCCTGGCCTTTTGCCGGGTGATTTGTTCCGTTGTTGTCGCCCTAGTTTTGGCTACCAGTGTTTGATTCCATAACTGATCGCTCCTAACACGTTCGGGGTGGTCATGGGGACGCCCTTCATAAATCGTGTAGTGTTTAGGCTAGTCTGACAGGACCCAACATTGGTTTTAATTCGCTAATCACCTAATAATAATTTGCATAGGGAATAGCTACCCCAAGGAATTAATCAACAACCCAGGCCAGTGCTCCTCATGAGTGTTGGTCCAAACTAGAGTCGTGTGTGGGGCCAACCCGGGGCAACTCGGGAGATTTCTATCAGTCCACTGTACGCTGCGCTCATCCGACTGTGTCCTGAGAACGAGATACACGGCTCCTATCGGGTTCGTTGACACGTCGGGAGGTCTTGCCAGATTTGTCTTACCTTAGCGATATATCTTGCGTATAGGGATTCCGGTGAAACTTTGGGTCTCCTCAAAGTTGAGGTTTTCCTCTAAGGAATCCGACGAGATTACGAGTTTCGTGATAGAGCATTACTTTGCGGCCCGTGGCAGTTTCTGATGGACTAGTTGGAGCACCCCTGCAGGGTTTAATCTTTCGGAAAGCCTTGCCCGCGGTTATGTGGCAAATGTGTATATTTTGTTAACATCCGGTTCTAGACAACTTGAATAAACTCTAATAAAACTGCCAACTGTGTGCGTAACCGTGATCGTCTCCTTCGGAGATCGCTCTTCGATCGAGAACACGATGGGGTTATGATTGACGTAGGTAGGTGTTCAGGATCACTTAGTGATCAATCTAGTCTTCGATCGCTTGCATAGTCCACCATATAATTACTCTGATCATCGTAAGTTAGCTACCATATATGCTTAGGTTGCTGCAAACCCATACACTAAACCTTTCTCACCTAATAACTTGCCTAGATTCGTTACCAAGGTCATTAGATTGCTGAGTCCCCGTGGCTCACAGATTCCTACAAACCCCAACAGGTACAGGTACGCACGACGCAGGAGATCCTGAAGACAACGAGCTGAAGTGGGAGTTCGAGGAGGACTCTGGCCGTTTGTATGTGAACTATCCGGAAGATTGCGGTCGTGGTCGTGATCATGGGCCAACATGCGGGATGTCTTAGTTTATTTGTTTTCTATTTAAGTATGTAGCTGGACCGTGTGCAACTCTGAATAATGTGTGTCTGTAAGCTATATGCTATATTCTTAACAGATGGCAAGTGTACGCCCTACTTGTTAATCTTTTAATTATGCATTGTGATGATTATCCCGTTTGCGAAATGCATAGATGCGCCCCTTTCCCCTTTTGAGGCCTCGCCCCCAAATAAGGAAAGGGTCACATCTTAGTCATTACACAGGGAGAGGGTTGGAGTGATCCGTCCCCTGATGACGATAAGCTGACCATCGCCACCACCAGGATCCTGCGTCTCAGGGCCGCAGGGTTGACGATGGAGATGGTGGCTGCTGACTTCATCCGCAGGTGGATCACCCACCTCCAGCAAAGGGGAGGGAGGCCGGCTTCGGCCTTCGTGAATGCACCGGATGTCATGCGGCTGCGACCGGGGGTGGACAACAATCTGACGGCCATGGAGCTCGAGTACTTCTACCAGAAGCAGTTCAGTTATGAGCTGAAGATCCGGCTGCCGCAGAGGGTCCTCCCATTGTGCAACAGCTCGGCCCTAAGCAACCTCAAGGCGATGATGCCGGATTGCGATGCCGACGGTGTGGTCGCGACCTGGCTGGAGCCCACGGCAAAGGTGGTCTCGTCCTTCTTCGACGGATTGTCGGAGGTCCCCATCCAGGAAGAAAAAGACCTCGTCCATGATACCACCACCGCGGAGGAGGCGCACATCGCCCGCCGGATGGAGGAGCATACCCTCGCCCTTGGGGCTGAGCGCGCGGGCTCCCATGGCAGGGAAGCGACTCGCAGAGAAGCGCCACCACAAGCGAAGCTCGCCTGGGGCTCTGGCAGTTCGGCTGCCGGGGCCCGTCCAGAAGAACGGACGCGTGCCGCCGGGATGCAGGAGAGGGAGGAGGAGGCGGAGGAGTGCTTGGCCCACCGAAAGTCCAAGCGAGTGCTCCGTCACGTCGTCTCCAATATCCAGGTCCGGCAAAGTCCGCCTGCCGCACCCGCCAAGCGTCCGAGGGTGGTGGACCCTTCGATGGTTGCCGGGGCGGAGGTGGATTATGATATCTCGATCTTGAGCTCGGACGAGGAGGACAACGAGTATGAGTTCGATTCTCCGTCCCCCTCACTCTTGCTCGCTTGGTGTTTTTGCTGACTTGGCGATGTTGCTCGTTCACAAGGACACTCAGACGCTGGCCCAAAGGTCGGCGAAGAGGGCTAGGGCGTCAGCCGCCAACAAGCCGTTGGTGAGAGTAGACACACCGGCTGGCGAGGAACCTCTCGTGAGCCCCAAGCGCACGACCGAGGGTGATCCCTCAGTGGATGTCGACGCGTCGGCCGGTGAGGGGCCCCGGCGGGCGCCACGGAGCCAGGCAGCGACAATTCCTTGGCGGACGCTCCCGAAGCTCCGCTGGCGCCTTCGGCCACTCTCGTGCCCAGCCCCTGGCAAAGCCCCCAGTGTGCATCGCCTGAACCTATGGTGCTTCAGGACGAGCCCCTAGCAATGGACGTCGTCGGGGAGGGGGCAGCTACCATCCGCCAACAGGAGGACGGTGAGTGCTTCTCCGGAAGCATCCACAAGTTGAGTCTTGAGTTTTCTTCTTGCTTATCTGGTCTGATTTCGACCATTCCTCTTCTTTTCCTGCCCCATAGATCCTTCTCCCGTGGAGGATATGGACGTCGACGCCGTGGTCATAGAGGTTGCCCGTGAAGCGGTGGCTGAGGCCTTCGACCCTATGGCGCACCAGGCCGCCCACGAGGAGCGGGAGCAGGATCACAATATCCAGGAGCGTGCAGAGGGGCCCATTGAGGTCCCGGAGGCGCGTGCGGATGATTCTCCGCATGCCGGGGATGGGGAGACCGCCAAGGGCGAAGAATCCCACCCCACCGGCTGGGAGGTTGGTGGCGGTCAACTCCCCAACCCCAACGATATCCCGGGCAGCGCGTACCTTCGTGCCGGCGAGGAGATGTTCGTCGTCCCGCCGGGGGCGGAGCGATCGAGGGCCTTGGTGGAGGGGGAGAACATCGATGCGGAGGTCTCCGCCGACATTGGCCCCGACGCCCCGTTTGGGCTGGAGACCGGCGGCGGAAAACTCAGCGAGGAGCAGCTCCTCCTATCCATGAGAGACCATGTCGGCCAGCTCCAAGCCTGTTACCACGTGAGGAGGGATAAGTTGGACTCCCGGGAGGCGGTCATCAAGGAGGCGGAGGAGGCCCTTGAGAATTGTTTTGAAGAAACGCAGGTTCATTTCGACGAGGCCTACAAGGCGCTGCAGGCCGAGCGCGAGAAACTGAAGGCCGAGGATCAAGCGATCAACCTTCGGTCGGACGACGTCCGGAAGTAGGAGGAAGAGTCTCGGCACCGAACCGCAGCCAAGAAAGCCCATCTCACCAACATCCGGATCGATCTAGAAGATCACGAGAAGGATCTCACTGCTCGTGAGCAGGCGCTCAGCGAGGGGCTCCATGCCAAGGGCGAGGAGGTTGAGAAACTGGTGGCACAACATACTCAGGAGCTAGCGGATCAGTTCAAGAGCGACCTCGACGCTCAGGCTTCGGAGTACGTCGGCAAGCTCCAGGACATCACGGATCGAGCGTTTGCTGCCCAAGTCACCAAGGGTGGGCTCACCGGGATGGTGAAAGAGCTTGAGGAAGAGCTCGATGGCCTCCGCGACAATGTATCGGTGCTTTCTTCTTCAAGGGACAAGGCCCTCGCCAGCTTGGAGGAAGTTGAGGCTGCCGCGACTGATATGGCCGCCCAGCTCCGCAGTGCCAATGCCTCCCTGGACGCTATGCGGACCAAGTTGTGAAAGTGCATTATATCGACTAGAGGGGGGCGAATAAGAGATTTCTAGAATTTCATCACTGAGGAAATTCCTTTTAATGAAATTCCTTACTGATGACTAACTTGCAGCGGAAACAACAAAGGATCAGGAGTGCAAAGTATCACTACAGCAGTTTTTCAAGGTGAAGAATATGAAAAACAGTTTGCACAGTATGCGGGCATAGAGACAGCGGGTGAAGAATAACTCGTGTGAAGAATTTGGGGTTGGGGATTTCAGAGAGAGTCTTCAGCAAATTCTTCACACAGTGGCAATGAAAATCTTCAACATACAATGTGAGGAATTGAAAGAGTTGAAGAAATGGAACCCATTTCACAGTGAAGACAGTGGTTGATGACCCAGTTCCAACTAGTGTGACAGTTGTACATCTGGTTCGGAGCGGCTTGGTATTGAAACCAAAAGACACACAGTCCCGGGAGACACAGTCCCTACCGTATTCTCCTTGAGCTAAGAACACACAGTCCTCGCCCAACACTCGTGGTAAGTCCTCAGGGCAGACTTCCAAACCCTCACAAACTTGGTCTCCTGGCGATCCACAACTGACTGCTGGATTACTCTAGACCATGACGCCTAACTGTCTGGAGGATGCACAGTCCTCAAAGGTAAAAGGCTTCAGTTCCACACAGGAACAACTTCTTCGGTGATGCAGGCATAGATACAGCGGGTGAAGAATAACTCGTGTGAAGAATTTGGGGTTGGGGAATTTCAGAGAGAGTCTTCAGCAAATTCTTCAAACAGTGGCAATGAAAATCTTCAACAAACAATGTGAGGAATTGAAAGAGTTGAAGAAATAGAACCCATTTCACAGTGAAGACAGTGGTTGATGACCCAGTTCCAACTACTGTGACAATTGTACATCGGGTTCGGAGCGGCTTGGTATTGAAACCAAAAGACACACAGTCCCTACCGTATTCTCCTTGAGCTAAGAACACACAGTCCTCGGCCAACACTCGTGGTAAGTCTTTAGGGCAGACTTCCAAACCCTCACAAACTTGGTCTCCTGGCGATCCACAACTGACTGCTGGATTACTCTAGACCATGACGTCTAACTGTCTGGAGGATGCACAGTCCTCAAAGGTAAAAGGCTTCAGTTCCACACAGGAACAACTTCTTCAGTGATGCTCAACCACTTGGTTTTGGTTTGTGGTTTGGTGTTTGGGGCATTTCCTCACTGATGAGTTACTCTCGAAGACTCGAAGGAATTTGGGTTGATCTTATGACAAGTGTGAGTTTCCAACGGATCAGCCAACCACCTAAGGGTTGTGGGGCGGCTATTTATAGCCTGGGAGCATCCCGACATGATTTGACATTAATGCACTTAAATAATCTCTCATATTCATCTCTTGAGGCTTTTTGTAGGATTAGGCTTGGGTTGAGCATCATGAGGAAATCAATTCTGATGTGTTACTTTGACCCCCTTTAACAGTACGGTGTTCCTATGACTCAAAAGTGAAGAAAAATAAAATAGACAGAATAAATCTTCATGCTTCAAAGTCTTCAGATTTATTTTCTTCAGGAGACACCAAATTCCTCATTTTCAATATCTTTAGGAGGAATATCAATTTCATCGCAATTAAATTATTCACCTTCGGACCAATTTCTTCAGCCGAAGATATACATTTTTAGGGGTCGATATTCATGGAATATTTCAAACTCCTCAGCGACTTATAGATCCCGTGTACACTCATGAACACATTAGATACTTAACCTATAAGTCTTCAAACCACCAAAATCACTAAGGGGCACTAGAAGCACTTACAATCTCCCCCTTTTAGATGGTTGATGAGAATTAGGTTAAGTTATCAACGGGGATAAAAATATGAAGTGTAAGTACTCATTTGATGAATTTGAAATGAAGATTCAGAGAGACTCCCCCGGGAAATATGCATATCTTGAGGATTTTGCTTTTCACAACAAATGCTCATTAATGATTTGTATCATGGAGATCTCCCCCTGAGTCTTGTAAATCATGCATACATATGACATATAGTATGAAGAAATTGAGAATGCATGACGAGAAATGGTATCTGACGAATTCCAGCATGCGTGCATTAATATTTTGAGGAATAAGCATGCGAAGAAAAAAGTTCAAAAGCGTCATAGTACCATCGGGCTTGAGTTACAACTCATTACATAAAATAGTTCAGAAGAGCCAAGAGTTCGTAACTTAAATAAAGTTCGTAAGCCCCAAAATATACCCCGCGTGAAGACTAACTCTTAGATTTCTCCCCCTTTGTCATCAAGTGACGAAAAGGGAGAAAACTGAGGACTAACGCCCCATGAAGACTTTCAATTGTTGGCAGTTGAAGAAGACGCGTGAGGATTCTTGGGAGCTGCCTTCGTCCTTAGACCACTGGCAGTGTCTTGTTGGTCTTCATCTGATTCTGCAGTGCGGAATGAAGAAAAAGAGCTGTCCTCAAGGTCTAGAACTGGAATTAGCCGGAATTTCTTCTTTGGTGGCCATGACCAGTCGAAGTCCTGTGTAAACTCCAATTCTTCAAGTTCTGCTGGAGTCTTCAAATGAGCCAGTGTGGCCGAGGTGCGATAAAAAACCTCATGAAGATAATGATGAACAAGCTTCACTGCATTCTGAGTTTCATTGAGGGTTTTCACAATGGCGCCGAACTGGCATTTAACCCAGTTGTGATTTCGATCAACCTTTTTATGAAGACTGAGCAGAAGCTCTCTGGTATTCATCACCCTTGGAGCAACAGGACTTGGCGGCTTGGTTTTAGTATCATCCCATGAAGAATATGCATCTGTCTCAAGGAACTGGCCATCAAGGGGCCGACTGCCTTCATCGATCACAGACTTGCCTTTTCCTTCAACTGGCTGAAAAATCTTCTTGTTGAACCTGATTGGAGGCATATATCCAATGTGATTGTTGAAATCAGCATGATAGTTGATGCCTGACCTATGTCTGATGAATCTCATGATCCGTGGAGCGTAAATCTTCAGGTCAAAAGGGGACATAGGATTTTCCGCCCGAGTCCTCAAGAAGAAGTCTTGAATGTTTATGGGAATGCCATGGATGATGTTGAAGAGGATATTCTTCATGATGCCTATGACATCTTCTTCATCATAATGGCCCTTGATTGGCGCAAGAACACTGCAGAGGATTCTATAAACAGTCCTGGGTTCATACTTCAACTCATGGACCAGGAAGGTTGTTCTTGGTGGTTGCCCCTTGGCCAAAGGCTTCATAAGGACCTCCATCAGCTTATTGGGCAGCTCCCGTTCATCATACATCTTCACGGCCTGTTCCGAAGGAATTGACACAGGAAGTTCTCGCAGCAGCTCATTTGCAGGGGCCTTGTGTGTGTTGTGTCATCCAATCCAGCACCCAAGTGTTGATATCTATAGGATCTCGAGAGATATGCAGAGTTGCATAGAATTGAAGAACGATGTCATTGGTCCAATCGGAGATATACGAGCACAGAGGGAGCAGTCCTACTTCATGAAGAACATTGAGGACTGGGGCAAACCAAGGAATTTCTTCAAGCTCAACATGAGGAATATTCCTGTGCTGAAACTTTTTGTTTCTACCACAAAGCACAGATGCATAATAGTTGAGTTGAGTCCTGGTCCAAAACATCATGTGCCTGATGCGAGGCTTGTCGTAAGGATTTTCTCCGATGAAATACATGCGTTCTTGAAAGAACGCCTCCTTCTGAAACTTTGGCCGCTTAGAGAAGGGTTGACACTACATGGGCTGAAGGTTTTGCTTCTTCCCTTGAGGAGAGACAATCATTGCAGTCTCCTGATTGATAACTACAAGAGCATTCTCTATACGTGGTGCAGGGGCATTATCTTCAGCATGTTCCTCAGGATGAGGAATTTCATCTTCATGTGCCTCTGGCTGAGGATCTTGCTCTGGGTGAGGAATTTCATCAGCCCGAGCCTCTGGTTGAGGGATTTGCTCCGGAGGAGGAATCTCTTCATCCTGAGCCTCACGCTGAGGGTTTTGCTCAGGATTTGGTTTTTCTTCAGGCTAAGGATTTTCTCCTTGGTTTTCCTCAGCTTGAGGAGTTTGATTGGTGGAGGAGCCAAATTCTTCAGCTGGTGCAGCTGATCCTTGAGCAGTTTCTTCAGGAGGAATGAATATCTGAGGACTATTATCAATTTGAATTTCCTCATTAGTGTGTTCCACAGAGTCAACATTCTTCATTTTCTCATCATTCATATGCTCCTTGTCTTCGCTTTCGAAGGGAGTCATTTCATAGGATGGAGCAATGTTTAGAGGCACAGGATCCAGCGGAGCATTTTCATCAAGAGATTTGAGGCACTTGGCCTCAGTTGATTATTCTGTTGAGGAAGCTTTTATTTTCTTAGCTTCCTTTTCTGCAGCCCTGGTTTTCTTCATGTTTGATGCAAACGGAGTCATTTTCTTCACCTTTGAAGATTTTTGTGATGGCATTTTCTCTTCAGGAGGCAGAGTCATATCCGTCCTGGCAGTTTCCTCAGCTGAAACAGTTTCTTCTGCTTGAGCAGAGTTATCAGCTGGCTTCGAAGCATCAGCTGGAGCAGAGTCATCAGCTGGCTTAGATGCATCAGCTGGAGCAGTTTCATTAGCTGGAGCAAAGTCATCATCTGGAGTTTCCTTGGTTATTTCCTCAATAGCTGGTTCATCAGCACGGCTTTCTTGAGGCATTTCCTCAGCACGGGCAGGTTGTTCTTCCTCAATCTCAGGCTGCTGAGGTGTTGCTGGAGGGGCAGCCTTTTGTTGTAATAATCAACTTCATAGGTAGCAAACTTGATGAAATTCTTCTTGAGACTTTGATGATCAGATAGCTTGGTGTACTTGTCTGTCAAAGTATTCAATTCTGCGTGAGTGGACACAAGTGCATCAGGCGTCAAGCTGAGTAGATTTTGTCTAAGGAACTTTTCCTTTTTCAGCTTCGCAGCCTTTGCTTGTTTGGCTTGCGCATCCTTCCACTTGGCCTCGTTGATGAAAGTGGCCACCATGTGGCTGATGCCTGGGGGAAGCTTCAAGTCATCGATAGGTGTTTTGGGGTCATCATACCATACGTGGATGTAGTCCGAAAGGACTTTTGGGTCCATGGCCAGAGGAATGGCGCTGCGTGAAGCTTGTGCAACCCTCTCCTGCTTGTTTCTGATGATTGCCTGCAGAGTCTCATCATCATATTCATCACTCCCTTCTGATGCAGAAGGGACTTTGATGATCTTGCCTAGGCTTGGTCTGGTTCCTCTCCGAGTAGTCACCTTAGTCTTGATTGGAGTTGGTGAAGACTTTGTCTCTGAACTCGTTCCAGAAGGGACACAAGAGCTGGGAACAGTCGGCAGTTGCTTCACAATCTGCTTGTGTTCACGCTTTGAAGCCTTTGGTGGTGCTGAGGGTTTTGGTGCGGATGCAGGGGCAGCCTTCTGAAGCATTTTCTCCTGAGGCTTTGAATCCTTGGGTTTCGGTGGCATAGACTTAACTTGAGGAATGGTCGTACGAGAAGTTTCAGCTGCAGAGGAGGTGGCTGCAGTAGCAGCACCAGCAGATTCTTCATTAAATTTTCTCACGGCAGCTTCTGCCTGCTTTTGAAGCTTTGACAAGTGTTTTGTCTTTTCCTCAGGATAGTCATCAATTGTCTTGAGGCTTGAAGCATGTGCATCCTGATAATCCTCGAGAGGAGGCCGTTTGCCAGGAGGCTTAAGAACGAATTTCTTCGCATACTTTGGAGTGACGAATCTGTATTCTTTCCACTCCTTAGCCCACCGGCGTTCTATCTTCTGAAACCTTTATCTTCCTCTTGGGTATTGTTTCTTGCTCATCTGGTGTGCAGTATTCCAGGTATATATCATCAGGAATATCGATGGCAGTATTCAGTTCAAGCTTCTTGCCACCCTTTTGCTTCCTTTCATTTTCCATTTTCTTCAGCTGATGCTTTTGCTGAGGAAATTGAACTCTTGAGGATTCTGATGACAGTTGCGGATTTTCTTCAAGAAAAGCTACAAATGAGTTAAGTTGACGAGAACCTAGAGATTCATCTGCTGACATTTTTGTACCTCTGAACACAGTATAGTTGCAAGGAATTTGGAGAGGTCATATGCATTCTCAGATTTGATGAAATTGAAAATTTTAAAGTTGAGGAATTTGACCAGTGGGTTGAGGAATTTGTCTAAGCACTCTGATCTTGGGTTCTAGAGTTGGACAGATTCGAAATTTTGCACAATTGAGGAATCTTGTGAAGACTTTTAGATGCTTAGTGAAATTCATCAATAGTTGAGGAATAGAGCCTCATAGACACTTGAGGAAAAAGAGATTTCACGAATCTAAGGTAAAATAGTAGATCGAAAGGGCTGTAAAAATAGGGTTTTATTTACCCTATATAGCGCGCACGAAGAATAGAGGAAGAAGCAGCGGTAGATGCTCTTTGGTGCGAGTCCACTACGCCCTAACTTGGCAACAGAGGACAGCTACGGCGGCGGCGTACAAAGATGTTCCCGTTCCGGCGTGATTTCGGCGACAGAGAGGTCGAGGCAGTAAAGCTTTTCCTTGCTGACGACGAAACTGCTAGCGGTGGCGCTAGGGCTTTGCTGTAGTGGAGAGAATAACAAGAGAGAGAACGAAGAGTTTTGACCGGAGGGGGTAAGGACATATTTATAGCCCAGGTGAAAACTGTCCGGCCGATTCTTTCAGACCGAAGTACCCTTGCCCTTTCGTCTCCGTAGGACACGTGTAGCAACCGTTTAAAGCGGTGGAGATCGTGCTTATGTGATCGTCGGAAGTGGGGTTCAGTTACTGTGTAACAGCATAAAAATCATTTTTGAAGATTTGAGGATTTTGTTACAAAATCATCAGCTGACAAGGACGCAGTGAGGATTTTGATGAAAGTTTCAAGTAGAACGCATATGAAGAATTGAATGGACTGGGTGAGAGTAGCAAAGAGGAAAAGTAGGGTCCGATCACATTCACTTAGATGAAATATCAAATTGAAGAAATAGCTATAAGTGAATGTTGTTGAGGACTTTGAAATCACAATCTATATATATATCTAGGCAAATGAAAATCATCAAGTGTTTTTGAAGATTTTGATTAACTTGAGGATTTTATGACAAGGCGTCATGATGATGAATTTCATCTTTGAAGAAAGACAAGTTTGAAGAACAACAACTTTGAAGAAAATCAACTTTGAAGAAATTCAGCTTTGAAGAAATTCAACTTGAGGAATTTCAAGTTGGGTGGTGGCCTGACCCACCATATAAGAATGTTGATTTCAGACGCCGCGTACAATTGTCGTAGGGCCGTGAGAATCAATTTATTCATTGATTTCCTCACATGAAGAGTGATATTCTTCATTGGTTGATGAAAATCTATTCATCGTGTGTTGCACATCTAAGTCATCAATTTTGGATAAGTGTTAGGATGTGTGCATGTTTTTACAAAACATTTGAAGATTCTAAGATATTTAGCTCACACCGCAACTTGCAAAACCTTTTCTCATCCAAGGGCTTAGTGAAGATATATGCTAGTTCATTGTCAGTCTTCACATGGTCGATGAGGATATTGCCCTTGAGGACACGGTCCCAAAGAAAATGATGACGAATCTGAAGGTGCTTAGTCTTCGAGTGATGTACTTGGTTGTATGCAATCTTGATTGCACTCTCATTGTCGCAGTAGAGAGGCACATTCTTCATGTTGATGTCGTAGTCCTTGAGGGTTTGCTTCATCCATAGCAATTGAGCACATCATGAACCAGCAGCAATGTACTCAGCTTCGGCAGTGGAGAGTGAAACGCAGTTCTGCTTCTTTGAAGACCAGCACACTAATGATCTTCCGAGTAAATGACATGTGCCAGAGGTTGACTTGCGATCCACACGGTCACCAGCATAGTCCGAATCAGAATATTCCACAAGATGAAGATTTGAGCCCTTGGGGTACCATAATCCTAGTGTTGGTGTGTGAGCTAAGTATCGAAGAATATGCTTCCCAGCCTTATGGTGTGATTCCTTCGGTTTTGCTTGAAAACGTGCACACATGCAAACACTAAGCATTATATCTGGCCTAGATGCACACAAATATAGTAAAGAGCCAATCATGGAGCGATATACACTACTAAGAAAAGGGCTATAGATGATAAAGACACTAATGGCGCACTAGACAAGTAGTGCGCCACTACTATATAGCAGTGGCGCACCATGTGCGGGTGTGCCATTAGTGTGATGGACACTAATGGCGCACCACACAGTCGGTGCGCCACTACTATAAATTTTTTTTGCAAAAGTACTAATGGCGCACCGGGGCAGAGTGTGCCATTACTAGTTTAACTAGTAATGGTGCACCACTCACCCAGTGCGCCACTACTATAATTTTTTTTTCAAAACTACTAATGGCGCACCACCACCTGGTGCGCCATTATTAACCAGGGTTATTAATGACGCATTTGTAGGTGGTGTGCCACTACTATAATTTTTTTTTGCAAAACTACTAATGGCGCACCACCAGCTGGTGCGCCATTAGTAAATTTTTTTTGCAAAACTACTAATGGCGAACCACCAGCTGGTGCGCCATTAGTAACCTGGGACCAGCTAGATATTTTGGACAGTCACCTACCACACTCACTTTCCCCACTTTCATTCTCTCCACCTCATTCTCAAAGCTTGTCTCGGGTGCCTCCTCCTCCTCACCTCGTTTGCATCATAGATTGACCCAAATTAAGTGGTTAAATTACCTTTTTTGATAGGTAAGTAAGGGGAAATCTTTTATGTTGTAGATCTACTAGGGCTGCTGAAAGAGGAGCTAGACACGCTGTGGAAAACGCCAGCGAATACGTTGGAAGCCGCAGAGAAAGAATATTTCCCTATGAGAGCCGCACTGCTCACGACAGTGGACGACTATCTCGGTTACGGATATGTCGCGGGGCAGGTGGTCCACGGATTTTCTGGATGCGTCAGGTGCATGGATGACACAACGTATTGCCAGCTAGATAGAGATCCTGGGTCTTCGAAAACCGTGTTCATGGGACAGCGAAGGTGGCTTCGCGATGATGACTCATGGAGAAAACGCAAGGATCTGTTTGATGGTGAAACCGAACCCCGAAGACGCCCACGTATGAGGAGCAGCGAGGAAATAGATGAGTATTTAAAAATTGGAAAGAGAGCCCACCACCGAGAAAGGTGCCAGAGCCGGGAAAGAAGCGAAAGGCGCCAGAGCCGCTGCTGAAGGTATGGAGAACGAGGTCTGTTTCTGGGACTTGTTGTATTGGAAGATCCTCCGTGTGCCTCATAGCCTTGATGTCATGCATATCACGAAGAACGTGTGCGAGAGTCTGCTTGGTACCCTGCTCAACATGCCAGAGAGGACCAAAGATGGGCCGAAAGCAAGGGCAGACTTGAAATCAATGGGCATCAGGGAGGAGCTTCACGCTAATAATGATGATGATGAGGCGAAGCAGGACACAAAAAGTCGTCGGAAAGGCAAAAAGGCCAAGAAGACCGGAAATGACTTCCCTCCCGTGTGCTTCACTCTAAGTCAGGAGGAGATCGATCAGTTTTTCACCTGCCTCGTAGGAGTTAAACTTCCTTACGGTTACACGGGGAAGATAAGAAGATACCTAGACTCAACGAAGAAGAATTTCAGCGGGATGAAGTCGCACGACTGTCATATGTTGATGATGCACATACTTCCAGTTGCAATCCATGGGATCATGGACGCGCACGTCCGTGAAACACTATTTGGCCTATGCAACTTTTTCGACGTCATCTCTCGGAAGTCGGTTGGCGTGAGGCAACTTAGAAGTCTACAGGAAGAGATCGTGGTGATACTATGCGAGCTTGAGATGTAATTCCCGCCAGCATTCTTCGACGTTATGGTGCATCTGGTGGTCCATATCGTGTAGGACATCATCCAACTCGGGCCGACGTTCCTGCACAGCATGATGCTGTTCGAAAGGATGAATGGTGTCATCAAAGGATACGTTCGCAACATGTCACGTCCAGAGGGAAGCATAGTCAGGGGCTTTCTGACCGAAGAGTGCATCTCCTACTGCACGAATTATCTAGGCATCAAGAACCCCGTTGGCCTGCCCGTCAACAGGCACCTTGGCAGGCTTGCTGGATTGGGTCACCGTGAGGGTGGCCGCGAAATGCATGTCGACTTCGAGGGTCGACTTGCCGACTTTGAAGGAGCAAACCTAGTCGCGCTTCAACACATAGACGTGGTCGATCCTTGGGTGGTAGAGCACAAAACCTTTATTGCGAATACGTACAATGACCGAGGCCAACAGAGGACAGACGGAGATATAATCAAAGAGCACAACTCATGTTTCACGCGTTGGTTCAAGCAGAAGCTTCTGTCGTACCCTTTACATAAGGATTCTTCCGCGGAAGAACAACTCATATTCGCCTTGTCACAGGGCGCCGAGCACAACCTGATGACGTATGAGGCGTACGATATCAATGGCTACACATTCTACACCGAGGGAAAGGACATGAAGAGCGATGGTTATCAGAACTCCGGGGTAACGAAGGAATCCTACACCGGTAACGAGAAGGACAGATACTACGGAAGGATCGAGGAGATCTGGGAGTTGAGCTACGCTGGAGAGAAGGTCCCGATGTTCCATGTCAGATGGGCCAAGAGCGTCATAAAAGAAGACCGGTATTTCACCACTATGGTTATACCCGAAGCCAAATCCAAGACCACGGACGCAAACGTCACCGCGAAAAATGAGCCATGGGTACTAGCTTCCCAAGTGGACAAATGCTTCTTCATTACCAACCCGCCAAAGCCCAGTCGTGTTGTCGTGAGGAGAGGTAAAAGGAAGATCATCGGAATGGATAGAGTCGCCCATGAGCAAGACTTCGACAAGTACGGCGACCGGAAGATGGAGCATGAAGAGGATGATGAACCCTCAAGGACTACGTCCGACGCACTCCTCGATGGCGTCGGGTACCTGCCCGCACGGCCCTTGGGTTAGTCTCCTTCCCTTCTCCTCCCCCCTCCTTCCCTCTCCCGCTCGTCCCCATGGCCCAATGGGGGGCTGGCGACCTAGGGTTAGGTGCAGAGCTCCCCGTCGTGCCGATGCCGTTCCCGCGTGCTCATGGGCTGCCGCCGCCGCCCCATCACGCGCCCGCTGCTTCTCGAAGGCTATCTCAAGCCTGACCTAGGGTTAGGTGCAGAGCTCCCCACTACCGCGCTGCGCCTCTACGACACCTCCAACTACGTCATGCTGCATCTCAACAACGGCCTCGCCCTCGCGCCCTAGATGGGGTAAATTCCGCCCCTCCCCGCCGCTCCCTAGCTTTCTCTTAGCTCTGCCGCCGCTTTGGCTCGCGCTTTGGTTTCTATGTTCCGTCTGTTGGGGCGGAGGGGTTCGCCCTCCAAAATTTCAGAGATTATCACAAGCCTGTCCGTCCCTACATCATGGCATGGCCTCCTTCTTTGCTACAGAACGATAAGGTAAGCCCATGCGTATACAGTTTCTTTCCACTGGATTCGATGCAATTTTCATTTACCTGAGAGCGTGGAATTAATGGATTATTGTGGGAATCTGCCATCCACTCCTACTGTACATGGTTTTCATTTTATCATGCTATTTCACGCTGAAACACCCAATTATCTAAAGTCTAATACGCATTGACACTGCTATATGTCTTTTTTCAGCTTTGACAGTGCTATCTCTTAGATGGACAGTTCTATGCCGATAGCGTGCACATATGAATATGATATATCCTTATGGCACCATGGCTTGTTATCCTATGTTTGAAGAATGAAGCACTTGATTCCCCTAGAGCAGAAACTCAAAACTAGCGCATTGATGAAAGGTTTTACAGATGTATGTAAATGGTGTTCTGTATTATTTATAACTGTTTCATTAAAAAATGGAACCCCTTCCACAATTTTAGTGTCATTGTTGTTATAACCATGTTCTTTTTGTTGGGGTCAACATTCTGTTTACTTTTAACCGCAGTATATTATGCCTACTGAGCCAACATCAGTGGGTCTGTGTACTTCAATTCAGAGTTAACCACAGTGCATGTTTTGGGCTGTTCACAATACTTACATAGTCTTTGAATTCTATAGGGCTCTTGTTCAAAAGGTGAAGCTTTGTCTACCCAAGGATCTGAAGGAAGTGATGTGAAGCCTGGGGGTAGACCAATAGAGCCTGCATATGTTATCAAAGCATAATAGGTAACGCCATGGACTGAAGGTTATATATGAATTCAGAAGAGGGATGGTTCGCATAACTCAACATGGACGTGCACCTTTGTTAGGATAATATAAATGTCCATCTAGTTCTCTATAGCATTGCATCTCAAACTTTCAAAGATGCACGTGAGATCATTTTTCGTTTTATCTTTGTCGTGGCAATTCGATGGTGCTAAGATTTATAAGGCACCTTTGGGATGGTGGCAAATCATAGCTTTTAAATTAACCTCATATTTAAACAATTCAGAATCAGATGGAAGACTACTTGACTCAGATTTCCAACGACGCACTATATTGATGAATGATGTGCACTTGTTTATCTTGTTCTTCTAGGCGACCTGGTGAGATGCATAATGAGTGGTGGTGTCTTTTGCGGATGCTGATACATGGTGACTCAAGCTCTATGTTCTTTGAAGATTGAAATCCTTATGTCCTACTTACTGTGGTTATGTTGAGAGCCTCATGTTTATCTAAATGTCCCTTTTGCGTGTGCAGTATTCTGGAATTTCCGACCTACTTGAACCTTAGTTGTCGATTGCTTGTCATTTAATATGGTTAATGGTCAGGTTATACATCATGTTAATTCGAAGTTGACACTAATATGCCTAGTCTTACTGCCTTGTAGTTGCTGGTTTGGTGCATTTTGGATTGCTGGGTTGATACTAATATGCCTAGTCTTATTGCTGCTAGCTATTTCTTCTTTAAGATTTGCTTTGCCAACGATCTACATGGATCTTGTGGTTATTTTGCCGGCTGCTTTGCTGATGCCTTCCATCCTCAGCCTTGCTAATCAATGGAGCAATAGGCTGAGCCTGAGCCTTGTATTGTGTAGCACACTATCAAGCAGCGCTAGTATGTTTCAACTCAAATCTACCGTTCGGTGAGCGCGTCCTCCGAATATGGTGCACCTACGAATGCTGAATGCAATGATTTTACAATGCAGTTCATATGATAGGTATGTTTGTTGGATTATCGCAATGATCTTAATAATGATCTAAGTGTTCTTTTCGAAAGTTTTCACTTCAGTAACTTTATAGAACATTTAGTTGCATGGGTCAATGGCAGGAGCCTGAAATGCCTCGTTGACCATCCTTGATGTATATCTACTTATGTACTCCCTCCGTCTTAAAATAAGTGACTCAAAAATGACTCAGCTATGTATTAATTTTGGGATGGAGGGAGTATTATAACACTAAATGTAGTTTGCTACAGATTATCTTTAGTAGTTCGAGAAAAATGTAGTTTATAATTGTTGTGGCTTGGTGAACACAACTTTCTAAAGAAACAAATGTGCTCAGACATATAGTAGATAATTCAATATAGAGAAGTGTGTACTTATAGTGTGAACAAAGAAGTCCATAATTCACTTAATACTTTAGAGAGAAAATGTGTATTTATAGTAGATAGCAACAAACATATAGCGGGTAACCTATACTAGTTGAAATTCAAATCAGAGTGAATCAACAGAGAAACCGATGCGAGTAGTGTGTGTCTGTGGCTGACCTGGAGGCACCTTTAGTAGGACAATTCGTAGGTACGGCCATCACGTGTTCACCCACAATACGACGTTCCCCTGCGTGAAGCAGCCGCCTAGCGGTCGGAGGGAGCGTTGGAGGAACCGGATGAAGACCAGTTTCATTGCGATTATGCTCATCGTGATGACTGCAGCTCTCTTCTATGTGATGGTAGTTTAGGTGATCGATATCGACTTGTAATGTGAATAAAAACTCGCTACTCGTGGTCTCGAGACATGTAATGTTCTAACATTGTTCGGTATTTTAAATTCAGAGACTAATATGATGAATTTTATTCGGAGACTAATCCTCTATTGTATTCGATAAATCTGTTGTTTATATGTTGTGCTCTCTATATTCTGTGCAATAATATCTTTTGTAACCTGTGCAAATATCAGAAAAAAACCTAATATTCATACTAGTGGCACACCACTCAGCACTTTAGTGGCGCACTGCAAAAAGCACGCTAGTGGCGCATCGTCAACTAGTGCGCCATTAGTAAGCCAGAGCACATGGGTAAATATGGCCCTTGGGAGGCATACTAATGGTGCACCATGAGCTATACTTGGTGCGCCATTAGTATACCAGATACTAATGGCGCACCATGAGCTATACTAATGGCGCACTGCCTGGTGCGCCATTAGTAAAAGATTCTAATGGCGTGATGCTAGTGGCACACCTCTAGTGCGCCATTAGTAGCCAAAACAGGTGCGCCACTTGCAGGCCTTTTCCTAGTAGTGATACCTGCTGATCGAATTCTTTACCATTTTTGTTGGTGCAGAGGTGGCCGTTGGTAGGCATTGGAGTCTTGGCACCTTTGCATTCATCAATGTCGAATTTCCTCAAAACATCCTTGAGGTATTTCTCCTGTGATATGAAGATTCCATTGCGTTGTTGACGAATTTGAAGACCTAAGAAGAATTTCAGCTCCCCCATCATAGACATGTGATATTCTTCACTCATCATGTAAGCAAATTTATCACTGTAATGTTCGTCAGTACAGCCAAATATGATGTCATCGACATATATCTGGCACACAAATAGTTCATTATCATAGGATTTAGTAAAAAGAGTTGGATCGAGTGAACCAGGTTTGAAGCCTTTCTTCATGAGGAATTCCTTCAATGTATCGTACGACGCCCGAGGGGCTTTCTTGAGAACATAGAGCACCTTTTTAAGTCTGAAGACTTTGTCTGGATTCTTTGGATCCTCAAAACATGGGGGCTGAGCAACATATACTTTTTCCTCAAGCTTACCATTGAGGAATGCACTTTTCACATCCATTTGATATAAGATAATGTTATGATGATTAGCATAAGCAAGTAGTATTCGAATAGTTTCAGGTCTAGCAACACATGCAAATGTTTCATCGAAATCAATTCCTTCAACCTCTGTGTAGCCTTGGGCTACAAGTCGTGCCTTATTCCTCACCACATGACCATCCTCATCTTGCTTGTTTCGGAAAATCCACTTGGTGCCGATGATATTGTGCTTGCGAGGATCTGGTCGTTTGATGGGCTCCCACACGTCATTCGGCTTGAATTGAAGAAGTTCGTCTTGCATGGCTTGGATCCACTCCAGTTCCATGAAAGCCTTAGCAACTTTTGAAGGTTTTGTGATAGACACAAAGGAGAAATGCCCACAAAAGTCAACTAAGTGTGAAGCTTTTGAGCGAGTGAGAGGACTTGGCACGTTGATGTCATCGAGGATTTTGTCAAGTTCTACTTCATTTGCAATCCTCGGATGAGCTGGTTGAGGACTTCTTTTGGGCTGAGGAATTGGTTCTGGAGCAATTTCCTCAGGAGCATCTTCTTGATTTTCATCAGTGCTGGGAATGATCTCTTCATCAATATCCTCAGTGGGAACAATGTCTTCAGTAGCTTTGAGCTTTATTGCTTCCTCAGGAGATAGCTTATCTGGATCACGAGGTAATTGCTCTCTTTGCGAGCCATTAGTTTCATCGAACCGCATATCTACAGTTTCAACAACCTTGTTGTGATAGGTGTTGAAGACTCTGTAGGTGTGCGAGTTCTTTCCATAACCGAGCATAAAACCCTCATGTGCCTTAGGTGCAAACTTTGAGCTATGCTGAGGATCTCTAATCAACCATTTTGCACCGAAGACTTTGAAACAACTTACATTGGGTTTATTGTCAGTGAGGAGTTCATATGAGGTTTTCTTGAGGAATTTGTTGATATGGCAGGAAGTGTTGATTGCTTCGGGCCAGAAGCGACGAGGATTCTGATATTCTTCAAGCATGGTTCTTGTCATCTCAACCAGAGTCTTGTTCTTTCTTTTGACGACACCATTCTGTTGAGGAGTATACGGAGCAGACAATTCGTGAGTAATACCAAGTTCATCGAGATAATTATCAAGACCAGTGTTTTTGAACCGTGTCCCATTATCACTCCTGATGTGTTTGATCTTGACGCCGAAGTTCGTCGAGGCCCTTGAGGAAAATCGTTTGAAGACTTCCTGCACTTCAGTTTTATACAAAATGATATGCACCCATATGTATCTGGAATAATCATCAACTATGACAAAGCCATATAAAGATGCTGCATTTCTTAGTGTGGCATAATGAGTAGGTCCAAATAGATCCATCTGAAGCAATTCAAATGGACGAGTAGTGGTCATGATGGTCTTCGAGGGGTGCTTGGATCTGTTCATTTTCCCAGACTCACAAGCACCGTAGAGGTGGTCCTTGAGGAATTTGACTGATTCGATGCCAATGACATGCTTCTTCTTCGCGAGCGTGTGCAAATTGCTCATGCCTGCATGACCAAGTCTTCGATGCCACAGCCACCCTTCTGAGGTTTTTGCTAGTAAGGAAGTGGCTGGTTGAGGACCTGTAGAGAAATCAACAATGTACAAATCCCCTCTTCTAACACCTTCGAAGACTTTAGATCTGTCAGATTCCATGATGACAACACATCTATATCTTCCAAAGATAACAATCATATCAAAATCACAAAGCATTGAGACTGACATAAGGTTAAATCCAAGGGATTCAACAAGCATCACTTTGTCAATGTGCATGTTCTTGAAAATAACTACTTTGCCAAGTCCCAATACCTTGCTTTTACCTTTGTGAGCTTCAGTGATTTGCTTGAGCGGTGATGAAGTTAGTGGCATATTCATCAGCAAGCTTTTGTCACCAGTCATGTGATGTGTGCAGCCAATATCAAGGACACACTCAGTACTCTTGGGTTTGTCATCCTACAGATGAATTAGTACATCTTACCATCTCATATGCTTCAGACTTGAAGAATATGATATCAATTTCATCAGATAGGAACTTCATCACAAACATTAATTATAAGGATGTGTGAAATATTTTTATTTCATCAATATCAGCTTGCGTCCCATCAAGCATTTTCCTCAGGTCTCCAGCAAATTCTTCAGATGATGATTTTCATCTGGAGACCTGACCTGAAGAAGTGATTAGTTCAATTTCTTGACCACCCACATCTGAAGGGGCGGTAAAGCGTTCATCATCCTGCGAGCACCATATGAGAAAGGGGGCATTGAAGCTAATGCACTTCTCTTAACAGTAGGGGAGTTAAAGTACTCAAATGAATATGCAGAAAATTTCTTTGAGGATTTATAAACATAATGATTTGAATAATAACGGTCATATTCATATTCCTTGTAATTTCCCTGCATGTTAGAAGCATTAGCACGGGTACGAGCATAGTTTTGACCGGTTGAGGATTTTGATCCTCTTGAAGACTTTGGTCCTCCTGAGGAATTTGATCTAGGGTTCAAATTCTTCACAGGTGGTGTCATGAGGACATTCACCTGAAGATTTTTAATGCAACTTTTGGGAACCCAGATTTTCCTCAGGGGAGGCCCATTCCTGCAGTTAGTTCCAACATATCGAGAAAATACTTCACCAGATTGATTTTTGTACAGTTTATAGTTGGAGTCAAATGACTCATCTGAGGACTAGGATAACTCACATGCAAAGCCTGTTAGATTGGATGGATCAAAAGGAGGCCCTTTAGCAGCAACCCATGAGGTTTTGGGATACTGCTCAGGTTTCCAGTATGATCCATCAGCATTCAATTTCCTCTCAAAGGCAATTCCTTCTTTGCTCAGGTTCCTGTTCAAGATCTTCTTTTTGAGCACATCACGAAGGTTTTGGTGTCGTTTGAAACTTTTGTATATGCCTATGACATACAATTCCTTCAGCCGTGCATTTTCATCAGTGACATTTGTGTTTTCCTCAAGTGAGGAATTTGATACTACAGGAGCAGTTGAATAATTTGTAGCAATAGAAGCATTTGATGATTCTGGTGAAGAATTAGCAGTTTCACATTCGGTGCATTTAAGACATGGAGGAATGAATTCAGCCTGAGCAGCACTGATCTGTTGAGCTAGTAATGAATCATTTTCCATACGAAGATCATCATGAGAAATCCTCAGCTTCTCAAGATCAAGTTTCCTTTGAAGAAATTCATAGGAAAGTTTCTCATGATCAGCGACGAGTGTAACATGACGATCTCGAAGATTATCAACTCTGGACTAAAGACTTTTCATATCTTCATTGTGGATTGGGGTAATATTCATTTCATCATTCAACAGATCATCGCTTCTGTCTAGCAATTTTTGAAGCTTTTCTAGGGCAGTTTGTTGTTTAGTAGCAATGATAGCAAGTTTATTGTAACTAGGTTTTTTATAATCATCAAGTTCACAGTCACTTGAATCATAAGTGGAAGCATTATTCGGCACCTTTGAACCTTTTGCAATGAAGCAATAGGTTGGAGCGAAGTCATCAGCATAGTCATCAGTGTGGATGGTGTTATCATTTTCTTCAAGGTTGAAGATTGACTTGCTGAGGAATGTGGTTGCAAGTGCAAGGCTAGCCTATCCAGATTATGTGGCTTCATCAGAACCCTCCTCTTCATCACATTCCTCGGATTCTGCCTCAGAATCCATTTCCTTGCCAATAAGTGCCTTTGCCTTTCTGAAACTAGTCTTCTTGTGCGATGAGGACTTTGAGGATGAGGATTTTGAAGATTTCTTCTTTTTCTTCGAGTCATCAGAACTTTCATCCTTGTATTTCGTCTTCTTTGATTCCTTTCCCCAACAAGGACAATCAGCAATGTAGTGACCTAATTTCTTGCATTTGTGGCAAGTTCTTTTCTTGTAGTCCTCAGATGAAGATTCTGATTTCCACATATCTCTTTTTGAAGAATTACCAAACTAGCCACGTCTTGTAAACCTCTGGAATTTCCTCACGAGCATTGCAAGCTCCTGTCCAAATTCTCCAGGATCACCAATGCTACCATCCGAGTCTTCTTCTTCAGATGCGGAAATTGCTTTGGCCTTCAGTGCACGAGGTCTAGAATAGCTTGGTCCATATAGATCTCTCTTTTCTTCTTGTTGGAGTTCATGAGTATTGAGTCTTTTGAGTATATCAGCCGGATCAAGCATCTTGTAGTCTGGTCTTTCTTGAATCATTAGAACTAAAGTATCAAATGAAGAATCCAAAGATCTTAGCGATTTCTACACAACTTCGTGATCAGTAATGTCTCGACCTCCCAGTTCTTGCAGTTCATTTGAAATGTCAGTGACGCAATCAAAGGTATCTTGGCCGCTTTCATTGTCAAGCCTGTTGAAGGGATTGAAGAGATTGTGAAGAACATCAACACAGGAATCACGCTGGGTTGATACTCCTTCATTAACTTTGGACAGCCTTACCCAGATAAGTTTTGCTGAGCCCAAAGCACTCACTCTGCCATACTGGCCCTTGCTCAGATGGCCACAGATGATATTCTTCGCTTGAGAATCAAGTAGTCGGGGAACGTCGCATGGGAAACAAAAATTTTCCTACGCGCACGAAGACCTATCATGGTGATGTCCATCTACGAGAGGGGATGAGTGATCTACGTACCCTTGTAGATCGTACAGCAGAAGCGATTAGAGATCGCGGTTGATGTAGTGGAACGTCCTCACGTCCCTCGATCCGCCCCGCGAACAATCCCGCGATCAGTCCCACGATCTAGTACCGAACAGACGGCACCTCCGCGTTCAGCACACGTACAGCTCGACGATGATCTCGGCCTTCTTGATCGAGCAAGAGAGACGGAGAGGTAGAAGAGTTCTCCGGCAGCGTGACGGCGCTCCGGAGGTTGGTGATGATCTTGTCTCAGCAGGGCTCCGCCCGAGCTCCGCGGAAACACGATCTAGAGGAAAAACTATGGAGGTATGTGGTCGGGCAGCCGTGAGAAAGTCGTCTCAAATCTGCCCTAAAAGCCCCATATATATAGGAGGAGGGAGGGGGACCTTGCCTTGGGGTCTAAGGGAACCCCAAGGGGTCGGCCGAGCCAGGGGGGAGGACTCTCCCCCCCACCCAAACCGAGTCCTACTTGGTTTGGTGGGAGGGAGTCCTTCCCCCTTCCCACTTCTTCCTCCTTTTTTTTCTTTCTTTGATTTTTCTTCCTTGGCGCATAGGATTTGGTGGGCTGTCCTACCAGCCCACTAAGGGCTGGTGTGACCCCCACAAATACCTATGGGCTTCCCCGGAGTGGGTTGCCCCCCTCCGGTGAACTCCCGGAACCCATTCGTCATTCCCGGTACATTCCCGGTAACTCCGAAAACCTTCCGGTAATCAAATGAGGTCATCCTATATATCAATCTTCGTTTCCGGACCATTCCGGAAACCCTCGTGACGTCCGTGATCTCATCCGGGACTCCGAACAACATTCGGTAACCAACCATATAACTCAAATACGCATAAAACAACGTCGAACCTTAAGTGTGCAGACCCTGCGGGTTCGAGAACTATGTAGACATGACCCGAGAGACTCCTCGGTCAATATCCAATAGCGGGACCTGGATGCCCATATTGGATCCTACATATTCTACGAAGATCTTATCGTTTGAACCTCAGTGCCAAGGATTCGTATAATCCCGTATGTCATTCCCTTTGTCCTTCGGTATGTTACTTGCCCGAGATTCGATCGTCAGTATCCGCATACCTATTTCAATCTCGTTTACCGGCAAGTCTCTTTACTCGTTCAGTAATACAAGATCCCGCAACTTACACTAAGTGACATTGCTTGCAAGGCTTATGTGTGATGTTGTATTACCGAGTGGGCCCCGAGATACCTCTCCGTCACACGGAGTGACAAATCCCAGTCTTGATCCATACTAACTCAACTAACACCTTCGGAGATACCTGTAGAGCATCTTTATAGTCACCCAGTTACGTTGCGACGTTTGATACACACAAAGTATTCCTCCGGTGTCAGTGAGTTATATGATCTCATGGTCATAGGAATAAATACTTGACACGCACAAAACAGTAGCAACAAAATGACACGATCAACATGCTACGTCTATTAGTTTGGGTCTAGTCCATCACGTGATTCTCCCAATGACGTGATCCAGTTATCAAGTAACAACACCTTGTTCATAATCAGAAGACACTGACTATCATCGATTAACTGGCTAGCCAACTAGAGGCATGCTAGGGACGGTGTTTTGTCTATGTATCCACACATGTAAATGAGTCTTCATTCAATACAATTATAGCATGGATAATAAACTATTATCTTGATACAGGAATTATAATAATAACTATACATTTATTATTGCCTCTAGGGCATAATTCCAACAGTCTCCCACTTGCACTAGAGTCAATAATCTAGCCCTCACATCACCATGTGAATTACATTGTAATAAATCTAACACCCATACAGTTCTGGTGTCGATCATGTTTTGGCCGTGGAAGAGGTTTAGTCAGCGGGTCTGCTACATTCAGATCCGTGTGAACTTTGCATATATTTACGTCCTCCTCCTCGACGTAGTCGCGGATGAGGTTGAAGCGTCGTTTGATGTGTCTGGTCTTCTTGTGAAACCTTGGTTCCTTTGCTAAGGCAATGGCACCAGTGTTGTCACAGAACAAGGTTATTGGATACAGTGCACTTGGCACCACTCCAAGATCCGTCATGAACTGCTTCATCCAGACACCCTCCTTAGCCGCCTCCGAGGCAGCCATGTACTCTGCTTCACATGTAGAATCTGCTACGACGCTTTGCTTGGAACTGCACCAGCTTACTGCACCCCCATTAAGAATAAATACGTATCCGGTTTGCGACTTAGAGTCGTCCGGATCTGTGTCAAAGCTTGCGTCGACGTAACCTTTTACGGCGAGCTCTTCGTCACCTCCATACACGAGAAACATCTCCTTAGTCCTTTTCAGGTACTTTAGGATATTCTTGACCGCTGTCCAGTGATCCACTCCTGGATTACTCTGGAACCTGCCTGCCATACTTATGGCCAGGCTAACATCCGGTCTAGTGCACAACATCGCATACATGATAGAGCCTATGGCTGAAGCATAGGGGACGGAGCGCATATGCTCTCTATCTTCATCAGTTGCTGGGCACTGAGTCTTACTCAATCTCGTACCTTGTAACACTGGCAAGAACCCTTTCTTGGACTGTTCCATTTTGAACCTCTTCAAAACTTTATCAAGGTATGTGCTTTGTGAAAGTCCTATCAGGTGTTTTGATCTATCCCTATAGATCTTAATGCCTAGAATGTAAGCAGCTTCTCCTAGGTCCTTCATAGAGAAACTTTTATTCAAGTAACCTTTTATGCTCTCCAAAAGCTCTACGTTGTTTCCAATCAGTAATATGTCATCCACATATAATATTAGAAACGCCACAGAGCTCCCACTCAGTTTCTTGTAAATACAAGATTCTCCAACCACTTGTATAAACCCAAATGCTTTGATCACCTCATCAAAGCGTTTGTTCCAACTCCGAGATGCTTGCACCAGTCCATAAATGGATCGCTGGAGCTTGCACACCTTGTCAGCATTTTTAGGATCGACAAAACCTTCGGGTTGCATCATATACAACTCTTCCTTAAGGAAACCGTTAAGGAACGCCGTTTTGACATCCATCTGCCAAATTTCATAATCGAAAAATGCAGCTATTGCTAACATGATTCTGACGGACTTAAGCATCGCTACGGGAGAGAAAGTCTCATCGTAGTCAATTCCTGGAACTTGTGAAAAACCCTTTGCCACAAGTCGTGCTTTATAAACGGTCACATTACCGTCAGCGTCCGTCTTCTTCTTAAAGATCCATTTGTTCTGAATAGCCTTGCGGCCCTCAGGTAGTATCTCCAAAGTCCATACTTTGTTCTCATACATGGATCCTATCTCGGATTTCATGGCTTCTAGCCATTTGTTGGAATCTGGGCCCACCATTGCTTCTTCATAATTTGCAGGTTCATTGTTGTCTAACAACATGATTGTCAAGACGGGATTACCGTACCACTCTGGAGCAGCGCGTGATCTCGTTGACCTGCGTGGTTCAACAGAAACTTGAACTGGAGTTTCATGATCATCATCATTAACTTCCTCCTCAACCGGCGTCGCAATCACAGGGGTTTCCCCTTGCCCTGCGCCACCATCCAGAGGGATGAGAGGTTCGACAACCTCGTCAAGTTCTATCTTCCTCCCACTCAATTCTCTCGAGAGAAACTCCTTCTCGAGAAAAGTTCCGTTCTTAGCAACAAACACTTTGCCCTCGGATTTGAGATAGAAGGTGTACCCAACTGTCTCTTTTGGGTAGCCTATGAAGACGCACTTTTCCGCTTTGGGTTCCAGCTTTTCAGGCTGAAGCTTTTTGACATAAGCATCACATCCCCAAACTTTAAGAAACGACAACTTTGGCCTTTTGCCATACCACAGTTCGTATGGTGTCGTCTCAACGGATTTCGATGGTGCCCTATTTAAAGTGAATGCAGCTGTTTCTAATGCATAACCCCAAAACGATAACGGCAAATCAGTAAGAGACATCATAGATCGCACCATTTCTAATAAAGTACGATTACGACGTTCGGACACACCATTACGCTGTGGTGTTCCAGGCGGTGTTAACTGCGAAACAATTCCACATTGTCTTAAGTGAGTACCAAACTCGAAACTCAGATATTCACCCCCACGATCAGACCGTAGGAACTTGATCTTCTTGTTACGATGATTTTCTACTTCACTCTGAAATTGCTTGAACTTTTCAAATGTTTCAGACTTGTGCTTCATTAAGTAGACGTAACCATATCTACTCAAATCGTCAGTGAAGGTGAGAAAATAACGATATCCGCCGCGTGCCTCCACGCTCATCGGACCACACACATCGGTATGTATGATTTCCAACAAGTCACTTGCACGCTCCATTGTTTCGGAGAACGGAGTTTTAGTCATCTTGCCCATGAGGCATGGTTCGCACGTGTCAAGTGAATCAAAGTCAAGTGACTCCAAAAATCCATCAGCATGGAGTTTCTTCATGCGCTTTACACCAATATGACCCAAGCGGCAGTGCCACAAAAATATGGCGCTATCATTGTTTACTCTAACTCTTTTGGTCTCAATGTTATGTATATGCGTATCGCTATCGAGATTCAATATGAACAATCCTCTCACATTCGGTGCATGACCATAAAAGATGTTACTCATAGAAATAGAACAACCATTATTCTCAGACTTAAAAGAGTAACCGTCTCGCAATAAACAAGATCCAGATATAATGTTCATGCTCAACGCAGGCACTAAATAACAATGATTTAAGTTCATCACTAATCCCGATGGTAGTTGAAGTGACACGGTGCCGACGGCGATTGCATCAACCTTGGAACCGTTTCCTACGCGCATCGTCACTTCGTCTTTCGCCAGCCTCCGTCTATTCCGCAGTTCCTGCTTCGAGTTGCAAATGTGAGCAACAGAACCGGTATCGAATACCCAGGCACTACTACGAGAGGTGGTTAAGTACACATCAATAACATGTATATCAAATATACCTGATTTTTCTTTGCCCGCCTTCTTATCTTCCAGATACTTGGGGCAATTGCGCTTCTAGTGACCCATACCCTTGCAATAGAAGCACTCTGTTTCAGGCTTAGGTCCAGCCTTGGGTTTCTTCGGCGGATTGGCAACAGGCTTGCCGCTCTTCTTCGAATTGCCCTTCTTGCCTTTGCCGTTTCTCTTGAAACTAGTGGTCTTGCTCACCATCAACACTTGATGTTCTTTACGGAGTTAAGTCTCTGCGACTTTCAGCATCGCAAACAACTCGCCGGGAGACTTGTTCATCCCTTGCATGTTGTAGTTCAACACAAAGCTTTTATAGCTTGGCGGCAGTGATTGGAGGATTCTGTCAGTGATAGCTTCTTGCGGGAGTTCAATCCCCAGTTCAGCTAGACGGTTTGAGTACGCAGACATTTTGAGCACATGTTCACTGACAGACGAGTTTTCCTCCATCTTGCAAGCATAGAATTTATCGGAGGTCTCATACCTCTCGATCCGGGCGTTCTTCTGAAAGATGAACTTCAACTCCTGGAACATCTCAAATGCTCCATGACGCTCAAAGCGACGTTGAAGTCCCGGTTCTAAGCCATACAAGACTGCACATTGAACTATTGAGTAGTCCTCCTTACGCGCTAACCAAGCGTTCTTAACATCCTGATCAGCCGTAGCGGGTGGTTCATCTCCTAGCGCAGCATTAAGGACATAATCCTTCTTACCAGCTTGTAAGATTAGCTGAAGATTACGAGCCCAGTCTACAAAGTTGCTTCCATCATCTTTCAACTTAGCTTTCTCTAGGAACGTATTAAAATTGAGGATGACACTTGCGTGAGCCATGATCTATAACACAAATATATTCAAAGTGGACTTAGACTATGTTCAAGATAATTAGAGTTCAACTTAATCAAATTACATGCTAAACTCCCACTCAAAAATTACATCTCTCTAGTCATTTGAGTGGTTCATGATCCACCTACACTATCCCAAGTCCGATCATCACGTGAGTCGGGAGTAGTTTCAGTGGTAAGCATCCCTATGCTAATCATATCATCTATATGATTCATGATCGACCTTTCGGTCTCATGTGTTCCGAGGCCATGTCTGCACATGCTAGGCTCGTCAAGCTTAACCCGAGTGTTCCGCGTGCGCAACTGTTTTGCACCCGTTGTATGTGAACGTTGAGTCTATCACACCCGATCATCACGTGGTGTCTCGAAACGACGAACTGTAGCAACGGTGCACAGTCGGGGAGAACACAATTTCGTCTTGAAATTTTAGTGAGAGATCACCTCATAATGCTACCGTCGTTCTAAGAAAAATAAGGTGCATAAAAGGATTAACATCACATGCAATTCATAAGTGACATGATATGGCCATCATCACGTGCTTCTTGATCTCCATCACCAAAGCACCGGCACGATCTTCTTGTCACCGGCGCCACACCATGATCTCCATCATCATGATCTCCATCAACGTGTCGCCATCGGGGTTGTCGTGCTACTTATGCTATCACTACTAAAGCTACATCCTAGCAAAATAGTAAACGCATCTGCAAGCACATATGTTAGTATAAAGACAACCCTATGGCTCCTGCCGGTTGCCGTACCATCGACGTGCAAGTCGATATTTCTATTACAACATGATCATCTCATACATCCAATATATCACATCACATCATTGGCCATATCACATCACAATCATACCCTGCAAAAACAAGTTAGACGTCCTCTAATTTTGTTGTTGCATGTTTTACGTGGTGACCAAGGGTATCTAGTAGGATCGCATCTTACTTACGCAAACACCACAAGAGAGATATATGAGTTGCTATTTAACCTCATCCAAGGACCTCCTCGGTCAAATCCGATTCAACTAAAGTTGGAGAAACCGTCACTTGCCAGTCATCTTTGAGCAAAGGGGGTTACTCGTAACGATGAAACCAGTCTCTCGTAAGCGTACGAGTAATGTCGGTCCAAGCCGCTTCATTCCAACAATACCGCGGAATCAAGAAAAGACTAAGGAGGGCAGCAAAACGCACATCACCGCCCACAAAACCTTTTGTGTTCTACTCGAGAAGACATCTACGCATGAACCTAGCTCATGATGCCACTGTCGGGGAACGTCGCATGGGAAACAAAAATTTTCCTACGCACACGAAGACCTATCATGGTGATGTCCATCTACGAGAGGGGATGAGTGATCTACGTACCCTTGTAGATCGTACAGCAGAAGCGATTAGAGATCGCGGTTGATGTAGTGGAACGTCCTCACGTCCCTCGATCCGCCCCGCGAACAATCCCGCGATCAGTCCCACAATCTAGTACCGAACGGACGGCACCTCCGCGTTCAGCACACGTACAGCTCGACGATGATCTCGGCCTTCTTGATCGAGCAAGAGAGACGGAGAGGTAGAAGAGTTCTCCGGCAGCGTGACGGCGCTCCGGAGGTTGGTGATGATCTTGTCTCAGCAGGGCTCCGCCCGAGCTCCGCGGAAACACGATCTAGAGGAAAAACTATGGAGGTATGTGGTCGGGCAGCCGTGAGAAAGTCGTCTCAAATCTGCCCTAAAATCCCCATATATATAGGAGGAGGGAGGGGGACCTTGCCTTGGGGTCCAAGGGAACCCCAAGGGGTCGGCCGAGCCAGGGGGGAGGACTCTCCCCCCCCCAAACCGAGTCCTACTTGGTTTGGTGGGAGGGAGTCCTTCCCCCTTCCCACTTCTTCCTCCTTTTTTTTTCTTTCTTTGATTTTTCTTCCTTGGCGCATAGGATTTGGTGGGCTGTCCCACCAGCCCACTAAGGGCTGGTGTGACCCCCACAAATACCTATGGGCTTCCCCGGAGTGGGTTGCCCCCCTCCGGTGAACTCCCGGAACCCATTCGTCATTCCCGGTACATTCCCGGTAACTCCGAAAACCTTCCGGTAATCAAATGAGGTCATCCTATATATCAATCTTCGTTTCCGGACCATTCCGGAAACCCTCGTGACGTCCGTGATCTCATCCGGGACTCCGAACAACATTCGGTAACCAACCATATAACTCAAATACGCATAAAACAACGTCGAACCTTAATTGTGCAGACCCTGCGGGTTCGAGAACTATGTAGACATGACCCGAGATACTCCTCGGTCAATATCCAATAGCGGGACCTGGATGCCCATATTGGATCCTACATATTCTACGAAGATATTATCGTTTGAACCTCAGTGCCAAGGATTCGTATAATCCCGTATGTCATTCCCTTTGTCCTTCGGTATGTTACTTGCCCGAGATTCGATCGTCAGTATCCGCATACCTATTTCAATCTCGTTTACCGGCAAGTCTCTTTACTCGTTCCGTAATACAAGATCCCGCAACTTACACTAAGTTACATTGCTTGCAAGGCTTATGTGTGATGTTGTATTACCGAGTGGGCCCCGAGATACCTCTCCGTCACACGGAGTGACAAATCCCAGTCTTGATCCATACTAACTCAACTAACACCTTCGGAGATACCTGTAGAACATCTTTATAGTCACCCAGTTACGTTGCGACGTTTGATACACACAAAGTATTCCTCCGGTGTCAGTGAGTTATATGATCTCATGGTCATAGGAATAAATACTTGACACGCAGAAAACTGTAGCAACAAAATGACACGATCAACATGCTACGTCTATTAGTTTGGGTCTAGTCCATCACGTGATTCTCCCAATGACGTGATCCAGTTATCAAGTAACAACACCTTGTTCATAATCAGAAGACACTGACTATCATCGATCAACTGGCTAGCCAACTAGAGGCATGCTAGGGACGGTGTTTTGTCTATGTATCCACACATGTAAATGAGTCTTCATTCAATACAATTATAGCATGGATAATAAACTATTATCTTGATACAGGAATTATAATAATAACTATATATTTATTATTGCCTCTAGGGCATAATTCCAACACAAGTTGCTTGAATTTCTTCACATCAGCGGCACAGACAGTAGTAGTGACGATAGGGACACCATGTTCCACAATATACCAGAGATCATTGTCAATAGCTTGTAGATGCATCTGCATCTTGATGTTCCAGAAGGGAA
Source organism: Hordeum vulgare subsp. vulgare (assembly GCF_904849725.1). Lineage (NCBI taxonomy): Eukaryota > Viridiplantae > Streptophyta > Magnoliopsida > Poales > Poaceae > Hordeum > Hordeum vulgare. Next base: position 132,598,435 of record NC_058522.1, on the reverse strand, counting down.
AGTCCTTTCCTTCGAAAGTAGGACATCATGCAGTAACCTTGATCATGCCTGGAGTCGCCATAACTAAAACTCTAGGTGGTTAAACCAAAATCACACAGAACAAGGGAGTACCTTGCTCTGACACCAATTGGAAGTGCGTTATATCGACTAGAGGGGGTGAATAGGACATTTTTAGAATTTCATCACTGAGGAAATTCCTTACTAATGACTAACTTGCAGCGGAAACAACAAAGTAGCAGGAGTGCAAAGTATCACTACAACAGTTTTTCAAGGTGAAGAATAAGAAAAACAGTTTGCACAGTATGTAGGCACAGAGAGAGCGGGTGAAGAATAACTCGTGTGAAGAATTTGGGGTTGAGGAATTTCGGAGAAAGTCTTCAGGAAATTCTTCAAACAGTGGCAATGAAAATCTTCAACATACAACGTGAGGAATTCAAAGAGTTTAAGAAATAGAACCCGTTTCATAGTGAAGACAGTGGTTGATGACCCAGTTCCAACTGCTCTGACAGTTGTACATCTGGTTTGGAGCGGCTTGGTATTGAAACCAAAAGACACACAGTCCCGAGACACATTGGCCCTACTGTATTCTCCTTGAGCTAAGAACACATAGTCCTTGCCCAACACTCGTGGTAAGTCTTCAGGGCAGACATCCAAACCCTCACAAACTTGGTCACCTGGCGATCCACAATTGATTGCTGGATTGCTCTAGACCATGACGCCTAACCGTCTGGAGGATGCACAGTCCTCAAAGGTAAAAGGCTTCAGTTCCACACAGGAACAACTTCTTCATTGATGCTCAATCACTTGGTTTTGGTTTGTGGTTTGGTGTTTGGGGTCTTTTCTCACTGACGAATTACTCTCAAAGACTCTGAGGAATTTGGGTTGCTCTTATGACAAGTGTCAGTTTCCAACGGAGCAGCCAACCAGCTAAGGGATGTGGGGCGCGGCTTTTTATAGCCTGGTAGCATCCCAACCTGATTTGACATTAATTCCCTTAAATAATATGACCCTTGGTGTGGATAAGATCAGTGATGTGGCGTGACTTGCGGTAACGGTCGGGACCCTCAACTGTGAGAGTCCTCATGTCTCTCATATTCCTCTCTTGAGGCTCTTGGTAGGATTTGGCTTGGGTTGAGCATCATGAGGAAATCAATTCCAATGTGTTACTTTGACCCCATTTAACAGTACGGTGTTCCTATGACTCAAAAGTGAAGAAAATAAAACAGACAGAATAAACCTTCATGCTTCAAATTCTTCATATTGATTTTCTTCAGGAGACACCGAATTCCTCATTTTCAATATCTTCATGAGGACTATCACTTTCATCGCAATTAAATTATTCAGCTTCAGACCAATTCATTTTTAGGGGTCGATATTCATCCAATATTTCAAACTCCTAAGCGACTTATAGATCCTGTGTACACTCATGAACACATTAGATACTTAACCTACAAGTCTTCAAACCACCAAAATCACTAAGGGGAACTAGATGCACTTACAAGTTGACCTCCATGGAGGAGGCACTCAAGGAGGGAGTGGCCCGGGAGGAGGATCTGACCCGGAAGCTCCAGGTCTCGGTGGAACAGCTTGACGCCACCTCTGTCGACCATGACAAGTACGTGAAGGTCGTCAAGTTGTGGACGGGTCGCTTTGTTAACGCCGCGTCTGCCATTGCCCATCAGCTGGCCACCACCATGGATCTTGAAGGCCTCGGCCATGCTCCTTCTCCGGGGGCTCCTCCAAGCGTTAACTTGACCTTGTTCTTCGAGAGTCTGGCGGGAGAGGCCCAACGAATGGGCCATAATGTCGTCCTCAAAGTGCTTACCAAGATGGCGTACATGAACCCCGATTTGAATCTCTCCATGGTACGCCTGCCGAAGGAAGTGGACCCCAAGCCCTTTGAAGATAAGGTCATGCCTATCGTTGATAGGATAAACAAGGTCTACGTCGGGACTAGCCTTCGTGCCGTTTGTTACTGTAATCTATGCTTTGAGCATAATCTTTATTATTTGTAGTATAACCAGTGCTCCGTTTGGAAGAGTAGTGCTGCCATTCCTCTAGTGACCCCTTCCCTCTTTGCTGCGATACTTTGCCGGGGGCCGTCACTGGCGGCAGGATATTTAGCTCCCTTCTAGGCCTCGCCGTGGGCCGCCGAGCATGCTTTTTACGAAAGAGGTGTGCTGGACAAGCCACCTTGATTGTTCAGCGCTTCGAGGCGACCTTTGGGATGCTAGTGACAACGATCCGCAGCGCGCAGGTTTTTCCGTTTGAGAGAAAGTGAGGGCGTTTTAGAGAGGAGAGGACTGTACTCACCCAATGGCTTACCCAACAACTTACTCAAAGTATCCGCAAGTTTTCTGCCAGCTGCGTTTACTTCTTTCGTCTTTGAGTGGGTTATCTTGGCTCTTGTTGCTGCTGTGGGCGTCCCCACTATCTTCTATGGGTGTCCCCACTATCTTCCCCCCGGCAAACTTGTGCGCAGGGGTTATACCTGTCTTCCAAAGGAAAGAATAGAGGAAAAATATCTGTCGGGGCTATGGTCCCCTTGTTAGCTCATGCGTTTAACAAAGTCATAGATGCATGCATGTTTTTTGTCATGAGGATCTATATGATGATGCGGAACACTATTCATTATTTGACTGCGCTCAGGGTCTTCCCCTAGCTTTGTACAGAGGATTACATGCAGCATCGGCAAGACTTGTACAAAAGGTGGTCGCCGGTTGGCCCGGCAACCTCTCCCTACGGGTAGAACTTCCGAAGATGCTCTATGTTACAGGAGTTGCTCACCGGTAAGCCATCTTCGGTCTCCAGGTGGATATCGCCGGGACTGGTGACTCGCACTAGCCGATATGGCCCTTCCCACTTCGGCGTCAACTTGTTGGTATTCTTGGCAGACTGAACTTGCCTAAGAACAAGGTCGCTTTCCTCGAAACTTCTAGCTCGTACCTTGAGGCTATGATAGCGGCGCAAGGATTGCGGGTAGCGAGTGGCTCGCATAGCCGCCTGAATCCGGGTCTCCTCGAGGAGCATAGCGTCATCTGGACGCAATTGCTCTTGCTCCATCTCATCATAAGCGAGCACCCAAGGTGACCCATATGTGAGTTCCTGGGAAGAACTGCTTCTGCCCCGTAGACCAGCGAGACGGGTGTCTGGCTGGTGGCTCGATTTTTCGTCGTTCTGATCGACCAAAGAACCGTCGATAGTTCATCAATCTAGTGCCTTCCATGTTCGCGTAGTTTGTTGAAAGTTCTAGCCTTGAGCCCGTGCAGTACCTCGGCATTTGCTCTTCGGCTTAACCGTTGGTCCTTGGGAGAGCGACGGAAGCGAAGCATATTTTGCTGCCGAGGTCCTGGGCATATTGCATGAATATGAGGTCCGTGAACTGGGTGCCATTGTCGGTGATGACCCGTTTCGGGACGCCGAAGTGACAGACTATCCCCTTGAAGAAGTTGACAGCTGACTGCGCTATTACCCTTCTCGCTGGCTCCACTTCTGGCCACTTTGTGAACTTGTCAATTGCGACATACAAGTACTCAAATCCCCTGGCGGCGCGGGCGAAGGGCCCGAGGATATCGAGCCCCCAGACCGAGAATGGCCACGAGAGAGGGATTGTTTGGAGAGCTTGCACTGGCTGATGAAGCTTTCTTGAATGGAACTGGCACGCTTCACACTTGGTTACTAGTGCAGTTGCATCCTGGAGGGCTTTGGGCCAGAAGAAACCTTGCCAGAACGCCTTGCCGGCAAGGGCCCTCGACCCTATGTGTGATCCACATATTCCTCCGTGACTGTCAGCCAACAGCTCCAGTCCTTCCTCCTGGGGGATGCACTTTAGCTTCGTGTCGTTCAGTCGTCTCTTGTAGAGGGCATCATCCACGAATGGGTACATGCTTGACTGGCGAGCTACCTTTTCTGCTTCTTCTGGTTCTTCAGGGAATTCCCTAGTTTGGAGGTATTGGACTATGTGTTGCGCCCACACCGGAGCGCGTGGCTTGACGGTGAGGACCAATGGTATGTCTTTTGCCGGGGTGGGATCCCCCCGGCAGGCTCTGCTTCTGGTCCGCGAACTTCTTCCGCGGCAAGGTCCTTACCGGGGCTCCTTGGTAGGTCTGCCGGGAGGTACTTGATGGAGTTGAGCTTCTTCCTTTTGTCCGGCTTGGTCGACGGTGCCATGGAGGTTTGAGTCAGCCGTAGCACAAAAGTCCCTGGTTCCTCAGGAAGCTTAAGTGCTGCTTGCTTTGACAGGTCATCTGCGATGGTGTTTTCGGCACGGGGTACGTGCTCCATCTGTAGACAGTCAAAGCGTTCTTCCAACTTTCTCACTTCCTCGACATAGGCTTCCATCAAGGGGCTTTTATAATCCTTGTTGACTTGCTGGATGACTAGTTGGGAGTCACCTCCGATGATGAGTTTTCGAATCCCAAGATCTGTCACGATCCTGAGCCCGACAAGCAGCTCTTCATATTCTACGGTGTTGTTGGCAGACTTCTATCGGGGGAAATACATTTGGATCACGTACTAGAGAAGCTCCCCGGTAGGCGCGACCAACAGCATGCCAGCCCTGGCGACCTGGAGGGAGAATGCTCCATCAAAGTACATGACCCACCCTTGAGTGGATTCCTTCCTTGGGAGGATTGATTCTGGTATTTCTTCGTCGGGCGTTGGGGTCCATTCTGCAATGAACTCCGCCAAGGCCCTGCTCTGTATGGTCGAAGGGCTCTCAAACTTGAGGTCGAAGCTGGACAATTCCAATGCCCACTCTACTATCCTGTCGGTTGGATCGGGGTTTCGCAGAACCCTCTACAGCGGGAAGCGAGTGACGACAGTAATCTCATGTGCTTGGAAGTAGTGGCGTAGCTACCTTGAGGCCATGAGGAGGCGAAAAAGTGATTTCTGCAGCCCGGAATATCTTGTTCTGCCCCCTTGTAGGAGGGAGCTGATGAAATAGACCGAACGTTGCACCAACTTCTTCTTTTGCACAGGTCCCCTGGTTGGCGAGGACTTCTCTTGGTCGTCCTCTTCCACAACGGGGAGCTCTCGCTTGCCATCACGCGCATCCTTGTCGGCTGGCATTGCCTGTGCCACAGCTTCATCGTCTTTCTCCCTCTGTGCTACGAAGGCAGCACTGACCACCTGGTTGGTTGCCGCTAGATACAAGAGCAGTGGCTCTTGGTGTCTAGGGGCCACCAGCACGGGTGCGGAGGAGAGGTATTTCTTCAAGTCTTGTAGTGCCACTTCCGCCTCAGGAGTCCACTTCATCGGTCCCGCCTTCTTCCGGATTTTGAAGGAAGGCATGGCTTGTTCAGCGGACTTGGAGATGAATCGGCTCAGGGCAGCTACACATCCGGCTAGGCGTCGCACATCCTTGACGCACTTCGGTGCCTCAATCTGTTCGATGGCCTTGATCTTGTCGGAATTGGCTTCGATCCCACGTTGGGACACGAAGAACCCGAGAAGCTTGCCAATCGGGACGCCGAAGACACATTTCTCGGGGTTGAGCTTGAGGTTGGTTTTGCACAGATTGGCAAATTTTTCTTCTAGGTCTGGCACAAGGGTGGATCTGTCCTTGGTTTTGACCACTATGTCATCCATATAGGCTTCCAGATTTCTATGGAGTTGGGGTTCAAAACCGATTTGGATCACCCTTGCGAAAGTCGAGTCGGCATTCTTCAACCCAAAGGGCATCCACACAAAGCAGTACGTGCCACATGGGGTGATGAATGCGGTCTTATCTTCATCTTCCTCGGGCATGTAGATCTGGTAATAACCGGAGTAGGCGTCGAGGAAGGACAACAGGTCGTAGCCGACAGTGGAGTCTACAATCTGGTCAATGCGCGGCAAGGGAAAAGGATCTTTGGGACATGCTTTATTGACATTGGTGAAGTCAATACAAAGCCGCCATTTCCCGCTTGCCTTGCCCACAACGACTGGATTGGCCAACCACGTGGGATGGATGACCCCCCTGACCAGGTCGGCTGCTTCCAGCTTCTAGATTTCTTCGGCAATGAACTCTTGCGGCTCCAAGGCCTGTTTCCTCACCTTCTACTTGACCGGCCACGCATGTGGGCAGACGACAAGGTGGTGCTCAATCACCTCCCTGGGAGCGCCGGGAATATCTGACGGTTGCCACGCAAACACATCAAGATTTTCCCGGAGGAAGGCGATGAGCGCACTTTCCTGTTTCTTGTCGAGGGTGGAACTAATGGTGAAAGTTCCGCCCGAGCCGTCTTTCTTAGCTCGCACCTTCTTGGTCTCAGACGGAGCAGCCCTGGATCTTTTGGCTCGCGTGGTGGAGCTTTCAGGTACGTCCTTGCCGGTAGCACAACACTCTAACGAGGTGCTCTTGCCAGGGTCGACGCGGGAAGCTCCCTCGTCTTCCTTATTTTATCTTGGAGTCCCCGCCGGGGGCGACTGTCACATCACTAGTTTCCATTTGAAGTTTAGCAATATTGTGATCATGTTTTATTCTTGCATTTAAAACTGGAAATTGTAATCAATCAAAACCATAACACTTCCATATCCATCTAAATTCCAATGAAGCAAAAGTTCAATGAACCCAAAATGGCCTTCATAAAATCCCACCCTTTTTGGTAAATATAGGAAACAATATTTCACGGGTGGATTTCTTTTTAAAAATTAAATCATAAAAGCCACTCAAATCACTCAAATATGTGATTTTAAATATTTAAGAATATCATAAAATGTTGAATTATTTATATGGGCTTAGAAATAATTCAAATACCACCCACAACTATTTTCACTAATTATGGGAATAGTTTAAAGCCAAAATAAAATAAAAAAATGCCAGAAATGATTTAACAGAAATCAGAAAAGAAAGAAAAATAGAAAAAGCTTACCTGACGCTCACCTTGGCCCAGCCCATCTTCTCCCTGTCATCTTCCCCTCGCGAGTCGACAGAAAGACGTGGTCGCCGCTTCCTCCGGCGCGGCCACCCACCTCGGTGCGTGCTTGGCCTCTCCGTCACGGTGGCCGCGAAGGGATAAGCCTCCCGAGCCCATTTCAACCCTCTCCCCTCTCCCCATTCGCCCTCCCTCGCCCCCTCCTCTCGGTCGCCATTAGAGCCGAGCTCGAGCTCGAGCTAGCCGTCACTTCCGGCCACCGCAAGCCTCCCCGAGCAGCCATCCTCTCCACCTCGTCGAGCACGTCGTCCCCGCCAAAGGAAACGAGCCCCCGAGCCCTGCATCGCCTCAACGCCATTGTCTTCTTCCTTGGATCACCGAAGTTCGCCGCCATCGTTCTTCCTCTCGAGGCCATCTCCGTGCCCGCTCTCGACGCCTCTGCAACCCCCGTGAGCTCAGGGTGCCTTTCCCGCTCATTTCCTCCTCGATCCCGAGCTCTAGGCCTCGATTTCACCGAAGCCCTACAAGATCCGCCATGGGAGCTCGTCGCCGGTGACGCTCCGGTGATCGGTTGGTCATTTTGAGACCACCATCGGCTCCAGCTCATTACGTAGATGTCATAGGAGCATGTCCCCGCGCGTGTTGAGCCCCGTAGCAGTGACCCCGATGAGTCCCGAGCTTCAGCATCCGCCAAGCTCATCGCCGGCGTCGATTCCGGCCACCCCAGCCCCTGGGGTTTGCTCCATCGTGCGTGCCATCGAGTGACCGTTCTACCAGTTCCTTCTGCCGCTCGTTTGGTCATCGAAGACGCATTTCTGACACTCTCCACCGTCCGTGGTGCTGCCGGAGGCTCACCACCGGCGAGATCGACCTCGTTGCCTGTGGGTTCAACCCCCCTGAGCCTATGACAGGTGGGGCCAGCCCCTGGTTAAATAAAACTAACCTGAACAGAATTAAAGAAATTATTAGTTACTAATCAGTCACTGACATGTGGACCAGCCACTGTTAATTAGCTAATTCACTTAAAGTTTAATTAAAAACTAACCAGAGTCACTGACGAGTGGGTCCCACTGGTCAGGTTTAACTTTCAACGGCCAGATTGAGCTGCTGATGTCATGCTGATGCAGTAATACTATTTCTGCTTTAAAATAATTCTAGAATAAGTTCAAAAATTTGTAAATTCATAGAAAATTAAATATAACTCCAAATTTGACAAATAAGATATGTAAAATGATTAGAAAATGAACACAATGGTTGCTACTTTCATGCATGAAAAACAAAGTTATGAAACAGCATCAGGTCAAATCATTTAAATGAATTTGATAAATATATTATTTCAAATAATATTTGAATTTTGAATTCAGATCAGATTCATATTAACGTTCTGTTAGTCACCTTAAACCATGCTATATTTCATTTCATGCCATGATCATGCATCATATTGTTGCATTTGAATGATATTGATTGTCGTTATTATTTCGGTAGGCTCTGCACTTCCGGATACGTCCGAATATCCGACTGACGGATTTAGTCCTTGTGCTGAGCAACAAGGCACCATGTTCCTGCTCCTGCTCCCATTATTGCATTAGGACAAAATATTTCAAATGCTCTACTACGGTAGCTGAACCTATTCCTTTGCATGACCTTTCATTGTCACAGTAAATAGCCAAACCTTGCAACCTAGCATACCTGGTAGTTGCTTGAGCCATGATGTGTCTTATCCTGCTATGCTTGCTATGCCTAGATTTGTGTCAGGTCTGGTTCATCTGGGTGATGAACAGGAACGGGTGAATGTGTTCTAGTGACAAAGAATAAGTTTGGAACCTGATTTGGTAAAGGTACCGATGAAAGGCTATGTAGGAGTACATGGCTGGTTGTTTTATTGGAACCGCCCTTAGGAACTGAGTTTCGTGTATGTACTCCAAGACTAGTTACTACCACATGCTGGGCCCTGAAATATGACCCCGCTTGACTTATTAATCGCCTAGTACTCAGTCCAGGAGTTGCAAGTATTTTCTGGTGTTTATAGTCATGCTGGTGGACGTGCATAGTGCTGACCTTAGAGGTGGGCTATGATGTGGTAGGCAGTGGCAGGGTGTACCAAGTGGCACCCGGATTGTGGGCTCGGGAACCCTGCGTACATCATTTGGGGCCGTGGCAGAAACCTCGGACAGACTTTCGTGCGGGTTCACTCTCAAATAGGCGATAAACCTAGACTAGGTATTAGCGTGGTTATCGGTCATGGCCGATTCCCTCGCTGGGACTCCGCTTGAAGGTTGTCTGGGTGCATGATGTGCAGATGGCGATAAGTGGCGAGAGCGTGTGTGAAGAAGTACACCCCTGCAGGATTATGATCTATTCAAATAGCGGCGTCCACGGATATGGACTACTTGGAGACATATCTTGTTCATAGACAACTTTAATGGCTACTCATAAAAGTATCAAGATAAGCGTGAGTATCATGTATGGCATTTCCGTAGGGAGATGGAAAGGAATCCATGATAGTGCATTGTTGTGGTGGTAGTGGACTCGTGTACGACTTATCAAACTTGTTTAAAACTATTTAAAATTGTAGTTTAGTCTAGCCAAGAGTCCAAGCTGGCTTGCTGCATGAAACCCCACAACCCCCTTTATTGATACATGTGCATGAGTAGATAGATCTATTCTAAAGTCTTGCTGAGTACCTTTGTACTCATCTTTGTTTAATAACCGTTGCAGAAGATACCCACGAGCCAACAAGTGGGTTCTATCTAGACCTCGATAATGACGAGTAGCTGGTGTCCCAGCTACGACCTGTCCCCTTTCAGAAGGGATCTGTAGATAGTCAGGCTTTATGCCTTTTCCTTTCAACTGTCTGTACTCATACAGCTTTAATGCTTTCGCTTGGTTTGTATGACTCTGCTTGTATGACTTCAGTGTCCGGTCATGTGACCCCTACGTGTATGAACATATTATGCAAGACTCTTCCGAGTCTTCTAAATAAATGTTGTGATGTTGTATGGTTATGTTGTGATGCCATTGTTGTATCTATGCATATCGAGTATGTCATGCATACGTGTGATGCACTGTGATATGTATGGGATTCGACACCTAGTCGTATGCCCTTAGTAGCTCTCTATACAGAGAAATGCCCCTTTGTGTTTGCACCGAGCCTTGGTAGTTCGCTACTACTCCGGACACATTGGTTGACCGGCATGTATCCTTCTTAGTTGTTGCGGCCGTCCCTACGGGGAAATGTCACGCGGCGTAATGGAGTCCTCATAGCTTGCTATGACTCGTCTACACTCGTTGATGACCGACACCTGCTTTGTTGGGTTATGTATGCCTGTCTCTATACACTTGAGCCACTTGTGTTTATGATTAGTTATGTCGACCCGAGTTCTTTGACATTGGAATGCTAGCGACACAAATGCAGACGTGAGTCAAAAGGGTCAAACGGTCCCGTCTAAGGTAAGGTGGTAGCCGTGGGTTTAACCGTGCGTGAGACCGCAAAGGGATGCGATGTGTTCCGGTTGGATTCGTATGGCTTAGGATCGGGGTCCCGACAGCGTTGGTATCAGAGCCTGACTGACTGAAGGATTACCAAGCCAAACAGGTCGAAGTTGAGTCTCGAAATGCTTTAGTTATAAATAAGGGAATTGTTTGTGGAAGGGAACGTAAGTCTCTTGCTTCTCTTCATAAGTCATTATATTCTGGTCATCCTCGTCTTTTCTACGAGGATTAAGAACTAGGTTACTTATCTATGTCTTAGGATCGCGTGTACTAATCGGTAGATTGTAGGAAAACGGTTTGAGAGTTAATCCAAGTTTTCTTTTGTTCCAAAGAAAAGAAAATAAGTATTTGATCTTTTGTGGGTTGTCTCAAAATTATTCTTGAGTATTTACAGCCGTTATGTTGCCCAATTTTATCTCCAGAGCTCTAATGCCTTTTGCATTATTCTCTATTTCATATGCCTGCCCGTCCTTTTCGTTAGGTGGTCTGTCTGACCAGGTGCATTGATGTACCAGGTCACACTGCCATGCTGGTCAGGATGATGTCAGTAGTCGGTTACCGCTGGTACCCAGAGTATACAGTGGAGGAGCAGTATCGGGATTTCAACCAGAGTCAGTACCTGTGCACTGTTAGGCTATTCCCAGATTACCCTGGTTCCGAGGAGCTGCTCCATTGGTCTTATGGATTGGGGGTTACCGTTGACATGGCGGTACAAGATGCCGCCTATTCAATGTTGACCATCATGAGAGACACACATGCACTACTGCAGAATTCAGAGTTCTGTTATGTTCCTGCTTCTCAGCTAGGAGAAGAAGGATATCTCAGTGGAATCTACTTTGATTCTTCTTTGGAGGATCCGCTGCTGCAGATTACCACTCAGATGTTAGAGAATAGAGACCGATATGCTCGTGCCCTTCGTATGGAGCTCTATCTGACTCGTGCCCGTTTGTGGACAACCTTGACACAACTGGCACCTGTAGTTCAGATACGTTATGGGGATATGGAGATGTTGAACCCCGTTAGGACTCATCTTCCAGCTCATGTTGACTGGTCTGCTATAGGAGGTGTCACCCCTCTTAGGGGACCTCTACTACCACCAGTCAGGGGACCAAGGCCACACCCGTATCCTTACGATTCCCTGGGGTCTCAGGCTAGGGTTTTTCCTGATCGGCAGGTTCAGCTCCCAGGCCATGGAGGCAACCTTTATGAGATGTTTTATGCGGATGCTTGAACCCATGAGTGGAAGAGTAGTATTGTAGTTGTTGTACTTCCACGGTCCTGTGTGTCTTATTGAGTATGACTATGTCGTGAGATGAGTTCCTGAGGCATAGATAAATAATGTATAGGAAGCTTGGAAAGCCTCTGATGAGTAGTATCATCTTATCCGTAGTTTGCTCTTCAGTTGAGGTTGTACTGAACTATGTAATGGTGTGTATGAACCATGGTGTATATATAGCAGTTTGCTTCTTACCATGTTGTTCGGATGTTTATTTCCTCATTCCATGTGTTCGGTGCATCCTTAAATCATAGTTAGTATTGATGTTGATCTAGTCTAAGCTGTGAGTTTGTTTCCCAGGATGGTGTTTACCAGCAGAACCGTGCCCCTAGCCATGAGCAGGGAGAAGGTAGTCAGGCAGCACAAGAGGAACTGCCCCACCCGCCTTCTCTGGCAGAGGTTATGCTCGAGGCAGAAAGAAACAAGCAAGAGACCAACCATTTGCTAGAACGTATTGAGAACAATACGGCTCGTCAGCCGCGAAATGACGAAGTGTCCCTCAATGACTTTGTGAAGCTAAATCCCCCGAAGTTCCATCACTCTGTCGATCCTCTCGATGCTGATGACTGGTTGTGCAGTATATCACGCAAGATACGCTCTCCTAATGTTTCTGATGCTGACAGGGTGACCTTCGCTACGTACTTTCTGGAAGGCCCCGCCAATATGTGGTGGGAGAATTTTGAAGCTAAGCGTCCTGCCGGACCAGCAGCCACATGGGTAGATTTCAGTGCAGCCTTCCGCCTGCACCACATTCCAGAGGGTCTGATGGACCCTAAGAGAGAGGCATTATGTGCCTCCACCCAGGGAAAGTTGACTGTGGATGCTTATAGCCGCGAGTTTGGTAATCTCGCTCGCTACGCAACTGAAGAGGTGTCAACTGATGCCAAGAAACAAGCAAGATTCCGCAAGGGTCTGAGCCCCGAACTTTGTCGTGACCTGCACCTTCATGAATTTACAAGTTTCCAAGCTCTTGTCAACAAGGCGATCAGTGCCGAGACTGGTCATACCGACTATGAAGCCACGAAGAAGCACTCTCGCTATTCTGGCTCCTCATCCGTTTCAGCGTTGTCAAAGCGCCGGGTGTGGGTCCTGAATGGCTCTCTGCCGCCAAGATATACCCGGAGGCTATCCTATGTGGCGCCTCAGGAAAACCCGACCAACCCCCCGGCAAAGACCTATGGTGGTCCAGCTAGCAATGCTGCACCACGTGCCAATCAGGTGATCTATTACAAGTGTGGAGAACCAGGTCACTATTCACGAGAGTGTCCTCAGAATATAGCTGCCAAGAAACCTGGGAAGTCTGTTGGGCAAGGCAAGTCGAGAAAAGCATATTATGTGAAGCCAACTGCTGCGCGTGGCTGCTTGAATTATGTTTCAGTAGAAGAAGTTGCAGAGGATCCCGACGTCATTTTGGGTATGCTCCTTGTTAATCATCACCCAGCGTCTGTTCTTTTTGACACTGGGACATCTCATTCCTTATTTCCGAAAGTTATGCGCAGTTGCATAACATGTCCTTTTGTGATATGCCAATCCCATTAGTTGTCCAAATCCGTGGTAGTAAATGGCAAACTTCTAGGATAAGTTATGACAATGAAATCCTAGTAGACAGGCTAGTTTTTCTAGCATCATTGATAACCCTTAAATCCTCAGATATCAATATCATCTTGGGTATGGACTGGATGTTAGCTCATTACGCCAAGATTGATACCCATACTAGGAATGTTCAGCTTACCCACCCCTCGGGTGAGATAGTTAATGTCTCAACTCGAGTTACCAAATGCCAACTCTATTCCCTCAATGCTAGTCCTCTTCCAGAACTTGAAGACATCACGGTAGTCCGTGACTTCCCGGATGTTTTTCTAGAAGAACTGCCAGGAATTCCACCTGAGAGGGATGTAGATTTTGTAATAGATCTTGTTCCAGGAACTGTCCCAATAGCCCGAAGACCCTATTAGATGGCACCCTTAGAGCTAGCCAAACTTAAGAAACAACTAGATGAGGCCTTGAATAAAGGTTTCATTCGTCCTAGCTCTTATCCTTGGGCTTGTCACGTCCTCTTCGTTAAGAAGAAGGATGGAACGGACCGGATGGTTGTAGATTATCGACCAGTTAATTTGGTCACCACAAAGAACAAGTATCCGCTCCCCAGGATCAACAATCTGTATGATCAGCTTGCTGGATGGATTTGAGGTTGGGTTACCATCAAATCAAGATCAAGAACGGGGACATTCCAAAAATGGCCTTTGTCACTCGTTATGGCCAATATGAGTACACCGTCATGTCCTTCGGTTTAACCAATGCCCCAACCACCTCCACTCGCTTGATGAATTCAATCTTCATGGAGTATTAGGATAAATTCTTCGTGGTATATCTCGATGATATTCTCATCTACTTGAAGAACGAACAAGAACATGCCGAGCATCTAAGGCTGGTATTGATGAAACTTCGAGAGCATCGCCTTTATGCCAAGTTTTCAAAATGTGAATTATGGTTACCAGAAGTGACCTATCTAGGCCACGTAATCTCTGGTAAGGGTATTGTTGTCAATCCCGAGAGAATTCAAGCTGTCCTTCATTGGACTCAACCTGAATCGGTTAAGCAACTTAGAAGTTTTCTTGGTCTAGCGAGCTATTGTCGCCGCTTTGTCGAGAACTTCTCCAAGGTTGCAAATCCTCTAACTGAACTCCTCAAGAAAGATAAAAGGTTCGAGTGGACACCACAGTGTGAGCATAGCTTTCAAGAACTGAAAAGACGCCTGACTTCCGCACCTGTGTTGCTACCACCAGTTTTTTCTATGGACTTTGCTATCTATTGCGACGCCTCGCGACAAGGATTAGGTTGCATTCTCATGCAGGATCGTCATTTGATTGCATACGCATCTCGACAGTTGCGTCCACATGAGGATAATTATCCCACACATGATCTTGAGCTTGCAGCTGTAGTCCATGCACTAAGAACCTGGCGACATTACCTTCTTGGTAATCGTTGTGAAATATTCACTAATCACCAAAGTCTGATATATATCTTCACCCAGCCGGATTTGAATCTGAGGCAAAGACGATGGGTCGAGTTGATCACAGATTACGACTTAGGGATAACTTACACCCCAGGGAAGGCCAATGTCATGGCTGATGCACTAAGTCGTGAGTCTTACTGTAACAATCTGATGTTACAACGACGTCAACCACGTCTCTATGAGGAATTTCGGAAGTTAAACCTCGACATTGTTCCTCAAGGATTCCTTTCTAACCTGGTGGCGAAACCTACTCTGAGGGATCAAATCATAGCTAGCCAAAAGCATGATAAAGGTATATCACGGATCAAGTAGAATATTACTAGCGGAAACGCTAAGGAATTCTCCATGAATGATCAAGATGTTGTGTTTTTTCAGAACTGTCTAGTGGTTCCTAAGAATCCATATCTGAGGCAGTTGATCCTTAAGGAGGCTCATGATTCTACTCTCACTATTCATCTTGGTAGTACTAAGATGTATTAGGACCTACTCCAGAGGTTCTAGTGGACTAGGGTGAAGAGAGAAATTGTTGAGTTCGTTGCTAACTACGACGTTTGTCGTCGAGTTAAAGCGGAACATCAATGGCCTGCTGGCACCCTTCAACCTTTAGCTATTCCTGAATGGAAATGGGATAAGGTTAGTATGGATTTCATCACTGGATTTCATAGGACCAAGAAAGGAAATAATGCTATCTTTGTGGTCATTGACCGTCTTTCCAAAGTAGCTCATTTTCTTCCAGTTTGTGAGAGTATAACAACTAGCCAGCTAGCAGAGTTATATATCTCTCGAATAGTTTCTCTTCATGGTGTTCCTCTGGAGATTAATTCAGATCATGGAAGTATTTTTACTTCTTGTTTCTGGGAAATTTTTCAGAATTCCATGGGGACTCACCTATCGTTTAGCATTGCTTTCCATCCTCAATCTAGTGGTCGAGTAGAAAGTGTCAATCAAATACTAGAGGATATGCTTTGAGCTTCTGTTATATCGTTCGGTATGAATTGGGAGAAGTGTCTTCCATTCACCGAATTTGCTTATAACAATAGTTATCAATCAAGCTTGGGCAAAGGCCCTTTTGAAGTTCTCTATGGATGAAGATGTCAAACACCTCTTAATTGGTCAGAAACCTGAGAGAGTCAACTCTTTGGTCCGGATATGTTCCAGGAAGCAGAAGAGCAAGTTCGCATTATTCGTGAAAAGTTGAAAACATCCCAATCTCGTCAAAAGAGCCAATATAATCCTCATCATAAGGATGTGAACTTTGATGTTGACAAGAAGACTAACCTTCGGGTTACACCTTTGAAGGGTACCCATCGCTTCGGTATCGAAGGCTAATTGGCTCCTCGTTACATTGGTCCTTTTTGCATTCTTGCCAAACAAGGAGAGGTTGCCTACCAATTGGAACTTCCTCCGCATCTTTCCAAGGTTCATGATGTTTTCCACGTCTCACAACTCAGGCGTTGCTTTTCGGATCCTATCCGTGAAGTGGACCATGAAACGCTTGATCTCCAAGATAACCTTTCATACTCGGAATACACTGTTCGTATTCTTGATCAAGCTGAGCATACCACTCGACGTCGAAACCTCAAGTTTCTCAAAGTTCAATGGTCAAATCATTCTAAAAGAGAAGCAACATGGGAAAGAGAGGACCGTCTCCGACTTGAGTATCCCGCGCTCTTCCCGACGGCTTCCAAATCTCGGGACGAGATTGTTTTGAGTGGGGGTGAGTTGTCACATCCCTAGTTTCCACTTGAACTTTAGAAAGATTGTGCTCATGTTTTATTCTTGCATTTAAAAGTGAAAATGGAAATCAAAGAAAAACCGTGGGACTTCTATATTCAACTAAATTCCAATGAAGCAAAGGTTCAGTGAACCCAAAATGGCCTTCATAAAAGCCCACCCTTTTTGGTAAATATTGGAAACAATATTTCACAGGTGGATTTCTTTTTAAAATACATTTGTCATTTTATTTAAATCATAAAATCTACTGAAATCACTCAAATATGTGATTTTCAATATTTCAGAATATCATAAAATGTTGAATAATTTATATGGGCTTGGAAATAATTTAAATACCACCCACAACTATTTTCCCTAATTATGGGAATAGTTTGGAGCCAAAATAAAATCAAATAAATGCCAGAAATGATTTAACAAAAATCAGAAAAGAAAGAAAAATAGAAAAAGCTTACGTGACGCTCACCTTGGCCCAGCCCATCTTCTCACTATTGTCTTCCCCTCGCCAGTCGGCACTAGGAGGTGGCCGCCGCGTCCTTCGGTGCGGCCACACACCTGGGTGCCTGGCTCGTCTCTCCGTGGCACTGGCCGCGAAGGGATAAGCCTCCCGAGCCCATTCCAACCCTCTTCCTCTCCCCATTTGCCCCTCCTGCGCCCCCTCCTCTTGGCCGCCATTAGAGCCGAGCTCGAGCTCGAGCTAGCCATTGCTTCCGACCATCGCAAGCCTCCCCGAGCACGCCATCCTCTCTGCCTCATCGTGCACATCGTCCGCGCCAAAGGAAACGAGCCCCCGAACCCTGAATCGCCTCAATGTCGTCGTCTTCTTCCTCGGATCACCGAAGTTCGCCGCCATCGTTCTTCCTCTCCAGGCCATCTCCAAGCGCTCTCTCGACGCCTCTACAACCCCCGTGAGCTTAGGGTGCCTTTCCCCTTCTTTTCCACCTCGATCCCGAGCTCTAGGCCTCGATTTCACCGGAGCCCGACGAGATCTATCGCGGGATCTCGTCGCCGGTGACGCTCCGGTGATCGGTTAGCCATCCCGAGGCCACCATCGGCACCAACTCGTCGCGTAGGTGCCGTAGGAGCCCAGTCCCGCGCGTGTTCAGCCCCGTAGTAGTGACCCCGACGAGGCCCGAGTTTCGGCCACCGCCAAGCTCGTCGCCGGCGTCGATTCCGACCACCCCAGCCCCTGGGGTTTGCTCCATCATGTGTGCCATCGAGTGGCCGTTCTTCCAGTGCCTTTTGCCGCTCGTTTGGTCATTAGAGACGTGTTTCCGATGCTCTCCGCTGTCCCTGGTGCTGCCGGAGGCTCACCACCGGCGAGATCGACCTCGTCGCCGGTGGTTTCAACCCCCCTGAGCCTATGACAGGTGGGGCTAGTCCGTGGTTAAATAAAACTAACCTAAATAGAATTAAAGAAATTATTAGTTACTAATCAATCACTGGCATGTGGGCCAGCCACTGTTAATTAGCTAATTAACTTAAAGGTTAATTAAAAACTATCCAGAGTCACTGACGAGTGGGTCCCACTGGTAAGGTTTGACTTTCAACGGCCGGATTGACCTGCTGATATCATGCTGATGCAGTAATACTATTTCTGTTTTAAACTAATTCCAGAATAAGTTCAACACTTTGGAAATTCATAGAAAATTAAATATAACTCCAAATTTGACAAATAAGATATGTAAAATGATCAGAAAATTCAGTGAACACAATGGTGCTATTTTCATGCATGACAAACAAAGTGATGAAACAACATCAGGTCAAATCAATTAAATAAATTTGATTAATATATTATTTCAAATAATATTTGAATTTTGAATTCAAATCAGATTCATACTAAGGTTCTGTTAGTCACCTTAAACCATGCTACATTTCATTTCATGCCATGATCATGCGTCATATTGTTTCATTTGAATGATATTGATTGTCGTTATTATTTCGGTAGGATCTGCCCTTCTGGATATGTCTGAATATCCGACTGACGGATTTAATCCTTCTGCTGAGCATCAAGGCAAGCACACTTTTGATCACCCGATATAATCCCATGTTCCTGCTCCTGCTCCCACTTATTGCATTAGGAAAAAATATTTCAAATGCTTTACTACGGTAGCTGAACCTATTTCTTTGCATGACCTGTCATTGTCACAGTAAATAGCCAAACCTTCCAACCTAGCATACCTGGTAGTTTCTTGAGCCATGATGTGTCTTATACTGCTATGCTTGCTATGCCTAGAGTTGTGTCAGGTGTGTTTCATTTGGGTGATGAACAGGGATGGGTGAATGTGTTCTAGTGACAAATAATAAGTGTGGAACCTGATTTGGTAAAGGTACCGATGAAAGGCTATGTAGGAGTGCATGGCGGGTTGTTTCATCGGAACCGTCCTTAGGAACTGAGTTACTACCACATGCTAGGCCCTGAAATATTACCCCGCTCGACTTATTAATTGCCTAGTACTCGGTCCAAGAGTTGCAAGTAGTTTCCGGTGTTTATAGTCATGCTGGACGCCGTGCATAGTGCTGACCTTAGAGGTGGGATATGATGCGGTAGGCAGTGGCACGGTGTACCAAGTGGCACCCGGATGGTGGGCTTGGGAACCCTGCGCACATTGTTTGGGCCCGTGGCGAAAACCTCGGTCGGGCTTCCGTGCGGGTTCACTCTCAAATAGGCAATAAACCTAGACTAGGTATTAGCGTGGTTAATGGTCGTGGCCGACTCAATCACTGGGCTTCCGCTTGAAGGTTGTCGAGGTTCATGATGTGCACACGGCGATAAGTGGCGAGAGCGTGTGTGAAGAAGTACACCCCTGCAGGGTTATGATCTATTCGAATAGCCGCGTGTGCAGGTATGGACTACTTTGAGACATATGTTGTTCATAGACAACTTTAATGGCTACTCGGAAAAGTATCAAGATAAGCGTGAGTATCATGTATGGCATTCCCATAGGGAGACGGAAAGGAGTCCATGATAGTGTATTGTTGTGGTGCTAGTGGACTCGTGTACGACTTATCAAAGTTGTTTAAAACTATTTAAAATTGTAGTTTAGTCTAGCCAAGAGTCAAAGCTGGCTGGCTGCATGAAACCCCACATCCCCCTTTTGTTCATACATGTGAGTAGATAGATCTGTTCTAAAGTCTTGGTGAGTACCTTTGTACTCATGTTTGTTTAATATCTGTTGCAGAAGATACCCATGAGCCAATAGGTGGGTTCTATCTAGACCTCGATGATGACGAGTAGCTGGTGTCCCAGCTATGACCTCGCACCTTTAAGAAGGGATCTGTAGATAGTTAGGCTTTATTCCTTTTCCTTTTAACTGTCTATACTCAGACAACTTTAATGCTTCTGCTTGGTTTGTATGACTCTACTTGTATGACTTGAGTGTCGGGTCATGTGACCCCTACCTGTATGAACATATCATGCAAGACTCTTTCGAGTCATCTAAATAAATGTTGTGATGTTGTATGGTGATGTTGTGATGCCATTGTTGTATCTATCCATATCGAGTATGTCATGCGTACGTGTGATGCACTGTGATATGTATAGGATTCGACACCTAGTCGTATGCCCTTAGTAGCTCTCTATACAGAGAAATGCCCCTTTGTGTTTCCACCGAGCCTTGGTAGTTCGCTACTGCTCCGGACACATTGGTTGACCGGCATGTATCCTTCTTAGTTGTTGTGTCTGTCCCTACGGGGAAATGTCACGCGACGTAATGGCGTCCTTGTAACTTGCTACGACTCATCTACACTCGCTAATGACCGACACCTGCGTTGCTAGGTTATGTATTCCTGTCTCTGTACACTTGAGCCACTTGAGTTTATGACTAGTTATGTCAACCCGCGTTCTTTGACATTGGAATGCTAGCGACACAAATGCATACGTGAGTCAAAAGGCGCAAACGGTCCCGGCTAAGGTAAGGTGGTAGCCGTGGGGTTAACCGTGCGTGAGACCGCAAATGGATGCGATGTGTGACCAGCTGGATTCTTATGGCTTAGGGTCGGCGTCCCGACAGTGACGCGGAAGGGACCATGGCGACGCGCGCCGCCACGGCCTCCCTGTAGAGGCGGTCCATGCATCGGAGCGTGTCCTTCTTGTCGGCACGGACGACGATGGCACATACCGGGCTAGGCATCTTTAGGGTACCGTAGGCGTAGTGCGAGGCCGCCATGAACTTGGCCAATGCAGGACGCCCCAGGATCCTATTGTACGCGTCGGCGACGTCGAAGACGACCTTCTCCGTCCAATAGTTCCTCTTGCTGCCGAAAGTCACCGGCAACTTGATCTTCCACTTGGGCTGGATCTTCCCGTGCTTGATCCCTTGGAACACGCCTTTGTCCTCAAGGTCTTCATCGGGGATCTACAGCTTTTGGATTACATCCGGGGAAATGAGATTCAGGCCAGCCCCTCCATCTACCAACATTTTCATCACTCTGAGGTTGCGGATTGTCAGTGATACAAACAACGGAAAGCACCCAACCGCGGTAACGCGGTCTGGGTGGTCCTTAGAGTCGAAAATGATCGGTGTCTGCGACCATCTCAGGGGCTTGCGGGCACCGATGGAGCGCTCTACCGC
Organism: Hordeum vulgare subsp. vulgare; assembly: GCF_904849725.1. NCBI lineage: Eukaryota > Viridiplantae > Streptophyta > Magnoliopsida > Poales > Poaceae > Hordeum > Hordeum vulgare. Next base: position 132,577,489 of record NC_058522.1, on the reverse strand, counting down.
AATCACTTCACGCGCCCACTTCTTGAGCTGGCGGTGGGAAGAATGCAGCGAGGCGCCTCCTTCAAGGCACATCATGTCTGTTTCCCTCTGGAATTCGTGGTCGCTGGAGTCGTCGTCCATGCAGTCTTCATCATCATCCTCCTCTGTCTTCTCTCGTGGTTGCGCGGGCCTTGCTTTCTTGCCCTTCAACTTGCCGGGGCGGCTCCCTTGGGTGCCCTTCATCCCGCCTGACCCTTCTACCACTTGTTGGGACTTCTCTTTGTCGTGGCTTTGGTATTCGGCTCGCTGCCTCTCAGCAAGCTGTTCGAGTTGCCAGCAGTGCTGGAGGTCGTGGCCTTGGTGTGGTGGATCTTGCAGTACTGGGTGCCGGAGCCATCCGGTTTATCGGCGACCGCTAAGGCCTAGCAGGAGCCGCACCCGGCGGCATCCTTGCCGGGGGCCTCGTCTTTCTCCTTCTTGTCAGAGTCGGCGTCGCCTGTGGCCTCGACAGCAAACACGGTTTTTCCGTTCCGCTTCTTGTTACGCCGCTTTCCTCTCTTGGCGGGGACGTCGGCGTCTTCCTCTTCGGATTCGGCTTCAACACCGGCATTCTCGCCTGGAAGCCTCCTCCCTTCTTCTCCACGTGTGCACCTATCCGCCAGAGCATAAAGCTCGGTGACATTGCGGACTTTGTTCATCGCCAGCTCTTCGCGCATCTTCCGATTGCGCACGTTCTGGTGGAACGCGCTGATGACGGCAGCTGGGTGGACGTCCGGGATGTTGTGTTGGATGCAGATGAACTTCTGGATGTACTTGCACAGGGGTTCACCCTCCTTCTGGGGGATAATGTGCAAGTCGCTTTCTTGACCAGGAGCTCGGTAGCCGCCAGTAAAGGCGCGAACAAAGTCCTGGCACAATTCCTTCCAGGAGGAAATGGAGTTTTTGGGGAGGTGCATCAACCACGACCTGATGTTGGGCTTGAGCACCAACGGGAAGTAGTTTGCCAGTATCTTCTTGTCTCGCCGCCCGGCAGCCTGCACCACGATGGGGTAGATGCTAAGGAACTCCGACAGATGGGTCCTGCCATCGTACTTTTCTGGGATCTCCAGCTTGAAAGTACGGGAGCTGGGCCACCGGACGCGTCGAAATTCGCGGGTAAACATTGGACAGCCTACCTCGTAGGGTAGGTTGCCAGGGTATCCCAAAACCGGTGCACCAGCGGCGATTCCAGTGCGCATATCCGATTGACGGCACGCCTTGCATTGCCGCTCGATGAGGGTGCGGGCGTCTTCCTCGGGCCGCTCGCGGAGAATGTCCCGCTGATCACGGGGGTGGCAGGGGTCTGAAGACTCGGTCGAGTCGTCAGAGAGGATGAGCCGTTCCCGCCGACGCAGAGGAGAGTGCACGGTAGCGGTGGTAGCCCCTGTCTTCTCGACACGGTCTCGAGTGTGATTGCTAGAGGGTCGTTTCGACGTCCCCACCTGCCGTGGCTGGTCTCCATCGGCGACTGCGAGGAGGCTCTGAATGGTGGCCTTCAACTCCCTTTCCTTGTCCGCCGGTGGAGGGAAATCAAGGTGCAGCTGAGCCCGCTTCAGTGCTTCTGCCAGTGCGGGGCGGCGGAGAGATGTGCGAAGACCTCAGGGGGCTCTCAATTCTGACCTTGTTAGACGGAGCTCCCTGTTGGTCACACGGGGGCTCACCATCCCGCGCCGTAGCAGAGCGGGTACGCCTGCTCGGCATACCTCGAGAACGGGGTCCATGGGCCCCCTTAGGTGGGGGCCGATCGCCGCCCTCGTGGGGCGTTCCGTCTTGCGTGGCCTAAGAAGGCCACGACGTGTGGGCTCGCGTGGGCTACTTGAAAGGCACCGACGCGTCTTTGGACGTGGCCGTGCCGTCGGTTGGTCGCGCGGTCGTGTCCTTCGACGTACCAGGGGGGATGATCGCCGCGAGCGCGGGCGACTCCACTCGCCTCGCTTTCCTCTATAGAATGTTGCGGAAGCTCAGGTCCTCCGCCCCCTTGTCATATGCCACACCTTCTCCTGCCCCCGCCGGGGCCGGAGGGCTGGGTACAGGAGCGTTGGTCGCCGGAGCGCCCCTCCTCTTGGGGGCCATGGCGACGAGCAAGAGGTGGTGCGCTGAAGGCTAGGTCAGGTTAATGCAGTCTTTCCCCCCTACCTGGCGTGCCAAAGATGTCGGCGATGATACGTAGACACCTATGGGGATCAACGTGATACCCTTGAGATCGCATGGCGGGGAAAGACAACGTCAAGATCAGACCTAACGATCAACACCCGCCAAGCCTTTTTACCCAAGTTCAGGCCGCTTACGCGTAAAACCCTACGTCCTGCTCGTCTGATCGTATTAAGCGTTATTTTGTTGTTCGTTACAGTGATGACACCGTATTCTTGGCCAATATCCAAAAATTCTAACCCCTTGTGAATGAGCTAAGGGCCTCCTTATATAGGAAAAGGGGTCACCTACAATGCTCGATGGTAGGTTCACGAGATCTTACAGTGAACCTAGAGCGGTGCTTATCCATCTACCGCTGTCAGGTGCATTAAATGCACGTGTTGTCCTTGTCAGCTAAGTGTTGGTGAAGACATGTGTCTAGGTGTTTCGACACTAGGACACCCCGTTGGCACATGCAGAATGCGCTAGAACTCGGGGGGCGGTGGCACTGTGGCAAGGGCGGTCGCCCTCTAGTGCCTTGCCACGTCATCCCGGCAAGGGTGCTTGCCGGGGCCTTGGTGCTTCGGCCTGGCAAGGAAGCTTGCCACGGGCTTCAGCTGTCTTTCCAGCGAGGGAGGCTCGTCGGGGTCTTGTACTTGGTGTGCTAATCACGTCCATCATACGGACATGGCCTTGGGCGTATTTCCGGCAAGGCAGTCTTGCCAGGGCCTTGGATATGTTGGGGGTAAACCTTGTCTGGACTCAACCCCACCCTGCCATCAGGGGCTGTTCACGCTCGTGCACGAGTCTGGGGCACTAGAGACCCTAGTCTTTAGTGCACCGACAAAAATAGCATGGAACAATAAAAAATTATAGATACGTTGGAGACGTATCAAGCATCCCCAAGCTCAATTCATGGTCCTCCTCGAGTAGATAAATGATAAAACATATTTTATGATGCGACATGCTATCCAATATGTAATCTTTTGCATGTATGCTCACTGAGAAACAATGAATTAACAAACGTTGACATAGTAATACTTATAAGCATAAGGAACAAAATCATCAATCTTTCAAAGTATATGATCCTCAAAGAATGTTTACCCCAATCATCTTGTTATATTAGTAAGTCATGGCTCCATGTTCACCAAATTAATACAAATGTTAAGCACCACGGTGCCCAAGTCAGGCAATTGGATCGTAGTTATTCAATATGCATCAACTATTTATTCTTCACGCAATACTTGAGCGTGAATCATGGACATAGCATATAGGTTGAATAGAATGTGGTGGAAGGTTTCAAAGCAGTAAAAGTGAAGAAGAAAGTCTCGCATCAACTCGGCGTATCAACGGGCTATGGAGATTCCCATCAATATATATCAATGCAAGGAGTAGGTATTTCCATGAAACAGATGCACTGGAGCTATAAGTGTATGAAAGCTCGATTGAAGCTTACTAGGTGTACATCCAACTTGCATGCTCATGAAGACCTCCGGCATTTGAGGACGCTCGTCATTAGAATATACAAGCCAAGTTCTATAATGGAAAATTCCCACTAGCATATGAAAGTGAAAACACAACAGACTCTCTATATGAAGAACATGGTGCCACTTTGAGGCACAAGTGTGGTAAAATATAGTCGCAAAGTCCCTTCTCTCCTTTTCTCTCATTTATTTGTTTATTTTTTTATTTTCCCCATGGTGGGCTTTTTTTATTTCTTTTCATATCCCCAATTCGTTTTTTATGGTGGGCTGATTTGGCCTACCCCATCTTTATTTGCTCACTTGGAAAATGCTCTAATAATGATAATCATCACACTTTTATTTACTTACAACTTGGTATGAAAAATTGATAGGAAGGTATGACTCTATATGAATGCCTGTGGTAGTGTACCAGGATGTGCAATTATCTAGCATAGCAAAAGATATAAAAAACGGACAAGCCATGTAAATATCATGCTAGCTATCTTACGATCATGCAAAGCAATATGACAATGAAGCTGAAGTCATGTATATGATGATGATGGAAGTTGCATGGCAATATACCTCGGAATGGCTATGGAAATGCCATGATAGGTAGGTATGGTGGCTGTTTTGAGGAAGATATAAAGGGGCTCATGTGCAATAGAGCGTATCATGTCACAGGGTTTGGTTGCACCAGCGAAAGTTGCACCGATCCTCGAGGTGAGAATGGGGAATGCATGGTATCGAAGAGGCTAGCAAATATGAGGAGGTGAGATTGCATATGCCTATGGTGTCACATTGCTCATAAAGAACTCATATACTCATTGCAAAGTTTTATTAGTTTATCATAAATCAAAGTACTACTCGCATGCCCCGAGGGAGAGGGTTGGGATGAATTAACCATCGTGCGACTGTAGCTTGAAATAACACTAGGATTTCAACGAGCAATAGAAATGCTCACACATCATCACCATGCCCTTTGAATTTTTATATGAACAAGAAGTTTAACACCTCCTAATACCGACACTTCTACGAATCAACAATGATGAGCTCACACCCTTTCAAATTACGACATCAATATCATCAACTCATAATTGCTCTTTTATGTGCTACATGAAGGTTTTGATTATCACTCCTTAAATACCTACTCCCTTCGTTCCGGTGTGTCAGGCCTCTTATGCAACGCAGTGTGACCAAGGTGGATATCCATTGGCTACATGATCTCCTCCTCCCCTCGAATCAGCGTTTAATTGGTATTAATTATGAGAAGTGAACAAACGTCTAGGCCCACAGTTTACACCAGTACTAGTTGCATGCAAAAAGTCCATTGCATGCGTCTGTGAAACCAAAGAAGCAGCAGTAGCACGGAGAGAGGAAAGAGAAAATGGAAAACCATGCGGTTGTGCGCTCATTACATGACATTCAGTGTATAGAGGCCTTAATCCACAGCTAAAGTGGAACAAATAGATTTTGGAGATAGGCCTAACACACCGGAATGGAGGGAGTATTATTTTTGGACAAGTATTATAACCCACGCAAATTACTCTCAAATAAATATAAGTTAAGAACGATAGTTTAATTCTTTCTACAAAATCCATGGACATGCTCTAATAAATATAAGTGAAGAAAAAGAGCATTCTACAAAATAAGGTTTTCTATATGTAGAGAAACACACATCCAACTTCAAATGATATAAGTGAAGCAGATGAAGTATTCTATAAAGCCATACTGAAAAGATATAAGTGAAGTGCAAACAACATTCCATAAATCAACCATGGACTTTCCCATACCATCATGGTGCATTTCTAGAAGGAAAATAAAAGGCACACGATGCTCCAAGGATTTACGCATATCATGTGAACAAAAGAAAAACCGAGACATACCGGTAATTGTTGAAGAAGAAACATGGGATGCCTTATGGGGCATCCCCAAGCTTAGACGCTTGAGTCTCCTTGAATAGTTACTTTGGGTTCCTTGGTAATCCCCAAGATTGAGCTCTTGCCTCTCCTTATTCTTCTCATATCAAAACCCCCTCGATCTTCGAACACTTCATCCACACAAAAACTTGAGAGAACGTTTATTAGAGACGTTAGTTCATACAACATTAAATCTCATCATGTATTGCCACGAAATTAATATATAATTATTATCTAACATTACACACAATATGATATCATAATTCTATACCTCCTAAGTCAATGGGGCTCAATAAGAATTCAAAATGTAAGCACACAAAGCAACTATAACAAGAATTTGTGAAAACTAGGACATTCTGGAAAGATGCAGATAATATGTATACTTTTGTAAGTCGGAAAATTCTGAAAATGTAGGAAGTGGTAAACAATTTTTATACCAGTACCGTGTCAAAACTTCATTTTTTTACGTTCCACTAAAATATGAAAAATCAAACACTAGAGACAAAATTTCTGTTTTTACACAACACATATCTAACAAGCAATTTAAACATCCTAAAGGAAATTATTGAAACGTTTTACTGAAAAACAATATTATAAATGACATCTAACAGATAATAAAAAAATAAAATGATGCTCCAAAAAACACATATTATGTGATGAATAAAAATATAGCTCCAAGTAAGATATACCAATAGTATTGAGGACGAAAGTGGGGATGCCATCCGAGGCATGCCCAAGCTTAAATGCTTGAGTATCCTTGGATATTACCTTGGGGGAGCCTGGGGCATCCCCAATCTTAGGCTTTTATGCTCCTCGTTCGTATGTCCAGTGAAATATTACCCAAAACTTGAAAACTTCAACCACATAAAACTCAACAAAGCTTCGTGAGATCCATTAGTACAAGCAACATATAGAATACTTTAGGTAATGTTATAATTTTATTATCATTTTATTTTAGCATAAGGTACTTATTCTAACCTATCCAAGGCTTATACTCTATGATACAATACATAGCATCATCAAAAAAAAGTAAACTATGCAAACACAAACAGAATATGTCTAAAATTGAACAGTCCGTGATGATACATTTAATTGCAATTTTTAGGTATCTCAAAAAATTCTGAAATAATAGGAAGACCTGAAGAATTTTATATCAGTACTATGTAAATTCAGCTTAAAAATATGTTTCAGTAAAATCGGAGAAATTCTGCACTGGGCGTCATAGTTTCTGTTTTTGCACCGTATCAATTCTACTCATCATACAAATCATCCCAAAGGCTTTACTTTTCACCTTATTTTTATAATTCAAAAGGATTTATACAAGGGGATAACTATTTTTTTTGAAAATTTTCTGTAATCAAGATTCACAAAGTTTCCATGGGCATGATTAAATTCAAGGCTAGCCCCCACTTCAATGGTGCTTGTAGTTCTTACTTTCATTTTTATTTTCAATATTTTTAAGTTACCCACTTTATTTTTTGTTTTTAATTATTTTAAAAGCACACAACAGAAATAAATGACTCTCTAAAACTTTCGGGTTATCTCCCTAGCAGCTCTTTCTTTAAAGCCATTAAGCTAGGCATATAGTGCTCAAGTAATTGACCCACCCGGATCCCAAGGTATATCAAAGCCAATTTTAATTAGCAATAATTTGTAATTTAGTAGTGAGCACCAAGTGATATATATCATGCAGAAAAAAAGTCTAACTCTCTTCCTACGCATTGGCATGTCAAAGATAACAATTCATTCACACAAAGTATAGGCCAGGACATATCATAAATAGTTTCTTGCACTTTTATCGTCTTGGAAACATATAGACGTGAAGATTTGGTTCCTCTGTCATAATAATTGCAAGTAGGAGGAGCAATCACATGCATATTATATTCATCAAAATCAGCATATGTAGTGGTAAAATGCAACCCATCAATATAAACCTTAATAAGTACAAACTTCTCCGATATGGTGTAGATGGGAGAATTCAAAATGATAATAGGACTACCGTGTATGGATGCAATATCAACAATTTCATGCATAACATAAGGAACTACAACAAGTTCATATTGATAAGAATGATTCATATTGGTATCGTGCCCACAAGCATAGTAAGCATCAAGTTCATCAAAAAGGGATATTTCAAATGAACCAATTGATCATAGCAATTATGATAGCATTCATCATTTGGTATGTGTCGTGGTTTTGTCACGGAAGTTGTCCTAGTGAAAGGACTTAGTGATGGAGCCATTGCACCTTGGTGGCGACTCAACGGGGGTGAGCAGAAGCGAGACTCAGGTTTACCCAGGTTCGGCCCCTCCTATGGAGTTAAAAGCCTATGTCCTGCTTTGTGTATATTGATGGTGATTCGATTACAAGGAGGGCGTAACTTGCCTGACCAAGCTCTCGATGGATTCTAACTTAACCTATCTACCCTAGAGGCTCGCCTTTAAATACAGGTCGAGGCCCTAGGTTTTACAAAGTCCTAGCCACATTACCAACCGTGGCCTTCCATATCTCTAAGCCGTCGTGTCTTCCAAGCTAGGAAACCTCCTCGGCGACTTATCTTCTGCGTTAATCTTGAACCGCCATGTGGCTCATGGGCCCTGGCTAGCTCTTTGTTGAAGTTCTCCTGATGCATCTCAGATCCTGGGCCAAGGCCTATCTTGATCATGAATGTTGAATCGTCGTTTACCTGACCCGACCCAATAGGGTGGGTCCTACCGCAGGTAATATCCACAACATTAGGCCCTAGATTGACTTGAATTTGTTCATGCCAATAAACCTTCACGCTTGTCTATGGCGATTTACACACGATCTCTGACCTTTCTTCTTCAACGAGTGACGAGCTGCTAATCTTCATGAATCGCCTGAGTCGTCGGGTCTTTGTTGATGATGTCATCTTCTCCACTATTACAGGGATCTTGATGACATCATTTCCAACGGATCTTTGTCTTATCCTCTTATCCCGAGAATCTAGGCGCCATCATTTCCGATTTTCAATGCGCCTCCTTGACTCATGCGCGTGCCGTTTGGATTTCTACCCTAGGTCTTTAAATAGTTGCAGGGGGAGAGGGGCATCCCCACCTACCTCTATTCTATCGCCTCCACTGCATCTTCTTCCTCGAGCTCGCGTCGCGAACACCTTGCCGCCATCGAACCTCTGCTTTGGACCGACTGCTTTTCAGGCTGATCTAGGGCGTGGTCTTCGGTGCAAACCTCCGCGGCCTACTTCCGTCATCACCTTCCCTCAACAGGTAACTCCTTCTCCTCTAGTAGATCTAAATCTCAAACCTTCCCATTTTCTCAGGGTAGCACCGGAACTACATGAACATTGGCTCATCACGCCATCGACCCGTATAGGTATGGTCTTTAGACTCTTCTTTTTAGCAAAGAACTGCGGTAGTCCCGTGAACAATCCTAGGAAAATTTGTTGTCCCCCCCATTGTTCCACAGGACCACCATACTGCTCCGCAGTGTCCCCGTGCTCTTAGTGCTTTTATTTTGGCAAGTTTATTTTCTTCAATAGAATCACTCGTAGATCCGTAAACTTTTTCTTCGCATTCGAAACGTGTTTATTCTCGATTAGAAATATCTTATGGAAATTTTTAGAATCACAACCCGCCCTCAATACTGCGGTGATTCACAATTCCCTTTTAGACATGCTCTCAGCTGCTGGCCGGCGAGTTACCATTTCATAGGTCCTGACGACCCGCCAATCCTTCTTATGCAGATCTCTGTCCCCCTCCTTTTAAGTGAAACTGGTTGCCAACAGAAGTTGATGACGCCTATCTTGCAAACTTTGTGAAAGTGGGTAATCCTGCACCTAAAGAAACGATTGGCTGGCGAACCGCAACCCGCCGAAGGGGGTAGTCATTTTTGCTGATCACCTCGAGTGAGGCTTCACACCCCCCAGCTCAAAAAAATTTAGGCGCGCCTTGCATTTCTTCAACCTCCATCCCCAAGACATAGGGCCAAACTCCATGAGCAACCTTTGCCGGTTCCAAGTGTTCTATGAGGCTTACCTGCAAATAGAGCCTACTGTACTTTTGTTCTTTTAGCTGAGCTGCCAAACAGAGTTTGCCAAGAGGCCCTGCCTAGAGCTTGGGGGAGTCAACATCCAGCGACGACGAGAATGTGGGTTCCCGGTTGTTACATTGCCCAGTCATCCCAAGGGTTGGGGAAAAACTTGGTTTTACTGCCACGACACTTCTCCACCCAAGGAGAACCCCTTACCAGGTTTCAGGGAGGAACGTGTGCCCTTGGATTTCAAGTTGCCTGAATAGCTAACCGAAGAAGAAGAAGCTTCCTCTGTCCCTGTCTTCGCAAAGCTAAGGGCTCTTAGTGTCAATGGTCTTACCGGGATTGATCTGATCCGCTCCTGGGTGGAGTGGAGAATCATGCCTTTGGCCCGCCGGAACGACTTAATATGTGATATCATTGGTAACTTAAACCACCCTCAGTGCTTCTATAACTTGAGGCTTGAAGAAGAAGACATTGTTGAAATTGTGAAGAGGCTAAGTGGCGAGCCTGTTGAGAACTGCTCCAAAATCGGGCTAAAACCATTCTGCGTTTCTAACCCGGCTCTAGAGGTAAAACATCCCAACTCGCCCTTCTAGTTTTTAATATACTCACGCTTGTTGCTGATCTAGGCTTTAATTATGTCAATCAGAGGGGTTCAGCCTTCTGGAACTAAAGGCCCAAGACAGTTGTTAAGAAAATGACCAAACCCGCCCCAAAGAAAAATAAAAACAAAGGCAAGGCCACTTCAAAGGAGTCATCCGTTGTGGGCGAGTCTCGGGTCGCCGAAGAACAATCAGAGGTATATGCTCTTTGTCTTTATTGCTTTAATCTGACTTGTAATCATGCTTTGTTGCTTATATTTATAGGATGATGACTTTGAAAGCCAAGATGAAGACGTCGAGGTAATTTCCATTTATTCCGACTCAAACTCTTCTCCTCCCAAGCCGGCAAGGCGAATTTGTAGGAAAGTGCCACTATCTCACCCGGATGCTTATCTGGATCCCAATTTCCTTTTGAAGAAGGTGAGTTTGATGCCCAAGCGTCATACTCGAAGCCACTTTGGGGAAATTTTGTCCGGCTTGCCCGAGAAAACAACTGGTCGCAAATGACAGAACGAGGTACATTTTATAAAACACCCTTTCTTCCTGTGCAAATCAATCTCTTGATTTACCCAATCTTTCAATCCTTCATACAACAGGTTTCACCTCGTTCATCTGGCGACTCAGCTGCCTCGACTCTTCCCCCATTGATCCATCTTCAGGGGTAATTTCCTTCATTAACATGTTCCTTCGGGTGTCCATGTTTCTATTTTAAGATTTGTACCATCATTTAGTTGTGCTCAAGAAAAGAAGAGGAAAACGGCGAGTCATCTTCTATCCCCAAGGCAGCTGAAATATTTGGAACGAGTACCTCTATGCCAGATGCTCAAGACGAGCCAACTGAGACTCAGGCTGATGCCTTTGATGATTTTCCTGACATCCGGGATGAGCTTCCAAGTCCTCAAAAGGAGTTAACTGAAGACCTCAACCCACCCAGTTCTCATAAGGTGGATAAAGACGTGATACTTGACCCTGATCCAGTGGTAGTCACTGGTACTGCTTACTCTAAGCCTACAACCACGGTTTTAACCAAGCATGTACCCAAAGACACCCCAGTCTTTGCAGAAAAAGACATCACAAAACTGAACCTTCCCAATTATGAGAAATTGGAGTTTCATGAACTGTACTCTGGTTTTGTGAGTCGCTTGGAGACGAGCCAAGAAATGGAAAAAATCTTGGTTAACATGATGCGAAGAAAACATGAGGTATGATACGCCTAGCCCCCAAGGGCCTGGTCATATTTTTGAAAGATGAGCCGGGTCTTTAGTTTATACTTGAATTAAAGCTTCAACCTGTAGCCCCCAAGGGCTGGGTCATCTTTTTGAAAGATGAGCCGGGTCTTTAGTTTGTACTTGATAAAAGCTTCAACCTGTAGCCCCCAAGGGTCGGGTCATCTTTTGTAAAGATGAGCCGGGTCTTGCTTGAAGATATTACCTTAGAAAAAATGAATCGTACGTTACCCCAAATGTCAGGGATGTTGCTTGCAATGGTCCTGACACTTGCTTTCCCCGATGTTTTTGCAGGAATCATTGACTTGGGCCGACTCAACTGTGGCCGGCTTCAAACAAAGCCTGGCTGAATAGCAGTATGCTCGAGCTAAATTTTAAGAGAGGCTTCACCTTGCACTGGCTGACATGGAAAAAATGAAGGCAGAGCACAAACAGTTTGAAGACAAAGTCCACACTAAGTAAGCTTCCTTACTAAAAAGGGCGGAACAGGCAGAAGAGAAAATGAAGGCCGCCGTGCAAGAGCTGTCTGGATTAAAACATCATATCTCAAAGATGGCCCATGCCGTGTTCGGTAAGTACCGATTATTCCCTTGTGAAGGCGTGTTGTACGACCTTTCGGCGACTTATGATCATGCCTCTTTACTGCAGGTCCTCGAGCCACCACTCTTCAGAATGATTGTATTTTGAAGCTGAAGGCAATCTATACTTTGACGAAGTAGCTGTACACTGGTGGCGTGATGACCATCAAGGCCGTCATGGGTAACAAAGAGCCCATAACATCCATCAAGCATATGCTGGGCTGTTTGTCCACGCAGCCACCCCAGATAGAGAAGCTGAAAAGGTCAGCCGCCCGCAAAGGAGCACTAACCGCCTTAAGCCGATGCTTGGCCTATGCTCTAGAGCTGAAGCCGGAAGAAATAACTAGCGGATTTCCAAATCTAAAAGACGAGGGGTCAGAATTACCGAAGAGGATTACCATTGCTATGTAAAAGAATCTCGCTTCGCGGCGACTCAACTGGCAATCGGCCTGGATTTAGGCAAATATCAGGTGGCTTATGATCAGCACAGGAAACAGGTTACTCCTCCTTCATATGAAATCACCGTCCTGACTCCGCAACGCCGTAAGCATCCTTTTGACTCTGATGCCGATCTATCCACCATCTTGAATGACGAGGACGAGTTCCATGACTTGAACAATTGCAATTGGAAATTGGGCGACTTACACATCCAAGATGGCGAAAGCTCAAGGCAGGATAATCCGGAGGCGGCTTGAGTCAGGAGTGACGTGACGATCACCCACGGAATTTAGTTTGATCATCCAAGCCCGGGGTTATGTCACCTGATATGTCCTTCTGAGCCGTGTAATAGGCTAGAGATTGATACAATATTATGATATAATTGTACCTTGTGCTGACTTTAAATTCTCGCCCTTTCAATAATATGAATCGCCTTGCCAGGTGCCTTTGCCATGTGTGAGAGATAATCTCTTTCCCTGTTTATCACAGAAGAAAAAATAAGCCGGCTAAATGAGTCGCGGCGGTTTAGAATGGAGTTTTTATGAAACTCTCTGGCTATGCTAGAAAGATACTTTGTAGTCAGAAAGGTTGTCGGCTCAATGAGTCACGATAGGGTAGGATGAGTTTGCAAGACTCTAGTGCAACCCCAGGAATGCTTTTGCAACAGCCTGAGTTGTTTAGACCGGCTGATTAGGCACGAGTCAAGCATCACTGAAGCAGGTTTAGTGAACCCATGGTTTGTATATTTTCCATATGTCGGCTCCCGCTAGCACCCTTCATGTTTTTACCTAGGCAAGTTCCGGGTCCAAAAAGTGGATTGACTCGCCAAGAGTACATGGGACCATAGGGCGAGTCGCCAAACACACAGTCTAGTATAACCATTGTAATGCGTTATTTTTTTGCTAGCCAAGAGGATATTCAGGCTGAACTCAATGAGCAGAAGCCTCCAAGTGACCTATGATTAGGGAAAAGCCAGACATAGGATTACAAAAGCATTTACACTCTTACTTAAAATGACTTGGAAGTTAGTAGATCCCAAGTAAGCCGACTTAATTCTCAAAACCAGATAGGGTGGCTATGTTTGAACCGTGCAACATGGCAACTTTGGTCCTCTTTGGCGTACCAGCATTCTGTTTTGAAATAAGCGCATCATGGTGAGTTATGCTCTTTGATGCTGATATCGTCCATGCTTGGACGAGCTATGAAACAATAAAGACTCATGCTCTCAAGAAGCTGAAATGGCAGAGACCACGAAGTTCGTGGATGCCGGCTTTATTGCTTCATATATATAGAAAGAGATTACAATGACTAAATTCTGTACACAGATAAGGAGCCAGTGGCTCTAATTATAGTAAGGTCGTAAGTGGGCAATGTTCCAAGGCCGGGTTGTTTCAACCTCTGTTGTTGGCCTATCTGAGCGAAGAACCACCAGGTATTAGGAACCATTGTGAAGACTCCTGCTGACGACAAAAGGCCGTTCCAATGGAGGGGATAACTTATGCATACCAGTATGATCCTGAATCAACCGGAGTACTAAGTCGCCCTCCTGAAAGACTCAGCTTTTGACTTGGCGGCTACGATAGCGTCGCAAGTCTTGTTGGTAAATCGCCGATCGTGATGATGCCAAGTCGCGTTCCTCCTCCAAGGCATCCAACTAATCTTGACGCGCCAGCTCATTGTCTTCCTCTACATAAGCGGCGACTCATGGCGAGTCGTGCCTGATGTCACTTGGTAACACCGCCTCAGCTCCATAGACCAAGAAAAAGGGCATGTAACCAGTAGATCGATTAGGGGTGGTCCTGATGCTCCATAAAACAGAAGGCAGCTCTTCAACCCAACATCCCGGAGTACGTTCTAGAGGCACCATAAGTCGGGGCTTGATCCCCCGCAAAATTTCTTGATTCGCCCTCTCTGCCTATCCGTTAGATTGGGGGTGCAACTGCACAGACATCAACCCAGATGTGCTCTTTCTCGCAAAATTATTGCATGGCGCCTATGGATAGATTAGTACCATTAGCAGTCATAATACTATGAGGATACCTGAAGCGAAAAATCAACTTCTTGAGGAACTTGACGGCCGTGTCTGCATCGCAACTATTGACCGACTCTGCTTCAACCCACTTGGTAAACTTGTCAACCGCCACCAATGAGTGAGTCTTTTTGTTAGATAACATCTTGCAGGGGCCAACCATGTGCAGTCCCCAAACCGCAAAAGGCCATGTAATTGGGATCATCCGCATCTCCTGATTCGGTACATGCATCTGACGCCCAAATTTTTGGCATCCGTCACATCTGCATACTATGTCCTCAGCATCTGCATGGGCTATAAACTAGTAAAATCCATGCCTAAAGGCTTTGGATACCAAAGAGCGTGATCCAGTGTGATAACCACAATCACCTGCGTGAATCTCGTTAAGAATCGCACACCCTTCTTCAAATTAGACGCACCTTTGAAAGATTCCTGAAGTGCTTTGCTTGTGCAACTAGCCTTTATGTATAACCATGGAGTTGCATCGCCGGATAATTTGGCGGGCCAGCAACTCATCAGCAGGTCACTCGCCTCGTGCCAGATATGCCATGTAAGTGACCGCCCAATCCGGAGTGGCACGGAGAACCGCCACAAGTTGAGACTCGGGGTCAGGAACCGCTATACTCTCCTCCTAAGGCATTTTCACCGACGGGTTATGCAAAATATCCAAAAATACATTAGGGGGAACCGTCTTATGCTGCGACCCAAGTCGTGAAAGAGCATCAGCTGCCTCGTTCAGTCGGCGATCAATATGATCAACCTGATAACCATGAAAGTGACCTGCCACGTCTGACACGGCACGCCTGTAAGCCTCCATCAAAGGGTCTCTGGAATCCCACGTGCTAGAGACCTGTTGTGCCACCAGATCTGAGTCGCCCAAGCATGTGACTCGGCCAAGATTCATGTCTTAGGCGACTCTAAGTCCATGGAGCAAAGCCTCGTATTCCGCTGCATTGTTGGTACACGGGAACATGAGCTAGAGGACATACCACGCCAGCCCCCAAGCCTTCTAGCCGCCTAGACCCGTCAAAATGGATAGTCCAATATGTGTGGTCAGGTCTGTCTTCTGGAATTTGCAGCTCGGTCCAATCGTTGATGAAATCCACTAAGTCCTGAGACTTGATGGCCGTGCGAGGCGTATATTTCACATGATGGGGACCAAGCTCAATGGCCCACTTAGCAATCCGCCCAGTTGCTTCACGATTTTGTATAATGTCGCCGAGTGGCGCTGAGCTGACTACCGTGATTGGATGCTCCTGAAAATAGTGCTTTAATTTCCGACTCGCCATGAAGACCCCAAAAACCAACTTCTCCCAGTGCGGCTAATGCTATTTGGAGAGGGTCAAGACGTCGCTGACAAAGTATACCGGCCTTTGGACCGTATATTCCTTTTCTTCTTCCCTGCACTCGACGACCACTTCTACGCTTACTGCCTTAGAGTGGACAACAATGTACATGAGCATAGGCTCTTTGTCAACAGGAGCAGCTAATACAGGCGGCTCAGCCAGTTGTTTATTCAAGGCCTCAAAAGCTTCATTAGCTTCATCCGTCCAAACAAAACGGTGTGTTTTATTGAGCACTTGATAAAGAGGAATGGCCTTCTCCCCAAGGCGACTTATGAAACAACCTAGAGCCGCAATACGACCCGCCATGCGCTGAACCTGGTTGATGTTGGTCGGCTTGCCAAGTGAACTAATCGCCTTGATTTTGTCCGGGTAAGCCTCAATGCCTCGTTCCGACAGCAAGAAGCCCAATAACTTCCCCGCAGGAACTCGAAAACACATTTGGTCGGGTTAAGCCTGATCTGATATACGCGCAGGTTGTCAAAAGTCTCCTTAAGGTCCTCCAAGAGTGACTCTTTCTTATGGGATTTCACCCCTATGTCAACAACATAGGCATGAACATTGCGCCCAATTTTACTGTGTAGGCAATTCTAGATGCAACGTTGATAAGTCGCCCCCGCGCTCTTGAGCCTGAACGACATAGATACATAGCAAAAGGCTCCAAAGGGAGTTATGAACGACGTCTTCTCCTGATCCTCCAAAGACATTTTCATCTCGTGATATCCTGAGTAACCATCCAAGAAACATAGTTGCTCACAACCCGTCGTAGAGACAATGATTTGATCAATACGAGGGAGGGCGAAAGGATCTTTTGGGAAAGCCCTGTTGAGGTCGGTGTAGTCAATGCACATGCCGAAGGTACCATTCTTCTTGAGTACCAGAACCGGATTGGCCAAATAGTCAGGATGAAAAACCTCGGCAATAAATCCGGCGGCCAAAAGCCGGCCGACTTCCTTCGCAATCGCTTTACGCCTTTCTTTCTTAAACCGACGAAGATACTGCCTAACCGGCTTCATCTTAGGATCAATGTTAAGGTGGTGCTCAGCGAATTCTCTCTGTAAAAGCGACATGTCAGAAGGTTTCCATGCGAAGATGTCCCGATTCTCATGGATGAATTCGATGAGCGCGCTTTCCTATTTGGGATCCAGACCCGTCCGAATGGTGAATTGCTTAGAAGAGTCGCCGGGCGTGAAATCCACCAACTTAGTGTCATCTGTCGGCTTGAACTTCAGGGGCGGATCTGAATCAATCGTGGGTTTCTTGACCGGTGTCATATCCGTCGGGTCAACATTGGCCTGATGAAACTTGAGTTCCTCAGCTGCGCAAGCCGACTCAGCATAAGCAATGTCTCCCTCTTCACATTCTTCAGCTATCTTCCGGTCTCCATTGATTGTGATAGTTCCTTTAGGTCCTGGCATCTTGAGCTTGAGGTAGACATAACATGGGCTGGCCATGAAACGGGCGTTAGCCGGCCGACCGAAAAGCGTGTGGTAAGGACTCTTGATCTTGACCACCTCAAACATGAGGGACTCGCTCCTATAGTTAGACTACGTGCCAAAGGACACATTAAGCTTGATCCGCCCAATAGGGTATGCCAACTTACCCGGGACAATGCCGTCGAAGACCGTGGAGGATAGCATCAAATCACCTTCCGAGAACTTCATCCGTCGAAAAGTATCAAAGTATAAGATGATGATGCTTCTGCCTCCGTCCATGAGGACCTTGGAGAGGGTATAGCCCCCTACCCATGGCGCCACGACCAAAGCTAAGTTGCCAGGGTTACCAACCTGTGGCGGGTAATCCTCCCTACTCCAAACAATGGGTTGCTCAGACTAGTTGAGGTACCTCGAGATCGCCGGCTCAATAACGCTGAAGGTTCTGTGTCTGACTTTTTGGTCCCTTTTCCAAGTACTGGTGGTGAACACGTGATACTGCCCGCCGTTCAACTTCTTAGGATTGTTCTAAAATCCGCCGCTGTCATTCTGCTGCTGGGAGCCGCCTTGTGGAAGTTGCTGCTAAAAAATGCCCTGCTCATTATATTGTTGACTGTTCTAGACCTGATACTGCCCAGCATTAGCCTGCGACCCTCTCTATGGGCCTGGATTAGGAAAACCACCAAATGGGTTTCTGTGTGAGCCGCCCGGACCGAACTGATCGGGGTGTCCGCCATGATAGCCTCCTTGCCCGTTTTTGAGCGCTTCGGCACGAAACTCCTGCATCACATAAAAATCTTCCCAAGAATGATTGGATGGACCTTCTACGGTGGTATGTTGTGGGCAGGGGCCCTTGAGCATCTCATGATAGTTGTGTGGCTTTTTCCCGCTGAAGCCCCTTTTCTTCTGACGCTGGTTCCCGTTCCCAGCGTTAGTATTGGCAACGAAATCAGTGGCGCCTTCCTGCTGCCTTTTCTTCCCTTGTCCCCCGGGGTTGTAGTTGCCTTGCCCCTGGAACTGAGGGTGACCTTTGGATGACTCGCCCCTCCTGGCGGTGCTGATTTTGTCATCATCCTCCCTGGGATCTTTGGTATCGTCTGACTCGGTATACCTAGTCAGAGTGTCCATCAATTCCCCCATGTCTTGCACCTTGAGCTTGAGTCGCCCAAGTTTCAGCACCAGAGACTCGTAGTGACAGTTTTTTTCCAAGATCAGCACGGACGGAGCTGCCGAAATGCCATCTGATGACTGGATCACCTCTGCAACCCGCCGTTTCCAGTGATGGGCCGACTCATTTGGGCGTTGGACACAGTGCTGCAAGTCGACGATAGTCATCGGGCGCTTGCAAGTCCCTCTGAAGTTTTTAACAAAACGTTCCTACAACTCGGCCGAGGTGTTGATGGAGTTGGGCGGCAGGTTCTTCAACCAAGTGCGCGTCATCCCATGAAGAATCATTGTAAAAAACTTGGCACACAGTGCCTCATTCACATCAAGCATATCCATTGCAAGCTGGTAGCTTTCAATCCATGCCCCCGGCTCTAGATCCGGCGTGTAATTGGGAACTTTGCGTGGGCCTTTGAAATCCTTCGGCATACGCTCGTTTCGGATGACGGGTGATAGACAAGGTATCCCAATGTTACTGCCACCTGACTCGGCCTGCGCGGGTAAAGGAAACACATAAGCCAGATAACCTTGACCCGCCGCGGCCGCTGTCTCCATCAGGCGGGCGGCTCACGCTGCATCCACGAGGTCTCGAGACCATGTGTCGTCTATTCCGTGCGGGTTGATCTGCATAGGATGTCGGAGTTCACTGCTGGACACCGCGGGCGGGTCATCATGATAACTCCTGGTGTGACTTGCTTGGGGTGTGGAGTGTGGCCGCTCGCGGCTATACGAATACTATGCATGTTCGACTATTGCCGTTTTCAACATCTCAATGGCATTCCTTGCCTCTACCTCAGTCATAGAGTTTTCGTGGATGGGGAGAGATTCAAGGTTGCGGGTTGCTACTAACACGTTGTCAACGGGGTTTGAGAAGTGACCCCGCGGCGTCTGGAAGCGCGGTGCTTGAGCCGGCGGCTGGGTGAGGTGCCTGTGGGTTGGGCGGCGGTTGAGCAGGGTCAACACGTTGGTGACTTGCCATAGCCGGTTAGGCTCCATCCCAGGCGAATGTGGGCTATCAAAGAGTCGAGTTGGGTTCAGATTGGCTGGCAGACGGTTGTGATGCCTCCTCTGGTGAATCGCATCGGAAGCCTGTTGTTGTCGTTCCAGCCGCCTTCCGTCAACACTTAGACGCTCTGTCTCCGCGGTGATCTCGGCCTGTTGGGTCGGCATCCTGGCGGCTTCACCTTCAATCTCGCGTTGGATTTTGGCCACCTCCTCCCTTAGTTTTGCTAACTCCGCATTGACTTGTTCCTCATTCTCTGTCGTCACAGTGAGCGCCGTGAGTTTGGCCACCTCTCCTACTAAACCGCCAGGGCTTGAGCCGAGGTCCTCCCTGATCCATTGGCTTCATTGTTGCCAGTCGTGTTTGGCTGAGGGGCCGCTGCTCCCGCCATGTAAATGGTGACCTGACGATGGGGGCCTTCAACGTCCTCGAAAATTGCTGCCTTAGGCAATCCCCCGAGCTGTCCTTCGTGGAGACGATAGATTGAATCCATGTCGCCCATGGACAACTCTTCGTCCGAGTTGACATGGGTGTTCTTCTGGATCACCGGCTCATCTGGTAGGTCGGTTCCTTGCATAAAACCAACAAAATCAAGGCGATTCCTAACCTGGTGCTTGGCAGGATGGGCATACCGGGACGGCTCGGCGGTGTCGGTGAAGGTGTCCAGCTCAGGTACGGGAGCCCCAAACTTGCCAACGAAGACGAGAATCTTGCCGAAGAGGACCTTGTATCCTGATTCGATTGAATCGGCCTTAGGCCCCACCGAGAGTTGTCGATGTACTACTTCCCACGGCGGCTTTTAGTCATGGTGCCGACCGCGTAGCTTCCAAACCCTGGAAGGGCTCCCTTTGAGAACTCAACTCCACCGTGCGCAGGCCCCACGGTGGGCGCCAACTGTCGTGGTTTTGTCACGGCAGATGTCCTCGTGAAAGGACTTAGTGATGGAGCCATCGCACCTTGGTGGCGACTCAAAGGGGCTGAGCGGAAGCGAGACTTAGGTTTACCCAGGTTCGGCCCCTCCTATGGAGGTACAAGCCTACATCCTGCTTTGTGTATATTGATGGAGGATTCAATTACAAGGAGGGCGTAACTCGCTTGACCTAGCTCTTGAAGGATTCTAACTTATACTATCTGCCCTAGAGGCTCGCCTTCATATATAGGTCGAGGCCCTAGGGTTTACAAAGTCCTGGACACATTACAAATCGTGGCCTTCCATATCTCTAAGCCTCTGTGTCTTCCAAGCTGGGAAACCTCCTCGGTGACTTATCTTCTCCGTTAATCTTGAACCGCCATCTGGCTCATGGGCCCTGGGCGGCTCTTCGTTGAAGTTCTCTTGACGCATCTAAGACCCTAGGCCAAGGCCTATCTTGATCATGAATGTTGAAACGCCATTTAGCTGACCCGCCCCAATAGGGCGGGTCATACCGCAAGTAATATCCCCAACAGTGTGTGGGAAGGGAAATTAAACAATGTATGAGTTGAAGAGTTACTCCCATTAAAAGGTGGGCACGGGTGATACGTCTCCATCGTATCTATTTTTCCTAATGCTTTTCCTCTTGTTTTGGACTCTAATTTGCATGATTTTAATGAAACTAACCTTGATTGGCGTTGTTTTCAGCAGAACTAATATGTTGTTTCTGTGTAGAAATAAAAGTTCTTGGAATGGAACAAAACTTTTTGGAGATTTGTCTGGGATAAAAGAAAAATAGTGGAACCAAGAACCACCAGAGGGGAGGCCCCAACCGACCAATAGGCACCATGGAGCGCCACACCCCCCACCCCTGGCGCGGCCTAGGGGCTAGTCAGGCCCACGGGGCTCGACTGACCCTAACTACAGCCCTATAAAATTCTATTTTCGGCAAAAAAAAAATAGGCCAGGAAGTTTCATCACGTTTCATGATACGGAGCCCCCACCACCTCTTATTTTTCATCGGGAGGCCAAATCTGGAGTCCGTGTGGTGCTCCGGAGAGGGGAATCTTCGGTCTTCGTCATCACCAACACTCCGTCATCGCCAGTTCCATGATTCTCTCCACGGGAGTGTGTAACCCCTTCGTAGGCTTGCTGGTCAGTGAAGAGCTCGATCATATTCATCATGTAATCGAATTTGTTTTGTTAGGGCTTGATTCCTAGTATCCAATATGTTCAAAGAGTGATGATGCTATGACTTTGCTATGCTTGATGCTTGTCACTAGGACACGAGTGCCATGATTTCAGATCTGAACCATTTATGTTTTTGCCATTATATATACGTTCTTGATCCGATCATGCAAGTTATATGCACTTAATACGTGTTAGGATCCGCATACCCCGAAGTGACAATAATTGGGATTCTTTGAAGTGATTACCATAGTATGAGGTGTTCATGTATTCACTATGTGTTAATGCTCTGTTTTGGTTCTCTTTTTAAAAGTAGGCCTTAATATCCCTTACTTTCCTTATGGACCACGTTGCCATGGGAGGGTAGAACAAAAGAGGCCACGAAAGTTCTTTTCCATAAGCATGTATCAATATTTACGGAATACATGCCTACAATATATCGTTGAATGGGAGCTAGTTCTGGGTCACCCTATGTTACGACTCATACATTATGAATATCATCCAGCAATATCACTGATCCAGTGCCTACGAGTTTTCCACATATTTTTCTTGCTAAGTTACGAATGCTGGTACTGCTGTTACAACTCTTACAAAACTGTTATCATTGTTACCGTTACTCCTCCTACTATTACCACTTCTATCAAAACTATCATATTACTGTGCTACGTATCACTGTGCTGGGATACTAAATCCCCAAGTGTGGCTGAACTGACATCTTGGCTTCTAATACCTGCAAGTATTCTTTGGCTCCCCATGTGTCGAATCTATAAATTTTGGTTGAATACTCTACCCTAAAAAACTATTGTGATCCCATATACTTGTGGGTTATCAAGAACATTTTCTCGCGCTGTTGCCGGGGAGCATAGCCATATTTGCTGATTCACTTGGGATATCAATTGATCAATCACTATGAAGAATCTGAATGATACAAGAACCAAGATCGTTCCCTCTAAGACGAGGGGAGGTAAGGAACTGCCATCTAGTTCTGCACTTGATTCACCTTCTCTTTTGAATAGACGTGCAACACCACCACCACATGCTATTAATCCTAATATGTTGCAAGTTGTTGATGAGGCTACGTCCGCTATGAATGATTCTAATGGTGATGCTAGTACCTTGCTTGATTATACTATGCCACTAGGTGAATTTCTTGATGAACAACTTTCTAGAGCTTACGAAATTGAGCATGCTGAAATTGATGAAATCTTCGAAACTAAAACATTGAAATACCTTTTATAGACAACTATCCTACAATTGAAATGCACGAAATACCTAAAGGTTATGTTATGGATGAAGAAATAGCTATATACTTTCTTGCTTTTGAGGATATAGAAGATCTTACAAAACTACTATGCAAGTTGAAAGAACAATCCCTGAATGCTAGAATGGAATATGATCCTATGTTTGTTGCTTCGCCTATCTTTGTTACCGAAAAGCATTATCAATTCTCTATCGACCCAGAGATAATTACTTTGGTTAAATATGATCCTTTTCATGGCTATGAGAATGAAACTATTGTGGCGCATCTCACTAAGTTAAATAATATAGCCACCTTGTTTGCTCATGATGAGAAAATTTGCTACTACTATATTCTCAAATTATGTTAGTTCTCATTAAATGTTAATGCTAAAACTTGGCACAATACTCTTGCTCCTTGTTGTGTGCATAGTCCCTAGGATATGATTTATTACTTCTCAGAAAAACAATTTCCCGCTCATAATAAACAAGCTGCCTTACATGAAATATTAAACTTTGTGCATATTGAAGAAGAGAGTCTCCCACAAGCTTGGGGGAGGATTCTCCAACTACTTAATGCTTTGCGTGATCATCCTCTTAAGAAGAATGAAATACTTGATATAATGCATAATGGACTGTGACGCCCTCGAGTTAATCATACGCTAATCATACATGTAAATGCGTACGATCAAACTCAAAGACTCATGGGAAGATATGACAACACAACTCTAGACACAAATAAAACATACAAGCTTCATATTACAAGCCAGGGGCCTCGAGGGCTAGAATACGGAAGCTCCATAACACACGAGTCAGCGGAAGCAACAAATATCTGAGTACAGACATTAAACATGGGGTGCCTTAGAGAAGGCTAGCACAAAAGATACAACGATCGAACGAGACGAGGCCTCCTGCCTGGGAGCCTCCTAACTACTCCTGATCTTCAGCGGCCTCCACGTAGTAGTAGGCACCGTCAGGGTAGCAGTCGTTGTCGGCAGGATACTCCATCTCCTCGGCTCCATCATCTGGTCGCAGCAATGGATCAAGGGGACAAAGGGGGATCAAAGCAACGGTGAGTACTCATCCAAAGTACTCGCAAGACTGACATAAGTACTATGGTAAGTATGCATCAGTATCAAGGAAGGGGTTTATATGTGGACTGACTGCAGCAATGTGAGAAAGAGAGGGAAAGCCTAGCCCTATTGAAGACTAACATCTTCAGGGGGTCTTGCAACAACAGACAAGAGTAGAACAGGTAACACAATTAATGGTCATATTGTTGCACCAATATTTAAATGAGGTCACGCCTAGAGATTCTGCCACCACTCCCTGCAAGGAAGCAATCCCGGAGAAACTATTCCAGTTAAGTAACAATTGTAGTTGTATAAGATCAGGGCACAACTCCAAGTTGTCCTGTAACCATGGACACGATTATCCGAATAGTTAATTTTCATCCCTGCAGGGGTGCACCAGGTTTCCCGTGACGCTCGATAACACTCTGGTCGGACACACTTTTCAGGGTCATGCCAGCCTCGGAATATCGACATGTCATAGCCCCACCTAGACTCAATAGACACTACTGGAATTCCTATATTTGCCGTCCGCCAAATCTTTGCCGTCAGCCAGCAGACGGCGAAGAACCTCTTTACCGTGTGTTGGCAAAAAACAGACGGTAAAGAGGAGGCTGATGGCAAAATAAATATTTGCCATCAACCACCTCTTTGCCGTCTGCTGACAGACGGCAAAGGTAGGGATGGCCGACGGCAAAGCTGTCCCACCCCACCCCTCCACTCTCCCCAACCCACCCCGGCCCCAGCCACCCCTTTGCCGTCTGCCTGACTAGCTTTGCCGTCTGTGGTGGACGGCAAAGGGTATCAGCGGCAGACGGCAAAGGAGAAGGTACCCCGAAAAGATAACGGCGCCGCGCGCCTATCTCTCTCCTCTCTCCCATGCACTCTCTCTCTCTCCCACGCGCTCTCTCTCTCTCCCACGCACGCCCTGCGCCCTGCGCCCCCACCGCCGCCGCCACCCCACCGCCGCCGCCTCCCCCCACCTCCCCACCGCCGCCCTGCGACCCCCCCTGCGGGCCTCCCTGCGCCCTGCGCCCCTGCGCCCTGCGCCCCTGCGCCCTGCGCCCCTAGCGCCCCCAGCGCCGCCGCCGCCCCACCGCCACCGCCGCCGCACCGCTGCCGCCTCCCCCCCCACCTCCCCACCTACACACCCCACCGCCGCCCTGCGCCCCCCCCCTCCTGCGGCCCTCCTCCTCCTCGGTGAGTTTTTTCCTTTTTTCGTTTAATTCATTAATTAGGTTAGTTAGGTTAGTTGTTAATTACCTATTGTTAGTTAGGTTAGTTAGGTTAGTTGTTAGTGGTTCGGTTAGTTAGGTTAGTTAGGTTAGTTAGGTTAGTTGTTAATTACCTATTGTTAGTTGTTAGTTAGGTTAGTTGTTAGTTAGGTTAGTTGCTAGTTGTTAGTTAGGTTAGTGGTTACGTACTGGTAATTAGGTTAGTTAGGTTACTTGTTAGTTGTTAGTGGTAATTAGGTTAGTTGTTAGTGGTATTACCCCTCGAGCTAGGTTAGTTGTTAGGTTAGTTGTTAATTACCTATTGTGTGTTAGGTTAGTTGTTAGGTTTGTAGTTGACCGTGTAGAGCCCTCCGGTCGCCGCCTATGCTTCCACTAGCCACAACGTTGAGGATATTACAAGAGCTCGCAATAGTAGTTGTCGCACCGACACGACATCTCGACGACACCCCTGACACCCGTCACGATGCCCCGAAACCCCGACACGACATCTCGACGACACCCCTGACACCCGACACGATGCCCCGAAACCCCGACACGACGCCCCGACACGACATCCCGACGACACCCCTGACACCCGACACGATGCCCCGAAACCCCGACACGACGCCCCGAAACGACATCTCGACGACACCCCGGCATGAAATGTTTTTTATGGAACCTGGAAAGTTTTATAAAGTAGTATAGGTAACCTGGAAAGTTTTATAGGTAACCTAGAAAGTTTTATAGGTAACCTAGAAAGTTCTAAAGGTAACCTCGACCCCCGACCCCCGACAACACTCACCCTCGACCCCCGACCCCCTACCCCGACCCCCGACGCCACTGACCCCCGACCCCCGACGCCCGACGCCACTGACCCTCGACCCCCGACCCCCGACCCCCGACAACACTCACCCTCGACCCTCGACCCCCTACCCCGACCCCCGACGCCAGTGACCCCCAACCCCGGAGCCCCGACACCTCTTCGGCCTCTTGTTGACCGAAAAGTCCCCAATCCCCGACGCCAGTGACCTTCGACCCGCGAGGACACTGACCCACATAGTTATGAGTTAGGTCATATAGTTATGTTAATTATAAAAACATCATATTTGTGTTGATCGGGTGAATTTCAATGTGCAGTTGTTCGACGACCTGCACGTGCGTTGGACGAGCTCCGCCCTTGCGTTTGTTGGTGAGCACAAATGACTTCTCCTCCTACCCCCTTAATTTTCTCTGTCCCGGTCTTCGTGCCGATGAAACTTGCTAGCTATAGGTTTCTTCAATCATGAGTATGCGTGACCAGTATGCGTCTCCCATTCGAAAGGGCGACATCTATAAATATGCATGTCTTTGCATATTTATAACCGCCATCCTTTCGAATTGTCCAACATTATCCATGGACAGCCCGAGTATGTGTAGACTGGGTTCGTTTTCCCGTATGCTGTGCTCTGGATCTGATGCGGAATTTCGTCAGTGCCTCCCTGTTGTTCTCCGGATGCACATCCTCTATGTTTATTGCGGAGACGTGTATCAGGAGAACAGCGGAGAGGTGCTGCCGAAATTTTGCGTTGGATCCGGAGCAGAGCATGGGAAAACGAACCTAGTCTACACATACTCGGGTGGGATTAGGACCTATCTTTACCTATTAGCGTGTAGGTTGCCTGGACGTAATAAAAATGGCGAACCTGATTAACCGAGGAATATAGATGATGAATTATATATAAATATATTTCTTCTGTCTTTAGTAGCTACGCAAGATGAGTGATCGTGCGTGGATGTATACCGGTCACCCTAGTCAGAAAGAGATGACGAAAGAATGGTTTTTAAAAACAAAGGAATTTGTGAAAGCCGCATTCGCAAATGGCGAGGAAAGAAACTATTGCCCCTGTCCTGGATGCGACAACTATAAAAAGACGACAGAGGCTGTAATGATTAAACACCTGCAGAGGAGGGGTTTTAAGCCTAATTATACGTTGTGGACATTTCATGGTGAGTCTATACAACGCACAAGAGCTGAGGTGGTCCGTCGTCGCACGGACGAGCATGGTACTGGGATCGAAGACATGGTGCAAGACTTTGATGATGCTCGGGATTCGGAAGATGGGATGGAGGAATCTGCAAAGGCCTTTTATGAAATGTTGGAGTCTTCAAAACATCCTCTCCATGAGCACACCAAGCTATGTCAGCTGGATGCAATTGCACAAGTAATGGCTCTGAAGGCTCAGTTCAACTTGGGAAGAGAATGCTACGATGCGATGATGACACTATTTGGACGTTTCCTACCCAACGGCCATGTCATGCCTGCAAACCTGTACCAGTCGGACAAAATACTTTGTGTACTTAAGATGCCCTATGAGAAGATAGATGCATGTGAGAAAGGATGTGTCTTATTTAGGAAGGAGTATGCACACTTGGACTATTGTCCCAATTGCGAGTCTTGCAGGTATCCATTCGGCATGACGGCAACCCAATACAGTTGTTGGCCTGTATTTGTCATTCCACTTAATCTCCCCCCCCGGGCAGATTATGCAAAGAAAGAACATATTTCTTACGTTGATAATTCCCGGGCCCAATTATCCAGGGAAGAATATGAATGTGTACCTGCAACCGCTTAAGGATGAATTGGAAGAAGCTTGGGAAAATGGGGTCAAGACATACGATGCCGCTAGAAAAGAAAACTTCAAAATGCATGTGTGGTACATGTACTCTATGCATGACTTGCCAGCGTATGCGCTATTCTCTGGATGGTGTGTGCATGGAAGGTTCCTGAGCCCCCAATGCAAGGCAGCTCTTCAGTTTCATTGGTTGAAGGAGGGTCGGAAGTATTCTTGCTTTGACTTGCATAGACAGTTCCTGGATCCTGACCATCAGTTCAGAAAAGACAAGAAGAACTTTACCAAAGGTAAAGTTGTCAAAAACTTGGCACCACATGCGTTCACAGGCCAACAGATCCTGGATCAGTTAAACGCCCTCGAGCCTGATCCAGAGCGTCCAGGGTATTTCAAGGGGTATAATTCAAAACACGCCTGGACTCACAAGCCATGCTTCTGGGATCTGCCGTACTTCAAAGACCTCCTTCTTCCACACAATATCGACATGATGCACACTGAAAAGAATATCGGAGAGGCTATTTTTGGTACATTGTTCGACATAGATGGGAAGACAAAGGATAATATTAAGGCTAGAGTCGATCAAGAGACACTATGTCATAGACCGTTACAAAACATGCGAGAAGGGAAAGGAAAGCAGAAGTGGTCGAAGCCAAAGGCCTGGTTCAATCTTGGAAGGCCAGCTATGAGGGAAATTATCTTGTGGGTCAAAATGCACTTGATGTTCCCCGATGGGTATGCAGCGAATCTAAAGAGGGGAGCGAGTCTTGAAAAATTAAAAATCTTTGGTCTCAAGAGTCATGATTGGCACATATGGCTAGAGCGGGTAATGCCGGTGATGTTACGTGGCTTTATTCCTGAGGATGAATGGCTAGTACTGGCGGAGCTGAGCTATTTCTTCTGTGTTCTTTGTGCGAAAGAATTGTCGCCTGGCGTGGTAGAAGACATGGAGGAGTTTGCACCGGAGTTGTTGTGCAAGTTAGAGAAGATCTTTCCACCGGGCTTCTTTAATCCAATGCAGCATTTGATTTTACATCTACCGACCGAGGCAAGATTGGGTGGGCCAGTGCAAGATCGTTGGTGCTATGCAACTGAGAGGATGCAGAAGACCCTTCGAGCTAAATGTAAAAATAAGCGTAGAATTGAAGCATCGATGGCTGAGGAATTCATTACTGAGGAGGTGGCAAACTTTGTGACAGCACACTACGAAGCCAAAAATCATCATTTGCATAATCCGAAGCCTCGGCACAATGATAGAGACCCTAAAAAAGGTGGGTCCAACCTCAGCCTATTCAAAGGGAAGCTCGCACCAGCCGGTGCTTCGAAACCAATAACGTTGGATATCGAAGAATGGCGGAACATTTCTTTGTATATCTTCAACAACCTAACAGAAGTGCGGCCGTACATCGAGTGAGTTCTCAACACATTTTCCCGTAACTTCTAATTCATTTGAACTGCTCTTATTCCCGGATATTTCAAACAGCTGTTACGTCGTCAAATTCTCGGATGGAGCGGTGATCGAAAATGATTCCGTCGAAGAGTATGAGCTTCTGTCAAAGACAGGAGGCGGCTATCCCGGTTTCATCTCTTGGTTCAAACAAATGGTAATTATCAATAATGGACCATTTCATTCTTGGTCTAACTTGCGGCTAATGAAACAACCGTTTCGTATTAAACTTGTAGGCTAATTCAGAGTCTATGGACGCCGAATTGAGACAAGTCGCTAATGGTTTTGACTATAAGGTCCGTTCATTTGAGAAATACAACATCAACGGGTATCTCTTTCGTACCTTTGGCAAAGAGCTATCTATGCCCGACCGGAAATCTACAAATTGTGGTGTCTCTGCTATCGGCGAAGGTGTTATCGAGTATTATGGAAGAGTTGAAGCAATTTATGAACTTCAATTCTATGGTGAAAACCCACCGAACGTCGTAGTCTTCAAATGTTATTGGTTCCAGCCGAAGGAGACTAGAAGGACTCATGAACATATAGGACTAGTCGAAATCAATCCAAACACCCATTTAGATGTTCCCGATGTCTATATTACGGCTCAACAGGCGACCCAAGTTTTCTACCTACCGTGGGCATGCCAAACGGATAAGAATCTGGAAGGTTGGTATGTTGTTTATGAAGTGCCGCCACATGTCAAACCACCTCTCCCAAATGAACAGGATTATGATCCTCACATTAACCCAGACACATATGATGGAGAATTCTTCCAAGAAGCACGTCTTTCCAAGAAACGTTTCAAGAACTGCCGTGCTTCATCCAAGAACATGGAAGTAGACAGCGACAATGCATCCGACTCCAGCCCTGAGCCGGAACCAGAAGACCTGGAACTCGTAGAGGTTACTTATGCGGATGACCTGTCAATGCTTCAACGATTGAAGGAAGGCCTTTCACAACTTCACGCCGTTGAACCCGATGAGCACGTCATTCATGAAGACATGCGTGATAGTGATGATGATGATGCATTTATTGATGATGATTATTAGTTTGTAAGATTCAAAACTTAAATTATATATATTTTAATATTTACTATTCATGTACATATTATTATTCATGTCAGTCATTCAACTTTTTTATGTTGTACTATTCATGGCAGGTGTTGAAAAATGGTGGGCGCGGGTCCAGAGCCTTCTCCAGGGCAACCGTCTCCAGACGAAGCCGGCGCGAGCAACCATGGTGTTTCTCCTCCTTGATGACCACTACGGTAAGTTTCTCCTCCAAACATAGCTTGTTTTCCTCTAAATGAGATAATTAGCCAATTTAGCTCAAAAAAGACATAATTAGGTAATTTAGCTCCAACAAGAAGAAGAAATAGGCAAAATGAAAAGAAAGAAGAAGAAGAGATGAAGAAGAAGAGAAGAAGGAGGAGGAGGAGGAGAAGGGAGGAGGAGGAGGAGAAGGAGGAGGAGGAGAAGGCCTATCCTTCTCCTCCTCCTCCTCCTCCTTCTTCTTCTTGATTTCTTCTCCTTCTCCTCCTTGTCCTTCTCCTCCTCCTCCTCCTCCTTCTTGTTTTTCTTCTCCTTGTTCTCTTATTGCTTCTCCTCTTTCATATTATCCTTGGTTTAATTAACCCAACAATGACATAGTTAGCCCATTTAGCTCCAAAATACCGTAATAAGCTCAAAATGGCATAAGAACCTTGGTTAGCTCATGAATATTATATACTTAGCTTATTTTCCTCTAAAATGACATAATTGGAATATTTAGCTCAAAAAAGACATAATTAGGTAATTTAGCTCCAACAAGAGGAGAAGAGGAGAAGAAATAGGCAAAATGAAAAGAAAGAAGAAGAAGAGATGAAGAAGAAGAGAAGAAGGAGGAGGAGGAGGATGAGGAGGAGGAGGAGGAGGAGGAGAAGGCCCCTGGCCTTCTCCTCCTCCTCCTCCTCCTCCTCCTCCTTCTTCTTCTTGATTTCTTCTTCTTCTCCTCTTCCTCCTCTTTCTTCTTCTTCTCCTCCTCTTTCTTCTTCTTCTTCTACCATAATAAGCTCAAAATGAAAAGAAAGAAGAAGAAGAGATGAAGAAGAAGAGAAGAAGGAGGAGGAGGAGGAGGAGGAGGAGGAGAAGGGAGGAGGAGGAGGAGGAGGAGGAGGAGAAGGCCAAGGACCTTCTATCCTTCTCCTCCTCCTCCTTCGTCTCCTCCTCCTCCTCCTCCTTCTTGTTTTTCTTCTCCTTGTTCTCTTATTGCTTCTTCTCTTTCTTCTTCAATTTAGCTTATTTGTCATATATGTTGTTGTTCTTCTTCTACTTACTTTCTTATTCCCATTTTGCAGATTGGATGTACTACATGCATGGAAGCTGGCGTTGGAGTGCTTTAGTTTCCTTTTTTATTTGAGTTGATGAACAATGTGTTGGTTCTTTGTATGTGTTGATGAACAATATATGTGGAACTATATGTATATATATATGGATGAAACTTTGTATATGTTGGTTTTTTCGATATATGGATGTCCATTGATGAACAAATGACATTGGTGAACTTTATATGTATATCATATATGTGTTGTGAACTATATATCATATATGTGCGCTTAATTATATATATTATTGCTGTGAAATAACATAAAATAAACAAAATAGTGACAATATGGGCTCTTTGCCGTCTGCTGGCTGATGGCAAAGGCCTTTGCCATCAGCCAGCAGACGGCAAAGGTGCCACATGGCACCCAGCTGTGCTTCCTCGGCAGTAGCAGCTGGCCATATAGGCTCTTTGTCGTCTGCCTATAGGCTCTTTGCCGTCAGCCTGCTGGGCTCTTTGCCGACTGCCTGCTGGGTGGAAGACGGCAAAGATTGACCAGCAGGCTGACGGCAAAGATTGACCAGCAGGCTGACGGCAAAGAGCCTCCGTTAACCCCTAACGGAGGCAACGCCTCTCGGCTGCCGTCTCAAGCTCTTTGCCGACTGCGGCTCAGGGAAGCGGACGGCAAAGAGCTTTGTCGTCCGCTTCGGTGGGGCAGACGGCAAAGAAGGTGATTTGCCGTCGTAGGCTGACGCAGAAAATTTGCCGGCCGTGACAATCTTTGCCGTCCGTGGTACTGTCTTTGCCGTCCGGGTGTTTGCCTTTGCCGTCTGTGATGGAAGACGGCAAAGAAGGTGATTCCTGTAGTAAGAGAGGCTAGCCCGCCGGTCTAAATCCTAATCACAAAGGGTTCATGGGCCCACTTTCCCTCTATGCTCCTGCATGATGTGTGGGTGGCTGATGTCAGTCCTAGGACCCCTTAATACAAGCTCGATGCATCTCGGGACAACTCAGGCACGCGCAGCTCCATTGCCGACGTCCGAAGAGCTTGGGCCGATACCATGACGCTGAGTACCCATAACTTCTCCTGCGTAGCCGGTTAGTACGAAAAGGTCTTCGACCAACCCAAATCAAATACCCAAATCAATTAACATTTTAATTAACTCATCGACACATCCACGCAGGAATCCACCCGCCTAACATTATCCATTTATGTTCCCAGTAACAAGGTCAAGTAACTGTGTGGTTCTAACATTAGGGACAATCCGAGGTATCACCCTCGTTGGATTCTGAACGATGTAACCGTCAAGGTGAACTTAGAGGAATCACCCTAGAGAGTCCCACACTTGAGGAATCACCCTAGAGTAGTGAAGGAGGAATCACCCTCGATAACCACGATCGACTAGCTACTACAGGCATATCATCCTGAGTACTTCTCGAGGTGTCATCCTCGGTACCCGATAGTAGCTCTGCAGCGTCGTACAACTAAGGGGGTGCAATTGCTGTGTTGATTCTTGGCTCGTCGATCAGGGATCGAGACTCGACAACAAAGCGGCGAAACTGGACTACGGGGTTAGTGGGGATGAGTGCTCCACCTATACTAAGCAGTTTAAAGGTGCGGTACTGAAAGTAGCAGTTCATCACAAACAGTCTATTCATCAGATATAGGAGCTAACTACAACATTAGAAAAATTGTAATGCAAGCATGATGGAGAAAGAATAGGAGATATAGGAATAATCAAGGGCGTTTGCTTGCCTTGTTGTCTGCGGCAAAGGGCTTGTCATCAGAGGGTAGATGTACCTGGCAGTAGGTCAGTCTCGGGGTCTATCGTTAAGAAGAGGGGGGAAGAAACAATAAATAATAGCAACAGGTGCAACACTAAGCATGACATGTCAAAGCATGGGTTAGGCATGAGCTAACGCAGTGCTATACGTCATAGACGGGTCGGGAAAATATCAGTTGATATTTCCCAAGTCTTTGGCTACTACCAGTGAGGCGAAATAGATGGAAAAGTTCCACGTTTACTATGCTAGGGACGCGTGACACACAAATTGAAAGTGTATCCGGGTTCGTCTAGTTCTGCTGATCAACTTTCATGTTCAAAATATTTTCATCTGACTTACAGTTTAATTAATATTAATTTTTAAGGTTTTATTCAATATTTAGGAATTAAATAGATTCAATTTATTCAATTAAATGCAATTATGACATCAGCATGATGCCATGGTGACATCAGCAGTCAACAGGGTTTGACTGGTCTAATTGACCAGTGGGCCCCCCTTGTCATAGGCATGATTATTATTACAATTAACTAATTATTACTCAGATTAGTTGAAGAGGATGGGACCCACTTGTCATATGGTGCTTAGGCTAATTATTTATTTATATTAAAAGATTACTAATTTATCTATTTACTCTTAATCATATATTAACTAATAAATTCATTAATTAATTCTTTAATTAATTAATTCATTCATTCAATAATTAGTTAATTATTTAATTAAACTATTTATTAAATATTATTTATATTTTTTTAAGAGAGGGTGTGGGGCCTCCCTATCAGTTGGAGTGGGGGGGTTGACCCCACATGGTAGTGATCCACCGGCCACACGCACACACATATACAACACACATATATACCTATGCATACATACCTACATACAAATTTTCATACATACATACATATTATGTACATATATACATTTCCCTTTTTTAATCACTTCTCTAAACAAAATCACTAGAGGCAACTCCTCCTCCTCCTCCTAGATAGCAGGAGGGAAATGGCGCCAGGGCGAGGTGGAGGTCGCCGAAGGCCGTGGTGTAGGTCGTTGGAACTGGACCGGAGCAGGGGAAGGAAGTTGGAGGAGCCGGAATGGAGGGCTCACCGGCGTTGATGAGAAGGCCCGATTTAGCCAGGGTTAATGGGGAGGGGCGGAGGAGGCGGCTCGTGGTCGAGGTGGGGAGGCCAGATCCGGTGGCGGCGGTGCGGTTCCGGTGGTGGAGGAGCTCCGGCGTGGAGATGGACGGAGGTGGCGGGCTCGGCGTGGGGCTAGCCCTGGTGCGGCGCGCGATGGTGCTGGTGGAGCAAAGGAGGGTTGGCCGGCCGATGGAGTGGTGGTCGGAGGGCGAGGAGGCACCGATCGGTGGTCTGCCCGACCGGCGGTCGGCCCAACCGGATCCGGTCGGAGGAGGAGGGGCCTGACCTCCCATACGAGGTGGCCGGAGGGCTGACCTGCGGAGGAGGCCCCTGGTGGCGGTGGCCGGCAGGTGGGCTCGGGGGTAGTGAATGGCAGGGGACTGGGGCGACGTGTTGAGTGGCTCACTGGGGGAGAGGGAGCACGAGGGAGTGGAATCAGGGGTAGTTCCCTCGATCTGGGGAAAACTGACAAGGGGGTTGCGGGGTAGCGATCTGGGGAGGCAGGGAACGGGATGGGGAACGAGGGAGACTGGCTCCCTCGCGGTGGGTCCTCTGGCGGCGGAGTGGGGAGTGTGGTGAGGAGCGGTTTGGGCTAAGGTTTCCTCGGGGTTTAAATACCCCAGGTAGGAGGTGGGCTGTGGGGTTGGCCGGCTCGGCCGGTTGGCCCACTTGGGCCGGGGCCTTCTTCTTCTTCTTTTTTTGTTCTGTTTTTTGTTTGTTGTTTTTTATTTACTTCCTTTTATTATTAACAAATTTAGTTTTAATTTATTTTAGTGCAATAATTACTTCTCAAATATACGATTCCTAAATGACAATTCTTCTAGGTAATATTTGACACACCCGAACATTTTTCTTATTGCATTCGAAAACTTTTATCCTTTGACTTTATTTTTAATTTGACTTGGTTTCGAACTAACACGAGATTAACGATAGTAATCACGGTGATGTAGCATCATTAGCATGGGATCACTATAGCTTAATTACATACAACACTCTATCAAAAGTTGATGATGTCACAACTCTCCTCTACTAATAAGAATTCTCGTCCCGAGAATTAGGACGTAGAAGGAAAGAGCTCGAGGTATTTATCGCGAAGATGATCCTCGCGTTCCCAAGTGGCTTCATCTTCAGAATGACTTGAAGACTGCACTTTAAGGAACTTGGTGACTTTGCGACGAGTGTGACGTTCAGCCTGGTCGAGAATGGGGAATGGATGGTCTTTATAAGAGAGGTCTTGTTGGAGCTCAAGCATTTCATGATCCACTGCTCGAATAGGATCCTTGAAGGAACGACGGAGCTGAGACACATGGAATACATCGTGAACCTGGGAAAGGTTCGCCGGCAGTTCCAATTGATAAGCTACTTTTCCACGCCTTTCGAGAATAGTGAAAGGACAAATATAGCGAGGAGCTAACTTGCCCTTCATCCCAAAATGGTGTGCGCCTCTCATTGGTGTGACATGAAGATAAGCCTTTCCGCCAG
Source organism: Hordeum vulgare subsp. vulgare (assembly GCF_904849725.1). NCBI lineage: Eukaryota > Viridiplantae > Streptophyta > Magnoliopsida > Poales > Poaceae > Hordeum > Hordeum vulgare. The sequence continues at coordinate 132,541,760 of NC_058522.1, read as the reverse complement.
GTTGATAGACCATATATTGATGATGACGGTCATACTGACTCTTCTGACGAGACTGAGCACCCTTCAGATTCTCATGAATAATGCAGACTTGATCTCCAGCATATTGGATAATATCCGGACCGACGAGTGATCGTTCCCCAGTTTCTGACCAATTCAGAGGAGTTCGACACCTTCGTCCATACAATACTTCAAAAGGGGCCATCTTCAGACTAGCTTGATAGGTATTGTTGTAAGAGAACTCGACATACGGGAGGGATTCCTCCCATTTCATACCGAAAGAACTGACACAAGATCGAAGCATGTCCTCGAGAATTTGGTGGAATCGTTCAACTTTTTCGTGGGATTGAGGATGAAATACGGTGCTGAAGGACAGATGAGTCCCTAGAGCTTTCTGAAAACTTTACCAGAATTTTGAAGTGAACAAGCTGCCACGGTCCGAGATGATTACCAACGCAATGCTGTGAAGTGAAACAATCCTGGACATATAAAGATCTGCCAGTTGACTAGCATTAATTGTTTCTTTGAAAGCCAGAAAATGTGCAACTTTGGAAAGTTGGTCAATGACGACAAGAATAGCATCATTATCCTTCTGAGATTTGTGAAAACCAGTAACAAAGTCCATTTCAACATGGTCCCATTTCCACTCAGGAATAGAGATAGGTTGCAAAGTTCCAGCAGGCTTTTGATGTTCTGCTTTGATTAGCCGGCAAATATTACATTCTGCCACATATCATGCAATGTCTTGCTTCATGTTGGGCCACCAGAATCTTTGGTGGATGTCTTGGTACACCTTGGTACTACCCGGGTGAATACACAATGGTGTCTCGTGAGCTTCTTTAATCACCTTTCCGGTCATTCTGAGATTTTCCTTCTTATTTGGGACGAATAGGCGACCCTTGAAGTACAAGGCGCCATCTTCAGCAACAATGAAAAAGAAGGGTTTACCTTCTGTAAGGTAACGTTTAATTTTTTCGATATCATCGTCATAGACTTCCAGAGTCTTGATGGTGCCCACAAGATCTGGTTCAACAACCAGGTTACTGAGGGAACCCTGATTTACCACACGGAGATTCAACTTGCGAAACTCTTCAGGAGGGGGAACAAGATAACCCTGAGGAACAATATGGAGGTTCATCTTGCGGAATTCCTCTTGCAGACGATCGTGAACCTTATGAACCTGGAGGTGGTTGCAGTATGACTTGCGACTCAAGGGATCAGCGATTACGTTAGACTTGCCGGGGGTATATGATATACTATAGTCAAAATCTGCTATATACTCCATCCTTCTTTGTTGATGTAGATTCAGCTCCGGCCGAGTGAACAGATACTTCAGACTTTGATGGTCGGTGTTGATTTCCCAGCGATTACCGACAAAGTATTGTCGCCATTCTTTCAGTGAATATATAACTGCGGCAAGTTCGAGATCATGGACTGGTTAGTTCTCTTCATGAGCACGCAGCTGACGTGAGGCATAAGCAATCACTTTGCGATCCTGCATAAGGATACAACCTATTCCCTGCGAGAAGCGTCACAATATATGACGAAATCCCTTTTTGTATCCGGAGGCGCAAGTACCGGAGCGGATGTCAGTTTCTCCTTGAGTGCCTGGATACTTTCCTGATATTTATCAGTCCACTCATACCTAACACCTTTTGAAGCACACTAGTTAAGGACTTTGCAATCTTGGAGAAGTTCTCGACGAATCGACGACAATAGCCGACGAGTCCGAGAAAACTTCTGACTTTCTTGACATTCTTTGGGGGAGTCCAATCAAGAATAGCTTGAATTCGTTCTCGGGGTGACTGCAATACCATCCTTGGAGATCACATGACCAAGGTATGTCACTTCGACCAGCCATAATTCACATTTAGAATACTTTGCATAAAGTTTAAGCCCCCAAAGCTTATCCAGTACAAGACGAAGATGTTCAGTGTGCTCTTCTTTATTCTTCGAAAACACCAGAATATCATCCAGATATACCACGATGAATTTGTTGAGGTAGTCCATGAATATATAATTCATCAATCAAGAGAAGGTTGCCGGGGCATTGCTTAAGCCGAAGGACATAACAATGCACTCGTATGACCCATAACGAGTAACAAAGGCGGTCTTTGGAATATCCTCCTTGCGAACACGGATCTGCTGGTATCCTAACCTTAAGTAGAGCTTGGAGAAGACTGTGGAACCAGCAATTTGGTCATACAGATCATTTATCCGAGGAAGAGGATATTTGTTTTGAATAGTGGCCTAGTTGATAGGATGATAATCTTGAACCAAACGATTTGTCCCATCCTTCTTCTTAACAAAGAGAGAAGGTGCTCCCCAAGCAGACGAAGTCGGACGAATGAAACCTAGACAAAGCGAATTGTCAATTTCTTTCTTAAGTTCAAGAAGTTCATGTGGTGGTATTTTATAAGGGCGTTTGGCGATAGGAGTGGTACCGGGTACCAAGTCAATGACAAACTCGGTAGCTCGAGCAGGGGGACTCCCCGAAAGTTCTTTTGGAAAGACATCTTGGAATTCCCGGACCACTGGAACGTTTTCAATCCCTTCAAGAGGTGAGCATCTAATGCATTCAAGGCATATAGTCGTGCCTCAACATCTCGGACGAGATGAGCATGGTAGCTTATTAATTCATCTGAAGGGTGTAGGAGGTGGACGGTCTTAGTGGCACAAACGATTGAAACTATATGAGCTTTCAACCAATCCATTCCCACTATGAGATCAATGTTGGACGATTTTAGTAGGATGGGGTTGGCAAGGAATACTAATCCTTCAATTTCAACCGGAACATGGGGGCAAACCACACAGGTTCGGCATTCGCCCCTGGGGGTGTTTACCACTATCGGGATGTTCATATCTTCGCTCATAATGTCACGCATGTACCCAATGTTTTCCTACATAAAGGAATGCGATGCTCGTGTATCAAACAATACAAAAGCAGGTACTGAGTTAACGAGAAGTGTACCCATCACAATGGCAGGCTGGTCCTGAGCTTGACCCATATCAATGTTGTTGGCCTGACCAGGAACATAAGCAGGCTTGGCATTGTTGTTGCGGTTCTGGTTGTTGCCACTGCCCGTTGAAGTAAGTGCCAGCTGATTCGAATTCTGCCTACAGTCTCTACCACGGTGACCTAGACGGCTGCAATTAAAGCACATACCGTCCTTAGGACGGGAAGGAGGAACTCGCGGCGGTGGAGCTGGAAGCCTCGGCTGCCTAGTTGGTGGAGGAGGCAGATGAGGTGCAGCATAGGAAGGCCTCAGAGCAGGAGCAGGTGCATGGTACATGTTGTTGGGAATCCAGATCTTCTGCTTCTGTGCAGACGAGCCCGGAGATGAGCCCATGTCATGATTGCGCTTGCTTCTATCCTTGTATTCCTACAGACTAGTCTCAACCTGAATAGCCTTATTCACCAGGGTAACGAAATCGGCATAGTCGTGGAGAAGGAGTGCCAGCTTGATATCAGGGTGAAGGCCCTCAGAGAACTTCTCCTGTCTATGTGCATCAGTTGCAATGTCTTCTTCAGCATAGCGAGATAAGTCCAGAAACTCCCTCTGATAAGCATCCATAGTCTTGTTGCCCTGGACAAGGTTGCGGAACTCAGGCTTCTTTCGTTCCATGATTCCCTAAGGAATGTAGCGAGCATGGAAGACAACCTTGAACTCCATCCAAGTGATGACAGTTCCAACAGGATGAGAGCGCCGGTGACTATCCCACCATTGTGCAGCGAGACCCTTCAGGAAGTAGGCGGCAAAGTTGACATAGCTCGCCAGGGGAAAATTGACTGCCTCCAGCTCATAAGCAATGTCACGAGGCCTGTCATCAGTATCAAGAGGCTGAGTTGAGCTACGGTAGATCGCAGGGTTGAGGCGACAGAAGTCTTGAAGTGTCACGCCTTGTTGTTGGTTCATGTTCAGCCTTTGGAACTAATCCACGAGCCCTTGCATAAACTGGCTGTTCAGTTCAAACTGTTGGATCATCCCCACCATATATTCAGGAGGTGGGGGTGGTGCATCGTTGGCGGGGCCACGCGGGCGCCAGCTGGTCTAACCATCATGCTAAATATTTAAGAGAGGTAGTTTAGCTTAATGTAATTGCAAAGCCATCGTACGCATTCATGAAGTAATCAAGCATGCCGAAAGGGAAATGTGAAAGAAATTTCATAGTAGTTGAGTTTGACATACAGACCCATACATAAGTTCGATTACACACCATCGATTACAAATTCGAAATTTGGCGATAATATGGACGCATTAGATGATAAACTGGATTCACTAGGCGGCACGCAGGCACGCGGTGGAAGAGTGCCACAAAGATGAATAGCGATAAGGCTACATCAACGTCGGAGAAAACGAACAAATCCACGTAGCCGGAGGTGATAGAAGGTAGGAACAGGACCCTGCGTTCCGTGGTGACTCTGGTGAGTGTACTGCATACAATCGGGGAGCAGAGGTCCAAGTGCAGGGGTACTACCTCCAACATCAGTCCACTCAAGACCCGGTGGTAGCTCTGTCCTCCTCGGCTCGAGAATGTGCGGAGGGTGGATCCTCGGGTGGACTGTCGGCTCCAGCTCTATCAACGCGTCGTGAAGACGGGCACACTTAACGTACAACTCCACACTCAAAGTTCGAAAAGCGCGACCCAGGACGTCAGTGTACTGCACCAAAACCCGTGCTTCGTAGCGACGCATCACGTAGGGGGCGCAGACAACGACGTAGGACCAGTTGTTGCGCTCCTGAACGCGAGCAGTGTAGGCAGTGAGATCGGACCCAGTCTCATCCCTAGCAGGAACATACGAGATGTATCAGACACCACTCTCCTCCAGGTGTGGGTATGCTCCACGGAGATGGGTGATAGTGAGATAGGCTGCATCAAGGAAGTGAGCCTAGCTCACTTGGCTAGTGGAGTGGATGTACAACCCAGCCACCCAGGTTCAAGTCCCCACGGGCGCGAATTTGGGTTCTTATTATTTAAAAAACTCACTGTGGGGGATTTCCCTTACAGTTTTCCTTCAAAAAAAGATATAGGATGCATCATGGACGTCCATCTCAATCGACAATCCAATACCGTAGAAGGCGTGGTGCTCGCGGGTGGAGTTGCCCATCTGGTCAAAGATGCAAACCTCAGCCTGGTACTGGTACTGGTTGAACTCGCGGAAGTCCTCGTACACAGTGTACTCGGGGTACCAGCGATATCCCAGCCTGGTCAAGAGGTCGACCAAAATGGTCGGGAACCCAGTCGTCTCAGTGGCCAGGGTCAGGCGCACGTGATGTCTTGCAAGACACATCTGAAAAGAAAGATCCAAGGATTTCAAATGAGAGTGTGTGTAACATATTATCAGAAGAACAAGAGTAGATAGTCCAGCCCTCTGGGTCGATGTGATTACGAGAACCTAATGGTAGAGTTAGTAAATTCTTTAACCCGAAAGAGAAGACAAAGTAGAACCCATAGTGTAGAAAAGGAGTAAAAGATACTAATACTACCCAATTGAGATGTGGGCACGTAAGCCACAACATCAATGGTAGTAAGTTTTTCAAACACGAGACTCAACTTCCTTGATACCTACAGGCAGTCGGCTCTGATACCAACTTGGGATGCCCTCGAATTAATCGTATGCTAATCATACACGCAAATGCGTACGATCAAACTCAAGGACTCACGGGAAGATATCACAACACAACTCTAGACACAAATAAAACATACGAGCTTCAGTCCAGGGGCCTCGAGTCTAGAATACGGAAAGCGGAAGCAACAAATATATGTGTACACACATTAAACATGGGGTGCCTTATAGAAGGCTAGCACAAAAGATACAACGATCGAACGAGACGAGGCCCCCTGCCTGGGAGCCTCCTAACTACTCCTGATCTTCAGCATCCTCCACGTAGTAGTAGGCACCGTCGGGGTAGCAGTTGTTGTTTGCAGGATACTCCATCTCCTGGGCTCCATCATCAGGTCGCAACAACAGATCAAGGTGCAAAGGGGGAGCAAAGCAAAGCTGAGTACTCATCCAAAGTACTCGCAAGACTGACATCATTACCATGCTAAGTATGCATCAGTATCAAAAAAGGGGTTTATATGTGGACTGACTGCAGCAATGCGAGAAAGAGAGGGAAAACCTAGTCATATCAAAGACTAGCATCTTCAGGGGGTCTTGCAGCAATAGACGAGGGTAGAACATGTAACACAATTAATAGTCATATTGTTGCAGCAATATTTAAATGAGGTCACGCCTAGAGATTCTCCCTCGATCCGTGCGAGGAAGCAATCCCGGAGCAACTATTCCAGTTAAGTAAAAGTGGTAGTTGTATAAGATCAGGGCATAACTCCAAGTCATCCTGTAATTATGGACACGGCTATCCGAATAGTTAATTTTCATCCCTGTATGGGTGCACCAAGTTTCCCTTCACGCTCGATAACACTCTGGCCGGACACACTTTTCTGGGTCATGCCCGACCTCGGAATATCGACATGTCGTAGCCCCACCTAGACTCAACAGAGAGGCCAACCCGCCGGTCTAAATCCTAAGCACAAAGGGTTCATGGGCCCACTTGCCCTCTACGCTCCTGCATGATGCATGGGCGTCCGATGTCAGTCCTAGCACCCCCTAATACAAGCGACATGCATCTCAGGACTACTCGGGCGCACGCCTCTCCATTGCTGACGTCTAAAGAGCTTCGACTCATACCACAACGCCGAGTACCCATAGCTTCTCCCGTGTAGCTGGTTAGTGCGAAAAAATTATGACCAACCCAGATCAAATACCCAAATCCATTAACATTTTAATTAACTCATCGACCCATCACGAGGGAATCCACCCTCCTAACATTATCCATTTATGTTCCTAGTAACAAGGTCAAGTAACTGTGTGGTTGTAACATCAGGGAAAATCCGAGGTATCACCCTCGTTGGATTCTGAACGATGTAACCGTCAAGGTGAACTTAGAGGAGTCACCCTCGAGGGTCCCACACTTGAGGGGTTGGATGACAGAGTCATCGTTGGGAGTGGTGAAGGAGGAATCACTGCTACTTCTTAAGCTTGCGTTGGTTTTTCCCTTGAAGAGGAAAGGGTGATGCAACAAAGTAGCGATACGTATTTCCCTCAGTTTGAGAAGCAAGGTATCAATCTAGTAGGAGTATCAAGATGAGGCACCAATGAATCTGTGCAAAAACAAACAAACTTGCACCCAACGCGATAAAGGGGTTGTCAATCCCTTCACGATTATTTGCAAGGTGAGATCTGAAGGTGAAAAGTGCAACAAAGTATTTTTGGTATTTTTGTAGATCTGAATATACGATGTGAAGTAGACCCGGGGGCCATAGTGTTCACTAGAGGCTTCTCTCATGATAGCAACTATTACGGTGGGTGAACGAATTACTGTCGAGCAATTGATAGAATAGCGAAAATTCATGATGATATCTAAGGCAATGATCATACATATAGGCATCATGTCCGAGACAAGTAGACCGATACTTTCTGCATCTACTACTCTTACTCCACACGTCGACCGCTATCCAGAATGCATCTAGTGTATTAAGTTCATAACAAACGGAGTAACACCTTAAGCAAGATGACATGATGTAGAGGGATAATCTCATGCAATATGATATACACCCCATCTTTTTACCCTTGATGGCAACAACATGATGCGTTCCTCGCTACCCTTTCTACCACTGGGTGAGGACACTACACGGTATGAACCCAAAACCAAGCACTTCTCGCATAGCAAGAATATAGATCAAGTTGGCCAAACGAAACCCATAACTCGAGGAGAATTACAAGGATACGAAATCATGCATATAAGAGATCAGAGGAGACTCAAATAATATTCATAGATAATCTGATCATCAATCCACAATTCATCGGATCTCGACAAATACACCGCAAAAGAAAGTTACATCGGATAGATTTCCATGAAGATCATGGAGAACTTTGTATTGAAGATCCAAGAGAGAGAAGAAGCCATCTAGCTACTAGCTATGCACCCGAAGGTCTGTGGTGAACTACTCACGCATCATCGGAGAGGCAATGGTGTTGATGAAGAAGCCCTCCTTGTCCGAATCCCCCTCCGGCAGGGCACTAGAACGGTCCCAGATGGGATCTTGCGGAGACAGAAGCTTGCGGCGACGGAAAAGTATTTTCGTGGCTCTCTTCTTTGGTTTCGGGATTTTAGAGAATTTATAGGCGAAAGAGGTAGGACAAAGGAGGCACGTGGGGCCCACAAGCCTGCCAGGCGCCCCCCTAGGGTGCGCCTAGGGGGCTTGTGACCTCCCACGAGGTCTCCTACCTTGGTTCTCAAGTCCTCTGCGTATCTTCTGTTATGGAAAAAATCATCCCGCGGGTTTTATTCCGTTTGGACTCCGTTTAATATTCCTTTCTCAAAAAGGTCAAAAACACGGAAAAAACAGAAACTGGCATTGGGCACTGAGTTAATAGGTAAGTCCCAGAAATTATATAAAATAGCATATTCATGCATATAAAACATCCAAAGTTGATAACGTAATAGCATGGAACCATAAAAAATTATAGATACGTTGGAGACATATCAAGCATCCCCAAGCTTAACTCCTGCTCGTCCTCGAGTAGTGAAGTGATAAAGACCGAATTTTTGATGTGGAATGCTACCTAACATATTTGTTCTTTGCAACTTCTTTCTTGAGGCATGAATTTTCAGATCCGTAAGATTCAAAACAATAGTTTACTATTGACATGAAAACAATAATGCTTCAAGCATACTAGCAAAGTAATCATGAACTTTTGAAATAACAAGGCAAAAGAAAGTTATCCCTACAAAATTATATAGTCTGGCTATGCTCCATCATCCCCACACAACGAATTTAAATCATGCACAACCCCGGTATTGGCCAAGTAATTGTTTTCACACTCTTATTTTCTCAAAAAAATTCAACTCTCACGCAAGACATGAGCGTGAGCCATGGATATAGCACTAGAGGTGGAATAGAGTGTGGTGGAGGTTGTGAGGCAAAAAGGAGGAGATGGTCACATCGACTCGGCGTATCAATGGGCTATGGAGATGCCCATCAATAGATATCAATGTGAATGAGTAGGGATTGCGATGCAACAGATGCACTACAGCTATAAGTGTATGGAAGCTCAAAAACAAAACTAGTGTGCACCCAACTTGCTTGGTAACGAAGACCTAGGGCAATTTTGAGGAAGGACATCATTGGAATAAATAAGCCAAGTTATATAATGAAAATTCCCACTAGTATATGAAAGTGACAAAACGAGAGACTCTCTATCATGAAGAACATGGTGCTATTTTGAAGCACAAGTGTGGGAAAGATAGTAGCATTGTCCCTTCTCTCTTTTTCTCTCATCATTTTTTTTGTTTGGGCTCTTTGGCCTCTTTTTTTTGGTGGGCATCTTTGGCCTCTTTTATTTTTTATTTCCTCACATGGGACAATGCTCTAATAATGATGATCATCACATTTTTATTTACTTACAACTCAATACTTAGAACAATAATGACTCTATATGAAATGCCTCCGGTAGTGTACGGGATGTGCAACGATCTAGCTTAGCGTATGACGTTGAAACATCTCACTAGCTATCTTACGATCATGCAATGGAAATATGAAAGTGACGGCATATGTCATGAGTCGGAACGGTGGAAGTTGCATGGCAATATATCTCAGAATGGCTATGAAAATGCAATGATAGGTAGGTATGGTGGTTGTTTTGAGGAAGGTATATGGTGGGTTTGTGCACCGGCGAAAGTTGCGCGGCACTACAGAGGCTAGCAATGGTGGAAGATGAGAGTGTATCTATACCATGGACTCACATTAGTCATGAAGAACTCATATACTTATTGCAAAACTTTTATTAGTAATCGAAACAAAGTGCTAAATGCATACGCCTAGGGGAAGGCTTGGTAGGTATTAACCATTGCGCGATCCCGACCGCCACACAAAGGATGACAATAAATAAATCAATTATGCTCTGATTTCCTAACATAGCGGTTCACCATACGTGCATGCTACATGAATCACTAACCTCAACACAAGTATTTCTAGACTCACAACACCCTACTAACATGACTCTAATATTACCAAATCCATATCTCAAAACTAATTGTGAGGAATCAAACTTCTCTTACTAATCAATGCACTTGAATATGAAAGTTTTTATTATATCCTCTTTGGATGCCTATCATATTTAGGACTAATTTCGTAGCACACGCCAATTACCAAGTTACTTAGAGAGAGCACTCCCAAAATGGTATAAGTGAAGATAGAGTTTTTATTTCCACAAAATATGACACCACCTGCTCTACAATGATTTAAGTGAAGCACTAGCGCAAAATTATCTAGCTCAAAAGATATAAGTGAAGCTCATTGACTACTCTAGCAAATTCACTATGAAGGCATGTCCCTCTCAAAAAGGTGTGCAGCAAGGATGATTGTGACAAAACAAAAAGAAAAGACTTCTATAATACACGACGCTCCAAGAAAAACACATATCATGTGGTGAATAAAAATATAGCTCCTAGTAACGTTACCGATGGATTGAAGACGAAAGAGGGGATGCCTTCCCGGGGCATCCCCAAGCTTAGGCTTTTTGGTGTCCTTGAATTTGGCTTGGGATGACATGGGAATCCCCAAGCTTAAGCTATTTCCACTCTTTATTCCATTGTCCATAAGAACATCACCCAAAACTTGAAAACTTCACAACACAAAACATAAACACAAACTCGTGATATCATTAGCATAAGAAAATAAACCACCAACTCTTTAGGAACTGTAGTAGACTTAATTTCCATTTATATTGATGTTATATTACTGTATTCTCACTTATCCATGGCTAGTACCCCCCGATACTATCCATAGTTTCATCAAAAATAAGCAATCAACACAAAAATAACAGAATCTGTCAAAAACAGAACAATCTGTAGTAATCTGTATATTTCGTATACCTCTGGTATCCCAAAAATTCTGAAAAATTATGAAAATTAGGGACATTTGTATGTCAATCATCAGAAAAAAGAATCAACTCAAAAACTCTATTTGGATAGGAATTAAAAATAATTTCATCAGCACAAAGTTTCTGTCTTTTTCAGCATGATTAAACAACTATCACCAAAACTAATCATAAAGGTTCTACTTGGAACAAACACTAAAAACATAAAAAACACAATCATAACGGAATTATGATGGTGTGGACACAACAAAACAGCAAGTAAAAACAAAAAATAAATTTATTCATTGGGTTGCCTCCCAACAAGCGCTATCGTTTAACGCCCTTAGCTAGGCTTAACGATTTCAATGATGCTCACATAAAAAGTAGTAGTTGAGATATGCAAAAGAGCATCATGAATGGCAAAAACACGTTTAAGTCTAACCCACTTCCTATGCATAGGGATTTTGTGAGCAAAAATTTATGGGAACAAGAATTAACTAGCATAGGAAGGCAAAACAAGCATAACTCCAAAACGTTGAACACATAGAGAGGAAGCTTGATATTATTGCAATATCTAAAAGCATATGTTCCTCTCTCATATTAATTTTCAGTAACACCATGAAGCAATCTTACAATATAACTATCACACAAAGAATTCTTTTCATGATCAATTATAGCATAAGGGTCATCATCAAAACTTGGGAAACAAAAAATATCAGCTTCATCAAGCATAGAATCCCCAAGCTTGTGGTTTTGCATATCATTAGCATCATAGATATTCAGAGAATTCATACTAACAACATGGCAATCATGTTTTTCATTCAAGCAGATATAATGAACCACTTTATAATTTTCTTCCTTCAACACTTCATCAAAATTTTCAGATTCATGATTTTCAAACAGAACTCCATAGAGATAGTCAAGTGCACTCAACTCACTAGCAAATTGTTCATCATTATTTGCTCTTTTGAAAAGATTAGCAAGTGGTTGAGGATCCATATCAATAGATTTTTAGCAAGCGAAGATGCAAGCAAATAGAAGGCACATGGCAACACAAGCAAACATACCAACAAAAAGGCGAACGGAAGAACAGCGAATAAAAAAGGAAAATGTTTTTGGTATTTTCGGAAAATCTTTTAAGAAGTGGGGGAGAGGAAAAAGAGAGGCAAAAGGCAAATAATGTAAATGCAAGAGATGAGTTTGCAATAGTTACTTGGTATGCTTCACTTGAATACTCCCCGGCAACTGCGCCAGAAATTCTTCTTGCTACTTCTTCAGCTTGCGTTGGTTTTTCCCTTGAAGAGGAAAGGGTGATGCAGCAAAGTAGCGATAAGTATTTCCCTCAGTTTGAGAACCAAGGTATCAATACAGTAGGAGTATCAAGATGAGGCATCAATGAATCTGCGCAAAAACAAACAAACTTGCACCCAACACGATAAAGGGGTTGTCAATCCCTTCACGATTATTTGCAAGGTGAGATCTGAAGGTGAAAAGTGCAACAAAGTATTTTTGGTATTTTTGTAGATCCAAATATAGGATGTGAAGTAGACCCGGGGGCCATAGTATTCACTAGAGGCTTCTTTCATGATAGCAAGTATTACGGTGGGTGAACGAATTACTGCCGATCAATTGATAGAATAGCGCAAAGTCATGACGATATCTAAGGCAATGATCATACATATAGGCATCACGTCCGAGACAAGTAGACCAATACTTTCTCCATCTACTACATTACTCCACAAATCGACTGCTATCTAGCATGCATCTAGTGTATTAAGTTCATAACAAACGGAGTAACGCCTTAAGCAAGATGACATGATGTAGAGGGATAAATTCATGCAATATGATATAAACCCCATGTTTTTACCCTTGATGGAAACAACATGATGCGTCCCACGCTACCCTTATCTTTCACTGGGTGAGGACACCGCACGGTAGGAACCCAAAACCAACCACTTATCCCATTGCAAGAATTATAGATCAAGTTGGCCAAACGAAACCCATAACTCGAACAGAATTACAAGGATATGAAATCATGCATATAAGAGATCAGAGGAGACTCAAATAATACTCATAGATAATCTGATCATAAATCCACAATTCATCGGATCTCGACAAACACACATCAAAAGAAAGTTACATCGGATAGATCTCCATGAAGATCATGGATAACTTTGTATTGAAGATCCAAGAGAGAGAAGAGGCCATCTAGCTACTAGCTATGGACCAGAAAGTCTGTGGTGAACTACTCACGCATCATCGGAGAGGCAATGATGTTGATGAAGAAGCCCTCTGCGTCCGAATCACCCTCCGGCAGGGCACCAGAACGGTCCCCAGATAGTATCTTGCGGAGATAGAAGCTTGCGGCAGCGGAAAAGTATTTTCGTGGCTCTCTTCTTTGTTTTCGGGATTTTAGAGAATTTATAGGCGAAAGAGGTAGGGCAAAGGAGGCACGTGGGGCCCACAAGCCTACCAGGCGCGCCCCCCTAGGGCGCGCCTAGGGGGCTTGTGACCTCCCACGAGGTCTCCTGCCTTGGTTGTCAAGTCCTCTGCGTATCTTTTGTTATGAAAGAAATCATCCCGCACGTATTATTCCGTTTGGACTCCGTTCAAAATTCTTTTCTAAAAAAGGTCAAAAACACGAAAAAAATAGAAACTGGCACTGGGCACTGAGTTAATAGTTTAGTCCCAAAAATGATATAAAATAGCATATTCATGCATATGAAACATCCAAAGTTGATAACATAATAGCATGGAACCATAAAAAATTATAGATACGTTGGAGACGTATCAATCACACTGAATAACCATGACCAACTAGCTACTACACAGATATCATCTTGGGTACTTCACGAGGTGTCACCCTCGGTACCCGATAGTAGCTATGCAGCGTCGTATAACTATGGGGGTGTAAGTGATGGGTCGATTCTTGGCTCGTCGATCAGGGATCGAAACTTCGACAATAAAGCGGGGCAACTGGATTACGGGGTTAGAGGGGATGACTGCTCCACCTATACTAAGTAGTTTAAAGGTCTGATACTAAAAGTAGCAGCTCATCAAAAACAGGCTATGCATCAGATATAGGAGCTAACTACAAGAATATGCAATATATGAATGATCGAGGGGGATTTACTGGCCTTGTTGCTCTACGTCAAAGGGCAGGTCGTCAAGAGGGTAGATGTACCCGGCAGCAACGTCGGTCTCGGGGTCTACCAGTAAGAAGAGGGGGGAAGAAACAATAAATAACAGCAACATGTGCAACACTAAGGATGACATGTCAAAGCAGGGGTTAGACATGACCTAACGCAGTGCTATCCGTCATATACGGGTCGGGAAAATATCAGATGGTATTTCTCGAGTCCCTGGTTATTACCGGTCAGGTGAAAGCGATGGAAAAGTTCCACGTTTGCCATGCTAGGGACGCGTGACAGACGAACGGATAGTGTATCCGGGTTCGTCTCGATCTGCTGATCAACTTTCATGTTCAAAATATTTTCATCTGACTTACGGTTTAATTAATATTAATTTTTAAGGTTTTATTCAATATTTAGAAATTAAACAGATTCAATTAATTCAATTAAATGCAATTATGACATCAGCATGATGCCATGCTAAAATCAAGAGTCAACACGGTTTGACTGGTCAAACTGATGAGTGGGTCCCCGTTGTCATAGGAAAGATTATTATTAGGATTAACTAATTGTTACTCCGATTAATTGAAGGGGATGGGACCCACTTGTCATACTCTGCTTAGGCTAATTATTTATCTATATTAACATATTACTACTTTATCTATTTACTCTTAATCATATATTAACTAATAAATTCATTAATTCATTCATTCACTAATTAATTATTTAGTTGATTAAACTATTTATTATATATTATTTTTATATATAATTTTTTTAACAAAGGGTGTGAGGCCTCCCTGTCGGTGGGAGTGGGGGGTTGACCCCACATGGTAGTTACCCACCGGCCACACACACACATATACAACACACATATATAACTATGCATACATACGTACATACAAATTTCCATACATACTTACATATTTTTTACATACATACATTTCCCTTTTTTTATCTCTTCTCTAAACAAAATCGCACGAGGCAACATCTCCTCCTCCTAGCTAGCAGGAGGGAAATGGCACCGGGGCGAGGTGAAGGTCGCCGGAGGCCGTGGTGCAGGGCGCCGGAACGGGACTGGAGCGGGGGAAGGAAGTGGGAGCAGCCTGAATGGAGGGTCACCGACATTGATGGGAAGGCCTGATGTAGCCGGAGTTCATGGGGAGGGGCGGAGGAGGCGGCTCATGGTCGAGGTTGGGAGGCCGGATCCGGTGGCGGCGGTGCGGTTCCGGTGGTGGAGAGCTCCGGCATGGAGATGGCCGTAGGCGACGGGCTCGGCGTGTGGCTGGCCCTGGTGCGGTGTGCGCTGGCGGTGGTGGAGCGAAGGAAGGTCGGCCAGCCGAGGAGGAGCCGACCGATGGTCGGCCCGATCGAATCCGGTCGAAGGAGGTGGGGCCCGGCCTCTCGGAGGAGGTGGCCATTGGGTCGGCCGACAGAGGAGGCCCCTTGTGGCGGCAGCCGGTAGGTGGGCTCGGGGGTAGCACGTGGCAGGGGACTGGGGAGACGTGGTGGGTGGCTCGCTGGGGGTGAGGGAACACGAGGGAGTGCAACGAGGGGCATTTCCCTTGATCTGGGGGAAACTGAGGAGGGGGTTGGGGATAGAGATTTGGGGAGGCAGGGAATGGGATGGGGAATGAGGGAGCCTGGCTCCCTCCCGGTGGGTCTTCTGGCGGCGGGGTGGGGAGAGGGGTGAGGAGCGGTTTGGGCTTGGGTTTCCGAGGGGTTTAAATACCCTAGGTAGGAGGTGGGCTGTGGGGTTGGCCGGTTGGGTCGGGGCCTTCTTTTTTTTGTTTGTTTTTTTGTTCTTTTATTTACTTCCTTTTATTATTAACAACTTTACTTTTACTTTTTTAGTGCCATAATTAGTTCTAAAATCTACGATTCCTAAATGAAAATTCTTCTAGGTAATATTTGACACACCCGAACATTTTAATTTTTGCATTCGAAAACTTTCATCCTTTGAATTTATTTTTAATTTGACTCGGTTTCGAACTAACACGAGATTAACAATAGTAATCATGATGATGTGGCATCATTAGCGTGGGATCACTGTAGCTTAATTACATACAACACTGTAGCAAAAGCTGAGGATATCACATAGACTAACTGAACCTTCTAGGGACCACCTAGATAGTTGTGCGGGCTGTGTTTTCACGGAAGGAATTGTCAAACAAGTTGTGGAATTATTGTCTAATATATTGAAGAGTTATGATGAATGGGCACTTCCTGAACCACCGCCAAAACCGACTACAAATAAGAGGGGTATCTTATTCCTTAGTCCTAAAACTATGCAAGAGGCAAAGAAATGTATGAAGGAAAAAGGCATTAAAGCTGAAGATGTTAAGAATTTACCACCTATTGAAGAAATAAATGTTCTCAAAATACCACCATAGCTGGTGGAGGTAAATTCTCTTTTCAAGTTTCATGACGGTGACATTCCTTACAATAAACATCCTGGTCAATGCTTATAAGAGTTTGATAATTATATTATAAAACAAGATCATTTCATCTCATATGTTATGAAACAATTGAAACAAACCTGTGATATAATTGCTCACTTAAGTTACTTGTTATTTTGAATCACAAATGATGTAAGAGGTGTAGGAAAAGATGCTTCTATGGTTCAAACACAATTAGAACAAGTTGCTAAATCTCAAAGTGAGCTACTTGATCAAATGAACAATAATTTGAATGGTCATGCTGTTAGAGTAATGACTAGAGGAGGAACAATTGCTCAAGATCCACTATATCCATAAGGTCATCCTAAAAGAATTTCAAAAGATTCACAAAGAATTAATATTGATGCACCTATTCCTTCTAGGAGGAAAAAGGAAAATAAAAATGATAGGACCTTGCATACTTCTAGTGAACCTAAATTAGAAAAAACTTCTTCCAATGCTAATGATATCTCTATATCTGATGTTGAAACTAAATATGGTAGTGAGCATTCACCTAGTGATAACGAAAATGATAATGATGATGCTCATGTAGATGCGCAACCTAACAATGATAAAGAACTAGATAATGATGTTGAGATAGAACCTGATGTTGAACTTGATAACCCACAACCTAAGAACAAACGTTACAATAAAATAGATTTTGTTGCTAGAAAGCATGGCAAAGAAAGAGAGCCATGGTTCAAAAACTAACCAAGAATAAATATGATGAAAAATTTGAACGCTTTGCTGAAATGCCTAGGCCACTCTATTTGCGTACTGATTTAACTGATCTTTTAAGGATGGCCCCTTATGCTAAGTAAATGAAAGACATCATCACTAATAAAAGAAAAATAATTGAAGATGAAATCTCCACCATGCTTGCTAATTATTCTGTTAAGAATGGAGTACCTAAAAAACTAGGAGATCGAGGAATACCAACTATACCATGCCTCATGAAAAGGAACTACGTCAAAAATGCTTTATGTGATCTATGAGTTAGTTTTTGTATTATGCCTTTATCTTTATACAAAAGACTTGACTTCAATAAAATCATATCTACTGAAATTTCATTGCAAATGTCTAACTAATAAACTAGCATCTCTATCGGTATATGTGAGGATGTACACATTGTTGTTGCAAATGTAACTATCTTGACACACTTCGTTATACTTGATATGCCCGAGGATGATAACATGTCGATTATCCTTGGTAGACCTTTCTTAAATATTGCAGGGGATTTTATTGATTGCAACAAAAGCAAAGTCACTTTTGATGCCAATGGTAAAGAACATACGATGCATATTCCAAAGAAACAATTTCAAGTGAATAGTGTTAATGTTATTGACAATCTCCGACTATCACCAATGGAAGTTTACAACTACCTCTACCTGCTATAAAAAGAAATATGAGATACTTATTTTTGGGGATATGCACATCCCCATCGAGGTAACTTAGTGTTTTACAAAAATTCTTCGGAATCATGCTAATCGGAAGTTGTTGTTAAGAAGACTTGATCAACCTTGTTAATGTGTCATTTTTAGGAGGCATGAGGTCGATGATTTAAGTAGGCACAACTTTGTGTACCCACTATATTTTGCCAGTTAGTTTTAGTTAAATACAATAAATACCATCTTTATCTTATTTTTTGCATTATCCTTGCAATAAAAAAGTGCCCAAAAATAAATGTTCTCCAAATGACCTAAAATTTCACATGATTTTTTGGTGAATATTTGAGAATATCTAGCACTGAAAACATCACAACCGGGGGGGGTCCCACGTGCCCAGTAGGCACTAGGGCACACCACCCCCACCAGACATGCCCTAGTGGGTAGTGGCCCCCTCGGGGGTCCCATTACTTATTCGTTCTGCTCACTTTGTCACTTACCTCCAGAAAAAAATCCCTCTCTCCCTCTCTTGTGTTCTTTCTCTCAAACCCATGGATTTTGATCTCTTTTCTCGAAACTCCGTTGCTAAAACTGTTTTGGGGGATTGCACCTTGGTATGTAACTCCCCAACTCCTCCAATCAGTGTTTGCTTTAGTGGTTTATCTTAGAAGTAATAATCTACTCTAGGTGTTGCTATAGATGAGCTTGCATGTTGAATTCTTGAATTTCCAAATTGTTTGAATGCTTGTTTTAGGCTCTAGACAACCTTATGAGTATTTGCTATCATTCTTTTGAAGTCTTGTTAACTTTATGTTGTGACCCAAAATTCTCAAAAAATTGTATGTAGGAATAATGAGCTGGTTCAAGATAAGTTCTTCTAGGAGGAAGTCGTTGGAGGCATCAGCGAGTGAGAATCCCATACGACGGTCTTATGTTCAGCCAAGTGAAAGCTCGATGCGAGAAGCCCACACCAAATCGTGCCTTTGGCCAGGTGATGACTTCATATTGGGTGCAAGCATTAAGGAAGAGTTTGAGCAATACATTCATAATACCGAGCTCGCATCATTCATCGCAGATAAGTGCACGCAACATTATCATCTTACTAAAATTTTTGCTAAGGGGTTTAAATTTCATCCTCGAGACTTTAGAGTCTCCTTTAACCTCTATGAAAATGCCTTCACCATGTATCTTGATGATTTCTCTGATGCATATAAAATTCCATGTTGGGGTTTGCTAGACGAACCACCAAAATATTAATATGATGCATTTTAACTAGTCTTTTCTTTGGTGAAATAGGGGAGTGACTCAAGGTCGAATAAATAGAATACACTTCCGTTCAATTTGTTACCTAGCAATCTTTAATGGAAAATGCATAGTGGGCAAGCAAGATTGTAGTACCTTATGTTTCCCAGACTTGAGTCTCCTGCATACTATGTTAACTACAATTAAATGCTATAATGTTGGAACAATCATAGTACGCAGATTGCTACGTAACTCTCACAATGGCCATTTTTATGGCTGGATTTATGCCTCCCATTTAGATAAGAAGTGTAGCGTGACACCGTGGTCTAGTGGTCCTATTCCTCCTACTCGGTACTTAGATTTTTAGGCCATGAAGCACCACAAGTTCATAAAGGCCACACCTACTGATTATGATTACAATCTAATGTTTAATAAGAAATCTATTGTGACTTTTATTTTGACTCCACCTTGCCTCTTTGATTATCAAGGAAAAGGAAGATATTATGTCTATGAGATGGAGGCGCATTAGTACAATGCCGCACTGGAGGCTGGCCATCATACCGCGGAGGCTGCACCAAGGGCTTCCATGAGTTACCATATTGACTATTACCCATGTCACTACGGGTGGTGATCACCAAGCTAGACGAAAAGCCTAAGCTTTGGGGAATACGTGTTTCCACCGACTATACATTCATTCTGACATATTCTAGTTGTCGGTGTTCACACTCTTGCATTGTATTATCCATGTTAGATTTATTTTCTTTCTTTCTTCTTGTGTGTTTGAAAAACTTGCATAAAAAACAAAAAGATTTCTCTTTTCTTCTTTTTCTTGGTGGGAGCTTTCCAATGTAAATAGTTTTTCTCTTTTAGTTTTCCCTTATTTAATTTGCTTTCTTCTAGAAAAACTAAAAACACTAAAAATATTTGAGTGTGTTTCTCTGAATTTATTTTCCCATTATTGAGTTGTAACCAATGGGAAGACCTCGATGAAAATGTTGGGTGGCTCTCATATGCATTGTTATTGATCTAATAATGAGCCCATATTACTTGACTTCTCCTTTTAAATAAAATGTTGCAGATTTCAGCTTAGTCCGGAACATTCTTGCACTATAATTATTTTTGTATTGTTCGGTCATGCAAGTGAAAGGCAAGAACGACGACAATTGATGAAGTGATTGTGGCAGAGAGAACAGGGTATGAACTCAACTTGTTTTTGTTTTTGTAAATATGTTTAGACCAGTATCCTTGATTTAGCAAACTATGACCAAGCATGTTTGCAATGACAATTAGAGATTATAGTTGTTCATGCCATGGTTAAATAGCTAGGAGAGGATAATGATTTATCTTGTATGTCAACATGCATTAAAATGGTTGTGATGTAGTATGATGATATGGTATCCTCCTCTGAATGTTCGAGTGGCTTGACTTGGCACATGTTCACGCATGTAGTTGAACCAAAACCAACATATCAACCATGATATTTATATTCATGGTGTTTATATCAAAATCATGCTAGTATAAAACGATAATAATTCATAAAGCATGTTCATGACCGTGTTTTCTCTCTAGCAGGTCGCTTCCCAACCCATTTGCTAGCCTTCGCTTGTACTAAGCGGGAATACTGCTTGTGCATCAAAATCTTTGAAACAAAGTTATTCCTGATGAGACCACTATATCTACCTATATGCAGTATTACCCTACCGTTCCAAGTAAATTTGTGTGTGCCACCTCTAATATTTAAAATGAGTTTCTGCTTTGTGTGCCTCGACCGCACATGGAGTGACAAGGGGCGGTCAATATCTTCCATTCTAAGAGGATTATTCTTATGATGAATGTTTATTCACTCGTCCTTGCATGCGAGGGGTTGGTAAAAAGGGACTCCCAATCCCAAAATCATAAATCTCAAATAATTAAACAAAACTCCCTCTGGATTGTAGTTGGTATGGATGGCACCCGTGGATTAGGCTATCCTTGGAGTGTGTTTATTGGTGGAGGGGGAGTAAATGTTTACTTTTACCGCTTGGAAACCGCTGCTAATTTGTTTAGCATGGAAGATACTGATAACTATTGGTCGTAAAGTTGACAGGAAGGGTGTACCTCCCAAAATAATTTATCTCTGATTTTCACTATGAGCTCCTACACCAATGCAAATCCCTACTTCCCTCTATGAAGGGACTTTCTATTTACTTTCATGTCTTTTTACTTCGAGTCATCACCTTCTCAAATAAGTACCACACCTGAGAGCACCGTTGTCATACTCATGCTTTGTGTCTAGTTAAATGTTGTTTGCAGCATGACTGGATCTCCTCTACCACGAATTACAATGTCTAGTCGGTGCTTGAACTTTGTAGGTGCTCTATATTTATGTTTTGTGGTCTCAGAAAGGGCTAGCAAGATACCACTGTTGTCATATTATATCATGATTGTTTTAAAAAAGTGTTGGTGTTTGAGTTATCTTATTATTTCTCGCTAGTTGATTATGCCATTGATATGAGCTAATGTACTTTCTAATGGTCATTGCTGATATGATTAGTCATGATTTATGCTAAAAACGTAGGTGCTTTCTGAAATTGTATATGTAAACATGAACAAAAGAGTTCAATAAAGTTTTTTTTTCACTTTTAGTTTGTCAACTGAATTGCTTGAGGACAAGCAATGGGTTAAGCTTGGGGAGTTGATACGTCACCATCGTATCTACTTTTCCTGATGATTTTTCTCTTGTTTTGGACTTTAATTTGCATGATTTGAATGAAGCTAACCTAGACTGATGTTGTTTTCAGCATAACTACCATGGTATTCTTTTTGTGCAGAAATAAAAGTTCTCGGAATGGAACGAAGTTTTTTGGAGATTTTTTATGGAATAAAAGAAAAATACTAGAACCAAAAACGACAGGAGGGGAGGCCCCACGCTCCCACTAGGCACCAGGGCGCGCCACCCCCCCTAGAGCGGCCTGGTGGCTAGTAGGGCCCTCGGGGCTCGACTGACCCTAACTCTAGCACTTTAAAATCCTATTTTCTAGGAAAAAATTGGAGATGAAATTTCATCGGGTTTCACGATACGGAGCTGCCGCCACCTCCTGTTCTTCATTGGGAGTCCAAATCCAGAGTCCGTTTGGCGCTCCGGACATCGGAATCTTCGGTCTTCATCATCGCCAACCCTCCTTCATCACCAATTCCATGATTCTCTCCACTAGGAGTTAGTAATCCCGTTGTAGGTTTGCTCGTCGGTGTAGAGCTGGATGAGATTCATCATGTAATCGAGTTAGTTTTGTTAAGACTTGATCCCTAGTATCCACTATGTTCCGATATTAATGTTGCTATGACTTTGCCATTTTTAATGCTTGTCACTAAGGCCCGAGCGCCATGATTTCAGATCTCAACCATTTATGTATTAAACATTATATTTATGTTATTGATTCGATCTTGCAAGTTATATGCACTTACTACGTGTTAGGATCCGCATACCCAAAGTGACAACAATTGCGATTGTTTCCGGTGATTACCGTAGTATGAGGAGTTCATGTATTAACTATGTGTTAATACTTTGTTCTATTTCTCTATTGAAAGGATGCCTTAATATCCCTTAGTTTCCTTATGGCCCTCGTTACAATGGGAGGGTATGACAAAACATGTCGTGCAAGTTATTTTCCATAAGAACGTATGACTATTTACAGAATACATGCCTATAGTATATCAATTTACGGGAGCTAGTTCAGTGTCGCCCTAGATCATGAATGATACATGATTAATATCATCGAGCAATATCACTGATCCGATTCCTACGAGTTTTCCACATATTGTTCTTGATAAGTTACTATTATTGCTACTGCTGTTACAACCGTTACAAAACTGCTATCACTGTTACCGTTGCTGTTGCTGCTGTTACCACTGCTATTAAAACTATCATATTACTGTGCTGTTGATCAGTGTGCTGCAAATACTAAACTCCAAGTGTGGTTCAATTGACAAGTCAAATCCTAATACGTGCAAATATTCTTTGGCTCCCCTTGTGTCGAATCTATAAGTTTGGGTTGAATACTCTACCCTCGAAAACTATTGCGATCCCATATACTTGTGGGTTATCAACGGGTAGCTAATCCGCTCTTCCTCCTTTTGTTCTTCGCTCTCCTCCTCATATTTTTCATCTAATGAGCTCAAAATTTCAGCAATTTCTTCTTCCATAGAGTCCTGCCAAATATTATTCTCTTTCAAGGCAGCGGTCATTATTTCAGTAAATTCTTTAAAATAAGGATTTGTGTTCTACTTTAAACTTTTTCAAAATTTTCATTCAGTCCTTGTGAGCTAAAGACGTTGCGAAAAAAATCTTCGAAAATATCTGATCAGAATTTTTTGTCGTTGCTGCTCAAACTGCTCCCACTACCCACGTACGGATAACCTGCGATCTCCCAATAACTCCGCACTACTAGAATCACATAATTTACCGTCAATTATTTCTTTGCCATCGGCCGGCGGACGACAAAGAAGGTCTTTGCTGTCAGCTTCCAAAAAACCGAAGGCAATGAAGGTACTGTTGGCAAAGATCTTATTTGCCACTAGTCCATTATTTGTCATCCGCTAGGAGACGACAATAAGCCCAAAGGAAAACGGCAAAGAACCCAGCTGGGCCCACTCGACCATGGCCCTGTTTAGGTCAAATGGATGCCATCTTTGTCGTCTGCTAGCAGAAGACATAGAGCACAACCTACTAACAGTCGTTCCCTGCCCCCACCTCTCTTTATCTCCCTCCCTGTCTCCATCCATCCATCCCTCTCCCCGGCGCCCACCGTCCGCCTCCCGCACCCACCGGCCGCCTCCCGCACCCACCTGACGCCCCGGTGCGCCGGCGCCTGCCATCTTAGCGCCCCCGCTGCCCGGCCGCCCGTCTACCCCCTTTGATGATCTCTCTCTGCCTCCTCTCTTCCCCTCTTTAGATTAGTAATTAGCTAGTTATTGTTAGTTAGATTAGTTCGGTTAGTTGGAACAAGAAAATTAGATTAGTAATTGGAAGAAGAAGAAAATTAGATTATTAATTAGAAGAAGAAGAAAATTATAAGGAAAAGAAGAAAAGTAGAAGGGAAAAAAGGAAAAAGGAGAAAGGAAAAGAAGAAAACAAGAAGGAGAATAATAATAATAAGAAGAAGAAGAAGAAGAATAAGAAGCAGAATAATAAATAGAGGAAAAGAGGAGAAGGAGAGGAAGAAGAAGAAGAAGAAGAGGAGGAGGAGAAGAAGAAAAGAAGAAGAAGAAGAAGAAGAAGAAGAAGAAGAAGAAGAAGAAGAAGAAGAAGAAGAAGAAGAAGACGAAGACGAAGAAGAAGAAGAAGAAGAAGAAGAAGAAGAAGAAGAAAAAGAAGAAGAAAAAGAGGAGAAGAGGAGCAGAAGAAGAAGAAGAAGAAGACAAAGAAGAAAAAGAAGAAGAAGAAAAGGAGGAGAAGAAGAAGAGGAAAAAGGGAAATAAGGAAGAAGAAGAAGAATAAGAGGAGGAGGAGAAGAAAAGGAAAAATAGAAGAAGAGGAGAAAGTAGAAGATAAGGACGAGAAGAAGAGGAGGAGTAAAAAAGAAGAAGAAGAAGAAGAAGAAGAAGAAAAAGAAGAATAAGAAGAAGAAGAAGAAGAGGAAGAGAAGAAAAGAAAGAAGAAGAGGAGGAAAAGAAGAAATAGAGGCGAAAAGATGAAAATATAAGTGGAGAAGTAGTTATATATAAAGTCATTTTTCTATCGGGATTGAATATTCATGTTGATCGAGTGGATTTAAATGTGCAGTTGTTTGTTTCGTCGCTTCGAGGGTGTGGTGTTCGACGGCCTCCCCATGCGACTACATCCCCTAGACGCTAGTGGTGAGCACTATTGTCATCTCCTCCCCAACCCTCCCCCATTTTCTCTGTTCTGGTTGTCATGCCGATGTAACTTCATTTTATTTTCATGTCAAGTCTCATAACATAGGCGTCTCCCGTAAGAAAGGGTTGCATCTATAAATATGCATGCCTTTGCATAGTTATAACCATCATCCTTTTGAATTGTCCATGTTATCCATGGACAACCCAAGTACTTGTAGATTGGGATTCTTTTCCCGTGCTCTACTTTGATCTGAGGAAAAAATTCGGCAATGCCACCCCATTGTTCTCCAGGTACACATTCTATCGTCTTGTTGCCGAGACATGTATCTGGAGAATATTTGGGAGGTCCTGCCAAAATTTTGCGTCAGATCCAGAGCAGAGCATGGGAAATGAACCCGATCTACACGTACTCGGGTGGGATTAGGACACATATTTTCCTAATAGAGGTAGATTCAATCCATGAATGCCCATTTCCCTTTTGTATGGTAAAACATAAAACTGTGGCATAAATAATCTAACAAAATTAATTTGTTCTGTATCTGGTCGCAATCACATTCTACATAACTTGATGAATATGAATTTGGTACACGTATTGTTAGTAAAAGTACCATCATGGGTGCTCGTGCCTTGATGTACACTCATCACACTAGTCAAAATGAGATGACCAAAGAATGGTTAACAAAAACCAAGGAGTTTGTGAAAGCTGCATTTGGAAATGGCCAGAGAAAAACCCGGTGCCCCTGTCCTAGGTGCAACAACTTTAAAAAGATGACAGAGGATGAAATGGGTAAACACCAGCAGAAGAGGATTTTTACGTCTGATTATACGATGTGGTCATTTCATGATGAGTCCAATGAACATACCAGAGGTGAGGTCGTTCGTCATCGCACCGACGAGCATGGTACCGGGATCAAAGACATGGTGCAATACATTGATGATGCTCGGTATTCGGACGATGATATGGAGGAATATGCAAAGGCCTTCTATGAAATGCTGGAGTATTGAAAACGTCCTCTCCACGAGCACACTGAACTTTGTCAGCTGGATGACATTGCACAAATAATGGCTCTGAAGGCTCAATTCAACTTGGGTAGAGAATGTTACGACGCGATGATGACACTATTTGTACGGTTTCTACCCAAAGGCCATGTCATGCGTGCAAACCTCTAGCAGTCGGACAAAATACTCTGTGTACCTAAGATGCCCTATGTGAAGGTAGATGCCTGTGAGAAAGGATGTGACTTATTTAGGCTTGAGTATGCGGACTTGAACTATTGTTCCATTTGCATGTATTCCAAGTATGTTGCAGTAGACAATGGTATGGGTGAGAACAGGCAAACCAAAATCCAAGTTAATGTTCTGCGGTATATGCCAATCATACGAAGACTTCAATGTAATTTCATGGTCGAAGATACGTCTAGACAGATTACACGGCACAAATTGGGAAAAAGAACCGAACTACATGCAGATGGGAATAAGATGTTGATGCACACATCATATGCTTTTGCGTGGAAGCACTTCAATGCATTACATGTGGATAAAGCAGCAAATCCAAAGCATCCTCGAGTCTGTGTCGCCACGGATGAGTTTAGTACCTTTGGTATGAGGGCAACCCAATACAGTAGTTGGCGTGTATTTGTGATTCCACTCAATCTCCCCCCCCCCTCGAATAGATTCTACAAAGAAAAGACATATTCCTGACGTTGATAATTTGTGGGCTCAATTATCCAGATAAATGTGTACATGTAGTCGCTTAAGAATGAATTGCAGGAAGCTTGGGATAATGGGTTCAAGACATACCACACCGCTAGAAAAAATAATTCAAAATGCATGTCTGGTATATGTACTCGACGCATGACTCGCTGGCAAGTGTGTGCATGGGAGGTTCCCGTTCCCCACATGGCAGGCAGCTCTTCAATTTCATTGGTTGTAGGCGGGTTGGAAGTATTCATGCTTCGACATGCATAGGCAGTTCCTGGATCCTCGCCATCGGTTCAGAATAGACAACAAGAACTTTATCAAAGGTAAAATTGTCAAAAACTCGGCACCACCTGCATTGACAAGCCAACAGATCCTGGATCCGTTAAACGCCCTCGAGCCATATCCACATCGTCTAAGGTATTTGAAGGGGCATATTTAGGAACTAGCCTGGACTCACAAGACATGCTTGTGGGATCTTCCTTACTTCAAAGAACTCCTTCCACACAACATCGACATGATGCACACCGAAAAAAATATGGGAGAGGCCATTTTTGCTACATTGTTCGGCAAAGAGGGGAAGTCAAAGGATAATCCTCAATTAGTAGACTCTATGTGATAAACCGTTACAAAACATGCAATAATCGAAAGGAAAGAAGAATTGGTCGAAGCCAAAGTCATGGTTCAATCGAAAAAGGGGAGCTATAAGGAAAATTATCTTGTGGGTCAAAATTCAGTTGATGTTCACCGATGGGTATGTAGTGAATCTAAAGAGAGAAGCGAGTCTTGAAAAATTGAAAATATTTGGTCTCAAGAGTCATGATTGGCCCATATGGATTGAGCGGGTAAAGTCGATGATGTTGTGTGGCTTTATTCATGAGGATGAATGGCTAGTACTAGCAGAGCTGAGCTAGTTCATCTATGTTCTTTGTGCGAAAGAACTATTGCCTAGTGTGGTAGATGACATGCAGGAGTTGGCGCTGGAGTTGCTTTGCAACTTAGAGCAGATTTTTCCACCGGGCTTATTCCTAGATATTTGACAACCTAACAGAAGTGTGGCCATACATCAAGTAAGTTCTTGGTACATTTTTCCGCAACTTCTAATTCCTTTGATGTGCTCTTATTCCTAGATATTTGATAGAGTCGATACACTGCCAAATTCTCGGATCGAGCGGTGATCCAAAGGGATTCCATCCAAGAGTATGAGCTTTTGGCAAAGCATGGAGGCGGCTATCCTGGTTTCATCTCTTTGTTTAGACAAATGGTAATTATCAATACTGGTCCATTTCATTTCTTTCTCTACTTTGCGACTAATGCAAAAATCCTTTCATATTTAACTTGTAGGCTAATTCAGAGTCTATGGACACTGAATTGAGACAAGCCGCTAATTGTTTTGACTATACGGTCTGTTCATTTGAGAAATACAACATGAATGGGTATGGATTTCATATACTTTGGCAAAGAGCTATCTATGGCCGTCGGAAATCTACGAATTGTGTTGTCTCTGCTATCAGCGAAGGAGGTACTGGGTATTATGGAAGAGTTGAAGCAATTTATAAAATTCAATTCTTCGGTAAAAATCCACCGAATATCATAGTCTTCGAATGTAATTGGTTCAAGTTGAACGAGACTAAAAGTACTCATGAACATATAAGGTTAGTCGAAATCAAACAAAGCACCCATTTAGATGTTCACGATGTCTATATTATGGCTCAATAAGCGACCCAAGTTTTCTATCTACCGTGGGCTTGGGAAAATAATAAGAATATGAATGGTTAGGATGTTGTTTATGAAGTGCCGCCACATGCTAGACCACCTCCCCCCAATGAAGAGTATTGTGAACCTCACATTAACCACACACATATGACGGATAATTCTTCCAAGAAACACGTCTTTCCAAAATTCGAGAATCTCTCTACTTCAACCCAGAACATGGAGCTAGACAGCGACAGTGAATCCGACTTCACCCCTGAGCCAGAACCAGCAGAGCCGAAACTAGAAGAGGTTACTGCTGTGGATGACCTATCAATGCTTGACCGATTATACAAAGGACTTCCACATGTTGACGCGGTGAAATTGATGAGCACGTCATTCATGACTACACATGTGATAGTGATGATGATCATGCATTTATTGCTCCGAGAGCATATATAGACGATCCAAACTATTATTAGTTCTTATGGATCCGAACTTAAATTATATATGTACACATTATTATTCATGTTAGGTATTCAATTTTTTATGTTGTATTTACTAATTTATTTTACTCTTTGTCATGGCAGGTGTTGAAAGATGGTCGACGCGGGTCCAGATTGCTCTGCTGGTAGTTCTTCATCGGTGTCCCATGGGAGGGGTACTTCCATTCCACCCAATCTCTTCGTAGAGCGTTGGTAGACAGTCTAGGGAAACCCGCGGGCACTTCATCGTTGGCATCGTTGCCCACCGAGAGAGGAGGTCGGGTAGGGAAGAAGGCAAAGGGTACATGATGTGTCTGTGGGAGAGGTATACAGTCTGCTACGCCGTCCTCTCCACCACCCCCAGCTCATTCACCCGAGCACATGACTACTAGGGTGGACCAATTTGAGGTGGGGATTATTGGTATCTGGACCATGAGCCTGTGGTCGATGGGCCTTCAGTCCATGAGACTCCGACCCCACAGGCTTCAGCCCACGAGACTCTTGTACAAGGGGCTACATCCGAGGAGACTCCGGCCCTAGAGGCTTTGGCCAACGAGACTTGGGATCCATGGGCTACATCCTAGCAGATGTCCGGATGGGGTACCTGCCCGGATAGGACCGAGCGACCAGGTGGCCATGTTGATGGTGGTGTGGATGAGTCTACTAATACTGAGGGCGAGGTGGTTGAGGTGGTCACCGTGTACCAGCGTGGTGGTACACGTCTCCCGCCCGTGCTGGCGACCCGTGGGTAGAGGCCGGTAATTAGACCTAATGGGGAGAATTAAATGCATTTACTCTTTTTGTACCTTTTGCCTTCATGTTTCTTCGAATATCTAATGTGTTGACCTTGTCAAACTGGAGGGGTTGGGATCACCGATGTGGAGTCTGCAAGCCAAAAATCGTCCTTGGTGTGCTTTGGCAGCTAAATTTCCCAGGGTTTGTCACGTTGCCCGGTGAGGATCAGGTTTCTCAACTAGGATTTAGCTGGGAGAAGTACAAGGCTGCCCAGGCCCTGCCGGAGGACATGATGGATCGTGTATTCTGCCACACGAGGGCCAAGATGGTGATCAACAGTTTTTGGGTAATTTCTCCTTTTACACAACCTAAAATTAAAAATATAGCTAGTTATTATACTAATCAGTGTTGTCTCATTTGATTGCGCACCTTCTCCACGTGTGAGGAGGGATACGAGGAGGCGATGGCCAAGTTTATCGATATCGAGTGCAAGTGCCTATTACAAAACTTACACCACTAGGCTCCACTCCATGATGTTTGAGACTACTACGCATCGTGTATTATTAAGAAGGACAAGTCGTCGTGGCGCGAAATGTTTCCGAGGAAGGAGTAGCACATTAAGGTAATTACCTATTCTTAAGGCCTTGTATTTAGTTTCCTTGATTTGATTCGTAGGTGTAGCGCTCAAATTTCTCTTTACTAACTTATAGGTGCCCCCGAGATGGTGTGCGGAATAGATGAATTGTTGGGAGGCATTGGTGAATGAGTGGTGCACAAGCCAATGGCGAGCCGTCCACGACAATGCGAAGGACCGGCATGCCCAAATGGTTGTTGTCCTGCACCATCAAGGCAGCACCAACTTATTTCAGTTTGAGCGGATCTAGGTATGTGGTTTGCTTCATGATTCACGCAATTCGTTCTTCATGCTAGCTTGAGACCTTTACTAATACTTTGTTGATGTCTTTTAGGCGCATCACAATAACATGGAGGTGCTAGAAGTGTATGAGCTCTATGCAATGGCCCATACTGCCTCCATTAAGAAGGCCAAGGCATTCTCTCAGTTTGACCTTGATCATCAAGAGAAGTTCACCAACATCTCCTCCCACCACAAGCTCGTTAGTAACAAGGAGGTTGGGAAGGACAGGAAAGGGGAGGATTTAACCCGAGTCAGCAAGCCTTGAATCCAGAGTTGGGGATGCTATCTAATGGCGGGAAGCCCCATGGCTCAATAGCCATTGGAGATGGGATGATACTTTATCTTCTCACTCTCCCGAAGATCAAGGCACGTCAAACGAGCTCCTGTCCTAAGATAAGGACTCGTCCACGGCTAGTCGATCTCGCCATCGAGGTTAGTTATATGGACTCATAAAACGTCCCTCCATTACATTGTGTCTGTGGAAATCGATGATTACAATGCTAATGAGGAGTTGTGTTGAAGGCTGCTCTTCAAAGAGAGAGCGACAACTCAGGCTGCTCTTCAGGAGCTTCTGCAGGAGAGGGACCGGGTGGCGGCGGAGACTGCTCGGGCCGCGAAGGAGAAGATGACTCGATTGTTCGAGGAGGAGAGGGCACGGAATGAAGTCGCTAACCAGGCCATGTATGAAATCCTTGTGGTAAGTTTCTTTTTCATATTAGCCAAATCATGCATGTAATGTCCATTTTATTAGTAACTAATATGAGAGAGTCGCCAAAACCTAATGTGCAGTCTATGTGCTAGAAGACCGGTCAGACCCCATCGTCGATGCCACGCATTTCTGTGGTTGGAACAGCGAGTTTCATTTGAATGTTCATTAGCTACTGGTATTAACATTTTAGTGTAGTCATGCTAATGAGACATTGCGAATGATCTTTGGTGCAGAATAACTCCCGAGCCACATCGCACAACCCTTCTCCAAGGCAACCTTTTCCAAGTGAAACAGCTTCGAGCAACCCCGGTTCTTCATATCCACTATGACGACGCCGGTAAGTTTCTCTAGTGTTGTGCTTAACAAATGCAAACTTAGCTTCGTACATGCTATTTCGCCCTATTATGCCACATACTTATCTTATTTTCCTCAAGAAACACATACTTTGATAATTATCCTCCAAAATGTCATAATTAGCTTATTTAGTTCATTTATGACATAACTAGCTTAATTAGGTCAAAAATGGCATAATAACCTTAGATAGCTCATAAATGTCATATACTTAGCTTATTTTCCTCCAAAATGACATAATAAGCTCAAAAATGGCATAAAAGGAAAAAAGAAAGAACAAAAGAGGAAAGAGGAGAAAAAGATAGAATATAAGAAGAAGAATGAGCTTCTTCTTTCTTTCTTCTTATTATATTCCTTCTCTTTCTTCTTCTTTTTCTAGTGTTCTTCTTCTTCTTCATCTCCTTTTCCCTCTCCTTCGTCTTATTCTTCCCCTCCTTCTTCTACTACTACTACTACTTCTTCTTCTCCTTCTCCTTCTCTTTCTTCTTCTCCTTCTCCTCCTCCTGCTCATTCTTCTTCTTCTTCTAGTATTCTTCTTCTAGTATTCTTCTTCTTCTTCTTCTTCTTTTCTTCTTAGCTAATTATACTCCAAAATGACATAATTAGCTTATGTAGTTCATTTATGACATAATTAGCTTAGTTAGATCAGAAATGGCATAAGGACCTTCTTCTTCTTCTTCTTCTAGTTTTCTTCTTTGTTTTCTTGTTCTCTTCTTCTTCTTCTAACTTTCCTTTTCTCACTTTGCGGATTTGATTCATGCAAGCTGGCATTGATGGAATCCTACTGTTATCTTTTTGTTTTGATTTGTATGGATGAACAGTGTGATGTGTGAAATTATGTGTATATATGGAGGAACAATGTGAAGCTAGCCTATGTCTTGTTTTGCTCAAGATTTTCACGATGATGTTGGATACATGGCCTATGCTTCTTATATGATGTTTGAAACTATATATGATGTTTGAAATTATATATATCATAGATGTATTCTGAAAATGCAGGGAAATAAGTGAAAACAAACAAAAAAGTGGCAATATAGACATTTTGTCGTGTGCCAGCCGACGGAAAAAGCGTGTTGTCAGCTAGCTGATGGCAAAGGTGCCACGTGGTAGCTAATTGTGCAACCTGGGAGCTGCAGGTCTGACCCATGTGTTCACTTTTCCATCAACTAGAGTCAGGCGGACGACAAAGGACCACTCAGGCAGACGATAAAGAACATGGCATGCAATTGGCTCGTGCAGCTAGTGGTGATGTCAGCTGGGAGACGACAAAGGCTACCGACAGCTAGCGGACGACAAAGGTTGCCATTAGCCACCTAACGGGGTTGACAGATATCCGATGTCATCTAGCTGCTTTGTCGTCTACTAGTCTAGCTGGACCGACAGCAAAGATCTTTGCCATCCGCTCCCACCCGACAGATGACAAAGAAAGACTTTACCATGAGTTTTAGTATCGAAAATTTTGCCGTGAGCCAACACAGGGCAAAGGTCTTTGCCGTCCGTGGAATGGTCCTTTTCTGTCCCCTATGGCTGACGGAAAATAAGCAAATTCATGTAGTGACACCTCTTAATAGATGGGTGACACATGTCGAGCGGAAAGGAAGAGTCAGGGGCAGTTGGTCCAAAATCTTTGGGCCAGGCTGTTTTCACCTGGGCTATAAATACCCCTTCACCCCTGACAACCCACAAGCGTATGGGATTGCAGCAGTTTTCGAGGGTAGAGTATTCAACCCAAATTTGTCGGTTCGCCAAGGAGAAGCGAAAGAATATTCTCAAGTATTAGCAGCTGAGTGTGTCAGATTTAACCACACCTGAAAGATTAGTGTCTGCAAGCAAAGTATCAGTAGCAAAGTAGTATGATAACAACGGTGCCAGAAACGATCTGTTGACGGCAGACTATTCCTAACTGTTGTATCAATGGCGCCAGAAAAAGGTACGTTGACGAGCAACTATTGTTCCCCGACAACAGTGTCAGAAAAGATCTTGCAGTGAGTAACAACGGAGTAGCAAGGAACAACAGTAGCAGCAGCAGCAAAGTAACAGCAGTAGCAGTAGTAATAGCAAATGGACAGCACTAGCAACAGAGTGGCCCAATCCCTTTTGTAGCAATGTACATGCCTAGACAAAGTAACGTAGCGAGGACCAATAGTAAAAGACTCGTAGGCAGTGGATCGGTGATGGATGAGTATGACGGATGTGATTCATCATGTAACAGCTATAACACGGAGATATATGTAACTAGCTCCCGTTTGTCAATCTAATGTAGGCATGTATTCCGTATCTAGTCATACGTGCTTAGGAAAAAGAACTTGAATGACATCTATTGTCCATCCCTCCCGTGGCAGCGGGGTCCTAATGGAAACTACGAGATATTAAGGTTCTCATTTTAATAAAGAACCAGACCAACGCATTAACACGCGGTGAACACATGAACTCCTCATACTATGGTCATCTCCGGGAGTGGTTCCGGCTATTGTCACTCCGGGGTTGCCGGGTCATAACACATAGTAGGTGACTACAACTTGCAAGATAGGATCTAAAACACACATATATTGGCGACAACATAACAGGTTCAGATCTGAAATCATGGCACTCGGGCCCTAGTAACAAGCATTAAGCATAACCAAGTAGTAGCAACATCAATCTAGAACATAGTGGATACTAGGGATCAATCTCCGTTAAGAACTAACTCGATTACATGATAGATCTCATCCAACTCATCACCGTCCAGCAAGCCTACGATGAGATTACTCACGAACAATGAAGAGCATCATGGAATTGTCGATGGAGAAAGGTTGATGATAACGATGGCGAGGATTTCCCCTCTCCGGAGCCCGAAACGGACTCCAGATCTGCCCTCCAGATGAAGAACAGGATGTGGCAGCGCCTCCGTATCGCAAAACGCGATGAAACCTTCTCTCTGATTTTTCTTCCAGGCGAAACGGAAGATATAGAGCTGAGTTTGGGGGCGGTGGTGCCATGTGGGCCCCACAAGCCTGCACGGCGCGACCTAGGGGGGTGGTCGCGGCCTGTGGGATTGTGGCCCACTGGCACGCCCCCTCTGGTGGATCTTTACACAGGTATTTTTCTTTTATTCCAGAAAAAATCTCCGTAAATTTTCAGGACATTCCGAGAATTTTTATTTCTGCACAAAAACAACACCATGGCAATTCTGCTCAAAACAGCGTCAGTCCGGGTTAGTTCCATTCAAATCATGCAAATTAGAGTCCAAAACAAGGGCCAAACAGTTCGGAAAAGTAGATACGACGGAAACGTATCAACTCCCCCAGCTTAAAGTCTTGCTTGTCCTCAAGCAATTCAGTTGACAAACTGAAAGAGACAAAACAAAAACTTTGACTAACTCTGTTTGATCTTGTTGTTGCAACTATGTCTAACTCATATCCGGAGTTTCAGCAAGATCTCAAGG
Source organism: Hordeum vulgare subsp. vulgare (assembly GCF_904849725.1). Taxonomy (NCBI): domain Eukaryota; kingdom Viridiplantae; phylum Streptophyta; class Magnoliopsida; order Poales; family Poaceae; genus Hordeum; species Hordeum vulgare. The sequence continues at coordinate 132,506,798 of NC_058522.1, read as the reverse complement.
AAACCACATAAGAAAATGACATCTACGTCTCATGGTAAACTCATATCAATGGCATAATCAACTAGCGAGCAAATAATAATAAGCCTCAAGTGGCAACACTTCAATCAAAACAAAATGAAGCAGTACGAATAGATGGTATCTCGCTAGCTATTTCTGAGACCGCAAAACATAAATGTAGAGCACCTTCAAAGACCAAGGGATGACTAAACATTCTAATTCAAGGCAATGAAGATCCATTCATAATCATACTCAACACAGTTAAAAGCAAAGCATAAAAATGACAAAGGTGCTTTCTAATTGGTGCTTTTGTAAGAGGAGGATGACTCAACAGGAACATAAATAGACAGGCCCTTTGCAGAGGGAAGCATTGATTTGCATAGGTGCCACAGCTCAAGCTTTGAAAACAGAGATAATAATTTTGGGAGGCATGCTTTCATTGTCAACGCAATGACTAAGAATTCTCAATATCTTCCACGCTACACATGCTATAGGCGGTTCCCAAACAAAAAAGTAAAGTTTTGACTCCCCCACCACCAATCAATCACACTCCACGGCTAGCCGAATCCTCGGGTACCATCCATACCAACATCAATCCTCGAGGAGTTTTGTTTGCAATTATCTTTTCGATTTGAGCATGGAACTGGGAATTCCAATTACCGGCCCCTTTCTCGTGAATGATAGTGAACAAACACATATCGAGGATAACACGCCTAGCATGGAAGATACCAATAGCCCCCTGTCACCACATCAGCGGTTCGGGCATGCAAAACATATTATTTCTTGAAGATTTAGAGAGTGGCACATGCAAATTTACTTGGAACGGCAGGTAGATACCGCACATAGGTAGGTATGGTGGACTCATATGGCACAACTTTGGGTTTATGGAGGTGGATGCACAAGCAGTATTCCTGCTTAGTACAAGTGAACGCTAGCAAAAGACTGGGAAGCGACCAACTAGAGAGCGACAACGGTCATCAAAATGCATTGAGATTAACTAACACTGAGTGCAAGCCTTGAGTAGGACATAAATCACCATGAACATGAATATCATAGAGGCTATGTTGATTTTGTTTCAACTACATGCGTGAACATGCGCCAAGTCAAGCCACTTGAATCATTCAAAGGAGGATACCATCCTATCATACTACATCATATTCATCTCAACATTCATGTTGGCAACCAAGACAAACCATTATAAGCTCCTAGCTAAGTAGGAATGGCATAAGCAACTATGATCTCTAAGTTGTCATTGCAAACATGTTTCTCTCACAACAAAGCTGAATCAGGCATGATGAGCTAGTCATATTTGCAAAAACAAAATAGATCAAGTTCATACCAGCTTTTCCAGGCTCAGTCACTTCATCATATATCGCCATTATTGCCTTTCACTTGCACGACCGAGCGATGTGAACAATAATAAGAGTACTCGTGCATTGGACTAAAGCTGGAATCTACAAGCAAACACAAAGGAGAAGACAAAGTAATATTGCTCTCTGAAAGCTAAATAGGTATGCATACAAGAGCCACTAAACATTGTAACCAATATCTTCTACCTTGACCCAAAGAAAAACAAAACTATCTACACGGGAAAGCTCCCAACAAGCAAAAGAAGAAAAAGAAAATGTTTTTGGGTTTTCTCAAACTAGACCGACACACGAAAAGAAAACGAGAAAAAGAAAATAAGCTAGCATGGATGATACAGTGGCAAAGTGTGAACACCGGCTAAGAAAGTGAAAGCAGAAGAAAGAATGTAAAGTCTGTGAGAACACGTACTCCCCCAAGCTTAGGCTTTTGGCCTAACTTGGTCTACTCTCAAGGAGGGAAATAACCAGCTCCGGTGTACTCCGGAGTGCACTGAGGATGCCACTGTTGTGTGAGCTCCTCTGGCTCCCACTGATAAACCGGCGTTTGGTACTCGAGTGGCGGCTCTGGCACGTGCACCTGTGGTTGGGCCAGGCCCCAATATGCGTAGATGTCCGAGGGCATAATAATGTACCTGCCTGCATGAAGATTGAACAAAGAAGGTGCAGGCAAAGTAGTAGTCTCACGAGTACCCTGACTAAATACCGGGTTATAAATCATCCTTCCATTTATATCTCTATCAAGAAAGTCATGGTGAACCATGCTATCATAATCTAGATATCTCTCGGGAAGAAGAATCTCTTCTTCCTCCTCCAGTCTAATAGGTATCTCAAAGTGTCTAACAAGACGAGTAGCATAGATACCTCCATAGACAACACCTTTAGAATGGCTCAGGTTCAACCGTTGAGCTACTATAGCGCCCAAGCTATAAGTCTTATTGTTATAAAGGGCTTCGCGCAAGACCACAAGATCTGGGGAAATAAGTGACCCAGCTTTCCCACAGCCAATCAAATATTTTCCCACAAATAGTGAGAAGTACCGAAGCACGGGAAAATGAATGCTAGCAGCTCTAACGCAAGACACTCCTCTCTCCTCTCCTACAGCAATTGTATCGATGAAAGATTCCAAGTCCCGTGGACGAAGTTCATGAATATCCCCAACGTAAGGCAATTTGCAAACATTGCAAAAATCCTGGAGTGACATGCGCTGGGGGTATCATAAAGTTTAAACTCAACCATAGGAAGATTCTTCCTCCGATAGAAGTTAAAGCTTTGTACGAAGATATTAGTGAGGAGGAGGTATTGCGGACACTTATCTTCAACGAAGGAGGCAAGACCTGCGTTCTCCACCAAGTGATAAAAGTCCTCATAAATTCCAGCGGCGCATAAGAACACATCGCTTGGCCACTCGCACGCTCGAACATCTGTGACTCGAGGGACCAAATACTTGGGCTTCTTCTCACTTCCATCATCCTTGGGGCCACGGCTTGATGAGCCTCTTAAGAACCTCCTCATCATTCCCCTTTTCTAGCTCTGAAAATTTCTGAAATTTTTAGTGATTCTAAGGAAAAGTGAACAAGGCTCAACTAAACTCGTAGCAACTACTCCAACAAGTGCCTAGAGGCCATATTACGCATCAAAACTACTTGGGACCAGCTAGAATTAGCATGCAAAGCTCAAGAACATGGTCACCAAGGCAGCAAAAATACGCGGAGTATAAGGCACTAGAGCAAAAACTAATTGGACCAATGGAGGAGTCACTTACCAAGGCGTAATTACCCCAAAAGAGTTAGGAGAACGAAGATTTGAGCAAAGAGATCGAAAATCCCAGCAAGAGGAGCAAGAACACGGGTTTGAGCTGCGAAACGATTTTTGCTGGAGGTAGGAGAACCAGATGATAGCAAGAATGAGTGGAGGGGATGCCTGTGGGCCCCACAATCCTGGGTGGCGCCGCGAGGGGGGTGCCCGCGCCCCTAGGGCTTGTGGCCCACTGGTGTGGGCCCCAGACAGACTCTTTGTCCCCGAATTTTTCAAAAAATCCAGAAAAAATCATACTTGATATTCACAGCGTTTGGAGAACTTTGATTTTCTGGGTACTTTTCTACCGGACGCTAAAACAGAAAACAGGGAAAACTAAACTAAATCTATCATTTTCTTCTAAGCAACCTAAAGTGAAAGCTTGGAACAGAGGTTTGTGACTCCTCGATTCATCCATCTCATGGACATCGAAAGAAATCCGTCAATGGGGTTGATCAAGTCCCACTACTGGAAAACGGGCCTTTGGCCGGGACCCTTTAGTCCGGGCCTGCCTCTGGGCCGGGAATAAAGGCCCGGCCACGTCGCCCCAATTCTCAATGCCTCCCTCGAGGCTTTAGTCCCGGCCCGTAAGGAGCCTTTAGTCCCGGTTCGTGTCCCAAACCGGGACTAAAGGGCTACGTGGTGGGCAGCCCGCATGTGCGCCACCTTTAGTCCCGGTTTGTGTCTCAAACCGGGACTAAAGTCCTCTGCCTATATATAGCACAGCCCCCCTCTCCCCTCTTCCTTGCATTTTTCTTGGATGGAGGATTGTGGGTGGGTGCTTGCTCTCCACTTTTTTTGATGCACTAGAGGTGTTTTTTGAAATGTGTGTTAGAGCGATGCCGCTTCAGTTCACTGAACACAACTACAATATGAGATGCCTGAGCCACGCTTAAACCTCTTCCTCTTTATTTCTACTTATTCTAAAAGGTTAGCAACTATATTTCCTCGTTTAGACCGTGCGGTACTAATTTTTAGATCGTGATTGTATTTGATATACTGTCGTATAACATAGATGAGCCATCCATGGATGTACGGTGATTGACGCATAACCGCTTACAGACAAGGCGTGCATTCTTTTCGAGATGCGGCCGATGCGAACAAGCATGGTGGTAGCTATATGTTTTGTCCATGTGTTGAATGTCGAAATGAGAAGGATTACACTTCCTCAAGAGTCATTCAAAGCCACCTGCTTCGGTCCGGTTTTATGTCGGGCTATAATGTTTGGACCAAGCATGGAGAAAGAGGGGTTATGATGGAAGACGACGATGAAGAATAAGAGAACGATGATGACAACTACCGATCTATGTTCCCTGAGTATGCTGATACCGCAATGGAAGACAATGAAGAAGAAGATCAGGATGAAGAACGGGAACCAGATGAGCCCGCTGATGATCTTGGCCAGGTCATTTCTGATGCACGGCGAGGTTGCGACACAGAAAAGGAGAGGTTGCAGTTCGAGCAGATGTTACAGGACCACAACAAATTGTTGTACCCAACTTGTGAAGATGGCCAGAAGAAGCTGGGTAGCACACTTGAATTGCTGAAGTGGAAGGCAGAGACCGGTGTGACTGACTCGTCATTCGAAAAGTTGCCTGTACTGATGAAGAAGATGCTTCCAAGAAAGAACGAATTGCCCGCCAGCACGTATGAAGCAAAGAAGCTTGTCTGCCCTCTAGGATTACACGTGCTGAAGATACATGCATGCCCTAATGACTGCATCCTCTACCACGGTGAGAAGTATGAGAATATGGATAAATGCCCGGTATGCACTGCATTGCGGTATAAGATCAGAAAAGATGACCCTGGTGATATTGAGGGCGAGCCACCCAGGAAGAGGGTTCCTGCCAAGGTGATGTTGTATGCTCCTATAATACCACGGTTGAAACGTCTGTTCAGAAATAAAGATCATGCGAAGTTGTTGCGATGGCACATGGAAGATCGTACGAAAGACGATAAGTTGAGGCACACCGCTGATGGTCGGCAGTGGAGAAAAATCAAGAGAGAGTTCTCGAGATTTGCAGCTGATGCAAGGAACTTATGGTTAGGTCTGAGTACAGATGGCATGAATCCTTTTGGGGAGCAGAGTTCAGTCACAACACCTGGCCCGTTACTCTATGTATCTACAACCTTCCTCCTTGGTTGTGCATGAAGCGGAAATTCATTATGATGCCAGTGCTTATCCAAGGTCCAAAGCAACCCGGCAACGATATTGATGTGTACCTAAGGCCATTAGTTGATGAACTTTTACAGCTGTGGGCCGAACCAGGTGTACGTGTGTGGGACGAGCACAAACAAGAGGAATTTGACCTTCGAGCGTTGCTTTATGTAACCATCAATGATTAGCCTGCTCTTAGTAACATTTCAGGACAGTCAAACAAGGGATACAATGCATGCACACACTGTTTGGATCAGACAGAAAGTATATATCTGGACAAATGTAGGAAGAATGTGTATACGTACAATCGTCGTTTTCTTCCGCCCAAGCATCCCTTAAAGAAAAAAGGCAAGCATTTCAATGGCAAGGCAGAACCCCGGGGGAAGGCTGTCATCCGTACTGGTGGTGAAGTATTTGGTATGGTCAAAGATTTAAAAGTAATCTTTGGAAAGGGTCCTGGCAGCCAACCTGTTCCTAATGGCCCTGATAAGCGCGTACCCATGTGGAAGAAGAAATCTATATTTTGGGAGCTACCCTACTGGGAAGTCCATGAGGTCCGCTCGGCAATCGACGTGATGCACCTGACGAAGAATCTCTGCGTGAATATTCTAGGCTTCCTGGGCTTGTATGGGAAGTCAAAAGATACACCGGAAGCACGGGAGGACCAGGAACGTGTTAAAGGAAGAGATGGCATGCATCTAGGGCAGTTTCAAGGGCGTGCTAGCTACGCTCTTACTAAGGAAGAGAAGGAAATCTTCTTTGAAGTCCTTTTCAGTATCAAGGTCCCGACTGGCTTCTCGTCTAATATAAAGGGAATCGTAAATATGAAAGACAAAAAATTCCAAAACCTAAAGTCTCATGACTGGCACGTTCTTATGACGCAATTGCTTCCGGTTGCATTGAGGGGAATTCTACCGAAAAATGTTCGCCTGGCAATTGTGAAGGTATGTGCATTCCTCAATGCAATTTCTCAGAAGGTAATCGATCGAGAAAGTCTATCAGGGTTACAGATTGATGTGGTCCAATGTCTGGTCAGCTTTGAGTTGGTGATCCCGCCATCCTTCTTCAATATAATGACACACCTCCTAGTTCACCTAGTCGAAGAGATTAGAATTCTCGGTCCTGTGTTTCTACACAATATGTTCCCCTTCGAGAGGTTCATGGGAGTCTTAAAGAAATATGTTCGTAACCGTGCTAGGCCAGAAGGAAGCATCTCCAAGGGCTATGGAACAGAGGAGTTCATTGAGTTTTGTGTGGACTTTCTTCCTGACCTTAAGCCGATTGGTGTTCCTGAATCTCGGTATGAGGGTAGGCTGACAGGAAAAGGCACACTAGGAAGGAAAGCAAAAGTATGTATGGACGGGCAATCTTTCTCTCAAGCACACTACACAGTTCTACACAATTCCACCGTGGTGGCTCCGTATATCGTGAGACACAAGAATATTCTACGCTCCGAAAACCCGGGGAAGGCTGACTCTTGGATTAAAGGGGAACATGAGAAGACTTTCGGCAGTTGGTTGCAGACACATCTCATGAATGACGACACCGTTGGAGATGAGCTGTACTGTTTGGCCAGGCCACCATCTCCGACTATATGTACTTTCCAAGGGTATGAGATAAATGGGAATACATTTTACACGGTTGCCCAAGATAAAAAGAGCACCAACCAAAATAGTGGTGTCCGCTTTGATGCAACAGACGAGATTGGGCACTGTTTGGAAACATATTACGAGTACATAGAGGAGATATGGGAACTTGACTATGGACCTACTTTTAAGATCCCTTTGTTTCGGTGCAAATGGGTGAAGCTGACAGGAGGCGGGGTAGTTTTATACAAAAAGTACGACATGACAACAGTGGATCTCAACAATCTTGCGTACATGGACGAACCATTTGTCCTAGCCAATGATGTCGCTCAGGTTTTCTATGTGAAGGACATGTCTACAAAAACGAGAAAAAGAAATCAGCAAAAGAAGATATCGTCCGATGAGCCAAGACGCCACATAGTTATTTCAGGGAAAAGAAACATCGTGGGAGTAGATGACACGACAGACATGTCAGAAGATTATAATAAGGTTCATGAAATTCCGCCCTTCAAAGTGAAAACCGACCCAAGCATCCTACTGAATGATGAAGATTCTCCATGGCTACGACCCAGAAGAAAACATAAATAATAGATAGGAATATTGGTGCAATAATGTAATAATGTATTAAACCTTTTATGTAATGCATGTATGGAATGTACTAAATTTCAAACACTTTTCATTTTCATAGTATCCATGTAAGAGATGAGTTCTCGTTCGAAACCCTGATACTTCGAGAGAGATTGTCCGTTTCGTACACGAAGTGCATCCAGTTTTTGACATAGCCCTCTCAACTTTTTAACACATGCTATGTGGGTGAAATGATGATAGCGTGCCAACTTTCAACATTTTCAGAGTTCATTTGTAGTGCTTTTCAATTTCAGGGTCAACTAGCTCAAAAAAAATAAGTAAATGCACGAAATATACCAAATGAAGTCAGAAATTGTTGAAATTTTGTGATGTGCCTTTTAATGGTGCATTTTGAACAAACAAAAAGTATGGAGTTCAAATAAGTTCAAAAAAATGAAATCCCTTTGTAAGAGATGAGTTCTCGTTCGAAACCCTCATACTTCGAGAGAGATTGTTCGGTTTGTACACGAAGTGCATCCAGTTTTCGTCGTAGCCCTCTCAACTTTTTAACACATGCTATGTGGGTGAAATGATGATAGCATGCCAACTTTCAACATTTTCAGAGTTCATTTGTAGTTCTTTTCAATTTCAGGGTCAACTAGCTCAAAAAAAAATAAGTAAATGCACGAAATATACCAAATGAAGTCAGAAATTGTTGAAATTTTGTGATGTGCCTTTGAATGGTGCATTTTGAACACACAAAAAGTATCGAGTTCAAATAAGTTCAAAAAAATGAAATCCCTTTGTAAGAGATGAGTTCTTGTTCGAAACCCTGAAACTTCGAGAGAGATTGTCCGTTTTGTACACGAAGTGCATCCAGTTTTCGTCGTAGCCCTCTCAACTTTTTAACACATGCTATGTCGGTGAAATGATGATAGCATGCCAACTTTCAACATTTTCAGAGTTCATTTGTAGTTCTTTTCAATTTCAGGTCAACTAGCTCAAAAAAATAAGTAAATGCACGAAATATACCAAATGAAGTCAGAAATTGTTGAAATTTTGTGATGTGCCTTTGAATGGTGCATTTTGAACACACAAAATGTATGGAGTTCAAATAAGTTCAAAAAAAGAAATCCCTTTGTAAGAGATGAGTTTGTTGGAATTATGCCCTAGAGGCAATAATAAATATAGTTATTATTATAATTCATGTATCAAGATAATCGTTTATTATCCATGCTATAATTGTATTGAATGAAGACTCATTTACATGTGTGGATACATAGACAAAACACTTTCCCTAGCAAGCCTCTAGTTGGCTAGCCAGTTGATCAAAGATAGTCAGTGTCTTCTGATTATGAACAAGGTGTTGGTGCTTGATAACTGGATCACGTCATTAGGAGAATCACGTGATGGACTAGACCCAAAATAATAGACGTAGCATGTTGATCGTGTCATTTTGTTGCTACTGTTTTCTGCGTGTCAAGTATTTATTCCTATGACCATGAGATCATATAACTCACTGACACCGGAGGAATGCCTTGTGTGTATCAAACATCGCAACGTAACTGGGTGACTATAAAGATGCTCTACAGGTATCTCCGAAGGTGTTAGTTGAGTTAGTATGGATCAAGACTGGGATTTGTCACTCCGTGTGACGGAGAGGTATCTCGGGGCCCACTCGGTAATACAACATCACACACAAGCCTTGCAAGCAATGTAACTTAGTGTAAGTTGCGGGATCTTGTATTACGGAACGAGTAAAGGGACTTGCCGGGAAACGAGATTGAAATAGGTATGCGGATACTGACGATCGAATCTCGGGCAAGTAACATACCGAAGGACAAAGGGAATGACATACGGGATTATATGAATCCTTGGCACTGAGGTTCAAACGATAAGATCTTCGTAGAATATGTAGGATCCAATATGGGCATCCATGTCCCGCTATTGTATATTGACCGAGGAGTCTCTCGGATCATGTCTACATAGTTCTCGAACCCGCAGGGTCTGCACACTTAAGGCTCGACGTTGTTTTATGCGTATTTGAGTTATATGGTTGGTTACCGAATGTTGTTCGGAGTCCCGGATGAGATCACGGACGTCACGAGGGTTTCCGGAATGGTCCGGAAACGAAGATTGATATATAGGATGACCTCATTTGATTACCGGAAGGTTTTCGGAGTTACCGGGAATGTACCGGGAATGACGAATGGGTTCCGGGAGTTCACCGGGGGGGGGGGCAACCCACCCCGGGGAAGCCCATAGGCCATAAGGGTGGCGCACCAGCCCTTAGTGGGCTGGTGGGACAGCCCAAAAGGGCCCTATGCGCCATAGAGATAAAAATCAAAGAGAAAGAAAAAATAGGGAGGTGGGAAGGAAGGGAAGGACTCCCACCCAGCAAACCAAGTCCAACTCGGTTTGGGGGGGAGCCTTCCCCCCTTGGCTCGGCCGACCCCCTTGGGGCTCCTTGAGCCCCAAGGCAAGGTCCCCTCCGTCCCACCTATATATACGGAGGTTTTAGGGCTGATTTGAGACGACTTTTCCACGGCAGCCCGACCACATACCTCCACGGTTTTTCCTCTAGATCGCGTTTCTACGGAGCTCGGGCGGACCCCTGCTGGGACGAGATCATCACTAACCTCCGGAGCACCGTCACGCTGCCGGAGAAATCTTCTACCTCTCCGTCTCTCTTGCTGGATCAAGAAGGCCGAGATCATCGTCGAGCTGTACATGTGCTAAACGCGGAGGTGCCGTCCGTTCGGTACTAGATCGTGGGACTGATCGCGGGATTGTTCGCGGGGCGGATCGAGGGACGTGAGGACGTTCCACTACATCAACCGCGTTCACTAACGCTTCTGCTGTACGATCTACAAGGGTACGTAGATCACTCATCCCCTCTCGTAGATGGACATCACCATGATAGGTCTTTGTGCGCGTAGGAAAAATTTTGTTTCCCATGCGACGTTCCCCAACAGTCGCATCATGAGCTAGGTTCATGCGTAGATGTCTTCTTGAGTAGAACACAAAAGTTTTTGTGGGCGGTGGTGTGCGTTTTGCTGCCCTCCTTAGTCTTTTCTTGATTCCGCGGTATTGTTGTATTGAAGCGGGTTGGACCGACATTACTCGTACGCTTACGAGAGACTGGTTTCATCGTTACGAGTAACCCCGTTGCTCAAAGATGACTGGCAAGTGTCCGTTTCTCCAACTTTAGTTGAATCGGATTTGACCGAGGAGATCCTTGGATGAGGTTAAATAGCAACTCATATATCTCCGTTGTGGTGTTTGCGTAAGTAAGATGCGATCCTACTAGATACCCTTGGTCACCACGTAAAACATGCAACAACAAAATTAGAGGACGTCTAACTTGTTTTTGCAGGGTATGATTTTGATGTGATATGGCCAACGATGTGATGTGATATATTGGATGTATGAGATGATCATGTTGTAATAGAAATATCGACTTGCACGTCGATGGTACGGCAACCGGCAATAGCCGTAGGGTTGTCTTTATACTAACGTGTGTGCTTGCAGATGCGTTTACTATTTTGCTAGGATGTAGCTTTAGTAGTAATAGCATGAGTAGTACGACAACCCCGATGGCAACACGTTGATGGAGATCATGGTGTGGCGCCGGTGACAAGAAGATTGTGCCGGTGCTTTGGCGATGGAGATCAAGAAGCACGTGATGATGGCCATATCATGTCACTTATGAATTGCATGTGATGTTAATCCTTTTATGCACCTTATTTTGCTTAGAACGACGGTAGCATTATGAGGTGATCTCTCACTAAAATTTCAAGACGAAATTGTGTTCTCCCCGACTGTGCACCGTTGCTACAGTTCGTCGTTTCGAGACACCACGTGATGATCGGGTGTGATAGACTCAACGTTCACATACAACGGGTGCAAAACAGTTGCGCACGCGGAACACTCGGGTTAAGCTTGACGAGCCTAGCATGTGCAGACATGGCCTCGGAACACATGAGACCGAAAGGTCCATCATGAATCATATGGATGATATGATTAGCATAGGGATGCTTACCACTGAAACTATAGTCAACTCACGTGATGATCGGACTTGAGTTAGTGTAAGTGGATCATGAACCACTCAAATGACTAGAGAGATGTACTTTTTGAGTGGGAGTTTAGCGAATAATTTGATTAAGTTAAACTCTAATTATCTTGAACATAGTCTAAGTCCACTTTGAATATATTTGTGTTGTAGATCATGGCTCACGCGACAGTCATCCTGAATTTTAATACGTTCCTAGAGAAAGCTAAGTTGAAAGATGATCGAAGCAACTTTGTAGACTGGGCTCGTAATCTGAAGCTAATCTTACAAGCTGGGAAGAAGGATTATGTCCTTAATGCTGCGTTAGGAGATGAACCACCCGCTACGGCTGATCAGGATGTTAAGAACGCTTGGTTAGCACGTAAGGAGGACTACTCAATAGTTCAATGTGCAGTCTTGTATGGCTTAGAACCGGGACTTCAACGTCGCTTTGAGCGTCATGGAGCATTTGAGATGTTCCAGGAGTTAAAGTTTATCTTTCAGAAGAACGCCCGGATCGAGAGGTATGAGACCTCCGATAAATTCTATGCTTGCAAGATGGAGGAAAACTCATTTGTCAGTGAACATGTGCTCAAAATGTCTGGGTACTCAAACCGTCTAGCTGAGCTGGGGATTGAACTCCCGCAAGAAGCTATCACTGACAGAATCCTTCAATCACTGCCGCCAAGCAATAAAGGCGTTGTGTTGAACTACAACATGCAAGGGATGAACAAGTCTCCCAGCGAGTTGTTTGCGATGCTGAAAGTCGCAGAGTCTGAACTCCGTAAAGAGCATCAAGTGTTGATGGTGAATAAGACCACTAGTTTCAAGAGAAATGGCAAAGGCAAGAAGGGCAATTCGAAGAAGAGCGGCAAGCCTGTTGCCAATCCGACGAAGAAACCCAAAGCTGGACCTAAGCCTGAAACGGAGTGTTACTATTGCAAGGGTATGGGTCACTGGAAGCGCAATTGCCCCAAGTATCTGGCAGATAAGAAGGCGACCAAAGAAAAATCAGGTATATTTGATATACATGTTATTGATGTGTACTTAACCGGCTCTCGTAGTAGTGCCTGGGTATTCGATACCGGTTCTGCTGCTCATATTTGCAACTCGAAACAGGAACTGCGGAATAGACGAAGGCTGGCGAAAGATGAAGTGACGATGCGCGTAGGAAATGGTTCCAAGGTTGATGCAATCGCCGTCGGCACAGTGTCACTTCAGCTACCGTCAGGATTAGTGATGAACTTAAGTCATTGTTATTTAGTGCCTGCGTTGAGCATGAACATTATATCTGGATGTTGTTTATTGCGAGACGGTTACTCTTTTAAGTCAGAGAATAATGGTTGTTCTATTTCTATGAGTAACATCTTTTATGGTCATGCACGGAATGTGAGAGGATTGTTCATATTGAATCTTGATAGCGATACGCATATACATAACATTGAGACCAAAAGAGTTAGAGTTAACAATGATAGCGCCATATTTTTGTGGCACTGCCGCTTAGGTCATATTGGTGTAAAGCGCATGAAGAAACTCCATGCTGATGGACTTTTGGAGTCACTTGACTTTGATTCACTTGACACGTGCGAACCATGCCTCATGGGCAAGATGACTAACACTCCGTTCTCAGGAACAATGGAGCGTGCAAGTGACGTATTGGAAATCATACATACCGATGTGTGTGGTCCGATGAGCGTGGAGGCACGCGGCGGATATCATTATTTTCTCACCTTCACTGACGATTTGAGTAGATATGGTTATGTCTACTTGATGAAGCACAAGTCTGAAACATTTGAAAAGTTCAAGCAATTTCAGAGTGAAGTGGAAAATCATCGTAACAAGAAGATCAAGTTCCTACGGTCTGATCGTGGGGGTGAATATCTGAGTTTCGAGTTTGGAACTCACTTAAGACAATGTGGAATTGTTTCACAGTTAACACCGCCTGGAACACCACAGCGTAATGGTGTGTCCGAACGTCGTAATCGTACTCTATTAGAGATGGTGCGATCTACGATGTCTCTTACTGATTTGCCGTTATCATTTTGGGGTTATGCATTAGAAACAACTGCATTCACTTTAAATAGGGCACCATCAAAATTCGTTGAGACGACACCATACGAACTGTGGTATGGCAAAAGGCAAAAGTTGTCGTTTCTTAAAGTTTGGGGATGTGACGCTTATGTCAAAAAGCTTCAGCCTGAAAACCTGGAACCCAAAGCGGAAAAGTGCGTCTTCATAGGTTACCCAAAAGAGACAGTTGGGTACACCTTCTATCTCAAATCCGAGGGCAAAGTGTTTGTTGCTAAAAACGGAGCTTTTCTCGAGAAGGAGTTTCTCTCGAGAGAATTGAGTGGGAGGAAGATAAAACTTGACGAGGTTGTCGAACCTCTCATCCCTCTGGATGGTGGCGCAGGGCAAGGGGAAACTTCTGTCATTGCGACGCCGGTTGAGGAGGAAGTTAATGATGATGATCATGAAACTCCAGTTCAAGTTTATGTCGAACCACGCAGGTCGACGAGACCACGTGCTGCTCCAGAGTGGTACGGTAATCCCGTCTTATCAATCATGTTGTTAGACAACAATGAGCCTGCAAATTATGAAGAAGCAATGGTGGGCGCAGATTCCAACAAATGGCTAGAGGCCATGAAATCCGAGATAGGATCCATGTATTAGAACAAAGTATGGACTTTGGAGGTACTACCTGAGGGCCGCAAGGCCATTCAGGACAAATGGATCTTTAAGAGGAAGACGGACGCTGACGGCAATGTGACCGTTTATAAAGCTCGACTTGTGGCAAAGGGTTTTTCACAAGTTCAAGGAGTTGACTACGATGAGACTTTGTCACGCGTAGCAATGCTTAAGTCCGTCAGAATCATGTTAGCAATAGCTGCATTTTTCGATTATGAAATCTGGCAAATGGATGTCAAAACGGCGTTCCTTAACGGTTTCCTTAAGGAAGAATTGTATATGATACAACCCGAAGGTTTTGTCGATCCTAAGAATGCTAACAAGGTGTGCAAGCTCCAGCGATCCATTTATGGACTGGTGCAAGCATCTCGGAGTTGGAACAAACGCTTTGATGAGGTGATCAAAGCATTTGGGTTTATACAAGTGGTTGGAGAATCTTGTATTTACAAGAAAGTGAGTGGGAGCTCTGTGGCGTTTCTAATATTATATGTGGATGACATATTACTGATTGGAAACAACGTGGAGTTTTTGGAGAGCATAAAAGGTTACTTGAATAAAAGTTTCTCTATGAAGGACATAGGAGAAGCTGCTTACATTCTAGGCATTAAGATCTATAGGGATAGATCAAAACGCCTGATAGGACTTTCACAAAGCACATACCTTGATAAAGTTTTGAAGAGGTTCAAAATGGAACAGTCCAAGAAAGGGTTCTTGCCAGTTCTACAAGGTACGAGATTGAGTAAGACTCAGTGCCCAGCAACTGATGAAGATAGAGAGCATATGCGCTCCGTCCCCTATGCTTCAGCCATAGGTTCTATCATGTATGCGATGCTGTGCACTAGACCGGATGTTAGCCTGGCCATAAATATGGCAGGTAGGTTCTAGAGTAATCCAGGAGTGGATCACTGGACAGCGGTCAAGAATATCCTGAAGTACCTGAAAAGGACTAAGGAGATGTTTCTCATGTATGGAGGTGACGAAGAGCTCGCCGAAAAAGGTTACGTCGATGCAAGCTTTGACACAGATCCGGACGACTCTAAGTCGCAATCCGGATACGTATTTATTCTTAATGGGGGTGCGGTAAGCTGGTGCAGTACCAAGCAAAGCATCGTAGCAGATTCTACATGTGAAGCGGAGTACATGGCTGCCTCGGAGGCGGCTAAGGAGGGTGTCTGGATGAAGCAGTTCATGACGGATCTTGGAGTGGTGCCTAGCGCATTGAATCCAATAACCTTGTTTTGTGATAACACGGGTGCCATTGCCTTGGCAAAGGAACCACGGTTTCACAAGAAGACGAGACACATCAAACGACGCTTCAACCTCATCCGCGACTACGTCGAGGGAGAGGATGTAAATATATGCAAAGTGCACACGGATCTGAATGTAGCAGACCCGCTGACTAAACCTCTTCCACGGCCAAAGCATGATCAACACCAGAACTGTATGGGTGTTAGATTTATTACAATGTAATTCACATGATGATGTGAGGGCTAGATTATTGACTCTAGTGCAAGTGGGAGACTGTTGGAATTATGCCCTAGAGGCAATAACAAATATAGTTATTATTATAATTCCTGTATCAAGATAATCGTTTATTATCCATGTTATAATTGTATTGAATGAAGACTCATTTACATGTGTGGATACATAGACAAAACACTGTCCCTAGCAAGCCTCTAGTTGGCTAGCCAGTTTATCAAAGATAGTCAGTGTCTTCTGATTATGAACAAGGTGTTGTTGCTTGATAACTGGATCACGTCATTAGGAGAATCACGTGATGGACTAGACCCAAAATAATAGACGTAGCATGTTGATCGTGTCATTTTGTTGCTACTGTTTTCTGCGTGTCAAGTATTTATTCCTATGACCATGAGATCATATAACTCATTGACACCGCAGGAATGCCTTGTGTGTATCAAACGTCGCAACGTAACTGGGTGACTATAAAGATGCTCTACAGGTATCTCCGAAGGTGTTAGTTGAGTTAGTATGGATCAAGACTGGGATTTGTCACTCCGTGTGACGGAGAGGTATCTCGGGGCCCACTCGGTAATACAACATCACACACAAGCCTTGCAAGCAATGTAACTTAGTGTAAGTTGCGGGATCTTGTATTACGGAACGAGTAAAGAGACTTGCCGGTAAACGAGATTGAAATAGGTATGCGGATACTGACGATCGAATCTCGGGCAAGTAACATACCGAAGGACAAAGGGAATGACATACGGGATTATATGAATCCTTGGCACTGAGGTTCAAACGATAAGATCTTCGTAGAATATGTAGGATCCAATATGGGCATCCAGGTCCCGCTATTGGATATTGACCGAGGAGTCTCTCGGATCATGTCTACATAGTTCTCGAACCCGCAGGGTCTGCACACTTAAGGTTCGACGTTCTTTTATGCGTATTTGAGTTATATGGTTGGTTACCGAATGTTGTTCGGAGTCCCGGATGAGATCACGGACGTCACGAGGGTTTCCGGAATGGTCTGGAAACGAAGATTGATATATAGGATGACCTCATTTGATTACCGGAAGGTTTTCGGAGTTACCGGGAATGTACCAGGAATGACGGATGGGTTTCGGGAGTTCACCGGGGGGGCAACCCACCCCGGGGAAGCCCATAGGCCATAAGGGTGGCGCACCAGCCCTTAGTGGGCTGGTGGGACAGCCCAAAAGGGCCCTATGCGCCATAGAGATAAAAATCAAAGAGAAAGAAAAAAAAGGGAGGTGGGAAGGAAGGGAAGGACTCCCGCCCACCAAACCAAGTCCAACTCGGTTTGGGGGGGAGCCTTCCCCCCTTGGCTTGGCCGACCCCCTTGGTGCTCCTTGAGACCCAAGGAAAGGTCCCCTCCCTCCCACCTATATATACGGAGGTTTTAGGGCTGATTTGAGACGACTTTTCCACGGCAGCCCGACCACATACCTCCACGGTTTTTCCTCTAGATCGCGTTTCTGCGGAGCTCGGGCGGACCCCTGCTGGGACGAGGTCATCACCAACCTCCGGAGCGCCGTCACGCTGCCGGAGAACTCTTCTACCTCTTCGTCTCTCTTGCTGGATCAAGAAGGCCGAGATCATCGTCGAGCTGTACGTGTGCTGAACGCGGAGGTGTCGTCCGTTCCGTACTAGATCGTGGGACTGATCGCGGGATTGTTCACGGGGCGGATCGAGGGACGTGAGGACGTTCCACTACATCAACCGCGTTCACTAACGCTTCTGCTGTATGATCTACAAGGGTACCTAGATCACTCATCCCCTGTCGTAGATGGACATCACCATGATAGGTCTTCGTGCGCGTAGGAAATTTTTTGTTTCCCATGCGACGTTCCCCAACAGAGTTCTCGTTCGAAACCCTGATACTTCGAGAGAGATTGTCCGTTTTGTACACGAACTGCATCCAGTTTTTGTCGTAGCCCTCTCAACTTTTTAACACATGTTATGTGGGTGAGATGATGATAGCATGCCAACTTTCAACATTTTCAGAGTTCATTTGTAGTGCTTTTCAATTTCAGGGTCAACTAGCTCAAAAAACCATTGCAGAACATATGACCAAATTAATACAAGTTCATCATCACATTAAAGCCAAAGAACAGTAGTGATCAAATGTTATTATTGCAAAAAATAAATACATAAAGTTTTCTCATAAAACAACATACAACTATGTAAAACATTTAAATGCAACAACAAACGCGATCAAAATCGCAACTAAGGTAGCAATTGACCCAATAGGATAATGATACCAAGCCTCTTTATCAATGGCATATTTTCTAATATTCCTAATCTTCAAGCGCATTTCATCCATCTTCAAGCGCATTGCATCCATCTTCAACCGCATCGCATCGATCTTCATCTTGCGATCATCGATGACATCGGCGACATGCAACTCCAGTTCCATATTCTTATCCTCAATTATTTTCAATTTTTTCTTCAAGTATTTGTTTTCTTTTTCAACCAAATTTAACTTCTCGACAAGAATTTTTATGTGGGTTGGAATTTCCGGTTCACATACCTCCTAGATTAAAAAAATATATGTCACGTTGGTCGTCATAATTGTCATAAACACTAAATAAAACAAATAGTTATAAAAGATAATATATACCACATCCGAATCAGAGACAGGACGAGGGCCGACGGAGGCGGATACCAAAACCATCGCACTATATAATAACAAAAAATAATGAAAGTGAGTAATTTATACAAGTATGTATCTAAATCATACAAGTAAGATTTTTTTTCTTTTAAAAAGAAGATAAGAACAAGAGGCTCACCACGGTGGTGCTCGCGACGAGATCGGCACGGGGCGATCGACAATGGTGAGGACGGGCACGGGACGACACCCTATGCATGTGCAGACTCTAAGAAGTTAATTTGAGCATTTGAAATGAGCTACACTAGGAGTGACAAATGAAAGGATGAAGTAGCTAACCTTTTAAAACACTTGTGCAGTTGGTGCACGGCCAAACCTAGACAAATATTAAGGAAAATGGAGCTTGGAGGTCGAGCTTGGAGAGGAGAAAGCTTAAGTAGACTGGCTCGGGCATTTCATCGAACCCGTCATGTGCATGAACTAGAGTGGCAAGAGCATTGCATGGTCACACTTCAACAACCAAAAAACAGGGGATATGGTGGGCAGGGGCGAGGGTTTATATAGGCAACACTTTAGTCCCGGTTCGTTCCACGCCCCGGGACTAAAGGCCCCTGCTTCCCGCCTTCTGGTCTGCCGAAAAAGGGCCTTTAGTCCCGGGTCATGGCTCCACCCGGGACTAAAGGGGTGTCTTTAGTCCCGGTTCGAGCCACGCCCCGGGACTAAAGGCCCCTGCTTCCCTCCTTTTGGTCTGCCGAAAAAGGGCCTTTAGTCCCGAGTCGTGGCTCCACCCGGGACTAAAGGGGTCTTTATTCCCGGATCAAGCCCCGAGACGGGACTAAAGATCCACCTGTATAAGCGGGAGTTAGAAAATTTCGAACCCAAATCGTCCATTTCTCTTCTTCTTCCTCTCGTTCTCCTGCCCGGCGCGGCACAGCTAGTGACAAACTTGACGATGCTGTCAGGCTGCCCGCCGTCCTACTCGCCGCCGCCTGCCGTCGCCGTCGTCCTGCTCGCCGCCGCCATCGTCCTCGCCGCGCGCCGCCCTCCTCCCCGCGCGCCGCCGTCCTCCTCGCCACGCGCCGTCGATACCTCCGGCCGGTAAGCCCCACGCGCCCTCATCCCCAACTCTCCGGCCAGCACAAGCAAAGAAGGAGAAGGAGAAGTAAAGAAGAAAAAGGAGAAGAAAGGAAGAAAAAGGAGAAGAAAGGAAGAAAAAGGAGAAGAAAGGAAGAAAAAGGAGAAGAAAGGAAGAAAAAGGGAAGGAGAGAAGAAAAGAAGAAGAAGGAGAAGAAAAGAAGAAAAAGGAGAAGAAAGGAAGAAAAAGGAGAAGAAAGGAAGAAAAAGGAGAAGAAAGGAAGAAAAAGGGAAGAAAAGAAGAAAAATATTTTTTTTGTCATTTAATTCCTATTGTTATTTGGTTTGTGCTAGATTATTAGGGTTAGTAATATGTAGAATTAGGAAAAAGGAAAATAAGAAGAGGAGGAGAAGAAAAGAAGAAAAAGGAGAGTAAGAAGAGGAGGAGAGGAGAAGAAGAGGAAAAATATAAGAAGAGGAGAGGAGAAGTAGTAGAAGAAGAGGAGAAGTAGAAATAGAAGAAGAGGAAAAATTAGTGTAGGGTTACTATTGTATAGTGTATATGCTTAAGTGTTAATAGTGTTTCTTAGATTATTGCTTAATTTTGCTATTGTATATGCTTAAGTGTTAATAGTTTAATTTTGCTATTGTATATGCTTAAGTGTTAATAGTTTATTTTTAGCAAGAAAATTAATAGAACTAGTTTAATTTTGCTATTGTATATGCTTAAGTGTCCGGGACTAGGCTCCGCCCGGCTGGTATTTTAGAGTTTAGGTTCTAGCCAAGACCCGGCAGTAAAGGTCCTCCTATATAAAACGACACTTTGAAGTTTCCAACCCCTCTTATATAGTTTGTTAGTTTATTAGTTAATCAAATGTCCGTTTTTTGCAGAACTATGGATCCACATATCAGGAACCTCGAAGAGGAAGAACTTCTCGAAAATATAATCAAAGACGGCCCCGACGTTAAACCAGCTGAATCTCCAACGTCATATCTAAACGACTCCGGATATGGAATGGAGGTCGAGCGACACGAAGATGAAGCCGATGGGGCAGGAGATAGGTCAAGTGACGGAGAAGGCGATAGCTCCACTCATGGAGAAGTCGGTGGAGAAGCCGGTGAAGAAATAATAAAGTCCGGCGAGGTATACATATGAAGTTCGACAATCACTTGTAATATGTGAAAAATATTGCAGATAGCTCTATATTGTATACATATACATTCATTTGACAAATGTTTCTCCCTCTTAGGCCTCCACATCGAGCAAATCTACGAAACGAGGCCGACTAGAAAGTTGGATGCACGGACGCATTACACCTTTGAGGTGATAATGCCTACGAGCGAACCCAAGCTTCCTAAGAATGTTGCTGACACATTCAAGAAGCAATGCGGAGTTCTCGTTAGGGATCACGTCCCGATCAGCGTTCGGGAGTGGAACAAGCGCAAAGGGGCAGCCGATAGTGACTATGTCGCCGAAAGGTACAAAGATAATCTTTGGAATGATCTCATGTCACATTTCAACCTGCCAGAATGTGAGAATGAAGACGCCGCACACAAACTGAGGGCCAAAGTCAAGCAGTGGACTCTAAAGAAGATGGACGAACTATTCCGTAGCTGGAAGAAGAAGCTATGGAAAAACTATCTGAAGACAAAGAAAGTGCCAATATTCGAGGGGTATCTAGCCAAGCAGGCGAATCACTTGAAGGAATTTCAAGAGTACAAGGAGTCAGAAGATGCCCAGGCATTATCAGAAAAGAACAAGATAAATGCCGACAAGAAGAAATATCACCACAAGCTGGGGCCAGGGGACTATGAGACTGCCATCCCAAAGTGGGATAAGAAAGAGCATGATCTGATAGATAAAGGCATCGTACGTGAACCGCTCCATGATGAGTGGGAATTGAGAGCAAGAAATTGGTTCCTTGCACATGGTGGGTCGTACGACGAAACAACAGGGGACCTCATTTGTAATGACGATCTTAGGATACCCAGGGAGAATTGGAAAAGGATAGTGAAATAAATTAAGGAGGGACAAAGAAAGTTCACTTCAGATAGAGATAAAGATTTGCTCACACTGGTCCTCGGCAATGACGAACATGGAGGACGAACGCGAGGCTTCGGTCCTTCTTACCCGTGATGGCTTGGGTTTGCCAGAGACCAAGACACTTACAGAAGCCGAGAGAGAGCAAAGAAGCGGCAGCAGGATGAGGAGAATGACAAGTTCAACCAGTTGCTTGCCAGGATTAACGAGCGACATAAGCAGATTGATGAGCTTAGAGGAGTACCGCGCCAGGAAGATCCTGCACTTGATATTACCGGCGTCCCATCTAAGCGGAAAAACAGCGTGGCTGAATCTGAGGCCCCGCCCGATGATGAACGAAGAATGATAGAGGGCGGTCCCGGCTACCCCGTGGATGGAATCAAGGAGTCAACATCATGTGAACTCCATCAGAAATTCAAGAACATATCCATGAAGGTGGCGGTCGGACAAGCTTTACCTTCTGGCCCTGATGCACGCTGGCATGGCCGTGAGATTCCAGCTGGCTTTGCTAAAGTCGGGGTGGATGAAATCATGATGGGGTTTAATGATATGGAGCTCGACATAGCTGGACCCGAAGATGAGAGGACACTCGGAGAAGTACTAGGTGGAGTCATCCTATGGGACAAGAACTACATCAAGCTTCCAGGCTCGGCCCCAAGGACAACACCGCCTCCGAGTCGTCGCAGGTCACCTACACCTCCATTACCTCCAAGCCCTCCACATGACGTCAGCCAGCACAACACGAGTCCATATCGATCACCGCCGCCGGACTTGGGTCGTCCGTATCCGCCGCCGCTCGCTCCGGATACAAAGCCTGAGCCTGCCACGGATACAAAGTGGGAGCGTGCCACCAAGAACGCTCCGCACACGATTCCTAAGACACAGAGCACCCCAAAGCGCAAACGGTCGCCCCTCCCAAAGGTACGTCATGCTAATCTTCCTATCAGACCTTATGATCGTACCCTCGAGGAAAACGCCAGGATAGCAAAGGAACATCATGATGCGCAGATGAAAAAGAAGGAACCCGAGCCACGCCCGGAATACACCGAGAAGCAAAGAGCGTGTGCAAACTACTTCACGACCCTTCCATCACAGTATGACTTACACCATAAGCCTGATGACTATACACGCAGATTGCAGAAGGAAGTGAAAGAGAGCAGATCACGTGCAAGTGCAAGTGGGAGCAAATCAAGTTCAACTACATGCAAGAAAAATCAGACGTTCCTCAGCTTGGACAACAGGCCAAACAATCGATCCCACCCCTCAAGGTGTTAATCGAGAATGTTCCCCCTCCGGTGCAGGGGCTAGCTTTAGAAAGAGCAAAGGAGTTGGCGGCTGCATGTGGTGTCTTGGTTGAAGAATTTTTGTCTTCCCAAGACGACAGGATACCCAAGGCTGTGGTAGCCCCTAACCCACAGTTTGTCATGGGTGAGCCTTTGGTCAGCAAAGATGATCTCCCAACAAATATGCGTTACTTGCATCAATGGTACTTAAGTGAATCAAAGAATGGGAGAACGATGATCGTGCTGAGTGTCCCACAGGAGTACTACGGCCGCCCCGAACAAATCCATATCGACTTTGATGAACTCTTCCAAATGTACAATGGCGACGCCCTCGACAAATCGCTTATGAGTTGCTATTGTCTATAAGTTTTTCAATTCATTGTCTACATATAACTAGCTTAGTTATTTCAATTCATTGTCTATATATAACTTCTACTCTATTATGCAGAATGAAGATTCTGGATTGTAAAAGTAAGAGCATCCTAAATATTGGGTTTATTGACCCAGATAAAATACATATAGCGACGCTAACTAATTATCCCAAGGAGACAGAGGAAAACCTTCTAAGGTTTCTAACAGATCAAAATTTCTGTGACCACATACTGTTTCCATACAACTTCAGGTGAGGGTCTTTACTCTGTTGTGTCCATTCAGTTATAAGTGTAATTGATAAGTTACTGACACACACACACACACACACACACACACACACACACACACATATATATATATATATACATGTGCAGCTTCCATTGGATTCTGTTGGACATTCAAATTGATAAGGGAAGAGTTCATGCCTTCGACCCATTATCGAGACCCTTGGAACAGTTCCAAAGCCTGCAGGACATGCTCTAAGGGTAATTTCAATCATTCTTGCGCTCTATCGGTCTCTTTCGATGATTTTCTGATATATCAATTAATGAAAAACTTAGCAAATCATTATCCTTGTCGGGCAGGGTTTGGAAGCGGTTCAAGTGCGTGACTCCCGGTATCGAGCATGAGAAGCTGACCTTTAGAGCTGCTCAGGTAAGTAGTAGTATGATATACTTCTATTTTCAATACATTTATGATGCTAGATTATTATTTTTATTATATATATTCTATTCTCGTAAAGTGCGACCAGCAGCCACGGGGAACGCATCTATGCGGATACTATGTTTGCGAGACCATTCGCACGTTTACCTCTGAGCACAAGGATCACAGATTCGACGTAAGTAATGAACATTCACACCTCTATTTTTACCCGTCATTCTTTGTTATCATGATTGATATTCATATTCATCTCCTCTTCTTATATAGCACACGGCCATGACGACGAAGGTCCTACCAGAGCAACGCGTGATTGCTGTTGCAGAGGAGCTTGCGACCTTTCTGAGGACGGAAGCTATAAATGACAAAGGACAATTTAGTGTAGCTAGGGGCCATTACTGATGTTCGTCCTTGTAATCAAATAGACAGGCTCTAGTCCCGATAATTCAGATCTCCATATAATTGTATATATATGCTCGCTTGTAAGATAAGTTAACCTTATATATATGCATAATTATTTCTATTTAAATTATATGAAAACTAATTCCCGAACACCAAACGAGGCATCACGTTAATCTCCCGAACACCTAAACCCTAAAACCCTAAAACCCAAAAATAATTTCATTAAAAAAAACCTGAAAATAAGCAAAATCTGAAACTCTTTAGTCCCGGCCCGTGTAACGAACCGGGACTAAAGGTCCTGCCCGTGGGGCGCTACGAGGCGCCCATGTGGAGCACCTTTAGACCTGGCTTGTAACAGGGCCTGGACTAAAGGTTAGGCCTTTAGTCCTGCCCCTTTAGTCCCGGTTGGTGAACCGGGACTAAAGCCCCTTACGGGCCGGGGCTAAAGGCCCCGTCCCCACTAGTGTCCCCTCGACAAAACTTTCTCGAATCGCAAAAGAAGACGGAGAATTTTCGAATAGTCACTAGGTAACCTCAATGGGGGTATCTATCTCCCCAACAAGCAAGTCATACTTCATCTTGACACGAGGAATAGGGCATTCAAAGCTTCCAATAAGAATTGATGAAGTTTTTTCAATAGCATTGATGCAATATACTAGATATTGTTTCTTCGGAAAGTGCACCGTATGCTCATTACCGTTGACATGGAAAGTGACATTGCCTTTGTTGCAATCTATAAAAGCCCTTGCGGTGTTTAAAAAGGCTCTTCCGAGGATGACAGCCATGGCATCGTCCTCGGGAATATCCAAGATAACAAAGGCTGTTAAGATAGTGGTGTTAGCAACCACAACAGCCACGTCCTCGCAAATGCCGATAGGAAAAGCAGTTGATTTGTCGGCCATTTGCAGAGAGATTTCAGTGGGTGTCAACTTATCCAGTTCAAGTCTACGATAAAGAGAGAGAGGCATAACACTAACACCGGCTCCGAGGTCACACAACGCAGTTATAACGTAGTTGCCTTGAAAGGAGCAAGGTATAGTGGCCACACCGGGATCCCCTAGTTTCTTGGTAGTTCCACCCTTGAAAGTATAATTAGCGAGCATGGTGGAAATCTCAACCTCAGGTATCCTCCTCTTATTGGTCACAATATATTTCATGTACTTAGCATACGGAGACATTTTGAGCATATCTGTCAAACACATTTGCAGAAAGACAGGTCTGATCATTTCAACGAATCGCTCAAAATCCTCATCATCCTTTTTCTTGGATGGTCTGGGAGGAAAGGGCATAGGTTTCTGAACCCATGAACATCACTATTGATATTATCATTAGGCTCATGTTCATCACCAGATTGCGTTTCAGCATTAGAGACGGAGGCATCGTATGGACTTTCAGGTGTAGCAGCAACAGGGTTGCTAGCGTGCAGGTTCCTCTCATCTTTCTTCTTCTTTCTAGGATGACTAGGTGCATCAGTGCTAACTCCTTGAGAATCTTGTTCAATTTTCTTCGGATGACCCTCAGGATACATAGGTTCCTGGGTCATTCTACCGCCTCTGGTGACGACTCCGACGGAATTGTCATTCAACTCATTGAGCAAGTCATTCTGAGCTTTAAGTACTTGTTCTACCTGAGTAGTAACCATAGAAGCATGTTTACTCAGAAGTTTAAGATCGTTGACGTTTCTGTCCACACAAGCACTTAAATGACTAAGCATACGAGCATTCTTTTCCAATTGTCTGCTAACATAGTCATTGAAACTCTGTTGTTTGGCAATGAAGTTATCGAATTCTTCCATGCATAAGCTAGCAGGTTTATCAAAAGGGATATCACTCTCATCAAACCTACATAGAGAATTTACCTCTACTACCTTTATCGGGTCATCGAGACCATGGATCTCTTCGATAGGTCGTAGATTTTTGACATCTTCAGATTTAATGCCTTTCTCTCGCATAGATTTCTTGGCTTCTTGCAGATCTTCAGGACTGAGGAATAGAATACCTCTTTTCTTCGGAGTTGGCTTAGTAGGTGGTTCGGGAACAGTCCAAGCATTCTCATTGCACAAGATGTTATTCAACAGAATCTTAGCTTGTTCTATAGTTCGTTCCCTAAAAACACTACTGGCACAACTATCTAGGTGGTCTTTGGAAGCATCAGAAAGTCCATTATAGAATATATCAAGTATTTAATTCTTCTCAAGAGGGTGATCAGGCAAAGCATTCAGTAGCTGGATGAGCCTCCCCCAAGCTTGTGGGAGACTCTCTTGTTCAGCTTGAGCAAAGTTGTATATTTCATGCAAAGCAGCTTGCTTCTTATGGGCAGGGAAATATTTCTCACAGAAGTAGTAGACCATATCCTGGGGGCTACACACACAACCAGGAGCAAGAGAAGTGAACCAGGTCTTAGCATCATCCTTTAGCGAGAAAGGAAACAACTTGAGCATATAGTAGTGGCGGATCTTTTCCTCACTAGTGAATAGGGTGGCTATATCGTGGAGTTTGGTAAGATGGGCTACAACCGTTCTAGACTCATAACCGTGAAAGGGATCAGATTCGACCAGAGTGATTAACTCACGGTCGACAGAGAATTCATAATCCTTATCGGTCACAAAGATAGGCGAAGTGGCAAACTTTGGGTCGTATTTCATCCTAGCGTTCAGAGATTTTTCTTTCCACTTGCGCAGAAGTTTCTCAACATCACAGCTATCCTTACATGCAAGAAAATCGTCAGCTATCTCTCCCTCCATAACATAGCGCGTATCAGGCATAACAGGCATAGTAGCAGGTTCTACTTCAATAGTATCAGCAGTCTCAGAAGTATCATCACATCTAGCAGCAACTCTAGCAATATGTGCATCAAGGAATGCACCAAGTCGCAAAGCAATATCAGGCATAGCATCATCAGGCATAGTATCAAGCATAGCATCATCAGGCATAGTATCTAGCATAGCATCATCAGGCATAGTATCAAGCATAGCATCATCATAAGCATCATGGGCAGCCGAAGTAACAACATCAAGCACATGCGACATATCAAGATTTCTAGCAGGAGGCGAAGTCGCAAACTTACTCAAAACTGAAGGTGAATCAAGTGCAGAGCTAGATGGCAGTTCCTTACTTCTCCTCGTAGTGGAAGGCGGGATTTTAGTTCTTGGATCTTTCGGATTCCTCATAGTGATCAGCAGACGTCAATCCCAAGTGACTTAGAGAATATAGTTGTGCTTCCCCGGCAACGGTGCCAGAAAAGGCCTTGACAACCCACAAGCGTATGGGATCGCAACAGTTTTCGAGGGTAGAGTATTCAACCCAAATTTGTTGGTTCGACAAGGAGAAGCGAAAGAATATTCTCAAGTACTAGCACCTGAGTGTGTCAGATTCCACCACACCTAAAATATTAGTGTCTGTAAGCAAAGTATCAGTAGAAAAGTAGTATGATAACAACGGTGCCAGAAATGATCTTGCAACGAGTAACAACGGAGTAGCAAGATCTTGCAGCGAGTAACAGCGGAGTAGCAAGATCTTGCAACGAGTAACAGCAGAGTAGCAAGATCTTGCAACTATTCTTCCCCGACAACAGGGTCGGAAAAGATCTTGCAACGAACAGCAGAGTAGCAAGGAACAGCAGTAGCAGTAGCAACAAAGTAATAGCAGTAGCAGCAGTAACAGCAAAGTGACGGGAGTAGCAACAGAGTGGCCCAATCCCTTTTGTAGCAAGGGACAAGCCTTGAAAAAGTAACGTAGCGAGGACCAGTAGCAAAAGACTAATAGGCAGTGGATCGGTGATGGATGAGTATGACGGATGTGATTCATCATGTAACATCTATAACACGGAGACATATGTAACTAGCTCCCGTTCGTCAATCTAATGTAGGCATGTATTCCGTATGTAGTCATACGTGCTTAGGGAAAAGAACTTGCATGACATCTATTGTCCATCCCACCCGTGGCAGCGGGGTCCTAATGGAAACTACAGGATATTAAGGTTCTCCTTTTAATAAAGAACCGGACCAACGCATTAACACGCGGTGAACACATGAACTCCTCATACTATGGTCATCTCTGGGAGTGGTTTCGGCTATTGTCACTCCGGGGTTGCCGGGTCATAACACATAGTAGGTGACTGCAACTTGCAAGATAGGATCTAAAACACACATATATTGGCGACAACATAATAGGTTCAGATCTGAAATCATGGCACTCAGGCCATAGTGACAAGCATTAAGCATAGCCAAGTAGTAGCAACATCAATCTAGAACATAGTGGATACTAGGGATAAATCCCCGTCAAGAACTAACTCGATTACGTGATAGATCTCATCCAACTAATCACCGTCCAGCAAGCCTACGATGAGATTACTCACGAACGATGAAGAGCATCATGGAATTGTCGATGGAGAAAGGTTGATGATGACGATGGCGATGATTTCCCCTCTCTGGAGTCCAAAACGGACTCCAGATTTCGCCTCCAGATGAAGAACAGGATGTGGCGGCGCCTCCGTATCGCAAAACGCGATGAAACCTTCTCTATGATTTTTTCCTGGCCAAACGGAAGATATAGTGCTGAGTTTGGGGGCGATAGTTCCACGTGGGCCCCACAAGCCTGCACGGCGCGAACTAGGGGGTGGTCGCGGCCTGTGGGATTGTGGCCCATTGGCACGCCCCTCCGGTGGAACTTTGCGCAGGTATTTTTCTTTTATTCCAGAAAAATCTCCGTAAATTTACAGGACATTCCGAGAACTTTTATTTCTGCACAAAAACAACACCATGGCAATTCTGCTGAAAACAGCGTCAGTCCGGGTTAGTTCCATTCAAATCATGCAAATTAGAGTCCAAAATAAGGGCAAAAGAGTTCGGAAAAGTAGATACGACGGAGACGTATCAACCCCCCCTTAGTAACTCTCTCTTCCTCTCTATCTCACTCTTCACTGCTCGGAGGTCAGACCTAGCGCCATCGACATAAATCATCATCGTCGGAGAGGAAGAGCTTCACTGCCTCGACCTCCTTGTTTTCGTACTCACGTCGGTCGCGGAAATCTTCACTCCACCGCCATCGTAGTTGTCTTGTGCCACCCAGTTAGGGTGCAGAAGATCTAAACCGATGAACTTATCCTCCACTTCTGTGTGTCCGTCGTGTTCTTCAGCAAGGGTAATTAAAATCTAATTATACAGCCCTTGTAGATCTTTATATTTCCATAAAATCTTCGAAAAGTGATTATTCCTCAACAGATTCATCATATGAACACTTCTAAGCTTAGTTCACTTGATCTATTTCACTAAGTTATATCATTCTTCACAAGATTCCTCAATTGTGTGAATTTTCGGATCTGCATAACTCTGGAACCTAAGTCCAGAACACTTAGCAAAATTCTTCAAGACAATCTTTCATAAAATTCCTCAACTTGATTTACTTTTGAAAATCTTTTAAGAACGCATATGACCTCTTCAAAGTTTTGCGCCTATACTCTATTCACACATAGAAAATATTTTTTGACGAATATCTAGGTTCTCATTCTCTTAACTCATTTGTAGCATTTCTCCTCACATAGAAAATTTGCACACCTCCTCAGAATCCTGAAAAACTCAAATTCCCGAAGTGAAGAAAATGGCTAAAGGGAAGAGACAACAGAAAGGAGGAAAGAAGCGAGAGACCAACCGTAACACCCACAATTTTTAATTTGGCTTTGATGAATACTATTGAAGTTCCTTGAAAACCTATTTAAGAAAATCTTTTGAGATTTCTTTCACAACATGTCAGGTTTGAAAAGGATTTTGTTTGCCTCTTCTCTAAATGACTTGGTTTGCAACCTTTTACTTATTCTTTAACGAACCCTTGGAATAAATTTCCATTGGTTCACTTGTCAACCTCCTTCAATATTTCTTTTTCCCTCCATCCTTCCTGATTTCGAACCTATGGTACTTCCCTTGCACCTAGCTACTTATTTAATTGATTTCTCAAAGTTTTGGAAGGGTTTAGCAACCTTTCATAGTTTATTTCAATCAAAAATATTTTTTGTAATCACATTTGACCCTAGCAAATTTTCAAAGGAACTCATAGGTTCCTTTAGCATTTGATACCCAAACTCCTATCCTTAGAACACCTTAGTATCCTAAACCAATTTCAACAAAAACCTTGGGTTCAGTAGTTTGAAATTTTGAAATTAGGTTTGACTCAAGTTTGAACAAAGTATTTTGTTTTTATTAAAAACCTTCCTTAACCATTTTCAAAAATTCTGAAAAATTACAGACCGTCTCTCCAGTCAATCAGAGGGCATCTCATAAATTTTCAGCTCCAAATAATTTTTCCACATGCCAATTACATTTGAGAAAAGACCTTGTGTGCACAGTAGCCCTCAGGCTCGGAATCAAAGTTCAATCAAACTTCATAGTTAAACTGCTTCCTCGATTCTGACTATACCGCAATGTTAATCTCTGTAGTGTCAACGGCGGCAGCTCGCCACTCTGCCCCGAGCCTATCCACCAGCCGCACGGTCCCTTGGATGTTTGCTGGCGTCGGTGGTTAGCTAGCCTCAGCCAGCCAGCTCCGGCAACAGCACAAGCAGCGGCTGCCGCGGCCACGAGCGACCCCCCTACTGCATCTCCTCACCGTTTGGCACCGCCCCTTCCCTCTAAGATCTCCGTGTCTCCCTGGCCTGTAGTGCATGTTGTGTTTGCCGTCGCCATGTTTCGGGCGGCGCAGAGCGCGATTTCTGGTCCCGCCGTGCCCATGGAGGACCGTACAGTCGATCCGTGTTTGGCGTCGATGGTTGATCGAGCTTTCACAAAAAATGGAACCCCGAGAGACGTGGATACTGACCCAACCCTTTAAACCTCTCATTAAACTCCCTAATTACCCGAATTGATCATCGGAGTTAAGCTCCGCGCCTCCCCTCTCGGCCCTCTATAAATAGATCCCATCCCTTGATGCGGAACACCTCAAGCACTCCAGCTCCTCCCCTCTTCACTCTGAAACCTTCCCCAAGCCAGAGAAGGGCCTCAGGGAGGCCTTCTTCTCCGTCTCCGGTCGCTTCGACCGGCCCCGAGTCTGGAGGAATTCGAGCAAGGTGAACGGAGATGAGAGCCCCAAAGCTTTTCAGTAGCCTCCTAGTGGGCCCATCCTCCTAAGGCGCACTCCGATTTGGTCGCAGGCCCGCTTCTGAGTGAGATCAGGTGGAGCCCGACACCATCATCTGCTGGAGCAAGGACGCCGTTGACGTAGAGCTTCCGCATCAACCCAATCCAACTTCCAGTGACACTGAGAGACTTGGTGAGTGCGTAGATGCCCTTGTTTTGCCCTTCCCCATCGTGTATCGCCTCCACCGATCACCGAACGCCTCTAGCATCGGTGAGATTCGAACCTCACAGGGTGAGACCCCCTCGTCAGAGTTCTGTCTTTTTCGAACACATTTTCCCCAAAGCCACTTTCTCCAGAAGACATTCCCGCTGCGAGTTGATGCATTTCTCTTTGGGCGCTTTGATTTTTATCACGCTAGCCCCTCGCTAAATTCTGATTTATTACAAAACGGCCCCTGGTTTCATTTTGCCATAATTTTTAAACTATAACAGCTTTTTAAATGATTTTTTTTCCAAAATATTTCTCTCGAGGTCTAGTTTATTTTCAGATTTATTTAAGAATTGTTTTGAGAGAGTAGATAAGCCTTAGCTCTTACGATGGTATATATTGTTTGACGTAGATTCTGACGAGGGAAACGCTCACATTAACTTCATCGAGCTCGATCCAGATTACGTGGAACCAGGCAAGCAGGTTTGAAATTTTGATGTGTTGCTTGCTCACTAACTAATTTAATATTCATCCATTGCATTAATTAAGCATATTGCATCTTACTCAAACAAAGTTTAATATGTGGCCATAACAATCGACCTAGAGGCCATGGATAGCCTAGTCACGCGGAACGTGATAGGTTGTCGCCTGGTCATGCCGAATGCATGATAGCGATGGAAATAAAGTGGATAACTACAGTATCGACCTAGATCGAGTCTTGTCAGTGTCTCACCTTTATTATCGTGCTGCCACAATTTCCTCAAGTAGGACTTGGTATAGTCGGTCATAGGCCTATTATCAGTTACACACCAAGTAGAGGGGCCGGGATGAAGGTATCCATAGCCCTGGACTAAATGCAGTCATCCGGTCAGGGGCATGGGTGTTTCCGGTCTGGGACCGAGAGGGAGGGCACTCCCTTGTAATGCGCGGTATAAATTTGATCCCATGATGTTCGAGGTCGGAGCCTCCCCGTCTTATAGTTTTTCCCTGGAAGCGTAGTCCGGTGAAGCCGATCTTCGCGGGTGTAGAAATGGGTGTGTGCTGATTCTGAGTGTCTACTTCTAAAATACCATAGGCGGGATTAGTCATATTGACTATCGGAACCCATGAGCAATGGGTAAATAGTACACCCTCTACAGAGTCAAAACTATTTGAGTAGCTATGTCCACGATGAAGGACGGTTGGTTGACAGGTCAAGTGTCGGTCTTAGAGTTGGTCCCTGGAGCACAAGTGTGGTTAATGATTATGGTTGTGGAGATCTAACAGTGTTGTGGAAAAACTAACTTGTTGATAACCTGGTTCTAATATTATCCTGAAGGTTGGTTGTACCACCCGGATAATCCTTTACTTTATTTTGTGCCCTTTCTGTGGTGTCGCTATGATGCTCGGTTGCGGCTTGTTATTTATTTTATGCCCTCTCAGTGGTGTCATATGACGCCCGAGTACGGCTTGTTATTTATTTTATGCCCTTTCTGTGGTGTCGCTAAGATGCCTGACTATGGTTGGTTATATATTTTGTGCCCTTTCGGCGGTGTCGCTAAGACGCCCGGTTGTGGCTTATTATTTATTTGATGCCCTGTATCAGGTTTTGCTGAGATGCCCAGTGATGGTGATTTATTTACCTGTTAGCCTTTCAAGTCATAGCTCCAGATACTCGATCGGTGCATTTTATTTTTCTGTTGGGGGTATTTCGGGAGGATTACCACCTGACTTATCCACTAAGTTAACTAGTAATAATGTCCCTATCATGATAAATTATTATCTGAACCATGCATATTAAAAATTAGCTTCATGCATCTCATCTTTTGTGCAAACTGTTTGCGAGTACCTTTCAAAGTACTCACTGGCTTGATGATGTGGCCAGATATGGATGAAGGAGACCTCATGGATGAAGAGTTCGATAGCGAGTCCGATGTCTAGAGGAGTCCCAGTCAGTCTTGCGATCTTGGAGCCTGCCACTGTATTCTTCTACCGCTTCCGCCACCACAAATAAAACGTCAAGACACGTTCTGGTGGTTAGAGCATAGTAGTACTTGTCATTTCACTTCACTCTGATATAATGTTCCCTCTTTATTACGAGTGGTATAGTTATCCCATGACCATTATAACATATCCGTCTATGTGAGACTTGGACATGTTGTAATAATTTGTAGAGCGACCTCCGCTCTACTATGTTTAATATTAAGTACTACTTGTTTTCTGTATCAAGATGAGTCTATCAGTGTGAAATATTTTTCTACACTAGTGACGTTCATGGCTGATTTCCAATAAATCATTTTATTTGGAAACATGTCCTCGCAATCTTGGTATCAGAGCCAGGACTCACCGTAGGAAACCACTAGGCGCGATCACTAACCAGATTAGCTGTTTTTATGATTCTGCTTACTGTAGATATTTTTCTGTTAGTCAGCATATATTTATGTTATGAATATATGGCAATTCTGTCTACTATGTAGATGGCTGGCAAAGGTTGCCCGTCTCAAGTGTTCACCAACGAGCCGGAGCAATTTTCGTGACTCTTCTCAGTCATTGCGAGGATCACGATTGGACCGACGACTCGACCGAGTACACGTTCTACCGTCACAAGATCAGCGACTCCCTGACTGTGCATGAGGTGTCGGTGCATTTTATTGGTGGGCAAGCTGAGGCCTGCCATCTTTGCTTCGTTGGAAGAGCCATGCCTACAGAGAGACAAGCTATTTAGATAGCAGCTAGGGAGGTGATTGCCCATCTTCAGGACACCCTCCCAATGATGAAGACTCGTCCTTATCACTACCTACCATGCCACATTTCGTACACCAGTCACTATGCCTTTGCCTCTCCCAGAGGAGAGGAAGACGAGGCTATTGGGATGCTCGTGCAGTACCTCATGACCTTGGAGTCAGCCTTCGACGGCTTAGTGGATGAGTTGGTGGTTGCTCGCATGGAGGCCCTTACTCGTCCTCACAGCAGGACTGAGCTCCTCCATCCCGCACCACCTCGATCATTCCCATCTTCCTCTGCTTCGTGCACTCCGCCATCCCAGCTTCGCCACCAAATTCCTACGATCGAGGAGTTCTATCATGTCATTGCTCCTGCCCCATTAGAGTTGCTATGACTGCTAGTCTAGTTCATGCTTCGTCATCTCGTGCAGTTTGCCTAGAGCCCGTGCAGGAGGAAGTGGACACCCGAGCTCCTCATCTAGGACTTACCCTGGGCTAGGCGATCCAGGTCCCTTCTGACTCCACCTAGAGATGGTACAGCAGAACGTCCGTGCGCTTGTATGATGTGTATGATTGTGTGCTCTTAGACTGAAGAGAAGTAGTCATGTTGCCTCATGTAGGACCAGGAGAAGTGCACTAACTTAAATAACATGTGGGCCATATGAGAGTATGACCTGAGTGATAGGTATAATTATGCGCGATGTAAGATGTACTGCAGTCCTTCTCCAAACACGGCGGTTGTTTATTGAAAAAATTCATTGTTTTTCCTTGGCTAAGATTTTTTTTACTTTTCCCTTAAACTTGGATTTCTCATTTGGCTTTTACAACATTAAACCATCTTTGAGAAATGAGCCGTCCCTGGACACGCTCCATGCCATGCAGGGAGAAAATCAGTCTGGTGAGACAGGAAATGATTTCACTCAAGGACAGTCATGCCAATGCAAGACAGACCCAACATTTTCATATTTTTTTCGTCTTTATGAGCAAAGCCAGCAACAGGATCACGAGATGATGAACAAGCTAATGAATATTGGAAATCAGCGTGGACCACACCCACAACACTCGAGGTTGGCCGAGTTATAGAAGACTCGTCCGCCATCTTTCTCGCACACTGATAAACCAATGGAAGCCGATGATTGGCTATGTGATATTGAAAGGAAGCTTATTATTTCTCAATTATCCAATCATGAGAAGGTACTCTATGCACCTCACATCTAACTAGAGTTGCAGCATCGTGGTGGGAGAATATCATCTGTGTATATCCTGACGCGAACAAATCACGTGGGCTGAATTCACGGAAAGCTTTCATGGGGCGCACATTCCAAATATCGTCATGAAAATCAAGAAAAGGGAGTTTGAAGACCTCAAACAAAGGAGTTCCACTGTAATGGAATACTTGGACCAATATAATCAATTATCCCGTTATGAAAGTGAAGACTATAAGACAGAAGAGAGAAGGATAGAGAAGTTCCTTGATGGAATTGCTGCGGCATTAAAATGTCAGCTGGTCGTTCACACCTTTGTGGACTCCAAAACACCCGTGGACAAGGACAACATGCTCGAGGCTGAGTGTCGCAACTTAGACGACATTCGCAAGCATCGCCATAACAACTCGGCACCGACTCGCAACACCAGGCACAAGACTGAGGACACAAAGAATCCAACCCCTCGGGCCCCAACCTCAACCAATCGAGTCAACACCCACTTTTATGCGAGGAACAAGGACTTTACTCCCCGCCCCGACGTTACCTGTTTTGCCTACGGAGAGGCTGGAAACTTCGCCCGACGGTGCCCAGAGGCAGGAATGGTACGACTAAAACTAACCACCCCAGCAATGACTTGGCACAAAAGCGAAACAACTTCAATCCCAACAACAATCACTGGAAGGGCCACGTGAATCTTGTGGCCAAGGAAGATGCTATGAACACACCAGACATAGTACTCGGTAAGTTCCCTGTCAACGAAATTCCGGCCATGTTTTTTTTTATTCTGGAGCTTCCCATTCGTTCATTTCGTAAAAAATAACCTTTAAACACAACATTTCAACCCTCACCTTGGAGAATTCGATGACCATCAAGTCCCCGGGAGTACAGTATAGGTTACACAAAAATATTGCAAGGATGTTACCATTAAGATTGAGGGTTTAACATTTTGCGCAAATCTCATCGTGATCGAGAGCAATAATTTGGATGTTATTTTGGCAATGGTTTGGCTAAATACCAACAAGGGATTTGACTGTTTCAACCGAACGATCACACTCACCCATCATCAGGGAAAAGGAGTAAGTGTTGCAGCCTTAGAAAGGAACAAACCAACTCAAACTCGACTGAATTTAATGGAGGCCTTTGAGCTGAAGGATGTTCCAGTGGTCTGTGAATTTCCGGATGTGTTTCCTGAAGAACAACCAAGTATGTCATCGGACCGAAAATAGAATTCATTATTGATCTTGCACCTGGTACAACCCCAATATACAAGAAACCATATCGCATGGCACCTACTAAATTGCTCGAACTCAAGAAACAAATAAAAGAAATGTTGGACAAAGGATACATCAGACCCAACTCTTCACCATGGGGACCACCAGCATTATTTGCCAAAAAGAGAGATGGGACACTCAGGCTCTGTGTCGATTATCGAGCTCTCAACATGGCCATCATCAAGAACAAGTATCCTCTGCTCAGGATAAATGACTTGTTTGACCAGTTAGCCCAAGCAAAAGTATTCTCAAAAATTGATTTGCGGTCAGGATATCATCAGCTTAAGAGACGTTTGAAAGACATTCCCAAGACAACATTTACGTCACGATACGGATTGTCTGAGTTTAATGTGATGCCTTTTGGACTAACAAATGCCCCGGCTTATTTCATGCATTTAATGAATAAGGTATTCATGAAGTACATGGATAGGTTTGTCGTAGTCTTCATCGACAACATACTCGTCTACTCCAAGAACCTCGAAGAGCATGCACAACACCTAAGGATTGTTCTAGGAGAACTGCTTAAGCATTAGTTGTATGCCAAATTCAGCAAATGTGAGTTTTGGCTAAAACAAGTCAGATTTTTGGGCCACATAATGACCCAAGAAGGCATAGCCGTGGATCCTGAAAAGGTCAAGGCCGTAAGTGAATGGCCACAACCGGCTAACATGACACATGTGCGAAGTTTCCACAAAATGGCGGGATATTACCGAAGATTCAGTGAAAGTTTTTCCAGTATCGCCAATCCCATGACCCGGCTACTCAAAAAGGACAAGAAGTTTGAATGGACTGAAGCCTGTGAGAATAGCTTCCAAGAACCGAAGAAAAGGCTAACCAATCAACTAGTGTTAATCGTTCCGTACTTTAATAAATATTTTGAGGTATATTGTGATGCCTCAAGGAAAGGCCTCGCATGCGTACTTATGTAAGAAGGGAAAGTCATGGCTTCTGCCTCGAGACAATTACGGTGACATGAAGAAAATTACCCCACTCATGGTTTGGAATTAGCCGCCGTGATACATGCTCTCAAGGAGTGGACACACGTCCTACTTGGAAATCGGTCTGATATATACACACATCATAAGAGTCTCAAATATATCTTCACGCAGGCAGATCTCAACCTACGACAACGCTGTTGGCTGGAATTAATCAAAGATTATTACGTGGGTATTCATTACCATCCTAGTAAGGCCAACGTGGTAGTCGATGCTCGCAGCAGGAACCCCACCTCAGACAAAGACACTTTACCAAAGCTAAGGCCCGAAATTGCAAGAGAGTTCGCTCTGCTAAACGTGCTTCTCGTTCAGAAGGCATTGTGGTCCAACTGGACGTACAACCCACTCGAGATGAGAATATCTAGAAGGCTCAGAAGGAGCACCTGATACGTCTCAAACGTATCGACTTTTCCAAACACTTTTTTTAATGTTTTGGCCTCATTCTTGCATCATTTGAATGAAACTAACCCGGACTAACATTGTTTTCAGCAGAGCTGCTTGTATGGTTTTCTTGTGCGTAGGAAAATGGATATTTAGACGTCCCAGAAAATTACCATATAAAACGGATAAAATCCACGCACCAGGAGGAACCATGGGCCAGAAGATGGGCCAGAGGGGACCCACAGGGCCCCTAGGCGAGCTGCTGGCGCGGCCTACCCCCTTGCCATGCCGGGAGGCCGCCTAGGTGGGGCCCACCCCCTCTGGTGCCCTATTTTGGCTCCTATTTTTACCCGTGACGTAGAAATCCTAGAACAGAAGTCCTTTTGCAAGGTCTCGAAGCGGAGCCACCGCCACCCTCGGTTCTTCTTCGGGAGAGGTAATCTGGAGGCTGTTGTGGCCTCGGAGAGGGGAAATCATCGCCATCGTCATCACCATCATCACTCGATCATCCTTCCATGGCTTCTACCATTATGTGTGAGTAATTACCTTATGTACATTAAGGGGATGGGAGAGATTGGATGAGTTTGATCATGTAATAGTTCGTCGGATTGTTGGGGGCATGTTGCCTATAATCTACTACGGTGTTTATCATCTTTGCTACTACTTGTCACTCTTAATGCTTGTCACTTTGGGCCCGAGTGCCATGATTTCAGATCTGAATACCTTATGTTTTCATGAATATATTTGTGTTCTAGATCCTATCTATGACTAGTATGCACCTATTATAGTCCGGAACCGGCGATCCCAATGGTGACAGCATGGGACACCAAAGGGGATAGACTATAGTTTGAGGATTCCATGTATCCGTAGATTGTTAAAGCTTTGTTCCGGTTCTCTTTGACAGGAGAACCTTAATCTCCATAAGTTCCTTTTAGCCCCATTGAAAGCGGGATGGTAGTACAAAAGATGTTGTGTAAGTTCTTATTGCAAGCACGCACGACTACCTCGGGATACATGCCTAATGTTTGATATATGCCTAGATGATCATTACTTCACTATGTGCCTTGCCTCGAGTTAAATACATGATATCTCTCATCCATGACCAACCATCCATCTCCCTAGCCTACAGTGTTTTAATGCTGCTGGTCACAAGTTGCTTTGCTTTCGCCGTTTTAATTTTGCTGCTTTCTCACTATTATTTTAGTTGCCACCATCACTTCCATATCACCGTTGCTACTGATATTTCGTTGCGAAGCAAGTATATTTCAGGTGCGGTTGAATTGACAACTCAAATGTTAAAGCTTATAAATATTATTTGTCTCCCCTTGTGTTGAATCAATAAATTGGGTTATCTTACCCGCGAAAACTGTTGCGATCCCCTACACTTGTGGGTTATCAAGACCATTTTCTGGCGCCGTTGCCAGGGTGCATAGCTTTATTTACAAGTCTGCTTGGAGTTATTTTTCTTGCTGCGATTTATTCACTATGGGTAATAAAGGAGACCCCAAGGTTCCAATTTTACCATCCACTACGAGAAAAGGTACGGTTCTTAGCGCTAGCGCTACGCTTGATTCACCTTACGTTATGAGTAAGTTCGCTTCACCACCATCACATGCTGCTTCTATCGAGTCTGTTACTATGCCTGATACTTTTGATGATGCTTCCACTACTATTGATGAGCCTGGTTTACTTAGTTAATTTATTGAGTCTCAGATTGCTAAGGCTGCTAAACAGTCTGGAATCGAACTTCCTGTTACACGCTACCCCATTGGTAGATCTTTTGGTTACCCAGACTTGAGTGGTCTCAAGGAAAGAATTCTTGATGATGATTATATTGAACTTGATGATGATTTATGCAGGGAACTTACAGAGTGTGCTGACTCTAACCCTGCTTCTGTTAAGAAGCTGCTTGAAAAGAATTCTATGAAGAATAAGTTTACTCCTCATCCTAAGTTTGCTTCATCTCCTATTTGCATTGAGGATGCTAATTTTAATTTCTCTGTCGATCTTTTACTTGTATCCACAGTTGAAGCTGCCCCTTTTATGGCAGAGAAGATGATGATGCTATTGCACACCTTACCAAACTCACTGAGTTGGGTGGCTTATTCACTTCATAGGACAAGAAAATAAATTATTATGTTACTAAGCTACTTCCTTTCTCTTTGAAGGAAGATGCTAAAGCATGGTATGATGCACTACCATTTGCTTCCATTAAGAGTCTTCAAGTTTTAGCTCAATCTTTTGTTGCTAAATATTTTCCGGGTCATAAGAAACATGTTGCTTTACAAAGAATTAATAACTTTAAACAGATGCAGGATGAGCACGTCCCTAAAGCTTGGGGAGGTATTTCACTTTGCTTAAGGCTAGACCGGTACATGTAATCCCTAAGAATGAATTGCTTGATATATCTTATGCTAGTCTACCTGATGAATCTAGAACCTATCTGGATAGTTGTGCTGGTTGTGTTTTTAGGGAAAGAACACCAGACGATGTCGAAGAATAAATGGGCAAGATAGCTAAGAATCGTGATGATTGGTCCGTTCCTGAACCACCTCATCACCCAAGAAGAGATGTATGCTTTTCTTGAGCCCAGAAGTTATGCAAGAAGCCAAGAAGTCTATGAAAGAGAGAGATATTAAAACTAAAGATTTGAAAAATCTACCTCCTATTGAGGAATTATGTGAGACTACCACTCACCCACCTATGGTAGAGGTACACTCTCTTTTAGAGTAACATGCAAGGGACGTCCCTCATGGTAAGCCTCCTGATCAATGTTTAGGTGAGCTTGATAATTTCATTATCAAGAAAAACCACTTTAATAAGTGGATTCACAACCAATTCCATGATAATTCCCTTGCTATCAAAAGTTTGCTTGATGTTTTAAGTAGAACTGTGAATGATGTTAAAGGTCTTGTTAAGCATTTTCATATGGTTCAAACTCAGCTTTAACAAATTTCTAATGTGCAAAAAGATTTGCTTGCTAACAATGCCAAACAAGTTGATACGCAGGCATATGGTATAAAGACCTGAGGAGGTACACATACCCAGGACCCCCTTTATCCCGAGAGGCATCTAAAGAGGATCGAGAAAGATTCTCAATTGCAGGAAGAAGACGTTGTCAGCTCTCCAAAGAAGAAGAAGAAACACAAGGAGGCTGACAACTTCAATGATCCCATAATTGATGAAGAACCTATTGTTGATCCTAATAGTATATCTATTTCCGATGCTGAAACTGAAGATGGTGCTGAACCTGATAAAGATAATGAGAAGACTGATCCTCCTGAGATACGAGAAGAAGAAGCACCCCACAAGTGCAAAAGATATACTAGAGAAGATTTTGTTGCAAGAAAGCATGGGAAGGAAACAGAACCATGGGTACAGAAATCAATGCCCTTCCCAAGTAAGTCTTTCAAAACCAAAGAAGAAGTGCATTACAATAAATTTTGTGAATGGATGAAACCTCTTTTTCTTCAAATTCCTTTGACTAATGCTATTAAATTACCTCCGTACTCGAGGTATATGAAAGATATTGTTACTAATAAAAGAAAAGTTCCTAATGAGGCAATATCTACTGTGCTTGCTAATTACTCTTTCAGTGGAAAGATTCTTGAGAAGCTTGGTTATCCAGGTATACCCACCATTCCTGGCTGCATAAAAAATAAATATGTCAGAACTGTTTTATGTGATCTTAGTGCAGGAGTGAGTGTTATGCCTTTCTCTCTTTACAAAAGGTTTTGTCTAGATAAACTAATCCCTACTGATATCTCTTCAAATGGTTGATAAGTCAACAACTGTTCCTGTAGGTATTTGTGAGGATGTTCCTGTTGAAGTTGCTAATTGCTTGATCCTTACTAACTTTGTTGTTCTTGTCATGCCCGAGGATGGGAGCATGTCTATTATTCTTGGTAGACCTTTTCTTAACACCGCAGGTGCTATTATTGATTGCAATAAAGGAAAGGTGACCTTCAATGTTAATGAGAAGGAGCACGCGATATAATTTCCGAAGAAGATTGATAAAAGGCATGGCCTTAATTCCATTGAGAATACTAAGACCGTGAAGGTTGGAGTGTGGGATTGTCCTCTACATGTGCACCACAAATACAAAACCATTATGGTGGGGACAATATCCATTGAAATAAAGGTACCATGATTATTTCATAAGAAGCAAAAAAATTGCTCAAATATAACACCTATTTGGTAGTAAGACTTGATCAACCTGGCTAACAAATATGTTTATATGAGTTAAAAGAGAAGCTTGTTATGTTTTCATTTCCTTTATCTTTAATCCTCCTTGTTGTACCAAAGTTCAATGTTTTTGAAGCTTCTTATATTTAACCAGTATTTCGAGATTTTCGGAAGTTTTGCATCTTTCAGTATTTAAAAAAAAATCAAAAGTGAAGTTGTCAGAAAAAATCTAGAAAATTTATAATAAAAATTTCCATAAAAAAAGAGACGCAGGGGCACGTGGAGCCAGCCAGGGGGGCACCCTTGGTCCAGGTGGCCAGCTGGCACGGCCTGCCCCGTAGCCACGCCCACAAGTCGTGTGGGCCCACCTGGGATCTTTCCAAGTACTTCTTCCTCCCTTCTCTCTCTCTCACTCCAAAAATCCCGATTTTTCACCTCGAGCTTGAGTTCTTGCTGTTCTTGGTGGAAATTTTCGATCTCTCTCTACAACCCATCATTTGCATTGAAAATTTGAGCATTTGCTTCCTGGTATGTGACTCCTCGCTCCTCCAATTGAAATTTTGAAATATGGTCTTATATGTGAGCATTTAGGAGTTCTTGGTGCTATTCATATGAGCTTGCATGCATGTTTAGAAATTTATTTGTGAAGTTTTGATGCAAGCTTATGCATGAGGGAAGTAAGTAGAATAGTTTGCTCCAACTCAGTTTTTCTTAAATCTCCCTTTTTGTACTGAACCAAAAATTTCAGAAATGAGCTTGTTTGGAAAAGCAAAAGGATGGCTTGGGAAGAAGAGACATGAGCCTACTGATAGACTAACTAGAGTTGCAGCTTCATCCTCTACTGTGAGGACAAGTTACAATGATGATATCGTGCCACCGGAGTTGTTCCACGAGACGGACACGGCACGTGCCATGGCATACCCGTGTTCAGATTTCCTTATGGCGGTAGGTATTAAGGATGAGTTTGATAACGTCTATGCAGCTGCGGGTTTGACACATCTCGTAACACGACGTGTGCAACAATATCCAAAACTCACCTATTATTTTGTCAACTGGTTTAGATATAATGATAAAACTTCCATGATTGAATTCAGATTATTTGAGGATGTCTTCACCATGTCTTTGGCAGAATATTATGATATTATACGTTTGCGGAATGTCGGGAAGACAACCAAAATGAACGTGCAGCCATACGAGCTGAAATCCCTATTTGCTTCCCTTTGCAATAAGGACCAGCGAGAAATTCACCGGGGGAAGATCTCCAGCATCTTGTTTCCTCACATCAGGTATTCCGCATACTATATTGCTCGAGGGCTGCTAGCTCATGACAACACAAGTAACATTTCGTCTCCAGATCTCGCTATCTTGGCAGCCGCCCTCTTAGGAGATAACACGTATAATATTGGTGCTTTGATTGCTCATTGATGTCAGCTATGCTTCCCTTGCAACGGCGCCAAGAATAGTCTTGTCGACGACACCAGGAATCCTTCAGCTGCGGCTACACCTTAAGGGTCTTCCTAGGCAAGTATGCAAAGGATTTCCCCCGTGGACTTGGAGCCTTCCGTTGGTGTTCCCTCGAAGCGGAAAGGATGATGTAGCACAGCGGTGGTAAGTATTTCCCTCAGTTTGAGAACCAAGGTATCAATCCGGTGGAGGAGTATCACAAGATCTTGCACAAACACAAAACTATGAAGGGGTTGTCAATCCCTTATAGATTGTTTGCCAAGTGAGAACTGAAAGCAACAAAGTAACATAGCAAAG
Organism: Hordeum vulgare subsp. vulgare; assembly: GCF_904849725.1. Classification (NCBI taxonomy): domain Eukaryota; kingdom Viridiplantae; phylum Streptophyta; class Magnoliopsida; order Poales; family Poaceae; genus Hordeum; species Hordeum vulgare. The sequence goes on along the minus strand of NC_058522.1, from coordinate 132,462,897 downwards.
TAAAAGCGGAGGTGTAAACGATGGATGTGAATAGACCCGGGGGCCATAGTGTTTACTAGTGGCTTCTCTCATGAAAGCAAGTAGACGGTGGGTGAACAAATTACTATCGAGCAATTGATAGAACCGCGCAAAGTCGTGATGATATCTATGCAATGATTATATCTATGGCATCATGTCCAAAACAAGTAGACCGATACTTTTTGCATCTACTACTATTACTCCACACGTCGACCGCTATCCAACATGCATCTAGTGTATTAAGTCCATAAGAACAGAGTAACGCCTTAAGCAACATGACATGATGTAGAGGGATAATATCAAACCAATGATAAAACCCCATCTTTTTACCCTTTATGGCAACTACTTGATGTGTGCCTTGCTGCCCCTACTGTCACTGGGAAAGGTCACCACATGGTAGATCCCAAAACCAAGCACTTCTCCCATTGCAAGAATCATAGATCTAGTTGGCCAAACAAAACCCAAGACTCGGAGAGACTTACAAGGATATCAAATCATGCATATAAGAAATCAGCAAAGACTCAAATATATATCATAGATAATATGATCACAAATCCACAATTCATCGGATCTCGACAAACACACCGCGAAAGAAGATTACATCGGATAGATCTCCATGAAGATCAGGGAGAACTTTGTATTGAAGATCCAAGAGAGAGAAGAAGCCATCTAGCTACTAACTACGGACCCGTAGGTCGGAAGTGAATTACTCACGAGTCATTGGAGGGGCGATGATGATGATGAAGAAGCCCTCCAACTCCAAAGTCCCCTCCGGCAGGGTGCCGGGAAGGGTCTCCAGATAAGATCTTGCGGAAACAGAAGCTAGCGGCGGCAGAAAAGTATTTTCGAGGCTCCCCTGATTTTTTGCTGAATATTTGGGAATATATAGGCCAAGGATGTAGGTCAGGGCGCGGCCAGGGAGGCCACAAGCCCTGACACCGCCGCCTCCCCCCTGGTGGCTGAGTGGGGGCTTGTGGGCTCCCTGGAGCCCACCTCGCTTGGCCCAAAGGCCCCCTACTCTTCTTCCGTTCGGGAAAAAATCATTTCGGGGTTTTTATTCCGTTTGGACTCCATTCCAAAATCAGATCTGAAAAGAGTCAAAAACACAGAAAAAACAGGAACTAGCACTTGACACTGAATTAATAACTTAGTCCCAAAAAAGATATAAAAGGTACATAAAACATCCAAAGAAGACAAGATAACAGCGTGAAACCATAAAAAATTAAAGATATGTTTGAGACGTATCACTCGTTGCCTCGTCGCTAACAGCGGCAAAGGGCCTCACTTTGGTGGCATTTATACCACGCTTATCCTCGAGCACCTCGGTCGCACTGTGCGCATGGATGATACGCTATTTTCATTCATAAGCTTTGATCTTACCGCTATGAAGAGGCATGAGTTGTTACTAGGACTTCCTAGTTTGGTAACCTTGTTTATATTATAAGGTTTGGCGACCTTACTACTCGCGAGATCTGTCTACCTACACCTGTTTTGTTTGATTACACTAGAAGGAACGGGTGGTCTTTCACCTTGACTGAGTTGGACGAGTTTGTGATCCAGCAGTAGTTCCACAACCCCATGGAGGAGGTTGTCACGAGGAAGAAGAGCCTTCTCCTTGGGAGGCCAGCCGGGCATCAGTGTACGCGCCCGAGGCCTCGTATGATTCTTGGAGCCACCAGTACCACTCCGGAGCCGGAGTAAGCTCTTGGAGCCCGCAGTAGCCGAGCTCAACTTAGTCCAAAAGCCTAAGCTTGGGGGAGTACGTATCCTTCTCCCCTTTCATTGTATCATCCATAGCATCCTTTGTAACTCTTTTTAGAGTCTTTGCTTGTTCTTTCTTTGCAAAAACAACAAAAAGATTTCTCTTTTGTTTTTCTTACGTTTAACCATTGGAAAACCAAAAAATATTTCTTTTTTCTCTTTAGTTTGGTTTGTTTGCAGAGTTTAGCTCACGTCCATGGTTGCAATTGCACTTGATTATATCTTTCTACGTTCGATCGTGCAAGTGACGATGCAATAATGACAAAGATCGACGAAAGGAATGCAACAAGGAAAGTCGGTATGAACTCTATTTGTTTCTAATTTTGTACATATGCATGTACTTATGATCTAGAGATCAGCTTGTAGCGACATAGTGCTATGATTATAATGATTTCCCGGTAGTTCATGCTTTCTTTGTGACTAGTCTCAAATAGCTAGAGTGCATAATGTGTTATTGAAATGTTTAGCACGCATTGCACTGTTCATGGTTTGGCATATTAGAGTGGTATTTCCCTTTGGAGAGTTTTTGGATTGACTTGGCACATGCTTACACATGTTTACGGCTAGAAGTCTATCAAGCCTTGACGATCTTTTATCTTAGAATAGTTATATCGCTTTCATGCCCGATCCAATGTTGCTTTGTCGCTCGGCATGATTATGACCGTTATTGCTCTCTAGTTAGTTGATTCCCCGTCTATGCTAGCCTTCGCCTGTACTAAGCAGACTGACTGCTTGTGCATCCAAAATCCTTAAAATCAGCTGCGCCATATGAGTCCACCATACCTACCTATGTGCGGTATTTATGTGCCGTCCTAAGTAAATTTGCATGTGTCGTGTTCTAAATTTTCAGATAAATATTTTGTTTTGTATTCCTGAATCGCTACTGTAATGACTAGGGCTATCAGTATCTTCCATGCTAAGTAGGTTATCCTCAAGATATGTGTTGATTCACTATCATTCACGAGAAATTGGCTAGTAACCGGGATGCCCAGTTCCATGCTCAGAGTCAAATCAAATTTAATGAAACAAAACTCCCCCAGGATTGTTGTTTGTATGGACGGTACATGTGGATTCGGCCCGCCATGGAGTGTGATCGATTGGTGGAGGGGGAATTAAAACTTTACTTTTCTGCTTGGGAACCGCCTATAATGTATTTAGCACGGAAGATATTGAGATCTCTTAGTTGTTACATTGACAATGAAAGCATGCCACCCAGAATTTTGATTTATCTCTGTTTTAGACCTCAAGCTCTGGCACCTCTGCAAATCAATGATTCCCTCTGCGAAGGGCCTATCTATTTTACTTTTCTTTTGAGTCATCATCTTCTTATAAAAAGCACCAACTATAGACAGCATAATTGTCATTTGGAGTGTAATGTGCATTGTCCCAAAGCACCACATTGTGTTCTCCAAGATTGTGATATTGCTTATTCTGAATTATTTATTTCTAGTCTCCTTTAATACTCTGAATTAGCGTCTGCATTTATGTTTTGCTTCACTCTTGGGGGCTAGCGAGATACCTCTCTAGTATATCCAAGTCACGTGCATTATGATCTCGTTATGATTTTCAGTTACATATTATTCATTCTTAGTTGTTTGAAACTCTTCACATGATCGAAGGATTGCTTCGTGCGTTGCCTTTGTAGCATTACTTCAATACTTGTTGGACTTGTTCATAGTGCATGCTTAGATACATCTGAGGAAGCAAAAGAGTTTGTCAAAGTTTTCTTTGTCGCGTTCAGTTTGTTGAACTGAATTGCTTGAGGACAAGCAATATGCTAAGCTTGGGGGAGTTGATTCGTCTCAAACGTATCAACTTTTCCAAACACTTCTCCTAATGTTTTGGCGTCATTCTTGCAAGATTTAATGAAACTAACCCAGACTAACGTTATTTTCAGCAGCGCTGCTTGTATGGTTTTCTTGTGCGCGGGAAAATGGATATTTAGACGTCCCGGAAAATTCCAATAAAAATAGAGAAAATCCACGTACCAGGAGGAACCATGGGCCAGAAGATGGGCCAGGGGGTTGCCCCATGGCCCCCAGGCGATCTACTGGCGCGGCTTGCCCCCTGGCCACGCGAGGAGGCCGCCTGGGTGGGGCCCACCCCCTCTGGTGCCTAATTTGGCTCCTATTTTTACCCGTGACGCAGAAATCCTAGAACAGAAGTCGTTTTGAAAGTTCTCGATGCGGAGCCGCCGCCACCCTTTGTTCTTCTTCGGGAGAGCTAATCTGGAGGTTGTTTTGGCCTCCGGAGAGGGGAAATCTTCACCATCGTACTCACCATCACCACTCCATCATAATTCCATGGTTTTTACCATCATGTGTGAGTAATTCCCTACTGTAAGTGATGGGGATGGAAGAGATTGGATGAGTTAGATCTTGTAATAGTTTGTCGGATTGTTGGGGCATGTTGCCTATAATCTACTATGGTGTTTATCATCTTTGCTACTACTTGTTACTCTTAATTCTTGTCACTTTGGGCCCAAGTGCCATGATTTAAGATCTGAATACCTTATGTTTTCATGAATATATTTGTGTTCTAGATCCTATCTCTGAGTAGTATGCACCTATTATAGTCCGGAATCAGCGATCCCAATGGTGATAGCTTGGGACACCGAAGGGGATAGACTATTGTTTGAGGATTCCATGAATCCATAGATTGTTAATGCTTTGTGTCGGTGCTCTTTGACAGGAGCACCTTGATCTCCATAAGTTCCTTTTGGCCCCGTTGATAGTGGAATGGTAGGAAATAAGATGTTGTGCAAGTTCTTATTGCAAGCACGACTACCTTGGTATACTTGCCTAATGTTTGATATATGCCTAGATGATCATTCCTTTCCTATGTGCCTTGCCCCAAGTTAAATACATGATATCTGTCATCCATGACCAACCATCCATCTCCCTAGCCTACAGTGTTTTAATCATGCTGGTTACAAGTTGCTTTATTTTCGCTGGTTTACTTTCGCTGCTTTGTCACTATTATTTTCATTGACATCATCACTTCCATATCACCGTTGCTACTATTATTTCGTTGCCAAGCAAGTATATTTCAGGTACGCTTGAATTGACAACTCAACTGTTAAAGCTTATAAATATTCTTTGGCTCCCCTTGTGTCGAATCAATAAGTTTGGTTATCTTACCCGTGAAAACTGTTGCGATCCCCTACACTTGTGGGTTATCAGCACCCCAGCATTGAACGCATAAAGGGAAAGGTGGACCTTGGAAAGGCACCATAATTTATTATTGATGAATAGGGAATATTATGGTACGGAGACCGAATATGCGTACCAGGCCAAGAGGACCTAAAAGTTCAAATTTTGGAAGAAGCTCACAACGTGCCATACTCAATCCATCCTGGAGGTACAAAAATTTAGAAGGATATACACGAAAAAATATTGGTGGCACGGGATGAAAAGGGATATTGCTTCTTTCATTGCGTGTTGTAATTCATGCCAGCGAATCAAGGAAGAACACCAGAAGCCAGCAGGACTGTTATAGCCTATGAAGGTGCCCGAGTGGAAGTAGGATGAGGTAGGCATGGAGTTCGTTGTCGGACTACCCCGGTTCCGACATGGACACGATGCTATATGGGTTATCACAGATCGACTCACCAAGGTAGCTCACTTCATTCCAGTAAAGACCACTTACTCCACTCAGAAGCTAGACAAATTATACCTCGTCCGAATCGTCTGCTTACATGGGATCCCTAAAACAATTGTATGTGACCGAGGCACTCAGTTACATCCAGGTTTTGGGATTATTTACATCAAACATTGGGGACCCAGTTAGTGTTCAGCACAGCATATCACCCCCAAACATGAGGATGGACCGAACGTGTGAATCAGATTCTTGAGGACATGCTAAGAGTATGCGTCCTAACATATGGGAATAGTTGGAGGATAGCTTGCCCTACACTGAATTCTCGTACAACAACACCTATCAGGCAAGTCTGAAAATGTCACCTTTTGAAGCCTTGTATGGACGAAGGTGTCGTACGCCCCTAAATTGGTCAGAGACCAGAGATAGCCATATCTTCGGCCCGCAAATGCTTCAAGAGGCCTAGGACAAAGTAAAACTCATAAGAGATAGACCAAAGCCGTCAGAAGAGTTATTACGATAAAAAACACCTTGACATCGACTTTGATCCAAATGAATATGTGTATCTCAAGGTATCACCAATGAGAGGACTACAAAGGTTCAAGGTCAAGGGCAAGCTTGTGCTCCGCTTCATTGGACTATTCAGGATAATTGCTTGAAGGGGCCAGGTTGCCTATCAGCTCGACCTACCTGCGAAACTGTTAGATGTGCACAACATGTTCCATATTTCCCAACTAAGGAAGTGTGTGAGGAACCCAAATAAACAAGTATCCCATGAAAGTATAGAAGTGCGACCAGACCTCTCTTCCCAAGAACACCCTGTAAGAATACTAGAGGAAGCAGAAAGGAGGACACGCGAGAAGGTCACCAACTATTCAAGGTACAGTGGAACAACCATTCACATGATGAGGCCACTTGGGAAAGAGAAGATTTTCTGCACAAAGAACAACCACAACTTCTTGAGGACTGGCCCTTTTCTATCATTTTCTTTGCATGCTTATTCCTCACATTGGTTAATGCAGGAATGTTGAAATTCGTGAGGAACCACTTTCCATCATGCATTTCAATTTCCGCATGATATATGTTAAATGCGTGTATGGATTAGAAGATATAGGGGGTATCTCCATGGTATAAACCTGTAATTTGTATTTGTAGTCCAAAGCAAATTCTTCAAATATGCACATCTTCACGAGGAGTTTCTCTATATCTTGCAATCCAATTCCTCAAACTTTGTACTTACACTTCATATATTTATCCCCGTTTAAAACTTAACCTATTTGTCATCAATCACCAAAAAGGGGGAGATTATAAGTGCACCTAGTGCCCCTTAGTGACTTTGGTATACTGAAGACTTATAGGTTAACGGACTAATATGTTTGTGAGTGTAAACATGCACTATAAGTCACCGAGGAGTTTGAGTTATTGAAAGAATATCGACCCCTAAAATCGAATGTCTTCAAGTGAAGACTTTGATACTTTCATGAAGAATTTTAATGTAAGGAAAATGGTATGTCCATCAGGATATTGAAGCAGGGTCTTTGAAGCGTGAACACTTTTTTCATAGTTTGATTTCCTTTATTTTGAGTCATCGGAACACCGTACAGTTAAAGGGCGTCGAGGTAAAACTAAGGAAAAGTTTCCAAGTGATTCTCATCTCAAAGCCTACACATACGCAATCCTTCGAGTGAAGCCTTTGGATATCTTTTACAGTTTAGTCAATTTCACCAGTGATAGAGACATAGATCTTCTGGTCTCTAAGGAAATTTCTCTAACTCAGAAGTTAAGATTTCGCCATTGTGAATTACCTACAAGTGAGGAATATGAGAGACATGAGGACTTTCACAGCTTGAAACTCCCGACCATTGTTTCGTTGCATGCCAGCTCTCCCCAAACCATATCCACATAACATTAATATCATTGCGACATTTATGTCAAATCATGTGAGGTTGTCTTCCTGGCTATAAATAGCCACCCCCACAACCACTAGTTGGTTGGATGCTCCGAGAGAGAACATGACACTTGCCATTTATGAGCATCCCAACCTGTGAGGACTTTGAGCGAAAATCATCAGTGGGGAAAAACCGAAAAGCCAAACCATAACCCAAAAACCCAAAGTGATTGAGCATCACTGAAGAGATTGTTCCTGTGTGGAACCGATGCTTGTTACCTTTGAAGACTGTGCATCTTTCAGACGGTTAGGCGTCACTGGTCTAGAGCATCCAACAGTAAATTGTGGATTGCGAAGAGATCGAGTTTATGAGGGTTTGGAAATTTGCCCTGAAGACTTACCACGAGTGTTGGGAAAGGATTGTGTGTCTTTATCTCCAGGATAATATGGTAAGTACTAAGTGTCCTGGGACTCTGTGTCCTTTGGTTTAAATACCAAGCCACTGCAAACCAAACGTACGACTGTCAAAATAGTTGGAACTGGGTCATCAAATCACTGTCTTAACCGAGTACCTGGTTCTATTTCCTCAACCCTTGTATTTCCTCAATTACATGTTGATGAAATTGATCATTACTGTTTTAAGAATTTGACTGAAGACTTTCTCAATTTCCTCATCTCAAATTCTTCACATCACTTGTTCTTCACGTGGTTATATATCCTGGCCATGCTACTCGTGCTAAGTGTTTGATTCATTGCATAATGATGAACATGCTTTTGCCATTCTATGCTTACGCCTGAGTCCTTATTCCACTTCAAGTTGTTTGTGACTTAGCAATTTCCTCAACAAAAATTCCTGGGTGATGAATTCATAAAAATATCCTATTCACCCCCCTATAACCGATATAACACACTTTTGGTATTACACCCTAATTTATTGATTTGACACAAGGGGAGCCAAAGAATATTTATGGGTCTTAGTAGTTGAGTTGTCAATTCAACCATACGTTGGATTTCTCTTTTTGGCAAAAGTTGGTCACACAACAAAATAGTAATAGTAGTAGTAGCAGTAATAACATGAGTTTTATACTGACTATAATAGTAGCAGTAGAAATTATAACTTAGCAAAGATCAATATGTGAAAAGCATATGCATTGGATTGTTAATGGATAAGTATATTGGATAATATTCATCATGTAAGAGTTACACACTAGAGCGACACAGAACTAACTCCAATTCATCAATGTAATGTAGCTTCTATCCCGTATATAGTCATATGTGCTTATAGTAAGAACTTGCATGACATCTTTTGTCCAACCCTCTTATGGCAGCGAGGTCATAAGGAAAATGGGATATTAATGCCTCCTTTTAATAGATAACCGGAACAAAGCATTAACACATAATGAATACATGAACTCCTCACACTACGGTATCCACCACCAAGAATCCAAATTATTGCCACCTTGGGGTATGCGGACAATGACACATAATAGCTGCATATAACTTGAAAGAAAGGATACAATACACTCTCATGTTCACCAAAACATAATGGGTTGATATTTGAAATTATGGCACTCGGGACCTAGTGACAAGCATTAAGCATAGCAAAAATCATAGAAACATAAATATGAGAATATAGTGGGTACTAGGTATCAAGCCCTATCAAAATAACTTGATTACATGATAAGTCTTATTCAATCCCATTACGATCTAGCAAGCCTGCAAAAGAATTACTCACTCCCGGTGGTGAGTATCATGAAGTGGTTCATGTGAGAAACTGGTGGCCCATGTCGAGTGGAGCTTCGCTCCAGTGTTTTTTATCTATTCCATAAAAGATTCAGAAAGTTTCATCCAATTCCGAGAAATTTGATGTCTGCACAAAAGAAACATGGCAGTTTTGTTGAAAATAGCATTGGTCCGGATTAGTTTCATTCAAACAATGCAAATCACGGTCCAAAACAAGCGCAAACGTCATTAGTGCACGCGGCTCCTATGCAAATGGTTTTTATCCCCTTCACGTGACGTAATTTTAAACCGCCACCTTGAATGTGTGGGTGATAGGGGCGCTTATCCCAAACGACACAAATAGATCATCGGTGATGCCTTCGTATGATCACACACGCCACACACAAAAAGAGCGTGTTCGATTGGGAGCGCCATCACAAATAGGCATATTGCAAAAGTCATGTGAGATGTTCTTAGCATCCCACATAGGGAATTCCAAAGATACATTTATGTTTGTATTGTACTTCACACAAATTTTTCTGCATAACATCGTCTGTGCTAGGGGTGGCTATCACACACGATGCCTAGAAGAAACTGTGTGGCATAGGGTTGTCTATCACACACACTTTTATGTGGGAACGTTTGTAAAATGGTGTCATAACACTCATTTTTGTCATGAGGACGTCGTGTGTGATTGTGCACTGATCCAACATGGCAAATTTCTAGAAACCATGTGGGTTTGTTGAGGTCATCGCTCATGGTGTTATTTGAGAAACCGTCAGCTGTAGGAAATCCCAATAATCACCCTAATCGGTCTATTATTTATAATACTTCTAGTAATCAAATTTACACTTCATATCAAGCACACAATACATTTCATATTCGTATTATGGGAACCACGATTTCATAATTGAAATACATCTAAGTATAACATCATATAGGCATAACTACCTAGTTACTCAATTACATGACGTGACCAGGTTGCACATGCAACATCTAAAACCTTTGGACAGTAGCATCATTGACGGTAAATGGACACATGAATCTCATCTAGAATGTTGTTGAAGCAGAAGGTAAATATTGAGCCTCACTGATGTCGAAGGTCCTTGCAACTTTAGGCGAGTGCTTGTGGATGGTTGCCCGCCCATCCTTCATCATCTTTAGTAAGACTTCAAGATTATACTGTGGGTGATGTATGAATACATGCCTCGCCTCTTGACCATACTGGTGGTTTGAGACGTACTCATTGATGAACTCCTTTGGAAAGGACTGGAACCAAAGATATGTACAAATTTCGTTCCAAAAAATTTAAATGTCGCAGAGGGAAAAAGAAAAGATAAATAGATTGTACAATCCTATAGTTCCGTGATGTCTTCTTCATTATGTAGACAAACATCTTATTTTTTTTGTTGCTATTTTCTTTATCTTAACAATCTTTCTCAGTTTCTTGATTTTACTAATATTCATGAACACCTCATTTCCCAACATGCGAGAAACTCTTACAGTCGGGCCTACATGTGCAAGCCAAATTATTAGAAAACTAAATATTAGAATGATTCCTACCATTTCACAATAATGTGCTATTAGCCAAAGGACAATTAATATCCAAACCTCGATGGTAAACATCAGTGTCTCCCATTGTTCCCCTTGTAACGCATTTAAGAAAGATATTGATCAGGTTATAAGTGAGATGTGGCGTGCTATCACTAAAATATGTCACTCAAAAATAAACACATTGCAGACCCAACATATTAATTTGAGGCACATGGAAAAGCCAACCGTGCTAAGAACAGTGAAATATAGAAATTGTATGTTTCACATGTATGTAGAATATCGAAATTCGACTTACTTCCCACATGCACAATAATACAAAATTGTACCAATAACAATCGAACATCAGATTTCAGATGATCACCAAAACAAATGAACCAAACAGTTAACTGACAACCCACAACTATAGGGGATCATTTGTAGCCTTCTTTGATAAATAAGAGTGTCGAACCCAACGAGGAGCTAAAGGCAGAACAAATATTCCCTCAAGTTTTATCAACCGCCGATACAACTCTACGCACACTTGACGTTTGCATTACCTAAAACAAGTATGAAGCTATTTTGCAAAATAAAACTACGATTACTTTGCAAGAATAAAACTATGAATAAATTGCAAGGTAATAAAAGTGGATAGCTTTTTTCAACTAGAAAGTCATTTGTCCCTAGGCAATCGATAACAAGTACCGGTAATCATTCTTGCAATTATATATGAGGGAGAGGCATGACCTAACATACTCTCTCTGCTTGGATCATATGCACTTATGATTGCAACTCTAGCAAGGATCCGCAACTATTAAAGATCACTAAGGTCGTGAAACCCAACCATAGCATTAAGTATCAAGTCCTCTTTACTCCCATATGCCATAACCCAGTTATCCGTGGTTAGGCTGCTGTCACCCCCGCAACACCGACAATAAGCGAACCATGAACATATTGCAACACCCTACAGTGGGGGGCCCTCACGTTTTCTTGACACGGAGGGCACCGTACGACAGCACCATAAATAAAATATACAATCATACCAACCAAGATCATGATTAACCCATAGGACAAAACGTATCTACTCAATCATCATAGGATAGAAAAATATCATTGTGAAATAATATATGGAGGTCAGCACCATGTTTAAGTAGAGATTACAGTGGGGAGAAGGGGTGTTACACGACTGTATAGAGGGGAAGAAAGTTGGTGTTGACGGTAGCAAGGTTGTTGATGTAGATCGTGGTCACGATCCTAGCAACAGCGGCACTCCGGCACCACCAAGAGAGAGGGGGAGAGAGCCACCCTCCTTGTTCTTCTCCCTTGCACCCCCCTATATGGGAGGAGAGTTCCCCCTCTGGTCCATGGCCTCCAGGGCGGCAGAGGGGTGGGAGCCCCTCCGAGATTGGATCTCCCTCTCTGTTCTCTTCTGTTTTGTGCTTGCAGATCTGGCCCTTCACGGTTTCTTAAATTTCCGGAGATACGTAACTCCGATTGCGCTGAAATTTCAACACGATTTGTTCAAAGAGGGCACAAGAGACCAGGGCGTGCTTGGGGCCTGTTGCGTGCCCTGGTGGGTTGTGGGCTCCGTGGGCCCCCGTTTGTGTTGATTCTACATCCCAAAAATAACATAAATTCCAAAATAATTCTCCTTCAATTTTTATCACGTTTGGACTTCATTTGATATGGATTTTCTGCGATCCAAAAATCATGCAAAAAATAGGAACTGGCACTGGGCACTAGATCAATAGGTTAGTCGCATAAATCATATAAAAACTTGCCAAAAGTACGTGAAAGTTGTATAATATTGGCATGAAACAATCAAAAATTATGGATACGACAAAGACGTATCAGCATCCCCAACCTTAATTCCCGCCCGTCCTCGAGTACATAAATGGTAAAATTAATTTTTTATGTGGAATGCTACCTAGCATAAACTTGATCATATATCTAATCATGGCAGGAATATTAAGACATAAGTGATTCAAAGCAATAGTCTATAATTTGACATAAAGACATCAATACTCAGGCATCCCAATAAACAATCATTTCTTTAAAAATATCAGCGCTAAAGAAAGTTATCCCTACAAGGTCATATAATCTTGTCATGTTGTGTCTTCTTAACACAAAGTATAAATAATGTACTATCCCAGTGTTAGCCAAGCAATTGGTTCATACTCTTTAACGCGCTTCAGCTTTTTCAACCTTCACGCAATACATGAGCGCAAGCCATGGATATAGCACTACGGGTGGAATAGAGTATGATGACAGGGGTAAATATAGAGAAGACAAAAAGTAAGAAAGTCTCACATCGACGTGGCTAACCAACGGGCTATGGAGATGCCCATCAATTCATATAAATGTGAGGAGTAGGGATTGCCATGCAAAGAATCCACTAAGATCTATAAGTGTATGAAAGCTCCATATGAAAACTAAGTGGGTGTGCATCTAATCCTATAATGAAAAATTCCCACCTGTATATGAAAGTGACAACATAGGAGACTCTCCATATGAAAAACATGGTGCTACTTTGAAGCACAAGTGTGGAACTAGCATGCCCCTTCTCTCTTTTTTCTTTTTTTCTCTTTCTTTCCTTTTTTCTTTCTTTCCTTTCTTTCTTTTCTATTGTTTTCCTTTTTCTATATTTTTTCTCTCATTGTCCAAAGTCTCATCCCGACATGTGGGGGAATCATAGTCTCCATCATCCTTTCCTCACCGCGACATGCTCTAATAATGAAAAATGATGATCATCACACTTCTGTTTACTTATAACTCAAAAGAAATAAAAATTACAACTTGATTCCTAGAACAAAATATGAATCTACATGAATGCCTATGGCAGTGTACCAGGATGTGCAATGATCTAGTGTAACATGTATAAAAAATGATACACGGTGGATGAGCCACAACTATTATGTGAGCTATATGATCATGCAAAGCAATACGAAAATGAATGCTCAAGTCAAGCGGAGGCGATCGAAATTACCTAGCAATATATCTCGGAATGGCTATGGAAAGGCCATAATAGGTAGGTCTGGTGGGTGTTTTGAGGAAACTATAATAAGGCTTATGTGTGATAGAGCGTATCATATCACGGGGATTGGATGCACCTGCGAGGTTTGCACCACGTCTCTAGGCTAGCAAATTGCGGATAGGAAAGAGTGCGTACAATCAATGGATTCACATTAGTCATAAAGAACTCACATACTTATTGCAAAAGTTTATTAGCCCTTGAAGCAAAGTAATACTACGCATGCACCTAGGGGGGAGGTTGATAGGAGTTAACCATCACACGCCCCCGACCTTCACACAAAGATAGACAATCAAGTATAAATTGTGCTCCAACTTCCCGGCATAACGAGTGACTATATGTGCATGCTTAGGGAATCACAAACCTTAACACCAATATTCTTTCTAACCAAAACCGTTTACTAGTACCTCCCACATATTCCATCTCTATATCGCAAAACTATTGCAAGGAAGCAAACATATTATATTCAGTGATCCATAAGTTTTACGTAGGATTTTATGACTAACCATGCAAATGACCAATTCCTGTTGACTCTCTAAATAGATATAAGTGAAGCATGAGAGTTTTATTCTTTCTAGAAAAGATCATGCTCTAATAAGTATAAGTGAAGAAATAGAGCATTCTATAAACAACGGTTTTCTATGTGAAGAGAAACAGGCAATCCAAACTTCAAATGATATAAGTGAGGCACGTGAAGTATTCTATAAAGCCATACTCAAAAGATATAAGTGAAGTGCAATGAGCATTCTATAAATCAACCATGGAATATATCATACCAGCATGGTGCATAAAAGAAAAAAAAAGAAAACTAAATGCAAAAGACGATCCAAGATTTGCACATATCGCATGAACGAAGCAACGACGAAAACATACCGATGCTTGTTAAAGAAAGATGGGATGCCTTCCGGGGAATCCCCAAGCTTAGACTCTTGAGTATCCTTGAATATTTACTTGGGGTGCCTTGGGAATCCCCAAGATTGAGCTATTTCCTCTCCTCCTTCATCTAATATCGAGACTTCCTCGATATTTGATCACTTCATCCACACAAAACACAACAGAAAGCTCGGTAAGATCCGTTAGTATAATAAAGAAAATTACTACTCTAAGTACTATTGCAAACCATTTCATATTTTGTTTTTTAATTATAGATACTGTAATAGAAATTTTCCATGGCTCATACCACCGATAAAAATCGATAGTTTCATCAAAACAAGCAAAACAATGCATCAAAAACAGAATATGTCTTAAACAGGACATTCTGTAGCAATCTTTACATCTACCATACTTTTGGTACTCCAAAAATTCTGAAACATTAGGTCAAAATAAAAAATTTGAATATCAAGACTTCGCAAAATGTTTCGGAATCTTTTTACGTTCCAGTAAAAAATACAAATTCACGCGCTACAGCCAAAGTTTATGTTTCTCCACCACACATACCAACAAGCAATCTACCCATCCTAAAGGCATATCTTGGCACATTAATTTTATAATACAATGGATTTTTACAAGGGAATAATTATTTTTTTGAGAATATTCATGAAAAATTCTACAGTTTTTCCATGAGCATGAACGCAAGTGTTCAAGGTCGACTCTCACTTCACCAATGCATCACCTTTCAATCGCTTCTATTTATGTGATGTTTTAAGTTACCCTCTATACTTATTTTGTTTTTAAACTTTATAAATGCACTCAACAGAAGTAAATTACTTTCTAAAACTTCCGGGTTGTCTCCCTAGCAGCGCTTTCTTTAAAGCCATTAAGCTAGGCATAAAGTGCTCAAGTAATGGATCCACCCAGATCCCAAGGTATATCAAAGCCAATTTTACTTAGCAATGATTTGGCATTTAGTAGTGAGTGCAAAGCAACATATATCAGGCAATTACAAAGTCTAACTCTCTTCCTATGCATCGGCATGTCATACAAGAACAATTCATGGACATCAAGTAAAGGCCAATACATAGCATAAGAAGTTTCTTGTAATTTTATTGTGTTGGAAACATAAAGAGGCAGAGATGTAGTTCCTCTCTCATAATAATTGCAAGTAGGAGCAGAAAGCACATGTATATTATATTCATCAAAATCATCATGTCTAGTGGTAAAAGGCAAACAATCAATATAATCCTTAACAAGTGCAAATTCTCCAATATAGTGTAGTTTGTAGAATTCAAAAAGATAATAGGACTATCATGTGTGGGTGCAATAGCAACCATTTAATTGTTAATATAAGGAACAATAGCAAGTTCATCTCCAATAGTAAGCGTCAAAAAAGGGCTATTTCAAACAAATCAAGGGAATCATAGCAATTATCATAGCATTCATCCTTCGGTATGAATGAAGGGACGTGAAACAATGTATGAGTTAAAGAGTTACTCTCATTAGAAGGTGGGAATGGGTGATCAATCCGCTCTTCCTCCTTTTGTTCTTCGCTCTCCTCATCATCTTTTTCATCCAATGAGCTCACAGTTTCACCAATTCCTTCTTCCATAGACTCCTGCAAAGTATTAGTCTCTTCTTGGACAGCGGAGACTTTCTCAATAAACGCATCAATATCGGAATTGTATTTATAATTATCATAGCAATATTTAAGGATAGCAAAATTTTCAGGTCTATAAACTGAATCATCAAAATCTTCAAACTTTTGAAACAAAGATTCAATTTCATAAGCACCCTTAAAAGCAACAAATTCTTCTATTCGTTCCACATCATAGTAATCACATATACCATTAGCATAAGAAGCCAAGGTTTCATTATCATTAAATTTGCATGGAAAGGGAAGGTAAGGACCATTCATCCTAGAGCAACAAGTAAAATCATATATCTGGCATAAATTCCAAGCATACCAATGCAACATATCAATTTGATCCCATAACAGTTTCCCTTTTTGTGTCAAACGATAATCCCTGAAGTATTCACGTTGATCCAACATGTCTCCCATTATCATGTTGAATGCGGTTTTCTCACGATTATCAAAGTAGTGCATAATATTTTTCATATAACAAGCATCGAGGGTTTTCGGAGGTACCCCATCTCCATGAGTAGCAAAAACCACTAATTGTTTTGGTCTTTCGTGTTCCATATCCATAACTAAATATAGAGAACAACATAGAACGGGAAACAAAAACTACTTAGTGACAAAGCAAACAAGCACAAACGAGAATATTCACCCCACACTATTGCTCCCCGGCAACGGCGCGAGAAAAGGTCATGATAAGCCACAAGTATAGGGGATCGTTTGTAGCCTTCTTCGATAAATAAGAGTGTCGAACCCAACGAGGAGCTAAAGGCAGAACAAATATTTCCTCAAGTTCTATCGACCGCCGATACAACTGTACGCACGCTTGACGTTTTCTCTACCTAAAACAAGTATGAAACTATTTTGCAAGAATAAAAATACGAGTACATTGCGAGAATAAAGCTAAGAATAAATTGCAAGGTAATAAAAGTTGATAGCTTTTGTCAACTAGAAAGTCATTTGTCCCTAGGAAACCGATAACAAGTGTTTGTCGTTGCAATAAAGATTGGGGTCTCTAGTGCCCTAGACTTGTGCACGGGCGCGAAGAGCCCCTGATGGTAGGTCGCAGCAGGATCCGGACAAGACTCAGCCCCAAGGTATGCAAGACCCCGGCATGCCTATCTTGCTGGGAAGACACCCTTGGCCACGTCCGTCTAATGGACGTGATGACCACACCTATGGCAAGCCCCCGGCGAGCCTCCCTCGTCGGGAAGACAGCCGAAGCCCCCGGCAAGCTTCCTTGCCGAGATGAAGCACCAAAGCCCCGGCAAGCATCCTTGCCGGGATGACGTGGCAGCACACCACAGGGCAACCGCCCTAGCCACAGTGCCACCAACCCCGATTTCCAGCGCATTCTACACGCACCAGCGGGGTGTCGAGGTGTCGAAACACATGGACACATGTCTTCACCAACACTTAGTTGACATGGACAAGACGTGCATTTAATGCACCTGACAGAGGTTGATGGATAAGCGCCGCTGTAGGTTCACTGTAATATGTCGTGAACCTACCATTGAGCACTGTAGGTGACCCCTTTGCCTATAAAAGGAGGCCCTTAGCTCATTCACAAGGGGTTAGACTCATTGGGGATTGTCCAGAAGACGTTTACTATCATTGTAAACAAACAACAAAAGAACACTTAATACGGTCAGACAAGCAGGACGTAGGATTTTATGCGTAAGCGGCCCGAAACTAGGTAAAAAGGCTTGCCGGGTGTTGATCTTTAGGTTTACTCTTGATGTAGTTCTTCTCGCCCTGCGATCACAAGGGTATCGTGTTGATCCCCATAGGTGTCTATTTAGTATCACCGACATCTTTGGCGCGCCAGGTAGGGGGCGGGGGAAGTAAGAATGCATGGAGCAGAGCAGGCTCCATCAAAGTTTGGGCACTATGCCGCGTTCCTCTGGAAATGGAGTACCACGGCGGGCTCCCTGTTCTGCTACAGCTTCCCAAGGCCTTCGCGAGCGCGTTGCTACACGCGCGAGTGGGGCAGGGATGCAGAGGATCCAAGGATGGCATCGTCAGCCCGATGCGTTTCTCAGGGGGGCCAACACGCAGCTGTCGAGGGCGTGCCTGGGCGTTTCACAGAGGCCTCGGCGCATACTCCGCACGGACGCACCTCCGCGGAGCGATGTATAGTCGTTGAGGATGCGTCACACGGTCCCGAAGCCCCGGCGCGTACTCCAGTGCAAATGTTGTGCCCTTGGGAGTGTCGCATCGTCGCCGAGAGACACGCTCGGGGGCTCCGCAAACACGGGCTAGCAAGAGAAAAGCAAAAGGGGGTTACACCCTGGCTGACTCTTCCTCCAAACGATGGTCGCAGGCCGTTGGCAAGAAGTCCTTGCCAGAGAAGGGACCGCCAGGAGCGGTGATTTCCTTCTCGCCGAGGGCTCCTACGCCCCGGCGAAAGATTCAGGCGCGAAACCACGGCGCGGACAGATAAATTTTCAAGTTTGAGATTCAGATTTGAGGTAGACAAATTTTCAAGTTTGAGATTCAGATAAATTTTCCTTTGTTGTTCCCTTCGGAAGTTTCAAATCTTTGTGTGAAGATTTTGCGCGTACTGGGACCTTCCCAAGCTCAGTGCACCTTGTCTTTGTTTCGAACTCGTTCAAATGACCTGAACAGCCACAGAGCGCCTTCAAACAGTTGCGAACCTGATCAACAGAGCAAGCGACTACGTAACACCCGATTTCTTCTCAAGCTGCGCTTGCCGATTTCCATGGTTGCACTGAACGCGGCAAGGTGCCTTGTCAGTAGTCGCCGGCAAGCTCCGAGATATGCAAGAACGAATCACACAAAGACAAGAATCGAAAAAGGGAAAACATTCTTTTTCATTCGTATGAATAGGTACACTTAACTTCACTTATAAAACGTAGTTATCCTAATCTAAGGACTTTGTCTTTTGAAGAGGATTAACCTACGCGAAGGAATTTGAGTTCATGAAGGCAGGACACGGCAAGGCCAGGGGTACATCCAAGCTGGCTCTCCGAGTGTTGTACCGACGGAAGCGGGTTCGGCCTCGTCAAGCCGCGAGAAGGGGGCGATGGATCCGGTTGAGATCCCCCCTCCGAGGCGAGGGAGGGGCATGGCCGGGCTGCATCAGTGCAGGAAGCACTCAGTCCCAACCGGGGGAATCGCCATACGATTCAATTCCCCTTGGCTCGGGACTAAGCCCGGCACCACCGCCGCCGCCCTCCCCTCATCACCGTCGCTCGAGGTGGAGCTCCCAATGCCGCTCGAGCAACCTTCGCAGCAGTCGAGAAGCACACGTGGGCCCCCTAAAGCAACATGGAGGGCCGCCACAGAAGCAATCCCCGGGAAGGTGGAGGCGTTGGAGTAGCGCTTCGCCTCCAACGGCCTCTACCTCCACGGCGATCTCGTCCCCTCGCCCTTCCTCCAGCACGGGAGTTCGGGCTGCCTTCCGCCGCGACACCCCACTATTGGAATCAAGTAATTTGCCATCAGCGAGTTCTTTGCCATCTATCGGGTGATGGGAAAGAACCTCTTTGACGTCAGCTGACATCAAGTAGACGGTAAAGGGCTGACTGATGGCAAACAAACTATTTGCCATTGGTCACCCCTTTGCCGTCTACCAGCGGAGGGCAAAGAGACCTAGGGCAGACGACAAAGAGGACAGATGGGTCCCAGCAGGCATTAAGCCTGCCATGTCCGACGGAAGGGGCTCTTTGCCATCCGCCATGGGGCCCTTTGCTGTCTGGGGGCACACGGCAAAGGGGACGAGCCTATAACGGCCGTCACCCCCTCCCCTCGCTCCACTACCCCCACTCCCTCCACCGCCCCCGGTGCCGCCCCCTACCCTCACCCGCCCCTTCCCCTCACCAGCCCCCCGCGCCGCGCCCTTCCCTCACCGTCCCCCGACGCCGCCGCTCCTCTCACTGGCTGCGGGCGCCGCCCCCTGCGCCGCCCCTCCCCTCACCCGCCCCCGGCGCCGCCCCCTCTCCTCACCTGCTCCCGGCACCGCCCCTCCTCTCATTGGTTGCGAGCACCGCCCCCTCCCCTCACCGGATCCCATCGCCGCCCCCTCCCCTCACTGGCTCCCTGCACAGGCCCCTCCCCTCACGTCTCCCGTCGACGCCACCTCCGGTCACCTGCTTCCGGTGACGCCCCTCCCCTCACCGGCCGTCCCCAACTCCGGTGATTGCCTCCGGTACCCTTGTTTTCTGTTTTTTTAAAATTAGATAGTTAGTTTTTTCTGTTAAATTAGATAGTTAGTTTATTAGGCAGAATAAAGTAGATAGAAAAATAGATAGAAAACATAAAACTTAGAAGAAAATAATAGAAGAAAAAAACTAGAAGAAACAGGAAGAAGAAGAAGAAGAAGAAGAAGAAGAAGAAGAAAGAGCAGAGTAGAAGAAAGAGAAAAGAAAGAAGAAAAAGAAGAGGAGGAGGAGGAGGAGAAAAAAGAAGAAGAATAAGAAGAAGAAGATGATGATCAAGAAGAAGAAGAAGAAGAAAAAGAAGAAAAATAAGAGAGAGGAGAAGGAGAAAGAAGAGGAAAAAGGAACCCCGACACCCCGGCACTGACACTCGACCCCCGACCCCTGATGCCCGATGCCACTAACCCTTGACTCTCGACCCCGACGCCATTAACCATAGACCCCCGACCCTCGACCCCCGACGCCACTGCCTCCCGACCCCTGACCCCCAACGCCCGACGCCACTGACACACGACCCCCGACACCTGTTCGACCTCTTGTTTACCAAAAAGGCCACAACCCCCGACGCTAGTGACCCTCGACCCCCGATGACACTGACGCCCGACCACCGACGCAACTAACCCCCAACCCCCGACGCCACCGACACCCGACACCACCGACCCTCGACGCCACTAAGCCCTGACCTCCGACACCTCTTCTTCCTACTTTTGAATGAGAAGGTGCTTTTCGGCCTTCTAGAGGCCGACGGGGTCATAGTTCTCTAAATTATGATTTAGGCCACATATTTTCCGATTATGTTAATTATAAAAACATCATATTTGTGTTGATCGGGTGAATTTCACTGTGCAGTTGTTCGACGACCTCCACGTGCGTTGGACGAGTTCCGCCCCTGCGTTTGTTTGTGAGCATAAATGACTTCTCCTCCTACCCCCTTAATTTTCTCTATTCTGGTCTTCGTGCCGATGAAACTTGCTAGGTATAGGTTTCTTCAATCACGAGTATGCGTGACCAGTATGCGTCTCCTGTTCGAAATGGCGACATCAATAAATATGCATGTCTTTGCATATTTATAGCCGCCATCCTTTTGAATTGTCCAACGTTATCCATGGACAGCCCGAGTATGTGTAGATTGGGTTCATTTTCCCGTATGATGTGCTCTGGATCCGATGCGGAATATCGTCAGTGCCTCCATGTTGTTCTCCGGGTACACATCCTCTCTTCTCATTGACGAGACATGTATCAGGAGAACAGCGGGGAGATGCTGCGGAAATTCTGCGTCGCATCTGGAGCACAACATGGGAAAATGAACCCAATTTACAGATACTCGGGTGGGATTAGGACCTATCTTTACCTATTAGCGTGTAGGTTGCATGGACGTAATAAAACTGACAAACTTGATTAGCGGATGAATATACATGATGAATTATATATTTATTTCTTGTGCGCCCATAGGTAGCTCGGCAACATGGGTACTCGTGCTTCGATGTACACTGGTCACCCTAGTCAGAAAGACATGTGATACGTCTCCAATGTATCTATAATTTTTTATGGTTTCATGCTATTATCTTGTCAAACTTTGGATGTTTTGTATGCCTTTTATATCTTTTTTTGGGACTAACTTATTAACTCATTGCCAAGTGTTAATTCCTGTTTTTTCCGTGTTTTTGACCCTTTTCAGAGGAGGATTTTGAACGGAGTCCAAACGGAATGAAACTTCCAAAAAGATTTTTTCCGAAACAGAAGACGATCGGGAGACTTGAGAACCAAGGCAGGGGGTCACTAGGGACCCCACAAGCCCCCTAGCCACGGCCAAGGGGCCCACGCCTCCCAGTCTTGTGGGCTCTCTGGGCCTCCTCTACCCTAGGTCTTTCGCCTATCTATTCCCTAAAATCCCAGAAAAATCAGGGGGGCCTGGAAAATACTTTTCCGCCACCGCAAGCTTATGTCTCTGCAAGATCCCATCTGGGGCACGTTCTGGTGCCCTGCCGGAGGGGGATTCAGATACGGAGGGCTTCTTCATCAACACCATGACCTCTCCGATGATGCGTGAGTAGTTCACCATAGACCTTCGGGTCCATAGCTAGTAGCTAGATGGCTTCTTCTCTCTCTTGGATCATCAATACAAAGTTCTCCATGATCTTCATGGAGATCTATCCGATGTAATCTTCTTTTGCGATGTGTTTGTCGAGATTCGATGAATTGTAGATTTATGATCAGATTATCTATGAATATTATTTGAGTTTCTTCTGATCTCTTATATGCATGATTTCATATCCTTGTAATTCTCTTCAAGTTGTGGGTTTTGTTTGGCTAGCTTGATCTATGATTCTTGCAATGGGAGAAGTGCTTGGTTTTGGGTTCATACCGTGCGGTGACCTCACCAAGTGATAGAAGGGGTAGCGAGGCACGCATCATGTTGTTCCCATCAAGGGTAAAAAGATGGGGTTTTCATCATTGGTTTGAGTTTATCCCTCTTCATCATGTCATCTTGCTTAAGGCGTTACTCTGTTCGTCATGAACTCAATACACTAGATGCATATTGGATCGCGGTCGATGTGTCGAGTAATAGTAGTAGATGCAGAAAGTATCGGTCTACTTGTCTCGGACGTGATGCCTATATGTATGATCATTGCCTTAGATATCGTCATGACTTTGCGTGGTTCTATCAATTGCTCGACAGTAATTTGTTCACCCACCGTAATATTTGCTATTTTGAGAGAAGCCTCTAGTGAACACTATGGCCCCCGCGTCTACTTCACACCATATTTTCAGCCTTACTCTTTTACTTTGTTGCACTTTCCGCCTTCAGATCTCACTTCGCAATCAATCTTGAAGGTATTGACAACCCCTTTATAGCGTTGGGTGCAAGATCTTTTGTGTTTGCGCAGGTACTCTAGACTTGACGCGATTCTTCTACTGGATTGATACCTTGGTTGTCAAACCGAGGGAAATACTTACTGCTGTTGTGCTGCATCACCCTTTCCTCTTCAAGAGAAAAACCAACGCAAGCAAGTCTCCGTCAACGTGTCAATTTATGGCACTGTTGTTTGAGAAGTACCAGAAGGATTTCTGGTGCGTTGCCGGGGAGGATCAAGTCAAGAACTCATCCAAGTAAGTGTGGCAAACTCATCTCTTGCATTTACTTTTTTTTGCCTCTCGTTTTCCTCTCCCCCACTCCTGAAAAACAAAATTTACAAAAATATTTGCCTTTTTCGTTTGCCTTTCCTTTGCTTGTGGGCTATGTGCCTTCAATATGCTTGCATCTTTGCTTGCTGAAAATCTATTGATATGGATCCTCATCCACTTGCTAGTCTCTTTAAGAGATCCAAGTATGTTGAACCAATTGCTAGTTAGTTGAGTGCACTTGACTTTTTCTATGGAGTTTTTCTTGAGATGCGTGAATCTGATAATCATGATCAAGAAATTTATGAAGTGATGCATGAGGGCTCCTTGAATTAAAAGCATGATTGCAATGGTTTCACTATAAATCCTATCAGTGACTATCATGCTAAAAATATGTAAAACCTTAAGCTTGGGGATGCTAGTTTTGCTATGACCACTACTTGTTGCAATGATCATGATTGGGGTAATGATTTTTCTTATGATCTCATGCCAAACCCTAAGCTTGGGGAAATTTTGTGTAAGCCTCATGATGAATATGATATTTGCAATAATATTGAAAGTGGGTTTGGAGAAGTCATGACTTTAGTTGATGATAATTCCACTATTTTTGAAGAGCGTCAACTTTGCATGCATGTGGATCATGAAAAGAATATCCTATGTGATAGCTATATTGTTTAATTTGAATATGATCCCACATGTAATTGTTATGAGAGTGGAAAATATTGTGGTAGAAATTTTCATATCACTAAATTACCTCTCTTTATGTTGAGATTTATATTGTCTCTTTCTTCTTCCTTGCATATGGTAACTATTGGTTGTCTTGACAATCTATTTTCCTATAGAATGCCTATGCATAGGAAGTATGTTACACTTATATGTGATTTTCACATGCTTTATGATGCTCTCGTTGTGCTTCAATTCTTGTATTTTCTGTGAGCATCATTTCTATCGCCTTATGCCTAGCTAAGGGCGTTAAACACTAGCGCTTGTTGGGAGGCAACCCAATGAATTTATCTTTTTTCTTTCTATTTTGTTGCGTCCACACCATCATAATTCTGCTATGACAGTGTCTTTTTTTTCTTTTTGTGTTTGAGACAAGCAAAACCTTTATGACTTGTCTTGGTGATGGTTGTTTGATCCTGCTGGAAAAAGACAGAAACTTTTCTCTCACGAGATTATTTTTCAATTTTATTCAGAAAGAGATTTTGAGTTGATTCTTTTTTATTCTGGTTGATATGACTTTTGCCCAGGCTGTCGTAATGTTTCAGAAGTTTTGAGGTACCAAAAGTATACGAAGTATACAAATTGCTACAGACTGGTCTATTTTTGACACATTCTGTTTTTGTTGAGTTGGTCGCTTGTTTTGATGAAACTATGGATAGTATCGAGGGGTACTAGCCATGGAAAAGTGAGAATACAGTAACCTAACACCAGTATGAATATAATTCAAGTTTTGTACAGTACCTAAAGAGGTGGTAGTTTGTTTTCTTGTGCTAATGATATCACGAGTTTTTGTTGAAGTTTTGTGTTGTGAAGTTTTCAAGTTTTGGGTGATGGTCTCATGGACAAAGGGATAAAGAGTGGACAAGTATTTTCGTGGCTCCCCTGATTTTTTCTGGGATTTTAGGGAATATATAGGCGAAAGACCTAGGGCAGAGGAGGCCCAGGTCATGTTTTGGAGTTGTCTTCCATAGTTCATTTCCTGAGAATCTCGCAACGTTATCTCGTCGATTTGTGTTGCAAACCTTCTTTTCACACGTGCTGAGTCTGAAGCATCGTGTCACCAACCGGAGCTGAATCTCTGGCAGCTATAATAGTTGGAAATTTCCCACAGAATTATAATATTGGTCTCTATGTAACCCGGTAAAGTGATGTAATGGCTAACACACCTAGCCAAAAGACTTGATTTTATAATATCTTGCTTCAGCAATCTTAGTCATCTTCCGTGAGGTTTTTGTATGACTTATTTAGGAAGTTGTTCCTCATGGATCCCCTTTGAGCCCGAAGTCCGACCTATACTTGATGTGCTATATATCAAGCATGACCTATAATTGGGTTGTGCTAGTACATCAAGGAGAACATTACAAGCAGAGTGCTAAATGTCTCTCGGTCGATTAACTAGATTTTGTTTCCTTGGCATAGCTAAGGTGAAATCTGAGCAAGTGTTGTCTTCCTTTGCATCTGTATCCTCCATCACTGTTCATCATAGTAGTAAGATGTGACACCAAGATCTTGGCACGGATGTTGGTAAACTTTGATGAATATGGAAATGCTCAAGTTCTTGAGAGCACGCTCAGACACTAGGTTATATCCTCGATAGTAATTGGAATGTGCCTTCCGTTCGCCAAGTTATTCTTTAACCCTAGTTTCTTTTCAACCTGAGTATGCCATTCTTTCAAATTCCTTCAAACAATCATTTGTGAATTGCCTTACCCTGGTATGAAGAGTTTCAATGATCTCTGTATCAAAAGTAATTCTTTTTGCCACTTAAGGGAATAACTCTACGAGTCACCCTCCTATGGTGCCCCGTTATGGTATGAAGGGTAACATAATCCTCGCTACTTTGAACCCTCGTCTCCATCTAATTTAAGCGTGGGATTGTTGCCTATCAATTGAACCTTTGTCATATTCCGCACTTCCTCGTTTCTTTCATGAGTGTTGTGTTTCAGCTCAAGGGACGTCTCTATATCTCATTCTATGAGTCAATCATGAGTTGCCCGATCTTCGAAAAGATCGAGTCTTGTAGAGTCTATTTATTCCTTTGTCGTCGTGTTAGACTAAGACCTCGAAGACAAAGATGTCAAGACCAGCATGATGCAATGATTCAATATCTCTGAGAAGGGCAATTGGATCGTGAAGATTGCGATAGTTTAGTGTCCCCTCTTCGTCTTCCAGACTACGCTTGAATCTCGGGACGAGATTCTTGTTTAGTCGGGCTGAGTTGTCATAGCCCTAGATTGCGTTGTTGTTTTTATTTTTGCTTGCATCAAAAAGCATCCATGCATCATGTTAAAATCCTTTTGAACCCTAAATGGGGACGACCAAACCCTAGCACCAAATAATATCCAAATAGGTTCAACAAGGATTATTTGTAATGAACTCAATTGGTCATAAAAAATGTTCACCCTTTTTGGTAAATGCTGGAAGCAACATACCAGAGGTGATAAACTTTTTAACATCTCTTTTGTCATTTCAAGTTAATCTTAAAATGCTTCTGAAAATGACAACGAAAGTGCTATAAATACTTTAGTCTTTGCAAAAATGATGAGTCTTTTTGTGGAGCCAGGAAATAATCCAAACAAAACCCCAAAAATAATTTCAATAATTTTTGACTTAAGTTTGAAACCAAAACAAAATAAAATAACTCCTAGAAATATCAAATAGAAACAAAACAGAAAAGAAAAAGAAGAAGAATGAACTTACCTGGCCCAGCACTTGGAGCCCATCTGGCACAAGTGCCAGTCATCCTCAACGTCTCGCCAGGAGGAGAGGCGTGGCATGCGCCGAGGCCTCCACCTCCTGCTTCGCACTGCAGGCGCCTCCTCCATCCCTATCTCATGCCTGAGACGATGTGGATGACCCCTGGACCATTTTCCCCCTCTCTCTCTTCTTCCCTCGCGCAACATCGTCTCCCCCTCGCCATGGCCGAGCTTTGCTCGAGTAGGCCATCGTTGTCCACGCAGCCCCGACCTCCCGTTGCCTCTCCGAGAAGCTCAGGAGATCAGCCGCGACGTTCCGGTCCTCCCCGCCTCAGGAATCGAAGCCGGAGCCTCCCCGGCACTGCCACCGTCTTCGTCTTCACCTCCGGTCACCGAGATTCGCCGCCGTCGATGTGCTGCCACCGGGCCTCTCCGACCCCTAGTCGCTGACAAAGGTCCGACGTGGCCAATCATTAGCCAGTGCTAACCCCCCCCCTAGTCACTGACAAAGGGCCCCACATGGGGTCAAAGCTCGATTAGCCTCTGGTTTGACCGGGGATTAGCCCAGTGTCACTGACCGGTGGGCCCTGGCTGTCAGGTTTGACCTGACCCAGGCCAGTTGACTACTGGCGCAATGCTGACGTAGTGCTAACGCAGTAATTGGTTTTCTGATATAAAATAATTCCAGAAAATGCCTAAAACTTCAAAAAATCATAGAAAATAATCTATAAGTCCAATGAAAATAATTTATATATGAAAAATGATCAGAAAAATACAAAGAATATGATTATGGAATTTTCATGCTGGTTTGAGAAAGCTAACAATAGAAAATAGGCAAATTGATGAATAGGGTAAATTTAATAAATAGTTTGGAGTTGGAATTTCATTCCTATTTTAATTTCACTTCAATTACTATGATCAAACATTGAGCTAGCAAACCCAGTACCTCAAATTGCCATCTTCATGCATGCTAAAAACAAGTTTACCTGAGCATCAGGTCGAATCAATTAAAAGGTTATCCGTAAAATACCTTGCTTGAAGTAGTATTTGAATCCTGATTCAAATCCAGCTTCAACCTAAGAAATGGTAGCTATATTGGCCCTGTCACATTTCATCTCCATTTTTTGATCATGCATCATAGTGTTGCATTTCCGTGAAGTAGTTGTTGTTCCTTTCTTGTTTGCCGGTGTTGTTCCCTCCCGGTAGACGATTGTTCCGACGATGTGATCGTTGACGTTGATGAAGACTCATTGCTATCTTCAGACGTGTCAGGCAAGCAAACCCCCTTGAGCATATTGATATAAACCCACTCTCTCGCCCCTTCTCACTTTTACTGCATTAGGACAAACACGATTCAACTGTACATGTTATAGGTAGTTGAACCCATTCCTCTGCATGACCTGATTTTGTCACAGTAAATAGTTGAAACCACTTATCATGAGTAGCAACTGCTCGAGCCCTGTTGTGCTTACTGATCCATGCTTGCTTGTAATGCATGCTATTCTTAGAGTCGTGTCAGGTCTGATCCATCTGGATAATGAATCAGAATGGTTGTGTTCATGTCCTACAGTGTGAGAGTAAAAGTGTGAATCCGATTTGGTAAAGGTAGCGATGAGAGAACATGTAGGAGTACATGGTGGGTTGTCTCATTGGAACCGTCCTTAAGAACTGAGTTTTGTGTATGTTATCCAAGACAAGATACTACCATGCATTGGGCCCTCAAATATGACCCCGCTCGGCTTATTAATTGCCTAGATCTCTGTCCAGGAGTTGCAATTAGTTTCTGGTGTTTGTTGGAAAAGTGTTGGTGGCCGTGTTTAGCTCTACCCGACATGGTAGGATTCTCTACGGTAGATACACAGTGGCACGGTGTACCAAGTGGCACCCGGATGGTTGGCCTGGGAACCCTGCGCACATCGTTTGGGGCCGTAGAGGAAACCTCGGCCGGACTTCCTTGCGGGTTCAGTCTCAAATAGGCAATAAACGTGGACTAGGATCTTGTGTGGTTAACGGTCGTGGCCGACAGCCACGCCAGTGCTTCCTCTTGAAGGTTGCCGAGATGCATGACGTGCATATGGTGCTAAGTGGTGAGAGCATGTGTGAAGAAGTATACCCCTCCAGGGTGAATCAATCTGTTCGAACAGCCGAGTCTTCGGAGATGGACTACTTGGAAACATTACGTTGTACATAGACAACTTAAATGGATACTCTAAAACATGCAAGATAAGTGTGAGTGGTATGGAAGGCTTTCTCGTAGGGAGACGATAGTGAATCCATAGTGGTGTATTGATTGGTGAATATGTGGACTCGTGTGCGCTATCCCACC
Source organism: Hordeum vulgare subsp. vulgare (assembly GCF_904849725.1). Lineage (NCBI taxonomy): Eukaryota > Viridiplantae > Streptophyta > Magnoliopsida > Poales > Poaceae > Hordeum > Hordeum vulgare. The sequence goes on along the minus strand of NC_058522.1, from coordinate 132,433,789 downwards.
TCAAAGAAAGAACTTTTCGTCGTAGTACAGGTTAGCCAAGACTCAAAGCTGGCTTGCTGCAATCAAACTACACAATCCTTCCATTGAAACATGATGCGTATGTAGATAGTTTTGATGTAAGTCTTGCTGAGTACCGTTGTACTCACGGTTGCTTAATTTATCTTTTTGTAGAGAAGATTTAGACTCATTAAAAGGTTCTACGCGATGTGTTCGATGTTGACCGGAATAGCTTGGGAATCCCACACAGAGGTTTGGCTCCTTTGGTAGGGTCGTGGTATCTTTTCAGGCTCTTCCAGCCACTTTTAGTAGATGTCTGTACCCAGACATTATTTGCTTCCGCTTGATGTTTGTATGACTTGAGTGATGGGTCACGAGGCCCCTGTTTGTAATATCATACTATGTTGATTCTTATGAGTCCTTAATAAAAGCTTGAGTCATAGAGTTATGTTGTGATGCCATGTTGTATCTACACATACCGTGCATATTGTGTGTATGTTATGAAATGCATTGTATGTGTGGGATTCGACACCTAGTTGTGTGCCTTTAGTAGTACTCTTTACAGGGAAATGTCACTTTGTGCTTCTATCGAGCCTTGGTAGCTTGCTACTGCTCTAGACACATTGATTGACCGGCGTGTATCCTTCTTTGCTGATGTGTCTGTCCCCTCAGGGAAATGTCATGTGGTGTAATGGAGTCCTTGTAGCTTGCTACGACTCGTCTACACACACTGTTGATCGACACGTGCCTTGTTGGGTCATGTATGCCTGTCCGTGTATGGATGTACCGCTTGGGTTTATAACTAGTCATGTCGACCCGGGTTCTTTGTCGTTTGAACACTAGCAACATATTCATATACGTGAGCCAAAAGACGCAAACGGTCCCGGCCAAGGTAAGGTGGCAGCCGTGGAGTTTACCGTGCGTGAGGCTGCAAAGTGACGTGATGTGTTACATGTTGGGTTCTTATGATCCAGGATCGGGGTCCTGATAGCTTTGGTATCTGAGCTTGACAGCCTGTAGGATAACCAAGCCAATCTGGTCGATGTTTAGTCTAGCAACTCTTTAGTTATATAAGGGAATTGTTTGTCGAAGAGAACGTGACGCTCTTTTTACTCATTTGCTTGTGTCATTCTTATTCTGAGTCATCCTCTTCCTTATTCTACGGGATTTAAGAATTAGGCTTTCTCATCTATTCATTAAGATGACGAGTTACTATGTTGGAGACCTATAACAAAGTTGTTGTCTTCAAGGATCAATGTCTCCATAAGAATCATTGTTATGATGTCAGTTTTCTTGCAGGTTGCCTCATATTTCATGCCCGTACAGCCGTTATGCTATCCGAGTTTCCAAAGTTCCCAAACAATCTGGTGCAATTGCAAATCCTTTCCTCTCGAGTTAATGTCTTTTGGCCAGACCAAGCACACTAATCATCACGATGAGGTACTCTATTACCTCGACCTATTGTTGATGTATTAGGAAACCATGTTACCTCCGAAAACCATCCAATAGTCTAGATTTTCTCTATATTTCCAGTGTGATAATTCTGGCTATCATTTTAGAAAACATCTTGTGATGTTATCTAGTTTCTAGGTATTCTATTTCTGGGGTTCTTGAATCCAAGGATCATTCTGTTCACTTCTGTTGATAGTGTTGCTAGTTCCTTTAGAATGGTTAGTAACCTTGTTGTAGTTTCCAAGGTTCGTGGTATATCATTCTTCCAACACCATGGATCATCTTTGGCAGAAGTTCTCCGTGAATTGAAGATCATAACAAGAGTGCTCGTGATGAGTTCTCTACTCCATATTGTGATTCTGCCTACTTCGCCCTTCTGCACAGATTATCTGGAAGAATTATGTTGAACTCGTTCGACATGCTAATCTATGCATCCACAACTCAGGAAATCATGTGCTCTTGAGTTGGCCCTGTCTAGTTGTATTCTGACCTTCATGCATGAGAGGATAGTCAAGAGTAGTTGTGCATTCATGTCATCAATGTCTTTTATTCCTGTGGTCTGTCAAGTTGTTCTATTCTCGAATGACTGGGAGAAGCAAACTCCAGTACCTCCTCCATTTCTTGGATTGGGTCAAAGTAGTTGTATTCCGCAGATCGAAATGCTAACCTAGCTTTTGTTCTGTTCGATCTTGGAGTATTACCCTCTTTTTGTCAAGAGTGTTGTGAGAATTGCACCATCTCTTAGGAACTCTTGATGTAGTGATACTTCTCGCTATCATTGTTCATCCCTCGGTTTTCGTGTTGGTTGTAACCGGAATATCGATAAGTGAACCATGATGTGTGAAATCAATACTCCTAGCAATGCCATTGTTTAGTAGTTAATGGACAATAAATTCACTCTTATGGTGATGATGATTGAATCGTCATCCTAACATTGACCGTGCTACATAGTCCATGTTTCATGGTGCACTTTTCGATCAATGAGTTAGGATTTTGTCAATCCCTTGCTCTCTTGATCACATCATCTTGCCCTGAAAAGCAAGATTGTTCTCGAGCTTAATAATATATCGGTGGTTCGTGATTTTCTGAATATCTTCTCGGAAGTATTACGAGGTTGTTTCCTGACTGTTATGATAGAGCTCGTGATCAAGTTGTTTTCTCCATAAGCCATCTTCTCCAAGAATCCGTGTTGGATACCCCGAGCTAGTTGGTTAAGCTAAACAACAACTTGGAGAGTTGGAAGATAAAAGCTTCGCCTAATCTTAGTTCATTTTAAAGGGATATCTTTCCTGTAGTGAGAGTCTTGAAGAAAGATGATATTGTCATCGGTTGATCCATGTGATCAATTGTTGCATATATTATCTTGTCTAATCTTGATTTGAGTATGGGCTATTGTCAAACCAAACTCAGAACCAAAGATTTTCGTAACGGTGTCTTACTCAGGGTTTTCCTTGAGCCTACACTATTATATTGTTTGATCTGACCAATGCTATTATCTTGCTCACTTAGTTGTGGAAATCCATTTATATGGGTATCTTGATGAATTGTTGTTGAGCCCATGAGCAACATTCTCATTTGTTCTATGATTTATGTTGCACATTAAGCTAGTGCTGGAAACTTTGTAGACATTGTCTTCGTGTCTCGTGCACGAGGTATATGTTAGGTGTAAGAAGTGACTTCCTCTAATTCATGTGCATCTAATGCAAGTTGCCACCGTGAATTCGACAAAAGTTAATTTGTTTCTTCGGAATCATCCCAAGTCAATCATGCAAGTGCGAAGTATTCTATGGTTTGATAGACTAATCATCTTCACTCCATATGTATCTCCTAGCACACCAAGCCACTGATTGATTTGTTAAAGGAAAATAAGTTAGGTGTTATTCCCGAAGGGCCTAGACGGACTTGCACATAGCTTCGATATCCGCAATGATGGTTCCCAAACCAGAATGCGGTAGTGTTTGTTGTAAGACTTTTCATGTGCTCATCATTGTCTTGGGCAGTGTGTTCACATGTGTCTTGCAATCCAGCTCATGTTTTGGAGTAGTCTTCCATAGTTCATTTCCTGAGAATCTCGCAACGTTATCTCGTCAATTTGTGTTGCAAACCTTCTTTTCAGACATGCTGAGTCTGAAGCATCGTGTCACCAACCGGAGCTGAATCTCAGGCAGTTATAATGGTTGGAACTTTCCCCAAGAATTGTAATATTGGTTTCTATGTAACCCGGTAAAGTGATGTAATGGCTAACACACCTAGCCGGAAGACTTGATATTATAATATCTTGCATCAGCAATCTTAGTCATCTTCCGTTAGGTTTTTGTATGACTTATTCTGCAAGTTGTTCCTCATGGATCCCCTTTGAGACCGAAGTCCGACCTATACTTGATGTGCTAGATATCAAGCATGACCTATAATTGGGTTCTGCTAGTACATCAAGGAGAACATTAGAAGTGGAGTGCTAAATGTCTCTCGGTCGATTAACTAGATTTCGTTTCCTTGGCATGGCTAAGGTGAAATCTGAGCAAGTGTTGTCTTCCTTTGCATCTGCATCCTCCATCACTGTTCATCATAGTAGTAAGATGTGACACCAAGGTCATGGCACGGATGTTGGTAAACTTTGATGAATATGGAAATGCTTAAGTTCTTGAGAGCACGCTCACAAACTAGGTTATATCCTCGGTAGTAATTGGAATGTGCCTTCCGTTCGACGAGTTATTCTTTAACCTCAGTTTCTTTTCAACCTGAGTATGCCATTCTTTCAAATTCCTTCAAACAATCATTTGTGAATTCCCTTATCCTGGTATGAAGAGTTTCAATGATCTCTGTATCAAAATTAATTCTTTTTGCCACTTAAGGGAATAACTCTACGAGTCACCCACCTGTGGTGCCCCATTATGGTATGAAGGGTAACATAATCCTCGCTACTTTGAACCCTCGTCTCTATCTAATTTAAGCGTGGGATTGTTGCCTACCAATATAACCTTTGTCATATGCCTCACTTCCTCGTTTCTGTCATGAGTGTTGTGTTTCTGCTCAAGGGACATCTCTATATCTCATTATATGAGTCGATCAGGACTTGCCCGATCTTCAAAAAGATCGAGTCTTGTAGAGTCTATTTGTTCCTTTGTCGTCGTGTTAGATGAAGACCTCGAAGACAAAGAGGTCAAGACCAGCATGATGCAATGATTCAATATCGCCGAGAAGGGCAATTGGATCGTGAAGATTGCGATAGTTTAGTGTCCCCTCTTCCTCTTCCCGACTACCCTTGAATCTCGGGACGAGATTCTTGTTTAGTGGGGGTGAGTTGTCACATCCCTAGATTGTGTTGTTGTTTTTATTTTTCTTTGCATCAGAAAGCATCCATGCATCATGTTAAAATCCTTTTGAACCCTAAATGGGTATGACCAAACCCTAGCACCAAATAAAATCCAAATAGGTTCAACAAGGATTATTTTTAATGAACTCAATTGGTCTTCAAAAATGTTCACCCTTTTTGGTAAATGTTGGAAGCCACATACTACAGGTGATAAACTTTTTAACAACTCTTTTGTCATTTTAAGTTAATCATAAAATGCTTCTGAAAATGGTAACTAAAGTGCTATAAATACTTTAGTCTTTGCAAAAATGATGAATCTTTTTGTGGAGCCAGGAAATAATCCAAACAAAACCCCAAAAATAATTTCAATAATTTTTGACTTAAGTTTGAAACCAAAACAAAATAAAATAACTGCTAGAAATATCAAATAGAAACAAAATAGACAAGAAAAAGAAGAAGAAAGAACTTACCTGGCCCACACTTGGAGCCCATCTGGCCCAAGTGCCAGTCATCCTCAACCTCTCACCAGGAGGAGAGGCGTGGCATGCGCCGAGGCCTCCACCTCCTGTTTCGCGCTGGAGGCGCCTCCTCCATCCCTATCTCGCGCCTGAGACAATGTGGATGAGCCCCTGGACCATTTTCCCCCTCTCGCTCTTCTTCCCTCGCGCGGCATCGTCTCCCGCGCCATGGCCGGGCGTGGCTCGAGCAGTCCGCCGCTGTCCACGCAGACCCGACCTCCCCTCGCCTCTCCGAGAAGCTCAGGAGATCAGCCGCGACGTTTAGGTCCTCCCCGCCTCAGGAATCGAAGCTGGAGCCCCTGGCTCTGCCACCGTCGTCGTCTTCACCTCCGGTCACCGAGATCCGCCGCCGTCGATCTGCTGCCACCGGGCCTCTCCGACCTCCCCGATGCCAAAAATGGATCCTCCATGAGCTCATGCTTTTTCCCCTCTCTTTCCCGCGCGATAGAGTTCCCCTGAGCTCCTCTCCGACGAGCTCGACTTCCGGCCACCGCTAGAGCTCGTCACCGGCACCTCTCCCAGCCACCCTAGCCCTCTTGCTACCCCCTGCCAGATCGGCTGCTTCGCCAGCGTCCCGCAGCTACAAACCGCGCTCGATTTGGAGCAGTGTAGCTTGTTTTAGCATAACTCTGGCGAGCCCTCCGTCGCAGCTTAGTCGCCGACGACCACCTTCCGGTGGCCGCGGACGTGGCCTATCATTAGCCAGTGCTACCCCCCACCCCCCTAGTTGCTGACACAGGGCCCCACATGGGGTCAAAGCTCGATTAGCCTCTGGTTTGACCGGGGATTAGCCCTGTGTCACTGATCGGTGGGACCTGGCTGTCAGGTTTGACCTGAACTAGGCCAGTTGAGTGCCGGCGCAATGCTAACGTAGTGCTGACACAGTAATTGGTTTTCTGATATAAAATAATTCCATAAAATGCCTAAAACTTAAAAAAATCATAGAAAATAATCTGTAAGTCCAATGAAAATAATTTATATATGAAAAATGATCAGAAAAATCCAAAGAATCTGATTACGGCGTTTTCATGCTGGTTTGAGAAAGTTAACAACACCAAATAGGCAAAATGATGAATAGGGTAAATTTTATAAATAGTTGGGAGTTGGAATTTGATTCCTATTTGAATTCCACATCAATTACTATGATCAAACATTAAGCTAGCCAAACCAGTACCTCAAATTGCCATCTTCATGCATGTTAAAAACAAGTTTACTGAGCATCAGGTCGAATCAATTAAAAGGGTATCCTCCCGGTAGACGATGGTTCGGACGATGTGATCGTTGACGTTGATGAAGACTCATTGCTATCTTCAGACGTGTCAGGCAAGCAAACCCCCTTGAGCATATTGATATAAACCCACTCTCTCGCTCCTGCTCACTTTTACTGCATTGGGACAAACACGATTCAACTATACATGTTATCGGTAGTTGAACCCATTCCTCTGCATGACCTGATTTTGTCACAGTAAATAGTTGAAACCACTTAGCATGAGTAGCAACTGCTCGAGCCCTGTTGTGCTTACTCATCCATGCTTGCTTGCAATGCCTGCGATGCTTAGAGTCGTGTCAGGTCTGATCCATCTGGATGATGAATCGGAATGGTTGTGTTCATGTCCTACAGTGTGAGAGTAAAAGTGTGAATCCGATTTGGTAAAGGTAGCGATGAGAGGCCATGTAGGACTACATGGTGGGTTGTCTCATTGGGACCGTCCTTAAGAACTGAGTTCTGTGTATGTTATCCAAGACAAGATACTACCATGCATTGGGCCCTGAAATATGACCCCTCTCGACTTATTAATTGCCTAGATCTCTGTCCAGGAGTTGCAATTAATTTCTGGTGGTTGGAGGAAAAGTGTAGGTGGCCTTGTTTAGCTCTGCCCGACGGGGTAGGCTTCTCTGCGGTAGATACACAGTGGCACGGTGTACCAAGTGGCACCCGGATGGTGGGTTTGGGTACCCTGCGCACATCGTTTGGGGCCGTAGAGGAAACCTCAGCCGGACTTCCTTATGGGTTCAGTCTCAAATAGGCGATAAACCTGGACTAGGGTCTTGTGTGGTTAACGGTCGTGGCCGACACCCACGCCAGTGCTTCCGCTTGAAGGTTGCCGAGATGCATGACGTGCATATGGCGATAAGTGGTGAGAGCATGTGTGAAGAAGTATACCCCTGTAGGGTGAATCAATCTGTTCAAATAGCCGCGTCCTCGGATATGGACTACTTGGAAACATTACGTGGTACATAGACAACTTAAATGGATAGTCTAAAACATGCAAGATAAGTGTGAGTGCTATGGAAGGCTTTCTCGTAGGGAGACGAGAGTGAATCCATAGTGGTGTATTTATTGGTGAATATGTGGACTCGTGTGCGCTATCCCACCTCAAAGAAAGAACTTGTAGTCGTAGTACAGGTTAGCCAAGAGTCAAAGCTGGCTTGCTGCAATCAAACATCACAATCCTTCCATTGAAACATGATGCATATGTAGATAGTTCTGATGTAAGTCTTTCTGAGTACCTTTGTACGCACGGTTGCTTTATTTATGTTTTTGCAGAGAAAATTTAGACTCATTAAAAGGTTCTATGCGCTGTGTTCGATGTTGACCGGAATAGCTTGGGAATCCCAGACAGAGGTCTGGCTCCTTTGGTAGGGTCGTGGTATCTTTTCAGGCTCTTCCAGCCACTTTTAATAGATGTCTGTACCCAGACATGATTTGCTTCTGCTTGATGCTTGTATGACTTGAGTGATGGGTCACGAGGCCCCTGTTTGTAATATCATACTATGTTGATTCTTATGAGTCCTTAATAAAAGCTTGAGTCATAGAGTCATGTTGTGATGCCATGTTGTATCTACACATATCGTGCATATTGTGTGTATGTTCTGAAATGCATTATATGTGTGGGATTCGACACCTAGTTGTGTGCCTTTAGTAGTACTCTTTATAGGGAAATGCCGCTTTGTGCTTCTATCGAGCCTTGGTAGCTTGCTACTACTCTAGACACATTGATTGACCGGCGTGTATCCTTCTTTGCTGTTGTGTCTGTCCCCTCGGAGAAATGTCACGCGGTGTAAGGGAGTCCTTGTAGCTTGCTATGACTCGCCTCCACACGTTGTTGATCGACACCTGCCTTGTTGGGTTATGTATGCCTGTCCCTGTACGGATGTACCGCTTGGGTTTATAACTGCTCATGTCGACCTGGGTTCTTTGTCGTTGGAACGCTAGAAACATATTCATATACGTGAGCCAAAAGACACAAACGGTCCCGACCAAGGTAAGGTGGCAACCGTGGAGTTTACCGTGTGTGAGGCCGCAAAGTGATGTGATGTGTTATAGGCTGGGTTCTTATGATTCAGGATCGGGGTCCCGACAGAACCCTGGGGTAATGGGATCAAAACCCACCTAGCTGCTATGAAAACAAATTTCAAAATGAATGTCTGGTACATGTACTCGATGCATGATTATCCGGCGTTTGCGCTACTCGCTGGTTGGTGTGTGCATGGAAGGTTCCCATGCACCACATGCAAGGCAGCTCTTCAGTTCCGTTGGCTGCACACTGGTCGCAAGTTTTCTTGCTTCGAGATGCATAGACAATTCCTGGATCCTGACCATAAGTGTAGAAAAGACAAGAAGAATTTCATCAAAGGTTGAGTTGTCAAAAACACTCCACCAGCTGCGTTGACACGCCAACAGACCCTTGATCAGTTAAATGCTCTCGAGCCTGATCCTTTGCATCCAGGATACTTCAAAGGGTATAATACGGAACACGCCTGGACTCACAAGTCATGCTTATGGGATCTGCCTTACTTCAAAGACCTCCTTTGCCCACACAACATCGACGTCATGCACACTGAAAAGAATATTATGGAGGCCATTTTTGGTACATGATGACCCACAACTATAGGGGATCAATCGTAGTGCTTTCGATAAGTAAGAGTGTCGAACCCAACAAGTAGCAGAAGGATCTGACAAGTGGTTTTCAGCAAGGTAAAATTTGCAGGCACTGAAATTTTCGGTAACAAGTCATTGTGTGGTGAGATGATTCGTAGCAAGCAACAAGTAACAAAAGTAGCAACGGTGCAGCAAAGTGGCCCAATCCCTTTTTAGCAAGGGACAAGCCTGGACAAAGTCTTATAGGAGGAAAAACGCTCCCGAGGACACACGGGAATTTCTGTCATGCTAGTTTCATCATGTTCACATGATTCGTGTTTGTTACTTTGATAGTTTGATATGTGGGTGGACCGGCTCTTGGGTACTGCCCTTATTTGGACAAGCATCCCACTTATGATTAACCCCTCTCGCAAGCATCCGCAACTACGAAATAAGAATTAAGACAAATTCTAACCACGGCATTGAACTAGAGGATCCAATCAGCCCCTTACGAAGCAACCAGTACTGGAATTCATAATTTTCCCGTCTGCCTGGCGTTTGCCATCTACTGACGCATGGCAAAGGTACTCTTTGCTGTCAGATGTCGAAGTGCTGACGACAAAGAGGTGTCTGATGGAAAAGGTTTATTTTGCCGTCGGCCCCCTCTTTGCCATCCGGTGGCGGACGGCAAAGCCCCCACCCCCACCCACCCAAACGGCCGAAACCCCCACCCCCACCCACCCCTCCCCTTTGTCGTCTGCCAGGGTGCCCTTTGCCGTCCGCCTCGGAGCACGGCGGGCGACAAAGGGGACGGAAGTTGCCCCCAACCGATGCCTCCCCACCCCGCCCCTTTGCCGTCTGCCTGGGAGTCCTTTGCCGTCTCCGTGGCGGCACGGCGGACGGCAAAGGGCGGCCCACCAACCACCATCAGGCCAACCCCCTCCTTCTATGTAGCCCTTCTCGAATCCACCCCGCCCAACGTCCCTCCCGCGCCGCCCTGACGTCCCTCCCCTCACCGCCCCCCCGATGTCCCTAGGTGTAGCCCCCTGCGCCGCCTGCCCCAAGTGCAGCCCCCTGCACCGCCCCCTCTCCTCACTCACCGCCGGCCCCCTGCGCCGCCCCTTCTCCTCACTCGCCACCGGCGCGGCCCCCTGCTCCGCCCCTCTCCTCACCCTCCGCCGGCACCGTGCGCCGCCCCGTCTCCTCACTCGCCGCCGACGTGGCCCCCTGCGCCGCCCCTCCCCTCACCCGCCCCCTGCGCGGCTCCTCCCCTCACCCGCACCCTGCGCCGCCCCTCCCCTCACCCGCCCCCGACGCCGCCGCTCCTCTCACCGGCTGCGGGAGTTGCCCCCTCCCCTCACCGGCTTCTGGAGACGCCCCTCCCCTCACCGGCCGTCCCCAAGTCCGGTACCCATATTTTTTTAATTTAGATAGTTATTCTTTTTCTATTTTTTCTGTTAAATTAGATAGTTAGTTTATTAGGTACTAGATAGAAAAAAATAACTTAAAGGATAGTTATTTTAGGTAGAATAAAATAGATAGAAAAGAAAAAACTTAGAGGATAATAATAGAAGAAAAAACTAGAAGAAACAAGAAGAAGAAGAAGAAGAAGAAGAAGAAGAAGAAAAAGGAGAGGAGGAGAAAGAGAAAAGAAAGAAGAAAAAGAAGAAGAGGAGGAGCAAAAAGAAGAAGAATAATAATAAGAAGAAGATGATCAAGAAGAAGAATAAGAAGAAGAAGAAAAAGAAGAGAGAGGAAAAGAAGAAAGGAGAGGAAAAAGGAACCCCGACACCCCGGCACTGACCCTCGACCCCCAACCCCTGACGCCAGACGCCACTGACCTTCGGCCCTCGACCCTCGACGCTACTGACCATCGACCACCGACCCTCGATCCCCGACGCGCGACGCCACTCACCCTCGACCCCCGACCCCCGACACCTATTCGGCCTCTTGTTGACCGAAAAGACCCCAACCCCCGACGCCAGTGACCCTCGACACCCGACGACACTGACCCCTGACCACCGACGCAACTAACCCCCGACCCCCGACGCCACCGACACCCGACACCATGGACCCTCGACGCCACTAAGCCCCGACCCCCGACACTTCTTCTGCCTACTGTTGAATGAGAAGGTGCATTTCGGTCTTCCAGAGGCCGACGGGGGTCATAGTTTTGTAAATTATGAGTTAGGCCACGTATTTTCCGATTATGTTAATTATAAAAACATTGTATTTGTGTTGATCGTGTGAATTTCAATGTGCAGTTGTTCAACGACCTCCATGTGCATTGGACGAGCTCCGCCCTTGCGTTTGTTGGTGAGCACAAATGACTTCTCCTCCTAGCCCCTTAATTTGCTCTGTCCCGGTCTTCGTGCCGATGAAACTTGCCAGCTATAGGTTTCTTCAATCAGGAGTATGCGTGACCAGTATGCGTCTCCTGTTTGAAAGGGGGATATCTATAAATATGCATTTCTTTGCATATATATAACCGCCATCCTTTCGAATTGTCCAACATTATCCATGGACCGCCCGAGTATGTGTAGATTGGGTTCGTTTTCCCGTATGCTGTGCTCTGGATCAGATGCACAATTTAGTCAGTGCCTCCCTATTGTTCTCCGGGTACACATCCTCTATGCTTATTGCCGAGATGTGTATCAGGAGAACAGCGGGGAGATGCTGCCGAAATTCTGCGTCGCATCTGGAGCAGAGCATGGGAAAACAAACCCAATCTACACATACTCAAGAAGAAGGAAGAAGAAGAAGAAGAGAAGAAGAAGAGAAGGAGAAGAAGGAGGAGGAGGAGAGGAGGAGGAGAAGAAGGAGAAGGAGGAGAAGACCCTTTCCCTCTTCTCCTCCTTCTCCTTCTCCTTCTTCTTGATTACATCTTCTTCTTCTTCTCCCCCTCTTTCTTCTCCTCTTTCATATTCTCCTTACCTTATTTTCCCCAACAATGACATAATTTGCCCATTTAGCTCCAAAATGACGAAATTAGCCCATTTAGCTCCAAAAATACATAATTAGAAAATTTAGCTCCAAGAATAGGAGAAGAGGAGAAGAAATAGGAAAAATGAAAAGAAGGAAGAAGAATAAGAAGAGAAGAAGGAGAGAAGGAGAAGGAGGAGGAGGAGAAGGAGGAGGAGAGGAGGAGGAGAAGAAGGAGAAGCAGGAGAAGACCTTTTCCTTCTTCTCCTCCATTTCCTTCTCCTTCTTCTTCTCCTTCTTCATGATTTCTTCTTCTTCTTCTTCTCCCCCTCTTTCTTCTCCTCTTTCATATTCTCCTTACCTTTTTCCCCAACAATGACATAATTTGCCCATTTAGCTCCAAAATGACATAATTTGCCCATTTAGCTCCAAAAAGACATAATTTGAAAATTTAGCTGCAAGAATAGGAGAAGAGGAGAAGAAATAGGAAAAATGAAAAGAAGGAAGAAGATGAAGAAGAGAAGAAGATGAGAAGGAGAAGGAGGAGGAGGAGAAGAAGGAGGAGGAGAGGATGAGGAGAAGAAGGAGAATGAGGATAGACCTTCTCCTTCTTCTCCTCCTCCTCCTCCTTCTCCTTCTTCTTCTCCTTCTTGTTGATTTCTTTTTCTTATTCTCCTCCTCCTCTTTCTTCTCCTCTTTCATATTCTCCTTACCTTATTTTCCCCAACAATCACATAATTAACCCATTAGGTCCAAAATGACATAATAAGCTCAAAATGGCATAACAACCTTGGTTAGCTCATGAATATTATATACTTAGCTTGTTTTCCTCTAAAATGTCATAATTAGCCCATTTAGCTCCAAAAAGACATAATTTGATAATTTAGGTCTAAGAAGAGGAGAAGAGGAGAAGAAATAGGAAAAATGAAAAGAAGGAAGAAGAACAAGAAGAAGAAGAGAAGAAGATGAGAAGGAGAAGGAGGAGGAGGAGGAGGAGGAGAAGGAGGAGGAGCAGAGGAGGGGAAGGAGGATTGACCTTCTCCTTATTTTCCTCCTTCTCCTCCTCCTCCTCCTTATCCTTCTTCTTCTCCTTCTTCTTGATTTTTTCTTCTTCATCTCCTCCTTGTCTTTCTTCTCCTCTTTCATATTCACATTTTTGTTGTTGTTGTTGATTACCTCATAAACATCATATCTTGTTGTTCTTCTTCTTCTGACTTAGCTAATTTCTCTCTGAAATAACCTATATATACTTCTTCATCTAGTATTATTCTTATAACTTTCTTATTTGTCATTTTGCAGATTACATTCACTTCATGGGAAGCTTGATTATATTGATGGAATGCTTGAAGATCATTTCTTGTACCATGGCGTCACGGAAGCTTGTATTGAAACTATTGTAGTATATGGATTTATATATATATGAAACATTGTATGCATGTGGATGAAACTGGTGTAATATATGGTTTGGTACGGATGGAACTTGCATAATATGTATGTACTATGGATGAAAGTTATTTTAATATGGTTATGAGTACGAAACGAATTTATTTAAGTCAAATATATATATATATATATATCCTGATTATTGTGAAAAATGCTGGATATAATAAGAAATAAAATAAAAAGGTGTTGGTTCCCCCCTTTGCCGTCTGCCCCCACATGGCAAAGGGGGCATGTCAGTCGGCAAAGAGGGGAGAGAGGGGGGCTTGGTTCCCCCCTTTGCCGTCTACCCCCTCGTGGCAAAGGGGGGAATGTCAGACGGAAAGAGGGGAGAGAGGGGGGCTTGGTTCCCCCCTTTGCCGTCTGCCCCCTCATGGCAAAGGGGGGAATGGCAGACGACAAAGAGGGGAGAGAGGGGGGCTTGGTTCCCCCCTCTGCCGTCTGCCCCCTCATGGGAAAGGGGGGATGGAAGACGGCAAGGAGAGGAGGTCTGCCGTTAACACTTAACCGGACCGTTGGTGTATCTGTCGGCCCATTTAATTTGCCGTCCGCCCCCTCATGGCAAAGATTCTTTGTCGTCCGCTTTCAAAAAGCAGACGACAAAGAACCTTTTCACCGGATTTTTTTTGCCGTCTACTTTGTCGTCTGCTGACCAATGGCAAAGCCTTTGCTGTCCGTGGTTCCCCCCTTTGCCATGTGCCAAGCCGGACGGCAAATTTTTGAATTTCAGTAGTGAACGCATAAACTAGGGTTTAAGCTTCTGTCACTCTAGGAACCCATCATCTACTTACTACTTCCCAATACCTTCCTCTAGGCCCAAATAATGGTGAATTGTTATGTAGTCGACATTCACATAACACCACTAGAGGAAAAACAACATACAACATATCAAATTACCGAACGAATACCAAATTCAGATGACTACTATTAGCATGACTTATCCCATGTCCTCAGGAACAAAAGTAACTACCCACAAGGCATAATCATATTCATGACCAGAGAGGTAATGAGTAGCATCAAGGATCTGAACATAACCTCTTCAACCAAATAATCCAACTAGCATCAACTACAAAGAGTAATCAACACTACTAGCAACCTTACAAGTACCAATCGGAGTCGCGAGGCGGAGATTGGTTACAAGTGATGAACTAGGGTTTGGAGATGAGATGGTGCTGATGAAGATGTTGATGGTGACGGGTCCCTTCCAATGAGAGGAGTGTTGGTGATGACGATGGCGACGATTTCCCCCTCCGGGAGGGATGTTTCCCCGGCAGGATCGTCCTGCCGGAGCTGTAGATTGGTTCTGCTCAAGTTCCGCCTCGTGGCGGCGGCGAAACCACGAAAAATCTCCTCTCTGATTTTTCCTCGACGAAACTCTTCATATAGCAAAAGAGGGGGGCCAGTGAGCCAGCAGGCTGCCCACAAGCCCTCATGGCGCGGCCTGGGGGGTGGCCGCACCGTGCAGGCTTGTGGCCACCTCCTGGCGCCCCTCTGGCGCTTCTTGGACCCAGTATTGTTTATAAATCCGGAAAAAATACTCGTTGATTTTTATGGCGTTTGGAGTTGCGCAGAATAGGTATCTCAACATGGCTCCACTTTCAGGCCAGAATTCCAGTTGTCGGCATTCTCCCTCTTCATGTAAACCTTGCAAAATAAGAGAGAAAAGGCATAAGAATTGTACCGTGAAGTGAAATAACAAGCAAAGAAGAGATAAATATCAACATGAAAACATGATGCAACATGGACGTATCAACTCCCGCAAGATTAGAACTCGCTTGTCCAAAAGCGAAAGCCTATCTCAATAAATATGTCCACATGTTTAGGGAGAGAGGTGTCAACAAAACAAGATACGAACATGCATGCATCATGATCAAGATTAGAACAGCAATACCAACATATAATCTCTCATTTTAAAGTGATAAGTCCTTCACAAAGTAAAGCATGGATCAAGAACCTTACCGAGAAGTAACAACCGATAGCCTTTAGTAATTGAAGCAATAGCAATTTATCACAACATCAGAAAGAGTCAACTAAGAGCTTGTAAACCAAATCCACATACTCAAGCATTCTTTCGTTCTCTACAATTCTACAACTCACGTGGTACTCATGAGATCAAAGTTTCAGCTAGACACAGAGAAAGATAGGGGCTTACAGTTTTGCCTCCCAACTGCTTACCTCAAGGGTAATGTCAACAATAATAATTCATGAATGCCTACCTCCAAGTTGACATATGAATATAGATCTTTCCAAAGCATATGACGATAGCCAAGATAAAGGCGAAATAAGGAATTGGTGAAGATCACCATCACTCTCTGTCAGGGGCAAAAAGTAAAGGTACAAGATAGGCCCTTCGCAGAGGGAAGCAGAGGTTGTCATGCGCTTTTGAGATTTGGATGCTTGTCCTCTTAGTGCGGAGGAACGTCACTTTATATTGCCTCCTGTGATAAAGAACTTTATTATGCAGTCTGTTGCTTTTATGTCTTCCTCATCAGAGGTTCGTATAAAGCTTATTTTCCACACACTAATAGATCATACATATCAGAGAGCAATTTTTATTGCTTGCACTGATGACAACTTACTTGAGGGATCTTATTCAATCCATATGTAGGTATGCTGGACACTCATGGCAAAACTGGTTTGAAGGTTTATGGATGCAGAAGTAGTATCTCTACTTGGTGCGTGAGTTTTGGCTAATATGAGGTGGAAGCAATTGTCACATGCTAAGGGATCTCTAATCATATAACATTGTTCGGAGCCAAGTAAACAGAATTCATTATGTTGTCTTCCTTGTCCAACATCTACTTCTAGGCATGCAATAGTTCAGTGAGTGTTCACAATCACAGATGGTGTCAGAGATGATATATTTATATGTGAACCTCTCCTTCTTTATCACTTCCTATTAATTGCAACCATGACCAAGGTCTACGTTTACCTATCCTCAACAAGTTTCAATCCTCATTTTTTTTATATGTGAAGCCATCACTTCCCATAAGATCATTACATGATCTTTCATGCTTTTGTTCTATTCTCACTCTTTTGATCATGGCAAGCGGAAAAGCCCTTCAACTAAGACACTCTTTATTATATGGCTCACGAGAAAAAATACGTCAGGGGTGACACAAAGCAAAACTCAAGGCTAAAACACTAAGACTTTTAAACTGC
This sequence comes from Hordeum vulgare subsp. vulgare, assembly GCF_904849725.1. Lineage (NCBI taxonomy): Eukaryota > Viridiplantae > Streptophyta > Magnoliopsida > Poales > Poaceae > Hordeum > Hordeum vulgare. The sequence continues at coordinate 132,417,123 of NC_058522.1, read as the reverse complement.
TAGAGAAAAAGAAAGAAAACTGAAAAGGAACAAACTAAAACAAAGGTAAAGGCAAAAGATGTGATGGTGATACGATACCGGGGCAACTCCCCCAAGCTTGGCACAAGCCAAGTGGCTTCCCCATACCAATGCTCAGTTGTCTTCCTTTGGTGGTGATGGTGGAGGAGTTGTTGAAATCTTTGACTCCAAGAGGGCCATTAATCTTTGATTTATACATTGGAGATCTGCGATATGTTTTTCCATTAAAACAACTTCATGAGTGAGATAAGTATTGCGAGCACGAGTTGTTTCACAAAACCTCAAGCTTTCAATCAAAGATGGAGACAGTAGGTGGAGGTAGGGTTGGAGGAAATCCACTTCTTCAACTTCTTCCTTGTTGAGCACAGATTGCACTTCGTCCCATGCCTGATCCTTCTCCTTAGCTTTACCCTTGGTTTCTTTAGGTAGGCTTTCCTTAGCCTCCATGATCTCCATCCTTTTCCGATCAGCATGAACTTCTCCATAGATTTGACGGAGATTGTTCTCCCCCACTGGTTCCTGGGACAACATCTTGCTCTAAATCTGCGGCAGAAAACAGGCTCGAAACAAAAAACAGAAGAAATCTGTGTGATGCAGGGGTCAGACCAAATGGAAGTATGTATAATGATTTTTTCAGACTAGAAGGAGTACCCCGCAAGAAAACGGAGTTCGGGAGGCGCACGAGGTGGCCACAAGCCCTCACGGCGTGGCCAAGGGGTGGCCCGTGCCGTGTAGGCTTGTCGCCTCCTCGCGCACTTTCCGGGGTACTTCCATTTTTGTATTTTTTCAAATATTCCAAAACGGAGAAAATATTCTAGTGGAAAAGTTTTGGACTCTTTTTTCTTACCGAATCACATACCTCTTCGTTTTCGGAGTCTGAAACAGGCTGATAAACATCCCTTAGGTATTCCTCCGTAGTTATGGTATTAATGATATTGCTTTCAACATTTATGGGAGTACCTGAGATATAATGCTTGATTCTCTGCCCATTCACAACTCTCGGACAATTACCTTCCGTGTTGTTGATCTTGATAGCACCGGAACGATATACTTCCTCAACAACATAGGGACTTTTCCATTTAGATAGAAGCATGCTTGCAAAGAATCTTAAACGAGAGTTATATAGCAAGACATAATCACCTACATTGAACTCACGCTTTTGTATCCTCTTATCATGCCACCTCTTAACCTTCTCTTTGAACAACTTGGCATTCTCATATACCTGAGTTATCCATTCATCAAGCGAGCTAATATCAAATAACCTCTTTTCACCGGCAAGTTTGACATCAAAGTTGAGCTCTTTGATTGCCCAATATGCTTTATGCTCTAGCTCAAGAGGTAAGTGACATACTTTCCCATACACCATTTTGTACGGAGACATGCCCATGGGATTCTTATAGGCAGTTCTATAAGCCCACAGTGCATCATCGAGCTTCTTAGACCAATTCTTTCTAGACCTGTTGACAGTCTTTTGCAGAATCAGTTTAATCTCTCTATTACTTAGCTCTACTTCACCACTGGACTGAGGGTGATAGGGAGACACAATTCTATGGTTTACATCGTACTTAGCAAGCGTTTTACGGAAACCACCATGAATGAAGTGTGAACCACCATTGGTCATTAGATATCTAGGGACTCCAAATCTAGGGAATATAACTTCTTTCAGCATCCTGATAGAGGTGTTGTGATCAGCACTACTAGTGGGGATAGCTTCTACCCACTTAGTGATGCAATCAACAACAGCTAAGATACGAGTATACCCGTTGGATTTTGGAAAAGTTCCCATATAATCAAAGCCCCAGACATCAGATGGTTCAATGACAAGTGAATAGTTCATAGGCATTTCCTAACGTTTGCTAATATTACCTATTCTTTGACATTCGTCACACGACAAGACAAACTTACGGGCATCCTCGAAGAGAATGGGCCAATAGAAACCTGATTGCAATACGTTGTGTGCAGTTCTATCTCCCGCATGGTGTCCTCCGTAGGTCTCGGAGTGACACTTCTGTAGGATCTGTCCCTGTTCATGTTCAGGTACACAACGTCTAATAACACCATCTACTCCTTCCTTATAAAGGTGAGGATCATCCCAGAAGTAATGTCTCAAGTCAAAGAAGAATTTCTTCTTTTGCTGGTATGTGAAACTAGGTGGTATATATTTGGCAACGACATAGTTTGCATAATCAGCATACCACGGTGCACTACGTGAAGTATTGATGACATTCAATTGCTCACCGGAAAGCTATCATCAATAGGTTGTGGGTCATCAAGAACGTTCTCCAACCTAGACAAGTTATCTGCTACTGGGTTATCAGCACCCTTTCTGTCGACAACGTGCAAATCAAATTCTTGTAGCAAGAGAACCCATCTGATAAGTCTAGGTTTAGCGTCCTTATTCTCCATGAGGTACTTAATAGCAGCGTGATCAGTGTGAATAATGACTTTGGAATCAACTATGTAAGACCTAAACTTCTCACATGCAAACACGAGTGCTAAGAACTCCTTTTCCGTAGTGGCATAGTTTCTTTGCGGACTATCTAGAGTTTTACTAGCATAGTGAATAACATTCAACTTCTTATCGACTCTTTGCCCTAGAACAGCACGAACAGCATAATCACTAGCGTCACACATGATCTCAAAAGGTAAGTTCCTATCAGGTGGTTGAACAATAGCTGCAGTTATCAAAGCCCTCTTAAGTATTTCGAAGGCTTACTCACAATCATCGTCAAAGACAAAAGGAATGTCCTTTTGCAAGAGATTGGTAAGAGGCCTATAAATCTTAAAGAATTCTTTAATGAACCTTCTATAGAAACCAGCATGACCAAGGAAACTTCTTATCCCTTTGATATCTGTGGGGTATGGCATTTTCTCGATTGCATAAACCTTAGCCTTATCGACTTCAATACCTCTTTTAGAAATTTTATGTCCTAAGACGATGCCTTCATTAACCATAAAGTGGCACTTCTCCCAATTCAAGACAAGATTGGTGTCTTTACATCTCTGTAAGACTCGGTCAAGGTTGCTGAGGCAATCATCAAAGGAAGACCCATAAACAGAAAAGTCATCCATGAAAACCTCGACAATCTTTTCACAAAAGTCATAGAATATAGCCATCATACATCTTTGAAAGGTGGCAGGTGCATTACATAAGCCAAAAGGCATACGTCTATAAGCAAAGGTACCTAAAGGGCAGGTGAAAGTGGTTTTCTCCTTATCAGATTGTGCAACTGGTATTTGGGAGTAACCAGAATAACCGTCTAGAAAGAAGAAGTGTGCGTGTTTGGACAACCTTCTAGCATTTGGTCGATAAAAGGCAAAGGGTAATGATCTTTCCTAGTGGCTTTATTCAGTTTCCTTAAATCGATCACCATCCTATAGCCAGTAATAATCCTCTATAGGATTAATTCATCCTTATCATTAGGGACGACGGTAATGCCTCCCTTTTTAGGAACGAAATGCACCGGACTCACCCAATCGCTGTGAGCAACATGATAAATGATACCTACTTACAGGAGCTTTAGTATTTCTTTTCTCACTACTTCTTTCATCTTACGATTCATTCTCCTTTGATGATCAACAACTTGTTTGAAATCAGGACCAGTTTTAATCTTGTGCTGGCATAGGGTAGGACTAATGCCCTTAGGATCATCAAGAGTATATCCAGTAGCATCACGATGCTTCCTCAGAGTTTTTAGTAACTTATTTTCTTCATGCTCTGAGAGGCTAGCACTAATTATAACAGGATAAATCTCTTTTTCATCAATATAGGCATACTTAAGAGTATCAGGCAACTGTTTAAGCTCGAACATAGGATTACCCTTTGGTGGGGGTGGATCCCCAAGCAGTTCAACATGCAAGTTATTCTTAAGGATAGGATATTGTTCTTAGACAACTCTATCTCTCTCATCCCTTTCATCCATATGCATATCATTTTCATGCTCAAGCAAGTATTGCTCTAAGGGATCAGTAGGAGGTACGGCAATAGAGGCTAAGGAAATAGTTTCATCCCTACTAGGAAACTCCTTTTCATGAGGTTTTCTACCAAACTTGGAGAAGTTGAACTCAAGTGACACGCCTTCAAAGCCAACAGTGACAGTTTTCTTCTCACAGTCAATATGAACATTGACGGTATTGAGAAAAGGTTTGCCAAATATGATGGGACAAAAGCTATCTTGCGAGGTAGCAAGAACGAGGAAAACAGCAGGATACTTCGTTTTACCACACAAGACTTCAACATCCCTAACAATTCCCACATGGCACATAGTATCTCTATTGACAAGCTGAATAGTGACATCAATAGGCTCTATCTCAACAGGTGCAATCTCATCTTTGATTTCCTCGTATAAGGATTGAGGTATTGCACTAACACTAGCACCCACGTCACATAAACCATGGTAACAATGATCTCCTATCTTAACAGAAACCACAGGCATGCCAACAACAGGCCTATGTTTGTTTCTAACATGAGGTTTAGCAATTCTAGCAGCATCTTCACAGAAGTGAATATTATGTCCCTCAACATCGTCGGATAAAAGCTCTTTGATAATAGCAATGCTAGGTTCAACTCTAATTTTCTCAGGGGGTGTAGGTGTTCTAATATAGCCTCTATGTATCACAGTTGAAGCTTTAGAATGATCCTTTATTCTAACACGGAAAGGTGGTTTCTCAATGTAAGCACTGGGAACAACAGGATCATTATAGGCAAGGACTTTCTCTTCAACTGGAGTGGGTTTAACTACATTAACTTCTAAAGGAGGATGATATTTCAACCATTTCTCTTTGGGGAGATCAATATGAGCAGCAAAGGATTCACACAATGAAGCTACTATCAAAGAGTCAAGTCCATACTTAGCGCTAAAATCACTAAAGGTATTTGTCTCAACAAAGGATTTAACGCAATCAAACGTGAAATTCATACCTGACTCCTTAACTTCTTCAAGCTCCCAATCTTCAGAGTTGCGTTTAATTCTCTCCAATAAATTCTATTTGAAGTCAATATCTCTCTTCATAAAAGAACCGGTACAAGAAGTGTCAAGCATGGTGCGATCATCATGAGAAAGCCGAGCATAGAAGTTCTGAATGATAATTTCTCTCGAGAGCTCATGATTGGGGCATGAATATAGCATTGATTTAAGCCTTCCCCAAGCTTGAGCGATTCTTTCTCTCCGACCAGGCCAAAAATTGAAAATATAATTCCGATCACGATGTACTAAATGCATAGGATAAAACTTTTGATGAAATTCCAATTTCAACCGATTGTAGTCCCATGATCGAGTATCATCACATAGCTTATACCATGTCAACGCCTTATCCTTCAAAGATAAAGGAAAGACCCTCTTCTTGACCTCATCCTCGGGCAAACCTGCAAGCTTAAATAAACCACAAAATTCATCTACATAGATTAGATGCAAGTCCGGATGTGATGTTCCATCTCCTGTAAAAGGATTAGCCAGCAGTTTCTCAAGCATACCCGAAGGAAATTCAAAGAAAATATTTTCAGTAGGTGCAGCAGGTTAAGAAGCAACTATTTGTGCTTCCGTTCGAGGTGAAGATACCCCGAACAAGCCCCTCAAAGGATTAGTATCCATAGTGACAAGTGACAATAAATTTCAGCACACTATATGAATGTTTCCTTACCAAGTTCCACTTACCAAAGGCGCTTCACTCCACGGCAACGGCGCCAGAAAAGAGTCTTGATGAACCACAAGTATAGGGGATCAATCGTAGTCCTTTCTATAAGTAAGAATGTCGAACCCAACGAGGAGCAGAAGGATCTGACAAGTGGTTTTCAGCAAGGTAAAATCTGCACGCACTGAAATTGTCGGTAACAAGTGAATGTGTGGTGAGATGATTTGTAGCAAGCAACAAGTAACAAAAGTAGCAACGGTGCAGAAAAGTGGCCCAATCCCTTTTGTAGCAAGGGACAAGCCAGGACAAAGTCTTATAGGAGAAAAACGCTCCCGAGGACACACGGGAATTTTCTGTCATGCTAGTTTCATCATGTTCACATGATTCACGTTCGTTACTTTGATAGTTTGATATGTATGTGGACCGGTGCTTGGGTACTGACCTTACTTGCACAAGCATCTCACTTATGATTAACCCCTCTCGCAAGCATCCGCAACTACGAAAGAAGAGTTAATACAAAGTCTAACCATAGAATCAAACTAGTGGATCCAAATCAGCCCCTTACAAAGCAACGCATAAACTAGGGTTTAAGCTTCTGTCACTCTAGCAACCCATCATCTACTTACTACTTCCCAATGCCTTCCTCTAGGCCCAAATAATGGTGAAGTCTTATGTAGTCGACGTTCACATAAAACCACTAGAGGAAAAACAACATACAACCTATCAAATTACCGAACGAATACCAAATTCACATGACTACTATTAGCATGACTTATCCCATGTCCTCAGGAACAAAAGTAACTACTCACCAAGCATAATCATATTCATGACCAGAGAGGTAATGAGTCGCATCAATGATCTGTACATAATCTCTTCCACCAAATAATCCAAATAGCATCAACTACAAAGAGTAATCAACACTACTAGCAACCTCACAAGTACCAATCGGAGTCGTGAGACGGAGATTGGTTACAAGTGATGAACTAGGGTTTGGAGAAGAGATGGTACTGATGAAGATGTTGATGGTGACGAGTCCCCTCCGATGAGAGGAGTGTTGGTGATGACGATGGCGATGATTTCCCCCTTCGGGAGGGAAGTTTCCCCGGCAGGATCGTCCTGCCGGAGCTCTAGATTGGTTCTGCTCAAGTTCCGCCTCGTGCCGGCGGTGAAACCACGAAAAAGCTCCTCTCTGATTTTTTTCCTGGACGAAACCCTTCATATAGCAGAAGAGGGGGGCCAGTTGGCCAGCAGGCTGCCCACAAGCCCTCATGGCGCGGCCTGGGGGGTGGCTGCACCGTGCAGGCTTGTGGCCACCTACTAGCGCCCCTCTGGCGCTTCTTCGGCCCAGTATTTTTTATAAATCCGGAAATACGCAGAATAGGTATCTCAAATTTTCTCCACTTTCAGGGCAGAATTCCAGTTCGACACTCTCCCTCTTCATTTAAACCTTGCAAAATAAGAGAGAAAAGTCATAAGAATTGTACCGTGAAGTGAAATAACTACCAAAGAAGCGATAAATATCAACATGAAAACATGATGCAAAATGGACGTATCAATACATTGTCCGACATAGAGGGGAAGTCGAAAGATAATCCTAAGGCTAGAATCGACCTAGAGGCTCTATGTGATAGACCATTACAAAACTTGCGACAACGGAAAGGAAAGGAAAGCATAGCGAAGCCAAAGGCATGGTTCAATCTTGAAAGGCCAGCTATGAGGGAAATGCTATTGTGGGTGAAAATGCGGTTGATGTTCCCCGATGGGTATGCTGCGAATCTAAAGAGTGGAGCGAGTCTTGACAAATTGAAAATATTTGGTCTCAAGAATCCTCATTGGCACACATGTATTGAGCGGGTAATGCCGGTGATATTGCGTGGCTTTATCCCCAAGGATGAATGGCTAGTACTGGCAGAGCTGAGCTATTTCTTCCGTTCTCTTCATGCGAAAAAACTATCGCCTGGCGTGCTAGATGAAATGGAAGAGTTTGCCACAACCCTAGTTTCTATTTATTTGCCAAGCATTCATGCATGCATATTTAAACTTTTAAGTTTTTGAAGTGGGAAGTGATCAAGCCATAAGGAAGAAAAATTTAACAAAAATACAATAGAAATATTACCTTAAAATGAACCAGGAAAATGTTCCAAATAGTTGAGGAAATAGTGACATGATATAAACTTGTCAAATCAATATTTGGGACACATAAACTTTTTGAAATGGATCTTTGATTTGATCAAATAACTATTTGGAATGGAGTTATTTTGGTTTACATAAAATAAAGTTTCACCAATTATGAAACTGTTATGTGGCATTGGGTATTTTTTATCACTATCACATAATACTATTTTATGGTTTTATAAAATGATTAAATATTTTATTAAAATCCAAAACCTGAATGTCAGAAAAGAAATGAAATAAAAACAGAAAAAAGAGAGGAGAAGACCTTACCTCACGCTCACCTGCTGCCCAGCCCACCAGGGGGGTCTCCCCTGTCGTCTTCCTCCTCGTGCCAGAAGGCACAGGGGAAGAGGAGCACGGAGGTAGCCCCAGGAGCCACATCCTGCTTCATCGTGTCGCTCCCTCCTATCTCCTCGCGCCAGCACGACGAGCAACGCCTCTCCTTATCTCCTCCCCGCTCCATTCCCCTCATCTCTTCCTCTATTTCCTTCTCTCTCGCCGCCATTGCCGGTTTGCCCGAGCTCACCTCCAGCGCGTCTCCAGCCACTCCTCGTTCCCCCGACTAGCCCATCAGCTCCGCCTCGACGAGCCGCTCCTCCCCATCAACCTCCCCGAGCACCCAAGCCTCTGATGCGTCGCCATCGCCACCTTCTTCCACCTCCGGTCGCTGGAGCTCCCCTCTTCGATTCGCCGGACATAGGGCCTCTCCTTCGTCCCCAATGCCAGAAATGGAGACGCAGTGAGCCCCTGCTCTTTTGCCCTCTCTCTCCTGCGCGAAAACTCCCTCCATAGTTCCTCCCCAATGAGCCCGACCTCCGGCCGCCGCGTGCGCTCATCGCCGGCACCCTCTCCGGCCACCCTAGCCCCTCCTGCTACCCCTACCAGATCGGGCGCTTCGCTAGCTAGCCGTAGCCGCAAACCGCGTGCCAAATCGTACCACATAGTGCGATTCTGGCGAACTCTGGTGAACCTGCGCCGCGGGCTTGGTCGTCGGCGACCACCATCCGGTGGGCGTCGACGTGGCCGACCATTAGCGCTTAATTAAACCCCCCACAGCCACTGCCAGAGGGCCCCACGCCTGGTCAAACCACAATTAGGGGCTGGTAAGCGCGGGTTTAGCCCCTGGATCACTAACCAGTGGGCCCCATTCATCAGGGTTGACCTGGCCTAGGCGCTGTTGACTGATGACATCAGTCTGATGTCACAGTGACGCAGTAAAGCCTTTCTGATTTTAATTAATTCCAGAATATTGCCAAAATTTCAAAAATTCATAGAAAATAAAATATAACTCGGATGAAAATAATTTATATATGAAAAATTATCAAAAAAATGCAAGGAATCCAATGATACCATTTTCATGCATGTTTGAAAATTTTAACCTTGCTCAAAATGAAAAATTCACAATAGGTTTATAAATGAAATGTAATTGGATTTTGAAAATAATTTATATAGATCAAATAAACTTCAATCAACTTGTGATCACTTGCATTAGGTAAAATCAGCATCATGATAATCTGCCATGCTCATGCATCATTGTGAAGCATTTGCCGTGATTAAGATATTCTTGTGAATTAGGTAAAATTCACAATAGGTTTGATCTGTTGTTAGACCTTGCGAGATGTAGTTATCACCGACATCGTAGAATAGCTGACTTCTTCTGATCAACAAGCAAGCAAAACCCCCTTGAGCATTCTGATACAATCCCACTCTCCCGCTCTTGCTCTCATTGCAATGCATTAGGACATAAAGATTCAACTGCTACTTATGTTCGATAGATGAACCCATTCCTTTGCATGACCTCTCTTTGTCATAGTAAATAGTTAAACCAAGCAACCTAGCATACCTGGTAGATGCTTGAGCCATGTTGTGCCATTACCCCGATATGCTTCTATGCTTAGAGTTGAGCTGGTCTGATCATCTCGATGATGAATTGGAATGATCATGTCCTACTGATGATAGTTAAGTGTGTGAACCTGTTTTGGTAAAGGTAGCGATGAGAGGCCATGTAGGAGTACATGGTGGGTTGTCTCATTGTCGCCGCACTTAGGACCTGAGATCTTGTGTTGGTGTTCCATGACTATCTACTACCGCACATTGGGTTCCGGTAACTTGACCCCTCTCAGCCTATTAACTACTCTGTTCTCAGTCCAGGAGTCGCAGTAGTTCGAAACATTCATAGGTTGTGGCACGGCCTGCTAAGTGGATGAACGGCCCACTCAGGACCAGCTTGGGGCCCTGCTCACAACGTTTGAGGCCATGTTGGAAACCTCGGCCGGACTTCCATTATGGGGTCCAACTTAGATAGGCGACTGCCTTGGGCGTGAGTCACTATAGGTTAACGTCTGTGGCCGACTCCCTCGCTGGGCTTCCGCTTGAAGGTTGCTGAGGTGCATGTTTTATGTGCACTTGGCGATAAGTGGCGGGAGCATGTGTGACGAAGTACACCCCTGAGTGTAATTATATATTCGAATAGCCGCGTCCTCGGATATGGACTGTTTGGATACTTGCATGGTTCATAGATAACTTTAACGGATACCCTAAAATGGTCCAGATAAGTGTGAGTGCTATGGATGGCCCTCTCATAGGATGACGAGAGAGGATCCATGGTGGTGTATTGATGTGATGGTTATGTGGACTCGTGTGCACTCTCTCGTAAGGAGACGAGAGAGGTATTAAAACATTGTTGTAGAATAGGTTAGCCAAAGGTCAAAGCTGGCTATTCTGAAATAAACCCCACGATTCCGTTCATTGATACCTAATGCATATGTAGTTAGTTCTGATGTAAGTCTTGCTGAGTACCTTCGTACTCACTGTTGCTTATTTACATTTTTGCAGCAATAGACGTTGTTCTCTCTACGTTACCTCTTGACGTTAACATCAATGGAATAGCTTGGTAACCCAGATAGTGATATGGATCCTATGGTAGGGTCGTGGTAGCTTTTAGGCTCTTCCAGACGCTCTTAATAGATGTATGTACCCATACATGTAACTTCCGCTTGATGCTTGTATGCTCTGAATGTTGGGTCATGTGACCCCTTCTGTTTGTAACATTATACTATGTTGGCTCGTTGGAGCCTAATAAATAAATGATGTGTTGTAGAGTTATGTTGTGATGCCATGTTGTATCTACTCATATCGTGCATAATGTGTGTATGTTCGCAATGCATTGATATGTGTGGGATTCGACACCTAGTTGTGTGCCTTTAGTAGTACTCTTTACAGGGAAATGCCTCTTTGTGCTTCCACCGAGCCTTGGTAGCTTGCTACTGCTCCGGACACATTGATTGTCCGGCATGTATCCTTCTTGGCTGTTGTGTCTGTCCCCTCGGGGGAAATGTCACGCGGTGTAATGGAGTCCCTATAGCTTGCTACGACGCATCTACACTCACTGATGACCGACACCTGCCTCGCTGCGTTATGTATGTCTGTCCCTGTACGGATGTGCCACTTGGGTTCATAACTAGCCATGTCGATCCAGGTTCTCTGACATATGATTGCTAGCGACATAGTCATATACGTGAGCCAAAAGCGCAAACGGTCCCGACCATGGTAAGGTGGCAGCTGTGGTGATTACCGTGCGTGAGGCCACATAGTGATATGATGTGTTACAAGCCGGAGTTTTATGTTTAGGAGCGGGGTCCTGACAGCGTTGGTATCAGATCTTGACTGTCTATAGGATTATCAAGCTAAACTGGTCGATGTTGAGTCTAGAAAATCTATAGTTATATAAGGGAATTGATTGTGGAAGGGAACGTAAGGCTCTTTCATTCTTTTCCTTGAGTCACTCTAGTCTGAGTCACCTCTTCTTTTCTACGGGGATTAAGGACTAGGCTTCTTATCTATCTGCTAGGATGACGAGTTACTGAACCATGGACTTATAGGATGGTTTCTGTGTGTCAATCTAGCTTCCATCAGAATTGTGAGAAGAGATGTCTTTGTTCTTGTTGCACCCCGAATCCATGACATTGAGTTGTTATGTTGCCAAATCTCTTGCAGGATGCCTCATACATTATGCCAGTACAACCGTTATGCTATCCGATTTTCCCTAGGATTGTGGTGTTTTAGTGTTCTTCCTTGTCTCTGAACTTTGGATTGTTTCTTCAGGATGTCGCGAGTAACCCGAAATGCTGCTGGTCATGATCAGAACCATGGAGATGGTAGGGACGAAAAATATCCTCTTAATCCACCTTTGTTGACACAGTTTATGTTAGAAATTGAGAGGAACAAGCACGCCACCAACCGCCTGTTGGAGCACATTGAGAAGAATACAGTCTATCAGTGCAATGAGCTAGTACCCCTCAGATACTTCATCAAATTGAATCCACCCACCTTCCATCATTCCATTGAGCCACTAGATGCAGATGGTTGGCTCCGAAGTATCAACAACAAGTTGTGTTATGCAAACGTGGCTGAAGGAGACAAGGTTACCTATGCCACGTATCACCTCGAAGGTTTTGCTAGTCTATGGTGGGATAACTTTGAGGCTATGCGTCTTTCAGGCCAAGTTACTTCATGGAAGGAGTTCTGTGAAGGTTTTCGTGAGCATCATATTCCGCAGGCCCTGATAGATCGTAAGCAAGAAGAGTTTTGCAATTTGACTCAAGGCAAGATGGATGTGGATGCTCATAATCGTGAGTTTGGACGCCTTGCGCGTTATGCACCAGAAAAAGTATCCATGGATGCCAAGAAGCAAGCTAGGTTCAGGAAAGGTCTTAACCCAAAGCTTCGTCATGATCTCAATTTGCATGAGTTCATCAGTTTTGGGGTCCTCGTGAACAAAGCCATCCAAGCAGAAACAAGCAGAATGACCTACGAGGAATCTCGTAAGCACAACCGTGATGTTGGATCATCTTCAACTTCTATATCCCACAAGCGTACGATATGGATTCTGAATGCTTCTCTTACTCCGAGATATGTACCGAGGCCATCCTATGTGGCGCCTCGTCCGTCGATGCCAAGTGTTCCCTAGAACAACCTCATCAATCAAGTGCTCAACCCAGACCCACGCCCTATTTATGGAGCATGCTTCAAGTGTAGCAGGCCAGGACATTATTCAAGGGATTGTCCTTTGCGCGGTTATGTTCCAACCCCTTCAGGAATGGGTGTTGTTCGTTGCAAGCCGCCAACTAAGAAGTCTAAGGAAAAGTCAGTTGCTCTAACCCGGGGATGTGGGCACCATGTATTTGCAGAAGAAGCTCAAGATGATGATGATGTCGTGCTTAAGACGCTCCTTCTCAATTCCCATCCAGCTTCAGTTCTTTTTGACTCTGGAGCATCTCACTCTTTCATCTCCGAACGTTATCCCTCCTTGCATAACATTGCTTTCGAAGATATGCCCACTCCATTACTAATTCAGGCTCCAGGTTCCAAATGGCAAACTAATGCAGTAAGTCATGGGAGCCAAATCCTTATTGATGGTCTAGTATTCCTTGCTTCCTTGATACCTCTCCTGACTTCAGACATCAATATCATTTTGGGGATGGACTGGTTGACAGCTCATCATGCCAAAATTGATTGCTTCTGTAGATCTTTTCAGCTCACCCATACCTCTGGCTAGTTAGTCAATGTCTCATCTGGTATTTCAAAATGCCAAATATATGCCCTCAATGCAAATCCTCTTCTAGACCTTGAAAACATCCCGGTAGTCCGTGAATTTCCGGACGTCTTTCCAGAAGAACTGCCAGGTGGCCCACCTGATAGAGAGGTAGAGTTTCTCATAGAACTTGTCCGAGGAACTGCTCCAATTGATAGAAGACCCTATAAGATGTCTCCTCAAGAATTAGCTGAGCTTAAAACCCAATTTGATGAATCTTTGAAGAAAGGTTTCATCCATCCTAGTTCTTCTCCTTGGGCTTGCCCTGTCCTGTTCGTCAAGAAGAAGGATGGTACGAAACGGACGGTTGTAGATTATCGACCAGTTAATCTGGTCACAATAAAGAACAAATATCCGCTCCCAGGATCAACGATCTGTATGATCAGCCAGCTGGATCTGCAGTCTTTTCCAAGAAGGATTTGATATTAGGTTATCATCAAATCAAAATTAGGAACAGGGACATTCCTAAGACGGCCTTTGTTACTCGTTATGGCCAATACGAGTACACCATCATGTCCTTCGGTCTAACCAATGCCCTAACCACCTTCTCCCGCTTAATGAATTCGATCTTCATGGAGTACTTGGACAAATTCGTCGTGGTTTACCTCGATGATATCCTGATTTACTCGAAGAACGAAGAAGAACATGCTGAGCATCTTAGGATGGTATTGATGAAACTTCGAGAGCATCGCCTTTACGCCAAATTCTCTAAGTGTGAATTCTGGTTACTAGAAGTGACCTATCTAAGTCACATAATCTCTGCGAAAGGTATTGTTGTCAATCCCGAGAGAGTTCAGGCCGATCTTGATTGGACTCCACCTAAATCGGTGAAGCAAGTTAGGAGTTTCCTGGGCTTAGCAATCTATTGTCGCTGCTTCGTCGAGAACTTCTCCAAAGTTGCCAAACCTCTAACTGAACTCCTCAAGAAAGATAAGAAGTTCGAGTGGACCCCATAGTGCCAGGAAAGTTTTCAGGAGATGAAAAGACGACTGACTACTGCCCCGATACTTGTGCCCCCAGATTTCAAAAAGGACTTTATTATCTACTGTGATGCCTCGCGTTAAGGACTTGGATGCATTCTTATGCAATATTGTCATGTGATTGCCTACACATCTCGAGAGTTGCATCCACAGGAGGAGAATTATCCAACACATGATCTGGAACTTGTCGTTGTAGTTTATGCACTCCTAACCTGGAGACATTACTTCCTGGGTAATCGTTGCGAAATATACACAGATCACCAGAGTCTCAAGTATATATTCACCCAACGGGATTTGAATCTCAGGCAAAGACGATGGGTTGAGTTGATCACGGATTACGATTTAGGAATATCTTACACCCAGGCAAAGATAATGTTATGGCTGATGCGCTAAGTCGTAAATCCTATTGTAACAACCTCATGTTGCTACAAAGTCAACCACTTCTCCATGAGGAATTTCGTAATCTTAATCTTCACCTCATTCCTCAAGGGTTCCTTTCTACCTTGGTGACAAAACCGACTCTTGAGAATCAGATTATAGAAGCTCAGAAACATGATACGGGAATTTCCCGGATCAAGAGCAACATCGCCAAAGCAGTTGCTGGTCGTTTCTTGGTAAATGATAAAGGTGTTGTATTCTTTGAGAATCGTTTGGTGGTTCCTAAGAAGTAACAACTTTGTGATTTGATCCTTAAGGAAGCCCATGAATCGCCTCTCACGATTCATCCCGGTAGTACTAAAATGTATCAGGACCTACGCCAGAGGTTCTGGTGGACCCGGATGAAGAGAGAAATCGCTCAATTTGTTGCTAACTGTGATGTTTGTCGTCGCGTTAAGGCAAAGCATCAAAGGCCTACTGGCACCCTTCAACCTTTATCTATTCCTGAATGGAAATGGGATAAAGTCAGTATGGATTTCATCACCAGATTTCCCAAGACCAAGAAAGGGAATGATGCCATTTTTGTGGTCATCGATCGCCTTTCGAAAGTTGCTCATTTCCTTCCAATCCGAGAGAGTATAACTGCTAGTCAGCTAGCACACCTATATATTTCTCTAATAGTTTCTCTTCATGGTGTTGCTCTAGAAATCAATTCAGACCGTGGAAGTCTTTTCACCTCTTGATTTTGGAAAGTTTCCAAAATGCTATGGGAACTCATCTCTCCTTTAGCACTGCTTAGCACCCTCAGTCAAGTGGTCAAGTAGAAAGAGTTAATCAAATTCTCGAAGATATGCTTAGAGCCTGTGTTATATCATTCAGAATGAATTGGGAGAAGTGTCTTCCGTTCGCCGAGTTTGCTTATAACAACAGTTTCCAGTCTAGTCTGGGCAAAGCTCCTTTCAAATTTCCGTATGGATGAAGATGCCGAAAACCATTAAACTGGTCCGAAACCGGTGAAAGAAAATTCTTTGGACCGGATATGATCCAGGATGCAGAAGAGAAAGTTCGCATTATTCGTGAGAATTTAAAAACTGCCCAATCTCGTCAAAAGAGCCAATATGACCGTCGTCATAAGGAAGTAAGTTATGAAGTTGACGAGAAGGCTTATCTTCGGGTTCCACCCCTCAAGGGTACCCATCGCTTCGGTATCAAGTGCAAATTGGCTCCTCGTTACATTGGACCTTTCCGCATTATCGCTAAACGAGGAGAAGTTGCCTACCAACTGGAACTGCCCCCTCAACTTTCCAAAGTTCATGACGTGTTCCACGTTTCTCAACTCAGGCGTTGCTTCAAGGATCCTATTTGCGAAGTGGACCACGAAACGCTTGATCTACAAGATGACCTTTCATATCGGGAATATCCTGTTCATATTCTTGATGAAACCGAGCATAGCACCCGACATCACAACATCAAGTTTCTAAAGGTTCAGTGGTCTCACTATTCTGAGAATGAAGCAACCTGGGAGCGTGAAGATTGCCTTCGGCTTGAGTACCCCGACCTCTTCCCGACTACGCGTGAATCTCGGGACGAGATTCTTGTTTAGTGGGGGTGAGTTGTCACAACACTAGTTTCTATTTATTTGCCAAGCATTCATGCATGCATATATAAACTTTGAAGTTTTTGAAGTGGGAAGTGATCAAGCCATAAGGAAGAAAAAGTTAACAAAAAGGCAATAGAAATATTGCCTTAAAATGAACCAGGAAAATGTTCCAAATAGTTGAGAAAATAGTGACATGATATAAACTTGTCAAATCAATATTTGGGACATAGAAATTTTTTTAAATGGATCTTTGATTTGATCAAATAACTATTTGGAATGGAGTTATTTTGATTTATATAAAATAAAAGTTTCAAAAATTATGAAACTGTTATGTGGCATTTGGTATTTTTATCACTGTCACATAATACTACTTTATGGTTTTATAAAATGATTAAATATTTTATTAAAATCCAAAACCTAAATGTCAGAAAAGAAATGAAATAAAAACAGAAAAAAAGAGAGGAGAAGAACTTACCTTACGCTCACCTGCTGGCCCAGCCCACCAGGGGGGTCTCCCCTGTCGTCTTCCTCCTCGTGCCACAAGGCAGAGGGGAAGAGGAGCACGGCGGCAGCCCCACGAGCCACCTCCTGCTTCGTCGTGTCGCTCCCTCCTGTCTCCTCGCGCCAGCACGACGAGAAGCGCCTCTCCTTATCTCCTCCCCACTCCATTCCCCTCCTCTCTTCCTCTGTTTCCTTCTCTCTCGCTGCCATTGCCGGTTTGCCCAAGATCGCCTCCAGTGCGTCTCCAACCACTCCTCGTTCCCCCGACTAGCCCATCAGCTCTGCCTCGACGAGCCACTCCTCCCTGTCAACCTCCTCGAGCATCCAAGCCTCCGCAGCATCGCCATCGCCAGCTTCTTCCACCTCTGGTCGCCGGAGCTCCCCGCTTTGATTCGCCGGACATAGAGCGTCTCCTTCGGGGCCGATGCCAGAAATGGAGCAGAAGTGAGCCCCTGCTCTTTTCCCCTCTCTCTCCCGTGCGAAAACTCCCTCCAGAGCTCCTCCCCGATGATCCCAACCTCCCGCCTCCGAGCGCGCTCGTCGCCGGCACCCTGTCCGGCCACCCTAGCCCCTCCTGCTACTCCTACCAGATCGGGCGCTTCGCTAGCTAGCCGTAGCCGCAAACCGCATGCCAAATAGTACCCCATAGCGCGATTCCGGCCAATTCCGGAGAACCTGGGCCGCGGGCTTGGTCGTCGGCGACCACCCTCTGGTGGGCGTCGATGTGGCCGACCATTAGCGCTTAATTAAACCCCACCACCGCCACTGCTAGAGGGCCCCACGCCTCGTCAAACCCCAATTAGGGGTTGGACAGCGCGGGTTTAGCCCCTGGGTCACTGACTAGTGTGTCCCACTGGTCAGGGTTGACCTGGCCTAGGCGTTGTTGACTGATGACGTCACAGTGACGTAGTAAAGCCTTTCTGATTTTAATTAATTCCAGAATATTGCCAAAACTTAAAAAATTCATAGAAAATAAAATATAACTCGGATGAAAATAATTTAAATATGAAAAATTATCAGAAAAATGCAAGGAATCCAATGGTACCATTTTCATGCATGTTTGAACAATTTAGCCTTGCTGGAAATGACAAATTCACAATAGGTTTATAAATGAAATGTAATTGGATTTTGAAAATAATTTATATGGATCAAAGAAACTTCCATCAACTTGTGATCACTAGCATTATGTAAAATCAACATCATGATAACCTGCCATGCTCATGCATCATTGTGAAGCATTTGCCATGATTAACATATTCTTGTTTGATCTGTAGTTATCACCGACATCGAAGAATAGCTGAGTTTTTCTGATCAACAGGCAAGCAAAACCCCCTTGAGCATTCCGATACAATATCACTCTCCTGCTCTTGCTCTCATTTCAATGCATTAGGACATAAAGATTCAACTACTACTTATGTTCGGTAGATGAACCCATTCGTTTGCATGACCTGTCTTTGTCACAGTAAATAGTTAAACCAAGCAACCTAGCATACCTGGTAGATGCTTGAGCCATGTTGTGCCATTACCCTGATATGCTTGCTATGCTTAGAGTTGAGATGGTCTGATCATCTGGATGATGAATTGGAATGATCTTATCCTACTGATGAGAGTTAAGTGTGGGAACCTGTTTTGGTAAAGGTAGCGATGAGAGGCCATGTAGGAGTACATGGTGGGTTGTCTCATTGTCGTCGCACTTAGGACCTGAGATCTTGTGTTGGTGTTCCAAGACTAGCTACTACCGCACATTTGGTTCCGGTAACTCGACCCCTCTCGGCCTATTAACTACTCTGTTCTCAGTCCAGGAGTCCTAGTAGTTCGAAACATTCATAGGTTGTGGCACGGCCTGCTAAGTGGATGAACGGCCCAGGGCCCTGCTCACATCATTTGATGCCATGTCGGAAACCTCGGCCGGACATCCATTATGGGTTCCAACTCAGATAGGCGACTGCCTTGGGCGTGAGTCATTGTAGGTTAACGTCCGTGGCCGACTCCCTCGCTGGGCTTCCTCTTGAAGGTTGGTGAGGTGCTTGTTTTATGTGCACTTGGCGATAAGTGGCAGGAGCATGTGTGACGAACTACACCCCTGCAGGGTAATTATCTATTCGAATAGCCACGTCCTCGGATATGGACTGCTTGGATACTTGCATGGTTCATAGATAACTTTAACGGATACTCCAAAATGGTCCACATAAGTGTGAGTGCTATGGATGGCCCTCTCGTAGGATGAGGAGAGAGGATCCATGGTGGTGTATTGATGTGATGGTTATGTGGACACGTGTGCGCTCTCCCGTAAGGAGACGAGAGAGGTATTAAAACATTGTTGTAGAATAGGTTAGCCAAAGGTCAAAGCTGGCTTTTCTGCAATAAACCCCACGATTCCGTTCATTGATACATGATGCATATGTAGTTAGTTCTGATGTAAGTCTTGCTGAGTACCTTCGTACTCATTGTTGCTTATTTACATTTTTGCAGAAATAGACGTTGTTCTCTCTACGTTACCTCTTGACGTTAACATCGATGGAATAGCTTGGGAACCCAGATAGTGATCTGGCTGCTATGGTAGGGTCATGGTAGCTTTTAGGCTCTTCCAGCCGCTCTTAATAGATGTCTGCACCCAGACATGTAACTTCCGCTTGATGCTTGTATGCTCTAAATGTTGGGTCATGTAACACCTTCTGTTTGTAACAATATACTATGTTGGCTCTTCGGAGCCTAATAAATAAATGATGTGTTGTAGAGTTATGTTGTGATGCCATGTTGTATCTACACATATCGTGCATATTGTGTGTATGTTTGCAATGCATTGATATGTGTGGGATTCGACACCTAGTTGTGTGCCTTTAGTAGTACTCTTTACAGGGAAATGCCTCTTTGTGCTTCCACCGAGCCTTGGTAGCTTGCTACTGCTCCGGACACATTGATTGTCCGGCATGTATCCTTCTTGGCTGTTGTGTCTGTCCCCTCGGGGGAAATGTCACGCGGTGTAATGGAGTCCCTGTAGCTTGCTACGACGCGTCTACACTCGCTGATGACCGACACCTGCCTTGCTGGGTTATGTATGCCTGTCCCTGTACGGATGTGCCACTTGGGTTCATAACTAGCCATGTCGATCCAGGTTCTCTGACATATGATTGCTGGCGACATAGCCATATACGTGAGACAAAAGGCACAAACGGTCCCGGCCAAGGTAACGTGGCATCCGTGGTGATTACCGTGCGTGAGGCCACAAAGTGATATGATGTGTTACAAGCCGGAGTTGTATGGCTTAGGATCGGGGTCGTGACAGAGTTGGCTGCGGAGTTGATCTGCAAATTAGAAAAGATCTTTCCATCGGGCTTCTTTAATCCAATGCAGCATTTGATTTTGCATCTCCCGACCGAGGCAAGATTGGGGGGGGGCGTTCAAAATCGATGGTGCTACTGAACTGAGAGGATGCAGAAAACGCTTCGAGCTAAGTGTAGAAATAGATATAGAATTGAAGGATCGATGGCCGAGGCATTCATTACGGAGGAGGCGGCAAACTTCGTGACAACACACTACGAAGCCAAAAATCATCTTTTGCATAACCCGAAGCCTCGGCACAATGATGGCGATCCAAAAACATGTCGATCCAACCTCAGCCTATTCAAAGGGAAGCTCGCACCATCCGGTGCTTCGAAAGGGAAATCGTTGGATGTCGAAGAATGGGGGACCATTTCATTGTATGTATTCACCAACCTAACAGAAGTGTTGACGTACATCGAGTAAGTTCTCGGTAAATTATTGTTCCGCAACTTCTAATTCCTTTCAACTAATCTTATTCCCGGATATTTGATATAGTCGATACGTCGCCGAATTCTCGGATGGAGCGGTCATCGAAAAGGATTCCGTGGAAGAGTATGAGCTTCTCGAAAAGCATGGAGGCGACTATCCCGGTTTCATCTCTTGGTTCAAACAAAGGGTAATTAGTTACCATTAATGGGCCATTTGATTTATTGGTCTAATTTGCGGCTAATGCATCCATTCTTTCGTATTGAACTTGTACGCTGATGTAGAGTCTATGGACGCCGAGTTGAGACAAGTTGCTAATGGTTTTGACTATAAGGTCCGTTCATTTGACAAATACAACATCAACGGGTATCACTTTCGTACCTTTGGCAAAGAGCTATCTATTCCCGACCTAAAGACTACAAATTGTTCTGTCTGTGCTATCGGCGAAGGAGGCACCGAGTATTATGGAAGAGTTGAAGCAATTTATGAACTTCTATTCTATGGTGAAAACCCATCGACCGTCGTAGTCTTCAAATGTTATTGGTTTGAGATGAGGGAGACTAGAAGGACTCATGAACATATAGGACTAGTAGAAATTAACCAAAACACCCACTTAGATGTTCCCGATGTCTATATTACGGCTCAAGAAGCGACACAAGTTTTCTATCTATCGTGGGCCTACCAAGCTGATCCAAATCTGAAAGGTTGGGATGTCGTTTATGAAGTGCCACCACATTTTAGACCACCTACCCTGAATGAAGAGGATTACAAAACTCACATTAACCCAGACACATATGAAGGAGAATTCTTCCAAGAAACACATATGTCCAAGAAACGTATCAAAAACCACTCTACTTCACCCCAGAACATAGAAGTAGATAGCGATAGTGAATCCGTCTTAAGCCCTGAGCCCGAATAGGAAGAGCCGGAAGAAGAAGAGGTTACTGTTGCTGATGACCTGTCACTTCTTGAGTGATTACATAATGGTGGCCTTCCACATGTTCTTCCTGATACTGATGATGATGATGCATTTATTGATGATAGTGATGATCATGATGCATTTATTGACCCCGAAGCATATATAGACGAGCACGATTGTTATTAGGTCATGTCAGGTATTCAACTATTACTATATATAATTTTTGAGTTCATGTTAGGTATTCAATTTTTATTAGTCACGTTGGTATTTATGACGATCATACACTTGAATTATATACATTTTATTACTCATGTTGGTATTTATGTTGTACTAATTTTATTTACTCTTTGTCATGACATGTGTTGAAAGATGGTGGGAAAGGGTCGAAAGCACTCCGCGGCTCCTTCTACGTCGGCGGGTGGTGGGATGGGTACTTCTATTCCCGCCTCGCCTCTTCGGAGAGAGTTGCTCTCTACTTTGCATGGAGTGGCCGCTTCTTCGACTCTCGCGGCCCCCGGGAGAGGGGGTCGACCCCCCGCGAAGCCGAGAGGTACTAAAGGTATTACTCATGTTGGAATTTATGTTGTACTCATGTTGGTATTTATATTGTAGTCATGTTGGTATTTATATACATTTTATTACTCATGTTGGTATTTATGTTGCACTAAAGGTACACGTGGCCGCGGGAGAGGTAGGGTGGGGGCTGCCACGCCTTCCTTGCCGCCACCCCAAGCTGATTCACCTGAGCATAGGACTTCTAGGGTGGATTCGTCTCAGGTGGAGGCTACACGGTCTCTGGTTCACGAGCCTCAGGTCGACGAGCCTTCGGTCCATGAGACTCGTGTCCCAGAGGCTTCGTTCCAGGCAACTCCGGAGCAAAGCAGGGATGAGGGTACATCCTGAGAGACCCAGTGGGATACCTGGGCTGATCTGGGTCAGCCTGAGCCAATTGGCCATGGTGATCTCGACAGGAGCTAGGTGAGGGGGCTACCGTCTACCAACGTGGTAGTTCGGGGCTCCCGCTCGTGTCGGCGACCCGCGAGCAGAGGTGGTCTATTAAGCCAAATGGGGACAGGTAAGTTAATTTACTCTTATTTAACCTTTTGCCTTCACGTTTTCTCAAATATCTAATGTTTTGGCTTTAATTTGTCATACTGCAGGGGTTGGATTGTTGCCAAGGGTGTCCGCAAGCCCAACCTCGTCCTTGGTGTGCTTCACCGTCAAAACTTCCCGGGGTTTGTTACATTGCCCGGTCGGGAGCGAGAGGTAGGAATGACCTGGGAGCCCTACTTGGGTGCCCCGGCCCGGCCGGAGATGGAGCTCAATGGTGTTTTGTCCCGCACGAGGGCCGACATGGTGATCCGATAGTTCTGGGTAATTTCTCCTTTACACAATTATAAATCAACCATAGTTATTGTACTAATCGGTGTTGTCTCGTTTGCAGACCTACTACAGGTGTGAGGAGGGATACGAGGAGGACACGACAAAGGTTATCGAAACAGAATGTCGCCGCCTACTTCAAAACATTCGGCACGAGGCTCGGGTGCAGGTTGTTCGAGACTACTATGCCTCGCGGCGTATTAGGAAGGACAAGGCGAAGTGCCGCGATTCTAAGATGGAGAAGGAGCATTACATGAAGGTAATTACATATTATTAAGGCCTTGTAGTTAGTTTCCTTGATTTGGTTCTTACGCGCTCAAATTTCTCTTTATTAACTTAGGTGCCCCCGAGATGGTTTGTGGATAAGATGGATTGTTGGGAGGCCTTGGTGGATCAGTGGTGCTCCGAAACATGGGAGGCCAGCCACAACAACGCCAAGGAGAGGCGTGGAAAATGGTTGGTGTGCCACACCACCAAGGGAGTGTCAACTTAATCCAATTTGGCGAGAACTAGGTATGTGGTTTGCTTCATGCCTCATGCAATTCATTCTTAATGCTATCTTGAGCCCTTTACTAATACAATTTTCCTCTCTCTCTCTTTTAGGCGCATCACAATAAGACAGAGGTGCCACAGATGTACGACATGTATGTGATGGCTCATACCGCCTCGTACAAGAAGGTCAAGGCATTCTCTGAGTCTGACCTCGAGCATCCAGAAAACTTCACCAACATCTCCTCCCACCACAAGCTCGTGAAGTACAGAGATCACGGGAAGGCGAGGAAAGGGGAGGACTTTAACCTGAGTGAGGGGCCTATTGATCCAGAGCTGGTAATGATAGCTGGCAACGGGAGGCCCCATGGCTCGATCGCCATTGGAGACGGCCTTATACATTGTCCTAGCACTCTCTGGCAGATAAAGGCACGCCAAACGAGCTCCTGTCCTGAGATAACACCTCGTCCATGGCCAGTCGAGCTCGCCATTGAGGTTAGTTTAATGGACTCAACTATCTTTCCGCATTATGTTGTGCGCTGGAACCAATATGATTACAATGCTAACAATGAGTTGTGTTGCAGGCTTCTATTCTGAAAGAGAGATAAGCAATGCAGGCAGTTTTGGCGGAGAAGGATAAGTAGATGAAGGAGCTAGAGGAGAGGTCGACTGCATTGGTGGAGGCGGAGAGGGCACGGAATGATGCGTCTAACAGGGCCATATACGAGCTCTTCGTGGTAAGTTTCTTCTTCATATTATTTCAAATCTTGGATTTTAATACCCGTTTCATTAATAACCAAAAAGTTTTACTTGTCGAAACCAAATGTACAGTCTATGTGCGAGAAGACCAGCCAAGTCCCTCTGGCGATGCCAATCATTAACATGGCGGCGACGGTGAGTTTCATTTCAATACAGTGATCTTAAGAGTGTCATCATGCTAACGACACATTGCAAACGATGTTTGGTGCATAATATCTCCCGAAATGCATCGCACGACCCTTCTACAGTGGAGCCTTCTCCAGGCCGCCTTCTCCAGGTGAAACAAGCCAAAGCCACCGTGCTTCATCGCCGTGATGACAATAATGGTATGTTATTTCTAGCTTTTTGTTTAACAACCGCATAATGGTTCTATATGGTTTATTAAGCATACTTAGCTCCAACATTAATGACATATTTAACCCAAGTTAGCTCCGTAATGGTCTCCTTATCCTTCTCCTTCTCCTCCTCCTCCTCCTATATGACATAATTAGCCAATTTAGCTCGAAAATGCCTTAATAATCAAGTTGTCTCCAAAATGACATATTTTACCCAAGTTAGCTCTAGAATTGTCTATACTTATCTTGGCTTCCACCTAAATGACAGAATTAGCCTAGTTAGCTCGAAAATGGCTTATTTAATAAAAAAAATTGACCTATACTTACCTAATTATCCTCCAAAATGACATAATTAGCTCCAACAAGGCATAATTAGCTAATTTAGCTCGAAGAAATGACAAGAGGAGAAGATCGAGGCAAAATGAATAGAAGGAAGAAGAAGAAGAAGAAAAGAAGAAGAGAAGAAGAAGGAGAAGGAGGAGGAGGAAGAAGAATGAGAAGAAGGAGGAGAGAAGCTCCTTCTCCTTCTTCTCCTCCTTCTTCTCCTCCTTCTTCTCCTCCTTCTTCTCCTTCTTCTTTTCTTCTTCTTCTCCTCTTCCTTCTCCTTCTCCTTCTCCTTCTCATCCTCCTCCTCCCTATCGTCCTTATTCTTCTTTTACTTCTCCTTCTCCTTCTCTTCTTGCTTCTTCTCTTTCTTATTCTATGTAGCTTAGACTCATCCAACGAAGACATACTTAGCTAATTATCCTACAAAATGACATAATTAGCTTAGTTAGGTAGAAACATCATAAGAACCTTGGTTAGCTCATTAAAACGACTAATTTAGCTCCAAAATGAAATAATAAGCTCAAAATGGCATAAGAACCTAAATGACATAATTAGCCAATTTAGCTCGAAAATGCCTTAATAATCATAGTTGGCTCCAAAATGACATATTTTACCCAAGTTAGCTGTAGAATGGCCTATACTTAGCTTGGCTTCCACCTAAATGACATAATTACCTTAGTCAACTCGAAAATGGTCTATTTAACAAAAATAACCTATACTTACCTAATTATCCTCCAAAAATGACATAATTAGCTCCAAAAAGGCATAATTGGCTAATTTAGCTCGAAGAAGAGGACAAGAGGAGAAGATAGAGGAAAAATGAAAACAAGGAACAAGAAGAAGAAGAGAAGAAGAAGGAGAAGGAGAAGGAGGAAGAAGAAGGAGAAGAAGCAGAAGAAGGAGGAGAGAAGCTCCTTCTCCTTCTTCTCCTCCTTCTTGTCCTTCTTCTTTTCTTCTTCTTGTCCTCTTCCTCCTCCTTCTCCTTCTCCTTCTCCTCCTCCTCCTCATCGTCCTTCTTATTCTTTTACTTCTCCTTCTTCTTCTCTTCTTTCTTCTTCTCTTTATTCTTCTACGTAGCTTAGACTCATCCAACAAAGACATACTTAGCCAATTATCCTACAAAATGACATAATTAGCTTAGTTAGGTAAAAACATCATAAGAAACTTGGTTATCTCATTAAAACGACTAATTTAGCTCCAAATTGAAATAATAAGCTCAAAATGGCTTAAGAACCTTGGTTAGCTCATGATTATTATATACTAAGCTTGGCTGCCACCTAAATGACATTATTAGCCAATTTAGCTCGAAAATGCCTTAATAATCATAGTTGGCTCCAAAATGACATATTTTACCCAAGTTAGCTCTAGAATGGCCTATACTTAGCTTGGCTTCCACCTAAACGACAAAATTAGCTTAGTAAGCTCGAAAATGGCCTATTTAATAAAAAATAACCTATACTTACCTAATTATCCTCCAAAATGACATAATTAGCTCCAAAAAGGCATAATTAGCTAATTTAGCTTGAAGAAGAGGACAAGAGGAGAAGACAGAGGAAAATGAAAATAGGGAAGAAGAAGAAGAAGAAGAGAAGAAGAAGAGAAGAAGAAGGAGAAGGAGAAGAAGGAAGAAGAAGGAGAAGAAGGAGGAGAGAAGCTCCTTCTCCTTCTTATCTTGCTTCTTCTCCTTCTTCTTGTCCTTCTTCTTTTCTTCTTCATATCCTCTTCCTTCTCCTTCTCCTTCTCCTTCTCCTCCTCCTCCTCCTCCTCCTCCTTATTCTTATTTTACTTCTCCTTCTTCTTATCTTCTTGCTTCTTCTCTTTCTTCTTCTATGTAGCTTAGACTCATCCAACAAAGACATACTTAGCTAATTATCCTACAAAATGACATAATTAGCTTAGTTAGGTAAAAACTGTTGGGGAACATCGCATGGGAAACCAAATTTTTTCTTACGCGCACGAAGACCTATCATGGTGATGTCCATCTACGAGAGGGGATGAGTGATCTACGTACCCTTGTAAACCGTACAACAGAAGCGTTAGAGAACACGGTTGATGTAGTGGAACGTCCTCTCGTCCCTCGATCCGCCCCGCGAACAATCCCGCGATCAGTCCCACGATCTAGTACCGAACGGACGGCACCTCCGCGTTCAGCACACGTACAGCTCGATAATGATCTCGGCCTTCTTGATCCAGCAAGAGAGACGGAGAGGTAGAAGAGTTCTCCGGCAGTGGGACGGCGCTCCGGAGGTTGGTGATGACCTTGTCTCAGCAGGGCTCCGCCCGAGCTCCGCAGAAACGCGATCTAGAGGAAAAACCGTGGAGGTATGTGGTCGGGCTGCCGTGGAAAAGTTGTCTCAAATCAGCCCTAAAACCTCCGTATATATAGGTGGGAGGGAGGGGGCCTTGCCTTGGGGCTCAAGGAGCCCCAAGGGGGTCGGCCGAGTCCAAGGGGGAGGACTCTCCCCCCCAAACCGAGTTGGACTAGGTTTGGTGGGAGGGAGTCCCCCTTCCTTCCCACCTCCTCCTTTTTTTTTCTTTCTCTCTTGATTTTCTTCTCCTTGGCGCATAGGGCACTTGTGGGCTGTCCCACCAGCCCACTAAGGGCTCGTCTGTCTCCCCCAAGGCCTATGGGCTTCCCCGGGGTGGGTTGCCCCCCCCCCCGGTGAATTCCCGGAACCCATTCGTGATTCCCGGTACATTCCCGGTAACTCCGAAAACCTTCCGGTAATCAAATGAGGTCATCCTATATATCAATCTTCGTTTCCGGACCATTCCGGAAACCCTCGTGACGTCCGTGATCTCATCCGGGACTCCGAACAACATTCGGTAACAAACCATATAACTCAAATACGCATAAAACAACGTCGAACCTTAAGTATGCAGACCCTGCGGGTTCGAGAACTATGTAGACATGACCCGAGAGACTCCTCGGTCAATATCCAATAGCGGGACCTGGATGCCCATATTGGATCCTACATATTCTACGAAGATCTTATCGTTTGAACCTCAGTGCCAAGGATTCGTATAATCCCGTATGTCATTCCCTTTGTCCTTCGGTATGTTACTTGCCCGAGATTCAATCGTCAGTATCCACATACCTATTTCAATCTTGTTTACCGGCAAGTCTCATTACTCGTTCCGTAATACAAGATCCCGCAACTTACACTAAGTTACATTGCTTGGAAGGCTTGTGTGTGATGTTGTATTACCGAGTGGGCCCCGAGATACCTCTCCGTCACACGGAGTGACAAATCCCAGTCTTGATCCATACTAACTCAACCAACACCTTCGGACATACCTGTAGAGCATCTTTATAGTCACCCAGTTACGTTGCGACGTTTGATACACACAAAGCATTCCTCCGGTGTCAGTGAGTTATATGATCTCATGGTCATAGGAATAAATACTTGACACGCAGAAAACAGTAGCAACAAAATGACACGATCAACATGCTATGTCTATTAGTTTCGGTCTAGTCCATCACATGATTCTCCCAATGACGTGATCCAGTTATCAAGTAACAACACTTTGTTCATAATCAGAAGACACTGACTATCATCGATCAACTGTCTAGCCAACTAGAGGCATGCTAGGGATGGTGTTTTGTCTATGTATCCACACATGTAAATGAGTCTTCATTCAATACAATTATAGCATGGATAATAAACTATTATCTTGATACAGGAATTATAATAATAACTATATTTATTATTGCCTCCAGGGCATAATTCCAACAGTCTCCCACTTGCACTAGAGTCAATAATCTAGCCCTCACATCACCATGTGAATTACATTGTAATAAATCTAACACCCATACAGTTTTGGTGTCGATCATGTTTTGGCCGTGGAAGAGGTTTAGTCAGCAGGTCTGCTACATTCAGATCCGTGTGCACTTTGCATATATTTACGTCCTCTTCCTCGACGTAGTCGCGGATGAGGTTGAAGCGTCGTTTGATGTGTCTGGTCTTCTTGTGAAACCGTGGTTCCTTTGCTAAGGCAATGGCACCCGTGTTGTCACAGAGAAAGGTTATTGGATCCAGTGCACTTGGCACCACTACAAGATCCGTCATGAACTGCTTCATCCAGACACCCTCCTTAGCCGCCTCCGAGGCAGCCATGTACTCCGCTTCACATGTAGAATCTGCTACGACGCTTTGCTTGGAGTTGCACCAGCTTACTGCACCCCCATTAAGAATAAATACGTATCCGGTTTGCGACTTAGAGTCATCCGGATCTGTGTCAAAGCTTGCATCGACGTAACCTTTTACGGTGAGCTCTTCGTCACCTCCATACACGAGAAACATCTCCTTAGTCCTTTTCAGGTACTTCAGGATATTCTTGACCGCTGTCCAGTGATCCACTCCTGGATTACTCTGGAACCTACCTGCCATACTAATGGCCAAGGTAACATCCGGTCTAGTGCACAGCATCGCATACATGATAGAACCTATGGCTGAAGCATAGGGGACGGAGCGCATATGCTCTCTATCTTCATCAGTTGCTGGGAACTGAGTCTTACTCAATCTCGAACCTTGTAAAACTGGCAAGAACCCTTTCTTGGACTGTTCCATTTTGAACCTCTTCAAAATTTTATCAAGGTATGTGCTTTGTGAAAGTCCTATCAGGCGTTTTGATCTATCCCTATAGATCTTAATGCCTAGAATGTAAGCAACTTCTCCTAGGTCCTTCATAGAGAAACTTTTATTCAAGTAACCTTTTATGCTCGCCAAAAGCTCTATGTTGTTTCCAATCAGTAATATGTCATCCACATATAATATTAGAAACGCCACAGAGCTCCCACTCACTTTCTTGTAAATACAAGATTCTCCAACCACTTGTATAAACCCAAATGCCTTGATCACCTCATCAAAGCGTTTGTTCCAACTCCGAGATGCTTGCACCAGTCCATAAATGGATCGCTGGAGCTTGCACACCTTGTTAGCATTCTTAGGATCGACAAAACCTTCGGGTTGCATCATATACAACTCTTCCTTAAGGAAACCGTTAAGGAACGCCGTTTTGACATCCATCTGCCAGATTTCATAATCGAAAAATGCAGCTATTGCTAACATGATTCTGACAGACTTAAGCATTGCTACGGGTGAGAAAGTCTCATCGTAGTCAATTCCTGGAACTTGTGAAAAACCCTTTGCCACAAGTCGAGCTTTATAAACGGTCACATTACCGTCAGCGTCCGTCTTCTTCTTAAAGATCCATTTGTTCTGAATAGCCTTGCGGCGCTCAGGTAGTATCTCCAAAGTCCACACTTTGTTCCCATACATGGATCCTATCTCGGAATTCATGGCTTCTAGCCATTTGTTGGAATCTGGGCCCACCATTGCTTCTTCATAATTTGCAGGTTCATTGTTGTCCAACAACATGATTGATAAGACGGGATTACTGTACCACTCTGGAGCAGCGCGTGATCTCGTCGACCTGCGTGGTTCAACAGAAACTTGAACTGGAGTTTCATGATCATCATCATTAACCTCCTCCTCAACCGGCGTCGCAACGACAGAGGTTTCCCCTTGCCCTGCGCCACCATCCAGAGGGATGAGAGGTTCGACAACCTCGTCAAGTTCTATCTTCCTCCCACTCAATTCTCTCGAGAGAAACTCCTTCTCGAGAAAAGTTCCGTTCTTAGCAACAAACACTTTGCCCTTGGATTTGAGATAGAAGGTGTACCCAACTGTCTCTTTTGGGTAACCTATGAAGACGCATTTTTCCGCTTTGGGTTCAAGCTTTTCAGGTTGAAGCTTTTTGACATAAGCATCACATCCCCAAACTTTAAGAAACGACAACTTTGGCCTTTTGCCATACCACAGTTCGTATGGTGTCGTCTCAATGGATTTTGATGGTGCCCTATTTAAAGTGAATGCAGCTGTTTCTAATGCATAACCCCAAAATGATAACGGCAAATCAGTAAGAGACATCATAGATCGCACCATCTCTAACAAAGTACGATTACGACGTTCGGACACACCATTACGATGTGGTGTTCCAGGCGGTGTTAACTGTGAAACAATTCCACATTGTCTTAAGTGAGCACCAAACTCGAAACTCAGATATTCACCCCCACGATCAGACCGTAGGAACTTGATCTTCTTGTTACGATGATTTTCCACTTCACTCTGAAATTGCTTGAACTTTTCAAATGTTTCAGACTTGTGCTTCATCAAGTAGACATAACCATATCTACTTAAATCGTCAGTGAAGGTGAGAAAATAACGATATCCGCCGCGTGCCTCCACGCTCATTGGACCACACACATCGGTATGTATGATTTCCAATAAGTCACTTGCACGCTCCATTGTTCCGGAGAACGGAGTCTTAGTCATCTTGCCCATGAGGCATGGTTCGCACGTGTCAAGTGAATCAAAGTCAAGTGACTCCAAAAGTCCATCAGCATGGAGTTTCTTCATGCGTTTTACACCAATATGACCCAAGCGGCAGTGCCACAAAAATATGGCGCTATCATTGTTTACTCTAACTCTTTTGGTCTCAATGTTATGTATATGCGTATCGTTATCAAGATTCATTATGAACAATCCTCTCACATTCGGTGCATGACCATAAAAGATGTTACTCATAGAAATAGAACAACCATTATTCTCAGACTTAAAAGAGTAACCGTCTCGCAATAACAAGATCCAGATATAATGTTCATGCTCAACGCAGGCACTAAATAACAATGATTTAAGTTCATCACTAATCCCGATGGTAGCTGAAGTGACACTGTGCCGACGGCAATTGCTTCAACCTTGGAACCATTTCCTACGCGCATCGTCACTTCGTCTTTCGCCAGCCTTCGTCTATTCCGCAGTTCCTGCTTCGAGTTGCAAATATGAGCAACAGAACCGGTATCGAATACCCAGGCACTACTACGAGAGCCGGTTAAGTACACATCAATAACATGTATATCAAATATACCTGATTTTTCTTTGCCCGCCTTCTTATCTGCCAGATACTTGGGGCAATTGCGCTTCCAGTGACCCATACCCTTGCAATAGAAACACTCCGTTTCAGGCTTAGGTCCAGCCTTGGGTTTCTTCGGCGGATTGGCAACAGGCTTGCCGCTCTTCTTTGAATTGCCCTTCTTGCCTTTGTCGTTTCTCTTGAAACTAGTGGTCTTATTCACCATCAACACTTGATGCTCTTTACGGAGTTCAGACTCTGCGACTTTCAACATCGCAAACAACTCGCCGGGAGACCTGTTCATCCCTTGCATGTTGTAGTTCAACACAAAGCCTTTGTAGCTTGGCGGCAGTGATTGAAGGATTCTGTCAGTGATAGCTTCTTGCGGGAGTTCAATCCCCAGCTCAGCTAGACGGTTTGAGTACCCAGACATTTTGAGCACATGTTCACTGACAGACGAGTTTTCCTCCATCTTGCAAGCATAGAATTTATCGGAGGTCTCATACCTCTCGATCCGGGCGTTCTTGTGAAAGATAAACTCCAACTCCTGGAACATCTCAAATGCTCCATGACGCTCAAAGCAACGTTGAAGTCCCGGTTCCAAGCCATACAAGACTGCACATTGAACTATTGAGTAGTCCTCCTTACGTGCTAACCAAGCGTTCTTAACATCCTGATCAGCCGTAGCGGGTGGTTCATCTCCTAGCGCAACATTAAGGACATAATCCTTCTTCCCAGCTTGTAAGATTAGCTTAAGATTACGAGCCCAGTCTACAAAGTTGCTTCCATCATCTTTCAACTTAGCTTTCTCTAGGAACGTATTAAAATTCAGGATGACTGTCGCGTGAGCCATGATCTACAACACAAATATATTCAAAGTGGACTTAGACTATGTTCAAGATAATTAGAGTTCAACTTAATCAAATTATATGCTAAACTCCCACTCAAAAAGTACATCTCTCTAGTCATTTGAGTGGTTCATGATCCACTTACACTATCCCAAGTCCGATCATCACGTGAGTAGAGTATAGTTTCAGTGGTAAGCATCCCTATGCTAATCATATCAACTATATGATTCATGATCGACCTTTCGGTCTCATGTGCTCCGAGGCCATGTCTGCACATGCTAGGCACGTCAAGCTTAACCCGAGTGTTCCGCGTGCGCAACTGTTTTGCACCCGTTGTATGTGAACGTTGAGTCTATCTGTCACATCCCTAACCCTTAAGCAAGATAGCATTGTGCCCATGTCTTCTTTGCATTTGCATCTAAGAAGTTTCAACAAAAACAACAAAGTGGCAAAGGAAAAACTCAAAACCCTAGCCACCATTTCAATCAAAGGAAATTTCAACTAGTTCAAAATCAATGAACCCAAAATGGCCTCAAGAAATGTTCAAACTTTCTGATAAATCATGAAAGTAAATGAGCATTGGAGAAAACTATTTCTTGACACTTTAAGCATTTTAAATAATTGCAAAAGCCACTGGTTTCAAATTTAAAAATTTGAAATCAGGAACTATAATTTTCCAAAAATGTTGAAAGTCTTGGAAATGAGTGGGGATATTATAACAAATATTTCAGGAGGTCAAAAATAGTTTTTACTTTTTGTTTTGGAGCTGAAATAATTAGCAAAGCAATAAATAGCAAAACAGAAAAACAAAAAAAGAGAAAATGGAAAAAATATTACCTGTCGCCCAAGCCAGGCCCGGCCCATCTCGCCGCTCGTCCCCTCCCTCGCGCCAGTAGGCAGCAGGAGGTGGCCGCCGCCTCCTCCGGCGCGGCCACGCACCTGCGTGCCTGCCTGGCCGCCGGTTCGCGCTGGCGACGACGGGGATAAGCTCCCCAGAGCTTCCCCTATCCATTCCCCGCCTCGGTTCTTCCCCTCCTCCCGGATCTCCTCCTTCTCCCTGCTGCCGCCATTAGAGCCAAGCTCGAGCTCGAGCTGGCCGTGCCCCTGGCCATAGGAACCCCTCCCAGAGCACGCCATTAGCTCCACCTCGTCGCCCTGGTCGTCTCTGCTGAAGTCGAAGCTTCCTCGCGCCCTGCAACGCCCGCAACGCCGTCGTCTTCCACCTCCGGCCGCCGGACCTCTCCCGTCGATTCGTCGCCCCCAGGCCTTCCCCGAGTCGTCTGAGCTCTGCTCTTCACTCCCTGTGAGCATGCGGTCGGTTTATCTAGGTTTTCCCCGTCGATCCCCTCCTCTAGCCCTAGTTTCACCGGAGCCCGACGAGGACCGCCGCTGCCGCTCGTCGCCGGTAGCCCTCCGATGTCCAGCTCGTCCTCTCGAGAGCACCAGCAGCTCCAGGACGACGCATAGATGCCGTAGCAGCTAAGAACTGAGCGTGGATACCTCTGATTCAAAGCCCCCGACGATGCCCGAGCTTCGGCCGCCGCTCCGGCTCGTCGCCGACGCCTCTTCCGGCGACCCTAGCCTCCCAGATGGTCCTGCCAAATCGGCCACTGCGCGACCATGCTGTAGCTGCAAACCGCGTGCGTTTTGGTGCTGTGCAGCACCGTCTAGGTCGCCTTCGGCGAGCCCTACGCCGCGGGTCTGGTCGCCGGCGACCACCCTCTGGTGGCCGTCGACGTGGCCGACCATTAGGGCGTAATCGCCCTCCCCTCAGTCACTGCCAGAGGGCCCCACGCCTGGTCAAACCCCAATTAGGGGCTGGTCAGCGCGGGATTAGTCCCAGAGAGGCTGACCAGTGGGGCCCCCCTGTCAGGTTTGACCTGCACAGGTCGGCTGACCTGCTGACGTCAGCCTGATGCAATAAATGGAATTTCCAGTATAAAAATTATTCAGGAAATTGCTAAAAATTGCGAAAATCATAGAAATTAATCTGTAACTCCAATGAAAATAAATTATATATGAAAAAGTATCAGAAAAATTCAAGGATTCTGATTATGCTATTTTCAACTATGTTTGAAAAAGTTACAGGACCCTAATTTGTGAAATAAGGAATAATTCAATTCTTTAATCACTTTATAAATGGAATTTGCAAAAATATCCAAATTTCATTATAAATAC
This sequence comes from Hordeum vulgare subsp. vulgare, assembly GCF_904849725.1. Classification (NCBI taxonomy): domain Eukaryota; kingdom Viridiplantae; phylum Streptophyta; class Magnoliopsida; order Poales; family Poaceae; genus Hordeum; species Hordeum vulgare. The sequence goes on along the minus strand of NC_058522.1, from coordinate 132,382,347 downwards.
AATGATCACACACTGCCCTAGATATAAATCAGTACCATAACATGACATTTCATGCATGTTAACATTAGGTTGATCTGAGCATCAGGTCGAATCAATTGAACCGGTATCCGAGAATACCCGTTTGAATTGCTATTCGAATGTGATTCAAATCAACTCTAAACCTAAAACATCTTGATTATAATAACCTATCACTTGCATTCTCATGCCATGCTCATGCATCATTTTGATTGCATATGTTTGTTATTGAATGTTGCCATTCATTTCGGTAGGCTCCGCACCCCCGGATTCCACCGAATATCCGTTTGACGGATATCGTTCCTCCTCTGAGCAACAAGGCAAGCAACCCTTTTGATCATCCCGATAACACCTATGTTCTTGCTCGTGCACCTATTTATTGCATTAGGATCAAATGCTTCAACTGCTTTTGCCACGATAGTTGGACCCACTTCCTTTGCATGACTTAACATTGTCACAGTAAATAGCCGAACCTTGCAACCTAGCATACCTGGTAGTTGCTTGAGCTATGATGTGCCTTATCCTGCTATGCATGCTATACTTAGAGTTGTGTATGGTCTGTCATCTGGGAGATGAACAGAAATGTGGAATGTGTTCGGTGAGCAAAGGTCGTGTGTTGAACTTGATTTGGTAAAGGTACCGGTGAAAGGCTGTGTAGGAGTACATGGCAGGTTGTTTCATTGGAACCGTCCTTAGGAACTGAGTTCATTGTATGTAATCCAAGACTAGATACTACCACATGCTGGGCCCTGAAATATGACCCCGCTCGGCCTATTAATCGCGTAGTACTCGGTCCAGGAGTTGCAAGTAGTTTCTGGTGTTTATAGTAATGCTGGAGGCCGTGCATGGTGCTGAACTGAGAGGTGGACCGTGATGCGGTAGGCAGTGGCACGGTGTACCAAGTGGCACCCGGATGGTGGGCTTGGGAACCCTGCGCACATCGTTTGAGGCCGTGGCGGAAACCTCGGCCGGACTTCCGTACGGGTTACTCTCAGATAGGCGATAAACTTGGACTAGGTACTAGCGTGGTTAACGGTCGTGGCCGACTCCCTCGCTGGGCTTCCGCTTGAAGGTTGCCGAGGTGCATGACGTGCACATGGCGATAAGTGGCGGGAGCGTGTGTGACGAAGTACACCCCTGCAGGGTTATGATCTATTCGAATAGCCGCGTTCGCGGATATGGACTACTTGGAGACATATGTTGTTCATAGATAACTTCAATGGCTACTCATAAAATTGTCAAGATAAGCGTGAGTGTCGTGGACGGCATTTCCGTATGGAGACGGAATGATTCCACGATAGTGTATTGTTGTGGTGTTAGTGGACTCGTGTGCGAGAAATCAAGTTGTCAAAACTAATTTCAAAAAGCAAGTCGTCTAGCCACGAGTCAAATGCTGGCTTCCCGCATGAAACCCCACAATACCTTTTGATACCTCGCATGAGTAGTTAGTTCTCCTAAAGTCTTGCTGAGTACCTTCGTACTCATGTTTGTTTAATAAATGTTGCAGAGGTTGCTAGTGACCCTAATGGAGGGTTCTTCGTAGACATCGACGACGACGAGTAGCTGGTGTCCCAGCTGCGATCTGGCCCTACGTCGGCTCTGTAGTATAGTCAGGCCATGTGCCTTCTAGTTGCTCTGTCTGTACCCAGACAGTTTATAACTCTTCCGCTGGCTTGTAATTGTATGACTGCTATTATCGGTCGTGAGACCCTTAATGTGTAATATTATGTGTGTGGCTCTTCCGAGCCTCTTAAATAAAGCTTGTATGGTTATGGTTATGTTGTGATGCCATCGATGTATCTATACATATCGGTATGCCATGCGTACGTGTGTCTTACTTGATATGTATGGGGTTCGAATACCTAGTCGTGAACTTTAGTAGCACTCCTTACAAGTAAATGCCCCTTTGTGATCCAACGAGCCTTGGTAGTTCGCTACTGCTCCGGACACATTGGTTGACCGGCATGTGTCTTTCTTAGCTGCTGTGTCTGTCCCCTTTGGGGAAATGTCACGCGACGTAATGGAGTCCTTGTAGCTTGCTATGACTCGTCTACGTTCGTTGATTACCGACACCTGCTTTGTTGGGTCATGTATGCCTGTCCTTGTGCGGAACTGCCACTTTGGTTTATGGCTAGACATGTCGATCCGGGTTCTTTGACATTGGATTGCTAGCGACACTATCGCATACGTGAGTCAAAAGACGCAAACGGTCCCGGCTAAGGTAAGGCTGCAGCCGTGGAGTTAACCGTGCGTGAGACCACAAAGGAATGCGATGTGTTACAGGCTGGATTCCTATGGCTTAGGATCGGGGTCCCGACAGCGTTGGTATCAGAGCCTGACTGACTGTAGGATTACTAAGCCAAACTGGTCGAAGTTGAGTCTAGAATTGCTTTAGTTATATATAAGGGAATTGTTTGTGGAAGGGAACGTAACACTCTTGTTCTCTTCTCAAGATATTCTATTCTGGTCATTCTCGTATTTTCTGCGGGAATTAAGGACTCGGTTACTCATCTTCTCCTAGGCTCGTATTTCTGATCGGTAGATTATAGGACTACGGGTCGAGAGATATTGTGTTTCTTTTATTCCTAGGAAGCAGGAAGTAAGTTTGGTGACCAGAGAGTTGAACTTGATAGTTGAGTGGTTAGGCTATTCTATTTTGGGTTGTCTCAAAATTTGTTTTTGAGAAATTACAGCCGTTATGCTGCCCAATTTTGCATTCAGAGCTTTAATGCTTTTGCATTACTCTCTATTTACAGATGCCTGGTCGTCCTTCTCGTCAGGTGGTACGTTTGACCAGGTGCATTGATGTACCGGGTCATACGGCCATGCTGGTCAGGGTGATGTCGGTGTGCGGTTACCGCTGGTACCCCGAGTACACGGTAGAGGAATAGTATCGAGACTTCAACCAGAGCCAGTACATCTACACTGTTAGGGTATTTCCAGACTACCCTGGAGCGGACAAGCCAATCCATTGGTCCTATGGGTTGGGAGTCACTGTTGACATGGCAGTACAAGATGCTGCCTATTCAATGCTGACTATTATGAGAGCGAGACATGCACTGCTGCAGAATTCAGAGTTCTGCTATGTTCCGGTCTCTCAGTATGGTGAAGAGGGATACCTCAGTGGAGTCTATTTTGATTCTTCTATGGAGGACCCACTTCTGCAGTCCACTCTTGAGATGCTAGAGAACAGAGACAAGGATGCTCGTGCTCTCCGCATGGAGCTTTACGCTACCCGTGCCCGTCTGTGGACAGCTTTGACGCAGCTGGCACCGGTAGTCCAGACAGGGTATGGAGAGATGGAGATGCTGAACCCTGTTAGGACCCATCTTCCGGCTCACGTTGACTGGCCAGCTATAGGACGAGTCACACCTCTTCGGGGACCCCTCTTACCACCGGTCAGGGGACCAAGGCCACATCCGTGCCCTTACGGATCCCAGGGATCTCAGGCTAGAGTGTTTCCTGATCCGCAGGTTGAGCTTCCAGGTCATGGAGGTAACCTCTATGAGATGTTCTATGCGGATGCCTGAGCTATGAGCGGAAGGATAGTATGGTAGTAGCCGTATGTTCACAGTCCTGCGTGACTTGTGGAGTATGGTAGTAATGTGAAACGAATTCCGGAGGCCTAGATAAATAATGTATAGGAAGCTTGTTAGCCTCTGATGAGTAGTTCCACCATTTCAGTATTTTGCTCTTTGAGTAAGTTTGTACTGAACTATGTAAGGGTGTGCATGAACCATGGTGTATATATAGCAGTTGCTTGTTACCATGTTGTTCGGATATTCATTTCCGCATTCCGTGTGTTCAGTACATTCTTAATCCATAGTTAGTATTGATATGATATTGGTCTAAGCTATGAGTTTGTTTGTCAGGATGGTGTTCACCAGGTTGAACCGTGCCCCTGCTCATGAGCAAGGTGAGGGTAGTCAAACTTCGCAGGATGACCTGCCTCACCCACCTTCTCTGGTAGAAGTGATGCTTGAGGAAGAAAGAAACAAAAGGGAGACCAACCGACTGCTAGAGCGTATTGAGCAGAATACGGCTCGACAGCCTAGGAATGCTGCAGTGTCCCTCAATGACTTTGTGAAGCTGAATCCTCCAAAGTTTCATCATTCCGTCGATCCCCTCGACTCTGATGACTGGCTGTGCAGCATTTCACGGAAGATTCGCTCTGCGAATGTGTCTGAGGCCGACAAGGTGACCTTTGCGGCGTATTTCCTGGAGGGACCCGCCAATCTGTGGTGGGAGAATTTTGAAGCTATGCGTCCCGCTGAACCAGTGGCCACATGGGCAGACTTCAGTGCAGATTTTCGTCTGCACCATATTCCAGAGGGCCTGATGGATAGAAAGAGAGAGGAGTTCTGTGCCTTCACTCAGGGCAAGTTGTCTGTGGATTCCTATAGCCGCGAGTTCGGTAACCTCGCCCGCTATGCAATAGAGGAGGTATCTACTGACGCCAAGAAGCAAGCAAGATTCCGTAAGGGTCTGAGCCCTGAGCTCCGTCGAGATCTGCGCCTCCATGAGTGTGCAAGCTTTCAAGCCCTGGTCAACAAAGCGATCAGTGCGGAGACTGGTCATACTGACTTCGAAGCCACAAGGAAGCACTCCCGTGACTTTGGCTCATCTTCTGGTTCCGCGTTTCAAAAACGCAGGCTCTGGGTTCCAAACAGTTCTCTGCCGCCAAGATACACTCCGAGGCCATCCTACGTGGCGCCTCAGACGAATCAGGCCAACCCTCCATCAAAAGCTTATGGTGGTCCAGCTAGCAATGCTGCACCACGTGCCAGCCAGGTGATATGCTACAAGTGTGGAGAACCACGGCATTATTCCCGTGAGTGTCCTCAGAATGTGGGTGCCAAGCAACCCGGAAAATCCGTCGGGCAGGCCAAGTCGGGTAAAGCGTTTTATGTGAAGCCAACTCCTGCACGTGGCCGTGTGAACTATGTGTCAGCAGAAGAAGCTGCAGAGGATCCCAATGTCATGCTGGGTACGCTTCTTGTTAATCATCACCCAGCGTCCGTTCTCTTTGACACTGGGTCTTCTCATTCCTTCATTTCAGAAAGTTATGCACAGTTGCATAACATGCCATTTTGTGATATGCCCATCCCATTGGTTGTCCAAACCCCTGGTAGTAAATGGCAAACCTCTAGGATAACCTATGACAATGAAATTCTAGTAGACAGGCTAGTTTTTCTAGCCTCATTGATAGCATTGAAATCTTCGGATATTAATATCATCTTGGGCATGGACTGGATGTCAGCTCACTATGCCAAGATTGATACTCACTCTAGAAATGACCAGCTTACCCATCCCTCGGGTGAGATAGTAAATGTCTCTACTCGAGTTGCCAAATGCCAACTCTATTCCCTAAATGCCAACCCTCTTCCAGAACTTGAAGACATTCCGGTAGTCCGTGACTTCCCGGATATTTTTCCAGAGGAACTGCTAGGAATTCCACCTGACAGAGATGTAGAGTTTGTGATAGATCTTGTTCCGGGAACTGTCCCAATAGCCAGAAGACCTTATAAGATGGCACCCCTAGAGCTAGCCGAACTTAAGAAGCAATTAGATGAGGCCTTGAACAAGGGTTTCATTCGTCCTAGCTCTTCTCCTTGGGCTTGTCCCGTCCTCTTCGTCAAGAAGAAAGACGGAACGGATCGGATGGTTGTAGATTACCGACCAGTTAACCTGGTCACCATAAAGAACAAGTATCCGCTCCCCAGGATCAACGATCTGTACGATCAGCTCGCTGGATCCTCAGTCTTCTCCAAAATGGATTTGAGGTTGGGATACCATCAAATCAAGATTAAGAACGGGGACATTCCAAAAACGGCCTTTGTTACTCGTTATGGCCAATATGAGTACACCGTTATGTCCTTCGGTTTAACCAATGCCCCAGCCACCTTCTCTCGACTGATGAATTCAATCTTTATGGAGTATTTGGATAAATTTGTCGTAGTATACCTCGATGATATTCTTATCTACTCCAAGAATGAACAAGAACATGCCGAGCATCTAAGGCTGGTATTGATGAAACTTCGAGAGCATCGCCTTTATGCCAAAATTTTAAAATGTGAATTCTGGTTAACAGAAGTGACCTATCTAGGCCACGTAATCTCTGGTAAGGGTATTGCTGTCAATCCCGAGAGAGTTGAAGCTGTCCTTGATTGGACTCAACCTGAATCGGTTAAGCAAGTTAGGAGTTTTCTTGGTCTAGCGAGCTATTGTCGCCGCTTCGTCAAGAATTTCTCCAAGGTTGCAAAGCCTCTGACTGAACTCCTCAAGAAGGATAAAAAGTTCGAGTGGACACCACAGTGTGAGCATAGTTTTCAGGAACTGAAAAGACGCCTGACTTCCGCACCTGTGTTGCTACCACCAGATTTTTCTAAGGACTTTGTTATCTATTGCGACGCCTCGCGACAAGGATTAGGTTGCATTCTCATGCAAGATCGTCATGTGATCGCATACGCATCTCGACAGTTGCGTCCACATGAGGATAATTCTCCCACACATGACCTTGAGCTTGCAGCTGTGGTCCATGCACTAAAAACCAGGCGACATTACCTTGTGGGTAATCGTTGCGAAATATTCACTGATCACCAAAGTCTGAAATATATCTTCACCTAGCCGGATTTGAATCTCAGGCAAAGACGGTGGGTTGAGTTGATCTCGGATTACGACTTAGGGATAACTTACACCCCGGGGAAGGCCAATGTAATGGCCGATGCACTAAGTCGTAAATCTTATTGTAACAATTTGATGCTACAACAAGGTCAACCAAATCTCCATGAGGACTTTCGGAAGTTGAATCTTCATATTGTTCCTCAAGGATTCCTTTCTACCCTGGTGGCGAAGCCTACTCTTAAGGATCAAATTACAGCTGGCCAAAAGCGTGACAAGGGTATATCACGGATCAAGGAGAATATTTTTAGCGGAAACGCTAAAGAATTTTCCATGAACGATCAAGGTGTGGTGTTCTTCCAGAATCGTTTAGTGGTTCCTAAGAACCCACATCTAAGGCAGTTAATCCTTAAGGAGGCTCATGATTCCCCTCTCACCATTCATCCTGGTAGTACTAAGATGTATCAGGACCTACGCCAGAGGTTCTAGTGGACTAGGATGAAGAGAGAAATTGCTGAGTTCGTTGCTAACTGCGATGTTTGTCGTCGAGTTAAGGCAGAACATCAAAGGCCTGCTGGCACCCTTCAACCTTTAGCTATTCCTGAATGGAAATGGGATAAAGTTAGCATGGATTTCATTACGGGATTTCCCAAGACCAAGAAAGGAAATAATGCTATCTTTGTGGTCATTGACCATCTTTCCAAAGTGGCTCATTTTCTTCCTGTTCGTGAGAGTATAACAGCTAGCCAGCTAGCAGAGTTATATATCTCTCGAATAGTGTCTCTTCATGGTGTTCCCCTGGAAATTAACTCGGACCGTGGAAGTATCTTTACTTCTCTCTTCTGGGAAAGTTTTCAGAATGCCATGGGGACTCACTTATCTTTTAGCACTGCTTTCCATCCTCAATCAAGTGATCAAGTAGAAAGAGTGAATCAAATCCTAGAAGATATGCTCCGAGCTTGTGTTATTTCGTTCGGTATCAATTGGGAGAAGTGCCTTCCATTCGCCGAATTCGCTTATAACAATAGTTATCAATCAAGCTTGGGCAAAGCCCCTTTTGAAGTTCTCTATGGACGAAGATGTCGAACACCTCTTAATTGGTCAGAAATCGGAGAGAGGCAACTCTTTGGCCCGGACATGATCCAGGACGCAGAAGAGCAGGTTCGCATTATTCGTGAAAAGTTGAAAACAGCCCAGTCTCGTAAAAAGAGCCAATATGATCGTCATCATAAGGCTGTGACCTTTGAAGTTGACGAGAAGGCTTACCTTCGGGTTACACCTTTGAAGGGTACCCATCGATTCGGTATCAAGGGCAAATTGGCTCCTCGCTACATTGGACCTTTTCGCATTCTTGCCAAACGAGGAGAAGTTGCCTACCAGTTGGAACTTCCTCCGCATCTTTCCAAGGTTCATGATGTTTTCCACGTCTCGCAACTTAGGCGTTGCTTTTCGGATCCTATCCGTGAAGTGGACCACGAAACGCTTGATCTACAAGATAACATTTCTTATCGAGAATACCCCGTGCGTATTCTTGATCAAGCTGAGCGTACCGCTCGACGTCGAAACCTCAAGTTTCTTAAAGTTCAATGGTCAAAACATTCTGAAAAGGAGGCAACTTGGGAAAGAGAGGATCGTCTCTGACTCGAATATCCTGCATTATTCCCGACGACTTCTAAATCTCGGGACGAGATTGTTTTGAGTGGGGGTGAGTTGTCACATCCCTAACCCTTAAGCAAGATAGCATTGTGCCCATGTCTTCTTTGCATTTGCATCTAAGAAGTTTCAACAAAAACAACAAAGTGGCAAAGGAAAAACTCAAAACCCTAGCCACCATTTCAATCAAAGGAAATTTCAACTAGTTCAAAATCAATGAACCCAAAATGGCCTCAAGAAATGTTCAAACTTTCTGATAAATCATGAAAGTAAATGAGCATTGGAGAAAACTATTTCTTGACACTTTAAGCATTTTAAATAATTGCAAAAGCCACTGGTTTCAAATTTAAAAATTTGAAATGAGAAACTATAATTTTCCAAAAATGTTGAAAGTCTTGGAAATGAGTGGGGATATTATAACAAATATTCCAGGAGGTCAAAAATAGTTTTTACTTTTTGTTTTGGAGCTGAAATAATTAGCAAAGCAATAAATAGCAAAACAGAAAAACAAAAAAAAGAGAAAATGGAAAAAATCTTACCTGTCGCCCAAGCCAGGCCCGGCCCATCTCGCCGCTCGTCCCCTCCCTTGCGCCAGTAGGCAGCAGGAGGTGGCCGCCGCCTCCTTCGGCGCGGCCACGCACCTGCGTGCCTGCCTGGCCGCCGGTGCTCGCTGGCGACGACGGGGATAAGCTCCCCAGAGCTTCCCCTATCCATTCCCCGCCTCGGTTCTTCCCCTCCTCCCGGATCTCCTCCTTCTCCTTGCTGCCGCCATTAGAGCCAAGCTCGAGCTCGAGCTGGCCATGCCCCTGGCCATAGGAACCCCTCCCAGAGCACGCCATTAGCTCCACCTCGTCGCCCTGGTCGTCTCTGCTGAAGCCGAAGCTTCCTCGCGCCCTGCAACGCCCGCAACGCCGTCGTCTTCCACCTCCGGCCGCCGGACCTCTCCCGTCGATTCGTCGCCCCCAGGCCTTCCCCGAGCCGTCTGAGCTCTGCTCTGCACTCCCTGTGAGCATGCGGTCGTTTTATCTAGGTTTTCCCCGTCGATCCCCTCCTCTAGCCCTAGTTTCACCGGAGCCCGACGAGGACCGCCGCTGCCGCTCGTCGCCGGTAGCCCTCCGATGTCCAGCTCGTCCTCTCGAGAGCACCAGCAGCTCCAGGACGACGCATAGATGCCGTAGCAGCTAAGAACTGAGCGTGGATACCTCTGATTCAAAGCCCCCGACGACGCCCGAGCTTCGGCCGCCGCTCCGGCTCGTCGCCGACGCCTCTTCCGGCGACCCTAGCCTCCCAGATGGTCCTGCCAAATCGGCCACTGCGCGAGCATGCTGTAGCTGCAAACCGCGTGCGTTTTGGTGCTGTGCAGCACCGTCTAGGTCGCCTTCGGCGAGCCCTACGCCGCGGGTCTGCTCGCCGGCGACCACCCTCTGGTGGCCGTCGACGTGGCCGACCATTAGGGCGTAATCGCCCTCCCCTCAGTCACTGCCAGAGGGCCCCACGCCTGGTCAAACCCCAATTAGGGGCTGGTCAGCGCGGGATTAGTCCCAGAGAGGCTGACCAGTGGGGCCCCCCTGTCAGGTTTGACCTGCACAGGTCGGCTGACCTGCTGACGTCAGCCTGATGCAATAAATGGAATTTCCAGTATAAAAATTATTCAGGAAATTGCTAAAAATTGCGAAAATCATAGAAATTAATCTGTAACTCCAATGAAAATAAATTATATATGAAAAAGTATCAGAAAAATTCAAGGATTCTGATTATGCTATTTTCAACTATGTTTGAAAAAGTTACAGGACCCTAATTTGTGAAATAAGGAATAATTCAATTCTTTAATCACTTTATAAATGGAATTTGCAAAAATATCCAAATTTCATTATAAATACAATGATCACACACTGCCCTAGATATAAATCAGTACCATAACATGACATTTCATGCATGTTAACATTAGGTTGATCTGAGCATCAGGTCGAATCAATTGAACCGGTATCCGAGAATACCCGTTTGAATTGCTATTCGAATGTGATTCAAATCAACTCTAAACCTAAAACATCTTGATTATAATAACCTATCACTTGCATTCTCATGCCATGCTCATGCATCATTTTGATTGCATATGTTTGTTATTGAATGTTGCCATTCATTTCGGTAGGCTCCGCACCCCCGGATTCCATCGAATATCCGTCTGACGGATATCGTTCCTCCTCTGAGCAACAAGGCAAGCAACCCTTTTGATCATCCCGATAACACCTATGTTCTTGCTCCTGCACCTATTTATTGCATTAGGATCAAATGCTTCAACTGCTTTTGCCACGATAGTTGGACCCACTTCCTTTGCATGACTTAACCTTGTCACAGTAAATAGCCGAACCTTGCAACCTAGCATACCTGGTAGTTGCTTGAGCTATGATGTGCCTTATCCTGCTATGCATGCTATGCTTAGAGTTGTGTATGGTCTGTCATCTGGGAGATGAACAGAAATGTGGAATGTGTTCGGTGAGCAAAGGTCGTGTGTTAAACTTGATTTGGTAAAGGTACCGGTGAAAGGCTGTGTAGGAGTACATGGCGGGTTGTTTCATTGGAACCGTCCTTAGGAACTGAGTTCCGTGTATGTAATCCAAGACTAGATACTACCACATGCTGGGCCCTGAAATATGACCCCGCTCGGCCTATTAATCGCGTAGTACTCGGTCCAGGAGTTGCAAGTAGTTTCTGGTGTTTATAGTAATGCTGGAGGCCGTGCATGGTGCTGACCTGAGAGGTGGACCGTGATGCGGTAGGCAGTGGCACGGTGTACCAAGTGGCACCCGGATGGTGGGCTTGGGAACCCTGCGCACATCGTTTGAGGCCGTGGCAGAAACCTCGGCCGGACTTCCGTACGGGTTACTCTCAGATAGGCGATAAACCTGGACTAGGTACTAGCGTGGTTAACGGTCGTGGCCGACTCCCTCGCTGGGCTTCCGCTTGAAGGTTGCCGAGGTGCATGACGTGCACATGGCGATAAGTGGCGGGAGCGTGTGTGACGAAGTACACCCCTGCAGGGTTATGATCTATTCGAATAGCCGCATCCGCGGATATGGACTACTTGGAGACATATGTTGTTCATAGATAACTTCAATGGCTACTCATAAAATTGTCAAGATAAGCGTGAGTGTCGTGGACGGCATTTCCGTATGGAGACGGAATGATTCCACGATAGTGTATTGTTGTGGTGTTAGTGGACTCGTGTGCGACAAATCAAGTTGTCAAAACTAATTTCAAAAAGCAAGTTGTCTAGCCACGAGTCAAATGCTGGCTTCCCGCATGAAACCCCACAATACCTTTTGATACCTTGCATGAGTAGTTAGTTCTCGTAAAGTCTTGCTGAGTACCTTCGTACTCATGTTTGTTTAATAAATGTTGCAGAGGTTGCTAGTGACCCTAATGGCCTTTGGGGAAATGTCATGCGACGTAATGGAGTCCTTGTTGCTTGCTACGACTCGTCTACGTTCGTTGATGACCGACACCTGCTTTGTTGGGTCATGTATGCATGTCCTTGTGCGCAACTGCCACTTTGGTTTATGGCTAGACATGTCGATCCGGATTCTTTGACATTGGATTGCTAGCGACACTATCACATACGTGAGTCAAAAGACGCAAACGGTCCCGGCTAAGGTAAGGCTGCAGCCGTGGAGTTAACCGTGCGTGAGACCACAAAGGAATGCGATGTGTTACAGGCTGGATTCCTATGGCTTAGGATCGGGGTCCCGACACTATCACACCCGATCATCACGTGGTGTCTCGAAACGACGAACTGTAGCAACGGTGCACAGTCGGGGAGAACACAATTTCGTCTTGATATTTTAGTGAGAGATCACCTCATAATGCTACCGTCATTCTAAGCAAAATAAGGTGCATAATAGGATTAACATCACATGCAATTCATAAGTGACATGATATGGCCATCATCACGTGCTTCTTGATCTCCATCACCAAAGCACCGGCACGATCTTCTTGTCACCGGCGCCACACCATGATCATCCATCAACGTGTTGCCATCGGGGTTGTCGTGCTACTCATGCTATTACTACTAAAGCTACATCCTAGCAAAATAGTAAACGCATCTGCAAGCACAAACGTTAGTATAAAGACAACCCTATGGCTCCTGCCGGTTGCCGTACCATCGACGTGCAAGTCGATATTTCTATTACAACATGATCATCTCATACATCCAATATATCACATCACATCGTTGGCCATATCACATCACAATCATACCCTGCAAAAACAAGTTAGACGTCCTCTAATTTTGTTGTTGCATGTTTTACGTGGTGACCAAGGGTATCTAGTAGGATCGCATCTTACTTACGCAAACACCACAATGGAGATATATGAGTTGTTATTTAACCTCATCCAAGGACCTCCTCGGTCAAATCCGATTCAACTAAAGTTGGAGAAACCGACACTTGCCAGTCATCTTTGAGCAAAGGGGGTTACTCGTAACGATGAAACCAGTCTCTCGTAAGCGTACGAGTAATGTCGGTCCAAGCCGCTTCAATCCAACAATACCGCGGAATCAAGAAAAGACTAAGGAGGGCAGCAAAACGCACATCACCGCCCACAAAAACTTTTGTGTTCTACTCGAGAAGACATCTACGCATGAACCTAGCTCATGATGCCACTGTTGGGGAACGTCGCATGGGAAACAAAAATTTTCTTACGCGCACAAAGACCTATCATGGTGATGTCCATCTACGAGAGGGGATGAGTGATCTACGTACCCTTGTAGACCGTACAGCAGAAGCGTTAGAGAACGCGGTTGATGTAGTGGAACGTCCTCACGTCCCTCGATCCGCCCCGCGAACAATCCCGCGATCAGTCCCACGATCTAGTACCGAACGGACGGCAACTCCGCGTTCAGCACACGTACAGCTCGACGATGATCTCGGCCTTCTTGATCCAACAAGATAGATGGAGAGGTAGAAGAGTTCTCCGGCAGCGTGACGGTGCTCCGGAGGTTGGTGATGACCTTGTCTCAGCAGGGCTCCGCCCGAGCTTCGCAGAAACGCGATCTAGAGGAAAAACCGTGGAGGTATGTGGTCGGGCTGCCGTGGAAAAGTCGTCTCAAATCAGCCCTAAAACCTCCGTATATATAGGTGGGAGGGAGGGGGCCTTGCCTTGGGGCTCAAGGAGCCCCAAGGGGGTCGGTCGAGTCCAAGGGGGAGGACTCTCCCCCCCAAACCGAGTTGGACTAGGTTTGGTGGGAGGGAGTCCCCCTTCCTTCCCACCTCCTCCTTTTTTTTCTCTCTTGATTTTCTTCTCCTTGGTGCATAGGGCACTTGTGGGATGTCCCACCATCCCACTAAGGGCTGGTGTGTCTTCCCCAAGGCCTATGGGCTTCCCCGTGGTGGGTTCCCCCCCCCGGTGAACTCCCAGAACCCATTCGTCATTCCCGGTACATTCCCGTTAACTCCGAAAACCTTCCGGTAATCAAATGAGGTCATCCTATATATCAATCTTCGTTTCCGGACCATTCCGGAAACCCTCGTGACATCCGTGATCTCATCCGGGACTCCGAACAACATTCGGTAACCAAACATATAACTCAAATACGCATAAAACAACGTCGAACCTTAAGTGTGCAGACCCTGCGGGTTCGAGAACTATGTAGACATGACCCGAGAGACTCCTCGGTCAATATCCAATAGCGGGACCTGGATGCCCATATTGGATCCTACATATTCTACGAAGATCTTATCGTTTGAACCTCAGTGCCAAGGATTCGTATAATCCCGTATGTCATTCCCTTTGTCCTTCGGTATGTTACTTGCCCGAGATTCGATCGTCAGTATCCGCATACCTATTTCAATCTCGTTTACCGGAAAGTCTCTTTACTCGTTCCGTAATACAAGATCCCGCAACTTACACTAAGTTACATTGCTTGCAAGGCTTGTGTGTGATGTTGTATTACCGAGTGGGCCCCGAGATACCTCTCCGTCACACGGAGTGACAAATCCCAGTCTTGATCCATACTAACTCAACCAACACCTTCGGAGATACCTGTAGAGCATCTTTATAGTCACCCACTTACGTTGCGACGTTTGATACACACAAAGCATTCCTCCGGTGTCAGTGAGTTATATGATCTCATGGTCATAGGAATAAATACTTGACACGCAGAAAACAGTAGCAACAAAATGACACGATCAACATGCTACGTCTATTAGTTTGGGTCTAGTCCATCACGTGATTCTCCCAATGACGTGATCCAGTTATCAAGTAATAACACTTTGTTCATAATCAGAAGACACTGACTATCATCGATCAACTGGCTAGCCAACTAGAGGCATGCTAGGGCTGGTGTTTTGTCTATGTATCCACACATGTAAATGAGTCTTCATTCAATACAATTATAGCATGGATAATAAACTATTATCTTCATACAGGAATTATAATAATAACTATATTTATTATTGCCTCTAGGGTATAATTCCAACAAAAACATCATAAGAACCTTTGTCAGCTCATTAAAACGACTAATTTAGCTCCGAAATGAAATAAGAAGCTCAAAATGGCATAAGAACCTTGGTTAGCTCATGAATATTATATACTTAGCTTGGCTTCCACCTAAATAACATAATTAGCCAATTTAGCTCGAAAATGCCTTAGTAATCATAGTTGGCTCCAAAATGACATACTTTACCCAAGTTAGCTCTAGAATGGCCTATACTTAGCTTGGCTTCCACATAAATGACATAATTAGCTTAGTTAGCTCCAAAATGGCCTATTTAATAAAAATGACCTATACTTAGCTAGTTATCCTCCAAAATGACACAATTAGTTCCAAAAAGGCATAATTAGCAAATTTAGCCCGAAGAAGAGGACAAGAGGAGAAGAATGAGAAAAAATGAAAAGAAGGAAGAAGAAGAAGAGAAGGAGAAGGAGAAGGAGGAAGAAGGAGAAGAAGGAGGAGAGAAGCTTCGCCTCCTTCTTCTCCTTCTTCTTCTCCTTCTTCTTTTCTTATTCTTACCCTCTTCCTTCTACTTCTCCTTCTCCTCCTCCATCTTCTTCTTATTTTTCTTCTCCTTCTTCTCTTCTTGCTTCTTCTCTTTCTTCTTCTACGTAGCTTATTTTCCCCAACAAAGACATACTTAGGTAATTATCCTCCAAAATGACATAATTAGCTTAGTTAGGTAAAAACATCATAAGAACCTTGGTTAGCTCATTAAAATGACTAATTTAGCTCCAAAATGACATAATAAGCTCAAAACGGCTTAATAATCATAGTTGGCTACAAAATGACATGTTTTATCCAAGTTAGTTCTAGAATGACCTATACTTACCTAAGTTCTCTCCTAAATGACATAGTAAGGCTATGTAGCTCCAAGATGACCTATTCCACCTAACTTAGCTATTAAATGGCCTATACTTAGCTAAGTTCTCTCCGAAATAACCTATACTTCTCTTCTTCATATAGTCTTCTTCTTCTAACTTTCTTATTTGCCATTTTGCAAATTACATTCACTTCACGGGAAGCTTGGATTATATTGATGGAATGCTTGAATCTGGTTTCTTCTACCATGACTTCACGGAAGCTTGGGTTGAAACTATTGTAGTATATGGATATATATGAAACTTTGTATGCATGGATGAAACTGGTGTAATATATGGTTCGGTACGGATGCAACTTGCATAGTATGTATGTATTATGGATGAAAGTTATTTTAATATGGTTATGAGTACGGAAACAAAATTATTTCTGTCAAATTATTGTTTTTGTCATATATATATATATATACATATTCCGATTATTGTGTAAGTTGCTGGATATAATAGAAAATAAAATAAACAGGGGCTGTTTTGCGCCTTTGTCGTCCGCCCACCGAAGGCAAAGGCTCAAAGCAGCCTGGCTGAAACACACTGGGACTGCCCCTTCGCCGTCGGCCTCAAACACGGCTGACGGCAAAGAGGGGAGGGGCTGACGGCAAAGGTGGAGGGAGAGAGGGGCTGGGTGCCCCCCTTTGCCGCCGGCCTCAAACATGGCTGACGGCAAAGAGGGGAGGGCAGACGACAAAGAGGGGATGGCAGACGGCAAAGAATAGGTGGGCCCAGAAGCCTGCCATTAGCACTTAACAGGAGCGTTTGCGGATCTGCCGTCCCATTTGATTGGCTATCTGTCCCCCCTCCCCCCATGGCAAAGATTCTTTGGCGTCCGCCTTCCAAAAGCAGACGGCAAATAACCTCTTCACCGGATATTTTTTTGCCATCTAGTTTGCCGTCAGCTGACGGACGGCAAAGCCTGTGCCGTCCGGGGTTTCCCACTTTGCCGTCAGCCTTGGCAGATGGCAAAGTCTAAGATTCCTGTAGTGCCCCCAGAAGTTGTGGCATGATCCGAATGGGATCCCCTCGCTGACCTCACGGGAGACGGTGGACGACCCCGTCCCCAAACCATGGTTAGGGAAAAGCGCCACCACACGAGAGAAGAAGATTCAGAAGACCAATATTGAGGAGTTAGTGGATTCAGAGGGAGTTGGGTGAGAAAAACCCCTCGCAGACCCTCCCAATTTATAGGACGGGGCGCGGGGGCTAGCCTCCCATAATCCAGAAACCACCACCCTCTACGACCAATCGCTCAAGCTCACGGGCGAACAGAGAACCACCCTGATGCGCCAATGCATACACGGGTGGACCCAGCCACTAATGTGCCTTTTAAGTCCTCTACTGCCACCTGTCCATCAATGACTGCGCATGCCCCATGCGTGGCAGAGGCATTTCAGGAGGCGGAGAGGCCACTCCGCGCATGACCTCCCACTTCGCGCATCCGATGCGCGGCATGGGGAAAGGCAACCGCCAGCAGATCCAGCCGCAGAGGCCCGTACAGCTCTTTGGGCCTGACCCAACAACACAACATGCACATGTGTGGCTCAGGCCCGGGGGCTCTTGTCGGTGCACTAAAGACTAGGGTCTCTAGTTCCCCAGACTTGTGCATGGGTGCGAAGAGCCCCTGACGGTAGGGCGCGGTAGGATTCGGACAAGACTCAGCCCCAAGGTATCCAAGGCCCTAGCAAGCGTGTCTTGCCGGGAAGACACCCAAGGCCACGTCCGTCTAATTCATGTGATGACCGCATCTAGCGCAAGGCCCCGGCGACCTCCCTCGCCGGGAAGATAGCCGAAGCCCCCGGCAAGCTTCCTTGCCGAGACGAAGCACTAAGGCCCCGACAAGCATCCTTGCCGAGATGACGTGGCAGCACACCAGATGGCAACCGCCCTAGCCATAGTGCCACCGCCCCCCAATTTCCAGCGCATTCTACACGCACCAGCGGGGCGTCTAGGTGTCGAAACACCTAGACACATGTCTTCACCAGCACTTAGCTAACATGGACAAGACGTGCATTTAATGCACCTGATAGTGGTGGATGGATAAGAGTCGTTGTAGGTTCACTGTAATATCTCGTGAACCTACCATTGAGCACTGTGGGTGACCCCTTTGCCTATAAAAGGAAGCCCTTAGCTCATTCACAAGGGGTTAGACTCTTTGGAGATTGGCCAGAAGACGGTTACTATCATTGTAAACAAACAACAAAAGAACGCTTAATACAATCAGACGAGCAGGACGTAGGGTTTTACGAGTAAGCGGCCCGAACCTGGGTAAAAAGGCTTGCCGAGTGTTGATCGTTAGGTTTGCTCTTGACGTAGTTCTTCCCTCCCTGCGATCACAAGGGTATCGTGTTGATCCCCATAGGTGTCGATCTAGCATCACCGACAGTATCAGTAATCATTCTTGCAATTTTATATGAGGGTGAGGCATGAGCTAACATACTCTCTCTGTTTGGATCATATGCACTTATGATTGGAACTCTCGCAAGCATCCGCAACTACTAAAGACCTTTAAGGTCGTGAAACCTAACCATAGCATTAATTATCAAGTCTTCTTTACTCCCATACGCCATAACCCACTTATCCGCGTTTAGGCTGTTGTCACCCCCGCAACACCGACAATAGGCAAACCATGAACATATTTTAACGCCCTACAGTGGGGGGCCTCACGTTTGCGAGACATGGAGGGCACTGTAGGACAACACCATAAATAAAATATACAATCATACCAACCAAGATTACGGTTAACCCATAGGACAAAACGGATCTACTCAAACATCATAGGATAGCCAAAGATCATTGGGAAATAATCTATGGAGTTGATAACCATGTTAAAGTAGATATTACAACGGGGAGAAGGGTTGTTACACCACTGCATAGAGGGGGAGAAAGTTGGTGTTGATGGTAGCAAGGTTGTTGATGTAGATCGCCATCACGATCCTAACCCCGGCGGCACTCCGGCGCCACCGAGAGAGAGGGGAAGAGAGCCCCCTCCTTCTTCTTCTTCCTTGCCCCCCCCTAGATGGGAGGAGAGTTCCCTCTCTGGTCCATGGACTCCATGGCGGCGGAGGGGTGGGAGCCCCTCCAAGATTGTATCTCCCTCTCTATTCTCTCTTGTTTTGCGCTTCCCAGACCTGTCCCTTCACAGTTTCTTAAATTCCCAGAGATCCGTAAATCAGATTGCACTGAAATTTTTACATTTTTTTTCCATAAATTGTATTTCTTCCACGAGAAGAAGGGCTCCAACCAATGTTCGAGGAGGGCACAAGACACTAGGCCGCGCCTGGGGCCTATGGCGCGCCCTGGTGGGTTGTGGGTTCTGTGAGGCCCTGATGACCCACAAGTATAGGGGATCTATCGTAGTCCTTTCGATAAGTAAGAGTGTCGAACCCAACGAGGAGTAGAAGGATCTAACAAGTGGTTTTCAGCAAGGTCATCTCTGCAGGCACAGAAATTATCGGTAACAAGTAGTTGTGTCAAGCTAGTTTTCATCGTATTCATATGATTCGCGTTCGCTACTTTGCTAGTTTGATATGTGGGTGGACCAGCGCTTGGTTTTGCTCAAGTTCTGCCTTGTGGCGGCGGCGAATCCTCCCGAAAGCCTCCTCTTGATTTTTTCTGGAACGAAACCCTCCTTATAGCAAAAGAGGGGGGCCAGAGGGCCAGCAGGGAGCCCACAAGCCCCCTAGGCGCGGCCAGGGGGGTAGGCCGCGCCTCGCAGGCTTGTGGCCTCCTGCTGGCTCCCCTCTGGTACTTCTTCGGCCCAGTATTTTTTATAAATTCCAAAATAAATCCTCGTTAATTTTCATGGCTTTTGGAGTTGCGCGGAATAGGTATCTCAAACTTGCTCCTTTTTCAGGCCAGAATTCCAGCTGCCGGCATTCTCCCTCTTCATGTAAACCTTGCAAAATAAGAGAGAAAAGGCATAAGTATTGTACCGTGAACTGTAGTAACAGCCCATAAAGCGATAAATATCAACATGAAAGCATGATGCAAAATGGACGTATTAGGCCCCGTTTGCGTTGAGTCCACCTCCCAAAAATCACATAAATTCCAATATAATTCTCCATAAATTTTTATCACGTTTGGACTTCATTTGATATGGATTTTTAGCGATACAAAAAAACATGCAAAAAAACAGGAACTCGCACTGAGCACTAGATCAATAGGTTAGTCGCATAAATCATATAAAAAGTTGCCAAAAGTATGTGAAAGTTGTATAATATTGGCATGAAACAATCAAAAATTATAGATACGACAAAGATGCATCATTAACTGAGCGTCACATTGAACAATAGAACATACTAGAAGGTCAGACTGCATAGTAGCATTAAATTGGATATATCACTAGAGTTTCTGATGGAAAGGCAGGAGCAACACATGCAACTGGTAAACCAAACATGCTTAACAGACATAGCTAGTTGAACACAAGTCATTAGTAACTAAGCTAAAAACAAGCTATTCCTCGTCGTCAGAGATATTGATAACAATGGGCTTCGAAGAGGGCGAGGCCTCCACGTCGTGGGTGCCTTCCTTGTAGTGGTGAGTGGCCTGAGCTTGTCCGGTCACCAACCTGTCGACTCTGGAGCTAAGGAAAGCACGGGCACGCTGTGAAAAGAACTTGTAGTGTTCGTCGAAGGCACCAAAGGAACCCTTGAGAAAACGCCATAAGCTATTATTTAAAGCAGCCAAACACGTGGAGGTGTTCGTGCGCGAGGTTTCTACTGTGGCCTCGATGGAGAGCTGCTTCTCCAAGATCTGGGGGTCGGCACGCTTGGCAGCCATCATGGCCTCATCTGCACGTGGGGCCGCAATTTGCTTATCCGCAGCCAGATGGTGCTTGAGATCCTGGCTATACTGCACGAACCATGTCTTTTGGTGGCAATTAACTAGGGGATGGGCCGGTGATTTTGGTGGAAGGTGTCGCACCGGCGGTCGGGGCAAGTGCGATGGAGGATAGGGTGGAGGGGGGTGTATATGGGAAGGTGTGGGTTACCTTACTAGAGGTAGGAGGTCGAGCAGCAAGAAGGAGCGTCGCCGGCAAGGAGGCGGCGCTGCAAGCAAGCAGTGAAGGTTTGAACTTACGAAAGGAATGGGGCATGGGGAAATGTGGATTTTTGTTGGTACGAGGGGTGGGGGAGGTAGATTTTCTGCGGTAGCCCAAAAAGTTTGTTTAGTGTGGCGAGAAGCTGGCGCACGCAGTCACATAGGACATAGTATTTTTATCTAAATTGTGTGGGATATCCAACATCACAAACGAACCATATAGTTTGTCCCATGCATGATGAGACTGAATGTGGAAATTTTGGTATATAAGCTTCCAACATAGGATATTCGATACAACATTGCACATGGTACATGCATTTTATTTTCATTAGGAAGAGAAAATGGGGATACTTCAGCAAATTTCTGTCATAATTTCCCTCGTTATGGGTGGTCATCCATGTCATTCTTAATTTAACACCACTTGCAAATTTGAGTACTACACAAAAGAGCCTACAACACTTCCCGCACTTATTAAATCGGCCAATTAAACATAGTTAGTTGACCTACAAATTACTGTAACAAAATACCAGCACTCTAAAGATAGACTAATATTCCGCGTGATGCTTGTAGATCAACGTCGCCCCCTCGATGACTAGTTCCCACTCGACAACCTCTAGGGTAAGGAGCTCAATGGCATCCATCGCCACATACTCCACCAGCATCTCGTAGTCCTCGTCCACTATCTCTTTGGATAAGGCCGCCACGAGCTAGGCATGGGTGGCCTTGGTCCACGCACGGACAACCACCATCTTGGCCAGGAAGGTTGCTGACAAATGGCCGCCTGCTCAAGCACACTCGGCGGTTACCAACTCATGGGACATGGGTTGTTAACCGGTGCCGGAGAAGGCCCTTGTGATTTGTGGAGTGACCGAAATGAGATATGTGTGTGCGCCCTTGATATGGGTGTGGGCACCCGCCATCAGGGCTATGGCGACCGTCGAGAAACTGACAGCTGATGTGTCT
Organism: Hordeum vulgare subsp. vulgare; assembly: GCF_904849725.1. Taxonomy (NCBI): domain Eukaryota; kingdom Viridiplantae; phylum Streptophyta; class Magnoliopsida; order Poales; family Poaceae; genus Hordeum; species Hordeum vulgare. The sequence continues at coordinate 132,360,696 of NC_058522.1, read as the reverse complement.
TCATTGCCATTTGCTCTCCTCTTCGTGGTTGTTGCTGCCAACCTCTCAGCTGCAGCAACTACCCTTTCTTTTGCTGCAGCCGACCTGTCGGAGGTAGCGCACACGTTTAAGCATGTTGAGAGCGTGCTCATGGTTGATGCGGCCTCGCTCGGACCATACTGGGTTGCAAAAGTTGCCCGGCACCGATTGAATAGTAAAATTGTGTTGAAGAGCAAGTGCAGTAAACTGGTCGGAAGTGGACTGTAGTCGACGAAGCATCTGGCCTAAGCCATGTATGAGGTTTGGCCCAAGATATTTTGTACTCCATCACACACGATTCATGCTCATGAATTGTTTTCGATATACTTGATTTACATATTGTTTTTAAAACAAAAAATGAGGTTACTTCAGCAAAGGACATTGTTTGGATCATAATAACATTTATCTGCAGTGAACATAGACTAATAGTGGTATCATAATAAAATACGAAATTATCCACGGTTCGTTTGGCACTTTTTATACATTAACTGGGTTTTATAGACATTTAATCTGTATAATTCAATTTTGAAATATAGTCACAACGTCCGGTGCATCCTGATGGGTTCAACATCATATAAGTGTCCATGGCTTCATCTTTATGTCATGGGCAAAGAAATGGGAATGAATTTCAAACATCTCACGGTCTTGGCTCAGCCACAAACATTGACAAACCTGGTTTTTAATTTACTGTAAATCCAAAACAAGTTAGAAATTCATGAAATTTGGCATGTTGTCATGACATTGTAGATATGTGTCGTGGTAAAAACATTGTCCAATTTGAGACAAGTTTTGGCACAAGCCCCTTACAAAACCGAAGCTTCTCATGGGAAGCCTTTGTGGTTCCGATAAGGAACATGCATGTCACCTTAATTATGTGGGCGAAACGACATCGGCTGACTCTTCTTGCCTAGAACTATTTCCAGAGGCAACATATATACACCAACACGAGTGTCGTGCTAAAATATGGAATTATATAGGGTTTAGTTTACCTTTTTTATAAATTTATTGAGTTCTATAGGCATTTAATGTGCATAACTGAAATTTCAACTACAATCAGAAGGTCAAGTGCATAAAAAATGGGTTAAAATCATATAAATGTACATGGGTGCATCTTCACTTCCCATGCAATAAATGTGAATATATTTCAAACATATCGAGGTCTTGGCTCAGCCCCAAACATTGAGAAACCTGATTTTTAATTTACTGTGAATCCAAAACAAGTCAGAAAATCATGAAACCTGGCATGTTGTCATGACATTGCACATATGTGTCGCGGTGAAAATATTGTCCAATTTGAGACAAGTGTTGTCACAAGCCCCTTACATACCAAAGCTTCTCATGGGAAGCCATAGTGGTTACAATAAGGAACATGTCACCTTAATTATGTGGGCGAAACGACATCTAGTGACTCTTCTTGCCTTGAACTATTTCCAGAGGCAAGATATATAAACCAATAGGGGTGGCATGCTAAAATACGGAATAATACAGGGTTCAGTTTGCATTTTTTATACATTTATTGAGTTTTATCGGGATTTAATGTGCATAATTCACATTTCAACTACAATCACAAGGTCTAGTGCATCAAAAATGGGTTAAAAGCATATAAGTGTACATGAATGCATCTAATTATACATGGCTGCATATAAGCAAGACATAGGATGTATTTCAAACATCTCGGGGTTCTTGGCTCGATCACACAAACATTGAGAAACTCTAGTTTTAAATTCATGTAAATCAAAAACTCTTCAGAAATTCATGGAACATGGCATGGTGTAATGACATGGCACATACGCATCATGGTAGAAAATTGAGAAATTTGGGACAAATTTTGGCACAAGCCCCTTACTAACTTGAGCTTTACATGGGAACCTTACGTGGGCGAAACGACATCCGGTGGCTCTTCCCGCGTTGAACTTTCTCTAGAGATATCATAGACTAGTAGGAGTGTCGTGCTAGTATATGGAATTATCCAGGGTTCTTTTGGCCCTTTTATACATTAATTGAGCTTCGTAACCACATAATGTGCATAATTCGAATTTGAACTACAATCACAAGGTCCGGTGCACCAAAATGGGTTAACGTTAACAAATCATATAAACGTATGCATCTTTAGGTCCCATATGCAAAGAAATGGAAATGAATTTCAAATATCTCAGGTCTTTACCCGGACACAAACATTGAGAAACTTGGGTTTTAAATTCATGTAAATCAAGAACTCGTAAGAGATTCATCAAACTTGGCATGGTGTCATGACATGGCATATAAAGCCATCATAGGATTTTGTTTTCCTATTTGAGACATGTTTTCAATATATTTTTTCTTCTAGGGACAACCGTGAGAGTATTGGTTTCAATTGTAGTATATCTAAAACTCACACAAAATTCAAGAAATTGGGCATGGCGTCATGATATAGCTCAAATATGTTGTGGTGCGTTTATTGTCCACTTTGTGAAAAGGCAAACACATTAATAGCCAACAAAATCTTTTTGTAACAAAGAACTATCATGTTACCATGCAAATGGTTGCATTATTTACAAACTGTGGGCATTCGACGTGTCACACTCTTTATTGCGTAGGAGGTGTCATGCGAGCAGTTATTTGAATTGATGGGGCACGGGAGGCGTGCGAGCTGGCCTTTGGTGCGCAGGCACACTCGAAGGCGTGCGAGCAGTATGCTACATGCTAGTCGTGAAGCGAGCCCATTGACCTACATATCCGCCCATCTCACTTCCAACATGTCCATCAATATGAAACACACAACCAGCAAGATAATATGAAACTTCACGTCTGATGCAGACGGAGTTATCTTCTTCACCTTTATAGATTTTGGTGAAGGTGTTCTCTCTGCAGATTCTTCAGCTGGTAGTGAGGAACCAGCTGGAACAGAGTCATCAGCCTACTTTGATGAAGCAGCTGGATCACGAGCAGTCTCATTAGTGGTTGCAATTTCATCAGTTGCAGTTTCCGTGATGATTTCTTCAATGGCCGGTTCATCAACACGGTGCTCTTGATGTTCTTCCTCAGTTTGAGGAGTTTCCTCCTCATCAGGAGATGCATCTGCTGGCTGCTCAACCAGGGGCTGAGGAGTTGGTGCTGGTGGTGCTTTTCTCTTGTTGTAGTCATCAACAGCACTAGTGGCTAGCTTGATGAAATTGCGCTTGATGCTTTTGCGATCTCACAGCTTGTCATACTTGTCGGTCAATACTTGCAGCTCTGCCTGGGTTGACACCAGTGCATCAGGAGTCAGCTTGAGGAGATTCTGCCTGATGAATTTCTCCTTTTTGGCATTTGCAACCTTTGCCTGCCGGGCCTGCTGTTCTTTCCACTTGGCTTCATTTATGAAGGTGGCCACCATGTGGCTGATGCCAGGAGGAAGTTTCAAATCATCAATGGGAGTGTTTGGATCCTCATACCAGATATTGATGTAGTCAAGGAGGACCTTGGGGTCCATGGCCAGAGGAATAGCACTACCTGATGCTTGAGCAACTCTTTCTTGCTTGTTTCTGATGATGGCTTGCAGGGTTTCATCATCATATTCATATTCATCACTCCCCCCTGATGCAGACGGGACTGCGATGATTTTGATGGGGCTGGGCAGAGGTGCACGTTCGATAGCTGACAAAGTCTTCATAAGTGGTGTTGAAGACTTTGTCTCTGACCTAGTTGCAGCTGGGAGTGAGGAGCTGGAGCTGGCGGTCGTAGGTTTCACGACATGCTTCTGTACTGGTTTTTCTTGAGGCTTTGGAGGTGGAGCTGAGGATTTTGGTGCTGAGGAGATTGGTGCAGAGGGTTTTGGCGCTGATGGTTTTGGTGTTGAAGGTTTTGGTAATGAGGGTTTTAGAACTGAGGGTTTTGGAGCTGAGGGTTTTGTGACAGGAGCCTGAACAGACTTCTCTTGAGGCTTTGGAGCCCTTTGCTTTGATGGCACAGACTGCGCGTGAGGAATTTCTGAGCCTGAGGTTTCTGCCGCTTAGGAATTAGCAGCACCGGAGGCAGCAGCTGAGGATTCATTAAATTTCCTCACTGCAGCTTCTGCTTGCTTCTTGAGCTTGGCGAGATGCTTTTCCTTTTCATCTGGATAGTCATCAATGGTCTTGAGGCTTGATGGATGACATACTTGATGATCCTCAAGTGGGGCCCTTCTGCCAGGAGGCTTCAAGGCGAATTTCTTCGCATATTTGGGAGTCACAAACCTGTACTCCTTCCATTCCTTCGTCCATTGGCATTCAATCTTCTGCAGCCTTATCTTTCTTTTGGCCATTGTCTCATGTTCATCAGGCGTACAATAGTCCATGTATATGTCCTCAGGAATATCAGCAGCTGTGTTCTGCTCCATTTTCTTTCCTCCCTTCTGTTTTCTCTCTTCCTCCATTTTCTTCAGTTGAGGACTTTGCTGATGATTTTGAACTCTTGAGGATTCTGAAGAGACTTGAAGAGTTTCTTCCAGAAACGCTGCAAATGAGTTAATGTGATGAGAACCGAGAGATTCATCAGCTGACATGTGTGTACCTGTGAACAGAGTATAGTTGCGAGGAATTTGGAGAGGTCATATGCGTTCTCAGATTTGAAGAAAATGAAAAAGTTTGACAGTTTGAGGAATATAACCAGTGGTTGAGGAATTTTCCTAAGCATACTATTCTTGGGTTCCAGAGTTGTACAAATCCGAAAATTCGCACAATTGAGGAATCTCGTGAAAATCTTCGATGCTTAGATAGTTCATCAATGATTGCGGTGATAGGTAGTGTTTGAGGAATCATGTGCGCAACGTATCTTGAGGAAAAACAGATTTCACATAGAAGATGTAAAATTTCAGATCTAATCTGCTGTAAAAATGGGATATATTTACCCTGGAAGGTGCATACGAAGAACACAGAAAGTAGTGTTGGAGAGGCTCTTTGTTCGAGTGTCCAATGCACCCTAACTTGGCGGCAGAGGACATCTACGGCGGCGGCGGACGAAGATGGTCCGACTCCGGCGAGATTCTGGCGACGAAAAGGTCGAGGCAGTGAAGCTCTTCCTCACCGGCGACAAGACTACCAGCGGTGGTGCTAGGGTTCGGTGGAGTGTGCTGTGGCAGGAGAGCGATGAGGCGAAGAGGAGGATAACGAGGGGGATAAGGACATATTTATAGCCCAAAAGTTACTGTTTGGCGCGAAAGTTTCGGACCGAATAGCCCCTGCCTCTACGTCTCCGCAGGACACGTGTAGCTCCCGTACGATGCGGTGGAGATAGTGGAGATCGTGGTTATCCGATCGTGGGAACTGGGGGTTCAGTTACTGTGCCTTTAAAGAAAACAATTTTTGAAGATTTGAGGATTTTCATTACAAAATCATCAGCTGACAAGGATGCAGTGAGGATTTTGAACAAAGTTTCAAATAGAACGCATATGAAGAATTGAATAGATTGGATAAGTATAGCATAGAGGGAAAGTAGGGTCCGATCACATTCCTTAGCAGAAACATCAACTTGAAGAAATAGCCATAAGTGAATGCTGTTGAGGACTAGAAATCTCAGTCTACATAGTCAAATGAAAGTCATCAAGTGTTTTTGAAGGTTTTGTAATAGATCATCACAATGAAGAACAACTGTTTTGAAGAAGAATGCATTTTGAGGAAATTGATCATTTGAAGAAAATCAACTTGAGGAATTTCACATTGGGCGGTGGCGTAACCCACCATATAAGAATGTTGATTACAGACGCCGCGTACAATTGTCGTAGGGCCCTGAGAATCAATTTCTTCGTTAATTTCTTCACATTCAGAGTGACTTTCTTCATCATTTGAAGAAAATCGTTTCATCATTTGTTGCACATCTAAGTCATCAACTTTGCATAAGTGTTAGGATGTGTGCATGTTTTTTTACAAAACATTTGAAGACTCTAAGATATTTAGCTCACACCGCAACTTGCAAAACCTTTTCTCATTCAAGGGCTTAGTGAAGATATCTGCCAGTTGATCATCAGTCTTCACATGGTCGATGAGGATATTGCCCTTGAGGACATGGTCCCAAAGAAAATGTTGACGAATCTGGATGTGCTTGGTCTACGAGTGCTGTACTGGGTTGTATCTAATCTTGATAGCACTCTCATTGTCACAGTAGAGAGGCACATTCTTCATGTTGATGTCGTAGTCCTTGAAGGTTTGCTTCATCCACAGCAATTGAGCACAGCAAGAACCAGCAGCAATGTACTCAGCTTCGGCAGTGGAGAGTGATACGCAGTTCTGCTTCTTTGAGGACCAGAAAACTAGTGATCTTCCGAGGAAATGGCATGTGCCAGAAGTTGACTTGCGATCCACGCGGTCACCAGCATAGTCTGAATCAGAATACCCTACCAGATGAAGATTGGACCTCTTGGGATACCATAAACCTAGTGTTGGTGTGTGAGCTAAGTATCGTTGAATATGTTTCACAGCCTTATGGTGTGATTCCTTCGGTTTTGCTTGAAAACGTGCACACATGCAAAGACTAAGCATTATATCTGGCCTAGATGCACATAAATACAATAAAGAGCCAATCATAGAACGGTATACGTGCTGATCGAAATCTTTACCATTTTCATCAGCGCCGAGGTGGCCGTTGGTAGGCATTGGAGTCTTGGCACCTTTGCATTCGTGCATGTCAAATTTCCTCAGAACATCCTTGAGGTATTTCTCCTGTGATTTGAAGATTACATTGCTTTGTTGACGAATTTGAAGACCTAAGAAGAATTTCAGCTCTCCCATCATGGACATCTGATATTCTTCACTCATCATGTAGCCAAATTCATCATCGTATCTTTTGTCAGTACAGCCAAATATGATATCATCAACATATATTTGACATACAAATAGCTCATTATCATAGGATTTTGTGAAAAGAGTTGGATCGAGTGAACCAGGTTTGAAGCCTTTCTTCATGAGGAATTCCGTCAATGTATCATACCATGCCCGAGGGGCTTGCTTGAGACCATACAGAGCCTTTTTGAGTCTGAAGACTTTGTCTGGATTCTTTTGATCCTCAAAACCTGGGGGCTGAGCAACATATACTTCTTCCTCAAGCTTACCATTGAGGAATGCACTTTTCACATCCATTTGATACAAGGTGATGTTATGATTATTAGCATAAGCAAGTAATATTCGAATAGCTTCAAGTCTAGCAACAGGTGCAAAAGTTTCATCGAAATCTATTCCTTCAACCTGGGTGTAGCCTTGGGCTACAAGTCGTGCCTTCTTCCTCACCACTTGACCGTCCTCATCTTGCTTGTTTCAGAAAATCCACTTGGTGCCGATGATGTTGTGCTTGCGAGGATCTGGTCGTTTGACGAGCTCCCATGCGTCATTCAGCTTGAATTGAAGAAGTTCGTCTTGCATAGCTTGGATCCACTCCGGTTCCAGAAAAGCTTCAGCTACTTTTGAGGGTTTTGTGATGGATACAAAGGAGAAATGCCCACAAAAGTTAACTAAGTGTGAAGCTTCTGAGCGAGTGAGAGGACCTGGCGCGTTGATGTCGTTGACGATTTTGTCAAGTTCAACTTTGTTTGCAATCCTGGATGAGCTGGTTGAGGATTTTGTCTGGGCTGAGGAAGTGGTGCTGATGCAATTTCCTTAGGAACATCTTCTTGGTTTTTATCAACGATGCGGATCGTTTCTTCATCAATTTCCTCAGATGGAACAATATCTTTAGTAGGCTTGAGCTTTATTGCTACCTCAGGAGACAGCTTATCTGGATCAGAAGGCAATTGCTCTCTTTGCGAGCCATTAGTTTCATCGAACCGCACATCTACAGTCTCAACAACTCTGTTGTGATAGTTGTTGAAGACTCTGTAAGTGTGCGAGTCCTTTCCATAACCGAGCATAAAACCTTCATGTGCCCTGGGTGCAAATTTTGAGCTGTGGTGAGGATCTCTAATCCAGCATTTTGCACCGAAGACTTTGAAATAACTTACATTGGGTTTCTTGTCAGTGAGGAGTTCATATGAGGTTTTCTTGAGGAATTTTTGAAGATATACCCTGTTGATGATATGGCATGCAGTGTTGGTTGCTTCAGGCCAAAAGTGACGAGGAGTCTCATATTCTTCAAGCATGGTTCTTGCCATTTCAACGAGAGTCCTGTTCTTCCTTTTGACGACACCATTCTGCTGAGGAGTATAAGGAGGAGACAATTCGTGAGTAATACCAAGTTCATCAAGACAATCATCAAGACCGGTGTTTTTGAACTCGGTTCCATTATCACTCCTAATATGTTTGATCTTGATGCCAAAGTTCGTCGAGGCCCTTGAAGAGAATCGTTTGAAGATTTCCTGCACTTTAGTTTTATACACTATAATATGCACCCAGGTGTATCTGGAATAATCATCAACTATGAGAAAGCCATATAGAGATGTTTGCATTGGTTAGTGTGGCATAGTGAGTAGGTCCAAACAAATCCATATGAAGCAATTCGAATGGTCGTGTAGTGGTCACGATGGTTTTGGAGGGATGCTTGGATCTGGTCATCTTCCCAGATTCACAAGCACCGCAGAGATGATCCTTGAGGAATTTGACTGATTCGATGCCGATGACATGCTCCTTCTTTGCAAGCGTGTGCAAATTCCTGATGCCTGCATGAACTAGTCTTCGGTGCCACAGCCATCCTTCTGAGGTTTTTTCTAGTAAGCAAGTGGCTGGTTGAGGACCTGTAGAGAAATCAACAATGTACAAATCCCCTCTTCTTACACCTTCGAAGACTTTGGATCTGTCAGATTCCATGATGACTACACATCTATATCTACCAAAGATAACAATCATATCAAGATCACAAAGCATTGAGACTGACATAAGGTTAAAACCAAGGGATTCAACAAGCATCACTTTGTCCATATGCCTATCCTTGGAAATAGCCACTTTGCCAAGTCCCAATACCTTGCTTTTACCTTTATCACCATATGTGATTTGCTTCAGAGGTGATGGAATTAGTGGCATATTCATTAGTAAGCTTTTATCACCAGTCATGTGATGTGTGCAGCCACTATCGAGAACCCACTCAGTATTTTTGGGTTTGTCATCCTGCAGATGAATTAGTAGAGCTTACCATCTCATATGCTTCAGATTTGAAGAATATGATACTAATTTCATCAGATCAGTAATTTCATCATAACAGAAATGTAAGGACGTTTGAAATATTTCTATTTCATCAATCATTAGCTTGCGTGCTATCAACCATTTCTTGAGGTCTCCAGCAAATTCTTCAGATGATGATTTTCATCTAGAGACCTGACCTGCAGAAGTGATTAGTTCGATTTCTTCACCACCCACATCTGAAGGGTGGTAAAGCATTCATCATCCTGCGAGCACCATAAGAGAAAGGTGGCATTGAAGCTAATGCACTTCTCTTAACAGTAGGGGGATTAAAGTACTCATATGAATATGCAAAGAACTGGTTTGAGGATTTATGAACATAAGGATTTGAGGAGTAACGCTCATATTCATATTCCTTATAGTTTCACTGCATGTTAGACGCATAAGCACGGGTACGAGCATAGTTTTGACCAGTTCAGGACTTTGATCCTGTTGTAGACTTTGGTCCTCCTGAGAAATTTGATCTGGGGTTCAGATTCTTCGGTGGTGGTGTCATGAGGACATTCACCTGAAGATTTTCAAGACAACTTTTGGGAACCCAGATTTTCCTCAGAGGAGGGCCATTCCTGCAGTTAGTTCCAACATATCGAGCAAATACTTCACCAGATTGATTTTTGAACAATTTATAGTTGGAATCAAATGATTCATCTGAAGAATAGGATAATTCACATGAGAAGCCAGTTAGATTAGATGGATCAAAAGGAGGCCCAGTAGCAGCAACCCATGAGGTTTTGGGATACTGCTCATGTTTCCAATAAGATCCATAAGCATTTAATTTCCTCTCAAAGGCAATTCCTTCTTTCCTCGGGTTCCTGTTCAAGATCTGCTTTTTGATCACATCACAAAGGGTTTGATGTCCTTTGAGGCTTTTGTACATGCCTGTCACGTACAATTCCTTCAACCCTGCATTTTCATCAGTAACATTTGTGTTTTCCTAAAGTGAGGAAATAGACACAACAGGTGCAGTTGAAGAATTTGTAGCAATGGTAGCATTTGATGATTCTGGTGAGGAATTAGTAGTTTCTCGTTCAATGCATTTAAGACATGGAGGAATAAATTCAACTTGACTAGCGCTGATCTGTTGAGCTAGCAATGAATCATTTTCCATACGAAGATCATCATGAGACATTCTCAGCTTCTCAAGATCAAGCTTCCTTTGAAGAAATTCGTAGGAAAGCTTCTCATGATCAGTGAGGAGTGTATCATAACGATCCTGAAGATTATCAAATCTAGACTGAAGACTTTTCATGTTATCAGTGAGGATTTGGTTCAGGTTCATTTCATCATTCAACAGATCATCACTTTTGTCTAACAGTTTCTGAAGCTTTTCCAGAGCCGTTTGTTGTTTAGTGGCAATGATAGCAACTTTACTGTAACTGGGTTTCTTATAATCATTATGGTCACAGTCACTTGAATCAGAGGAGGAGGCATTATTTTATACCTTTGAACCTTTTCCCATGAAGCAATAGGTTGGAGCGATGTCATCAGCATAGTCATCAGTATGGATGGTGCAATCATTTTCTTCAAGATACAAGATTGACTTGCTGACGAAAGTGGTTGCTAGTGCAAGACTAGCCTGTCCGGATTCTGAGTCTTCATCAGAACCCTCTTCTTCATCACATTCTTCTGATTCTGCCTCGGAGTCCATTTCCTTGCCAATAAGTGCCCGAGCCTTTCTGAAACTAGTCTTCTTGTGCAATGAGGGCTTTGAAGATGAGGATTTTCAAGATTTCTTCTTCTTCTTCAAGTCATCAGAACTATCATCCTTGTATTTCTTCTTCTTTGATTCCTTTCCCAAGCGGGGACAATCAGCAATGTAATGACCTGATTTCTTGCACTTGTGACAGGTTCGTTTCTTGTAGTCCTCAGATGCAGATTCTGATTTCCTCTTATCTCTTCTTGATGATTTACCGAAGTGGCCTCGTCGTGTAAATCTCTGGAATTTCCTCACAAGCATTGCAAGCTCCTGTCCAAATTCTTCAGGGTCACAACTGCTATCATCTGTGTCTTCTTCTTCAGATGAGGAAATTGCTCTAGCCTTCAGTGCACGTGGTGTGGAATAGCTTTGTCCATATAGATCTCTCTTTTCTTCCAGCTGGAATTCATGAGTATTTAGCCTTTCAAGGATATCAGCTGGATCCAACATCTTGTAGTCTGGTCTTTCTTGAATCATCAGAACTAAAGTATCAAATGAAGAATCCAGAGATCTCAGCAGTTTCTTCACAACTTCGTGATCAGTGATGTCTCGAGCTCCCAGTGCTTGCAGTTCATTTGATATGTCAGTGAGGCGATCAAAGGTGTCTTGGCAGCTTTCATTGTCATGTCTCTTGAAGAGATTGAAGAGATTGCGAAGAATATCAACACGAGAGTCACGCTGGGTTGATACTCCTTCATTTACCTTGCACAGTCTCTCCCAGATCAGTGTTGTAGAGCACAAAGCACTTACTCTTCCAAACTGGCCTAGGCTCAGATGACCACAGATGATGTTCTTCACTTGAGAATCGAGTTGCTTGAATTTCTTCACATCAGCAGCAGTGACACTGGCAGAGATAATGGGGACACCATTTTCCACAATATACCAGAGATCATTATCAATAGCTTGTAAATGCATTTGCATTTTGTTCTTCCAGAAGGGAAAGTTCTTTCCTTCGTAGGTAGGACATGCTGCAGTCACCTTAAACATGCCTGCAGTCGACATAACTAAAACTCCAGGTGGTTAAACCAAAATCACATAGAACAAGGGAGTACCTTGCTCTGATACCAATTGAAAGTGCGTTATATCGACTAGAGGGGGGTGAATAGGAGATTTTTAGAATTTCATCACTGAGGAAATTCCTTTTGAGGAAATTCCTCACTGATGACTAACTTACAGCGGAAACAGTAAAGGATTAGACGTGCAAACGTTCACAACAGCAGTATTACAGAGTGAAGAATGTGAAAACAGATCGCATAGTAAGCAGGCACGCAGAATACAGATGATGATTAACTGTTGTGAAGAATTTGGGGTTGAGGAAATTCAGAGAAAGTCCTCAGCAAATTCTTCAAACAGTCAAAGTGAAAGTCATCAACACATAATACAGAGAAAGTAAAGAGTTGAGGATTTAGAACCCGATTCTTAGTGAAGACTGTTGTTGATGATCGAGTTCCAACTGTTGTGACAGTTGTACATCTGGTTTGGAGCGGCTTGGTATTGAAACCAAAGGACACCCAGTTCCGGGACACACAGTCCCTACCGTATTCTCCTTGAGCTAAGGACACACAGTCCTCGCCCAACACTCGTGGTAAGTCTTCAGGGCAGACTTCCAAACCCTCACAAACTTGGTCACCCGGCGATCCACAATTGACTGCTGGATTGCTCTAGACCATGACGCCTAACCGTCTGGAGGATGCACAGTCCTCAAAGGTAAAAGGCTTCAGTCCCACACAGGAACAACTTCTTCAGTGATGCTCAATCACTAGGTTTGGTTTGTGGTTTCGGTGTATGGGGTATCTCCTCACTGATGAATTACTCTCGAAAGCTCTAAGGAATTTGGGTTGCTCTTATGACAAGTGTCATTTTCTAACGGAGCAGCCAACCAGCTAGTGGTTGTGGGGGGCGGCTATTTATAGCCTGGGAGCATCCCGACATGATTTGACACTAATGCCCTTAAATAATATGACCGTTGGAGTGGATAAGACCAGTGACTTGGCGTGGCTATCGAAACGGTCGGAACCCTCAACTATGAGAGTCCTCATGTCACTCATATTCCTCACTTGAGGCTTTTGGTAGGATTAGGCTTGGGTTGAGCATCATGAGGAAATCCATTCCATAGTGTTACTTTGACCCCCTTTAACAGTACGGTGTTCCTATTCATCAAGTACGAAGAAAGTAAAACAGAAAACGTAAATCTTCACGCTTCAATTTCTTCAGAATGATTTTATTCAGGAACCACCGGTCTTCTCAATTTCAGTATCTTCATGAGGAATATCAATTTCGTCACAGATTCCTCGCGATTCATTTCTTCAGCTTCAGACCAATTTCTGACACTGAAGATATACATTTTTAGGGGTCGATATTCTTCAAATATCTCAAACTCCTCAATGAATTATAGATCCTGTGTATACTCATAAACACATTAGATACTTAACCTATAAGTCTTCAAACCAATAAAATCACTAAGGGGCACTAGATGCACTTACACAACCTCATCAAGTTCTATCTTCCTCCCACTCAATTCTTTCGAGAGAAACTCTTTCTCAAGAAAAGCTCCGTTTTTAGCAACAAACACTTTGCCCTCGTATTTGAGATAGAAGGTATACCCAACTGTGTATTTTGGGTAACCTATGAAGACACACTTTTCCGCTTTGGGTTCTAGCTTTTCAGGCTGAAGCTTTTTGACATAAGCATCACATCCCCAAACTTTAAGAAACGACAACTTTGGTGTTTTGCCATACCACAGTTCGTATGGTGTCGTCTCAACGGATTTTGATGGTGCCCTATTTAAAGTGAATGCAGCTAACTCTAATGCATAACCCTAAAACGATAACGGCAAATCGGTAAGAGACATCATAGATCGCACCATCTCTAATAAAGTACGATTACGACGTTCGAACACACCATTACGCTGTGGTGTTCCTCGCGGTGTCAACTGTGAAACAATTCCACATTGTCCTAAGTGAGAACCAAACTCAAAACTCAGATATTCACCCCCACGATCAGACCGTAGGAACTGATCTTCTTGTTACGATGATTTTCAACTTCACTCTGAAATTGCTTGAACTTCTCAAACGTTTCAGACTTATGCTTCATCCAGTAGACATAACCATATCTACTCAAATCATCGGTGAAGGTGAGAAAATAATGATATCCGCCATGCACCTCCACACTCATCGGACCAGACACATCGATATGTATGATTTCCAACAAGTCACTTGCACGCTCCATTGTTCCGGAGAACGGAGTCTTAGTCATCTTGCCCATGAGGCATGGTTCACACGTGTCAAGTGAATCAAAGTCAAGTGACTCCAAAAGTCCATCGATATGGAGTTTCTTCATGCGCTTTACACCAATCTGACCTAAGCGGCAGTGCCATAAAAACATGGCGCTATCATTGTTAAGTCTAACTCTTTTGGTCTCAATGTTATGTATATGTGTATTATCGCTATCAAGATTCAATTGAAAAATCCTCTCACATTGGGTGCATGACCATAAAAGATATTACTCATAGAAATAGAACAACCATTATTCTCTGACTTAAACGAGTAACCGTCTTGCAATAAACAAGATCCAGATATAATTTTCATGCTTAACGCAGGCACTAAATAACAATTATTTAAGTTCATAACTAATCCTGATGGTAACTGAAGTGAAACTATTCCGACGGCGATTGCATCAACCTTGGAACCATTTCCCACGCGCATCGTCACTTCATCCTTCGCCAACCTTCGCTTATTCCGCAATTCCTATTGCGAATTGCAAATATGAGCAACAGAACCGGTATCGAATACCCAGGCACTACTACAAGAGTTGTTTAAGTCCACATCAATAACATGTATATCGAATATACCTGATTTTTTCTTGGCCGCCTTCTTATCAGCCAGATACTTGGGGAAGTTGCGCTTCCAGTGACCCAAACCCTTTCAATAATGACAATCCGTTTCAGGCTTAGGTCCAACTTTGGGGTTCTTCATCGGATTGGCAACAGGATTTCCGCTCTTCTTTGAATTACCCTTGTTTCCTTTGTCATTTCTCTTGAAACTAGTGGTCTTATTCACCATCAACACTTGATGCTCTTTACAGAGTTCTGACTCTGCAATTTTCGGCATCGCGAATATCTCCCCGGGTGACTCGTTCATCCCTTGCATGTTATAGTTCAACACAAAGCTCTTGTAGCTTGGTGGCAGTGATTGAAGAATTCTGTCAGTGATAGCCTCTTGCGGGAGTTCGATCACCAACTCAACTAAACGGTTTGAGTACCCAGACATTTTGAGCACAAGTTCACTGACAGACGAATTCTCCTCCATCTTGCAAGCATAGAATTTATCGGAGGTCTCATACCTCTCGATCCGGGCGTTCTTCTGAAAGATAAACTTCAACTCCTTGAACATCTCAAATGCTCCATGATGCTCAAAGCGACATTGAAGTCCCGGCTCTAAGCCATACAAGACTGCACATTGAACTACTGAGTAGTCCTCCTTGCGTGCTAACCAGGCATTCTTAACATCTTGGTCAGCCGCGACTGGTTGCTTCCCATCTTGCAGGAGAAACTTAAGATTACGAGCCCAGTCTACAAAGTTGCTTCCATCATTTTTCAACTTAGCTTTCTCTCGGAACGTATTAAAATTCAGGGTAACTATCGCGTGAGCCATTGATCTACAACACAAATATTTTCAAAGTGGACTTAGACTATGTTCAAGATAATTAGAGTTTAACTAATCAAATTACTTTGCTAAACTCCCACTCAAAAAGTACATCTCTCTAGTCATTTGAGTCGTACATGATCCAAATTCACTAACTCAAGTCTGATCATAACGTGAGTTGAGAATAGTTTCAGTGGTAAGCTTCTATATGATAATCATATCAACTATAAGTTTCATGCTCGACCTTTCAATCTCATGTGTTCTAAGGCCATGTCTACACATGCTAGGCTCGTCAAGCTTAACCCGAGTGTTTCGCGTGTGCAACTGTTTCGCACCCGTTGTATGTGAACGTTGAGTCTATCACACCTGATAATCACGTGGTGTCTCGAAACGACGAACTGTAGCAACAGTGCACAGTCGGGGAGAACACAATTTCGTCTTGAAATTTTAGTGAGAGATCACCTCATAGTGCTTCCATCGTTCTAAGCAAAATAAGGTGCATAATGGATTAATATCACATGCAATTCATAAGTGACATGATAAGGCCATCATCATGTGCTTCTTGATCTCCATCACCAAAGCACCGGCACGATCTTCTTGTCACTGGCGCCACACCATGATCTCCATCAACGTGTAACGATCGGGGTTGTCTTGCTACTTATGCTATTACTACTAAAGCTACATCCTAGCAATATAGTAAACGCATATGCAAACACAAACGTTAGTTTAAAGACAACCCTATGGCTCATGTCGGTTGCCGTACTATCGACGTGCAAGTCGATATTAACTATACAACATGATCATCTCATACATCCAATATATCACATCACGTCATTGGCCATATCGTATCACAAGCATACCCTGCAAAAACAAGTTAGACGTCCTCTAATTTGTTGTTTCATGTTTTACATGGCTGCTATGGGTATCTAGTAGATCGAATCTTACTTATCCAAAAACCAAAGCGGAGATGTGCAAATTGCTATTTAACCTCTCCAAGGACCCCCTCGGACAAAACCAATTCAACTAAAGTTGAAGAAACCAACACTCGCCAGTCATCTTTATGAAACGAGGTGGCATGTCAATCGTTGAAACCAGTCTTTCGTAAGCGTACAAATAATGTCAGTCCGGGCTGCTTCAATCCAACAATATCGCCGAATCAAGAAAAGACTAAGGAGGGCAGCAAATCTAACATCACCATCCACAAAACCCTTTGTGTTCTACTCGAGATAACATCTACGCATGAACCTAGCTCATGATGCCACTGTTGGGGAACGTTGCATGGGAAACAAGAAATTTCCTACGCACACGAAGACCTATCATGGTGATATCCATCTACGAGAGGAGATTTGGATCTATGTACCCTTGTAGATCGCACAGCAGGAAGCATTAAGAAACGCGGTTGATGTAGTGATCACATCCCTTGATCAGCCCCACGAACCGTACCATGAACCGTCCCGCAATCCGTCCCACGATCCGTTCCGAACTAGTGCCGAACGGACGACACCTCCGCGTTCAGCACACGTACAACTCGACGATGACCTCGGCCTTCTTGATCCAGCAAGCAAGACGGAGAAGTAGATGAGTTCTCCGGCAGCGTGACGGCGCTCCAGTGGTGGTGAGGATCTACTCCTGCAGGGCTCCGCCCGAGCTCTGCAGAAATACAATCTAGAGGTAAAACTATGGT
Organism: Hordeum vulgare subsp. vulgare; assembly: GCF_904849725.1. Taxonomy (NCBI): domain Eukaryota; kingdom Viridiplantae; phylum Streptophyta; class Magnoliopsida; order Poales; family Poaceae; genus Hordeum; species Hordeum vulgare. The sequence goes on along the minus strand of NC_058522.1, from coordinate 132,343,560 downwards.
GTCTAGATCTGAGTTGCACGTGGCAAAAGTTGTCTCAAATCATCCCTAAATCACCACTATATATAGGAGGGAGGGGGAGGAGGATTTCATTGAGGGTCAAGCCCTCAAGGGTGCGCCAGCCAAGGGAGAGGAGGAGTCCTACTCCAATCCTACTCCAACTAGGATTAGAAAGTGGAGTCCTTCCCTTCCTTCCCACCTCTCTTTTTTTTCTTTTTCTTTGGTTTTCTCTCCTTGGGACCACTAAGGACAGGTGCGCCACCCTAGTTCCATTGGGATTCCCCGGGTGGGTTGCCCCCCCCTCCCGGTGAACTTCCAGAACCCATTCGTCACTCATAGTACATTTCGGGTAATGCCCGAAAACCTTCCGGTAACCAAATGAAGCCATCCTATATATCAATCTTCATTTCCGGAACATTCCAGAAACCCTCGTGATGTCCGTGATCTCATCCGGGACACCGAACAACATTCGGTAACCACACATATAACTTAACTATACTAAAACATCATCGAGCCTTAAGTGTGCAGCTCCTGCGGGTTTGAGAACTATGTAGACGTGCCCCGAGACAATCCTTGTTCAATATCCAATAGCGGGACCTCGATGCCCATATTGGATCCTACATATTCTCTGAAGATCTTATTGGTTGAACCTCAGTGTCTAGGATTCATATAATCCCGTATGGCATTCCCTTTGTCCTTCGGTGTGTTACTTGCCCGAGATTTGATCGTCGTATCTGCATACCTATTTCAATCATGTTACCGACAAGTCTCTTTACTCGTTTTGTAATACAAGATCCCGTGACATACACTTAGTCACATTGCTTGCAAGGCTTGTGTGTGATGTTGTATTACCGAGTGGGCCCCGAGATACCTCTCCGTCACACGGAGTGACAAATCCCAGTCTTGATCCATACTAACTCAACGGACACCTTCGAAGATACCTATAGAGCACCTTTAGAGTCACGCAGTTACGTTGTGACGTTTGATGCACACAAGGTATTCCTCTGGTGCCAGTGAATTATATGATCTCATGGTCATAGGAACAAATACTTGAAACGCAGAAAACAATAGCAATAAAACGACACGATCAATATGCTACGTTCATAGTTTGGGTCTAGTCCGTCACATTATTCTCCTAATGATGTGATCTAGTTATCAAGTGACAACACTTGCACATAGTCAGAAAACCATGACTATCATTGATCAACTGGCTAGCCAACTAGAGGCTTGTTAGGGACATTGTTTTGTCTATGTATCCACACATGTATCTATGTTTTCATTCAATACAATTATAGCATGGATAATAAACGATTATCTTTAAACAGGAAATATAATAATAACTATTTATCATTGCCTTTAGGGAATATTTCCAATAGATGATGATTATAGAGTCTACCTCGAGATCGTGTATACTAAACCCTCGATGAATCAATCTCTCTACATGGATGGGGACCCCCGGTTTATATAGTCACCGGGGGATCTAGGGTTACATACAATCAACCTAGTCTACTTTACTTGGACATCACGCCGGTCTTTGATGCTTTATTCTTGAGTACGATATGACCGCATAGCCCGGCCTCTAGTTAGTATGGCCCATTAAGCCGACCTCTTCATAGTAAGACATCTACCTAAGGACCCCTTAATCCCGGACTCCCTCAATAGCCCCTGTACTGTCCTTCAATGCCAATGTTCAGCGTTTTGGGATGATCACCCTCAGAGTTTTCTGTTTAAAAGGCGAGTTCCCCTGTTTCCTACGATTAGGAAATGATGATTTTGTGCTCAGCCAACTCACGGTTTCTGAATCGTCGCGGGGCCCACAACATTTAATTCTGCACAAAGATTGATAACAATTCTCTATTCTCGCGTGCCTTTGTAGAGGCAAGCACTTTTAATAATCCTTGAAGGAATTGTTCCCTACAACAAGTGGGGGTAACCCCGACCTTTATAAAGAGATCAAAATCTGTTCTGAGGCTCCATCGTCTCACATCCTTGCAAAGAAACCCTAAAGCTCTTAACACTTCCACAGTCATGGCAGGTTCCTCCTCACGCCCCCTTGTCCCCCTTCCGGGGGACTGGGCCAGTTGCTCTATTTCTTTCCTCCGCCTACGCGAGCTAGAAATACAGGGGTATCTTCCCCAGTCAGACCTCGCACCCACTCACACCGGTGTGGCCTCCATTAATGGGAAAGCCTTCGGGAAAAACTTCCCTTCCCCTCAAATGGGAGAACGGGTTTGCTTTGTTTCCTTCCTACTATGAGGGGTAGGATTCCCCATTCACCCTTTCCTAAGGGGGTTAATGTTGTTATATGGGTTGCAGCTCCACAATCTCATCCCCAGTTCTATCCTTCATATATCAAGCTTCGTGGCCTGATGCTAGATGTTCTTGGGTTGTGAGCCTCACTTTGATCTATGGACAAAGTTCTTCTGTATCGTTACCCAAACTAGAGGAATGGAAATTCCGGAAGTGGATGGAGCCGAAGTATGGCGCATAGCCACCAGAAGATAACCGATTGGGATGCCGAAGAAGGAGCTTATTTGACCCAATTTGGAGAGGCCTTTCTGAATACTCCGCGACTCCTTTAAAGAAACGATTCAGCTGGAGGCCGAAGAGCTCTTCCCAAGAAGAGACCTCCGAAGTGAAGCGACTATCCTCCAAGGTTAGGGTACTTACTCATAGCGGGATAACTATCATCAACGTGATAGCCACGGTGATTACCCGGTGCATCCAACTGCTCGAGCAGCGCACACACCCTCTGTGGCGCTACAGCGGGATGAGCGATTCCACCCGATCTAGAAGGCAGGAACCGGACGACCAGAAGGCCTTGGCAGCCATTCTGGCTGATTTCTTCAAGGGGGGAAAATAAGATTTTGCCCTACCCACCCCCAAGAAAGGCTATTCCGCATACAACCTCATCGAATGGGTAAGCATGTTCATATTCACGTTCCAGGTGTTCATGCCCATTATTGTTGATTCATAACTACTACCCCTTCTTTGCAGCCATGGAAGCACTAAATCGAGACAGTAAAGTGTCTCGTACCTCAACCTGAGGACTTCCTGTGACAATGACCCCCGGTTTCATGAAGACCCGGAGCTTTCCATTATCTTTGTGGATGGGGTGTTTTACCAAGAGAGCATTGACGAGCAGAAGGTGGCCCTTATAGCCGACAACCTGAGGTCCCTTCCATCTTGAGGGAGTAGAGAAAAACAGCTGGCCGACGAGGGGTCGTGCCTAGGGTTCATCGGAGCGGACGTCGGACCACTCCTCGGACTAAACCGGTCGGGGTTCCATCAAGCGAGGATAGAATTCCCGAACAAGAGGTGGTGGAAAAAACTACATAAGCTGCCCCTTTGTCAAAAAGGTATACCGATCAATTTTTATCCCTTACGATAGCAATTGTCCTCCTACAAGTTTAGGAGACTTGGTCGACCAATTCAGGAGACGCGCACAACCTTTCCCGTCCGAGGATGGCGTCGAGGTATTGGGGAGTCAGCATAACCCAACAACATCGGCTGACGGCGGAGTCCTGAACACGGGCCTGTTCCCAGAGGGTTCGGACTACCTATCGGTAACTAACTCTGAATATGAGAGTGCAATGAATCATGGGCAGCGGAAAGAGTCACCACGTAATCCTGTATTTTCAAGCAAGAGTTTAATGCTCTCTACTAGGCAGATGCATACCTCGGAGCTGTGTGAGTCGGCTTTAAATAAGTGGTCGGTCAAATGTATGCCCATCTGCACGTGGGTCATCGGCATCATTATATCCGAACAAAACTTCGCACCCAGTATCCCCTGAGCCTTAATTTGTGCAGGATGGCTGAATTAAGGGTTGACTAAAAACATTTCAATTTGCATGCTTTAAAGAAAGAACACAAAAGAGTATCCAAAGATTTTCAACTGAGCCAGGCCGATTTACAAGCCAGTAGGGCTGAGCAGGAAGATGTGAAGAAATTCGCTAGAAAAGCCCATGGTAAGGGAATTTATTTGTGATATCCTAAATTTCCGTTTTTCAATAGCCAAGAAATTTCCTATAGAACGTGAATCAATAGGCCAAATGCAAAAAGATCTGGATGAATCTTGAGAGTCTTAGCGTTATGCCGAAACTCAGCTTGAAGTATGACATCATGTATTGAAGCGATGCCGCGAAGAAAACAACAATCTCAAAGAAGAGAATAAAAAACAAGCTAAGGAAGTTCAGAGTTTGAAAACTAAGTTGGCACAAACCCAAGAAGAGAACTACAAATTAAAAAGGTGGCATATTTTGTAAGTAAAGCTCCTGATCTGTAACTGGTCAAGGTTTTATCGTGTTGATCTTGAAAATGCGCGCTTCTTTTTGATTAGGTCTCCTAACTGGGCGTCCTTAAGAGGAGGCCAATTCTTTTGGGGGCCTGTTGAAGGAACTTCCCATTGTGCATGAGTGGGCTCGAAAGGCTATGCGGAGTATGGTGTGAGCTCCATGGCCGAACAAAAATCCTCCGCAAGGGATGGTCGAGCTTGCCGGGCATTTTCAAAGGAGCTCGAAGTCGCTTTGAATTGTGGAAGACTTCGACCTATCGAGAAGGAGCTCGGGAGGCGTGGGCTACGGTGAAGCCCCGCTTTTACCATCTAGATCCCGAGCACATGGCCTGGGTTGGACCAGCGGGGCCAGATGGGAAGGAAATTCCTCTACACCTCGTGTATGATCAAGTGATGCCCGTCGCACGCCTATCGTAGGAGGACTACACATTAGATATTATAATATATCAACTAGACCAATCGCCAAGAATGTGATCATATGTAATGTAATATTTGTGCATTAAGGCGCTTCCCTCCATGTTTGGAAAATTATGTCTTTAACCGGCCATCGGCTTCTACCTTCACTGTTATCAACTGGGTAGTGTTTCATACTTTGTATCCTATGAAATTAGGAATTAATTTCTGATAACAACGCAATCCGGCCATGTGGTGCTAACAGTCAAAGATAATACACGGGGATTATGTTATATAACGACGAGACGTAAAAACTATCTTTCGGAAAAAATAGTTCCTTAATGGGTTCCTTTTTCCGGGTTGCTACATAGTTTGTAGTTGGTGTGGCCATTTTTCCGTGTAACAGGAACAACCGTTTATGACATAAAATTGTCGAGTAGATGGCCATCGTTTTAGCCGACCAAGTTGTAGCTCAAGACATGCTAGCTTTTAGCTTTACCCGTCTGAGGTGTATCCGGGCGAACTGGTCGTAACAATTGAAGCAGTGCTCCCTTTACCCTCTATCTGAATCATATCGGTAACGTAGAGAGTAAGCACAGGAGCGAGGCAACCTAGCCTTGCTAACATCTTAAGTCCAATTGACACATCAAAGGGCAGTAATCGATGTGTGAGTCGAAGTGTATGTATAAACAAATAGGTATGTGGAGTACATTGAATAGCTTCTCGATGAAGCCCCCAGGTGCTATTACATCACTCTGCTTAACACGGATGTTTTGATTAATGCTTGAGACAGTTCGGTTAAGCTCAACATTCCCTGGGACCAACTACTAAGCCCTACAAATAAAATAATGAATTTTGGGCAAAAAAAGGAAAAAAACAATGACGGAAGAAAGGTAATGACTTCGGTCTAGCCGTAAAAACACCGAAGACGAGTTGCATTCCACGAGTTCGGCTCAAGGAGGTTGTCCTCCTATTAAGATTACATAAATTATAAAAGGGCCCTCCCACTTTGGGTGAAGTTTATGCTTGGGCCTCTAGGGGAGGCGTAGGACGAGCTCTCCCTCGTTGTATGCCTTTGCCCGAACTTCCTCGCTCTGATAGCATTGAGCTTGCTATTGATAGGAAGCGGATCGGGCTAGAGCTATGTCGCGCTCGCCTTCGAGTGTGTCTAAGTCGTCTTGCCGATCTAACTCGGCCTCTTTTTCCTTGTACATACGCACTCGAGGTGCTTCATGTATAATGTCGCAAGGGACGACTGCTTCAGCCCCGTACACCATAAAAATGGTGTGCACCCTGTGGAATGGTTCGGGGTGGTGCGCAAGCCCCATAGTACAGGGTCAATCTCCTCCACCCAATGGCAATCGGATTCTTGAAGGGAGGGGACCAACCGAGGTTTAATACCGCTCATAATGAGCCCATTGGCTATTTCGACTTTTCGTTGGTTTGTGGGTGATATACAGAGGCATAGTCAAGCTTGATGCCCAAGTTTGCATGCCAGTATTTTACCTCTTGGGTGGTGAAATTGGATCAATTGTGTGATATTATGCTATGCGGGACACCATAATGGTGTACGACACCGGAGATGAATTCGATTACTGGCTTAGCTTTGGAGAAGCTGGTCGTCTTTGCTTCAATCCATTTGGTAAAAAATTTAACCAAAACCAGGAGGTATTTCTTTTTATTAGTCCCCCCTTTAAGAGGGCCGACCATATCCAGACCTCAGACCGCAAAGGGCCATGTGATTGGAGTTGTCCGAAGAGCTATTGGGGGCATGTGGCTTTGATTCGCAAAGAGTTGACACACCGCACAACGCTGAACGAGCACGTCGACGTCCTCTTTGGCTATCGGCCAGAAGAAGCCTGCTCGAAAAGCCTTGCTGGCTATGGTCCAGACTGTTGCGTGGTGACCACCAATACCAGCGTGTACTTCGGCCAGAAGCTGCCTTCCCTTCTCCTCGGATATGCACCGCTGGAGGACTCATGTGGTGTTCTTTTTATATGAATCACCCTCGTAGACCTTGTAAGCCTTAGATCGGCGGATTATGTCTCGCGCCTTGGCCTGGTCGTTTTGTAGTTCCTTGTGTAGGAGATAAGCAAGGAAGGGTTCGGTCGATGACGTGATTATTGCCATAACCTCATGGGTCTAGAGCGTTGATGACCCGCAAGTATAGGGGATCAAGCGTAGTCCTTTCGATAAGTAAGAGTGTCGAACCCAACGAGGAGCAGAAGGATCTGACAAGTGGTTTTCAGCAAGGAAAAATCTACAGGCACTGAAATTGTTGGTAACAAGTGATTGTGTGGTGAGATGATTCGTAGCAAGCAAGAAGTAACAAAAGTAGCAATGGTGCAGCAAGGTGGCTCAATCCCTTTTGTAGAAAGGGACAAGCCTGGACAAAGTCTTATAGGAGGAAAAACGCTCCCGAGGACACACGGGAATTTCTGTCATGCTAGTTTCATCATGTTCCTATGATTTGCGTTCGTTACTTTCATAGTTTGATATGTGGGTGGACCAGCGCTTGGGTGCTGCCTTTACTTGGGCAAGCATCCCACTTATGATTAACCCCTCTCGCAAGCATCCGCAACTATGAAAGAAGAATTAAGACAAAGTCGAACCATAGCATTAAACTAGTGGATCCAAATCAGCCCCTTACGAAGTAACGCATAAACTAGGGTTTAAGCTTCTCTCACTCTACCAACCCATCATCTACTTACTACTTCCCAATGCCTTCCTCTAGGACCAAATAATGGTCAAGTGTTATGTAGTCGACGTTCACATAACACCACTAGAGGAAAAACAACATATAGCATATCAAAATACCGAACGAATACCAAATTCACATGACTATTATTAGCATGACTTATCCCATGTCCTCGGGAACAAAAGTAACTACTCACAAAGCATAATCATAATCATGATCATAGGTGTAATGAGTAGCATCAGGGATCTAAACATAAACTCTTCCACCAAATAATCCAACTAGCATCAACTACAAAGAGTAATCAACACTACCAGCAACCTTACAAGTACCAATCGGAGTCGCGAGACGGAGATTGGTTACAAGAGATGAACTATGGTTTGGAGATGGGATGGTGCTGATGAAGATGTTGATGGTGACGAGTCCCCTCCGATGAGAGGAGTGTTGGTGATGACGATAGCGACGATTTCCCCCTCCGGGAGGGAAGTTTCCCCGGTAGGATCGTCCTGCCGAAGCACTAGATTGGTTCTGCTCAAGTTTGGCCTCCTGGCGGCGGCGAAACCACGAAAAAGGTCCCGTCTGATTTTTTTTCTGGATGAAACGCTCCATATAGCAAAAGAGGGGGGCCAGTGGGCCAGCAGGGTCCCCGCAAGCCCCCATGGCCCGGCCTGGGGGGGTGGCCGCGCCGTGTAGGCTTCTGGCCAGCCCCTGGCGCTCCTGTGGCGCTTCTTCGGCACAGTATTTTTTATATATTGGGGAAAAATCTCCGTTGATTTTCACGGCGTTTGGAGTTGCGCAGAATAGGTATCTCAACTTTGCTCCTCTTTCAGGCCAGAATTCTAGTTGCCGGTATTCTCCCTCTTCATGTAAACCTTGCAAAATAAGAGAGAAAAGGCATAAGAATAGTACCGTGAAGTGAAATAACAGCCAAAGAAGCGATAAATATCAACATGAAAACATGATGCAAAATGGACATATCAACTCCCCGAAGCTTAGACCTCGCTTGTCCTCAAGCGAAAGCCGAGCTCAATAAATATGTCCACGTGTTTAGGGAGAGAGGTGTCGACAAAACAAGATACGAACATGCATGCATCATGATCAAGATCAGAACAACAATACCAACATATAATCTCTCATGCTAAAGTGATAATTCCTTCACAAAGTAAAGCATGGATCAAGAACCTTACCGAGAAGTAACAACCGTTAGCCTTTACTCATTGAAGCAATTGCAATTTATCACAACATCAGAAAGAGTCAAATAAGAGCTTGTAAAGCAAATCCACATACTCAATCATTCTTTCGTTCTCTACAATTGCTACAACTCACGTGGTACTCATGAGATCAAAGTTTCAGCTGAACACAGAGAAAGATGGAGGCTTATATTTGCCTCCCAACTGCTTAGCTCAAGGGTAATGTCAACAATAATAATTCATGGATACCTACCTCCAAGTTGACATATGAATATAGATCTTTCCCAAGCATGTGACGGTAGCCAAGACAAAGGCAAAATAAGGAATTGGTGAAGATCACCATGACTCTTTCAAGGGCAAAAAGTAAAGGTACAAGATAGGGCCTTCGCAGAGGGAAGCAGAGGTGGTCATGCGCTTTGAGGTTTGGATGTGTGTCCTGTTAGTGCGGATGAACGTCACTTTATATTGCCCCCTGTGATAAAGAAATTTATTATGCAGTCTGTCGCTTTTATGTCTTCCTCATCACAGGTTCGTACAAAGCTTATTTTCCACAAACTAATAGATCATACATATTAGAGAGAAATTTTTATTGCTTGCACCGACGAAAACTTACTTGAGGGATCTTATTCAATCCATGGGTAGGTATGGTGGACACTCATGGCAAAACTGGGTTGAAGGTTTATGGATGCACAAGTAGTATCTCTACTTGGTGCGGGAGTTTTGGCTAATATGAGGTGGAAGTAATCGTCACATGCTAAGGGATATCGAATCATATAACATTGTTCAGAGCCAAGCAAACACAATCCATTATGTTGTATTCCTTGTCCAATATCTACTTCTAGGCATGCAATAGTTTGGTGAGTGTTCACAATCATAGATGGTGTCAGAGATGATATATTTATATGTGAACCTCTCCTTCCTTATCACTTCCTATTAATTGCAACAATGACCAAGGTCTACGTTTTCCTACCCTCAACAAGTTTCAATTCTCATTCTTTTTATATGTGAAGCCATCACTTCCCATAAGAGCATTACATGATCTTTCATGCTTTTGTTCTATTCTCACTCTTTTGATCATGGCAAGAGGAAAAGCCCTTCAACTAAGACACTCTTTATTATATGGCTCACGAGCAAGAATACATCGGGGGTGACACGAAGCAAAACTCAAGACTAAAACACTAAGACTTTTAAACTACTAGAGAAAAAGAAAATTGAAAAGGAAAACTAAAACAAAGGTAAAGGCAAAAAGATGTGATGGTGATACGATACCGGGGCAAATTCCCCAAGCTTAGCACAAGCCAAGGGGATTGCCCATACCAATGCTCCAGTTGTCTTCCTTTGCTGGTGATGGTGATGAAGTTGTTGCAACCTTTGATTCCAAGAGGGCCATCAGTCTTCGATTTATACTTTGGAGATTTGTGATATGTTTCTCCAGCAAAACAACTTCACGAGTGAGACAAGTATTGCGAGCACGAGTTGTTTCACAAAACCTCAAGAGTTCATTCAAAGATGGAGAGAGTAGGTGGAGGTAAGGTTGGAGGAAATCCACTTCTTCAACTTCTTCCTTGTTGAGCACAGATTGCACTTCGTCCCATGCCTGATCCTTCTCCTTAGCTTTGCCCTTGGTTTCTTTAGGTAGCCTCTCCTTAGCCTCCGTGACCTCCATCCTTTTCAGATCAGCATGAACTTCTCCATAGATTTGACGGAGGTTGTTCTCCCCCACAGATTCCTGGGACCACATCTTGACCTAAATCTGCGGCAAAAAACAGGCTCGAAACGAAAAACAGACGAAATCTGTGTGATGCAGGGGTCAGACCAAACGGAAGTATATATAATGATTTTTTTCCAGACCAGAAGGAGTACCCTGCACGAAAACGGAGCCCGGGAGGCGCACGAGGTGGCCACAAGCCCTCACGGCACGGCCAGGGGGTGGGCCCGCGCCGTGAGGGCTTGTCGCCTCCTCGCGCACTTTTCGGACTACTTCCTTTTTTTGTATTTTTTTCAAATATTCCAAAACGGAGAAAATTTCCTATGGGGAACGTTTTGGACTTTGTTTTCTTACCGAATTACATACCTCTTCGTTTCGGTGTCTGAAACAGGCTGATAAATGTCCCTTAGGTATTCTTCCGGAGTTATGGTATTGATGATATTGCTTTCAACATTTATGGGAGTACCTGAGATATAATGCTTGATTGTCTTCCCATTTACCACTCTCGGACAATTACCTTCCGTGTTGTTGATCTTGATAGCACTGGAATGATATACTTGCTCAACAACATAGGGACCTTCCCATTTAGAGAGAAACTTGCCTACAAAGAATCTTAAACGAGAGTTATATAGCAAGACATAATCACCTACGTTGAACTCACGCTTTTTTATCCTCTTATCATGCCACCTCTTCACCTTATCTTTGAAAAGCTTGGCATTCTCATATGCCTGAGTTCTCCACTCATCAAGCGAGCTAATGTCAAATAACCTCTTCTCACCGGCAAGTTTGAAATCAAAGTTGAGCTCTTTGATTGCCCAATAAGCTTTATGCTCTAGCTCAAGAGGTAAGTGACATGCTTTCCCATACACCATTTTGTATGGAGACATGACCATGGGATTCTTATAGGCAGTTCTATAAGCCCACAGTACATCATCGAGCTTCTTTGACCAATTCTTTCTAGACCAGTTGATAGTCTTTTGCAGAATCAGTTTAATCTCTCTATTGCTTTTCTCTACTTGACCTCTGGACTGAGGGTGATAGGGAGACACAATTCTATGGTTGACATCGTACATACCAAGCGTTTTACGGAAAGCACCATGAATGAAGTGTGAACCACCGTCGGTCATTAGATATCTAGGGACTCCAAATCTAGGGAATATAACTTCTTTCAGCATCTTGATAGAGGTGTTGTGATCAGCACTACTAGTGGGGATAGCTTCTACCCACTTAGTGATGTAATCAACAGCAACTAAGATATGCGTATACCCGTTGGATTTTGGAAAAGGTCCCATATAATCAAAGCCCCCGACATCAAATGGTTCAATGACAAGTGAATAGTTCATAGGCATTTCCTGACGTTTGCTAATATTACCTATTCTTTGACATTCGTCACAAGACAAGATGAACTTACGGGCATCCTTGAAGAGAGTGGGCCAATAGAAACCTGATTGCAATACCTTGTGTGTAGTTCTATCTCCCGCATGGTGTCCTCCATAGGCCTCGGAGTGGCACTTCTGTAGGATCTGTCCCTGTTCATATTCAGGTACACAACATCTAATAACACCATCTACTCCTTCCTTATAAAGGTGAGGATCATCCCAAAAGTAGTGTCTTAAGTCAAAGAAGAATTTCTTCTTTTGCTGGTACGTGAAACTAGGTGGTATGTATTTGGCAACGATATAGTTTGCATAATCAGCATACCACGGTGCACTACATGAAGCATTGATGACATTCAATTGCTCATCAAGAAAGCTATCATCAATAGGTTGTGGGTCATCAAGAACGTTCTCCAACCTAGACAAGTTATCTGCTACTGGGTTATCAGCACCCTTTCTGTCGACAACGTGCAAATCAAATTCTTGTAGCAAGAGAACCCATCTGATAAGTCTAGGTTTAGCGTCCTTCTTCTCCATGAGGTACTTAATAGCAGCATGATCAGTGTGAATAGTGACTTTGGAATCAACTATGTAATACCTGAACTTTTCACATGCAAACACGACTGAGAAAATTCCTTCTCCGTAGTGGCGTAGTTTCTTTGGGCAGTGTCTAGAGTTTGACTAGCGTAGTGAATAATATTCAACTTCTTATCAACTCTTTGCCCTAGGACAGCACCAACAGCATAATCGCTAGCATCACACATGATTTCAAAGGGTAGGTTCCAATCAGGTGGTTGAACAATAGGTGCAGTTATCAAAGCCCTCTTAAGTATTTCGAAGGCATCCTCCGAATCCTCGTCAAAGACAAAAGGAATATCCTTTTGCAAGAGGTTGGTAAGAGGCCTAGAAATCTTAGAGAAGTCTTTAATGAACCTTGTATAGAAACCAGCATGACCAAGGAAACTTCTTATTCCTCTGATATTTGTGGGGTATGGCATTTTCTTGATTGCATCAACCTTAGCCTTATCGACTTCAATACCTTTTCACAAATTTTATGTCCTAAGACGATGCCTTCATTAACCGTAAAGTGGCACTTCTCCCAATTCAAGACAAGATTGGTGTCTTTACATCTCTGTAATACTCGATCAAGGTTGCTGAGGCAATCATCAAAGGAAGACCTGTAAGCGGAGAAGTCATCCATGAAAACCTCGACAATCTTTTCACAAAATTCAAAGAATATAGCCATCATACATCTTTGAAAGGTGGCAGGTGCATTACATAAGCCAAAAGGCATACGTCTATAAGCAAAGGTACCGAAAGGGCAGGTGAATGTTGTTTTCTCTTGATCAGATTGTGCAACTGGTATTTGGGAGAAACCAGAATAACCGTCTAGAAAGCAGAAGTGTGTGTGTTTGGATAGAATTTCTAGCATTTGGTCGATAAAAAGCAGAGGGTAATGATCTTTCCTAGTGGCCTTATTGAAATTCCTAAAATCAATCACCATCCTATAGCCAGTAATAATCCTCTGTGGGATCAACTCATGCTTATCATTAGGGACAACGGTGATGCCTCCCTTCTTAGGAACGCAAGGCACCGGACTCACCCAATCGCTATGAGCAACAGGATAGATAATACCCGCTTCCAGGAGCTTTAGTATTTCTTTTCTTACTACTTCTTTCATCTTAGGATTCAATCTCCTTTGATGATCAGCAATTGGTTTGAAATCAGGATCAGTTTTGATCTTGTGTTGGCATAGAGTGGGACTAATGCCCCTAGGATCATCAAGAGTATATCCAATAGTAGCACGGTGCTTCCTCAGAGTTTTTAGTAACTTCTTTTCTTCATGCTCCGAGAAGCTGGCACTAATAATAACAGGATATATCTCCTTTTCATCAAGATAGGCATACTTAAGAGTATCAGGCAACTGTTTAAGCTCGAACACAGGATCACCCTTTGGTGGGGGTGGATCCCCAAGCAGGATAGGATATTGTTCTAAGACAACTCTATCTATTTCATCCCTTTCATCCATATGCATATCATTTTCATGCTCAAGAAAGTATTGCTCTAAGGGATCAGTAGAGGGCACAACAATAGAGGCTAAGGCAATAATTTAATCCCTACTAGGCAACTCCTTTTCATGAGGTTGTCTACCAAACTTAGAGAAATTAAACTCATGTGATACACCTTCAAAGCCAACAGTGACAGTTTGCTTCTCACAATCAATATGAGCATTGACAGTACTGAGAAAAGGTCTACCAAATATGATGGGACAAAATCTATCTTGTGAGGTAGCAAGAACGAGGAAATCAGCAGGATACTTCGTTTTACCACACAAGACTTCAACATCCCTAACAATTCCCACAGGGCAGATAGTATCTCTATTGGCAAGTTGAATAGTGGCATCTATAGGTTCTATCTCAACAGGTCCAATCTCATCTTTGCCTTCATCATATAAGGATTGAGGTATTGCACTAACACTAGCACCCAAGTCACATAAACCATGATAACAATGATCTCCTATCTTAACAGAAACTACAGGCATGCCAACAACAGGCCTATGATTGTCTCGAGCTTGAGGTTTAGCAATTCTAGCAGCATCTTCACAGAAGTGAATATTATGTCCCTCAACATCGTCGGATAGAAGATCTTTGATAATAGCAATGCTAGGTTCAACTCTAATTTTCTCAGGGGGTGTTGGTGTTCTAATATAGCCTCTATGTAAGGATGACATTTTTACCCACCGGTACGTGTACCCGCGGGTACCGTACCCGCATGGGCAGGGTATGGACACACTTTTATACCCATGGGTAGTACCCATACCCTACGTGTGAAATCATGGGTAGGGTATGGGTATAGCCTTGTACCCGTGGGTATACCCATACCCTACCCATTTGTGAACTAATGTTATGTTATCGTCAATTAATCATTAATTTGTAATGTGACTCATCTACTCCTATTAACTTATGAGTATGTTGTGATTTCTCAATTTTGCTCATGGTCATGTACTCATCTACCTCTTATCGAGCCAAGACAATTCAATTTTGTGTCAAATGTGCTATCAATGAGTGTAAAATTGTGAACAACTTGTGTACTATTTGTTCTACCCACTGGGTACCCAATGGGTACAAGTAATCGTCGGGTATGGGTATGGGTAAATTTTATACCCATGGGTATAGGTATGGGTAGAATTTTATACCCATTAACTATACGGGTATGGGTATGGTATTGCTCTACCCTGCCCATACCCTACACATTGCCATCCTTACCTCTACGCATCACAGTTGAAGCTTTAGAATGATCGTTTATCCTAACAGGGAAAGGTGGTTTCTCAATGTAAGCACTGGGAACAACATGATCATTATAGGCAATGACTTTCTCTTCAACTGGAGCGGGTTTAACTACATTGACTTCTAAAGGAGGGTGATATTTAAACCACTTCTCTTTAGGGAGGTCAATATGAGCAGCAAATGATTCACACAATGAACCTACTATCTCAGAGTCAAGTCCATACTTAGCGCTAAAGTCACAAAAAGTATTTGTCTCAACAAAGGATTTAACGCAATCAAAAGTGAAATTCGTACCTGACTCCTTACCTTCTTCAAGCTCCCAATCTTCAGAGTTGCATTTAATTCTCTCCAATAAATTCCATTGGAGAGAATATCTCTCTTCATAAAAGAACCGGTACAAGGAGTGTCAAGCATGGTGCGATCATCATGAGAAAGCCGAGCATAGAAGTTCTGAATGATAATTTCTCTCGAGAGTTCATGATTGGGGCATGAATATAGCATTATTGTAAGCCTCCCCCAAGCTTGAGAGATGCTTTCTCTGTCACGAGGCCAAAAATTGTAAATATAATTTCGATCACGATGTACTAAATGCATCGGATAAAACTTTTGATGAAATTCCAATTTCAACCGATTGTAGTCCCATGATCGAGTATCATCACATAGCCTATACCATGTCAACGCCTTATCCTTCAAAGATTAAGGAAAGACCCTCTTCTTGACCTCATCCTCGGGCAGACCTGCAAGCTTAAATAAACCAGAAACTTCATCTACATAGATCAGATGCAAGTCTGGATGTGAAGTTCCATTTCATGTAAAAGGATTAGCCAGCAGTTTATCAAGCATACCCGAAGGAAATTCAAAGCAAATATTTTCAGTAGGTGCAGCAGGTTGAGGAGCAACCATTCGTGCTTCCGTTCGAGGTGAAGATACCCCGAACAAGCCCCTCAAAGGATTAGTATCCATAGTGACAAGTGACAATAAATTTCAGCACACTATATGAATGTTTCCTTACCAAGTTCCACTAACCAAAGGCGCTTCACTCCCCGGCAATGGCGCCAGAAAAGAGTCTTGATGACCCACAAGTATAGGGGATCAATCGTACTCCTTTCGGTAAATAAGAGTGTCGAACCCAACGAGGAGCAGAAGGATCTGACAAGTGGTTTTCAGCAAGAAAAAATCTGCAGGCACTGAAATTGTCGGTAACAAGTGATTGTGTGGTGAGATGATTCATAGCAAGCAACAAGTAACAAAAGTAGCGACGATGCAGCAAGGTGTCCCAATCCCTTTTGTAGCAAGGGACAAGCCTGGACAAAGTCTTATAGGAGGAAAAACGCTCCCGAGGACGCACAGGAATTTCTGTCATGCTAGTTTCATCATGTTGATATGATTCACGTTCATTACTTTGATAGTTTGATATGTGGGTAGACCAGCGCTTGGGTGCTGCCCTTACTTGGACAAGCATCCCACTTATGATTAACCCCTCTCGCAAGCATCCACGACTACGAAAGAAGAATTAACAGAAAGTCTAACCATAGCATTAAACTAGTCGATCCAAATCAGACCCTTACGAAGTAACGCATAAACTAGGGTTTAAGCTTCTGTCACTCTAGCAACCCATCATCTACTTACTACTTCCCAATGCCTTCCTCTAGGCTCAAATAATGGTGAAGTGTTATGTAGTCGACGTTCACATAACACCACTAGAGCAAAAACAACATACAACATATCAAAATACAGAACGAATACCAAATTCACATGACTATTATTAGCATGACTTATCCCACGTCCTTAGGAACAAAAGTAACTACTCACAAAGCATAATCATAATCATGATCAGAGTTGTAATGAGTAGCATCAAGGATCTGAACATAAACTCTTCCACTAAATAATCCAACTAGCATCAATTACAAAGAGTAATCAACACTACTAGCAACCTTACAAGTACCAACCGGAGTCGCGAGACGGAGATTGGTTACAAGAGATGAACTAGGGTTTGGAGATGCGATGGTGCTGATGAAGATGTTGACGGTGACGAGTCCCCTCCGATGAGAGGAGTGTTGGTGATGACGATGGCGACGATTTCCACCTCCGGGAGGGAAATTTCCCCGGCAGGCTCTAGATTGGTTCTGCTCAAGTTCCACCTCATGGCGGCGGCGAAACCACGAAAAAGCTCCCATATGATTTTTTTTCTGGACGAAACCCTCCATATAGCAAAAGAGGGGGGCCAGTGGGCCAGCATGGTGCCCACAAGCCCCCATGGCCCGGCCTGGGGGGTGGCCGCGCCGTACAGGCTTGTAGCCACCCCCTGGCGCCCCTCTGGCGCTTCTTCAGCCCAGTATTTTTATATATTGGGAAAAAATCTCTGTTGATTTTCGCGGCGTTTGGAGTTGCGCAGAATAGGTATCTCAACTTTGCTCCTCTTTCAGGCCAGAATTCCAGTTGCCAGTATTCTCCCTCTTCATGTAAACCTTGCAAAATAAGAGAGAAAAGGCATAAGAATAGTACCGTGAAGTGAAATAACAGCCAAAGAAGCGATAAATATCAACATGAAAACATGATGCAAAATGGACGTATCAAGCGTTTCTTCAAGTGAGGTTCCGCCGATGACTTGATCATCCTGCTCAGCCGTAGCACGTATAACTTCCTCTTCCCTAACGGCTCATCTGCTATCCTTTTTGTCCTGCAATATTATAGATGGCCTGAACGGTCATTCTAGGAATATGTTGCTGGGGACGAGGTCGCGCTTTGCGCCTAGGCGTGTGAGGATGTCCGCGGGTTGGTTATTATCTCTTGAAATGTGTTCGAACTCCAACCCCTCAAATCGTGCTAATATCTTGAGGAAGACATTTCTATAAGGTGCCATCTTCGAATTTTTTGCATCAAATTTGCCGTTAATTTGTGAGATGGCTAGGTTAGAGTCTCCTTGTACGTCGATATGTTGTATGCCCATTGAGGCTGTCATCCAGAGACCGTGTAATAGCGCTTCGTATTCCACTGCGTTATTCGAGTCGGCATACATGATCTGTAGCACGTACTAAACATTATCCCTCGTCGGGGATGTGAGAATCACTCCAACCCCGAGACTCGCAAGGGTTTTGTACCCATCAAAATACATGGTCCAATGAGAATAAGTTCCATAGTCTCTAGGGAGTTCACCCTCGGTCCATTCAGCCATGAAGTCGGCCAAGACTTGAGATTTAATAGATCGTCGCAGTTTGTAGGTTATCTCGAATGGCAGGGGCTCGATAGCCCACTTGACAATTCGGTCGGTGGCATATTTATTGTTGATGATATCATTCAATGTACCTCCAAAGTCACAGTGACCGCACATTCCTGGAAATAGTGTCGAAGTTTGCATGATGCCATAAACACCGTGTAAGCGATCTTTTGGTAGTGCGGGTATGTGGTTTTGCATGGGGTGAGCACCTCAGATACGTAATAGACTAGCCTTTGAATCCATAGTTGTTGACCCTCAGCTTCTTGTTCTACAACGAGTACCATGCTGACCACTTGATTGGTGGCCGAGATGTATAGCAACATTGGCTCTCCTGTGAAGGTTGCTGCTAGGATGGGCGATACATCTCCAACGTATATATAACTTTTGATAGTTTCATGCTATTATCTTGTCAAACTTTGGATGTTTTGTATGCCTTATATATATTTTTGGGACTAACTTATTAACTCAGTGCCAAGTGTAAGTTCCTGTTTTTTTCCATGTTTTTGACCACTTTCAGAGGAGGATTTTGAACGGAGTCCAAACGGAATGAAACTGCCAAAAAGATCTTTTCCGAAACAGAAAAAGATAGGGAAGCCGGAGAATCAAGGCAGGGGGCCTGCAGCAACCCCACAAGCCCTCATGGGACGGCCAGGGGGGGCGCGCCACCCTGGCTTGTGGGGTCCCTGGGCCACCTCTGCCCTAGGTTTTGTGCCTATATATTCCCTAAAATCCCAGAGAAAAAACATGAGATCATCGAAAGTACTTTTCCACCGCCGGAAGTTTCTGTCTCCGCAAGATCCCATATGGGGCACGTTCTGGTGCCTTGCCGGAGGGGGATTCGGACATGGAGGGCTTCTTCATCAACACCATGACCTCTCCAATGATGCGAGTAGTTCACCATAGACCTATGGGTCCATAGCTAGTAGCTAGATGGCTTCTTCTCTCTCTTGGATCTTCAATACAAAGTTCTCCATGAACTTCATGGAGATCTATCCGATGTAATCTTCTTTTGCGGTGTGTTTGTCGAGATCCGATGAATTGTGGATTTATGATCAGATTATCTATGAATCTTATTTGAGTTTCTTCTAAAACCTCTTATGCATGATTTCATATCCTTGTAATTCTCTTTGAGTTGTGGGTTTTGTTTGGCCAACTAGGTCTATGATTCTTGCAATGGGAGAAGTACTTTGTTTTGGGTTCATACCGTGCAGTGACCTCACCCAGTGACAGAAGGGGTAGCGAGGCACGCATCGTGTTGTTGCCATCAAGGGTAAAAGATGCGGTTTTCATCATTGGTTTGAGATTATCCCTCTACATCATGTCATCTTTCTTAAGGCGTTACTCTGTTCGTCATGAACTCAATACACTAGATGCATGCTGGATAGCGGTCGATGTGTGGAGTAATAGTAGTAGATGCAGAAAGTATCGTTCTACTTGTCTCGGACGTGATGCATATATGTATGATCATTGCCTTAGATATCGTCATGACTTTGCGCGGTTCTATCAATTGCTCGACAGTAATTTGTTCACCCACCGTAATACTTGCTATTTTGAGAGAAGCCTCTAGTGAATACTATGGCCCTCGGGTCTACTCCACACCACATTTTCAGCCTTACACTTTTTACTTTGTTGCACTTTCCGCCTTGAGATCTCACTTTACAATCAATCTTGAAGGGATTGACAACCCCTTTAAAGCGTTGGGTGCAAACTCTTTTGTGTTTGCGTAGGTACTCTGGACTTGTCGAGATTCTCCTACTCAATTGATACCTTGGTTCTCAAACTGAGGGAAATACTTACTGCTCATGTGTTGCATCACCCTTTCCTCTTCAAGGGAAAAACCAACGGAAGCCCAGTCTCCGTCAACATGTCAATTTCTGGTGCTGTTGTGTGTTGCCGTAGCAGAAGAATTTCTGGCACCGTTGCCGGGGAGGATCAAGTCAAGAACTCATCCAAGTAAGTGTCGCAAACTCAGCTCTTGCATTTACTTTTTTGCCTCTCGTTTTCCTCTCCCCCACTTCTGAAAAACAAAAATTTACAAAAAACATTTGCCTTTTTCGTTTGCCATTTTCTCTCGCTTGCTTTCTGTTCGCTTGTGTGCTATGTGCCTTCAATATGCTTGCATCTTCGCTTGTTGAAAATCTAGTGATATGGATCCTCATCCACTTGCTAATCTCTTTAAGAGATCCAATTATGTTGAACCAATTGCTAGTGAGTTGAGTGCACTTGACTATCTTTATGGATTTTTCTTGAGATGCGTGAATCTGAAAATTGTGAGGAAGAAATTTATGAAGTGATTCACGAGGGCTCCTTGGATGAAAAGCATGATTGCAATGGTTTCACTATAAATTCTATTAGTGACAATCATGTTAAAAATATGCAAAACCCTAAGCTTGGGGATGCTAGTTTTGCTATGTCCACTACTTGTTGCAATGATCATGAGTGGGGCGATGATTTTTCTTATGATCTTGAAAATTTGTTTAAGCCTCATGATGAATATGATATTTGCGATATTATTGAAAGTGGGTTTGGAGAAGTCATGACTTTAGTTGATGATAATCCCACTATTTTTTAAGAGCGTCAACTTTGCATGCATGTGGATCATGAAAATAATATCCTATGTGATAGTTACATTGTTGAATTTGAATATGATCCCACGTGTAATTATTATGAGGGAGGAAAATATGATGGTAGAAACTTTCATATCACTAAATCACCTCTTGTTATGTTGAGATTGCTATTGTCTATTTCTTCTTCCTTGCATATGGTAACTATTGGTTGTCTTGACAATCTGTTTTCCTATAAAATGCCTATGCATAGGAAGTATGTTAGACTTAGATGTGATTTTCACATACTTTATGATGCTCTCGTTGTGCTTCAATTCCTGTCTTTTTGTGAGCATCATTGAATTATCAATGCCTAGCTAAGGGCGTTAAACAATAGCGCTTGTTGCGAGGCAACCCAATGAATTTATTTCTTTTCCTTTCTGTTTTGTTGCGTCCACAGTATCATAATTCTGTTATGATTGTGTCTTTTGTGTTTGCTTTTGTGTTTGAGCCAAGCAAAACCTTTATGACTAGTCTTGGTAATGGTTGTTTGATCCTGTTGGAAAAAAGACAGAAACTTTACGCTCACGAGATGATTTTTCATTTTTATTCAGAAAGAGATTTTGAGTTGATTCTTTTTTCTGCTGGTTTATATGCCTTTTGCCCATGCAGTCATAATTTTTCAGAATATATGAGGTACCATAAGTATACGAAGTATACAAATTGCTACAGACTGGTCTGTTTTTGACAGATTATGTTTTTTGTTGAGTTGCTTGCTTGTTTTGATGAAACTATGGTTAGTATCGGGGGTACTAGCCATAGAAAAGTGAGAATACAGTAGCCCAACACCAATATAGATAGAATTCAAGTTTGCTACATTACAAAAGAGGTGGTAGTTTGTTTTCTTGTGCTAATGTTATCACGATTTTCTGTTTAAGTTTTATGTTGTCAAGTTTTCAAGTTTTGGCTGACGTTCTCATGGACAAAGAGATAAGGAGTCTAAAGAACTCAAGCTTGGAGATGCCCAAGGCATCCCAAGCCAAATTCAAGGACACCAAAAAGCCTAAGCTTGGGGATGCTCCGAAAAGGCGTCCCCTCTTTCGTCTTCAATCCATCGGTAACATTACTTGGAGCTATATTTTTATTCACCACATGATATGTGTTTTTCTTGGAGCGTCTTGTATCATAGGAGTCTTTTCTTTTTGTTGTGTCACAATCATCCTTGCTGCACACCTTTTTGAGAGAGAGAGACATGCACTCATCGTGATTTTGCTAGAATGCTCATAGTGCTTCACTTATATCTTTTGAGCTAGATAATTTTGCTCTATGTGTTTCACTAATATATTTTAGAGCACGGCGGTGCGTGACTTGGTAGTTGGCTTATGCTATGAAAGTAGTCCCAAAGGTGATAGGTACACAAAGAGGATACAAAAACCTCCATCTTCATGTGCATTGAGTAGAAAGAGAAGTTTTGATTTCACTCAGTTAGTTTTGAGATGTGGAATTGGTAATATTAAGAGTTATGTTAGTAGGGTGTTGTGAATCTAAAAATACTTGTGTTAAAGTTAGTGATTCCCGTAACATGCACGTATGGTGAACCGCCATGTTAGAAAGTCGGAGCATAATTGATCTATTGATTGTCATCCTTTGTGTTGAGGTCGGGATCGCGCGATTGGTAACACCTACCAAACCATCCCCTAGGAGTATGCGTTTAGCACTTTGTTTTGATTACTAATAAAAAAATTCGCAACAAGTATGTGAGTTCTTCATGACTAATGTGACTCCATGGTATAGATGCACTTTCACCTTCCACCTTTGCTAGCCTCTCTAGTGCCGCGCAAATTTCGCCGGTACACAAACCCACCATATGCCATCCTCAAAACAGCCACCATACCTACCTACTATGGCATTTTCATAGCCATTCCCAGATATATTGCCATGCAACTCCCACCATTCCGTCTCATGACTTGTGCCATCACTCTCATATTGCCATTGCATGATCGTAAGATAGCTAGCGAGATGTTTTAATGTCATACGCCAAGCTAGATCGTTGCACGTCCTGGTACACTGCCGGAGGCATTTCCTATATAGTCAACATCGTTCTAAGCTTTGAGGTGTGAGTAAATAAAAGTGTGATGATCATCATTATTAGAGCATTGTCCCATGTGAGGAAAAAAAAGAGGCAAAAGAGCCCAAAATTAAAAAAAGAGAAAAGAAAAAAAGAGGCCTAAGAGCCCAAATAAAAAAAGGAGGGAAAAAGAGAGAAGGGACAATGCTACTATCTTTTTCCACAATTGTGATTCGTAATAGCACCATGTTCTTCATGTTTGAGAGCCTCTCATTTCGTCACGACCATATGCTAGTGGGAATCTTCATTATATAACTTGGCTTGTATATTCCAATGATGCGCTTCCTCCAAATTTCCCTAGGTCTTCGTGAGCAAGCAAGTTGGATGCACACCCAGTAGTTCTCCTTTTGAGCTTTCACATACTTATAGCTCTAGTGCATCCCTTGTATGGCAATCCCTACTCAGTCACATTGATATCTATTAATGGGCATCTCCATAGCCTTTTGATATGCCGAGTCAATGTGACCATCTCCTCATTTTTGTCTCACAACCACCACCACACTCTATTCCACCTATAGTGCTATATCCATGGCTCACGCTCATGTATTGCGTGATAGTTATAAAAAGTCTGAGAAAGTAATAATGCGAAAACAATTACTTGGCCAATACTGGGGTTGTGCATGATTTACATTAGTTGTGTGAGGATGATGGAGCATAGCCAGACTATATGATTTTGTAGGGATAACTTTCTTTGGCCTTGTTATTTCGAAAGTTCATGATTACCTTGCTAGTTCGCTTGAAGTATTATTGTTTTCATGTCAATAGCAAACTATTGTTTTGAATCTTACAGATCTGAACATTCATGTCACATGAAAGAAGTTGCAAAGGACAACTATGCTAGGTAGCATTCCACATCAAAATTTCATTCTTTATCACTTCCCTACTCGAGGACGAGCATGAGTTAAGCTTGGGCATGCTTGATACGTCTCCAACATATCTATAATTTTTTATGGTTTCATGCTATTATCTTGTCAAACATTGGATGATTTGTTTGCCTTATATATATTTTTTGGGACTAACTTATTAACTCAGTGCCAAGTGCCAGTTCCTGTTTTTTTTCATGTTTTGACCCCTTTCAAAGGAGGATTTTGAACGGAGTCCAAACGGAATGAAACTGCCAAAAAGATTTTTTCCGAAACAGAAAAAGATCGCGAAGCCGGAGAATCAGGGCAGGGGGCCTCCACGGACCCCCACAAGCCCTCATGGCGCAACCAGGGGGCCCGCACCACCCTGGCTTGTGGGCTCCCTGGGCCACCTCTGCCCTAGGTTTTGCGCCTATATATTCCCTAAAATCCCAGAAAAAATCAGGAGATCATCGAAAGTACTTTTCCGCCGCCGCAAGCTTCTGTCTCCGCAAGATCCCATCTGGAGCACGTTCTGGTGCCCTGCCGGAGGGGGGATTCAGACACGGAGGGCTTCTT
Source organism: Hordeum vulgare subsp. vulgare (assembly GCF_904849725.1). Taxonomy (NCBI): domain Eukaryota; kingdom Viridiplantae; phylum Streptophyta; class Magnoliopsida; order Poales; family Poaceae; genus Hordeum; species Hordeum vulgare. The sequence continues at coordinate 132,319,311 of NC_058522.1, read as the reverse complement.
CATCAACACCATGACCTCTCCGATGATGCGTGAGTAGTTCACCATAGACCTACGGGTCCATAGGTAGTAGGTAGATGGTTTATTCTCTCTCTTGGATCTTAAATACAAAGTTCTCCATGATCTTCATGGACATCTATCCGATGTAATCTTCTTTTGCGGCGTGTTTGTCGAGATCCGATGAATTGTGGATTTATGATCAGATTATCTATGAATCTTATTTGAGTGTCTTCTGATCTCTCTTATGCATGATTTCATATCCTTGTAATTCTCTTCGAGTTGTAGGTTTTGTTTGGCAAACCAGATCTATGATTCTTGCAATGGGAGAAGTGCTTTGTTTTGGGTTCATACCGTGCGGTGACCTCACCCAGTGACAGAAGGGCTAGCGAGGCACGCATCATGTTGTTTCCATCAAGGGTAAAAAGATGGGGTTTTCATCATTGTTTGAGATTATCCCTCTACATCATGTCATCTTGCTTAAGGCGTTACTCTGTTCGTCATGAACTCAATACACTAGATGCATGCTGGATAGCGGTCGATGTGTGGAGTAATAGTAGTAGATGCAGAAAGTATCAGTCTACTTGTCTCGGACGTGATGCCTATATGTATGATCATTGCCTTAGATATCGTCATGACTTTGGGCGGTTCTATCAATTGCTCGACAGTAATTTGTTCACCCACCGTAATACTTGCTATTTTGAGAGAAGCCTCTAGTGAATACTATGGCCCCCGGGTCTACTCCACACAACATTTTCAGCCTTACACTTTTTACTTCGTTGCACTTTCCGCCTTGAGATATCACTTTGCAATCAATCTTGAAGGGATTGACAACCCATTTAAAGCGTTGGGTGCAAGCTCTTTTGTGTTTGCGCAGGTACTCTGGACTTGACGAGGTTCCCCTACCGGACTGATACCTTGGTTCTCAAACTGAGGGAAATACTTACCGGTCCTGTGCTGCATCACCCTTTCCTCTTCAAGGGAAAAACCAACGCAAGCCCAGTCTCTGTCAACGTGTCAATTTCTGGCGTTGTTGTCTGTTGCCGTAGCAATGGTGTTGCTGGCTAGTATCACCTTGATGTCCTCCACAGTTGTTGTTGCCTCGTCCCTCCATCTAAAGTCCTTGTCTGTCTTCAATAGCCTATAGAGTGGGAGGGCCTTCTCGCCTAGGCGAGATATAAATCGGCTTAAGGCCGCCATACAGCCTGCCAACTTTTGGATGTGTTGTAGCTCTGTTGGGATCGCGAGCTGTGATAATTCTCGTATTTCGGTCGGGTTGCCTTTGATCCCCCATTGCGATACGGTGAATCCAAGGAGCTTGCCGACTGGGACTCTGGAGACACATTTATCCGGATTGAGCCAAATATCATACGTCCGTAGGATGGCAAAGGTTTCCCTGAGGTCGTCTACAAGCTAATTGATGTGACTGGTCTTAATGACCACATCGTCCACATATGCCTCTACCATTTTGTCGATTTGATTCCCCAAGCATGTCTGGATCATGCGCTTGTAAGTGGCGCCTGCATTTTTTAATCCGAACAGCATTGTGTTGAAGGAGAATGCCCGTAGGGTATAATAAAGGCGGTCATTGCCTGATCGGATTCCTTCATCTTGATTTGATGGTATCCGGAGTAGGCATCGAGGAACCACACGGAGTTGTGTCCGGCTGTAGGGTCGATAATTTGGTGTATTCGGGGCAACGGAAAAGGATCCTTAGGGTAAGGTTTGTTTAGGTCTTTGAAATCGACAAATAGTCGCCAATATTTGTCCTTCTTTGGTACCATGACCAGGTTTAACAACTAGTTGGGGTGTTTAATGTCCGTGATAAACCCATAGTTTGATGCTTAGGATCGGATAATCGGTGCAAGGCCTGTTTGCCATGTTTGGAACACGCCATTATGTTCAAGTTTTGCTCCGCCATCCCCCGAGGGATTCCTGGCATGTCTGAGGGGTGCCATGCAAATATATCCCAATTTTCATGCAGAAAGTTGCGTAGTGCTTCGTCAATTTTGGGCTCCACTTGTGCCCCAATAGATGTTGTTTTATTGGGCTCCATTGGGTGTACGTGGAACTTTAAGATCTCGTCCGCATGTTTGAAGGATGTGGACTTGGGCTACTTGCAGAGGATCACGTCGTATTTGTCCACCACGGCACGTCATGTCTTACGTTCCTCTGCGGCAAGGATCTAAGCTAGCACGTCCAAGGCGAGGGATGTCATTTTGTTTTCGGCTCGGATGGCTCTATTGGGGTCACTAATTACTATGATCACTCCGTTTGGCCCTGGCATTTTGAGTTTCATATAACCGTAGTGTGGTACGGCCTGGAATCGTGTGAAGGCTTCGCGTCCCAACAAAGTGTGGTAACCGCTGTGGAACGGGACAATATGAAAGAGGATATCTTCGGATCAATATTTATTGGGTATACCGAATACTACGTCGAGTGTTACTCATCTGGTGCAGCGGGCCTCCCTCGTGGGGACAATACCCCGGAAGGTGATTGTGCTCAGCTCTATTCGAGAATGGTAGAACTGCATTTTTTCAATTGTGTTCTCGTAGATGAGGTTGAGGCTCATACCCCCATCCATTAGTACTTTGTTGAGTCTGAAGCCGTCGACGATGGGGTTCAGGACTAAGGCGGCAGGTTCCATCTTGTGCTAGTCATCGTCTCGTCACCCTGGTCGAAGGTGATAAGTGTATTCGACCATGGGTTTGCCGCTACTACATGGTGGATTTGATGGAGCTCCCAAAAGGCTCTTTTTCTCTATTTTTTTAGGTGAGCGTCTCGTAGATCGTTACAATTTCCCTAGAGTTATCCAATGGTGCTATTCACCAGCGCTCCATGGGTGTTGCCTTGAGGATGCTCTCCCCGCTTTTTGCAACCTGCCTGACGACCCAACATGCTCTAAGGCTAAGGCTATGTGACATGGCTTGTCTAGTAGTACATCGAGGAACGACCTAGACCCCATCCGTGTTCTCTTTGTTGAGTGTCCGGACATGGCTGGCCTCGTGAGTAGGGGTGTGTGTCTTGTCCGGATTGGTCTGGTTTGTTTGGCAAGGCTAGGATCGTTGCACATTTGCTGTATTCGCCAAGTGCTTTCCATGGCACAGTATTTGAGCACTAGGCTTGTCAACTCGGTGAGGGTTTGAATTTGGTGACGGGAGAGGGCATTGAGGATACCCTGATCATGGCAATGGTGCTGGAAAGCGTGAATAACCTCCTGCTCGTCCTGGCCCAAGGTCCTACTATTGAGGAGGAATGTGGCCCAAAAGTGGTGTACTGATTCCCTTGGCCGTTAAGTGACTTCACGTGGGGCTGATGAATCGTACTCTTTTGCGTTATGCTTGAGTTGGGTGGTAGGTGGGAAAAGATTTTGAATTCCCGTAATTTGTTGGCAATGGATCTTAGTGGTCGCGTTCTCGGCTAGGTCGTGCAGTGGATCTCCTGCTGGCCATGAAATATCGCTGGGGCGAGATAGGTACTTCGGACTATCGGGTAAGTCCGAATGGTCATTGATAGGGACGTAAACTGTTCTTAATTTCGGTGGTTGGTGCGTGGAGCCCGTAACCAGTCACTCGAAAATGTTGATCAAGTGTGTGATCGGCAGGATGGGAATTTCATTGTCGTCGGGTCTAAACACGATCTGATCGTAGACCATATCCTGATTGTTCGTCATGCCCATGACTTGCATCTCATCAAGTAGTTTGTGTAGTACCGGGGTTTTGACGGAGCTTGCGTCGCCTATGAATTTGGGATTAACCCATGTCACTGATGCCCTAGTGGCGCTCAAGGTCTCTTCCAGAGTGTTCTCGACTGGGACGATCTAAGGCGTGTTTACTATGTCGGGCTCTAGGGCCGGTATGGGGACGCAGGTTGTCGCAGTGGTGAGATCTGTTGTTTCTGATCTTGAAGTATCGGGACCCGCGGGTTTCGCGAGAGGAGCTAAAAGTCTTGTTAATGCAAGTTATCCCCGGGGGTTAGTGGTGAACTCTAAGCTCCCAAACCTGACTTCCTGACCGGGGTTGACGTTCTCGACCAGGCCGAGGTGGCCAGCCAGATTGCCATGCACAACAACGCTTCCGAAAGAGAAAATATGTCCAGGGACGAAGACATCCATATTGATGATCTCCTTTCTGATGACTAGGCATTCCATCGATCTTTCGGGTGATCCAATCAGTGGAACTGTTAATGAGAGCACCAATGTCGGTGTGAAAACCGGCAGATCTCGGGTAGGGGGTCTCGAACTATGGACCTTAGATCGATGGGTTGCAGGAAATAGGGGAGATAGTATTTACCCAGGTTCGGGCCCTCTTGAGGAGGTAAAACCCTACGTCCTGCTTGATTATATTGATGTATATGATGATTACATAGTCTACCTCGAGATAGTGTATACTAAACCCAAGATAAATCAATCTGTCTACATGGATGAGGACCCTGGTTTATATACTCACCAGTGGATCTAGGGTTACATACAACCCACCTAGTGTACTTTACTTGGACATCACGTCGGTCTACGGTCTACGATGCTTTCCTCCTTGAGTACGAGATGGCCGCACAGCCCGTCCTCCAATTATTACGGCCCATTAGGCACACCTCTTCGTAGTAAGTTGTCTACGTGAGGACCCCTTAATCCTGGACTCCCTTAGTGGCCACGGCAGCCACCGGCAGCAGCTGCCTTCGGGAAATGGTGGTGGAGCATGTAGTGAGTGGCGTGCACACACCCACCCGGGATACTACAGGCATTGCATGCTTTAGAGGATTGTTATACACCGACGCGATGAATCCTCCTAGCTGGAGTTGCCCTCTAGCGGAGTGGCTGAGTGACGATGATTGGTCGGTGCCATTGGAGATTGGGGTAGAAGAAAACTAGATAAGCTACGAGGAGGGAGGGGATGACGACAATGTTGAGTTACCAACTATGGTTTATATAGTAGGCCGGCAAATGTTGGGATTTTTGGGGAATTTATAGAGACAAGCGGTTTTGTGCGCGGGAACCTGCACAGTTGTGCGTGCGCATGGATCATCGAGCCGACGCGTGGCCAAAAGAAATGCATGTGCGGTGCCGAAGCATCCACTGGAATCCTCGAGTGGCAACACCGTGAAAAGACGTGGGGGATGAGGATAAATGAGCAAGAAGACTGGTAATAATAACAAAATGTCTACGATATTAATATAGGCAAATGTCACTTCCCTAGATAGCGTCGGTAATGATTTAGTCAATCGTTGATAATTGTTTAGCAGTAACCGTATACCCACATCTTGTCAGGATGAATCATGTGGGTTATTATTTACATTCCCACAAAAATATGATAGAATGAACTATTTGTCGGGTATCACACACACGTTCTTATACTAACTCGTTTGTGTTCTGCTCGAGCATCGCAAATAGTTTATGCGAGTGAACTTATGTCGTACATCGCACACATATGTGTTGTAGCAACCCGACTCAAAATTAGTCAAGCCTCTGTGTATCCGTGTCATCCCTGGATCAGTATGATGACACATACAGTACATCAATGTATATATCAAAGTGAAGTCACATCTAAATAATATAAAATTGGTATATACCTCATGAGTCTCAGTGGAAGCAGTCAAACGGGAGTGTTGTCCCATCAACACCAATGGCAGCTTTAGTGTAGACCATAACCATAAATCGTAACTCCTACTCATCGTAGAAACCTGCAACTTGATACGTTACAGACGTGTAGGTTACATTGAATGTACCCACAGGATCACAATAAGACAAAACAGATGATAAGACTATTCTATATGTAATAAGGTTTTGTGGCTCTGTGTGTGAGGTTTTGCACAAAAGCTAGTTTTATTTTATTTTTCCTACAACAACGGAAGTTGTTAGAATTTTTCGCTACAGAGTTATCTGGTATGACATGGTTCCGTCAACCGATGTCTCATAGCCCACCAGTATCATAAGTTAACCATAACTGGTTATTAGTCTGGTGTTGAGAGTTCAGAGATAGAATCCAGGTCCAGAGGCTCAATTTTTCCGTAACCAGGGACACGGCTAATTGATTAGGTTTTAACTCTGTAGACTGTTGTGCACTTTACCCACAAGAATTGTTCCCTCCTTGTAAGTCCTCGCACTGGAGAGTGTTTGAGAACTGGAGGAACGAAACATGATCTTTCAAAGAGTTCCCCTGACCAACGCTAGTGCCCATCCAATCCTAACGTCGACTACATCTTGTAGCACTAATCCGTCCAAAGTCACAACAAGGATCAACCAAGCGAGGGCCCATAATGACTTGTCGCTGCACCGGTAAGCTTCCGGGCACGAAGTATTCTTCTGTCTCTTTGAGTCTGGGTGGAGCTTTCCTCATGATGACCGGGCTCACTAGGCTAATCCCACACGATAGATCTCTGGGGTGTCGTGGCTATCCCACATGGTAAATCTTTGGGGTGTCATTCGATCAATTCCACCCAATAATGTGTATTGAAATCTTGTCTCGAGTCTTGAAGTATTGAGATCCTGAAGATGGAAGCCTTGAAGATGCCATCATAAAGTTGTTGTCATTGACGTAAAGTCCTCCTTGTCAAACAACTCACAAACACTCATATCAAACCCCGTCTACTATAGCATAGCATTAAAACTAAATAACATCCAGAGTCTTGATAATAGGGAGATGGGTTCCTACCTCATGCATTCTACCCAACTACAAGAATTCAATATCACTACTAGAGGGAAATGGTGAAATGGTGTCACTAAATTGAATAAAACATAGGCATGAAAATATGGCCAAAGTGAGATTGCCACGTAAGTTGATGAAGATAAATATCGCTCTCAAAAATAACTTGATGGGACTATTCATCACTCTCCGATGAAATCTATATAGTAAAACATTTCACTCCTATAAGCAAACGATTCTAGCAATCACTACGATCAATCAAAAAGCAAACACAATCATCAAACACTCTAATGTTGAGATGAAGGAAATACCTAAGACAAAAGTTAAACGACAAAACTTCATCAAAGCAACCAAGGATAGTTTTCCTATGGATAACCAATTATCAATAGCAGCAGAATAATAAAATACAAATTAACATGAAATATTTTAGTAAATCTTTTACAAGGAAAAGAATTACTTTTTAAGAACAACTAAAGAAGGTATTGAAAAGTAAGACCCTAAACAATATAATTTTTTGTCCTAATAGAACATAACACGAAAGAGAACACTAGAATAAAAAAATAACAGAAACCAAAATATAAAACAACTAAATTAACAAAAAATATTTCTCCTAAAACTTTGTTAGCCAAAAATAATGGAAAAGCTTTTGTCAAACTCTACTGATGACCTAAACAAGGTTAAGCTTGAATTAAATGGGAAACAATTTCAACTTCAATAAAAATTGTTTCAGATCTAAATTACAGTTAAGAGAAAATAAAATTTATAAAACAAGTTATTGCAAATATTTTCTAAAATTAATTAATTTTCATTGAAATCAATTCCAAGTTATTTATTGAAGTAGAATTGATTCCATGCACTTCAAGCTTAAAAATAACACAAACTAAAATAAAATATTTCTATTGAACTACTCTTCACTTACAAAAACTTAAAACAATTTGTCACAAGTGACAAAAGGGATAAATTAAAAAAAATTAAAACAAATATTATAAAACTAAATCATTATTGTTTTTGTTCTAAAACCATAATTTAAAATATTATAAAAAATTTAAATCAAACCTACTAATAAATAAAGCCACAAGTCACGAGTAGAAAAAAGAATCAACTCAAAATCTATTTTTAAACTCAAGTTATTAATTCACTATGTGTGAATACTGCCAAGACGAGCGTGGCCTATGCGACACGCCTCACCAAATTGATGATAGGCTCTTCAGCATCATGCTGGATGAGGACTTCGAAGTGGATAGAGTAAGTCACAACCACAAGTATTTTTTCGTAATTAAGCATGACCTTTTTGCTTCAACTTATACTTTTTATTTTTTACTATTCTACTAGCGTATCCCATATGATGCAATAATTAATGTCTTGGATAAGATTGGTTTCTGAAAAACTTTTTTTCGTAATTAAGCATGACTTTTTTGCTTCAACTTATACTTTTTATTTTTTACTATTTTACTAGCGTATCCCATATCATGCAATAATTAATGTCTTGGATAAGATTGGTTTCGGTACTGAAAAACTATGGAGGTAAAGAGAGTTCACTTGAGGACCGAGCATGGTTATATTTTTGCGGTAAAGTAGTACAGTGCAGACACATACTCCTTTTTCGAATGCAAAAATTGGGTAGCACTATGCAAGACTTATGCATTTGAGCCTAATATGCTTATCACCTTTTATATTCGTCTGGAAGATGAAATTGAAGGTAATATCGACATCTGGGTCGATGTGCAGACGCCTCCAGTTATACCATTATGTGAGTTCTCAACCATATGTATTTATTAATTAATTTATATTGTTTATTTAAAAATAGTTGACAACTTATTTTCATTCATAGCTTATTTTCAATCTTCAAAAACTGTACGGGAGATGGTAGACAGAACCTACTACTACAATGATGAAGCATAATTAACTTATAAGGAGAAACATCATCTTGTCGCATTTATTAATGATCTTGAGAATTATAATAGCTATCTTCAAACTCGTCCACATTATGGTCAATACGTGTCACTCGTGCACGTGGTGAACTACGATAACATGCATGAAGATTGCATGGTAAGATTTTCTACTATTATGACATTCTACATCTTTTACATAAATTCTTGTAAAACTAAACTACATTGCTAACTATAAATTTATTACTATGTTTTTCAACAGAAAATCCCGAAGGATTGTGTGCCTTATCTGATGTTTCCAAGAGGTCGCATTGATGTTATGAGCTTACGGCCAGCACGGCCAGGTCAGCCTAGGTATATGCCTCATTCCTGTCCATACCAGATTTCTAAAACTGATGAAATGACAATCAAAGATTGGAGAAAATGTATGATCCATCGTAGAGAGCTACTTGAAAGCAACATTGTGCGTAGGCCAAGAATTGGAGACACGATGATCTGCATTCTCCATAATGGAGAGTCAGGGCCTATCTTATTTTATGATATTCTACCTAAGAGAGGGTAGAGTAGGTCCTATGAGAGAGGAGTAGATCCTAGGTACAATATGTTATTATGTGCTATAATGTGTTATAGTTGATGATGATGAGGAGTTGTGATTATGACTAGTGAGCAACTTGTTATTTGATGTCTCATTAACGAAAATGATGATTAAATAGTGTTGGTGGTAATGACTATGATGATTATTAGCTATAGTGTTGTTGGTGATGATATGACGCAAGAGTTTTTATATTAATATGATGATGTTGATCATGATTATCATGATAATTTGTTATTATAATCATGATTGGTTATTATATCATTGGGGGAGGAAAGCGGATTAGATTCATGTGTGGATGAATCTTCGACGTTGGGTTCATTAGCCCAGATGTCGTAAATGAATGGTCCATATGCCACAATACCTAAGAGACCAAGGACAACTTGCTAAAGTCGTTACTTCTACATCACGAAGAAAGAGAGAACACTTCTCTCTATTAGCTAGCTAACACAATATGAAACACCTAAATTAGCCCTCCAAAACCCCCAACACACACACCCCCCATTAAAAAAACCAACTCCTGGTTCCGTTGGTATTATCAACCATGACTATAGGCCCTCGTGCGTGGGCTCCCCGCAGAGGCCACGTGGAGGACCTTCTGTCCTGGTTGGTAAAGGAACCGAAACTAAAGGTTTTGGGCTTTAGTCCCGAAACTTTAGTCCCGGTTCTGAAACCGGGGCTAATGGACCTCTGGAGCCGGGACAAATGGACCATTTTCTACTAGTGTACACTCATCACTTATATCCTCCATGTCTTCCTACCATTGTTGACGAAATCGTTAACTGGTAACTGCTCGGTTGGCTGGTGAGTTGGGAATTAATAGGCTAATCGGCAAGTTAATTAGCCATTTAATCCACTAATCAGGCGATTTGCAAGTTGATCGTCTACTCTCTGACCCTGCGAGTAGGGATTAATTGGCAAGTTAACTGGTTAACTGGGCGAATTCTTGAGCATGGCTTCCTATATATAACATACAAAATCCACAACCGGTGTCTATCAATGTTGCAGGTGTAAAATAGCTCATAGGCAAAGACAAGTTCATGGAAAAGACTTTGCTCGTTTGACGTGTGAGGGCAACCGATCATCAACGTCCAACAAGTACTATCCTAGCATGGACGATGACTAGAATAAACTATATTGCATGCATTATGGAAACCTAAAGTGATGATGACTAGAATAAACTAAACTAAGTAATAAGGAACTAGTATCTCATTTTAACATATGGAAGCAAGCCTTCAATGCCATGATGAAGCTTCCATCTCAAACATCAAGTAAGTCACTTTTTTTCTTTGATACTAAAGCGAGTAAGAAATGGCCTCAACATGTTAGTTAAACACCCATGATGCGATTAGCTTAAGAGAAACTATATCACGATGAAGCTTTCTGTTTGTTGTTCCTGTCGGTACAAATCTCGCATAGCAAATACTGCTAAATTATATAATCATGTAAGGTTGAGGTGGTACTGCATGCACGATAGATGGACGCAAGGGCCATGAGAACGAGCAGAACGATCATACGGATCCAAGCAGGTTTCATATTTTAAGGATGATAGGCGGGAAGAGATGGGACCGCCCTCCGCCATCGCCGCAGATTTAGCCGACGCAGATTTAGCCGACGCAGATGCGGCCTTCTTCTTCTTCTCCTCGTCGGGCACGTCGAGGACAGTGATGGCATGGAGTGAGGGGGCTGGGGTTGGTGGGGTGGAGGACGATGAATTTATTCCTTCCGCTAGGCACGTCGGGGACGGTGAAGGCCAGGAGCATGACGGCGGGGAATAGGTCAGACGAAGACCTTGAACTAGATCGAGTAGACTCGTTGACTAGATCGAGTAGACTCGTTGTGAGGTGATCGCTTGAAGAAAAGACATTTCCTCCTGGATCATTATGCCTTTCTTGGAATTAACATATTAAGTTTAATCATTTTAATTTCTCACAAGATCGAACGGCTAATAAAAATCAGAGAGTAAGTATTGATTCGTACTCCAAGTACTAACCCAATCACCGTAAAACAGCTCATGTCATGATAGATTGACACATCTCTCGAATTATCCTAACACATATTATGAAAAGTGAATAAAAACAAAATAGAATTGTACGTGCAATAATAGTCTCGTCTATACTTGCTTTACTTTACTCATACAATTTATTCAATAAGATTAATCTCATACTTCCTCCGTTTCTAAATATACATTTTTTAAGAAATGTTATGATGAATACATACAGATGTATGTAGATATATTTGAAAATGTAAATTCATTTATTTTGTTTCGTATGTAGTCTATAATAATAAAAAACTAAAAAAATTATTTAAACGGATGAAGTATATCTAAAAAAGCCTCACTGATTTATTTATCTTAACATGCAAGCATGTCACGTCACCTGATAATTATAAGTGTGATAAAGCTAACCTCAATACGGATCATGTATGAAAAAACTCACAACATATAACCATGCATGGAAAAATACATTTTATTCTATTATTCAATTTCTATTCAATAAATAATTTACCTATATGGAGTACATATCAAATACAATAAGTTGTATATATTTTATGTTTGGTTCTTTTTTAGAAAAGAAGCATGCACTCCGGCCTCTGCATCTAGAGAATGTATGCAGCCATATTATTAATTATTCATCAATACCTTTACAAAATAATACATTAGTATGCCTAATGTCATCATATTAACAACACATGTCGCTACACATATCCCCTTGATGAAGGGATGCCGAATGCCCGGGCTAAATACCAAACAGACATCTAAAGTCGGATGCCCCATCCAAGCCACAATGTCGGGACTGGGTGACACACTGGTCCGCCCACTCCCAGTAGGCACCAACGTACACGCTACAAGGATCGTCACCTTCGTCTTGCATCGATCCATCCTCAAAGCAGCTACTGACGCATCACCCTTGTCACGCCTCTCTGCCATCGATGTCACTATGACGCCAGACAACATCATCCTCACACGCAAGCCATCGCCACACATTGAACGCCGAGCCGCCAGTGCTCCATGCTGCCGAGATCCACCACCATAAATATGTAGGATGAAGCACCGCTCCAACAATGATGTCGTCTACTTGTCCCTTGAACCCGCGTACACCTCCAAAAATGACACCCCCAAGGGGGAAAAGACACAAGTGTGTCGTCTCATTCGATCTGCTGATCTAGAGTTTTCTCTAGAGGTATTGGATGGAGTTGGGAGCTTCACCTCGATAATGCCTTGATGAAGTAAACAATGATAAGGGCACTATCATCATCGGCTCCGACCATTGGCCGAAGACAAGGTTTTCACCCGGATCCGCCTCAAAAATTCATCGGACAACCTGTGCACCGTCCCGACCGTCTTCAAAGCCTCAGATCTAGCCACCTAAATCCGATGACCATCCACGACCGCAATGCTACCGCAGGAGCCCTGGCACACAGGCCACTCCCTGAGTGTGAAGAAGGGCTCCCACCCCACCTCGCCAGACTGCGAGAGCCGACGAAATGGATCCGTGTGCTCGTCACCGTTTCTGATCCGAACGAATCCGTAGTAAAAGACTACAAGATCGCCGGCGTTGATCCGCCTTGAACGGGCACCGCACCACGCCATGCCGCCGCGAACAGCCCGAGCTTCACATGTCGCCACTGTCCAGGGCCGCCGCCCCGGGATCCAGGCCGAACGTAGCTGCCGCCAACGGCCACGTTCTGCCGTCGCCGAACCGCAGAGCCACCGACAACAGCCACCATGGCCGTCGTGACCACCCCGAGGCCCCTAGCACCCTGCACCACCCGATCTTCCATGTCGTCATGCAGCTTCGTCGCCTCCACCCACCACCAAGCCGCCGCCTTAAGCCATCGTTGGACGCGACCCGTCACGCCGCCACGACACAGTTCAGGGCGAGGCGCCCAATGCTGATGGATGACCTGTCTCACCAGATCCAGACATGGGAGGGAAGTGATCCTCCGCCGCCATCATCAACCGCTTGGGGCTTCGCCCAACGGCTTCATCCAAGGCGACGGAGGGAAGGATAATGTGAAGGCGGCTCGGGAGGGGGTACATCTACGTCCGAGTCTGCCTAGCAGGAAACGGCCACATTTCCCTCCTTATGTTTGGTTCTTATTGATCTAAATATTTATATTACATTAAATTAATTCTCATTAAAATATGCAACGCATGGGTTGTTATCTGTCACGAAGTGACTAGACGTCTCCACACACAAAGACAAATGCTAACTCTAAGTCAAATGATATTCCATTCTATTGGTCCTGTTTGATTCTAAACCTTGAACTAACCTGAACTAACTCTAACTCTAAAGGTATTTGAATTGGAGGGCTAGATGGATAATAAATGCTCTTTCTCAATCATTTAACTACTTTGGACCTTTTTTTCTACCTTTTTTTCTGGACCCCATCTACTCTGACCCAAAAAAACACCTCTTGGATGGGTTAGATGCATCTAACCAACTCTAACCCACCTGTTTGGATCTTTAAGGGTTAGATGGCTCAAATCTAACCCACTCTAACTCTAACCCTAGAGTCCAAACAGGGTCATTGAATTGGATCTGACAAATACATCATTTATTTGGTGAAATTTGCAAATTATCATACACACCAAGGCTTCACATCTTTGAATGTCAAGAGTACCAAAACAAAACAAACCAACCTATGATTGGATGGTTAAACAGTGATATTTCCATCTATCAAGATTTAAATCCTCGTCCTCGTATTATTCATATTATTTTTGAATTGTATCAGGATTTCTGAAGCAAATCCTAGAAAACAGTAAAGATTCTAGGATCTTTCTGTCGAAGTGCACGTAGTTGAAGATATTTCTGTTGACAGACGTTGATAAAAATAAGGTAAACGTGTATATATTCATAGGAATGAGTATATATGCGTGTTGTTCGCGTATGTACTAAGATTAAAAAATTAGGAAAACAGCGATAAAAAACTCAGAAGTATATTGGCTTACGATTAAGCGAGAGACGAGATGCAAGCGACATAATACTCGGTACATAAATGAGCTTCAGCTCAGAGGCGCTCGAGCTCCGGGTTGTACACATCGCTCGGCTGCGGAACCTGCTTGTGCGGCAGCGGCTTCACCCCCTCCGCCGCCGTCTTCTCCTTGTCTTCCTCCTCCTGCAGCTTCTTCATGCCGCCACCAGCGCTGACGATGTCGTGGTCTCCCACTCGATGTTTGTGCGCCGTGTCTAACTCGCGGGGCGCGCCACGCTGGGCAACCGTGCCGTCGATCTCGCTTGCCTTCGCCTGCTGCTCCATGGCTGCACACGGCCTGTATCAACTTTGTGGCACGCAAGCGGCGTCTGTTACTTGCGTGTCTTTCGCTGGTCGCTTCCTCGACTGCTGTTTTGTAAGGGCGCAGACGCGCCTTGTATGCCCGTGATACGTGTGCAAGCATGCACGCGCTACGGCCGCCGCTGCGCCACGTCGGTCGTGTACGTGTACAATGACCGTCCGTTCCTCATAGCATCTACAGCTGGGTAGGACAAATCCGATCCCCTATACGCCCCGGACACGTCATGCATTTAGATGACTTCTTATATTTTGTTTCGTGAATCCACATATTTTTATTTAAATTTTCAAATTCATATAATATCATGCACGTTGATCATTCGATAATAAATATTACACGTAAAACAAATGTTGATACCGAATATAAAAAGTATTTACATTAATTTTATTTAAAGTATACAATCAATCTTTTGCTCTTTAATTTTTTATTGTGGGTTCACATATAATCCACCAGATTGTTGAATAGTTACGTATACATGTGATGATCTCAGAGATTCTGGTGCATTTGGAGAAAATTTATAAGTTGCATTGCATCTTGATCTTCAGTGATTTCAACCAGGTGCTTTAAAATTATTGGTTTGGGCTACACCATCACCATCATCCTCGATGATCACATTGTGTAAAATAGCACAACATGTCATCAACTAACACAAAGTTTCTTTTTCCCACATACAGCACCACGAACAATTCCCCAACGCGCTTGCACACTCCAAAAGCCCTCTGCACATCCTTCCTAGCTGCTTCCTGCATTGTTGCAAAGTATTTTTATTTTCTGCCATATGATGTGGGGACCCTGACTTACGAGTCGAGATCGCCGAATGTACGTGCTTAGTGATCCCAGAGATCAATGCTCACTGAATACACAGATACTGAATAATAAGAGTCTTACATCCAAGTACCAAATTATCACATCACGTGATCGAATGGTCAAGTTCACAAGGTAGAGCCTATAAGGCCAAATCACACTGATACAACTAGTAGCGGAAATCATAGGGCTAAGCGGGTGCCCATGCCATCAGCCTACAGCAACAGACATTCTGACTGGGAAGCGTCCTAGTTCGCAGGGGCGTCTCCGAAAACGTACTCATCTCCAAACTTCGGTCCTTCCATGTCTGGTCAATAATATAACCAGTGGCAAGCCAATGAGTACTTTTAAATGTACTTGCAAACAGCCCATGATATGAACAATGCAAGTGAAGGATAACAATAACATGCTTCTTTGGTGGATATCTCTTGGTGGCAAGTAAACATGCTCATGGGTATGCATCATAAGTTAAGAACTACTTTTAAAGAACAGATTACAGATATCAATATATCTGTTGAGGGATGAACCATCCTGGTTCACCCTATATGCCAAGTCATCGAACTTGGTCATATCATTACTTTCATAATGACACCTTGTAACACATACGCACACATACTTGGTTTATGCGAAAACAATTAGACATAGTTTAAGCAGGATTACCCAACTGTCCTTGACCGTGGACACGGATATTCGAATAGTTTTACACTCTGCAGAGGTAGTACGCTGGACCCACGAGATCCGGGAAACTTCCATGTCATCCACGACTCCGCGGTATATAACATATCCGAGGTAAGTACCCGATCAATACCTTTCTTCTGACGATACTAGCCAAAGAGGTCCACTCGATTGGTACCCAGCCCACATGTTGTATGTCTTACGAGCACCGTCTCTGGACAGTATCAACCATGGGGGGGCCAACGGTGTGCCTGGAACATGTAAAAACGGCATAGTTGCCCTACCTGGCACGACCCCATCATGAGAGTGAACACACATCACTCCCGCCACTTGTAATGTGGCTCTTTGCTAGCACCGACCAGAGTAATCAACATAGCCCCGTACCATAAGGGCTAAGTGGTCGTAGATGTAAGGTTGGGACGGTCGACACATCATAAATCTAATCTCATTTCTGAAACCATACTCACATAAATACACGGTGCACCACTTCACCAAAGTGACCACCTAACTCATCATCACCCTCGGGCATTAGTGGCACCCGACGGGGTTTTCATAATCTTTGATTTATTACCAACAACATTCTCATGCTAATATTATTCTACCTTCACTTGTCAACATGATATTAGCATGACCCTCATAGGTGGTAGGATCAAGCTCAATGCATGTGCTCCGGAGGAGCCATCCGTAACATCACATCAATGATTAACGGCGCTTATGATCATATGCAACGAAATTATTTGCTACACTAGCATGCAATATACATATGCTCAGTCATGGTCAAAGGGTTGCTTACCTTGGTCAGCTAGGTATCCGGGGTCTTCGAGGTCTTCCGCTCCGATTCCCTCCTCACACGGATTTTTTATCATCATCAAAAGTATAAAATAAGAAATAGCTCACTCCAAAACAGATCAGAAAGTCATTTCAAAAATGTTGGTTATTTCTGATAAATCTAGATTGTTATTTAAAAATATTTTCCTCTGATTCCAATGAAGGAATACTTTTAAAATCAACTAAACAAAAGCAAAATTATTCCAATTTAATCCTTTTTATTATTATAAAACAGAATAGTTGCTCCAAAAATTCAACCAATGGTTCTATTAAATACTACATATTTTCAGAAGAATAACAGTGGAAAAATTATATTTTTACACTGGTTAAATCTTTTTTATAAAAATGTGTGAAAATCCAGTTTTTAAAATAAAGAAAAAGGGCTACAGCCCCTGGCCTGGCTTGGCCTGGGACTGGGCCGGCCAAAAGGCTAGCCAGCTAGCCTGCACAGGCGCACGCGTCGTGAGATTTGAACCTAACGTGTGGGCCCCTGCGGTCAGCGGCTGCGGGCAGCGAGGGAGAGAGAGTTGGGCCACCGACAGGTGGGGCACACCTGTCGGGGTCGTCTCCTACCTCTAGCCAGAGAGGAGGAGGAGCACGCTGGCGTGGCTACCGACGTCATCGGGCCCCAACGAAGATAGAAATGGGTCCGGCTCGTCGTCGCCTACATGTTGGTGGTCGGAACAACGACAGAGAGGCTCAGGTTCACCGGCGACGAGGAGGCCGCGGCGGAGGAGTTTCGGGGGAAGGTCGAGGGGGTAGCTAGAGGCACTGATTAGCTTGGGAAAGTTGGGGGAAAGCTCCGTGAGGTCAAGGGGAGTGGTTTGGTGGGCAGAGGGACGCAAGAGCCGTCGTGTAGCCGGAGATCGACCCGAGCTCCGAGGCGAAGGGGCCTCAGTCAATCTCGAGCATCTGGGCTCTGCTGGCTTGCTGAGGTGGTTAGGGAGGTGCTAGAGGTTGTTGTGACGCTATCTGAGGGGTGTTGGAGCGAGGGGGCTATTCATAGGCCAATGACGGTGAGCCGACTCAGGAGCGCCGGTGACTCACCGTGGCACGCATGGGGGTGAAGAGAGGACCTGGGGTCGAAACCACAGTCTCATGACAAGGTTTTGGACTGCCAGTACTGGTGCGCGTGGGCACGCGTCGCACAAGCTCTAGCGCGGGAGAGAAGGGGCCCTGATGGTCGCCTGATGCAGAGGGGTTTTCGGGGAAGAAGTTGGACACCTGGGGGGAGGCTAGAACTGGCCGAGGGCGTCGCCCCCACCTTGGAGTTCTCTGTAGCGCGCCCAAAGCGCAGTTTTGGCATGCCACGGCATGTTGGCATGCTCTGAAGTGCTTTGGACGTGTCTAGCATGTCCTGGGCACTGGCTGGGATGAGGCTAGCCGTTCAAGTCCCGTGGGAGCTTCGGCTGGTCAAGGGAGACAAGAGAAACAGGTGCTGTCAGCTTTGAGCTGAAGCTTAGAATGGAGATTTTGGCATTTCTACTTTGAACCACGGAGAGGCCAGTTGACTAGGGTTGGGCATTTATACTGGCCACCTAATCTGAGAGTTTGGGGCTAAGGGGTTGGGTTTAGCTATGGTTAGAGGGGCTTTTACCCATCTGTTAGAAGGTGCTGGACAGTGGTTTGGGGTGGTTGCACCCCACCACTAGTTCTGCAACTTATCAGGATTGGGTTTGGTGCTAAAACATGGGGTTTCACCAAGTTTGAGCTCCATTGGACAAGTTTAGCTTTGTAAACTTGAAAACTTCACCATTTGATCATATTTGTTCCTTCCAAAGAGAGTGTGCGCAAACTAAGTCCCACAAATCCCATTTTTGGTGTGGAAACCTCATTTGAGGTATTAGGCACTCCTGCAAAGTTTCAACATCATTGGACAAACTCTGTTATGTAGAGTTGCTCTAACTTCAATTTGGACACAAGGGGTTTTGCAGTTATTTGGTGTCTTAATCACCTTGGATCAAGGTGAAACTTTATGTGGTCACCCAATATGGCTTGGGGATACCACTGGAATTTTCTAGGAATTTATTGAGAATATTTCCTTTGGAAATATTTCAAAAGGTCAAAACAGACAGGATTGGTTTTGAGGGTTTTACTCAAATATTAATAATGTAAATAGGGGTTAAAAAACTTATGTATGGAAAATATATGTCCTTCTCATCATCTCCAAATTTAATCAAATTTTTCTAAGGCAGAAAGGTATTTTTCGTTATAGGAATACCATTTCTGGCCTCACAAATGGACATGCAATTAAATTAGAAAAATAATTCACAAAATAATTATTTTGTGGTTTTGGAGTACCAAAATAGTACTAGAATCAAATCACCAACTTTGGGTAAGAACACTCCTTGCCATCAAGGGCATGTAGTGCAACTTAAAGTAGGGTTTTACCTTGATCAGAAATCAGAAAAATTTTAGGAAATAATTCAATCTTGTGAAATGTGGTTTTTATCATCACATGATCAAGCACACAAGCATACAATGACAATCATGGCACTCACAACATTAGTTTTGAAAAAGTTTTAGTAAGCTTAGAATTTTGCATTACAGAGAAAGTGGTAGTGAAAACAGGGTATGACATATGATTCGGATATGGGCTTTGTCGTGGTTTTGTCACGGCAGATGTCCTCGTGAAAGGACTTGAAGATGGAACCATCGCACCTTGGTGGCGACTCAAAGGGGGTGAGCGAAAGCGAGACTCAGACTACCCAGGTTCGGCCCCTCGTGAGGAGGTAAAAGCCTACGTCCTGCTTTGTGTGGATTAATGGTGATTTCGATTACAAGGAGGGCGTGACTCGCCTGACCTAGCTCTCGATTCTCTCTAACTCTCCTGACCTTTCCCCGGGACTCGCCTTTATATACAGGTCGAGGCCCTAGGGTTTACAAAGTCCCGCCATGCTACTCCGTGTGGCTTTCCCTATCTCTAAGTCATCGTGCTCTCCACGATTGGGAACTCCCTTGGTAGTATACCATCATCACGACCTCTTGAACCGTCATCCATCTTCTGGGCCACGAGACATGCGTTGAATGGTAAGTCGCCCCTTTGATGACCCGGCCCACTAAGGGCAGGTTATCCGCAGGTAATATCCCCCACATTGGGCCCCAGATTTTCTTGAATTCATTCATGTCAATAAACCTTCACCAATTTGGGGCGACTCTTACCATTCCTATCTTCCGACGAACAATAAGTCGCCACTCGTTGTAATTTTATCTGACCCGCCGTGTAATCTTTGATGACTCCACCTTATGCCCTTAATTCCGGGGTTTTTAACACCGCCACCATCCAATGGATCTTTTGCTCCATATTCACTTATCCCGAAAACCTAGGCGCCATTATCGCAGTTTCTGACTTGTCGCCTAGATCTCCGCCTTGACAGCCTCGATTCCCGTTCTGGCCCTTTAAATAACCGCAGGAGAAATGGGGGGAAGCTCTGTCACCTACCTCCATCTCTTCCCTCCTCTTCCTCGTGCTCTTCCTCTTCCTGCGCCAGCACCCCGGCATCGTCACCGGCTCCTGAAGCTCCTCCGTCGACCGTGGTCTTCCGGGCGCCTTCAAGTCAACAAGAAGCACGAAGTTCTCCGCTTTCGTCCCCAGCACCAATCTCCTTTCCTCAGGTACACACATTCCCTTATTAGGGTTAAGCCGAGAATGCCATGGCCATTGTTCCCGTGAGCTAGCTCCGTGACGCGACAAACGTCCTTTGCTGCTTTAAATCTGTCTTATATCTTCGTAGTAGATTCAGGCATTGGCAAACCATGGCCACTTTATCGCGTTCTTTCGTTATCTTAAGCCTTCATGCCGTGGATCCAATACTATCGCTGCCTTATGTTCATAGCCTTTAATCATTTTTCCGAGCATTATTCCTTTATATTAATACACTCGTAGATCCATAGTTTACTGCTTGTTTTTAGAAACATGTTTGTTCGTCTCCCGAGAACATCCCTAAGGAAAAAGGACCCTTGAGAGTCGCCGTTTAGCTCCTGCTTCCATAGCGACTTAAATTTATCAACATAGCTATGCCCCCTTCCTCTCCAATTGAAAAGCGAGTTACAATACTTCAAAGATACTTCCATGAATCGCCCGAGTAGCGAGTTGCCCATTGGCGATCGCCAAATCCTTTTTGAACGTATTGTAGACCCATACTGGCGAGTTAGAACACTTCATAGTTTTTACTGAATCGCCTTGTTCCCCTCTCTTTTGTAGACATGGCTATTTCGAAGTGCAATTGGTTACCAACAAAAATCGATGACGCTACTCTCGAGAAGTTTGTTAAGGCGGGTCTTCTTGACAACAAGGAAACCATTCGTTGGAGAACCGCCCCGGGCGAGTTGATTCCCAATCCCGCTGCAGGAGAAGTACTCATCTTTACCGATTGCCTTGAACGAGGTTGTAGACCGCCCGGGTCAAAGTTTTTTCGGGACGTCTTGCATTTCCTTAACGTTCATCCTCAAGACCTGGGACCCAACTCCATCAGCAACCTTTGCCAGTTCCAGGTCTTTTGTGAGGTATACTTGGAGAGAGAGCCCATAGTTCCTTTATTTTGGATCTTCTTCCATTTGAATCGCCAGACTGAGTTTCCCAACGGTCCCAACCATGAACTTGGAGGAGTCAACATTCAAAGATGTCGCGAACGTGGATTTCCATCAGTCCTTCTGCCCAGCCATCCCAAGGGCTGGGCCGAGTCATGGTTTTATTACCGGGACACCTCTCCACCTGGCGAAAACCCACTCCCGGGTTTCAGAGTAGATCGCCTGCCTATGGACTTCAAACTGCCCGAGAAACTTACAGAAGAGGAAGAGTCGGAATTTATCCCCATTTTCTCTGAGTTAAAGTCTTTGACCAACAACGGGCTCATCGGGATTGATGTGTTCCGCTGCTGGGTGGAGTGGAATATTCTTCCCTTGAGTTGCCGAGATGGGTTAATGTATGAATATGATGGTACAGTAAACCATCCACGGTGCTTCCACCACAAAAGACTCTCAGAGAGTGAAATTGTTGGAATCATCAAGAAGCTAACCGGTGAGCCTTTGGAAGAATGTGCCAAGATTGGGCTCAAGGCCTTCTGCCGCTCCAACCCGGTGCCGCCAGTAAGAATCCAAGCCGCCTTTCGTTTCTTTATACTTACCAATGCTCTTGGTTTGAAATTCACTTCTATTCATCAGAAAAGTGATCCATTTTGGCGAAGGGGGCCCAAAGTGACCGCCCAAAAGACCACCAAGCCGCCACCAAAGAAGAAGAAGAAAAAAAGCAAAGGTAAAACCGCCACCAAAGATTCATCTGTTGTCGGCGAGTCACGAGCTGACGAAGAACACTCAGAGGTAAGACTTCCCCCTCACTCATTACCTATGTATTCCGACTCATGCTTATACCATGCGTCTTCATGTGTAGGGCGAGGACAATGAGAGCCAAGATGATGCGGTCGAGGTAATTTCTATTTCTTCCGACTCACCTTCTCCTTCTCCTAGACCAGCCAGATGGATCAGTGGGAAAGTGCCCATGTCTCACATATATGCTTATATGGACCCTTATTTCCTTTTGAAGAAAGCAAGATATACCCCCAAGCGCAAAACCCGTAGTCACTCTGGCGACTTAATCTCCGGACTGCCTGAGAAGACAACCGGTCGGAAGCGCACCAGCGAGGTACACTTTTGTTTTATCATACCCTTCCTTGTGTAAAATATGACTCGCAACTACTTTAACTTTTAAGCCTTTATTCTACCAGACTTCTCCCCCTACATCTGGCGACTCAGCAATATCAGCTCTCCCGCTGATGGTTCGTGTGCAAGGGTGAGTCCTTTTGTTAATAACAATTTCTTCTAAATAACGATATGTGCTTTTAATCTTGGTGCCTTTGTCTGAGAGCGCAAGGGAAAAGAAGGAAAACTGGCGACTTATCTTCTGCTCCTAAAACAACTGAAGCCTTATGCACAAGCGCCTCTGTCCCAGAGATTGATGAGGAGCAAGCGGCGGCTGATGATATTCCTGTGGACGACATTCCCGATGTCCGGGATAACTCGCCCGTAATTTTGAAGGAGTCTGCTGATAATGTTAACCCGCCAAGCCCTCGCAAGGCGACTAAAGATCCATATGATGTCGTAGTCACCGGTACTGGCTCTCCACTCCTCCAGTTGCGGTACTGTCTAAGCATACCTCCAAGGAATCTCGTCCTTCCACTGATCAAGACACCAGTAAATTCATGCTCCCCCATTATGAGAAGCTGGAAGTTGACCAACTTTGCTCTGGCTTCGTAAGTCGCCTAGATACGTGTTATGAGATGAACAAAATCTTAATTCATCTTATGAAGGTTAAGCATGAGGTATGTCTACTTATGTATTCTCTTCCACCCATTAGCCTTCCAAGGACCGGGTCATCTTTCGAAAGATGAGCCGGGTCTGGAATATAGTTAAAATATTCAACCTGTAGCCCCCAAGGGCCAGGTCATATTTTGAAAGACGAGCCGGGTCTTGAGTATAGTTAAAATCTTCAACCTGTAGCTCCCAAGGGCCGGGTCATCTTTTGAAAGATGAGCCGGGTCTTGAATATAGTGAAAATCTTCAACCTGTAGCCTCCAAGGGCCGGGTCATCTTTTGAAAGATGAGCCGAGTCATGAATATAGTGAAAACCTTCAACCTGTAGCCCCCAAGGACCTGGTCATCTTCTGAAACATGAGCCGGGTCTTGAATATAGTGAAAATATTCAACCTGTAGCCCCCAAGGGCCGGGTCATCTTTTGAAAGATGAGTCGGGTCTTGAGTATAGTTAAAATCTTCAACCTGTAGCCCCCAAGGGTCGGGTCATCTTTTGAAATATGAGCCGGGTCTTGAATATAGTGAAAATCTTCAACCTGTAGTCCCCAAGGGCCGGGTCATCTTTTGAAACATGAGTCGGGTCTTGAATATAGTGAAAATCTTCAACTTGTAGCCCCCAAGGGCCGGGTCATCTTTTGAAAGATGAGACGGGTCTTTAATATGGTATGACTTTGAATAAAATCATACATTAGCCCCCAAGTGTCAGGAGTATTGCTTGCAAAAATGTTGAAACTTGTCTCCCCAAATTTCATGTGCAGGAGTCTCTGACCCAGACTAAGTCGGCTTTAGCCGATTTAAGGAAGAATATGGCTGAACAACAAGATGCGCAATCTGAATCGGAGAGGAAATACCGCTTGATTCTGGCTGAGGTGGAGAGGATGAAGGCTGACCATCAAAAAATGGAGAAAAAGCCAAAACTGACCAGGCCGACATCCTTAAGCGTGCTGAGCAAGCTGAGGAATAATTGGAAGCCGCCCAGCAAGAACTGTCCGGCTTAAAAACGCACATTTCCAACATGACTATCGCTATGTTTGGTAAGCATTAACCCTTGCCTTTTGAAGAAATAATCTGGTCTCACAAAAACTTATCAAATACTGATGTATCCTTTGTAGGTTCACGAGCCGCCAATCTTCTAGACGACTGCATGCTGAAGCTAAAGGCTATATATACCTTCACCGAGCAGCTATATACCGGAGGCGTGCTGACGATTAAGGCGGTGATGGGCAACAAGGAGCCTGTCAGAACCATCAAGCACATGCTCAGCTACCTGTCCACATTGCCTCCTCAAATAGAGGAGCTAAAAAGATCAGCCTCCCGGAAAGGAGTCCTGAACACCCTGAGTTTGTGTTTACCCTATGCCCCGGAGCTCAAACCAGAAGAAATAGACGCCGGCGACCCTGAGCTGAAGGATGACGGGTCAGAGTTCACCGAGGTTGACTACCACCGAGTTATCATAGAATCCCGCTTCTCGGCGACTCAACTGGCAGCCAGCTTGGATTTGAGTAAATACCAAGCCGCCTATGACGAGAAGAAAAAGAAGGTGACGCCTCCCTCGTACGAAACTGCTAGCTTGGTTCCTCATCGACCCAAGAATCCTTTTGATCTTGACATGGACCTATCCCTCTTCCTTGATGATGAAGATGAGTTCGTTGCCCTTTCCAAGTGTAATTGGAAACTGGGCGACTTACAAATCGAAGGCGGAGAGAGCAAAAGGCAAGGTGACTCGGAGGCGACTTGATTCATCCACTGATCCTTTCTTCACTGGGGGATGACACCCGTTTTGGCCATGTGAGCCATGTAATAGCTTGTTAGATTTTGTGGAACAACAATCAGTCAGTAGTACCTTTTGATGGAACCTTTCCTGAACCACTTTTATTCCTTGAATCTATGCGTAAATCGCCTGTAAATTTCATGAACCAGGGAGTGTCATAATTTGACAAAAAAGTCTTCACCTTATGTGTCAGGAAAAACATAAGCCGACTTAGTGAGTGCCTGGAAAAGAATAGACCAGCCCCCTGGATTATGGCAAAAAATAGATTAGCCCCCGGGTTATGGCAAAAAATAGATCAGCCCCCCGGGTTATGGCAAATAGTGGTTCAAAAATGAGTCGGGGCGAGTTATAACCAAAAGCCGACTCAAATATACTAGAAAACCTTGTGGTCTTGGCATCAAGAAATAAAAAATTATCGACTCACTGAGTTACGATAGGATAAGACGAATTTGCAAAACTCTACTGTTACCCTTAGAAAGCCTTTGCAAAAAGCCTTGTTGTTTTAGACCGGTTGATCAGGCGCGAGTCAAGCTTCCATGAAGCAGGTTCAATGAACCAATGGTTTCTCTATTTGCCATGTGTGACTCTAGCCGGTACCTTCTATGTTTTAACCAAGGCGAGTTCAGGGTCCACATGATGGATTGACTCACCCTGAGTACATAGGTACATGTGGCGACTTGTTCAACACATAGTCCAGTATATCCATTTGTAATGCGGTAATTTTTCGCTAGCCAAGAGGGTATTCAGGTTGAACTCAATGAGTGGAAGCCCCCAAGTGACCTATGATTCAGGAAAAAGCCGGCATAGGATCACAGAAGCGTATACGCTCTTACTGCGAAACGACTTGGGGACTAGTAGCCCCCAAGTAAGTCGGCTTAATTATGAAAACCACATAAGGCGCCAATGTTTGAACCGTGCACCGTGGCAACGTTTTTTTTTGACCGGCCACTTTAGGGAAACACCCCACAACTCCTAGTTTTATTGATCAATATTCACAATAATTACAGTCAGGGGGAAAAGAATGTATAGGGGTGGGGTAGATATTACAAACCTCAAGGAGGTAAAAAGGAGATCCATTTCAAGAGGGCCTCCCTCAGCCTAGGTTTAATTCTGTAAGCTAGAAGCGACAAATCATAAATAAAACCAGACCTCCATCTCCTGAAGCTAGGTTGCTCATTCCTGAAAACCTTGGCATTCCTGACAGTCCAAATGTTCCAGCATGCAGTGAAGACTGGCTCTGAGAAAAAAGGGTGGGCAAAGTCCTTCCTTGCGGCAAGAGTAGTTGTGTACATGTCAGATCCCTGCCATGAGATCTGTAGATAGGTCCATATCCTGTTGCTAAAAGAGCAGCTGAAGAAAAGGTGGTCTCTGTCCTCCTTGACCTGAGCATGACAAAGAACACACAGGTTGGATTCAGAGACTTTCTAATGCCTGCGTTCAAGCATGTCCTGTTGTTAGAGCATATATCTCCATATGTGGTTTTGGTACTTGATGACAATTCCTATGGACTAATGGCTGCCTTAAGTTACATTTATAGGATTTTTCCATAGGCACTTCTTGAAGTCCATCTGTTGGGTTCAAGGAGTTTATATGATGACCAAGATGGTATTCAAGGTATTATCCAAAGAATGGTCATAGAGACACATGGTTGATCAAGATCTTAGACAAAGAGTAAATCAAGATGATCAACACACAAAGCGTACAAGATGTACCGAGAGGGATCAAGTGATCCCATGGTATGGTAAGCATTGTCCATTACGTGTTTGTGTACTAACCTATGGTCTTCGTGAGAGTTCTATGTGGGGGTTAGGTGTGTTTCCATGGGCTTGCGTCAAAGGGAAGATCTCATACAACCCATGGAGTATGACGTCAAGTTGTTATCATCATCAATGGTTGATCAAGATCTCAGACAAAGAGTAAATCAAGATGATCAACACACAAAGCGTACAAGATGTACCGAGAGGGATCAAGTGATCCCATGGTATAGTAAGCATTGTCCATTACGTGTTTGTGTACTAACCCATGGTCTTCATGAGAGTTCTATGTGGGGGTTAGGTGTGTTTCCATGGGCTTGCTTCAAAGGGAAGATCTCATACAACCCATGGAGTATGACGTCAAGTTATGATCGTCATCAAGATTGCGATGTGCAAGTTCAAGTGGATCAGCACGAAGATAGCATGCTTGAAGCTTGCCGTCCATTGTGGTGGCAATGGACTTGTGAAGATATGCTGAAGAGTGGCTCACCCATAGTGAGTATGGGGGAGCAATCAACTAGTCTTCATCAAGCCAACGCAATCAAGAAAGGTGGTCGATCTTGAGGAAGCCAAGATCATCATCATCTAGCTCAAGAGGACGAGGTGCAAGGTATAGGTTTGCCCTCGATGTTGGAGTTTTTGCCGGTTCTTCATTCATAGAGATCTCACATCTCTATATCATTGGCATTTTCATATCTGCATGGTCTAAATAATTCCATGGGTTTCGATTGCTCTTGTCGTCCTGAATCCAACAAGCTTGGGTTTGCTCGATTCGGAGCTCGTATGCGAAAGTTATGGTTGTTTCGGTGTCGAGCGGTAGTACCACTGGACCTAGCGGTAGTACCGCTAGAGTTGGCGGTAGTACCACCGGCCCTAGCGGTAGTATCGCTGGCTGGCCGTAGTAACGCTGCAGCCAGCGGTAGTACCGCTAGCTGGCGGTAGTACCGCCCCTGGTCAGCGGTAGTACCGCTGGAGTGCCAGCGGTAGTACCGCTGCAGCCAGCGGTAGTACCGCTGGGCTCGGGCTGTAAGTGGGGGTAACGGTCTGATTCCTTCCCCCACTATATAGATACGTTGGAGACGTATCAAGCTTCTTCTGATCTCTCTTATGCATGATTTCATATCCTTATAATTCTCTTCGAGTTGTGGGTTTTGTCTGGCCAACTAGATCTATGATTCTTGCCATGGGAGAAGTGCTTGGTTTTGGGTTCATACCGTGCGGTGACCTCACCAAGTGACAGAAGGGGTAGCGAGACACGTATTGTGGTGTTCCCATCAAGGGTAAAAAGATGGGGTTTTCATCATTGCTTTGAGATTATCCCTCGACATCATGTCATCTTGCTTAAAGCGTTACTCTCTTCGTCATGAACTCAATACACTAGATGCATCCTGGATAGTGGTCGATGTGTGGAGTAATACTAGTAGATGCAGAAAGTATCGGTCTACTTGTCTCGGACGTGATGTCTATATGCTAGATCATTGCCTTAGATATCATCATGACTTTGCGCGGTTCTATCAATTGCTCGACAATAATTTGTTCACCCACCATAATACTTGCTATTTTGAGAGAAGCCTCTAGTGAATACTATGGCCCCCAGGGTCTACTCCACAGCATATTTTCAGCCTTACACTTTTTACTTCGTTGCACTTTCCGCCTTCAGATCTCACTTTGCAAACAATCTTGAAGGGATTGACAACCCCTTTGAAGCATTGGGTGCAAGCTTGTTTGTGGTTGCGGAGGTACTATGGACTTGACGAGACCCTCCTTCTGGATCGATACCTTGGTTCTAAAACTGAGGGAAACACTTACTGCTCTTGTACTGCATCACTCTTTCCTCTTCAAGGGAAAAAACCAACGCAAGCCCAATCTCCGTCAACGTGTCAATTTCTGGCGCAGTTGTTTGAGAAGTAGCAAAGAGATTCTGGCGCCGTTGCCGGGGAGGAAGATCAAGTCAAGAACTCATCCAAGTAAGTGTCGCAAAGTCATCTCTTGCATTTACTTTGTTTGCCAGTTGCCTCTCGTTTTCCTCTCCCCCACTTCACCAATTTGCCTTTTTCGTTCGCCCTTTTTCTCGCCCCCTTTTTGTTTGCTTGTGTGCTTACTTGCTTGCTGAAGTCACCATGAACGAAAACAACAAACTTTGTGACTTCTCGAATACTAATAATAATGATTTTATTAGTACTCCGACTGCTCCCGCCACTAGTGCGGAGTCATACAAAATCAATGCCGCTTTGCTGAATCTTGTTATGAAAGAGCAATTCTCTGGCCTTCCTAGTGAATATGCCTCATCCCATCTCAATACCTTCATTGAGCTTTGTGATATGTAAAATAAAAAAGATGTGGATAATGACGTGATTAAATTGAAGCTTTTTCCTTTCTCGTTGCGAGATCGCGCAAAAACTTGGTTTTCTTCTTTTCCCAAAAATAGTATCGACTCTTGGGATAAGTGCAAAGATGCTTATATATCCAAGTATTTTCCGCCGGCTAAAATCATCTCTCTCCGTAATGATATCATGAATTTCAAGCAACATGATCATGAGTATGTTGCACAAGCTTGGGAGAGAATGAAATTAATGACTAGAAATTGTCCCGCTCATGGCTTGAGCCTTTGGATGATTATTCAAATCTTTTACGATCGCTTGAATTTCGCTTCTAGAAATATCTTGGACTCCGCCTCAGGCGGAACATTCATGGAAATCACGTTAGGAGAAGCCACAAAGATCTTAGACAACATCATGACGAACTACTCTCAGTGGCACACTGAAAGTTCACCTACTAGTAAGAAGGTACACGCTATAGAAGAGATTAACTCGCTTAGTGTTAAGATGGACGAGTTGATGAATTTGGTTGCTAGTAGAAACGCTACTGTAGATCCTAATGAAATTAACTCGTTGACTGCTAAGATGGATGAGTTAATGAATTTGGTTGCTAGTAGAAGTGCTCCTTTGGATCCTAATGATTTTCCGTTGTCTTCTTTGATTGAGAGTAGCAACGCTAGCTTGGACGTTAATTTTGTTGGTAGGAATAACTTTGGCAACAACAATGCTTTTAGAGGAAACTATGTTCCTAGGCCTTTTCCTAGTAACTCCTCTAATAACTTTGGCAACTCCTACAACAACGCGCATGAAAATTACAATAGATTACCCTCTGATCTAGAGAGTAATATCAAAGAGTTCAACAACTCTCAAAAGATTTTCAATGCGTCCATAGAGGAAAAACTACTCAAAATTGACGATTTGGCTAAGAGCGTTGATAGGATTTCTTGTGATGTTGATGCTTTGAAAGTTAGATGTGCTCCTCCCAAAATCAACATGGATGAAACTTTGAAAGCTATGCGTGTTTCCATGATTGAGAGCCAAGAAAGAACCGCCCAAATTTGTGCTAGACATGAATGGCTTAAAAAGGCGTGTTCTCGTGATGAGAATCACGAAGATCTTAAAGTGCTTGGTGTGACTCCCATTGAATATTTGTTTTCTTGTTTCCAACCTAATGATTATGGGGCTGGATATGAATCCACTTTGGTTAAAAAGTGCTCCAATGATTCAGAGTCCATCTATCTTGATGCTAAAAGCATTAAAAGTGGAGTAGAAGACGTTAAAACTTTGAGTAGTAATGAAATTACTACCGTCGAGCCGGTCAAAAAAAAATTACTGCCGTGGATTTTAAGGAATTCAATTATGATAGTTTCTCCTTGATTGAATGCATTTCTTTGATGCAATCCATGTTAAACTCTCCACATGCTTATAGCCAAAACAAAGCCTTTACCGATCATATCGTCCAAGCTATGATGAAAGCTCTTGAAGAGAAACTTGAATTGGAAGTCTCTATCCCTAGAAAGCTTCATGATGAGTGGGAACCTACCATCAAAATCAAAAATTATGAGTGCAATGCTTTGTGTGATTTGGGTGCTAGTGTTTCTGCGATTCCAAAGTCTTTATGTGATGTTCTGGGTTTTAATGAGATTGAAGAGTGTTCTCTTAATTTGCATCTTGCTGATTCTGCTGTCAAGAAACCCATGGGAAGGATCAATGATGTTCTTATTATTACAAATAGGAACTGTGTACCCATGGATTTCATTGTGCTTGACATTGATTGCAATCCTACATGCCCTATTATTCTTGGTAGACCTTTCCTAAGGACTTTTGGTGATATCATCGTTATGAAGGAAGGGAATATTAGATTTCAATTTCCTTTAAGGAAGGGCATGGAACACTTTCCTAGAAAGAAAATAAGATTGCCTTATGAATCCATGACGAGGGCCACTTATGGTTTGAGCACCAAAGACGACGATACGTGATTCTATCGCTACTATGCCTAGCTAAGGGCGTTAAACAATAGCGTTTATTGGGAGGCAAACCCAATGCATTTATCTTTTCTTTCTATTTTGTTGCGTCCACACTTTCATAATTCTGTTGTGATTCTGTTTTTTGTGTTTATTTTTGTGTTTGAGCCAAGCAAAACCTTTATGATTGGTCTTGGTAATGGTTGTTTGATCTTGCTGGAAAAGGCAGAAACTTTTCTCTCACGAGATGAATTTTCATTTTTATTCCGAAAGAGCTTTTGAGTTGATTCTTTTTGCTGCCGATTTATATTCTTTTTCCCCATACCTTCGTAAGTTTTCGTATTTTTTGAGGTACCAGAAGTATACGAAGTATACAGATTGCTACAGACTGGTCTGTTTTTGACAGATTCTGTTTTTGTTGAGTTGGTTGCTTGTTTTGATGAAACTGTGGTTAGTATCGGGGGGTACTAGCCATGGAAAAGTGAGAATACAGTAGCCCATCATCAATATAGATAGAATTCAAGTTTGCTACAGTACCAAAAGAAGTGGTAGTTTGTTTTCTTGTACTAATGTTATCACAAGTTTCTGTTTAAGTTTTGTGTTGTGAAGTTTTCAAGTTTTGGGTGACGTTCTCATGGACAAAGAGACAAGGACTGGAAAGAGCTCAAGCTTGGGGATGCCCAAGGCACCCCCAGCCAAATTCAAGGACACCAAAAAGCCTAAGCTTGGGGATGCCCCGGGAAGGCATCCCCTCTTTCGTCTTCAATCCACCGGTAACATTACTTGGGGCT
This sequence comes from Hordeum vulgare subsp. vulgare, assembly GCF_904849725.1. NCBI lineage: Eukaryota > Viridiplantae > Streptophyta > Magnoliopsida > Poales > Poaceae > Hordeum > Hordeum vulgare. Next base: position 132,287,689 of record NC_058522.1, on the reverse strand, counting down.
ATATTTTTATTCACCACATGATATGTGTTTTGCTTGGAGTGTCTTGTATATTAGGAGTCTTTTATTTTTGTTGTGTCACAACCATCCTTTCTGCACACCTTTTTGAGAGAGAGAGACATGCACTCATCGTGATTTTGCTAGAATGCTCATAGTGCTTCACTTATATCTTTTTGAGCTAGATACTTTTGCTCTAGTGCTTCACTTATATCCTTTGAGCTAGATACCTTTTGCTCTTTTGCTGCACTTATATCTTTAGAGGACGACGGTGCGTGATTTGGTAGTTGGCTTATTCTATGAAAGTAGTCCCATGTGCTAGGTACCCAAAGAGGATGCAAAAACTTCCATCTTCATGTGCATTGAGTAGAAAGAAAAGTTTCGATTCCTCTCAATTAGTTTTGAGACATGGATTCGGGAATATTAAAAGCTATGTTAGTAGGGTGTTGTGAAGCTAGAAATACTTGTGTTGAAGTTAGTGATTCCCGTAGCATGCACGTATGGTGAACCACTATGTTAGGAAGTCGGAGCATAATTGATCTATTGATTGTCATCCTTTGTTTTGAGGTCGGGATCGCGCGATGGTTTACACCTACCAACCCTTGCCCTCGGAGTATGCGTTTAGCACTTTGTTTCGATTACTAATAAAAGCTTTCGCAACAAGTATGTGAGTTATTTATGACTAATGTTGAGTCCATGGATTATATGCACTTTCACCTTCCACCATTGCTAGCCTCTCTAGTGCCGCGCAATTCTCGCCGGTGCACAAACCGACCAAATTCCTTCCTCCAAACAGCCACCATACCTACCTACTATGGCATTTTCATAGCCATTCCGAGATATATTGCCATGCAACTACCACTGTTCCGTCTCATGACTTGTGTCGTCACTCTCATATTGCCATTGCATGATCATACTAGATCGTTGCACATCCTGGTATACTGCCGGAGGCATTCCCTATGGAGTCATCATCATTGTGATCTTTGAGCTTTGAGTAACTAAAAAGTGTGATGATCATCATTATTTGAGCATTGTCCGATGTGAGGAAATAAAAAAGAGAGGCCAAAGAGCCCAAAAATATAAAAAAAGAGGCCTAAGAGCCCAAATAAAAAAAACAGAAAAAGAGAGAAGGGACAATGCTACTATCTTTTTCCACACTTGTGCTTCACGATAGCATCATGTTCTTCATGATTGAGAGCTTCTTGCTTTGTCACTACCATATGCTAGTGGGAATCCTCGTTTTATAACTTGGCTTGTATATTCCAATGATGAGCTTCCTCAAAATTTCCCTAGGTCTTCGTGAGCAAGCAAGTTGGATGCACACCCACTAGTTTTCCTTTTGAGCTTCCACATACTTATATCTCTAGTGCATCCTTTGTATGGCAATCCCTACTCATTCACATTGATATCTATTAATGGGCATTAATATATATCAATGTGAATGAGTAGGGATTAACATACAAGGGATGCACTAGAGCTATAAGTATCAATGTGAATGAGTAGGGATCAACGAGTTAATTTCCTCTATATTGTGTACCTTCTTACTAGTAGGTGACCTTTCAGTGTGCCACTGAGAGTAGTTTGTCATGATATTATCTAGGAGTTTTGTGGCATCCCCTACGTGATTTCCATGAACGTTCCACATGAGGCAGATTCCAAGATATTTCTAGAAGCGAAATTCAAACCAGCGTAAAAGATTTGTATAATCATCCAAAGACTCAAGCCATGAGCGGGACAATTTCTAATCATCAATTTCATTCTCTCCCAAGATTGTGCAACATGTTCATGATCAAGTTGCTTGAAATTCATGATATCATTACGGAGAGAGATAATCTTAGCTCGCGGAAAATGCTTGGATATATAAGCATCTTTGCACTTATCCCAATAATCGATACTATTTTTGGGCAAAGACGAAAACCAAGTTTTTGCGCGATCTCACAACGAGAAAGGAAAAAGCTTCAATTTAATCACATCATTATCCACATCTTTCATCTTTTGTATACCGCAAAGCTCAATGAAGGTATTGATATGGGATGCGGCATCTTAACTAGGAAGGCCGGAGAATTGCTCTTTCATAACAAAATTCAGCAAAGCGGCATTGATTTCGTATGACTCCGCACTAGTGGCCGGAGCAATCGGAGTACTAATAAAATCATTATTATTAGTACTCGAGAAGTCACAAAGTTTGGTGTTTTCATTCATGGTGACTTCAGCAAGCAAGCAAGCACACAAGCGAACAAAGAGCAAGCGAGAAAAAAGGCGAACGAAAAGGAAAACGGAAAAGGCAAACAAAAAAGGCAAATTGGTGAAGTGGGGGAGAGGAAAACGAGAGGCAACTAGCAAACAAAGTAAATGCCAGAGATGAGTTTGCGACACCCACTTGGATGAGTTCTTGACTTGATCCTCCCCGGAAACGGCGCCAGAAATTCTTCTGCTACGGCAACAGACAACAGCGCCAGAAATTGACACGTTGACGAAGACTGGGCTTGCGTTGGTTTTTTCCTTGAAGAGGAAAGGGTGATGCACCACAGCAGCAGTAAGTATTTCCCTCAGTTTGAGAACCAAGGTATCAATCTAGTAGGAGAATCTCGTCAAGTCCAGAGTACCTCCGCAAACACAAAAGAGCTTGCACCCAACGCGTTAAAGGGGTTGTCAATCCCTTCAAGATTGATTGCAAAGTGAGATCTGAAGGCGGAAAGTGCAACGAAGTAAAAAGTGTAAGGCTGAAAATAGGGTGTGGAGTAGACCCGGGGGCCATAGTGTTCACTAGAGGCTTCTCTCAAAATAGCAAGTATTACGATGGGTGAACAAATTATTGTCGAGCAATTGATAGAACCGCGCAAAGTCATGACGATATCTAAGGCAATGATCATACATATAGGCATCACGTCCGAGACAAGTAGACCGTTACTTTCTGCATCTACTACTATTACTCCACACATCGACCTCTATCCGGCATGCATCTAGTGTATTGAGTTCATGACGAACAGAGTAACGCCTTAAGCAAGATGACATGATGTAGAGGGACAATCTCAAACCAGTGATGAAAACCCAATCTTTTTACCCTTGATGGCAAAAACACGATGCGTGCCTCGCTACCCCTTCTGTCACTGGGTGATGTCACCGCACGGTATGAACCCAAAACCAAGCACTTCTCCCATTGCAAGAATCATAGATCTAGTTGGCCAAACAAAACCCACAACTCGAACAGAATTACAAGGATATGAAATCATGCATAAGAGAGATCAGAAGAAACTCAAATAAGATTCATAGATAATCTGATCATAAATCCACAATTCATCGGATCTCGAGAAACACACCGCAAAATAAGATTACATCGGATAGATCTCCATGAAGATCATCGAGAACTTTGTATTGAAGATCCAAGAGAGAGAAGAAGCCATCTAGCTACTAGCTATGGACCCATAGGTCTATGTTGAACTACTCACGCATCATCGGAGAGGTCATGGTGTTGATGAAGAAGCCCTCCGTGTCCGAATCCCCCCTACGGCAGGGCACCAGAACGTGCCCCAGATGGGATCTTGCGGAAACAGAAGCTTGCGGCGGCGGAAAAGTACTTTTGATGATCTCCTGGTTTTTTCTGGGATTTTAGGGAATATATAGGCGCAAAACCTAGGGCAGAGGTGGCCCAGGAAGCCCACTAGCCAGGGTGGTGCAGGCCCCCCTGGCCGCGTCAGGAGGGCTTGTGGGGTCCCTGCACGCCCCCTGCCCTGATTCTCTGGCTTCCCGATCTTTTTCTGTTTCGGAAAAAATCTTTTTGGCAGTTTTATTCCGTTTCGACTCCGTTCAAAATCCTCTTCTGAAAGGGGTCAAAAACATGGAAAAAACAGGAACTGGCACTTGGCACTGAGTTAATAAGTTAGTCCCAACAAATATATAAAAGGCATACAAAACATCCAAACTTTGACAAGATAATAGCATGAAACCATAAAAAATTATAGATACGTTGGAGACGTATTAAGGCTGCACTCACCCCGCCATGTAGATGGCGATTTGTCAATGGGACCTCTAGAGGACCTCGTGGTCCATTGCTAACGACAGCCCTCCGAGTTGTCCTTCCTGGAGAGGGTTGATTGAATCTGTCTCACCCATGGATGACTCGCCGTCCGAATTGACGGGGGTGATCTCCTGGACCGCCTCTTCGTCTTGTATGTCGTTTCCCTGCAGAAAACCGACAAAAGTGTGGCGACTCCTGTCCTGCCGTGTGATGGGGAGGACGTACCTGGCCGTTTCGACGATGCCGGTGGAGGTGTCCGGCTCAGGCACAGGCGTCCCAATCATGCCGATGAAGACGTTGATTTTGCCGAAGGGGACTCGGTAGCCAGATTCGACTGAATCAGCTTCCGGCTCCCACAGCGAGTTGTCGATGTAGTACTTCCCGCGAAAGCTTTTTGTCATGATGCCGACCGCATAGCTTTCTAACCCTGGTAGGGCTCCCTTTGAGAACTCAACTCCACCGTGCACTAGCCCCACGGTGGGCGCCGACTGTCGTAGTTTTGTCACGGCAGATGTCTTTGTGGAAGGACTTGAAGATGGAACCATCGCACCTTGGTGGCAACTCGAAGGGGGTGAGCGAAAGCGAAAGCGAAGGGGGTGAGGAGTTAAAGCCTACGCCCTGCTTTGTGTGGATTAATGGTGATTTCGATTACAAGGAGGGCATGACTCGCCTGACCTAGCTCTCGATTCTCTCTAACTCTCCTGACCTTTCCCCGGGACTCGCCTTTATATACAGGTTGAGGCCCTAGGGTTTACAAAATCCTGCCATGCTACTCCTTGTGGCTTTCCCTATCTCCAAGTCGCCGTGCTCTCCACGATTGGGAACTCCCTTGGTAATCTACCATCATCACGACCTCTTGAACCGCCATCCAAGCTTCTGGGCCACGAGACACGCGTTGAATGGTAAGTCGCCCCTTTGATGACCCGGCCCACTAAGGGAGGGTTATCCGTAGGTAATATCCCCAACAGTCTTCACAAATGCATTCCACTAAGGATATATGTCATAGACAAGATAATATCCCATGTTGTAGACTCGACCATTGATGGTGTAGTTGCACGGAGATGATTTCCCGTTACAAAGCCTCTTGAACACCGGAGATCGTTGCAAGACCTTGATGTCGTTGTGAGAACCTGGCATTCCAAAAAAATCATGGCAAATCCATAAGTCATGTGATGCCACCGTCTCTAGTATGATGATGGTCTCTATTGTGTGGCCTTGGTACATTCCTCGCAAATCTTTGGGGCAGTTCTTCTATTGCCAATGCATGCAATCGATTGATCCGAGAATTCTTGAAAACCTTCTCGACTCTCCAATAGCCAACAACTTCTTCGTGTCTTGTGCATTTTTCTCTCTCAAATACTCAGCTCTAAACACCTCCACCACAGCACGGGCAAACTTGACAGTAGCTCTCCCACATCCTGACCATCTCACCAATGGCATCTGCCGTAGTACCAAGTGCAGTTATCCTCAAAGCAGTCGTGCACTTCTGCTTGACGGAGAAAGAGAGTTGACCTAAATAATCCCTTGTGAGCGTGAAGTAGTCATTGTGTGCCTCCACTCCCTCCACAATGCACAAAAACAATGGTTTTCACATGCGAAAACGACGGCGAAAAATGTATCATCCGCGAAAGTTGGTTCCGGATCAAAGTAATTCCTGTGCAGCAACTTTGCTCTGGATACCCTATCCCGATTGATGACTCTTCTCCCTTTGATTGAGTCCTTGAAATTGAGAATGTGCTTCACTTCCCGGTCCATTTCCTATTGCGTGCTCATGAGCATCATCATTTCCACTTCTTCGTCCAACTCCAATGAATCAAAGAACTCATCTTGAATCAGTTGATCAAACTCGGTTTGTCCATACTCCTCGCCGGACGAAGCATTGAAATCCATCGTTTCCCCCAAAAATTGACCAACAAATCTGTTCAGACATACTATCGAGCACATTCGGTGCAAGGCGCAGCCAGAGAATTGTTGGACGTGCCGTGGTGTCTTCCGGGCCGACGATGACGTCCTTCACGGAGAGGTCAGGAGACATGATCCCTTTGACCGAGTGGCCGGGGTGGCATAGGCTACTAGGCGACGGAGTACGCGCGGCAACGGAGATGCAAGACGGATGGCACATGAAGGAAGAAAAGAGGAAAACAAGAAATGGATCTGATAGTTCTGCATGGTGGATTTGGTGCAATCTGCACTAGGGTCAGGCCGATAGGTCCGATGTGGTGCGCGTGCCCGGGTGTTGGTGTAAAAACTGGCAGATCTTGGGTAGGGGGTCCCGAACTGTGGACCTTGGATCGATGGGTTGTAGGAAGAAGGGGGAGATAGTGGTTTACCCAGGTTCGGGCCCTCCTATGGAGGTAATACCCTATGTCCTGCTTGATTGTATTGAAGAAGATGATTACAAAGTAGATCTACCTCGAGATAGTATACGCTTAACCCTAGATGATTCAGCCTCCTCTACACGGATAGGGGTCCCTGGTTCATATAGACACCAGGGACCATAGGGTTTACAAGTTATCGACTAACAATCCGGGAGAGATGAGCCAACCTAGTCCGTCTAAGCTTCGAGTACACGCCGGTCCTCGGAGCCTTCCTTCCTCTGTACAAAGTTGTCAATTATCCGGACTCTGATGGTTCGGTCCATGAGCCGGCGCCCCGAGGACCCCCTAATCTAGGACTCCCTCAATAGCCCCCAAACTAGCCTTCCATGCCCTTGTGTGTAGTTTTCAGCAGCTTTCACATGTCTCTGGTAGCCGGCTTGAAAGGTGAGTTCCTCCTGTGATATGCAACATGATGAACTGGTCTTCAGCGAATCCACGAATATTGAAGCGTCACGGGACCAATAGCTTTCAATTCTGCCACTAAAATTTAGTAATAATCTTTGGGCACCGTGTAAGCACGCGTCCTACCGGTTCAACGAAACCGTCTCTTACAAACATGGGGGAAGGTGACCTTTCTTATAAATGAGCAAGGGCCCAAGTCTAAGGCCTTATCGCCATTCCCTCCTACACAAGTGCGGCCAAAGAAAACCCTAGAATCCCAGCACTTAGCTCCATAGCGGGCTCCTCTTCTAGTCCCTTTGGCCCTCAATCAGGCGATTAGCCAGTTGCTTCGTCTCCCAACTTCGGTTGCAAGACCTTGAAGTCCAAGGGTATCTTCCCCCTTTTGATCTTGCGCCCACGGGTGCCGTCCTAACTGCCTACAATGGTGAGGCCCACGCAGAAAAATCCCTCGCCCCGCAAAGAGGCGAAAGGGTGTGTTTTACATCTTTTCCTGGTGCGTGGGTTGGAGTTTTACAGATTGCAGCTCCATAATCTGTCCCCGGGTTCCATTCTCCACATCTTAGGCTTTGTAGCCTTGTGGGAGATGTTCCTAGGCTGCGAACCTCACTTCGATTTGTGGAGAAATTACTTCTGCATTGTTCCCCGGACTGACGGAACATCCATCTGGGGAGTAGGTGCGGCATATAACAGCCACCGGATACCCAGTCGGTACACCGAATGAGGAGACCGACGAATGGTCTTCGGAGTGGTTCTACATGGACGATGTCCCTTTGTTCGAGCTAGTTCGGCGAGGCCTTCCCGAATACTCTGCGGCTCCTTTGAAGAAGCGATTTTGTTGCCGTCCAAAGAGTAAGTCTAAAGAAGAGAGCTCGGAAGTGAGGCGCCTAGCCTCTAAGGTAAAAATGTTGGCTCGCGGTGGTCTAACCATCGTACAAGTGATGGCCACCGTAATCACTAGGAGCGTCCAACCTCTTCAGCAGCGCATACACCCTTTGCGGAATTACTGCGGGACATATGACTTGACGCACTCCAAGCGGCAAGGATCGGACACCCAGGACGACTTAACAGCCATTCTGGCTGATTTTGTCAAGGGGGAAAGGAAGATTTCACCCATCTCGCCTTCAGGGAAGGCTTCACGTTGTACAACCCCATCCCGTGGGTAAATACGGACACATCTATAGTTATCTTGCTCAATCATATTACCGATATACGTAAACCCCTTGATCCTTTGCTTGTAGGATTGGAGGCGCTGGATTTAAATAGTGAGATGCCTCGCTCCGTAGCCCGAGAACTATGCTCACGACGACGACCCTCGATTCCACAAAGATCCAGAAATCTCAATTATCTTCGAGGATGGGGTATTTTATCAGGAGAGCCTTGAAGGATAGGTGGTGGCCCTTCTGGCCGACAACCCAAGGTCCCTCCCAGCTTCGGCAAGCAACCGGAAGGTGGCTACTCGTCGCGGGACTGTTCTAAAACGTCGTCAGAACACGCGCCAAACAACATCCCATGCCCCCCGGCCGGCATCACGTCGACTGAGGGACAAGTTTCCGAACAAGAGGTGGTAGGCAATACCTCGACCGTTCCTTCAGCCAGGTACTCGTCCCACCATTTACCTTTACAACAACAACAACTTTTTTGATGTATTTATAATACTTTTGCCGATAATCGTAGAAAACGAGTGCGGCCCTCCCCATCCAAAAACGTGGTCAAGGTATTGGAAGGCCAGTCCAACTCACGATATTCGGCCAACACGGGGGCTCCGAATACTTTCCCGGCACTCAGCCGTGCCGATGACATTTCAACAACGAACTCTGAAATTGAGAGCGCCATGAATCATCGGCATCGAAAGGAGTCATTACGACACCCTATCTTCTCCGAGCAACAATTTAACGCTCTAAATTCAGCCGATGCCTATCTTGGTGTTGCGCAAAACAGTCTCAAAGAAGTAGCCATGCAGACATCACCCAACTACAGGTATCCATCGGTCTTTTGGTAATTTGAAGTGAAGTTCAGGTCTAGTTGCCCCCGAGCCTTAATTTGGTCGGAACGACCAAGTTAAGGCTCGACTTGACCGTTGATTTTGCTTTTCCATGCTTAGAAGCAGGAAAATAACAAACTGTCCGAAGACATGCAACGAATGCAAATCGAACTTGAAGCCAGTAGGGCAAAGCTCGAGGATGTAAAGAATTTTACCAGGGAGGCTCATGGTTTGGATAATTTGGTTGATGGTGTTGCGAATTGCATAAGGCCACTTACTCATTAGAGGATGTTTTGACATAGCAGGCGAATCCATAAACCATATGCATAGGGATCTAGACTCGACTCATGATTCTCAAAGGTCCACTAAATCCCAACTTGAAGCAGGTCATCGTGTATTAACAAGATGCCACAAAGAAAACAACCAGCTCAAGGAGGAGAAGAAAAATCAGGTCGAAGAGATTGAAGCGTTAAAAGGTCAACTGGTACATAGCAACGAAGAGAATTAACATTTAAAGAGCGGTTTTGGTTGTAAGTAAAAATCCATGGCCTATTTGTTTGATAAATCACTGTATGATGACAATATACTAAAAGACTTTCGTCATTCATTTTGCGTGAAAAGGTCTCCTGACCGGGCGTCCCATGACAGAATCCGATTCCTTCGGGGAGAATATGCTAGAAGAGATTTCCGTGGTTCATGAGAGGGCTCGAAAAGCCATGCAGAATATGATCCAAGATTTATGGCCGGACCAAACTCCGCCACAGGGACTGGTTGAACTATCCGAACAATTCAAAAGAGCCTCGAGCCGTTTTGTGTTGTCAAAGATTTCAGCGTGCCGAGAAGGAGCTTGAAAAGCGTGGGCCTTGGTGAAGACATGCTTCACCCGTCTTGATCCCGAACACATGGCCCAAGTTGGCCCAGCCGGCCCTGATAGCGCGGAGATACCTCTATATATGGTGTACGACCAAGTGATGCCACCTACCTGACTATCATAGGAATACTATGCTTTGGATACTATAATAGATGATCTTGACCAACCAAGGGTGTTACCTTGTGTAATGTTTATATTTAGTGTACCAAGACACTTCCCTTCAAATTTGTAACGTTTGTCATGACTGGCCATCGGTTTCTACCTCCCATGTTTTAAAGAACATGGGAGTGTTTCATACTTTATACACGATGATAGCGGGAATCAGTTTCCGAGAACAAGGCAATCCGACCATATGGTACGAACAGACAAAGACGGTATGAGGGGATTATGATATATTACGATGAAGCACAAGAACCTTCTTTCGGAAAAAATAGTTCCTTTATGGGTTCCTTTTTTGGGTTGCTGCATAGTCCATAGTTGTTTGGAATGTTTTTCCGATTAACTTAGATGTGCGATGGCGAGTACTACCAATTACATTGACCTCATTCACTCCCGACCAAGTTGTATATTAAGAACACTAGCTTTTGGCTTCACTCGTCTGAGGTACGAGTCCAGGCGAACTGGTCGTATCAATCATAGAGGTGCTCCCTTTACTCTCTAGGTGAACATATCGGGAATGTAGAGAGTAATCACAGGAGCGAGGCAACCCAGCTTTGAAAAGATCTTAAGTCCAATTGATGCGTACCATGCCGTGAATTTACTTTAAGTTGAGGTGTATACACGACAGGTATGTTTGAACATATCCGATTGCTTCTTTAAAAATCCACCACATGCATGCTTGAATATTTGAATTTACACAAGTATTTGCTACCTCTTGAGCTTGCGTTGGTTTTTCCCTTGAAGAGGAAAGGTTGATGCAGCACAGTAGAAGTAAGTATTTCCCTCAGTTTGAGAACCAAGGTATCAATCCAGTAGGAGTATCAAGCCAAGTTCCTAAAGTACCTGCGCAAAAACAACAAACTTGCACCCAACGCTACAAAGGGGTTGTCAATCCCTTCACGATTGATTGCAAGGTGAGATTTGAAGGCGGAAAGTGCAACAAAGTAAAAGTGTGGAGCTGAAAATATAATGTGCAGTAGACCCGGGGGCCATAGTGTTCACAAGAGGCTTCTCTCATGATAGCAAATATTACGGTGGGTGGATGAATTACTGTCGAGCAATTGATAGAACCGTGCAAAGTCATGATGATATCTAAGGCAATGATCATACATATAGGAATCACGTCCGAGACAAGTAGACCGATACTTTCTGCATCTACTACTATTACTCCACATATCAACCGCTATCCAGCATGCATCCAGTGTATTAAGTTCATAACAAACAGAGTAACGCCTTAAGCAAGATTACATGATGCAGAGGGATAAATTCATGCAATAGATATAAACCCCATCTTTTTACCCTTGATGGCAACAACATGATGTGTGCCTCGCTACCCCTTCTATCACTGGGTGAGGTCACAGCACGGTATGAACCCAAAACCAAGCACTTCTCCCATTGCAAGAATTATAGATCAAGTTGGCCAAACGAAACCCACAACTCGAAGAGAATTAGAAGAAACTCAAATAAGATTCATAGAAAATCTGATCATAAATCCAAAATTCATCGGATCTCGACAAACATACGCAAAAGAAGATTACATCGGATAGATCTCCATAAAGATCATGGAGAACTTTGTATTGAAGATCCAAGAGAGAGAAGAAGCCATCTAGCTACTAGCTATGGACCCGAACGTCTATGGTGAACTACTCACGCATCATCGGAGAGTCAATGGAGTTGATGAAGAAGCCCTCCGTGTCCGAATCCCCCTCCGGCAGGGAACCAGAACGTGCCCCAGATGGGATCTTGTAGAGACAGAAGCTTGCGGCGGCGGAAAAGTATTTTCGTGGCTCTCTCCCGTGGTTTTGGATTTTTCGGAGATTTATAGGCGGAAGAAGTAGGGCAGAGGAGCCACAGGGGGGCCACAAGCCTGCTAGGCGCGCACCCAGGCTACGCCTAGGGGGCTTGTGACCTCCCCCGGGGTCCTTTGCCTTGGTTCTCAAGTTCTCCGCGTATCTTCTGTTCCGGACAAAATCTTTTCGAGGTTTTATTCCGTTTGGACTCCATTTAATATTCTCCTCTAGAAATGGTCAAAAACACGGAAAAAACAGGAACTGGCACTTGGCACTGAGTTAATAAGTTAGTCCCAAAAAAATATAAAAGGCATACAAAACATCCAAAGTTTGACAAGATAATAACATGGAACCAAGAAAAATTATAGATAAGTTGGAGACGTATCAAGCATCCCCAAGCTTAACTCTTGTTCGTCCTCGAGTAGGGAAGTGATAAAGAATGAATTTTTGTTGTGGAATGCTACCTAGCATATTTGTCCTTTGTAACTTCTTTCATTTGACATGAATGTTCAGATCCGTAAGATTCAAAACAATAGTTTGCTATTGACATTAAAACAATAATACTTCAAGCAAACTAGCAAGGTAATCATGAACTTTCGAAATAACAAAGCCAAAGAAAGTTATCCCTACAAAATCATATAGTCTGGCTATGCTCCATCATCCCCACACAACGAATTTAAATCATGCACAACCCCGGTATTGGCCAAGTAATTGTTTTCGCACTCTTACTTTCTTAGACCGTTTTCAACTCTCACGCAATACATGAGTGTGAGCCATGGATAAAGCACTATAGGTGAAAAAGAGTGTGGTGGAGGTTGTGAGGCAAAAAGGAGGAGATGGTCACATTGACTCGGCGTATCAAAGGGCTATGGAGATGCCCATTAATAGATATCGATGTGAAAGAGTAGGGATTACCATGCAATGGATGCACTTAGAGCTATAAGTGTGTGAAAGCTCAACAGGAGAACTAGTGGGTGTGCATCCAACTTGCTTGCTCACGAAGACCTAGAGCAATTTTGAGGAAGCCCATCATTGGAATATACAAGCCAAGTTACATAATGAAGATTCCCACTAGTATATGGTGGTGACAAAACAAGAGACTCTCAATCATGAAGATCATGGTGCTATTATGAAGCACAAGTGTGGAAAAAGATAGTAGCATTGTCCCTTCTCTCTTTTTATCTCTTTTTTTTCTTTTTTGTTTGGGCTCTTTGTCCTCTTTCCATATATATCTCTCTCTCTTTTTGTGGGCAACTTTGGCCCCTTTTTTTTATTTCCTCACATGGGACAATTCTCTAATAATGATGGTCATCACACTTTCATTTACTCACAGCTCAATGCTTAAAACGATGATGACTCTATAGGAAATGCCTCCGGTAGTGTACCGAGATGTGCAACAATCTAGCTTAGTGTATGATGTTGAAACATCTCGCTAGCTATCTTACGATCATGCAATGTCAATATGTAAGTGACGGCACAAGCCATGAGACGGAACGGTGGGAGTTGCATGGCAATATATCTCAGAATGGCTATGAAAATGCCATAGTAGGTAGGTATGGTGACTGTTTTGAGGAAGATCTATGGTGGTTTTGTGTACGAGCGAAAGTTGCGCACCACTAGAGAGGCTAGCAATGGTGGAAAGTGAAAATGCATCTATACCATGGACTCACATTAGTCATGAATAACTTACATAATTATTGTCAAAGTTTTTATTAGTAATCGAAACAAAGTGCTAAACGCTTACTCCTAGGGGAAGGGTTGGTAGGTGTTAACCATTGCGCGATCCCGACCGCAACACAAAGGATGAGAATCAATAAATCAATTATGCTCCGACTTCCTAACATAGCGGTTCACCATACGTGCATGTTACGGGAATTACTAACTTCAATGCAAGTATTTCTAGATTTACAAAACCCTACTAAAATGTATCTTAATATTACCAAATCCATGTCTCAAAACTAATTGAGAGGAATCAGACTTCTCTTTCTAATCAATGCACAAGAATATGGAAGTTTTATTGTATCCTCTTTGGACGCCTATCATCTTTAGGACTACTTTCATAGCACAAACCAACTACCAAGTTACTCAGAGAGAGCACTCTCAAAAAGATATAAGTGAAGATCGAGAGTTCTTATTTCTCCAAAATATGACACCGCCGTGCTCTAAAAGATCTATGTGAAGCACATAGAGCAAAGTTATCTAGCTCAAAAGATATATGTGAAGCTCAATGAGTATTCTAGCAAATTCACAATGAGTGCATGTCTCTCTCAAAAGGTGTGCAGCAAGGATGATTGTGACACATAAAAGAAAATACTCCTATAATACACGAAGCTCCAAGCAAAACACATATCATGTGGTGAATAAAAATATAGCTCCAAGTAATTTTACCGATGGATTGAAGACGAAAGAGGGGATGCCTTCCCGGGGCATCCCCAAGCTTAGGCTTCTTGGTGTACTTGAATTTGGCTTGGGATGCCTTGGGCATCCCCAAGCTTGAGCTCTTTCCACTCTTTATCCCTTTGTCCATGAGAACATCACCCAAAACTTGAAAACTTCACAACACAAAACTTAAACAGAAACTCGTGATATCATTAGCACAAGAAAACAAACTACCACCTCTTTAGGTATTGTAGAAAATTGATTTCTATTTATATTGGTGTTAGATTACTGTATTCTCACTTTTCCATGGCTAGTACCCCCCCGATACTATTCATAGTTTCATCAAAATAAGCAGTCAACACAACAAAAACAGAATCTGTTCAACAATAGACCAGTCTATAGCAATCTGTATACTTCGTATACTTCTGTTATCTCAAAAATTCTGAATCATTACTACAATTTGGGCGATTGGCATATCAACCAGCAGAAAAAAGAATCATCTCAAAATCTCTTTCTGGATAAATATGAAAAATAATTTCGTGAGCGAAAAGTTTCTGTCCTTTTCCAGCTTTATCAAACAACCATCACCAAAACTAGTCATAAAGGTTTTACTTGGCTCAAACACAAAAAGAAACACAAAAAACACAATCACAACAGAATTATGATGGTGTGGACGCAACAAAACAGAAAGCAAAAAAACAAAGAGAAATTCATTGGGTTGCCTCCCAACAAGCGCTATTGTTTAACGCCCTTAGCTAGGCATAAGGCGATAGAATCACGTATCGTCGTCTTTGGTGCTCCGACCATAAGTAGGGTGAACACTCATCATCTTAAGGTCTTCATCTCTCTTACTAGATGGTTCACCACTATTTTTAGGAACAAAAACAGACTTGGTGGCCTTATTGTGGGCAAAATTTGGAGTGTTCCGCACAGCGGCAAAAGCGGAACCCAAGTTGGTTATAGAATCCTCTAGTTTGCCAATCCTAGCGGAATCATGGCCTAGTTTTTTGTTAACTGTGGGTTCCCTCTCATCATGAAGTCTTCTAGGAATAGAAACTTCCAATTCAAGTTTCTCTTCAAGAGATTTCATCATAGCATCGACGATATGATCGGTAAAGGCCTTGTTTTAGCTATAAGCATGTGGAGAGTTTAGCATGGATTGCATCAAGGAAATACATTCAATCAAAGAGCAACTATCATAATTGAATTCCTTGAAATCCAAAGTAGTAGTTTCATTACTACTCAAAGTTTTGATATCCTCTACTCCACTTTCAATGCTTTTAGCATCAAGATAGATGGACTTTGAATCATTGGGGCATTTTTCAACCAAAGTGGATTCACATGCAGCCCCATCATCATTAGGTTTGACACTAGAAAACAAGGATTCAATGGGAGTCACACCAAGCACTTTAAGATCTTTGTGATTCTCGTCACGAGAACACGCCTTTTTAAGCCATTCATGTCTAGCATGAATTTGGGGGGTTCATTCTTTACTCTCATTCGTGGAAACACGCATAGCTTTCAAAGTTTCATCCATATTGTTCTTGGGAGGACCACATCTAACTTTCAACGCATCAATATCAAGAGACATTCTATCAATGCTCCCAGCCAAATCATCGATTTTGAGTAGTTTTTCTTCTATGGATGCATTGAAAATCTTTTGCGAGTTGATAAACTCTTTAATATTACTCTCTAGATCATATGGTAATTTGTTGTAATTTCCATGAGCATTGTTGTAGGAGTTGCCAAAGTTATTAGAGGGATTACTAGGAAAAGGCCTAGGAGTATAGTTTCCTCTAAAATCATTGTTGTTGCCAAAATTATTCCTACCAACAAAACTAACATCCAAGCTTTCATTGCTACTCTCAATCAGGGAAGACAAGGGCATATCAATTGGATCTAAAGGAGCACCTTACTAGCAAACAATTTCATTAACTCATTCATCTTAGCACTCAATGAGTTAATTTCTTCTATAGCGTGTACTTATTTACTAGTAGGTGACCTTTCAGTGTGCCACTGAGAATAGTTTGTCATGATATTGGCTAGGAGTTTTGTGGCTTCTCCTAATGTGATTTCCATGAAAGTTCCACCGGAGGCGGAGTCCAAGATATTTCTAGAAGCAAAATTCAAACCAGCATAGAAGATTTGTATAATCATCCAAAGACTCAAATCATGAGCGGGACAATTTCTAATCATCAATTTCATTCTCTCCCAAGATTGTGCAACATGTTCATGATCAAGTTGCTTAAAATTCATGATATCATTACGGAGAGAGATAATTTTAGCCAGCGGAAAATACTTGGATATATAAGCATCTTTGCACTTGTTCCAAGAATCGATACTATTTTTGGGCAAAGACGAAAAACAAGTTTTTTCTCGATCTCTCAATGAGAACGGAAATAACTTCAATTTAATCAAATCATTATCCACATCTTTCTTATTTTGCATATCACATAACTCAATGAAGGTATTAAGATGGGCTGCGTCATCTTCACTAGGAAGGCCGGAGAATTGCTCTTCAATAACAAGATTCAGCAAAGCGGCATTGATTTCATCTGATTCCGCACTAGTGGCGGGAGCAATCGGAGTACTAATAAAATCATTATTATTAGTATTCGAGAAGTCACAAAGTTTGGTGTTTTCAGTCATGGTGACTTCAGCAAGCAGACAAGCACACAAGCGAACAGAAAGCAAGCGAAAGAAAAGGGTGAACGAAAAAGGAAAATATTTTTGTAATTTTTTTTAGAAGTGGGGGAGAGGAAAACGAGAGACAAAAAAAGTAAATGCAAGAGATGAGTTTGTGACAGTTACTTGGATAAGCTTCACTTGATGCTCCCCGACAACGGCGCCGGAAATTCTTCTTGCTACCTCTTGAGCTTGCGTTGGTTTTTCCCTTGAAGAGGAAAGGGTGATGCAGCACAGTAGAAATAAGTATTTCCCTCAGTTTGAGAACCAAGGTATCAATCCAGTAGGAGTATCAAGCCAAGTTCCTAAAGTACCTCCGCAAAAACAGCAAACTTGCACCCAATGCTACAAAGGGGTTGTCAATCCCTTCACGATTGATTGCAAGGCGAGATCTGAAGGCGGAAAGTGCAACAAAGTAAAAGTGTGGAGCTGAAAATATAATGTGAAGTAGACCCGGGGGCCATAGTGTTCACTAGAGGCTTCTCTCATGATAGCAAATATTATAGTGGGTGAACGAATTACTGTCGAGCAATTGCTAGAACCGCGCAAAGTCATGACGATATCTAAGGCAATGATTATACATATAGGCATCACGTCTGAGACAAGTAGACCGATACTTTCTACATCTACTACTATTACTCCACACATCGACCGGTATCCTGCATGCATCTAGTGTATTGAGTTCATAACAAACAGAGTAAGGCCTTAAGCAAGATGACATGATGTAGAGGGATAAATTCATGCAATAGATATAAGCCCCATCTTTTTGCCCTTGATGGCAACAACATGATGCGTGCCTCGCTACCCCTTCTGCAACTGTGTGAGGTCACCGCACGGTTTGAACCTAAAACCAAGCACTTCCTCCATTGCAAGAACTATAGATCAAGTTGGCCAAACGAAACCCACAACTTGAAGAGAATTACAAGGATATGCAATCATGCATATAAGAGATCAGAAGAAACTCAAATAAGATTCATAGATAATCTGATCATAAATCCACAATTCATCGGATCTCGACAAACACACCGCAAAAGAAGATTACGTTGGATAGATCTCCATGAAGATCATGGAGATCTTTGTATTGAAGATCCAAGAGAGAGAAGAAGCCATATAGATACTAGCTATGGACCCGAAGGTCTATGGTGAACTACTCACGCATCATCGGATAGGCAATGGTGTTGATGAAGCAGCCCTCCGTGTCCGAATCACTCCTCCGGCACGGCACCAGAACGTGCCCAGATGGGATCTTGCGGAGACGGAAGCTTGCGTTGCCGGAAAAGTATTTTGGTGGCTCTCTCCCGTGGTTTTGGATTTTTCGGAGATTCATAGGCGGAAGAAGTAGGGCAGAGGAGCCACAGGGGGTCCACAAGCATGCTAGGCGCCCCCCAAGGCCGCGCCTAGGGGGCTTGTGACCTCCCCCGGGGTCCTTTGCCTTGGTTCTCAAGTTCCCCGCGTATCTTCTGTTCCGGAAATAAATCTTTTCGGAGGTTTTATTCCGTTTAGACTCCGTTTAATATTCTCTCTGAAAAGGGTCAAAAACACACAAAAAAACAAGAACTGGCACTTGGCACTGAGTTAATAAGTTAGTCCCAAAAAAGATATAAAAGGCATACAAAACATCCAAACTTTGACAAGATAATAGCATGGAACCAACAAAAATTATAGATACGTTGGAGACGTATCAGTATTCGAAGGAAATACAATGTTCAGTTAAGCCGAACTCATCTGGGAGCAGTCTAGGAAGATCCTACAAAGAAAGAGGAAACATAAATTTTTTAAAAAGGAAGGGAAAGGAAAAAAATACATGGGAAACGGTGTTGGTCTTAGTCGTAGAAACGCCAAAGGCGAGCCGCGTCCCATGGGTTTGGCTCGACGCGATTGTCTCCACGATTGCGCAGATGATAAGCTCCTCCCGTTAGCACTGCGTCGATTTTGAAGGGGCCTTCCCATTTGGGGTGAAGTTTATGCTTCTATTTTTCTCGGAGGCGAAGCACTAGTTTGCCCGTATTGCATGTTTTGGCCCGAACATATCTGCTTTGATAGTGCCGAGCTTGCTACTCGTAAAATGCTGACCGGGCCCGAGTTATGTCACACTTGCCTTCTAAGGCGTCCAAATCGTCTTGCGGATCTAGCTCATCTTCCTTTTCCTCGTACATACGCACACGTGGTGCGTCGTGGATGATATCACAGGGAAGGACCGCTTCAGCCCTGTATACCATAAAAAATGGTGTGTATCATGTGGAACGTTTCGGGGTGGTACGCAAGCCCCATAGTACGAAATCAAGTTCCTCCACCCAATGATAGTCAGATTCTGTAAGAGAGCGTACCACACGTTTTTTAATACCACTCATGATGATCCCATTAGCTCGTTCGACCTGCCCATTGGTTTGTGGATGGTAAACTGAGGCGTAATCGAGCTTGATGCCCAGATTTGCACACCAATCCTTCACCTCCTAGGCGGTGAAATTGGATCCATTGTCGGTTATTATGTTGTGGGGGACACCATAACTGTGCACGACGTCGGATATAAAATCGATGACTGGCTTGGCCGTGGCGGAACTAACCGGTTTTGCCTTGGTCCACTTGGTGAATTTGTCGACCATCACGAGGAGTTATTTCTTTTTCTTGGTCCCTCTTTAAGTGGGCTGACCATGCATGTCCAGACCCCAGACCGCAAAGGGCCAAGTGATCAGAATCGTCCGAAGGGCTGTGGGAGGCATATGGATTTCATTCGCAAAGAGTTGGCATCCCCTGCATCGCTGAACAAGTGTGTGGACGTCTTCTCAAGTTATGGACGAGAAGAAACCAGCTCAAAAAGCTTTGCTGGCCAAGGCCCGGGCTGCTGCATGATGGCCACCCATGTTAGAGTGTACTTGAGCCAACAATTGCGTCCCTTCGTCTTTGGATATGCACCGTTGAACTATTCCGATGGTGCTCTTTTTATATAGCTCACCCTCATGGACCTTATAGGCTTTAGATTGGTGAATACTGTGTCGTTCCTCAATTTGGTCCTCGGGGAGCTCCTTGCCTAATAGATAGGCAAGGAATGGTTCAATCCATGCAGCGATTACTTCCATGACTTCATGTGCTCAGGATGTTTCCTCAATAGAAGGTCCACCGATGACTTGACCATCTTGCTAGGCTATGACGGGGGGCTGGTTTGCTCCACACTGCCTGCTGTTCTGCTCCCCGACTCGTCCTGCCACACCACGGATGGCTTAAAGAGACTTTCCAGGTATATGTTATTGGGGACAGGGTCACGTGCCGCGCCTAAGCGAGCGAGAACGTCTGCAGCTTGGTCGTTGTCCCTTGAGACGTGATGGAATTCCAGCCTCTCGAATCGTGTCGATATCTTGAGTACGGCATCTCCGTATGCTGCCATCTTTGGGTTTTTGGCATCGAATTCGCTGTTAATTTGTGATACGGCGAGCTTGGAGTCTCCTCGTACCTCAAGCAGTTGTATACCCATTGAGACCGCCATCCGAAGACCATGCAACAAGGCTTTGTATTCGGTTCTGTTATTGGAATCGGCATACATAATCTACAGCACGTACCGTACATTGTCTCCGGTAGGAGATGCGAGGATTACTTCGACCCCTAGACCGGCAAGGGTTTTGGATCTGTCAAAGTACATGATCCAATGAGCATAGGCGTTGTATTCTTTGCGGATTTCGGCCTCCGTCCATTCCACAACGAAGTCGGCCAACACTTGAGATTTGATAGCTCTCCATGGCCTATAGGTGATCTCAAACGGCAGGAGCTCGATGTACCACTTGGAAATTTGGCTAGTGGCGTCCTTGTTGTTAATTATATCATTCATGGGCACTTCCGATGTCACCGTGACTGCGCACTCTTGAAAATAGTGTGTGAGTTTGCGCGATGCCATGACCACTGTGTAAGCGATTTTCTGGTAGTCTGGGTATCTCGTCTTGCATGGGGTAATGTAACGCCCAAGATGCGATCCTATCCTAATTTTGGCGCAAGGACCTCGGCAGGGATATAAACGCATCTCGTCGTTTCGCAAGAATGGATATCGTTACAAGTACATGTACTGAAAAGATGAGTATAAAGAGTTGGCTTACACTCGACACAAGCTACATCAAAATCACATCAATACAGCAATATATAGTCATCATGAAGAAGTGCAGGGTCCGACTATGGACGAAAACAAATGATAAAAGAACGACGTCCAGCCTTGCTATCCCAGGCTGCCGGACTAGAAAACATCCTAGATCGATGAAGAATAAGAACAATAAACTCCAAATAGCACAATCAGCGCGCTCACGTCAAAGTAACTCTTTACGTGTACCTGCAACTGGTGTTGTAGTAATCTGTGAGCCACATGGGACTCGGCAATCTCATTTCCAAAGGTATCAAGACTAGCAAAGCTTAATGGGTGAGGTATGGTTAAGTGGTGAGGCTGCAGCAAGCGACTAAGCATTTATTTCAGGTGGCTAACTTGCGAGTACAAGAAAGAAGAGGGGGATGATCTACGCACAGCGAACGTGAGCTACTTATGATCAAATGAATGATCCTGAACCCCTACTTATGTCACACATAACCCCACCGTGTCCTCCATCGAAGAAGGAGCTCACGAAAGAGACAGTCAGGGATACAAACTCTGTTGGCAAGTTTTAATTAAGTTTACTTCAAGTTTTCTCGTACCAGATTTTAGACAAAGTTTCCACATTGCCACACGACCACGGGCACGGCTTTCCGAAAGATTTAACCCTGCAGGGGTGCTCCAACTCGTTGATACGTCTCCGTCGTATCTACTTTTCCGAACTCTTTTGCCCTTGTTTTGGACTCTAATTTGCATGATTTGAATGGAACTAACCCGAGCAGACGTTGTTTTCAGAAGAATTGCCATGGTGTTGTTCTTGTATAGCAATAGAAGTTCTCGGAATGTCCTGAAAATTTACGGAGATTTTTTCTGGAATAAAAGAAAAAATCCTACGCAAAGATCCACCGGAGGGGCGTGCCAGTGGGCCAAAAGCCCACAGCCCGCGGCCACCCCCCTAGGCCGCGTCGTGTAGGCTTGTGGGGCCCACGTGGCACCACCGCCCCCAAACTCAGCTCTATATCTGCCGTTTCGCCTAGAAAAAAAATCAGAGAGAAGGTTTCATCGCGTTTTGCGATACGGAGGCGCCGCCACATCCTGTTCTTCATCTGGAGGGCAGATCTGGAGTCCGTTTCGGGCTCCGGAGAGGGGAAATCGTCGCCATCGTCAACATCAACCTTTCTCGATCGACAATTCCATGATGCTCTTCATCGTTCGTGAGTAATCTCATCGTAGGCTTGCTGGACCGTGATGAGTTGGATGAGATCTATCATGTAATCAAGTTAGTTCTTGACGGGGATTGATCCCTAGTATCCACTATGTTCTAGATTGATGTTGCTACTACTTGGCTATGCTTAATGCTTGTCACTAGGGCCCGAGTGCCATGATTTCAGATCTGAACCTATTATGTTGTCGCCAATATATATATGTGTTTTAGATCCTATCTTGCAAGTTGTAGTCACCTACTATGTGTTATGACTCGGCAACCCCGGAGTGACAATAGTCGGAACCACTCCCAGAGATGACCATAGTATGAGGAGTTCATGTATTCACCGCGTGTTGATGCGTTGGTCCGATTCTTTATTAAAAGGAGAACCTTAATATCCCGTAGTTTCCATTAGGACCCCGCTGCCACAGGAGGGATGGACAATAGATGTCATGCAAGTTCTTTTCCCTAAGCACGTATGACTACATACGGAATACATGCCTACATTAGATTGATGAACGGGAGCTAGTTACATATCTCTCCGTGTTATAGCTGTTACATGATGAATCACATCCGTCATACTCATCCATCACCGATCCACTGCCTACGAGTCTTTTACTACTGGTCCTTGCTACGTTACTTTGTTTAGGCTTGTCCCTTGCTACAAAAGGGATTGGGCCACTTTGTTGCTACTGCTGTCACTTTGCTGCTACTGCTGTTACTTTGCTGCTGCTGCTACTGCTGTTCCTTGCTACTCCGTTGTTACACGTTCAAAATCTTTTCTGACACAGTTGTCGGGGAAGAATAGTTGCTCGTCGACGTACCTTTTTCTGGCGCCATTGATACAACAGTTAGAAATAGTCTGCCTTGTCAACAGATCATATCTGGCACCGTTGTTATCATACTACTTTGCTACTGATACTTTGCTTGCAGACACTAATCTTTCAGGTGTGGTTGAATCTAACACACTCAGCTGCTAATACTTGAGAATATTCTTTTGCTTCTCCTTGGTGAACCAACAAATTTGGGTTGAATACTCTACCCTCGAAAACTGCTGCAATCCCATACGCTTGTGGGTTGTCACTCGTCCATCACAAATTACCACAAGCCGCATAGAAAGCCTTGATCATGAAACTCGGTATCTCCTTGGATTCCTTATTGGAAAACCTCAACTCTCAGATAACCCAAAGCATCACCGAAATCCCGATGCACAAGATATTTCATAAAAGGTAAAACTAATCCTGCAAGGCCTCCCGACGTGTCGGCGATCCCTATAGGAGCCGCGTATCTCGTTCTCAGGACACGATGGATAAGCTACGCATACGGTGGCCTGATAGAAATCACCCAAGTTGCTTGGGATGGCCCCACACAATGCTCTGGGTTGGACCAACACTCATGAGGAGCATTGGCCTGGGGGGTGATTAATTACTCTGCGGGTGCCGGCGGGTCCCTATATTTTTTTATTAGTTTTTAGGAAAATGTAGTACCAAAGTTCGGCCTTACTAGACAAGTTTTAATTAAGACGAAATATCAAGGGGGTCCCCATAACAACCCCGATCGTGTTAGGAGCGCTCAATTATGGAATATAACACCGGTAGCCGAAACTAATGCGACAAAGGTGGAACAAAACACCAGGCTAGAAAGCCGAGCCTTCCACCTTTTACCAAGTGTATAGGTGCATTAAATTAAATAGCATTAATAGGGTGATATAACAAGGAACCCATATTTTCACATGGAAGAAACTGCACCTACAACTAGCAACGCTATGAAAGGCTGAGCAAGTAGTAACATAGCCATATAGTGGATTGCTAGGTTGTAGTAAGGTTGAAGGTTATCATGGCAATATTGGGAGGCTAACATTTAACGGGTGGTAGGCAGCAAGACATAGCAAAAGAAACGAGACAACTAGCATGGCACTGATCGTAATGATATCCAGCGAAATGATCATCTTGCATGTGATCCCGCTTGGAAGAAGAACGACTCCGAGAAGGATACGAACCAACGTAGTCGAACGGATCCGCACATTCTGACTCGCTTGCGGAACTCTATCGAGACGAAGCAACCCGAAAACAAGAATGAACACACGATATTCACCACGGCACATGCATGACATGATGCAATTCACATATGATGCATGATCAGTTTCAAATATGCAAGGTAGGACATGGCAATTCGGACAGTAAAACGCTACACATTAAGTGAAGCTCAATATGCAACGAGTTGCATATTTAAGGAACTCTACACTTAATTATTTAGTTCACTCCTATTTATTTACACAGCAATATTAAATGTTGATAAACATGGCAAGGGGTGGAGCACAAATTAAACTACCTATCTAGGCATTTAAAATGAGGTCGGAAACAACCTATAACATCTCCGAAACGACCCCATGTGTTAACTTTGTAATCTGTCCAGATCTGTCCTAACCGGATTTTATGTTTGCTAAACGGAAAAACAAAGTGTTCCACGTGATTCTACGTGTCGTTCTAGTCCATTTTCATATATGGCTCATCTTCAACAGAGCTACGGTTAATTAACTACGGACTAAACCGTTTCTATCACGTCGACATGCAAACCAATGCAAACAACACAGTTAACAGTTTTTTTAAAAATGCATGAGAGTTGGAAAATATTATTCGCAAAACCTAAAAAACTAAACGGACTGAATCTGTAGCATATACATGGGTGCAATATACTAAAATGTGCACAAGGCGCAAGGTAGAGGGGCTATCGGGGTTGCTCACCTTGGGCTGAAGAGGAGAGCTGGGCCGGTGTGCAGGGGAAGCTCGGCCGGCAGCTTGCTGGTCACTGGGCTGGCTCACACGGCCCACAGGGCCAGGCAGACCGATCAACGGGAGCGCTGGCCAGCGGGCGCTCGGCCTCGATCCGATCTGGATCAGGCGCCCGGGCGGAGGGCTCGGCGGCGAAGTGGCTGATAGGGCTGGAGCGTCCGACAGGCAAACTCTGGCGAGGCGTAGGCAGCCGACGGGGAGGCGGGTCCGGGCCTCGGTGGATCCGGCCAGATCTGGCGAGGAGGAGCCGGATCCGACGAACAACGGCGGCGGCCGACGCTTCGGCGAGCCATAGCGCGGACCAGCAGATCCGGGAAGAGAGGAACGGGTTAGAGGGAGAGAGATCGGATGAAGGAGGGAGATAGAGGAGGCGGTCCGATGAGCTGTCCTGGCCGGCTCCGACGAGCCGCTCCGGCCGGTTGGGCGAAGTCCACGGCCTCTGGCACAAGGGTAGGGAGCGAGTGCAGGGAAGCTAGCAGTGGCATAGGTGCGCGTGGCTCGGGCTCGTCGGGCCCGATTCGGCTCGAGGCGGGCCCGATCTAGGCTGCGGTGGCGGGGAGTGATACGTCTCCAATGTATCTATAATTTTTGATTGTTCCATGCTATTATATTATCAACTTGGGATGTTTTATATGCATTTATATGCTATTTTATATCATATTTGGGACTAACCTATTGACTCAGTGCCCAGTGCCAGTTTCTGTTTATTCCGTGTTTTTGACCTTTTTCAGATAAGAATATTAAACGGAGTCCAAATGGAATAAAACCTTCGGGATGATTTTTTCCATAACAGAAGTGATCCAGAGAACTTGAGAACCAAGGAAGAGGGCCACGGAGGAGGCCCCGAGCCCCCTAGGCGCGCCCCAGGGGGGTGCGCCTAGGAGGCTCGTGGGCCCCCCGTGCCTCCTTTGACCTACCTCTTTCGCCTATAAATTACCTAAAATTCCCAAACCAACAGAGAGAGCCACGAAAATACTTTTCCGCCGCCGCAAGCTTCTATTTCCGCGAGATCCCATCTGGGGACCGTTTTGATGCCTTGCCGGAGGGGGACTCGGACACGGAGGGCTTCTTCATCAACAACATTGCCTGTCCGATGATGCGTGAGTAGTTCACCATAGACCTTCGGGTCCATAGCTAGTAGCTAGATGGATTCTTCTCTCTCTTGGATCTTCAATACAAAGTTCTCCATGATCTTCATGGAGATCTATCCCATGTAACTTTCTTTTGCGGTGTGTTTGTCGAGATCCGATGAATTGTGGATTTATGATCAGATTATCTATGAATATTATTTGAGTCTCCTTTGATTTCTTATATGCATGATTTCGTATCCTTGTAATTCTCTTCGAGTTATGGGTTTTGTTTGGCTAACTTGATCTATAATTCTTCCAATGGGAAAAGTGCTTGGTTTTGGGTTCATACCGTGCGGTGTCCACACCTAGTCACACAAGGGGTAGCGAGGCACGCATCGTGTTGTTGCCATCAAGGGTAAAAAGATGGGGTTTATATCATATTGCATGAATTTATCCCTCTACATCATGTCATCTTGCTTAAGGCATTACTCTGTTTGTTATGAACTTAATACACTAGATGTGTGGTGGATAGCGGTCCATGTGTGGAGTAATAGTAGTAGATGAAGAAAGTATCGGTCGACTTGTCTAGAACGTGATGCCTATATGTATGATCGTTCCCTTAGATATCATCATGACCTTGCGCGATTCTATCAATTGCTCGACAGTAATTCGTTCACCCACCGTAATACTTGCTATCATGAGAGAAGCCTCTAGTGAACACTATGGCCCCCGGGTCTATTTTACACATTATATATTGAGATCTACATAAAAAAATACCAAAAATACCTTGCTGCACTTTTATTTATTTATTTATATTTACGTATTGTCACTATCAGATCTCACATTGCAAGTAATCGTAAAGGGATTGACAACCCCTTTATCGCATCGGGTGCAAGTTTGTTTGTTTTTGTGCAGGTGCCTTGGTGCCTCATCTTGATACTCCTACTGGATTGATACCTTGGTTCTCAAATTGAGGGAAATACTTATCTCTACTTTGCTGCATAACCATTTCCTCTTCAAGGGAAAAACCAACGCAAGCTCAAGAAGTAGCAGGAAGAATTTCTGGCGCCGTTGCCGGGGAGTATTCAAGTGAAGCATATCTACCAAGTACCTATCGCAATCTCATCTCTTGCATTTACATTATTTGTCATTTTCCTCTCGTTTTCCTCTCCCCCAATTCTAAAACAAAATTTACAAAAATATTTGCCTTTTCATTCGCCCTTTCTTTCGCTTGCTTTCTGTTTGCTTGTGTGCTTGTCTTCTTGCTAAGTCACCATGTCTGAAAACACTAAATTGTGTGACTTCTCTAATACTAATAACAATGATTTTATTAGTACTCCAATTGCTCCTGCCACTAGTGCGTATTCATATGAAATTAATGCTGCCTTGTTGAATCTTGTTATGAAAGATCAATTTTCCAGCTTTCCTAGTGAAGATGTCGCATCCCATCTTAATACCTTTATTGAGTTATGCGATATGCAAAATAAGAAAGATGTGGATAGTGATATGATTAAATTGAAGCTATTTCTGTTCTCATTACAAGATCGAGCAAAAACTTGGTTTTCATCTTTACCCAAAAATACTATTGATTCATGGAACAAGTGTAAAGATGCCTTTATTTCCAAGTATTTTCCACCTGCTAAGATTATCTCTCTCCGTAATGATATCATGAATTTTAAGCAACTAGATCATGAACATGTTGCACAAGTCTTTGGATGATTATACAAATTTTCTATGCTGGTTTGAATTTTGCTTCTAGAAATATCTTGGATTTCGCCTCTGGTGGAACTTTTATGGAAATCACACTAGGAGAAGCTACAAAACTCCTAGATAATATCATGACAAATTATTCAGTGGCACACTGAAAGGTCACCTACTAGTAAAAAAGTGCATGCTATAGAAGAAATTAACTCTTTGAGTGCTAAGATGGAAGAGTTAGTGAAGTTGTTTGCTAGTAAAAGTGCTCCTCTAGATCCAAATGATATGCCTTTATCTTTCTTGATTGATAATAGCACTGAAAATCTGGATGTTAATTTTGTTGGTAGGAATAATTTTGGTAACAACAATGCTTATAGAGGTAACTTTAATCCTAGGTCTTTTCCTAGTAATCCCTCAAATAATTTTGGCAATTCCTACAATAATGCTCATGGAAATTATAATAAAATGCCCTTTGATCTTGAGAGTAATATTAAAGAGTTTATTAATTCGCAAAAGATTTTGAATGCTTCCATAGAAGAAAAACTGCTTAAAATTGATGACTTGGCTAGGACTATTGATAGAATGTCTCTTGATATTAATGCTTTGAAATTGAGATGTGTTCCTCCCAATATTAATATGGATGCAACTTTGAAAGCTATGCGTGTTTCCATGAATGGGAGTAAAGAAAGAATCGCCCAAATTCGTGCTAGACATGAATGGCTTAAAAAGGCGTGTTCTCGTGATGAGAATCACGAAGATCTTATAGTGCTTGGTGTGACTCCTATTGAATCCTTGTTTTATAATGTCAATCTTAATGATGATGAGGCTGGATGTGAATCCACTTTGGTTGAGAAACTCCCCAATGATTCAGAGTCTATTTATCTTGATGCTAAAAATACTAAAAGTGGAGTAGAGGATATCAAAACTTTGAATAGTGATGAAATTACTACTTTTGATTTCAGGGACTTTAATTATGATGGTTGCTCTTTGATTGAATGTATTTCCTTCATACAATCCATGCTAAACTCTCCACATGCTTATAGACAAAATAAGGCTTTTACCAAACATATCGTTGATGCTATGATGAAATCTCTTGAAGAGAAACTTGAGTTGGAAATATCTATTCCTAGAAAACTTCATGATGAGTGGGAACCTACTAGAAAAATTAAGATTAAAATTTATGAATGCCATGCTTTGTGTGATTTGGGTGCTAGTGCTTCCACAATTCCAAAATCTTTATGTGATGTTCTAGGTTTCAATGAGATTGATGACTGCTCTCTTAATTTACATCTTGCGGATTGTACTATTAAGAAACCTATGGGAAGGATCAATGATGTTCTTATTATTGCAAATAGGAACTATGTGCCCATAGATTTCATTGTGCTTGATATTGATTGCAATCCGACATGTCGCATTATTCTTGGTAGACCTTTCCTTAGGACTATTGGTGTTGTTATTGATATGAAGGAAGGGTATATTAAATTTCAGTTTCCATTAAAGAAGGGCACGGAACACTTTCCTAGAAAGAAAATAAAATTTCCTTATGAATCCATTACGAAAGCTACTTATGGTTTGAGGACAAAAGATGACAACACTTGAATCTATTGCCTTACGCCTAGCTAAGGGCGTTAAACAATAGCGCTTGTTGGGGAGGCAACCCAATGAATAAATTTATTTTTGCTTTTTTACTTTCTATTTTGTTGAGTCCACACCATCATGATTCTGTTATGATTGTGTTTTTATGTTTTAATTAGTGTTTGTGCCAAGTAGAACATTTATGATTAGTTTTGGTGATAGTTGTTTAATCATGCTGAAAAAAGACAGAAACTTTGTGCTCACGAAATTATTTTTTATTCCTATCCAGAAAGAGATTATGAGTTGATTGTTTTTGCTTCTGATTGATATGCAAATTACCCTAATTGTCATAATTTGTTCACAATTTTTGGGATAGCAGAGGT
The DNA here is from genome assembly GCF_904849725.1 of Hordeum vulgare subsp. vulgare. Lineage (NCBI taxonomy): Eukaryota > Viridiplantae > Streptophyta > Magnoliopsida > Poales > Poaceae > Hordeum > Hordeum vulgare. Next base: position 132,258,247 of record NC_058522.1, on the reverse strand, counting down.
ATACTAAATATACATATTGCTACAGATTATTCTATTTTTGACAGATTCTGTTTTTGTTGTGTTGATTGCTTATTTTGATGAAACTATGGTTAGTATCGAGGGGGTACGAGCCATGGAGAAGTGATAAAACAGTAATATAACATCATTGTAAATATAAAATAAGTTTACTACAGTACCTAAAAAGTTGGTGGTTTGTTTTCTTATGCTAATGATATCATGAGTTTCTGTTTAAGTTTTATGTTGTGAAGTTTTCAAGTTTTGGGTGATGTTCTTTTGGACAATGGAATAAAGAGTGGAAAGATCCTAAGCTTGGGGATTCCCAAGTCATACCAAGACAAATTCAAGGACACCAAAAATCCTAAGCTTGGGGATGCCCCGGGAAGGCATCCCCTCTTTCGTCTTCAATCCATCGATAACGTTACTTGGAGCTATATTTTTATTTACCACATGATATGTGTTTTGCTTGGAGCGTCATGTATTATAGGAGTATTTGCTTTTTGTTTTATCACAATCATCCTTGTTGCACACCTTTTGAGAGGGACATGCACTCATCGTGAATTTGTTAGAATACTCAACGAGCTTCACTTATATCTTTTGAGTTAGGCAATTTAGCTTGCATGTGCTTCACTTATATCTTTTGAGCTAGATAATTTTGCTCCCATGAGCTTCACTTATATATTTTGATCTAGATAATTTTTCTCTAGTGCTCCACTTAAATCTTTGTAGAGCACGGCGGTGTCATATTTTGGAGAAATAAAACTCTCGATCTTCACTTATATCATTTTGAGAGCGCTCTCTCTAAGTAACTTGGTAATTGGCGTGTGTTATGAAATTAGTCCTAAATATGATAGGCATCCAAAGAGGATATAATAAAAAAAATCATATTCAAGTGCATTGATTTGTAAGAGAAGTTTGATTCCTCACAATTAGTTTTGAGATATGGATATGGTAATATGAGAGTTATGATAGTAGGGTGTGGTGAATCTAGAAATACTTGTGTTGAGGTTAGTGACTCCCGTAGCATGCACGTATGGTGAACCTCTATGTTAGGAAGTAGGAGCATAATTGATTTATTGATTGTCATCCTTTGTGTGGCGGTCGGGATCGCGCGATGGTTAACTCCTACCAACCCTTCCCCTAGGAGTAAGCGTTTAGCACTTTGTTTCGATTACTAATAGAACTTTCGCAATAAGTATATGAGTTCTTCATGACTAATGTGAGTCCATGGTATAGATGAACTCTCATCCTTCCACCATTGCTAGCCTCTCTAGTGCCGCGCAACTTTCGCTGGTGCACAAAACCACCATATACCTTCCTCAAAACAGCCACCATACTTACGTATTATGGTATTTTCATAGCCATCCTGAGATATATTGCCATGTAACTTCCACCGTTCCGTCTCATGACATGTGCCATCACTTTCATATTTCCATTGCATGATCGTAAGATAGCTAGCGAGATGTTTCAAGGTCATACGCTAAGTTAGGTCGTTGCACATCCCGGTACACTGTCGGAGGCATTTCATATAGAGTCATTATTGTTCTAAGTATCGAGTTGTAAGTAAATAAAAGTGTGATGATCATCATTATTAGAGCATTGTCCAATGTGAGGAAATAATAAAAGAGGCCAGAGAAGCCCAAATGAAAAAAAGAGGCAAAGAGCCCAAACAAAAAAAATGAGAGAAAAAGAGAGAAGGGACAATGCTACTATCTTTTTCCACACTTGTGCTTCAAAATAGCACCATGTTCTTCATGATATAGAGTCTCTTGTTTTGTCACTTTCATATACTAGTGGGAATTTTCATTATATAACTTGGCTTGTCTATTCCAATGATGGGCTTCCTTTAAATTGCCCTAGGTCTTCGTGAGCAAGCAATTTGGGTGCACACCCACTAGTTTTTATTTTTGAGCTTTCATACACTTATAGCTCTAGTGCATACGTTGCATGGCAATCCCTACTCATTCACATTGATATCTATTGATGGGCATCTCCATAGCCCGTTGATACACCGAGTTGATGTGACCATCTCCTCCTTTTTGCCTCACAACCTCCACCACACTCTATTCCACCTATAGTGCTATATCCATGGCACACGCTCATGTATTGCGTGAGAGTTGAAAAAGTTTGAGAAAGTAAGAGTGCAAAAACAATTACTTGGCCAATATCAGGGTTGTGCATGATTTAAATTCGTTGTGTGGGGATGATGGAGCATAACCATACCATATGATTTTGTAGGGATAACTTTCTTTGGCCTTGTTATTTCAAAAGTTCATGATTACTTTGCTAGTATGCTTGAAGTATTATTGTTTTCATGTCCATATTAAACTATTGTTTTGAATCTTATGGATCTGAACATTCATGCCACAATAAAGAAGTTACAAAGAACAAATATGTTAGGTAGCATTCTACATCAAAAATTCGGTCTTTATCATTTCCCTACTCGAGGACGAGCAAGAGTTAAGCTTGGGGATGCTTGATACGTCTCCAACGTATCTATAATTTTTGATTGTTCCATGCTATTATATTATCAACTTAAGATGTTTTATATGCATTTATATCCTATTTTATATCATTTTTGGGACTAACCTATTAACTCAGTGCCCAGTGCCAGTTTCTGTTTTTCCGTGTTTTTGACCTTTTTCAGATAAGAATATTAAACGGAGTCCAAACGGAATAAAACCTTCGGGATGATTTTTTCCATAACAGAAAGGATCCAGAAGACTTGAGAACCAAGGCACAGGGCCATGGAGGAGGCCACGAGCCCCCTAGGCGCGCCCCAGGGGGGCGCGCCTAGCAGCCTCATGGGCCCCCGTGCCTCCTTTGCCCTACCTCTTTCGCCTATAAGTTCCCTAAAATCCCAAAACCAACAGAGAGAGCCACGAAAATACTTTTCCACCGCCGCAAGATTCTGTTTCCACGAGATCCCATCCGGGGACCGTTCGGGTGCCCTGCCGGAGGGGGATTCGGACACGGAGGGCTTCTTCATCAACACCATTGCCTCTCCGATGATGCGTGAGTAGTTCACCACAGACCCTCAGGTCCATAGCTAGTAGCTAGATGGCTTCTTCTCTCTCTTGGATCTTCAATACAAAGTTCTCCATGATCTTCATGGAGATCTATACGATGTAACTTTCTTTTGCGGTGTGTTTGTCGAGATCCGATGAATTGTGGATTTGTGATCAGATTATCTATGAATATTATTTGAGTCTCCTCTGATTTCTTATATGCATGATTTAGTATCCCTGTAATTCTCTTGGAGTTATGGGTTTCGTTTGGCCAACTTGATCTATAATTCTTGCAATGGGAGAAGAGCTAGGTTTTGGGTTCATACCGTGCGGTGACCTCACCCAGTAACAGAAGGGGTAGCGAGGCACGCATCGTATTGTTGCCATCAAGGGTAAAAAGATGGGGTTTATATCATATTGCGTGAATTTATCCCTCTATATAATGTCATCTTGCTTAAGGCGTTACTCTGTTTGTTATGAACTTAATACACTAGATGCATGCTGGATAGCGGTCGATGTGTGGAGTAATAGTAGTAGATGCAGAAAGTATCGGTCTACTTATCTCGTACGTGATGCCTATATGTATGATCATTGCCTTAGATATCGTCATGACCTTGCGCGATTCTATCAATTGCTCAACAGTAATTCGTTCACCCACCGTAATACTTGATATCATGAGAGAAGCCTCTAGTGAACACTATGGCCCCCGGGTGTATTTTACACATTATATATTCAGATCTACATACAAAAATACCAAAAATACCTTGCTGCACTTTTATGTATTTATTTATATTTACCTATTATCACTATCAGATCTCACTTGCAAGTAATCGTAAAGGGGTTGACAACCCCTTTATCGCGTTGGGTGCAAGTTTTTTGTTTTTGTGCATGTGCCTTGCTGCCACATCTTGATACTCCTAATGGATTGATACCTTGGTTCTAAAACTGAGGGAAATACTTATCTCTATGTTGCTGCATCACCCTTTCCTCTTTAAGGGAAAAACCAACGCAAGCTCAAGAAGTAGCAGGGAGCTACGTGGGGGCACGTGGCAGCCCATGAGTGGGTGAGGCTGGTGGCTCAGGTGGCGGCGGGGCTACAGGGTCGTTGCCAAGTGGCACGGGAGGAGCGGCGGGGCATGGATTCTGAGGAGGAGGAGTGGAAGAGAGACTGATTTCGAAGGGGGCTTACTATTTATAGACACGGGGCTAGGGTTAGCAGTTTTTTTCCATCTGATTTCAACCGCGCGATCGAGATCGGACGGTCCCGGTTGCGGTGATGGCTAAGTGGGTTTAGTGGCTGTGTAGAGTAAGCTAGATGGGAAAGAGATAGAGGTTTACGGCCCGGCAATGACATTTTAAACACCAAAAAATGTTCGACGATAAACCGATGACGGCGCCGCTACTATCGACCGTTCGGGCACCAAACGGACTCTGATTGCGACGAAAATTGGCAAGCGGCCTACCTACATTAATATAAGACCACATGCCAAGTTTCGACCCAATCCGAGAAAGTTTTATACACACTTTAAAAAAATATTGTTTTAACGTTGCCGCGGGTGCGTGCGTGTGTGGTTGGACTCAAAACGGTCAATGATAAGAACGGAGAGAACCGGAAACTATTATCGGATGTAGGTTTTTGAAAACTGGCGGCAACAGAGTGTCGATGCAATGCTAATGATGTGATGTTGAATGCGACAAACAAAAACATAGCATGGCAACCACGGAATAAAAGGGGAATCTTTTGGGGCGTCGGTCTCGGGCTGTCACACGTAAGCACCTTGGATATGTAGTAGACACGTCTTTGTACCCGTAACTGGTGACTCTCAGCTTCTCGTTCTACAACGAGGACCGCGTTGACCACTTGATTAGTGGTTGTGATGTATAGCAACATCGGTTCCCCCGGATAAGGTGCGGCGAGTATAGGGTTACAGGCCAGTAGCATTTTGATTTCCTCCAAGGCCGTCGTGTCCTCCTCGGTCCATTTGAAGTTTTTAGTCTTCTTCAGCAACCTGTAGAGCGGGGGGGCTTCTCGCCGAGGCGAGAAATGAACCAGCTTAAAGCCGCCACGCTGCCTGCCAATTTTTGGACAGGTGGTAGCTTTGTTGGGATAGCGAGTTCAGATAAAGCTCGGATCTTGGCCGAATTGGCTTTGATTCTGCGCTCTGGCACAACAAACCCGAGGAGTTTGCCGGCTGGGACTCCGAAGAAGAATTTGTCCGTGTTAAGCCGTATGTCATATGCTCGTAGGCTAACAAACGTTTCTCTTAGATCGTCTACCACTTGGCTAACGTGGCAGGTCTTGACGACTACATCGTCCTTGTATGCCTCCACGATTTTGCTGATTTGTTTTTCCAGACATGTCTCGATCATGCGCTAGTAAGTGGCTCGTGCATTTTTTAACCCGAAGGGCATTGTGTTAAAGCAGAACGTCCCACATGGGGCTATGAAGGCAGTTGCTGCCTGATCGGATTCCTTCATTTTGATATGATGATATCCAGAGTAGGCATCAAGGAAGCCCAGGGAGTCATGTCTGGCTATTTCATCGATGATCAGATCTATTCGTGGTAAAGGAAACGGGTCCTTTGGGCATGCTTTGTTAAGGTCTTTAAAATTGAAGCATAACCGCTAGGATTTATCCTTCTTTGGTACCATGGTCAAATTTGCCAGCCAATCAGGGTGTTTGATGTCCGTGATGAATCCGGCCTCCAATAACTTGGCGAGTTCTTCCACCATGGCTTGAGGCTTAGGTTTAGAAAATCGGTGTAGGGTTCGTTTGACCGGCTTAAAGCCTGCTATTATGTTCAGGTTGTGTTTGGCCGCCCCCCTGGGGATCCCTGGCATATCTGAAGGATGCCAGGCAAATATATCCTAGTTCTCACGTAGGAAGCCACGTAGTGCTTCATCTACTTTGGGTTCGAGGTGGGATCCAATGGATGTGGTCTTATTAGGGTCCATTGGATGTACCTGGAATTTGATAGTTTCGTTCACCGGCTTGAAAGACGTAGATTACGTCATCTTTGTCCACCACGGCCCACAGGGATGTTAGTTCTTCTACGGACAGGGTTTCGGCCAGTACCTCCAAGGTTAGGGATGTCGTCTTATTTTCGGCTCGGAGCACCTTTTGAGGATAACTTTCTATCGTGATTATACCATTCGGCGCTGGCATTTTCAACTTCATATACCCATAGAATGGTATGTCCCGGAATCTTGTAAAGGCCTCCCGTCCCAACAGGGCGTGGTATCCACTGTGGAATGGCACGATATGGAACGCGGTACCGAATACGACGTCTCGTGTGATGCATCATATGTAGCGTACTTCTTTTCCGGGGACTGTGGCTCAGAAGGTGGTTGAGCTTTGCCTGATTCAAGATCGGTCGAACTGCATTTTATGCAGTGTATCCTCATAAATGAGTTTAAGGCTGATGCCCCTATCTGAAGCCGTCTACGATGAGGTTCAGAACTAGGGCGGAAGGTGTCCAGCCAATGTTTGTTACCGGCTCATCATCTTGGCCGAAGGTAATGGGAGTGTTTTCCCATGGGTTTGTCTCCGCTACATGGTTGATTTGATTGAGCTCTCGAAAGGCTCTCTTTCACAGGTTTGTCAAGGAGAATGTTTCGTAGATCATTAGGATCTCTGCACTGTTGCTCGGTGGTCCCCGAGGCCCTTTGTGTTTTGATGTTTGGAGGATTACTTCCCCACTTTTCACGACTTGTCGGACAACCCAACAGGCTTGAAGGTTGTGTGTGGAAAGTGTGTCTGGCGGGGCAAAGTGTATGGGGCATGGCTTGTCCAGTAGTGTGCTGAGGATTTTGACTTACTTCTCTTTTCCACATGCTTGGAGGTAGCCTGTCGTGTAAACGGGTGTGACAGCTTTATCCGAGTTCGCTTGCCATGCTTGATGTAATTATTCTTGATGCACATCTTTTGCATTTGCCAGGTGCTCTCCATGGCACAATACTTGAGTACCAGGTTTGATAGTTCTCGAAGGTTCGAACCCGACGACAGGCTAGGGCGTTGAAAATGCCCTCGTCCCGACAATGTGTCCGGAAGACACTTATTATCTCATGGTCGCCGGTTCCTTCCCTCTTTTGAAGGAGGGATCTCGCCCAAAAGTGGTGCACTGACTCACCCGGTCTTTGAGTGACCGTGTACGGGTTTGAACCGAACCCTTCTCTCAAGGGATGTTGAGGTTGGGTGGCAGGTGGGTTTAATTTTAGGAATCCCGTTGGCTATGCTCGTGCGAGTTTGGTCACCGCGTCCTTGATGGGACCGTGTACCGAACCAGCCACCAGCCTTGAATTGTTCCCAGAGCTCGGTAGAAGCTCCGCGTTGTCGAGTTTATCCAAGCAGTCAGTGACTGGGATGTGTACCGTTCTTAGTTCCGATGATTGGAACGACGAGCCCTCGACTGGACGTTCGACAGTACTAACAAATGCGTGAGGTGCGGGATGTGGATTTCCCTATTGTCGGGTCTGATCCAGATCCGATCATAGATCGTGCCATGATCATTAGTAGCGCCAAAAACTTGTATCTGGTCGAGTAACCTATGCAGTGTTGAGGTTTTGACGGTGTATGCGCCGCTTGTGTGCTTGGGGGCGACTGGTGTCCCTAATCCCTCGGCGATACTTGAGGTCGTCTTTGGGGAGTGCTCGGCTGACCGTGAGTTCGGACACCCGGAGCCTATCAGGCTTTAAGGCTGGATTAGAGATGAGTTTTGTCTCGATGATTGGATTCGTGGCCTCCAAGGACAAAGTGCCAAGGTCCGTGTGCTCCTTTAATGGAGCGGAAAGCCCTCTTAACACATGGTCTCCCCAGGGGTTGGCGGTGAACTCTAGGCTCCCGAACCTGAATTCCTAACCGTGGGCGACATTTCCGATCTGACCGAGGTGGTCGACCGGATCGGTGTGCAGAACGATGATTCTGACCGCGAAGATTTTTCCGGGGGCGAACAAGTCTGTGTTGCGGACCTCCTCGCTGATCATCAAACGTGCCATCGAACCTTTTGGTGATCCCTTAGTGGAACTCTCAATGAAAGCACCAATATCGGTGTCAAAACCGGAAGATCTCGGGTAGGGCGTACCGAACAGTGGACCTTGGATCGATAGGTTGTAGGAAGAAGGGGGAGACAGTGGTTTACCCAGGTTTGGGCCCTCCTATGGAGGTAATACCCTACGTCCTACTTGATTGTATTGATGAAGATGATTACAGAGTAGATCTACCTCGAGATCGTATATGCTAAACCCTAGATTATTCAGCCTCCTCTACACAGATTTGGGTCCCTGGTTTACATAGACACCAGGGACCATAGGGTTTACAAGTTACTGACTATCAGTCGGGGATAGATGAGCCGACCTAGTCCTTCTAAGCTTGGAGTACACTCCGGACCTTGGAGCCTTCCTTCCTGCGTACGAAGTTGTCAATTATCCGGACTCTGATGATTCGGTCCATGAGCCGGCGCCCCAAGGACCCCCTAATCAAGGACTCCCTCATCAGGCGCACCCGAGCTCCCCCATATCCACTCCATATTTAGACTGCAAATGGGGTGCCGGTCAGCCCAGATTTGAGGCGGTTTGAGAGGTCGTGTGGGTCTAGTTTTTGTGATCACGCAGCGACCGAGCGGCCTGCCCGGACGTTTGAGAAGGGTTTAAGGGGTCCGGTTGTAGATGTTCTTAATGAGTGATGTCTCCCGGGGTCAGGGATCAAAGTGTGTATAATTCGTGTAGAGAGGAAAAAGTGAGAGAGAGGAGCGAATGACTAGAATGAACAGTCATCCCATTGATTGAAGGTTAGGGATATATATACCAAGTACAAAGCCGGTAAGTACAAGCATTTAAAAGGAGTAATTTCCGAGATATGGCAACCAACAATGTAGGTATTAACCATTAATTAACTTAATTAATTAAATTCTAACAATTCGCACAAACTAAGTTTACACTCACTTCATGATAACGGAAAATGTTATGCTCCATCAGTCTCAGTTATAGGATATGCGTGTAATTTTAGGTCGATAATTTAACTAACTAAACATGTACATCAGCTTAAGAATATATATATATATTGTTTATGATATATAATGCATGTTTAGTTAATTAAATCAATGACCTATAACTATACACATGTCCTATAAACCAAGAGGGGCGAGTAGTTTTTACAAGGAGAATCAGATAAAGAATCTGAACAAATAAACCTCCTTCATGAATTGGGCGGAAAACCATATAAATTATTGTTTTACTTTGTAAGTAAACTTTTGATCGATTCATCAAAGTCATGCTAGTACAAAGAACACTATAAATTATAAAAATTACACCGAGGACCATCAATCATGTAGCAACTACTACAAGTATTGGAGCAGCTCAGGGCCCGTCATCATCATCGCCCGTTCCTCACAAGAGTTGGGCAAAACTTGATGTAACACAAAGTCAAAAAATTCTCGTGTTAAGGCATCACAGGACAAACGCACCAGCACAAAACCGTCACCGATGAAGAAAAATAAAAAAGAAAGATGAGAATAAATGAGTCCATGACAGGGCAGATCTCAACCAGCAGACAATAATACCATTATGAGATAAGACACAAGTGGAGTATCACAATACAAAGATTTTGATATCTGCCGAGAGCACTTGTGTGAGTTTCTGCCCCACAACATGATATACAGGAATATCCACATTCAAAGGATGTCATAGCATGACCATAGGCTCCACCAGAAAGGGCAAGATATTGGAGAAATGCAAGTGAGAGAGTGTCTTCCAATAAGAACCTTGACTAGAGCTCCGCTATTGTAAATTGAGAGTTTAGCAAGTTGGCGGGCCACCTTGCACCACCTTTGAACAAAGATGAACTAAGGATACATGAAGCACACGGAGCTCACCAGTGGCCGCAACACAATGCTTGTCATTGAAAGTAGATGAGCAAGCACAAGAGCCAGAAGTCAAAGGCGAGGCGTCACATGGAGGGTCCAACATGGGTGGTTGTCATCCTACAAACAAAGGCAAAATGAGTCTAGGTGCCCTCGCACTAGTGTAAAAAAGCCTATCTATGGCGTGGAAAAATGGTCTTGCTAGCATAGACACCCAACGTCACAAATACCACGCCATTATTAAACAATAGTGCTCGAGTTGGAGAAGACGTCAACACTATTTGACATGTTTATGGTATGCCACATGACCAACGCTAGCACTAATATATGTTAGTAGTGGTATTGCATGTTAGTGTGACGCAAACAATTTCATTTTTACTTAAAGCAAATCTATACACAACCACGATTAAACCAAAATGACAGCATAATCAAAGTTTAGCACAATAATTAAACAATATATTTCAAATACGAGAATCTAAGTTCAAGAGTACCCATTTATTTGACATTATTCAAAAAATTATCAAGAATAGGCAAATAACACAAGTACCAAAGTTCAACGAAACAAGACGTGGCAATTGTAAGCCTACTAGCTAGCTAGGTAACTCGACATTACGACACGCGGAGTTAGGATCATAGTCTGGAGTAAGTGGACCGACATTATCGCTGCCAGCAGGCATGTAGTAGATCATGATCTCGTCACGATCGTAGGTAAGGTAGAACATGGCTCTCTACCCAGCTTCCATCTCTTAAGAAGTTGCAAGAGTTGTCCAACTAGGGCAATCGAAATAGGTGCGGGTTGGCTCATTGGTTACAAGGCAATTGAATCTTTGGGTTGTTAGCATTTTCGTGAGGGTGCATTGGAATGTGATGACTGGATCAAGCAGAACTTCAAACTTCTCTAAGAAGTCACGCCTTGCCCCGCAAGGGATGACCTGAGTAAAATTGGAAAAAATAACTAGTTAGACAATTTCGTCTGCAACCGTATCATATGGAACTCAATCAGAAAATGTTGACTAAATCATATATATACCATCTTAGTGATGAAGTCTTTGAGAAGATCGATGAAGAACTTCCTATCCTTTTGGCATCTCAAAGCACCATAGTTCTTACACGGCGCATCCATTTACTACTGTCAGAAAATATTGTTGATCAGAATAATCATAAATCATTAAACTAAATAACTAACACATCAAAATAGAACATATAGTAGTAATTAAGCAATTCTATAAATGGTGTACGATTCAAAAATATAATCACATGCATAAAGTTAAACAATCATTCATATATGAATTAGCTAACTATAGTGCTACGCCCATCATCTAGCAAGCTACTGGCCAGAGGGTTCGGCCTCGTGGTCGTCCCTATGATGACACTGTAGCGGCTGCACTTCCTCCTCTTCCTGTGCCCTGATGTTATCCCAATCTACGGGGTCCTCCTCTGTGCTCTTCCTCATGGCATACCGAAGGAGCATCATCTTGTTAGTCCCTAAGAGTTTATCTTCTCTCGCAACCTCCATCACTAATGCGACGAACAATTGTTGCTCAGCCTGGAGGTTCTCCTTCTCCTCAGCCCTAGTGCATATCCTTATGTTCTACACTAACTACACTACAATTATAACTAAATCTGAAATTATAATTATATATCACAAATATGCACTACAAAACTACACTACAATCTAAAACTACAATTATCCTAAAAAACTTCACTACACAACTATACTAAAATCTCAAACTATAATTACACCACAAATCTACACTATACAACTACAATACAATCTGAAACTATAATTAGCCTAAAAAACTGGACTACATAACTACACTACAATTACACCATCAATGTGCACTACACAACTACACTAAAATCTCGAACCATAATTACCCTAAAAATTTGTACTACACAATTATACACTAAAATTTGCAGTACACAACTACACTAAAATCTGTACTACATAATTATCCTAAAAATTTACACTACGTTCTTACACTACACGGGTACACCGAATTCGACACTATAATTACTCACCGGCGATGGAGGTGACGGGGCTGACGCGTCCTTGACGGCAGCGTTGGAGAAGACAGAGACGGAGACCACGGTGCATGGACGGAAACGGAGAAGACGGTGACGGAGATGCTAGCGGGGTGGAGGCGACAGGGCTGGTGGGTCCTTGACACGGCAGCGGTGGAGGTGCAAAGACGGTGACAGTGGTGCTGAAGCTGGAGACAGAGATGGCGGTGGTTGAGACGTCGGAGGTGTCGAGTCGAATATGGCGACGGTGGCTGGAGGCTTGGTCGTTGCCGGTGGCGACGGAGTCGGGTGGTTGATATTGATTTGGGAGAGTTTGGGTGAGGAATAGATCGGGTGTGTATATGAGTGGTTGGATTTGATAGGTGGTGGTGTGTTTGGTAGCGTTGGCCCACATGGACAACTCCATTTGCTATCTGTTTTATTTTAGTTTATTATTTGTCACATTATTTATTTCATTAATTATGATTTTTTTTTATTTTTTGTGAATAAATCCAAGAGATAAGAACAACATAGATGTTATTAATTAATCAGGTCTGCTTACATATATAAATTATATAAGGATAATTAACAATATATATTATAATTTACTACTAAATCTATACTAACAACATCATCAGTGTGATGACGACCACGAGAAGAAATGGTGCCATCGATCCAGCCGGGAGAAATAGGCCAAGCAAGAAACCAACTAAAAATGCATATCGAAGCATCTTGAATATTTTGATTTGGCCTCACATCACATCGTTATTCAGTTGCATCTCATCTATCTGTCGTCTCACTCATCCAATGGAGTAGTCGAGCAACTGGCTTATGTACTTCTGGACGAGATCAAACCATATCCACGTGAAGCAATATTTTCCCTTTGTTTTCTGTGGATCACAATATATATACACATATTGAGGTGAGAGACACTAGAGGAGTTGAATTGTGCAAATTATCTGAAAATAGATCAAGATATTTTTTTGTCATCTATGTATCTTTCCACAGTTGGAGTAGATGTAGAACTCTCGCTCTGGATTCCAATCTATGTGCGACATATGCTTACCAACAGGGCGTCGATAGCCACAAAATAGCACAAGGCCAATATCTTCGACAGAGGTGGCGTAGCTGCTGGAATGAATGGGAGTTGCGCTACTGCGGTGGGATGATTCGCCGAACAAGTCTGGATGCATTGACCGTGGGGAGCTCATGGCGTACCCAACAGGGCCAGACGATAGCCCGGCTAGGGCGGCGGAGTCCCAAACTTTCGACACGCTTCACCAACGTGAGTCCATAACTAAGAGGACCTATAACTAGTTAGGAAGAAGAATTGGAAGTCAATGTGTTTTGAGAAACAAAGGGGCTACCCAATGATGTCTACTACACAATCTTTTTCTTGTAGACTCGTGTTGGGCCTCCAAGCGAAGAGTTTTGTAGGACAATAGCAAGTTTCCCTCAAGTGGATGACCTAAGGTTTATCAATTCATGGGAGGCGTAGGATGAAGATGGTCTCTCTCAAGAAACCTTGCAATAAAATAACAAAGAATCTCTTGTGTCCCCAACACACCGAATACAATGGTAAATTGTATAGGTGCACGAGTTCGGCGAAGAGATGGTGATACAAGTGTAATATCGATGGTAGATATAGGTTTTTGTAATCTGAAAATATAAAAACAGCAAGGTAACTAATGATAAAAGTGAGCACAAATGGTATTGCAATGCTTAGAAACAACGCCTAGGGTTCATACTTTCACTAGTGCAAGTTCTCCCAACAATACTAACATAGTTGAATCATATATAAAGCCCTCACGTGCGACAAAAGTTCACTCCAAAGTCACAAATACGGAAGAACAAACGAAGAAATTATAGTAGGGTACGAAACCACTTCAAAGTTACCTTTTCCGATCAATCTTATGAGCTATCCCTGTAAGTGTCACGAACAGTTCTAGAGTTCATACTAAAATAACACCTTAAGATACACATCAACCAAAACCCTAATGTCACCTAGATAATCCAATGTCACCACAAGTACCCATGGGCATGATTATACGATATGCATCACACAATTTCAAATTCATCATGTTCAATCTAAGACAAAGAACTTCAAAGAGTGCCCCAAAGTTTGTACCGAATAGTCAAGACGAAGACGTGTGCCAACCCCTATGGATAGATTCCCAAGGTCATGGAACCCGCAAGTTGATTACCAAAACATACATCAAGTGGGTCAATAGAACATCCCATTATCACCACGGATATTCCACCGCAAGACATACATCAATTGTTGTCAAATCCTTAAAGTCTCAATCCGATAAGAAAACTTCAAAGGGAAAATTCAATTCATCACAAGAACATAGAGAAGGGAAAACTCCATATGATTCATCGATATTAATAAAGCTCGCGATACATCAAGATTGTGCCATCTCAAGAAGACGAGAGAGAGAGAGAGAGATCAAACACATAGCTACTAGTACATACCCTCAGCCCCGAGGGTGAACTACTCCATCCTCATCATGGAGACCGCCGGGGTGATGAAGACGGCCTACGGTGATGGTTTCCCCCTCTGGCAGGGTGCCGGAACGGGCTCCCGATTGGTTTTTCTTGGCTCTGGAGGATTGCGGTGGCGGAACTCCCAATCTAGGTTTCTTTTCGGAGGCCTGGGTATTTATAGGAGTAATTAGTGTTGGAATCACGTGAGGAAGGTTCCCGAGGAGTTCCAAGCCAAAGGGTCACGGCCAGGGTGGTGGACGCGCCTAGCAAGCTTGTGACCTCCTGGTCCACTTCCTGGCCCAGCTCTTCGATTCAGTATTTTTTATATTTTCCAAAAATATTATCTGTAAATTTTTTGCCCATTCTGAGAACTTTTATTTCTTCACAAAAACGACACCATGGTAGTTCTGTTGAAAACAGCGTCAGTCCGGGTTAGTTCCTAATAAAATCATACCAAAATCATATAAAATTGTTGTAAACATGGCATGAATACTTCATAAATTATAGATACGTTGGAGATGTATCAGCATCCCCAAGCTTAATTCATGCTCGTCCTCGAGTCGGTAAATGATAAAAGAAATAATTTATGAAGTGTGAATGCTAGCAAGTGCACAAGTTTGGTCAATGAAAATTTCACTCACTTTTTTCTAGCATCATTATATATCACAAACAGTAGCTCATCTCATAAATCTTCTCATGATGAAGTAGCAAGCTATTCACATGTTAAAGTATAGACCATAAGTTTTCTTGAAAACTAACAAACTATGCTTTCAGTCACCAAACAATTGCAATTCATCTTATTTTCAGGAAGGGTCTATGTAAGAGCTTTCGATTTAGCAAATTCCACATACTCAACTATCATATAGTCTTCGATAATTGCTAACACTCAAAGCATATTTTTAGAGAAAATGGCATCCGTCGAACACAGACAAAGGTAGGGGCTTAAAGTTTCGCCTCTCAACTTATTTATTATGTAGATAATTGTCAACAATAATTATTCATGATCAAATATATTTGAATGGCCATATATGCTTGGATCTTTCCCCACCACATGATGCTTGCCTAGAGAAAAAGGCGAAATATAGGAAGTGATGAGGATCACCATGACTCTTGTATAAAGTTAAGTACTAGAAAGTAAAAGATAGGCCCTTTGTAGAGGAAAGCACAAGTTGTCATGCGCTTTTTGTTTTTGGATGTGCAAACACTTAATGCAAAGGAACATCATGTTGTATTTCCCTTTGTGATAGCAACCTTTATTATGCAGTCCGTCGCTTTTATTTATTTACCATCACAAGTTTGTACAACGCTTATTTTCCCTTACAATAAAAGATCATACATATTTAGGAGCAATTTTTATTGCTTTTTGCACCGATGACAACTTACTTGAAGGATCTTACTCAATCCATAGATAGGTATAGTGGACTCTCATGGCAAGACTGGTTTAAGGGTGTTTGGATGCACAAGTAGTATATCTACTTGATGCGGAAGTTTTGGCTAGTATGAGGTGGAAGCAAGCACCACATGTTGGAGGATCCATAACAATATAACTTCCATACAAATACACCCAAGCATAACTCATTACGTTGTCTTACTTGTCCAACTTCAACTAATTTTCTCAACTTTGAAAATAATTAACGGGTATTCACAATCATAGAAGATTTCCAAGATAGTATATTTATATGTGAAATCTCTCTTCCTTCAATATTCTTTCATGAATTGTTCAAGTGACCAATGTGGTGTTTGCTAACTTTCAGTAAATTTTACCACCTGTACTTATTTATGTGAATTCATTACTCCCCATAAGCATATAAAACATATATAATTTAAGATTTATGATATTCAATTCATTCAAACATTTAGTCATAGGATATAAGTGAAGCACGAAAGTAAAAGACAAAACTACTCCAAAACATATAAGTGAAGATCAATGAGTAGGCAAACAATTAAGTAGCTATGTTACGACTTTCTCTCTCTCTCTATTAATAAATATTTTGAGATCTGAGTATTTTATTTAAACAGCAAGCAAAATAAAAATAGCACTCCAAGAATAGGGCGCATCATGTGAATGAATAAACATTTAGGCTCAACATAGGCTATAGGCTAACCGATAATTGACGAGGAGAGGTGGGATGCGTAGCATCCCCAAGCATAGATGCTTGAGAGTTCTTGAAATATTTACTTGTGGTGCCTTGGGCATCCCCAAGCTTGAGCTTTTGTATCTTGTTCAATTCTCTTGTATCCCGGTTTCACCTATTCTCGAAAACTTCGTCCACACAAAACATGAAAAGAACTCATGAGATAGGTTAGTCCACATAATAATAAATCAACTCTTTATGTACTGCCAATACAACTTGCATAATAATTTCAAAGATCATCTACTGTTTACTATCGTTTCCACAATTTATATCTATCAATATAGTCTATGGAAACTATAGGATAAGTAGATAACAAAACTATGACCGCAATCTGTCCAAACAGAACAGTTTGTAGCAATTTACGAAAGCAGTGTACTGCTATAACTCAAAAAAATATTTAAATTTAGGAAATTCTACAAAATTTATATAAAAACCCTTTGTCAATATTTCAGAAACTTTTCACGTTTCAGTAAAATATGAAAATTCAAACACTACAACACGAGTTTCTGTTTTTACACAACACCAATCAAAGCATGCAATGCAAGCATCCTAATGCAATTATTGGAATTTCCTATTGAAAAATGTCATAGCCCTAGAATATAGATTGTAGTTAGTTGCATCACTAAGCATTCATGAATGCATTCAATTCAATTTAATTCAAATTTGGATGATCTACAAATGGGGATGACCAAACCCTAACACCAAACAACATCCAAATAGGTTCAACAAGAGAAAAATCCTAGCTACTCTATATTCAAAACAAAACCCTAGCAACTCTATATGCAAAACAATTCAAAAGTGGTGACAAATCAATGAACCAAAATGGTTTCCATAAAAGTCCATCATTTTTGATAAATGTTGGAAAGAAAATATCAGGGGTGATATATATTTTCAAAATACTTTTGGCATTTTATTTTAAACTCAAAAGCCACTGAAATCAATTAATTAATTGATTTCAAATACTTCCTAGTTTTATAAAATGTTGAAAACTTCACATGGGGTTTGAAATATTCCAAATAACACCCCAGAGTTGTTTACCTATTTTCTTTGAATTAGTTGGAGCCAAAACAAATAAAACAAATGTTAGAAATAACAAAACAGAAAAGAATAGAAGAAAAAAAAAGGGAAGAGCTATCCTGTGCTCACCTGCTGGCCCAGCCCACCAGGGCACCCATGTCTTCTACCTCTTGCCAGAAGGCAGAGGAGAAGCAGGGGACGACGAGCTCGCGAGGGCGCCACCTCCTCCCTGCCTGCCTGTCCCTCCTAGCCAGCGCGATGCCTCCCCCGTGCCTTGTTTTCCTTCCTCCCGGAGCCTCTCTCTCTCTCCCTTATCTCTTCCCCCCCCTCTGCTCTTCTCCTTCCGCCATGGCCGAGCTCGGCTCGAGCTCACTGGCGTCTCCCTGACCCCTGCTAGGCCTCCCCGAGCAGCCCATCCCCTTCACCATGACGTGCCGCCCCTCCCCGTCGAACGATCCGAGCCGAAGCCCCCTGTATCGCCGCTGCCATCGTCATCCTCACCGCCGGCCACCGGATCCGCCGCCGTCGATTCGGCCTGCTCCGAGCCTCCCCTTCGTCGCCGATGCCAGAAATGGGTTCGCCGTGAGCTCCTGCGCCTCCACCTATGCTCTCCCCCCTCCGTTCATGCCCTCTAGCACCAACCCCCACCATGGCCAACTCCGGCCGCCGCACGAGGTCGTCGCCGCCCTCGTTCCGGCCATCTCCTGGCCCGTGGCTGGTTCGGGATGGATGCGGCCCAACCTGGGCTTCGCATAGATGGATTCGGCCGTCCAAATGGTCGCCGGATGGCGAAGTCCGATGAGCCCCGCCGTGTTTGGAGTCGCCGGCGTTGAGCCGCCGGTGGTTCTGGCCCCTTGACCAGGGGTTTGACCTCCCTTGGGTCACCTACAGGTGGGTCCTGGCCCCTGTCAAATTAAGATATTTTCAGAATTAAGTTAAACAAGATAATTAACCTAATGACCCACTGACAATGGGCCCAGACCCTAATTAGAAATAAAAGATTAAAATTAAACTCTTTTTAACACTTGTGTCACTGACTAGTGGGCCCTCGCTGTCAGGTTTGACCTGGCCGGCCAGTTGACCTGCTGACATCAGTGCTGATGCAATACTAGTATTTCTGTTTATGAAATAAATCCAGGAAATTGCTAAAACTTGTAAAAATCATAGAAATTAAAATATAACTCGGATGAAAATAATTTATATATGAAAAAGTATCAAAAAATCCAAGGAATCCGATTATGACTTTTTCATGCATGTTTGAAAAAGTTAACAACACCAAATAGGCAGAATGATGAAAAGGGTAAATTTAATAAATAGTTTGGAGTTGGAAATTGATACTTATTTGATTTCCACTTCAATTGTTATGACCAAACATTGGTCAATGCAAATCAGTACCTCAAAATACTAACCCCATACATGTTGAAACAATTTGTTATGAGTATCAGGTCGAATCAATTATAAGGGTACTTGGAAAGATACCCGGCTTGAAGTGATGTTTGAATCCTAATTCAAACCAACTTCAACTTAAGAAATGATAGCCACATTAGCCCTGCCACCCTTCATTTCATGTCTTGAGCATGCATCATAGTGTTGCATTTCCGTGAAGTAATTGTTGTTCTTTCTTGTTTGTCGGTGTTGTTCCCCCTTGGTAAACGATGTCTCCGACGATGTGATCGTTGACATTGATGAAGACTCATTGCTATCTTCAGACGTGTCAGGCAAGCAAACCCCCCTTGAGCATATTGAAATGAACCCATTCTCTCGCTCCTGCTCTCTTTTACTGCATTAGGACAAACACGATTCAACTGTACATGTTATCGGTAGTTGAACCCATTCCTCTGGATGACCTGATTTTGTCACAGTAAATAGTTGAAACCACTTAGCATGAGTAGCAACTTCTTGAGCCTTGTTGTGCTTACTCATCCATGTTTTTTTACAATGTGTGCTATGCTTAGAGTCGTGTCGGGTCTGATCCATCTGGATGATGAATCGAAATGGTTGTGATCATGTTCTACAGTGTGAGAGTAAAGGTGTGAATCTGATTTGGTAAAGGTAGCGATGAGAGGCCATGTAGGAGTACATGGTGGGTTGTCTCATTGGGACCGTCCTTAAGAACTGAGTTCTGTGTATGTTATCCAAGACAAGATACTACCATGCATTGGCCCCTGAAATATGACCCCGCTCGGCTTATTAATTGCCTAGATCTCTGTCCAGGAGTTGCAATTAGTTTCTGGTGTTTGTAGGAAAAGTGTCGGCGGCCGTGTTTAGCTCTGCCCGACGGGGTAGGCTTCACTACGGTAGATACACAGTGGCACGGTGTACCAAGTGGCACCCGAATGGTGGGCTTGGGAACCCTGCGCACATCGTTTGGGGCCGTAGAGGAAACCTCGGCCGGACTTCCTTGCGGGTTCAGTCTCAAATAGGCGATAAACCTGGACTAGGGTCTTGTGTGGTTAACGGTCGTGGCCGACACCACGCCAGTGCTTCCGCTTGAAGGTTGCCGAGATGCATGACGTGCATATGGTGCTAAGTGTTGGGAGCATGTGTGAAGAAGTATACCCCTGCAGGGTGTTGTGATCTGTTCGAATAGCCGCGTCCTCGGATATGGACTACTTGGAAACATTACGTGGTACATAGACAATTTAAATGGATACTCTAAAACATGCAAGATAAGTGTGAGTGCTATGGAAGGCCTTCTCGTAGGGAGACGAGAGTGGATCCATAGTGGTGTATTGAATTGGTGAATATGTGGACTCGTGTGCGCTATCCCACCTCAAAGAAAGAACTTGTAGTCGTAGCACAAGTTAGCCAAGAGTCAAAGCTGGCTTGCTGCAATCAAACCCCACAATCCTTTCATTGAAACATGATGCATATGTAGATAGTTCTAATGTAAGACTTGTTGAGTACCTTGTACTCACGGTTGCTTTATTTATGTTTTTGTAGAGAAGAATTAGACTCATTAAAAGGTTCTACGCGATGTGTTTGATGTTGACCGGAATAGCTTGGGAATCCCAGACAGAGGTCTGGCTCCTTTGGTAGGGTCGTAGTAGCTTTTCAGGCTCTTCCAGCAACTTTTAGTAGATGTCTGTACCCAGACATGAATTGCTTCCGCTTGTTGTTTGTATGACTTGAGTGTCGGGTCACGAGACCCCTGTTTGTAATATCATACTATGTTGACTCTTATGAGTCTTTAATAAATGCTTGAGTCATAGAGTTATGTTGTGATGCCATGTTGTATCTACACATATCGTGCATAATGTGTGTATGTTTGAAATGCATTATATGTGTGGGATTCGACACCTAGTTGTTTGCCTTTAGTAGTACTCTTTACAGGGAAATGTCTCTTTGTGATTCCATCGAGCCTTGGTAGTTTGCTACTGCTCGGAACACATTGATTGACCGGCGTGTATCCTTCTTTGCTGCTATGTCTGTCCCCTCGGGGAAATGTCACGCGGTGTAATGGAGTCCTTGTAGCTTGCTACGACTCGTCTACACACGCTGATGACCGACACCTGCCTTGTTGGGTTATGTATGCCTGTCCCTGTACGGATGTACTGCTTGGGTTTATAACTAGTCATGTCGACCCGGGTTCTTTGTTGTTTGAACGCTAGCAACATATTCACATACGTGAGCCAAAAGACGCAAACGGTCCCGGCCAAGGTAAGGTGGCAGCCGTGGAGTTTACCGTGCGTGAGGCCGCAAAGTGATGTGTTACAGGCTGGGTTCTTATGATTTAGGATCGGGGTCCCGACAGCTTTGGTATCAGAGCTTAACTGCCTGTAGAATAACCAAGCCAAACTGGTCGATCTTGAGTCTAACAACTCTTTAGTTATATAAGGGAATTGTTTGTGGAAGGGAACGTAAGGCTCTTTTTACTCCTTTCCTTGTGTCATTCTTATTCTGAGTCACCCTCTTCTTTATTCTACGGGGTTTAAGAATTAGGCTTCTCATCTATTCATTAGGATGACGAGTTACTATGTTGGAGACTTATAGGAAAGTTGATATCTTCAAGGATCAGTGTCTCCATAAGAATTCAATTGTTATGTTGTTAGTCTTCTTGCAGGTTGCCTCATAATTCATACCCGTACAGCCGTTATGATGTCCGAGTTTTCCAAAGTTCCCAAATAGTCTGATGCAATTGAAAATTCCCTCCTCCTGAGCTAATGTCTTTTGGTCGGGCAAAGCACACTAATAATTGTGTTGAGGTACTTTATTACCTCGATGTTTTGTTGATGTATTAGGAAAACATGTTACTCCGAAAACTACCCAATAGTCTAGATGTGTGCTATGTCTTCCAGTGTGATAGTTCTGGCCATCATTTTCAAAAACATCTCGTGATGTTAAATAGCTTCTAGGTACTCTATTTCTGGGTTCCTGAATCCAAGGATCATTCTGCTCATCTCTGTTGATAGTGTTGCTAGTTCCTTTAGAATGATTAGTAACCTTGTTCTAATCCTCAAGGTGCGTGGTATATCATTCTTCTAATACCAAGGACCATCTCTGTCAAAAGTCCTTCGTGAACTAAAGATCATAACAAGAGTGCTCGTGATGAGTTCTCCACTCCATATTGTGATTCTGCCTACTCCGCCCTTCTTCATGGGTTATCTGGAAGAATTATGTTGAACGCGTTCGACATTCTAATCCATGCATCCATAACTCAAGAAATCATGTGCTTTTGAGTTGCCCCTCTTTAGTTGGATTTTGACCTTCATCATTGAAAGGATAGTCAAGAGTAGTTGTGCATTCATGTCATCGATGTCTTCTACTTTGTGGTCTGTCAAGTTGTTCTATCCTCGAAAGACTGGGAGAAGCAAACTCCAGTACCACATCCATTTCTTGGATTGGGTCAAAGTTGTTGCATTCCGCAGATCGAAATGCTAACCCAGCTTTTGTTCTGTTCTATCTTGGAGTTTTACCCTCTTTTCGTCAAGAGTGTTATGAGAATTGCATGATCTCTTATGAGCTCTTGATGTAGCGATACTTCTCGCTATCATTGTTCATCCCTCGGTTTTCGTGTTGATTGTAACCGGAATATCAACAAGTGAACCATGATGTGTGAAATCAATACTCCTAGCAATGCTATTGCTAGGTAGTTAATGGACAATAAATTCACTCTTATGGTGATGATGATTGAATTATCATCCTAGGATTGACCGTGCTACCTAGTCCATGTTTCATGGTGCACTTTTCGATCGATGGGTTAGGATTGTGTCAATCCCTCGCTCTATTGATCACATCATCTTGCCCTAAAAAGCAAGATTGTTCCCGAGCTTAATAATATATCGGTGGTTCGTGATTTTCCGAACATCTTCTCGGAAGTATTACCAGGTTGTTTCCTGACTGTTATGATAGAGCTCGTGATAAAGTTGGTTTTTCTATAAACCAACCCCTTCTCCAAGAATCTGTATTGGATACCCCGAGCTAGTTGGTTAAGCTAAACAACAACTTGGAGAGTTGGAAGATAAAAGCTTCGCCCAAACTCAGCTCATTTAAAAGGGATATCTTTCTGTTGTGTGAGTCTGAAGAAAGATGATATTTTCATCGGTTGATTCGTGTGATCAATTGTTGCATATATTATCTGGTTCAATTTTGATTTGAGCATGGGCTATCGTCAAATCAAACTCAGAACCAAAGATTTTCGTAGCGGTGTTTTACTCATGGATTTCTATGAGCATACACCATTATATTCTTTGATCTGACCAATGCTATTATCTTGCTCACATAGTTGTGGAAATACATTTATATGGGTATCTTGATGAATTGTTGTTGAGCCCATCGGCAACATTCTAATTTTTTCCATGATCTGTGTTGGACATCAAACTAGTGCTGGAAACTTTTTAGACATTGTCTTCGCATCTCGAACACGAGGTATGTGTTAGGTGTAAGAAGTGACTTCCTCTAATTCATGTGCATCTGATGCAAGTTGTCGCCGTGAATTCGAGAAAAGTTAATTTGTTTTCTTCGGAATCATCCCAAGTCAATCATGCACGTGCGAAGTATTCTATGGTTTGATATACTGATCATCTTCACTCCATATGTATCTCCTAGCACACCAGGCCACTGATTGATTTGTTCAAGGAAAAGAAGGTAAGTGCCATTCCTGAAGGTACCAGACGGACTTGCACATGGCTTCGTTATCCGCAATGATGGTTCCCATCCAGAACTCGGTAGTGTTTTTTTGTAAGACTTTTCATGTGTTAACAGTTGTCTTGGGCAGTGTGTTCAGGTGGGTCTTGCGATCCAGCTCATGCTTTGGAGTTGTCTTCCGTAGTTCATTTCCTGAGGATCACGCAACGTTATCTCGTCGCTTTGTGTTGCAAACTTTCTTTTTGGACATGTTGAGTCTGAAGCATCGTGTCACCAACCGGAGCTGAATCTCAAGCAGTTATAATGGTTGGAACTTTCCCCAAGAATTATAATATTGGTCTCTATGTAATCCGGTAAAGTGATGTTGTGGCTAAAACACCTAGCCGGAAGACTTGATATTATAATATCTTGCATCAGCAATCTTAGCCATCTCCCGTGAGGTTTTGTATGACTTATTTTGGAAGTTGTTCCTCATGGATTCCCTTTGATGCCCCGAATTCCGACCTATACTGGATGTGCTAGATATCAAGCATGATCCACAATTGGGTTGTGCTAGTACACCAAGGAGAACATTCGAAGCGGACTGCTAAATGTCTCTCGGTCGATCAACCAGACTTCGTTCCCTTGGCACAGCCAAGGTGAAATCTGAGGAAGTGTTGTCTCCCTTTGCATCTGCATCCTCCATCTCTGTTCATCATAGTAGTATGTTGTGTCACCAAGATCCTTGGCACGGATGTTGGTAAACCTTGATGAATATGCAAATGCTCAAGTTCTTGAGAGAACGCTCAGACACTAGGTTATATCCTTGGTAATACTTGGAATGTGCCTTCCGTTCGCCGAGTTGTTCTATAACTCTAGTTTCTTTCCAACCTGAGTATGCCATTCTTTCAAAATTCCTCCAACAATTAATTGTGAATTGCCTTACTCTGGTATGAAGAGTTTCAATGATCTTTGGATCAAAAGTAATTCTTTTTGCCACTTATCATAATAACTCGAAGAGTCACCTTCCTAAGGTGCCCCGTTGTGGTATGAAGGGCAACTTAATCCTCGCTACTTTGAAACCTCGCCAGCATCTGATTTAAGCCTGGATTTGTTGCCTACCAATTGAACCTCTGTCATATGTCTCATTTCCTCGTCCGTGTTACGAGTGTTGTGTTTCAGCTCAAGGGACGTTCCTATGTCTCATTCTATGAGTTGATCTTGAGTTGCTCAATTTTCGAGGAGATCGAATCTTGTGTAGTCTCCCTGTTCTTTTGTCGTCAAACTAGATGAAGACCTCAAGGACAAAGATGTCAAGATCAAAATGGTGCGATGAATCAACATCCTCGAGAGAAGCAAATGGATCGTGAAGATTGTGATAGTTTAGTGTCCCCTCTTCCTCCTCCCGACTACGCCTGAATCTCGGGACGAGATTCTTGTTTAGTGGGGGTGAGTTGTCACAGCCCTAGAATATAGATTGTAGTTAGTTGCATGAGTAAGCATTCATGAATGCATTCAAATCAATTTAATTCAATTTTGGATGATCTACAAATGGGGATGACCAAACCCTAACACCAAACAACATCCAAATAGGTTCAACAAGATAAAAATCCTAGCTACTCTATATTCAAAACAAAACCCTAGCAACTCTATATGCAAAACAATTCAAAAGTGGTGACAAATCAATGAACCAAAATGGTTTCCATAAAAGTCCATCATTTTTGATAAATGTTGGAAAGAAAATATCAGGGGTGATATATATTTTCAAAATACTTTTGGCATTTTATTTTAAACTCAAAAGCCACTGAAATCAATTAATTAATTGATTTCAAATACTTCCTAGTTTTATAAAATGTTGAAAACTTCACATGGGGTTGGAAATATTCCAAATAACACCCCAGAGTTGTTTACCTATTTTCTTTGAATTAGTTGGAGCCAAAACAAATAAAACAAATGTTAGAAATAACAAAACAGAAAAGAATAGAAAAAAAAAGGAAGAGCTATCCGGTGCTCACCTGCTGGCCCAGCCCACCAGGGGCACCCATGTCTTCTACCTCTTGCCAGAAGGCAGAGGAGAAGCAGGGGACGGCGAGCTCGCGAGGGCGCCACCTCCTCCCTGCCTGCCTGTCCCTCCTAGCCAGCGCGATGCCTCCCCCGTGCCTTGTTTTCCTTCCTCCCCCGAGCCTCTCTCTCTCCCTTATCTCTTTCCCCCCCTCTGCTCTTCTCCTTCCGCCATGGCCGAGCTCGGCTCGAGATCACTGGCGCCTCCCTGACCCCTGCTAGGCCTCCCCGAGCAGCCCATCCCCTTCGCCATGACGTGCCGCCCGTCCCCGTCGAACGATCCGAGCCGAAGCCCCCTGTATCGCTGCTGCCATCGTCATCCTCACCGCCGGCCACCGGATCCGCCGCCGTCGATTCGGCCTGCTCCGAGCCTCCCCTTCGTCGCCGATGCCAGAAATGGGTTCGCCATGAGCTCCTGCGCCTCCACCTATGCTCTCCCCCCTCCGTTCATGCCCTCTAGCGCCAACCCCCACCATGGCCAAGTCCGGCCGCCGCCCGAGGTCGTCGCCGGCCTCGTTCCGGCCATCTCCTGGCCCGTGGCTGGGTCGGGATGGATGCGGCCCAACCTGGGCTTTGCATAGACGGCTTCGGCCGTCCAAATGGTTGCCGGATGGCGAAGTCTGATGAGCCCCGCCGTGTCTGGAGTGGCCGGCGTTGAGCCGCCGGTGGTTCTGGCCCCTTGACTAGGGGTTTGACCTCCCTTGGGTCACCTACAGGTGGGGCCTGGCCCGTGTCAAATTAGGATATTTTCATAATTAAGTCAAACAAGATAATTAACCTAATGACCCACTAACAATGGGCCCAGACCCTAATTAGAAATAAAAGATTAAAATTAAACTCTTTTTAACACTTGTGTCACTGACTAGTGGGCCCTGGCTGTCAGGTTTGACCTGGCCGGCCAGTTGACCTGCTGACATCAGTGTTGATGCAATATTAGTATTTCTGTTTATAAAATAAATCCAGGAAATTGCTAAAACTTGTAAAAATCATAGAAATTAAAATATAACTCGGAGGAAAATAATTTATATATGAAAAAGTATCAGAAAAATCCGAGGAATCTGATTATGGCTTTTTCATGCATGTTTGAAAAAGTTAACAACACCAAATAGGCAAAATGATGAATAGGGTAAATTTAATAAATAGTTTGGAGTTGGAAATTGATACTTATTTGATTTCCACTTCAATTGTTACGACCAAACATTGGTCAATGCAAATCAGTACCTCAAAATACTAACCCCATACAGGTTGAAACAATTTGTTATGAGCATCAGGTCGAATCAATTATAAGGGTACTTGGAAAGATACCCGGCTTGAAGTGATGTTTGAATCCTAATTCAAACCAACTTCAACTTAAGAAATGATAGCCACATTAGCCCTGCCACCCTTCATTTCATGTCTTGAGCATGCATCATAATGTTGCATTTCCGTGAAGTAATTGTTGTTCTTTCTTGTTTGTCGGTGTTGTTCCCACTCAGTAAACGATGTCTCCGACGATGTGATCGTTGACATTGATGAAGACTCATTGCTATCTTCAGACGTGTCAGGCAAGCAAACCCCCCTTGAGCATATTGAAATGAACCCACTCTCTCGCTCCTGCTCTCTTTTACTGCATTAGGACAAACACGATTCAACTGTGCATGTTATCGGTAGTTGAACCCATTCCTCTGGATGACCTGATTTTGTCACAGTAAATAGTTGAAACCACTTAGCATGAGTAGCAACTGCTTGAGCCTTGTTGTGCTTACTCATCCATGTTTTTTTACAATGTGTGCTATGCTTAGTGTCGTGTCGGGTCTGATCCATCTGGATGATGAATCGAAATGGTTGTGATCATGTTCTACAGTGTGAGAGTAAAGGTGTGAATCTGATTTGGTAAAGGTAGCGATGAGAGGCCATGTAGGAGTACATGGTGGGTTGTCTCATTGGGACCGTCCTTAAGAACTGAGTTCTGTGTATGTTATCCAAGACAAGATACTACCATGCATTGGCCCCTGAAATATGACCCCGCTCGGCTTATTAATTGCCTAGATCTCTGTCCAGGAGTTGCAATTAGTTTCTGGTGTTTGTAGGAAAAGTGTCGGCGGCCGTGTTTAGCTCTGCCCGACGGGGTAGGCTTCACTACGGTAGATACACAGTGGCACGGTGTACCAAGTGGCACCCGAATGGTGGGCTTGGGAACCCTGCGCACATCGTTTGGGGCCGTAGAGGAAACCTCGGCCGGACTCCCTTGCGAGTTCAGTCTCAAATAGGCGATAAACCTGGACTAGGGTCTTGTGTGGTTAACGGTCGTGGCCGACACCACGCCAGTGCTTCCGCTTGAAGGTTGCCGAGATGCATGACGTGCATATGGTGCTAAGTGGTGGGAGCATGTGTGAAGAAGTATACCCCTGCAGGGTGTTGTAATCTGTTCGAATAGCCGCGTCCTCGGATATGGACTACTTGGAAACATTACGTGGTACATAGACAATTTAAATGGATACTCTAAAACATGCAAGATAAGTGTGAGTGCTATGGAAGGCCTTCTCGTAGGGAGACGAGAGTGGATCCATATTGGTGTATTGAATTGGTGAATATGTGGACTCGTGTGCGCTATCCCACCTCAAAGAAAGAACTTGTAGTCGTAGTATAAGTTAGCCAAGAGTCAAAGCTGGCTTGCTGCAATCAAACCCCACAATCCTTTCATTGAAACATGATGCATATGTAGATAGTTCTGATGTAAGACTTGCTGAGTACCTTGTACTCACGGTTGCTTTATTTATGTTTTTGTAGAGAAGAATTAGACTCATTAAAAGGTTCTACGCGATGTGTTTGATGTTGACCGGAATAGCTTGGGAATCCCAGACAGAGCTATGGCTCCTTTGGTAGGGTCGTAGTAGCTTTTTAGGCTCTTCCAGCAACTTTTAGTAGATGTCTGTACCCAGACATGAATTGCTTCCGCTTGTTGTTTGTATGACTTGAGTGTCGGGTCACGAGACCCCTGTTTGTAATATCATACTATGTTGACTCTTATGAGTCTTTAATAAATGCTTGAGTCATAGAGTTATGTTGTGATGCCATGTTGTATCTACACATATCGTGCATAATGTGTGTATGTTTGAAATGCATTATATGTGTGGGATTCGACACCTAGTTGTTTGCCTTTAGTAGTACTCTTTACAGGGAAATGTCTCTTTGTGATTCCATCGAGCCTTGATAGTTTGCTACTGCTCGGAACACATTGATTGACCGGCGTGTATCCTTCATTGCTGCTGTGTCTGTCCCCTCGGGGAAATGTCACGCGGTGTAATGGAGTCCTTGTAGCTTGCTACGACTCGTCTACACACGCTGATGACTGACACCTGCCTTGCTGGGTTATGTATGCCTGTCCCTGTACGGATGTACCGCTTGGGTTTATAACTAGTCATGTCGACCCGGGTTCTTTGTCATTTGAACGCTAGCAACATATTCACATACGTGAGCCAAAAGACGCAAACGGTCCCGACCAAGGTAAGGTGGCAGCCGTGGAGTTTACCGTGCGTGAGGCCGCAAAGTGATGTGATGTGTTACAGGCTGGGTTCTTATGATTTAGGATCGGGGTCCCGACAAAAAACAAGTATATAAATGACACCTAACAGAGAACAACAAAATGACGCTCCAAGAAAAACCCATATTATGTGACGAATAAAAATATACCCATAATGTTGAAGACGAAAGAGGGGGATGCCTTCCGGGGCATCCCCAAGCTTAGGCACTTGAGTCTTCCTTGGATATTACCTTGGGGTGCCTTGCTCATCCCCAAGCTTAGGTTCTTCTCACTCCTTATTCTCCTCATATCGGCATCTCGCCCAAAACTTGAAAACTTCAATCACACAAAACTTAACGGAACTTTGTGAGATGGGTTAGTATAATAAATAAAGATCATTCACTTAGGTACTATCAAGACAAGATTCATAATTGTTCCTACATGATACCTACTGCATTCTACTACTCCCATAATTTATATCACTAAATATAAGATATGGGAACACTGAAACAAGCAAACTATGCATGCAAAACAAAATCTGTCAAAAACAAAACAGTCTGTAAAGATCTGTAGTGTAACCATACTTCCCTGTTTCTAAAAATTATGAAAACATAGAAAAATCCGGGAAATTTGTATATCAATCATGTGTCAAAACATTAATATTAAAAACACGTTCGAGTGAATTTACAAAATTCCTGGACTGGGAGAAAATGTTTCTGTTTTTGCACAGAACCAAGTCAACTATCATCCACACTATCCCAAAGGCTTTACTTGGCACTTTATTGAAATAAAAGGCATAAAACATGATTACTACAGTCTCTTAATCATGTTAATACCAAAAAACAGAAATTAAAAGTGTTTGGTTGTCTCCCAACAAGCGCTTTTCTTTAAAGCCTTTTAGCTAGGCATGATGATTTCAATGATGCTCGCATAGGAATAGTAATTATAACATGCAAAAGAGTATCATGAATCTCATGACAAGCACATTTAATTATAACCCACTTCCTATGCATAGGGATTTTTTGAAGAAAGAATTGATGGGAGCAAGAATCAACTAGCATAGGAAGGCAAAACAAGCATAACTTCATAAGTTTGAACACATAGAGAGGAAACTTGATATTATTGCAATTCCTACAAGCATATGTTCTTCCCTTATAATAATTTTCGGTAGGATCATGAAGAAATGTCACAATATAACCAGCACATAAAGCATTCTTTTCATGATCTACAAGCATAAAAAATTTATCACTCTCCACATAAGAAAACTTGTTCTCATTCATAATAGTGGGAGCAAACTCAACGAAATAACAATCATGAGGTACTTGATTGACATAACGGCTTTAAATATTAAAATCATGATAACAAGTTTCATGGTTACCATCACTCTTTATAGCATACATGTCATTGCAATAATCATCATACATAGGAGGCATGTTATCATCATAATAGTGTTGCTCATCATAACTTGGGGGACTAAAAATATCATATTCATCAAGCATAGCATCCCCAAGCTTGTGGCTTTGCATATCATTAGCATCATGAATATTCAGAGAATTCATATTTCTATCATGCTCATCAGTCAAAGATTTAGTGCCAAACATTTTAATAACTTCTTCTTCTAACACTTGAGCACAATTTTCGCTTCCATCATTTTCACGAAAGATATTAAAAAGATGAAGCATATGAGACAATCTCAATTTGATTTTTTTGTAGTTTTCTATTATAAAACCAAACTAGTGAAAAACAGGAAACTAAAAGATTTAATTACAAAATCTAAATATATACCTTCAAGCACTCACCTCCCAGCAAAGGCGCTAGAAAAGAGCTTGATGTCTACTACACAACCTTCTTCTTGTAGACTCGTGTTGGGCCTCCAAGCGCAGAGTTTTGTATGACAATACCAATTTTCCCTCAAGTGGATGACCTAAGGTTTATAAATCCGTGGGAGGCATAGAATGAAGATGGTCTCTCTCAAGCAACCCTGCAATCAAATAACAAAGAGTCTCTTATGTCTCCAACACACCCAATACAATGGTAAATTATATAGGTGCACTAGTTCGGCGAAGAGATGGTGATACAAGTGTAATATGGATGGTAGATATAGGTTTTTGTAATCTAAAAATATAAAAAACAGCAAGGTAACTAATGATAAAATTGAGTAAAAACGGTACTGCAATGCTTAGAAACAAGGCCTAGGGTTCATACTTTCACTAGTGCAAGTTCTCCCAACAATACTAACATAGTTGAATCATAAATAAATCCCTCACGTGCGACAAAGAGTTCACTCCAAAGTCACAAATAGAGGAGAACAGACGAGGAAATTATTGTAGGGTATGAAACCACCTCAAAGTTATCTTTTTCGATCAATCTTATGACCTATCCCTATAAGTGTCATGAACAACCCTAGAGTTCAAGCTAAAATAACAGCTTAAGATACACGTCAACCAAAAGCGTAATGTCACCTAGATACTCCAATGTCACCACAAGTACCCATGGGCTTGGTTATACATTATGCATCACACAATTTCAGATTCATCATGTTCATTCCAACACAAAGAACTTCAAAAAGTGCCCCAAAGTTTCTACCGGAGAGTCAAGACGAAAACGTGTGCCAACCCCTATGCATAGATTCCCAAGGTCACTGAACCCGCAAGTTGATCACCAAAACATACATCAAGTGGGTCAATAATACATCCCATTGTCACCACGAATATCTCGTCGCAATACATACATCAAGTGTTCTCAAATCCTTAAAGAGTCAATCTGATAAGAAAACCTCAAAGGGAAAAATCAATTCATCACAAGAACACAGAGAAGGGAAAACTCCATATGATTCATCTATATTAATAAAGCTTGCGACACATCAAGATCGTGCCATCTCAATAATACGAGAGAGAGAGAGAGAGATCAAACACATAGCTACTAGTACATACCCTCAGCCCCGAGGGTGAACTACTCCCTCCTCGTCATGGAGACCATCGGGATGATGAAGATGGCTTCCGATGATGGTTTTCCCCTCCGGCAGGGTGCCAGAACAGGCTCCCGATTGGTTTTTCGTGGCTCTTGAGGCTTGCAGCGGTGGAACTCCCGATCTACGTTTCTTTTCGAAGGTTTGGGTATTTATAGGAGTATTTAGCGTTGGAATCACGCCAGGAAGGTTCCCGAAGAGGTCACAAGCCACAGGGCCGCGACCACGGGGGGTGGCCGCGCCTGGCAGGCTTGTGACCTCCTGGTCCACTTCCTCGCCCAGCTCTTCTCTCTAGTACTTTTTATATTTTCCAAAAATATTCTCCGTAAATTTTCAACCCATTCCGAGAACTTTTATTTCTGCACAAAAACGACACCATGGTAATAAAATCATACCAAGATCATATAAAATTGTTGTAAACATGGCATGAATACTTCATCAATTATAGATAACTTAGTGTTGTCGTTCATGAATAATGGACGACAACACTACATAATATATTTGTGGCATAGCAAGACATCCGACCCCCGCAATATATTCTAACTAGTCAGCTCAGCAGGGCCCACAATTTGGTGGCATTCCACTTCAAATCCATGCTTGCACTAACTACACAAAGCTGGCGTACCAATTCGTCCAACACCATCGCTATTTTAAAAAATTAGTGTCAGCATCGCTTCAAATATGCGCACTACCAACGTAAGTTGTGGCTAGACATTTCTCCACTAGTGTCAAGACCACGTTGGTAGGAGGTTTATGACGCATGAGACCGATGTCGTGGTCGCTCAAGTATGAGATTCGAACATTTTTCAGAGTACTCATAAGGTCTATACCAATGCATCGTCTCTTAGCACGTAATCATATACGTAATAAAAACATAAAAAACAACTATTACAATGCATTGTATCTTATGTCTTGTATCTAAATTTAATGATTTGTGTCTCATGCATGGATGTGATTGGGTTAGCATCTCTTTTTTGCCTATGGCCACGTGTCAAGGTTGTATGTTAGCTAAGATACAACCTCACTATCTCTCTTCATTAAATACAATGTCACATAAACCAAATGCATATGAAACTGCGATAAGAGACTTTCATTAACACATGCCTAACTTTATCATACTAGGGACCAAAATAGTGCCATAAAGATGGAAAACTACGTGAAGCATCGCCGCTGTCTTGGACACTAGCAGATGACCGACCATACATTTTTTTCCAACCATCGCCGATGTATAATTTGAAAAAAAGTTTTTGCGGGAGAAATTGCAACCACATTCATTCATAATTCATCACATACTACATGATCATACATACTATATTCTATCCTGCACAACTACTAGAGGGGGTTAGAGCTAAGCTAACCCTACCGGAGCTCACCACAGCTAATAACTACCCTACCGCACTATGCAAAATTGAGCTTACCGGAGCTCATGCGGTAGTAGATGCGGCAATGCTCAGTCATCGTAATCGGAGGAGGAGGAGAGCTCGACGTAGATGCGCTCACGCGCAATGGCTTCTCGGTGCCACTCCTCCACCTTGTCGCCGAAGGCGAGGGCCAACGCGACACCCTACTCGTAGTGCATGGTGTCGATCTCCTTGTCCCTCCGGCAGCGCTGCCGGTCCTCTTCCGCCTCCCGCACACTATGCGCTAGCAGCGCGGGCAAAAGGGTGTCCGCCTTCGTTAGGGGGAAGAAGTCCTCCGGTCCGACAACACCCCCGGCACGTCGCTCTGGCCCCGCCTCGACCTCCAGCTCCATCTTCATCAAAGGGAGCTCCTCTAGGTCCCTCTTCACCGGTGGGAGGGAGGAGCACGAGCGCGAGCTTGATGCCTCGGAGGAGCTGTCGAAGAAGAGGCGGCGGCGACTGTACCTAGCGCGTGTACCACAGGGCAGCAAGCTTCCGCGCGGCGTCGGATCTGACGTGATGCGCCCTCTCAGGGTCATCGTTGCCACAGTCATCGGAGTTGGCCATCTTGGGCGGTGGATTGGAGCGACTAGGCGGAGGATTGGAAGTGCGCCCGACGGATCTGAGGCGCCGACGGTGAGGGGTGGCGATTTTTCATGGCGACGGAGAGATAAGGTTCAGACCCGTATCGAGCAGCCGAACCCGCAGATATAGTGGTCGCGGGGTCTCGTTTACGTGCCACCTGTGACAACCCGAGACCGATGTTCCAGAAGATTCCCCTTTAATTCGTTTTCGTCGTATGTTTATTTTTATTTGTCACATCATCATCCACATTGCATCGGCGTCCCGTTGCCGCCAGATTTCAAAACATGCATTCGTTGTTAGTTGCCGGTTCTCGTCGTTGTCCGTTCTGAGCCCGACCACACACGCACGCGCCCGCGGCATCGGAGTCCGTCTGGTACCCGAACGGTCGACCGTAGCGGCACCGTATCTGGTCTATCGTAGGACTTTTTTCGGTATTTTAAATCACGTTGTTGGGTGCGCGTTTTCCCTCTCTTCTCAGGCTATCCTACTCTACACGGTCACTTAGCTCGTCCCGCGTTCGAGATCGTTCGATTCCGATCGCACGGTTGGATCAGGGACAAAATTCTGCTAAACCTAGCCCCCCCATTGTTATAAATAGACCCCCAGATCAATTTAGACAGCCACTCTCTCTCTCCCTCAGGATTCGCGCCCCTCAAACCCTCGCCTCCTGCTCACCAGCGTCCCTGCGTTGACCGCGCCAACTGCCGCGTGGCCCAGGTCCCCCAGTGGGCCGCTGCGCCACCCCAGCCCAGTGCCCAGTGCCTCGCCTTCCGAGGCCCAGCAGCGAGGCTAGTCCACAACGGCCCACCTTCGCCTGCAGGCCAGCCTCTCCCTCCGCCGGCCCAGCCTCCCCAAGCCCAAGATGAGCTCCATGCGCCCTATCCTGCGCCTAGGCGTCATTTAGTTATTTAGCGTTGCCCAAATTAGGCTCAGTAATATCTATTTAGGTTTTTTTGGATTTAATATATTCCAGAAAATTGCATGTTTTTAAAAGGCCCGTAGTTATTTAACCGTATGTCAGATCGAGGCGATTAATATATGGATCTTGTGTAGATTTTCGCGTAGATTCGTAATTTGCAACTTGCATGCATGTTTGAAGTGATTTGACTTGCAGTATGTATAGTTTTGCATGCTGTCCCAATAGGGGGTTGTTCCGTATTTATTTTTCGTGCGTGTCCGGATTGCCCGAACTCCGTAGTTTAAATGCTCATGTTGTTAGGGACCTTTTGCCATGTATTTTAGAGTAGTTGTTTGTATTTTTGCATGTAGGATTCTGTAGCTAGTTTGTTATATCGTGTTTAGGACATATTTTCGCATATACGTGTGACGTTATTTATTCTTGCAACCCCACATGTTATATATGTTTTCGGGGTAGAAAAGTCCATAGAATTTAACTGTGCATTTACTTTTAGCTTTTGAGGAAGTTAGTGCGCGTGATATTTTGCCATGTTGCCCTTCTGTTTATTTTGTGGGATTTTATCCGTGCATGATATGAAGGAGTTGTCAACTAGAGATATGCCCTTGGAGGTGTAGACTAGCCTCTGGTAATTTTGGTTGCAATAGAAATCCATGTTTAGTTTTGGTTTGCTTGCTCTCAACTTGCTAGAAAATAGTGCTGATTTGTAGATGCTGAAATATTTCTAAGTCTGAAATCTATTATATTTTGTTGCTATCTTTGCATGAGTTTATCTGGTGATATGTAGCTCTTTCAAGGTTGGAGCAATGGAGTTAGTTGTATACTTTAGGATTCTCTAGCATGTTGTCAATTTTCATGCCATTTGGAGTCCTCTAGCTTATGGTTTTGCTCCTGTGAGTATGCCTTCAGATCAAAAACTGCACTTTCATAAACTGTGTTTTCACTAAGTCTGAAACTGCTTGTGAGCAACCATTTTGTGACTTCTTTTCCTAGAGATCCATGCTTCCATGCTAGGTGTTATTAGTTGTATGTTGTAGTGAATCTTTCCCTATGTTGCCTCATGCCTTGGTTGAGCATATTGGATTTGTGTAGCTCGTAGTTGTGGGGTGTAGAAAATGATATGTGGCTGATTTTGGCAGATTATGTCGATTTCTTGTTTAGCTCGTAGTTGTTGAACCGTTTCTCCGTTTTGATCGTGTCCTACATGAAACTTGCTTAGAATCTCGTGTAGTTTCATATTATCTTGCTGTTTGTATGTTCTGAAATGCTTGTGACTGTCGTTGCACACATGTTGCGTTCATGCCATCATATCTTGCGGTGTTCATATCTTTTGAAACGTAGCTCCATTGGAGATGTTCTCTATGTGTAAATTGATTGTAGCGACACGTATAATCACGTGAACTTATTTGTTTTGCTGTTTAATAATTATTTAAAAGTGTTAGTTCAGATCTAGACAGGATTATAAATTAACGTATGAGGTCATTTCGGAGATGCTATATGTCATTCCGACCTCATTTAAAATGTCTAGATAGGTAGATTAATTACGCTCACCTCTTGCCATGTTTAACCACATTTAATATTGTCGTGTAAATAATTGGGAAGGAACTAAATAATTCTTATGTGGAGTTTCGTCAATATGCAACTCGTTGCATATTGAACTTCACTTAATGTGTAGTGTTTGGTTGTTGTGAATTGTCATGCCATGTCTTGCATATGTCCAACCGTTCATGCATCCTATGTGTTGTGCATCATGTGATGTATATCGTGTGTTGATGCTTGTTTCCGGTTTGCTTCGTCTCGATAGAGTCCCGCAAGTGTGTCAGATTGTGAGGACCCGTTCGACTACATCGGTTCGTCTGCTTCACGGAGTCGTTCTTCTTCCAAGCGGGATCTCATGCAAGATGACCATTTCCCCAGATACCATTACTATCATTGCCATGCTAGTTTTACCATTTCTATCGATTATGTCTCGTTGCCTACCACCTGTTAAATATCAGCCTCCCAACATTGCCATGAAACCTTCAACCTGTTCACCACCTAGCAAACCGTTGTTTGGCTATGTTACTGCTTGCTTAACCATTTGTTAGCGTTGCTAGTTGCAGGTGCAGTTTCTTCCATGTGATAACATGGGTTCCTTGTTATATCACCCTATTAAATGCTATTTAATTAATGCACCTATATACTTGGTAAAAGGTGCAAGGCTTGGCCTTTCTAGCCTGGTGTTTTGTTCCATCTTTGCCCCCTTAGTTTCGGCTACCGGTGTTATGTTCCATTATTGAGCGCTCCTAACATGATCAGGGTTGTTATGGGGACCCCATTGATAATTCGTTTTAGATTAAAGTTGGTCTGGCAAGGCCCAACATTGGTACTACATTTTCCCAACATAATAATTTTGTTAATACTGAAAGCATAGGGCGTCATGAACCCGAGGAGTAATTCTACATAATACAGGGAGGGCTAGTGCGGATGGTGCTGGTCCAAAACAGAGCACCGTGCGGGGCCAACCCGGGGCAACTCGGGAGATGTCTATCAGGCCGTCGTACGCTTCGCTTATCCGTCATGTCCTGAGAACGAGATACGCGACTCCTATCGGGATCGTCGACACATCGGGTGGCCTAGCTGGATTAGTTTTACCTTTGACGAGATATCTTGTACATCGGGATTCCGGTGATGCTTTAGGTAATCTCAGAGTTGAGGTTTTCCACTAAGGAGTCCGACGAGATCGTGAGTTTCGTGATCGAGGATTTTTATGCGGCTTGTGGTAATTTATCATGGATTAGTTGGAGCACCCTTGCAAGGTTAAATCTTTTCGGAAAGCCGTGCCTGCGGTTATGTGGCAACGTGGAAACTTTGTTTAACACTGATTCTAGATAACTTAAAGTTAACTTAATTAAAATATGCCAACTGAGTGCGTAACCGTGAGTGTCTATTTCGCGAGTTCCTTCTCCGATCGAGGACACGGTGGGGTTATGTTTGACGTAAGTAGGTGTTCAAGATCATTCATTTGATCATCAGTAATTCACGTCCGTTATGCGTAGATCATCCCTCTCTTATTCTTGTACTCGTAAGTTAGCCACCAAATAAATGCTTAGCCGCTGCTGCAACCTCACTACTTAACCATATCTCACCTATCAAGCTTTGTTAGTCTTGATACCTTTGGAAATGAGATTGCTGAGTCCCCTCTGGCTCACAGATTACTACAACACCAGTTGCAGGTTCAGGTAAAGGTTACTTGACGCGAGCGTGTTGATTGTTCATGTGGAGTTGCTTCTTCTTCTTCTTCTTCATCGATCCAGGATGGCTTCCAGGCTGGCAGCCTGGGATAGCAAGGATGGACGTCTTTTCTTTTCTCGTTTGTTTTCATCCGTAGTCGGACCCTGCTCTTCTTCATGATGTTTATATGTTGTACTGATGTGCCTCTGATGAAGCTTTTGGCGAGTGTAAGCCAATTCCATATATCTCTTCTTTTCAGTACATGTACTTGTAACGATATCCATTCTTGTGAAACGACGAGATGCGCTTCTATCCGTGACGAGGCCCTCATGCCAAATTAAGGATAGGGTCGCATCTTGGGCGTTACACCACCGCAAAATATTTACGGGCCGGGCCTCGTTTACGGTGTCTATTCTGACAGTTAAAATGGCCCAAATCCATATAATCGCTGGAATTTTAAAGTTTCGGCGATTGTACGGGTCTGCTAGAGATGCTCTTAAGTTAACAGGCCAAGATGGGGCGAACCAACCTGTGGTTGGATGGTTAGAGGGATTGTGGGATCCCCGGCCCATTAGGGTTTAAATCCTGGTGCTCGCATTTATTCCTGTATTTATTTCAGGATTTTCGGCGATGCACATTCAGTAGGAGGAGACGTTCCCGTCGATGACGGGGTGCCTACAATGACTTCGTAAATTTCAAGATGATACACCGGCTCAGTATTTCCAAGGTGCTCATATGCATAGGATGTGCGTGTGTGCGTTCATAGGGTGAATGTATGCGCGTGTATATGAGCGCTTACGTGTGTACTGTGTGAAAAAAGGGGCGAAAGGGATGGGCGGATGCAAGACAATGTTGGGACCCAACAATGGGACCATGCGGGGAGGTTCGAGGTGGGATGCTGTGGTCGGGTGTTGATGGAAGGGATGTTGGGGAGGCCATGAGCCCGGGTACCAGCGTGAACCACATGCACATTATCCACGATGAGCGCAGGCGTGGAGCATGCACCACGGCGCCGCAACGGGGAGTAGACCGGGCAGCTTCGACTCTGGACCAGGAGAAAGTGAACTCGCGCTCCATATATATCCCGCAACGCACGAGCTCCGTTGAAAGCAGACATCCCCTGCGGCTCGGCGATGCGGTGTGGCCGGGGGTTAAGTGATGCTACCCATGATTGATCCTTGGAGGTGAAGCAGAGTGGGGGAGAATGGGGTGTTGAACAGGGTTGGGGATCTTGGATTGAGGGACAGTTGCGAAACTAGGTGAAAGACATAGGCCTTCGCGGCCATCGTCGGCCGTAGCAGTGAGTCTTCTGGGATTGGTCTTGGTGGCTACGGTTTCGGGGCTCCCGGTGTCGCATGGGGCAGCAGCACGTTAGTGAAGGTTTCTCTTTTCACAAAAGATTGAAAGACTTTAGAAAAAGCATACATTCACCATAAGATGATTGCATAGAAAATGTTGTATGCATCCATGAATGCTACAGAGATACAAAGATGTCCAGAGTTAGCACAAATTATAAATAGGTACATGTACCACCTAGCAATAACTACAAGCATTTGAGCTAGCCGGAGACACAACTTGTCATTGCTTCTTCTCATGAGGGCCAGAAAAAACGTTTTGCGGTAGAAAAACAAGAAGTTGTTGTGCTAAGCCCCCTAAGGACGAGCGCACCTGAAAAAAGAACCAACATCGATGATGAGAGACGTAGATCAGAAAGTCTATATATGTAAACACGTCAATGAAACGAGGGTTGGTTGAATCCTCATTGATTGTCGGAGCGAGTGCCGATCGGATCCAAGTAGATCCACCTGAAGACCAACGTCGATCGGATTGATGAACATTCATGAGAGACATATCTTCATGCACCTTTTTATCAGCGCTAGCCACACATTCAGGACAGAGATACAACGAGGAAGACATTATTCTAACTTTCAGCCTCCGCCACCACCTCGCCGCCCCAACAAATATACTAAAACTATGTAAAGCAAGGACGGAATTTCCCGGCGAGCAGAGATTTCCAGGAATA
This sequence comes from Hordeum vulgare subsp. vulgare, assembly GCF_904849725.1. Taxonomy (NCBI): domain Eukaryota; kingdom Viridiplantae; phylum Streptophyta; class Magnoliopsida; order Poales; family Poaceae; genus Hordeum; species Hordeum vulgare. The sequence continues at coordinate 132,218,008 of NC_058522.1, read as the reverse complement.
TGGTGAATGTATGTGGCTGCCCTGTTTTAGTTTTGATTTATTCCAAACTTAGTTAGATTGTAATATGATTTGTGACAGTAGTACCGCAGTTAGAAACCGGAGACTATTGTTGTAAATTGAAAATTTGAACCGGCGGTGGGTTCACAATTTGGTACAGCGCAGCTCGCGGCAGCCGAACGCCCGTGCTGCGGTAACAAGTGGCGCGGTAAAAACAAGAAGTTATGGAAATGTAGCCTATATTAAGATAGGTTATTAAACTGGTCATGATTGGTAAACATGATAATCCAAAACCCAACAGATAATGGCAACATGCAGAATGATAAATTTCCGCAAAAAACTCATGTTTCAAGTTACTGAAATCTGAACTGATATTAAGCATTGAAAAAAAATAACACGTAACAGCTTGTAGAGAATTGTCTTGTTAAATTAATCAAGATACAACGTCTCGTTAATAGCACATCATAGCATGCTATCGTACGCTAATAGTCTGCTATAGCATATTCTCATAAATGACGTTATTTTGTATAACACGTCAACTTTTTATTGATATTAACCCAGAAGTTAGAAGGTAGCATAGTAAAAGTTGAAAAAGCTGAATCCGGCGCTTTCATTATGTGGATGGAAATGTAAAGCCTCCAGTGTGGTAACAGCGGACAAATTATATATGAATTGCCTTAGCACAAGCAAACCCCATCAACATCAGCAGTTCTGCGCCGCTACTGAAGCAACATGATAGGAATTTCAACACAGCAAAATCAGAACTCCAGAGAAACGGAAAAGGGGATTATTGTGTTCCATTCATCACTTGCGCTTCATCACTTCATTGATGTACAATATACCCTTACCCTTGTACACCTCCGGCGGTTTGCAGTTTCGGCCGGCGCCGGCGAAGTGGTGCACTCTGTCCTTGTCCAAGCCGGTGCAGCACACAATGTTGGGCTTGAAGCAGAAGACGCGGACAGCGGGTGGAGCGGTGAACTGCACCTCATGGCTGTAGCCCAGCTTCAGGAACAGCTCCCGGCCTTCACACTCTGTCCTTGCTTTGAAGCCAACTCCAACGAGCTTTAGAAATCGGAAAAACTTTGATTCCATTTGCAGGCTGGAGGAAATGGTTCGCCCTGCGGTAAAGTACTTGGTGCTTAGTTACCTTCAGAAGGAAAATGGGAGTAGGGTTTTTTCATCAGAACGGTGGACATTCAACTGGACAATACACAAACACTGCCATTATCAAGGTGGAAACACAAGATGAATATTGTATTCCCTGAAATAATTAGCGCAATATAGCACAGCTAATAGCACGCTATATCGTGTAGAGAATTGTCTCGCAAAATTGATCAGCGTATAATGTCTCGTTAATAGCACGCTATAACACGTTAATAGCATATTTCCAGGAACGACGTTATTTCCTGTAGCGTGTTATTTTTTTTATTAATTTATAACAATAAGTATACAAGACAAGATCACACTTGATCAATTATTTTCTAGCAAACAACAAAATGAGAAAAGCAAATCAATAAAACCATCCCATACTCTCGAACAAGACAAGTTTCTTAAGTACCACTCTCTCAGTTCCAAAATAATTAAAGTTCTAGATTTTTCCTAAGTCCAACTTGTTAAAGTTTGACCAACTTTCTTAAAAATGAACCTAGATTTATAATACCAAATACACACAGTATGAAAATATATTTCGTAAAGAATCTTATATGAGACTAATTTGGTGTTCGAAATTGTAATACATTCTTCTGTGGACGTGGTCACACTAAACCAAGTTTAACTCTGGATAAACCCAAAACTCCAATCAAGAAGCAGACATCGGAGAATGATCAGGGCAGGCCTAAGTTGGGCAACGAAATCCAAGCACGGTAGGGTTCGCCACCAGCATCAGAAAAATGGAAATCAATCGAACTCATAAGTCATAACAGATCTCTATTTCATTTTCACGGTAATCCAGTAGAGCAGAGGAGGAGTGTGAGAGAAAAGTAGTACCTTTGGAAAGCTGAGGGGCGTGTTCGGCGCCGAGGTGCCAATGAGTTGGCGTCCGAGGTGCCGGTGTGCCTACGCCGTCGCTCGGGGACAGAGGCGAAGCCGCAGAAGAAGAGGGCACGTTCTTAAGTGGGCTGGACCGCTCTAGGCTTATAATGGTCTAGTTGGCACGCCCGGCCCATGCGTGTTTTGCACATGGGATTTTTTCAAATTCGAACGTCCACTCATGTGTGCTGATGGAAACATACATACTATAAGAAATGTTGCGGATGTATACAAAATATGTAGGAAACATGTAGACATAAAAATGTGTCTTTCCTGGCGACACGGGGGAGCCACTCCGGCGCCGCCACCGCCCCCACCCCACCGTCCCCCTCACCTTGCCGCCGCCTGAGGAGCCCGCCGGCAAAGCCCGGTCGGCCTCCAGGGAGGGTGGCGGCGGGGCGTCCATCTTGGAGGTGCGCGGGCAGATCTGCCACGGCGATGTGTCGGGTCCTGGTAGGAGCTGACGGCGAGCCAAGGCGGGTTCGCGTCGACTAGGCGTGGCGGGCGCGCGTGGAGGTGGCTTGTGCGCGGAGGGCGTGGGCGGAGGTGGCCTTGGCACAGATCTGGCGCGCAGCAGCGAGCGGGCGCGGCTCCGGCGCGGATCCGCTGGCCCACGAGGGGGACAAGGCGATGGCGGGCTCGCGGCGGACTCCTATAGCACGGACGAGGCAGTGGTGCTGCGTGGGCGTGCTGTGAGGCGCGGCGGGCATGCACAAGATGGGGTGATGCGGCGTGTCATGGATCCGAGGTGATGTATCGCAGAATTGAGGAGCGGCGGTGGCTTTGCAGCAGGGGCATTCTCGCTGGTTGCGCGTGGTGTTCGGACGCCGGGGCAGCGGCCCCGGGCCTCTTTTTCAGGACGACGCCGTGATGGCTGTGTGGGCAGTGCCATGGCTGGAACTCGGAGGCGTCGGTCCTCATCGGCGGTGCATCGGCCCTCGGCCACACCAGGGACGCTTGGCACCGGTGGGTTTGCTGCAACTCATGCGTGGGTGACGAATCTGGCGAGACGTGCCCAGATCTGGACCCTGAAGTGGTGATGGGATGGTCATGTTGGTGGCTCTGCGCGGTGCAGGTGGCGTCGGCATGAGAATTCTGGATGGTGGCTCCTAGCTCTGGTGGTAGGTGGTGGTTGGTTCTAGTGCACCGGTTCGAGGGGAGGGCTTCTTGGCTGCTTGAGGCGGAAGCCTTGCTCTGGCCTTGGGCGGAGCCGACGACGGCGACTCTTGTGGGCGCCACATACCTTCTTGAAGGCGTCATCGTCTCAGGGCCTACGATCATGGTGGAGTTTCGGTATCGCGGTCCTTCTTGAAGGCATTGTCTTGCAGTGGTGAACCATCGGCTCGGGTGGTGTGCGGCCTCGGGGCCCGCATGGAAGTCGGAGCGGCTGCTTCGAATATCATCGTCATGAAGAGGTCTCGGCTTTGGTCACATGGGTGACGGTATCGTTGGCCAGACGGGTGCGCGGCCACGGGGTCGACGTGGATGCCAGAGCGGTGGCTTCAGACATGGTTGTTGGGTGTCGGCTTCGATTGCTCGGGTGATGAAGTTGGCGCCTCACCTGGTGCGCGACCATGGGGTCGGCGTGTTTGGTCACCGTCTGTACGTCGGAGCGGCGGCTCCGGAGATAGTTGTAGGGTGTCACCTCCGGTTGCTTGGGCGGTGGGGGAGGCGGCTCGCCTGGTGCTCGGCCTCCTGGTCGGCGAGGATGCCGGAGTGGCGGCTTCAGGTTTGGTTGTAGGGTTTCGGCTGTGGATTGCTGGGGTGACGGAGCCGAGGCCGCGTGGTGCCCTGTTAGGGACGTGTTATAACGGTTTTTTCCCGGGTTTCCATTAATTAACCAGACAATTCTCTTATATCTTAATTAATGAATCAGACCTTAAGGGACCATCTTTAAAAAAATATGTGTTTAAAAAATGTTAATCATATATTTAAAAAATGTTAAACATGTATATATAAAATATTTCGGGTGTATACTAAAAATTGTACACTGTGTACACAAAAAAGTAGACATAAAAAAATATTTGCAAAATTTTTAATCATGTTTCAAGAAAATGTGTGTATAAAAATATTCATGATGTATAAAAACATGTAGAATTTAACCAAAAAGGAAAAAAAACTAAAAACCATAAAAATAGAAATAAAACAAAGAAAATCAACGAAAAAATAAAAAAATTAAAACCGAGAAAGAAACAAAGAAAAATAAAGAAAGCAATGAAAAACATGAAATAAACAAATAAATTATTATTTTTATTAAAAATACCCTAAGAAAATCAAGAGAGAAATCAAAGAAAAATCAAGAAAACAAAAAGGCAAAGTATAACGAAGAAAACAGATGAAGAAGTACGAAAACCAAAGAGAAAACAAACGGAAGCGGAAAAAAAATTCACAAACGCATCACTAATCATACTGAACGAACAATCGAGCAAGAAAACATGCTACTTGGTACGCATTCACGCTGCACACGCTTCGGGCGAGGGAAACTACCATCTCGCTATAAGCAAGATATAGTTCCCGCGTCGAAAAGGATCCCTGCCCTCGCTACCTCTGTTTGTGGGTTCCGGCCTGACAGTGCCATCTCGCTGCAGCGAAAAAACAAGAAGCTCCATTGGTTCCTGCTCGAGCGGGTCTCGTGAACTGGGAAACTGCTAAAGAACCTGAGCATCTTCAACAGTTTCTCTATAATGAATTGCTAAAAACTGGATATAACAAGAGGAGAAATAAGGTTTACAAAACCAACATTTTTTTTACTTTGCTAGCATTTCTGTAATAGCAATCCAAAACCAGAGTTGCAAGTTTCTTGTCTATTCTTTCTATAATAGACAATTGCATATATGAATGAAATGAACTTCCAATTTATACGCATAATAATTAGAGCATTTCATCCATCCCCGGAATTAACATCATAGGAACACCAATCCAAAATATTGTGAATATAAAGTCAAACTTCAAGCATAGAACCGAGGGAATTGTGCAAGAATAACATAAAATCTCATCATCGGTGCATGAGCAACACCATAAACCAAAAGTGACATATTTCTACTCCAACAAGTTGCAATCATACAGTTACATATAATTGTCTTATACATGCATTTACAATCAATAGAGAAGAACAAAAACCGAATTACCTTCTAGCATTTTGTCGAGCACCTCTTGTGCGCCATTGGCCATGGGGGCAGGCGAGCTCGCCTCGGGCTCCATGGAGACTGCCGGTGCCGGGGAAGGCTCCACGCAGTTCGGAGGAGCCGTCCTCTTCGTCCTCCGTGCGGAGGTGTCCCGCGGTGGCCTCCTCTGCTTCCGAATGGAGGCGGCAGCGGCGCGGGGGAGATGGACGTGACAGCGGCAGGCCCGTTGGATTCGCCGGGGACGACGACTGTGGGAGCGGCCGCGGGCCTCGGCGACGGCGCCAACCCTAGGCACCGTTGGGCCTTGGGCTTGGCCGCCACAGCGCCGGGAGGTGGACTAGGAGGGTCGACGCCGGCATCAGGTGCGGGTGGGAGGTCGCCCGTGGCCACCATGGCTGCGGCAGCAACCGGCGCCGGCGTCTCAAGGGGTGAGCAGGAGGGTCGGAAAGCTTTGCGCGGGGCGGTTGGCTCTCCCGCGTGACGCGTGGGCGTTTTGCAAGCTGGCTCTCGACTTTGCAAATATGCAAAGCGATGGTGCAGTTTTACCAAGCCCACTAAATTTTTTGGTGTGGGGACCAGTTATACAAATGCTGCTGGCTTTTTTGTCACAGTTTGTAAAAAGCAGTTTTTAGCAAGTCGGGGGATTATAGCAAGACTGTTGAAGATGCTCTAAGACATGTTAGTTTGAGCTTTTGTGTAACACCCAACATGCAGCTCTAGCTCGATCAAGTGATGAATTCTTTATAGGCATAGAAACGCGTATCGAAACGCTTAGTAAGGTGAATATCAATACAACACCATCAATTGAATGGGAGAGTATACAAGATATAAAGGCTTACACTTGGCACAAGCTACATAATGAATATCTTAAAATATAGTTCATACAAGTGTCATTCATACAAGTAGGATCCAACTATGAACGAAAAACAAATTTGCCCAAGAGGTTGCTGTTGAGTATATTGATTATTAGGAAATATGAGATAGACTAGGATTTGTCCTACCTTGCCTTGTACTTCAAGTTGATCATTGTACTCTCATATATATGCCCATGAGGCTCAACCAGTACAACAACTATTTCACCAATCCCTCATCTCCCTTCTATTCCCCTTTAACATGGTATCTACCGCAAGTTCCTAGACCTAGCCGCCGCTCGTCGCTTCTGCCCGGGCGCCACCCTCGGGGCGGTCGGTCTCCATGACCGCCGCCGGGGGCCACGCCGCCTGTACCTAGGGTTCGTCCACCGGTCATGTTGACCGGCTGTCCTAGAGAGTATTTTTCCGATCTCTTGATCCCGATTTTCTCTCTCATGTCGGTCTCTTGATCGACGCTCTTTATTTTTGGTTTTCTGATCTATGATCGGTTTGCGTCGCCTGCCGCCGCCGTCGTCCACCGTGCCTCTACTTCGACATCGATGCGATCCGGTCTCTACACTGAACCGACGGCCTCACGCGACGCGGCGGATCCTTCTGTCCGTGGACTGCATGTCTTCCCGTCATCGTCCTGCATCGGCTGTCGATGCCCTTTTTTGACCGGGACTGCTTCATCCTCACCCGCCTCCACCGTCGCCTCGCACGGTCGTGACACCGCCTGCTTCGGGTCGGCTGCGTCGGGCCGGCTGAAGCCTCCGGCCACACCGCCTGCCTCGGGCTGGCTCCCGGTTCCGACCGCATCAGCCTCGCCACCTGCCTCGCGCCGGCTGCGTCGGACCGGCTCACGTCTCCGGCCGCATCGGCCTTGCCGCATGCCTCAGGGTGGCTCTTCCTACTGGCCGCGTCGCCTGCGTCGGGCCGGCTGCGTTGGGCCAGCTACCGGCTCCGGCCATATTGTCCTCGCCGCGTGCGTCGGGCCGGATCCCGGCTCCGGCCGCATCTTCCTCGCCGCGTGCAACGGGCCGGATCCCGGCTCCGGCCACATCGGCCTCGCCACCCCGCTTCCACCGAGCGACGTCCCCGATTTCGCGTGTGATCTGAGGCGTGTACGTCGTGCTACCGATCTCGCCCGTGCTACCGATCTGGCCCATCGGGCCGGCTGCCGCCGCCGGCCGCACCACCTGCCTTGGGTTGGCTGCGTCAGGCCGGCTCCCAGTTTCGGCCGCATCAGCCTCGCCTCCTGCCTCGGGTCGGCTGCGTCGGGCCGTCTGCCGCCTCCTATCATGCGGCCTGCCTTGGGTCAGTTGCGTCGGGCCGGCTCCCGGCTCCGGCCGCATCGGCCTCGCCGCCTGCCTTAGGCCATCTTCCACCTCCCGTCGTGTCGCGTGCGTCGAGCCGGCTACCGGCTCGGACCGCATCGTCCTCGCCGCTTGCGTTGGGCCGGATCCCGGCTCCCGCCGCATCGGCCTCGCCGCCTGCGTTGGGCCGCATCGTCCTCGCCACCTGCGTTGGGCCGGATCCTGGCTCCCGCCGCATCGGCCTCTCCGCCTGCCGGCTAGTCGGCCGCCGCCACCCTGCTTCCACCGAGCGACGTCCCCGATCTCGCGCGCGATCTTCGTCATCTAAGCCGGGCGACCGATCTAGCCCGTCGGTTCCCCCCCCCCCACCCGAGGTCCCGTGAAGACTGTCCCGAGTAAAGTGCGCCCCTCCATCGATCGAGCATCGTGTTGCCGTTGCGTCGCACCATCGGGCCGCAGTGCCACCGCGCTGTGGTTCACCCCTCGGCTGCATCGCCGCACACTGCCGCTACGCTGCCCCATCGGGTCAACGCGTTCCGGTATGTTGTCTACGCCGCCGCCCCGAGGTCTTCCCACCGTCGCCCCGACCCGTGCGTTGCCGCTTCGTCCCCACTTTGGGTTGTAGCCATGCGGCGCGCGGTCCACTCCGTTGTCCCCGAACGTCGACCTCATGTGGTATGCGCCGGACCGTCTACTTTGGCGCGGGAACGCCTTCGTCCATGCCGGTCTTCATCACGTTGTCGGGTTCTTCCTTGCCTACTCCGAGCATCGCCGCCACGTACCTACCGAGCCGCCGTCGCTCTTCTTTGGCGTTGTAGCTCGCTCAACCGAGCCGCGCCGCCCGTCCACCTCCTTCATCCTCCTCCAGCAACAGCTCCTCGCCAGCATCGATGTTCTGTACCCCGAGTCTTCGACATGATGTATAGCTTCTGCAGGTCCCTCATCTACACATGCCCAGTGCTGACAACACCGAAGAATGCCTTCATCCCCGGTGTGTTCCCAGGCCTGGCAAGCCTGGAGTGACGAATCGTCAACATCGTCTTCATCCATCTCCGCATGCCCGGTGCTGGCAACAGCAATGCGTGGCTTCGTCCATGAAGTGTCCATGGGCATGGAAAACCCGGTGCGACGCGTCATTAACTACGTGCTCTTCCCGGTGCACCACTTCTTCAACACCACTGCGTCGATGCCTAACTCGGCGCCTCCTTGCGCTCGTGGCTCCACGGTGACTTCCTCGACACCGGCTACCCCGACTCGACATCGACCACGGCGTTCTTTGCACGACTACCTCAACCACGGGATACACCACCCTATGCTCTCGACTACCTCGACATTCGCAGAAAGGGTTACCGCCTTGCTTGAGCAACCTCGTCGGTTTCCACTCCAGCCACAACTTCCACAATGCATCGACCGTTACCACTGTGGGGGGATGACCGTCGGCTTACCTTCATATTCTTCTCCAGTCTCACCGTCTGTGTCGCTACCGTTGTGACTGGAGTTGGATGTTGAGTATATTGATTGTTAGGAAATAGGCGATAGACTAGGATATGTCCTACCTTGCCTTGTACTCCAAGCTGATCATTGTACTCCCATATATATGCCCATGAGGCTCAAGCAATACAACAACTATTTCACCAATCCCTCATCTCTCTTCTATTCCCTTTCAACAGCTACAACTAAAACATACAAGACATCCACCATGCCTGTCTCAGGCTACCCTCTAAGGATCATCTCACAAATTAAGGTACATCCTTGCATGCGTCTCACCATAATCTCACTTGAGTCATGCAGTCTCATCTACGTTATACTTAGTTGTACCTGCATCTATTTTGTACTAATATGTGAGTCTTGGGAACTCAACAATTTCATTACCATAGGTACCAAAACTAACAAAGCTAATGGGTATATAATGGTTAAGTGATGAGGTTGCAGCAAGTAGTAAGCATTTATATTTGGCTACGTACGAGTACAAGAGTATAAAGAGTAAACTACACATAAACAAACATGAACAACTAATGATCAAGAAGTGATCGTGAATATCTACCTTACGAGTCAATCATAACCTCATCGTGTTCTCCTCTTGATTCAAACCTCACAAGAAAAGACGGCTACAGTTACACACGAAGTTGGCAAGTTTTAGTTAAGTCAAGTTAGAATTCTCTACAACCGTATATTATATTTTCCAAGTCACCACATGACCGTGGGTATGGCTTTGTGTAAGATTTAGACCTACAAGGGTGCTCCAACTTGTCCAATTACAAAATTAACTACAAGCTGCTTTGGAAGACCTCAACATCGGGATAACCCAAAGTATCGTTGGAATCCACGTGCACAAGACATTTGTCAATGGTAAATCAAATCATCCGTAGGAAATGTAGATGCAATATATATAGAGCTAAAAACATCTTTAGGACATGTAACCAAAAGAGCCACAAATCAAACACAATTTCCACCACAAAAGGGCTAAACAGATTCAGATTCAGACTTAGCAAAAATTTACAAAAACTGTAGTTAAAAATTGAGAAGAGGGGGGTTGATACGACTCCAACGTATCTATAATTTATGAAGTGTTCATGCCATGTTTACAACAATTTTATATGATTTTGGTGCACTTTGACATGATTTTTATGGACTAACTTGTTAACTTAGTGTCCAATGCTATTTTCTATTTTTTTGCCTATTTCTATGTTTTAGAGAAAAACCATACCAAATGAAATCCAAACGTGATAAAAATATGGTGATTGTTTTTGGAACATAAGATACTCCCAAAGCTTCAAGGAAGGACCAGAAGACCCACGAGGAGGGCACAAGCTCACTCGGCACGTCCTCCCCCCTAGGGAGTGCCGTGCAAGCTTGTGGACCCCTCGGGACTCCCCTTGGCATGTCCTATAAATTGATAAACCTCGAGAAAGGAACCTAGGTGAGATTTTACGCCACCTCAAGCCTGTGTCCCGAAGGGATCTCAATCAGAGCCTTGTTCTGATGTCCTGTCAGAGGGGGAAATCATCACTGGAGGCCATCTTCATCATCCCCATTGTCTACATCACCCTCGGGGTTGAGTGTATGTACCACTAGCTATGTGCTCTCTCTCTCCCTCTCTCCCTCTCTCCCTCTCTCTCCCTCTCCCTCTCCCTTTCCCTTTCCCTCTCCCTCTCCCTCTCCCTCTCTCGTTGTCGCTCTCGCTCTCCCCCTCTCTCTCTTCATCTTGATAGGGCACGATCTTGATGTACCATGAGCTTTGTTAATACAATTGGATCATATGGTGTTCTCCCCTCTCTATGTTTGTTGTGATGAACTAAGTCTTTCCCTTTGAGGTTTCACTATTATCGGATTAAATATTTTGGACTTGAGATCACTTGATGTATGTCTTGCATGTGGATACCCATGGTCATAATGGGGTATTCTATTGAGTCACTTGATGTATATTCTCGTAATCAACTTGCATATTCCCGAGGTGACATTGGGGTAATGTAGGCACATAGGTGGATACATGTTTTCATCCCGTTTTCTCCAATATAATCTTTGGGGTAATATTTGAAGTTCTTTTATTGGCTTGAATGTTATGAATCTGAAATTGATTGATGCATATAGAATGGTTAACTCATGATACTTGTGGTGACATTGGAGCTAGGTGAAAGCAGAGTTGATTGACGTATATAATATGGTATTATGTAGTACGATCCCTAGGGATGTTTGTGAAAATTATAGGGGCGGCTCAATAGATTGATCAGAAACATAACTTTGAGGTGGCTTTCTACCTACAATAATTTCATCTTATGTTCTCTATTGTTGATAAGAACTTTGGAGCAATTCTTTGTCGCACATTGAGGATTGTTATATGATTCAACTGTTGGAAATATGCCCTAGAGGCAATGATAAATAGTTATTATTATATTTCTTGTTTAAAGATAATCGTTTATTATCCATGCTATAATTGTATTGAATGAAAACATAGATACATGTGTGGATACATAGACAAAACAATGTCCCTAGCAAGCCTCTAGTTGGCTAGCCAGTTGATCAATGATAGTCAAGGTTTTCTCACTATGTGCAAGTGTTGTCACTTGATAACTGAATCACATCATTAGGAGATTCATGTGATGGACTAGACCCAAACTATGAACTTAGCATATTGATCGTGTTGTTTTATTGCTATTGTTTTCTGCGTGTCAAGTATTTGTTCCTATGACCATGAGATCATATAACTCATTGGCACCGTAGGAATACCTTGTGTGCATCAAACGTCACAACGTAATTGGGTGACTATAAAGGTGCTCTACAGGTATCTCCGAAGGTGTCCGTTGAGTTAGTATGGATCAAGACTGGGATTTGTCACTCCGTATGACGGAGAGGTATCTCGGGGCCCACTCGGTAATACAACATCACACACAAGCCTTGCAAGAAATGTGACTAAGTGTAAGTCACGTGATCTTGTATTACGAAACGAGTAAAGAGACTTGCCGGTAACGAGATTGAAATAGGTATGCGGATACCGACGATCAAATCTCAGGCAAGTAACATATCGAAGGACAAAGGAAATGACATACGGGATTATATGAATCCTTGACACTAAGGGTCAACCGATAAGATCTTCAAAGAATATGTAGGATATAATATGGGCATCCAGGTCCCGCTATTGGATATTGACCGAGGAGTACCTCGAGGCATGTCTACATAGTTCTCGAACCCGCAGGGTCTGCACACTTAAGGTTCAGCGATGTTTTAGTATAGTTGAGTTATATGTGTGGTTACCAAATGTTGTTCGGAGTCTCGAATGAGATCACGGATGTCACGAGGGTTTTCGGAATGGTCGGGAAACGAAGATTGATATATAGGATGGCTTCATTTGGTTACCGGAAGGTTTTTGGGCATTACCGGGATTGTACCGGGAGTGACGAATGGGTTCCGAAAGTTCACCGGGAGGGGGCAACCCACCCGGGGGAAGCCCAATGGCCCTAGGGGTGGCGCACCAGCCTCTAGTGGGCTGGTTGGACAACCCTAGAGGGCCTATGCGCCGAGTGAAGAAAACCAAAGAAAGAAAGAAAAAAAGGGGTGGTGGGAAGGAAGAGAAGGACTCCACTTTCCAATTCTAATTGGAGTAGGACTCCTCCTTCTCCCTAGCCGGCGCACCCTTGAGGGCTTGGCCCTCAAGGCAAGCCTCCTCCCCCTCCATCCTATATATAGTGGTGGTCTAGGGCTGATTTGAGACAACTTTTGCCACGTGCAACTCAGATCTAGACAACATAGTTTTACCTCTAGATCGTATTTCTGTGGAGCTCGGGCGGAGCCCTGCAGTAGTAGACCCTCACCACCACCGAAGCCCCGTCACGCTGCCGGAGAACTCATCTACTTATCCGTATTTATTGCTGGATCAAGAAGGCCGAGATCATCGTCGAGCTGTACGCGTGCTGAACGCGGAGGTGCCGTCCGTTCGGCACTAGATCGGAACGGATCGTGGGACGGTTCGTGGGGCTGATCGAAGGACGTGAAGACGTTCCACTACATCAACCGCGTTTCTTAACTCTTCCTGCTATGTGATCTACAAGGGTACGTCGATCCAAATCTCCTCTCATAGATGGACATCACCATGATAGGTCTTCGTATGCGTAGGAAATTTTTTGTTTCCCATGCAATATTCCACAACAGTGGCATCATGAGCTAGGTTCATGCGTAGATGTTATCTCGAGTAGAACACAAAGGGTTTTGTGGACGATGATGTTCGATTTGTTGTCCTCCTTAGTCTTTTCTCGATTCGGCGGTATTGTTGGATTGAAGCGGCCCGGACCGACATTATTCGTATGCTTACGAAAGATTGGTTTCTTCGCTTGACATGCAACCTCGTTGCATAAAGATGACTGGAGGGTGTCGGTTTCTTCAAATTTAGTTGAATTGGTTTTGACCGAGGCGGTCCTTGGAGAGGTTAAATAGCAATTTGCACATCTCCGTTGTGGTTTTTGCGTAAGTAAGATGCGATCATACTAGATACCCATAGAAGCCACGTAAAACATGCAACAACAAATTAGAGGACGTCTAACTTGTTTTTGCAGGGTATGCTTGTGATGTGATATGGCCAATGACGTGATGTGATATATTAGATGTATGAGATGATCATGTTGTAATAGTTAATATCGACTTGCACGTCGATGGTACGGCAACCGGCAGGAGCCATAGGGTTGTCTTTAAGCTAACGTTTGTGTTCGCATATGCGTTTACTATATTGCTAGGACGTAGCTTTAGTAGTAATAGCATAAGTAGCACGACAACCCCGATGGCGACATGTTGATGGAGATCATGATGATGGAGATCATGGTGTGGTGCCGGTGACAAAGAGATCGTGCTGGTGCTTTGGTGATGGAGATCAAGAAGCACAAGATGATGGCCATATCATGTCACTTATGACTTGCATCTGATGTTAATCCTTTTATGCACCTTATTTTGCTTAGAACGAAGGTAGCATTATGAGGTGATCTCTCACTAAAATTTCAAGACAAAATTGTGCTCTCCCCGACTGTGCACTATTGCTGTAGTTCGTTGTTTCGAGACACCACGTGATGATCGGGTGTGATAGACTCAACGTTCACATACAACGGGTGCAAAACAGTTGCACACGCGGAACACTCGGGTTAAGCTTGATGAGCCTAGCATGTGCAGACATGGCCTAGGAACACATGAGACCGAAAGGTCGAGCATGAATTGTATAGTTGATATGATTAGCATAGAGATTCTTACCACTGAAACTATTCTCAACTCACGTGATGATCGGACTTGAGTTAGTGACTTTGGATCATGTACCACTCAAATGACTAGAGAGATGTACTTTTTGAGTGGGAGTTTAGCAACTAATTTGATTAGTTAAACTCTAATTATCTTGAACATAGTCTAAGTCCACTTTGAAAATATTTGTGTTGTAGATCAATGGCTCACGCGACAGTCACCCTGAATTTTAATACGTTCCTAGAGAAAGCTAAGTTGAAAGATGATGGAAGCAACTTTGTAGACTGGGCTCGTAATCTTAAGTTGCTCCTGCAAGCTGGGAAGAAGTATTATGTCCTTAGTGCTGCGCTAGGAGATGAACCACCCGCCGCGGCTGACCAAGATGTTAAGAAAGCCTGGTTAGCACGCAAGGAGGACTACTCAGTAGTTCAATGTGCAGTCTTGTATGGCTGAGAGCCGGGACTTCAACGTTGCTTTGAGCGTCACGGAGCATTTGAGATGTTCCAGGAGTTGAAGTTTATCTTTCAGAAGAACGCCCGGATCGAGAGGTATGAGACCTCCGATAAATTCTATGCTTGCAAGATGGAGGAGAATTCGTCTGTCAGTGAACATGTGCTGAAAATGTCTGGGTACTCAAACCGCCTAGCTGAGCTGGGGATTGAACTCCTGCAAGAGGCTATCACTGACAGAATTCTTCAATCACTGCCACCAAGCTACAAGTGCTTTGTGTTGAACTCTAACATGCAAGGGATGAACAAGTCACCCAGCAAGTTATTCGCGATGGTGAAAGTCGCAGAGTCAGAACTCCGTAAAGAACATCAAGTGTTGTTGGTGAATAAGACCACTAGTTTCAAGAGAAACGGCAAACGAAAGAAGGATAATTCAAAGAAGAGCGGCAAGCCTGTTGCCAATCCGACGAAGAAACCCAAGGCTGGACCTAAGCCTGAAACAGAGTGTTATTATTGCAAGGGTCTGGGTCACTCGAAGCGCAACTGCCCCAAGTATCTAGCTGATAAGAAGGCGGCCAAGGAAAAATCTGGTATATTCGATATACATGTTACTGATGTGTATTTAACCAGCTCTCGTAGTAGTGCCTGGGTATTCGATACCGGTTCTGTTACTCATATTTGCAACTCGAAACAGGAACTGCGGAATAAGCGAAGGCTGGCGAAGGATGAAGTGACGATGCGCGTGGGAAATGGTTCCAAGGTTGATGCAATCGCCGTCGGCACAGTTTCACTTCAGTTACCATCAGGATTAGTTATGAACTTAAATAATTGTTATTTAGTGCCTGCGTTAAGCATGAACATTATATATGGATCTTGTTTATTGCGAGACGGTTACTCGTTTAAGTCAGAGAATAATGGTTGTTCTATTTCTATGAGTAATATATTTTATGGTCATGCACCCAATGTGAGAGGATTGTTCATATTGAATCTTGATGGCGATGATACACATATACATAACATTGAGACCAAAAGAGTTAGAGTTAACAATGATAGCGCCATGTTTTTATGGCACGGCCGCTTAGGTCATATTGGTGTAAAGTGCATGAAGAAACTCCATTCCAATGGACTTTTGGAGTCACTTGACTTTGATTCACTTGACACATGCGAACCATGCCTCATGGGTAAGATGACTAAGACTCCGTTCTCCGGAGCAATGGAGCGTGCAAGTGACTTGTTGGAAATCATACAAACCGATGTATGCGGTCCGATGAGTGTGGAGGCACACGGGGGATATCGTTATTTTCTCACCTTCACTGACGATTTGAGTATATATGGTTATGTATACTTGATGAAGCACAAGTCTGAGACGTTTGAGAAGTTCAAGCAATTTTAGAGTGAAGTTGAAAATCATCATAACAAGAAGATCAAGTTCCTACGGTCTGATCGTGGGGGTGAATATCTGAGTTTCGAGTTTGGTGCTCACTTAAGACAATGTTGAATTGTTTCATAGTTGACACCGCCTGGAACACCACATCGTAATGGTGTGTCCGAACGTCGTAATCGTACTTTATTAGAGATGGTGCGATCTATGATGTCTCTTACCGATTTGCCATTATCATTTTGGGTTATGCATTAGAGACAGCTGCATTCACTTTAAATAAGGCACCATCAAAATCCGTTGAGACGACACCATACGAACTGTGGTATGGCAAAAGACCAAAATTGTCGTTTCTTAAAGTTTGGGGATGTGATGCTTATGTCAAAAACCTTCAGCCTGAAAAGCCGAAACCCAAAGCGGAAAAGTCCGTCTTCATAGGTTACCCAAAAGAGACAGTTGGGTATACCTTCTATCTCAAATCCGAGGGCAAAGTGTTTGTTGCGAAAAATGGAGTTTTCTTGAGAAGGAATTTCTCTCGAAAGAATTGAGTGGGAGGAAGATAGAACTTGATGAGGTTGTCAAACCTCTAATTCCTCTAGATGGTGGCACAGGGCAAGGGGAAACCCCTATTGCTGCGGCGGTTGAGGAGAAAGTTGATGATGATGATCATGAAACTTCGGATCAAGTTGCTATCGGACCTCGCAGGTCGAAAAGATCACGTACTGCTCCTGAGTGGTACGGTAATCATGTCTTAACAATTATGTTGTTGGACAACAATGAACCTGCGAATTATGAAGAAGCAATGGTGGGCCCGGATTCCAACAAATGGCTGGAGACAATGAAGTTCGAGATAGGATCCATGTACGAAAACAAAGTGTGGACTTTGCAAGTACTACCTGAAGGCCGCAAGGCTACTCAGAACAAATGGATCTATAAGAAGAAGACGAACACACACAGTAATGTGACCGTTTATAAATCTCGACTTGTGGCAAAGGGTTTTTTCACAAGTTCAAGGAGTTGACTACGATGAGAATTTCTCACCGGTAGCGATGCTTAAGTCCGTCCGAATCATGTTAGCAATAGCTGCCTTTTACGATTATGAAATCTGGCAGATGGATGTCAAAACGGCGTTCCTTAACGGTTTTCTTAAGGAAGAGTTGTATATGATGCAACCCGAAGGTTTTGTCGATCCAAACAATGCTAACAAAGTATGCAAGCTCCAGCGATCCATTTATGGACTAGTGCAAGCATCTCGGAGTTGGAATAAGCGCTTTGATGAGGTGATCAAAGCATTTGGGTTTATACAAGTGGTTGGAGAATCTTGTATTTACAAGAAAGTGAGTGGGAGCTCTGTGGCATTTCTAATATTATATGTGGATGACATATTGCTGATTGGAAACAATGTAGAGATTTTGGAGAGCATAAAGGATTACTTGAATAAAAGTTTCTCTATGAAGGACCTAGGAGAAGTTGCTTACATTCTAGGCATTAAGATCTATAGGGATAGATCGAAACGCCTGATAGGACTTTCACAAAGCACATACCTTGATAACATTTTGAAGAAGTTCAAAATGGATCAGTCCAAGAAAGGGTTCTCGCCAGTATTACAAGGTATAAAATTGAGTAAGACTCAGTGCCCAGCAACTGCGGAAGATAGAGAACAAATGAGTTCCGTCCCCTACGCTTCAGCCGTAGGTTCTATCATGTATGTAATGTTGTGCACTAGACCAGACGTCAGCTTGGCCATAAGTATGGCAGGCAGGTTTCAGAGTAATCCACGAGTGGATCACTGGACAGCGGTCAAGAATATTCTGAAGTGCCTGAAAAGGACTAAGGAAATGTTTCTCGTTTATGGAGGTGACAAAGAGCTCGTCGTAAAAGGTTACGTCGGCCCAAGTTTCGACACCGATCCGGATGACTCTAAGTCACAAACCAGATACGTATTTATTCTTAATGGGGGTGCAGTAAGTTGGTGCAGTTCCAAGCAGAGCGTGGTAGCAGATTCTACATGTGAAGTGGAGTACATGGTGCTAACTCTTGAGCTTGCGTTGGTTTTTCCCTTGAAGAGGAAAGGGTGATGCAGCACAGTAGCAGTAAGTATTTCCCTCAGTTTTGAGAACCAAGGTATCAATCCAGTAGGAGAATCAGGGCAAGTGTCCAGAGTACCTGCGCAAACACAAACGAGCTTGCACCCGACGCTATATAGAGGTTGTCAATCCCTTCAATATTGATTGCGAAATGAGATCTGAAGGAGGAAAGTGCAATGAAGTAAAAGTGTAAGGCTGAAACTAAGACGTGAAGTAGACCCGGGGGCCATAGTGTTCACTAGAGGCTTCTCTCAAAATAGCAAATATTACGGTGGGTGAACAAATTACTGTCGATCAATTGATAGAACCGTGCAAAGTCATGACGATATCTAAGGCAATGATCATACATATAGGCATCACGTCCGAGACAAGTAGACCGATACTTTCTGCATCTACTACTATTACTCCACACATCGTACGCTATCCAGCATGCATCTAGTGTATTGAGTTCATGATGAACAGAGTAACACCTTAAGCAAGATGACATGATGTAGAGGGATAAACTCAAACCAATGATGTAAACCCCATCTTTTTACCCTTGATGGCAACAACACGATGCATGCCTCGCTACCCCTTCTGTCACTGGGTGAGTTCACCGCACGGTATGAACCCAAAACCAAGCAGTTCTCCCATTGCAAGAATCATAGATCAAGTTGGCCAAACAAAAACCACAACTCGAAGAGAATTACAAGGATATGAAATCATGCATATAAGAGATCAGAAGAAACTCAAATAAGATTCATAGATAATCTGATCATAAATCCACAATTCATCGGATCTCGACAAACACACCGCAAAAGAAGATTACATCGGATAGATCTCCATGAAGATCATGGAGAACTTTGTATTGAATATCCAAGAGAGAGAAGAATCCATCTAGCTACTAGCTATGGACCTAAAGGTCTATGGTGAACTACTCACGCATCATCGGAGAGGCCATGGTGTTGATGAAGAAGCCCTCCGTATCCAAATCCCCCCTCCGGCAGGGCACGGGAACGTGCCCCAGATGGGATCTTGCGGAGACAGAAGCTTGCGGCGGCGAAAAAGTATTTTCGTGGATCTCTCGCATAGTTTTGGATTTTTCGGGAATTTGTAGGCAGAAGAGGTAGGATAGACGAGACATAGGGGGGCCACAAGCCTGCTAGGTGCGCCCCCCTGGCCGCGCCTAGGGGGCTTGTGGCCTCCCCTGGTGGCCTATGCCTTGGTTCTCACGTCCCCTGCGTATCTTCTATTCCGGAAAAAATCTTTTCGGAAGTTTTTATTCCGTTTGGACTCGTTTAATATTCTCCTCTGAAAAGGGTCAAAAACACGGAAAAACAGGAACTAGCACTTGGCATTGAGTTAATAAGTTAGTCCCAAAAAAGATATAAAAGGTATACAAAACATCCAAAGTTTGACAAGATAATAGCATGGAACCATCAAATATTATAGATACGTTGGAGACGTATAAAGCATCCCCAAGCTTAAATCCTGCTTGTCCTCGAGTAGGGAAGTGATAAAGACTGAATTTTTGATGTAGAATGCTACCTAGCATAGTTGTCCTTTGTAACTTCTTTTATGTGACATGAATGTTCACATCCGTAAGATTCAAAACAATAGTTTGCTATTTACATGAAAACAATAATACTTCATTCAAACTAGCAAGGTAATCATGAACTTTCCAAATAACACGACCAAAGAAAGTTATCCCTACAAAATCATATAGTCTGGCTATGCTCCATCATCCCCACACAACTAATTTAAATCATGCACAACCCCGGTATTGGCCAAGTTAATTGTTTTCGCACTCTTACTTTCTCAAACCTTTTTCAACTTTCACGCAATACATGAGCGTGAGCCATGGATATAGCACTATAGATGGAATAGAGTGTGGTGGAGGTTGTGAGGCAAAAAGGAGGAGATGGTCACATCGACTCGGCATATCAAAGGGCTATGGAGATGCCCATTAATAGATATCAATGTGAATGAGTAGGGATTGCCATACAATGAATGCACTAGAGCTATAAGTATGTGAAATCTCAAAAGGAGAACTAGTGGGTGTGCATCCAACTTGCTTGCTCACGAAGACCTAGGGCGATTTTGAGGAAGACCATCATTGGAATATACAAGCCAAGTTATATAATGAAGATTCCCACTAGCATATGGTGGTGACAAAATGAGAGGCTCTCAATCATGAAGAACATGGTGCTATTATGAAGAACTAGTGTGGAAAGAGATAGTAGCATTGTCCCTTCTCTCTTTTTCTCTCTTTTCTTTTGTTTGGGCTCTTTGGCCTCTTTCCGTATCTCTCCTTTTTTTGTGGGCAACTTTGGCCTCTTCCCCTTTTTTTATTTCCTCACATGGGACAATGCTCTAATAATGATGATCATCACACTTTTATTTACTCACAGCTCAAAGCTTAGAACGATGATGACTCTATAGGAAATGCCTCCGGCAGTGTACCGGGATGTGTAACGATCTAGCTCGGCGTATGACGTTAAAACATCTCGCTAGCTATCTTACGATCATGCAATGGCAATATGAGAGTGACGGCACAAGTCATGAGATGGAACGGTGGGAGTTGCATGGCAATATATCTCGGAATGGCTATGAAAATGCCATAGTAGGTAGGTATGGTGGCTGTTTTGAGGAAGGCATATGGTGGGTTTGTGCACCGGCGAAAATTGCGTGGCACTAGAGAGGCTAGCAATGGTGGAAGGTGAAAGTGCATCTATACCATGGACTCACATTAGTCATGAAGAACTCACATACTTATTGCGAAAGTTTTTATTAGTAATCGAAACAAAGTGCTAAACGCATACTCCTAGGCGAAGGGTTGGTAGGTGTTAACCATCGCGCGATCCCGACCACAACACAAAGGATGACAATCGATAGATCAATTATGCTCGGACTTCCTAACGTAGCGGCTCACCATACGTGCATGTTACGGGAATCACTAACTTCAACACAAGTATTACTAGATTCACAATACCCTACTAACATAACTCTTAATATTACCAAATCCACGTCTCAAAACTAATTGAAAGGAATCAAACTTCTCTTTCTAATCAATCCACATGAAGATGGAAGTTTTATTGTATCCTCTTTGGGTACCTATCACCTTTGGGACTACTTTCATAGCACAAGCCAACTACCAAGTTATGCACCGCCGTGCTCTAAAAGATCTAAGTGAAGCACGTAGAGCAAAATTGTCTAGCTCAAAAGATATAAGTGAAGCACATGTGAGCTAAATTGCCTAACTCAAAAGATATAAGCGAAGCTCAACGAGTATTCTAGCAAATTCACGATGAGTGCATGTCTCTCTCAAAAGGTGTGCAGAAAGTATGATTGTGACACAACAAAAAGAAAAGACTCCTACGATAGAAGACGCTCCAAGCAAAACACATATCATGTGGTGAATAAAAATATAGCTCCAAGTAATGTTACCGATGGATTGAAGACGAAAGAGGGGATGCCTTCCCGGGGCATCCCCAAGCTTAGGCTTTTTGGTGTCCTTGAATTTGTCTTGGGATGCCTTGGGCATCCCCAAGCTTGAGCTATTTCCACTCTTTATCCCTTTGTCCATGAGAGCATCACCCAAAACTTGAAAACTTCACAACACAAAACTTAAACAGAAACTCGTGATATCGTTAGCACAAGAAAACAAACTACCACCTCTTGAGGTACTGTAGAAAACTTGATTTCTATTTATATTTGTGTTATATTACTGTATTCTCAGTTTTCCATGGCTAGTACCCCCCGATACTATCCATAGTTTCATCAAAACAAGCAACCAACACAACAAAAACAGAATCTGTCAAAAACAGACCAGTCTGTAGCAATATGTATACTTCGTATACTTCTGGTACCTCAAACATTCTGAACAATTACGACAGCCTGGGAAAAAGGCATATCAACCAGCAGCAAAAAAATCAACTCAAAAGCTCTTTCTGGATAAAAATTAAAAATAATTTCGTGAGCGAAAAGTTTCTGTCTTTTTCCAGCAGGATCAAACAACCATCACCAAACTAGTCATAAAGGTTTTACTTGGCTCAAACACATAAAGAAACACAAAAGACACAATAATAACAGAATTATGATGGCATGGACACAACAAAACAGAAATAAAATTATAAATTCATTGGGTTGCCTCCCAACAAGCACTATTGTTTAACGCCCTTAGCTAGGCATAAGGTGATGGAATCACGTATCGTCGTCTTTGGTACTCAAACCATAAGTATGGTGAACACTCATCATCTTAAGGTCTTCATCTCTCTTACTAGATGGTTCACCACTATTTTTAGGAACAAAAACAGACTTGGTGGACTTATTGTGGGCAAAAATTGGAGTGTTCTGCACAGTGGCAAAAGCGGAACCCAAGTTGGTTATAACATCCTCTAGTTTGCTTATCCTAGCGGAATCATGACCTAGTTTTTCGTTAACTGTGGGTTCCCTCTCCTTTAGATTTTTCAAAGTCATTCCCACCTTGGATCCGTACTGAGTGATTTGATTGTGGATCTTTTATCCAAATTCTCAATGAGTTCAATCGTAGCAACTTTATTTTCAATGATATCCAGCCTACGCATCACATGTTCCAAAGGTAAGGTGGTTCCATTAACCATGAGTGGGGGTGAGCCTACCAAATTTATCAAAGCATCATAAGAATCAACGGTATGGCTACCCAAGAAGTCTCCACCTACAATGCTGTCAAGAACATACCTATTCCAAGGGGAAATACCCACATAAAAGCTACGAAGCAGGACGGTAGTGGATTACTTACGAGTAGATCTATTCTAAGCATTGCAAATCCTATACCAAGCATCCTTTAAATTTTCATCCTCAATTTGCTTAAAATTGAGCACTTCACTCTCGGGAGTATCGTTCGAAGCGGTGGGTCTGCCATGAGGGCAGGTAGACTATCCCACTCAAGTAGGCAGAAAGCAAGCGAAAGAAAAGGGCGAACGAAAAAGGCAAATATTTTTATAAATTTTTGTTTTTAAGAAGTGGGCGAGAGGAAAACGAGAGGAAAAATAGTAAATGCAAGAGATGAGTTTGCGACACTTACTTGGATGAGCTTCACCTAGAATAATCCCCGGTGCGAGAAATTGAAACGTTGACGGGAGACTATTCTTGACTTGATCCTCCCCGACAACGGCGCCAGAAATCCTTCTTGCTACCTCTTGAGCTTGCGTTGGTTTTTCCCTTGAAGAGGAAAGGGTGATGCAGCACAGTAGAAGTAAGTATTTCCCTCAGTTTTGAGAACCAAGGTATCAATCCAGTAGGAGAATGTAACGACTAAGATGCGGTCCTTTCCGATTTGGGGAACGAGGCCCCGAATTGGAAAGAAGCGCATCTAAGCGTTTCGCAAGCACGATAACATATCACATTCATAATAATAGAAGAATGACAATAAGGGTTTCAACTGCCATTTCCTAAATATATCAGAGTTACATCACGCATCCACACAAGGTAGTTCCGCTACGGACTACAAAACATGAGAAATGGCTATGCTACCATGCATGCTTGCCCACGATCACGACCACGCCTCAGTATTCTGGATAGTTCACGTACAGGCGGTCGTTCTCCTCATCGTACTACCACACCAGCTGCGTGCTGTCGGGTTCACCTGTCTCGGGGGTACCTGAACCTGTTGGTGTTGTGAAGGAATCTGTGAGCCACAGTGACTCAACAATCTATGACCTCGGTGCCAGAACTAGTCAAGTTATTAGGTTGGAAAGGTGGAGTATTTAGGTTGCAGCATCCTAAGCATCATATGGTGGCTAACTTACGTAGAACATGAATTGAGGTGGTCTATACTAGCGGTCGAAGTTTAACTGATCACTAAGTGATCCTGAACACCTACTTACGTCAATCATAACCCCACCGTGTGCCCGATCAAAGAGAGGTCTTCGAAGGGGACAGTCACGGTTACGCACACAGTTGGCAATTTTATTAGAGTTATGTTAAGTTGTCTATAACCGGATGTTAAAAAATATTCCAAGCTGCCATATAACCGCGGGCACGACTTTTTGAAATATTAAACCCTGCAGGGGTGCTCCAACTAGTCCATCAAAAATGTACACGGGCCGCAAAGTAATCCTCTATCACGAATCTCGTGATCTCGTCGGATTCCTTAGAGGAAAAGCTGAACTCTGGGGAGAACCAAAGCTTCACCGGGATTCCTATACGCAAGATATATCGCTAAGGTAAGACAAGACTAGCGGGACCTCCCGTTGTGTCGACGACCCCGATAAGAGTCGTGTATCTCAGTCTGAGGACACGACGGATGAGTCACACTACATGTATACCAAACTTGAGGTTGCCCTGTGGTGGCCCCATAGTCTGCCCAATTTGGACCAACACTCATGAGGAGCACTGGCCCGGGTTGTTGATTAAATTCCTCAGGGTAGCTATTCCCTGTGTAGATTATTATTAAGTGATTAGCAAATTAACACCAATGTTGGGTCCTGCCGGGCAAGTCTTAGCACTACGCGATTTATCGAGGGGGTCCCCATAACAACCCCAAACGTGTTAGGAGCGATCATTATGGAATCAAACACCGGTAGCTGGTAACTATGGCGGCAATAACGGAACAAAACACCCAGCGAAAGGCTAGGCCTTCTGTTATTTACCAAGCATATAGGTGCATTAATTAAATAACAGATATAACATAATGATATCAAGCTCATGTTATCACACGAGACAAATGCACCTGCAACTAGCAATGCTAACATTAGGAGCTTAGCAAAGCCTACTTAGCCAGTCAAGATTTGCTAGGAAGGGATAAGTGTTTGGGTTTCACGGCAATATTAGGAGGCAATTATTTCAGTGGTGGGCAGCGAGCATATGACAAAGGAAACGTAATCTAGCATAACAAGTCTAGAGATGGAATCAAGGTCATATCATCTTGCCTGTGAGGTCCTCATCTTGGAACTGCTCTTGTTCGTCCTGCACATACTCTCCCGAATGCACATACTCGTTCTCCGATCCCGGTGCTACCCAACATAAAAATAGCATCCAATGAAAAACAACACCTCAAGATGCAACAAGCACATGATGCATGAGATGAATATGAACATGCATCTCTATTCTACTCACTAGCACAAGCATGAGAAGTAAATACATGTTCCTGGACAGATGTGCACCCTACTCTATCTTGACATGCATGATAATGACATTATCAGATGCGTCACGTGAAAACGATGCAAAAAATATAATGAACATTACAATCGGTGCTACGGATCAACGGGAAACAACGAAACAAGAAATGAAGTGCTACGTGCCAAATACATCACAACACACTCCAATGGCATAACTCTGGTGTTTCTAGGTTGCCAAGACATAAAAAAAACCAACATGGATGGGGTGGTGCAAGGAATATCACCATACCATCATCTATGCAACCATAATCATCAAAACATCAAAACTATACATGCTGTCATAAGCAACATCATAGCCTTTTGAGGGCTACGTGCAAAGCACCTACAACCACCCAAATATGCCAAATAAGACATGTGGCAGTAGCTATCCAAGAGTACTACAAGCACTAGCAAAAATAAAATGCAAAGGAGTTTCACACAGGAAGTTACATAGCTGCTAACTTGGCCAAAAATATCAGATTTCAGGGACTTGGTGAAAATTCCAGATTATCACTAGTTGTTTATGCTCCAAAGCATTTTTACAGCACACAAAACAATATCTACAGGACTCCAAATGGAATGAAAATTTACAGAGAGCTAGACAAACACAAAATCTACAACTTTCCACTTGATAGCTAAGGCTGAATTACAACACATGGACCTGCACAAGCTCAACAACAGGAGAAGAAAATATAAGCAGATTCTCTTCAGCCACATGCCTACTTTGATTGGGCACAACTTGCACATATGAGTTCCTACAGAAGAAACAAAACCAACATGCCATAGAGGGGGTCACCCTCTAATGCCACAACAAGGAATCAACCTCTTGGGCTCACCAAATGGAATGGAACCAAGCTCTAAACATAGAACAAATCTGAAATATGTCATCTCCAGAAAGTATTCCAAAGGCAAAACTGACTTGACCAATGGATTCCTGGGATGTTTCTACCCCAAAAACATATATAATACCTATGCTCTTGTATATAACAAATGGGCACAAACTAGAAAAGAAAACCTACATAGAATCACACATAGTGAATAGTGCATCATCACATGTGCAAATCACTAGATCAACAACTTCACAAGCTCTTGCACATGTCCACAACATCAATGGTGCACATGAGGGGTAGACCTCATGCTCATGTGCCTTGGCACACCACCACACACTCACATGTATCAAGCACAACATAATTAAAACACCTACACATGATATTGAGGGCACACACACTAGTTGACACCATATCTTCTACACCCCTACCATATAAACATGCTCATAAGCTAACAAGGCCAACATAACTTGGGCATGTGTGTTACACTCACACACATGCACACACACACACAAACACATGATCAACTAACTACACACACACTCACACAAGGTATGTGGGGAGGGGGAACCCATCCACACACACACACACACACACACTTGTGCATCAAAGGGCACAAGCACAACAACACCACAACATGACAACCTCACACACACACACTTGCATGAAAGTACTAGGGCACACACACTCAAGCTAGAACACAAACACACTTAGCATCTAGAACACATGTGCACAAAAGCACATCTCCTATACATGATCAACTAATCACAACTAGCAAAATTATTATGCATATTATGCTGTTTTGAGGGGAGATAAAATTACCCCATGGTGTAAGGCACACCACAGCAACAACTCATCAATCCAAAGGTGAAAACATCACAAGAAAAACAAATACACGGCAAAAAAATAAAAGGAGGGGGAGAGGGATCGAACCCTGTACCTCCTGGGCACAACACTGCAACACTACCACTGTGCTAGTTGCCATGTGCTCGACAGAACAGGGGGTGCCAAGAAGGTAAGTTGTCTTTGTTGCCGCGAGGCTACTGTCGAAAACAAAATAAAAAGGGGGGTGCTCTCTTTGGGACTCGAACCCAACACCTGCAACTAGCACATACAACAGGCACGCACGGCAAACCACTGGGATATGCATCGGGAACTTTACAAAGAGGAGGCAATCCTCTAGGTAACACTACAAGGCAGCAAGCTCTCCCTGCTCTGCTACGTAGAGACGCCGGCGACAAAGACTTCACCGGAGCGTGAACTCTACTTGCTACTGCAACTACCACGGATCACCTACACACGCTACAGCTGCGAGGGAAACCGCTCCTCCAGCACGACGAGCAGGGCACACCACAACAAGGAACAACACCACAACATCGAAGAACTACGTGCTCCTCTCTGAACAGAGAAGCACGACAACTACTCCGGCGGATCTAACTGAGTGGAAGGGAGGAAGGAGGCTTGCTCTCACCTAGGGAAGGAAGGAGAGGCGCTGATCCGCTTGGAGGAGAAGCTTGGAGAGGATCGACGGCGATCTAAAGGGGAAGAAGAGGCGTTGTGCAGAACCGAAGAAGAGGACAAAGACCGACGGGTGGACGACTATGGCGAGCTCCTGCCCGTCGGTGAGGTCAATCCTTGACCTCAGCGACGGCGGGAATGGAGCACGGGGTGCTCCCCCTAGCCCCTGGACATGGTGGCGTCGCTGGACGACGACGGGAGCAGGGGTAGATGCCGTCGGCTACTACCTCTCTTCTCTGCACCTACCTACAGAGAACTCACCTGAGGGGGAAGGAGAGATGGGGGAGATGGAGAGAGGTGGCGGCGGTACAAGGAGGGGACGCGGAACCCTAGGAGAAGGGGGGCACGGATGCCAAGAATATAAGAGGTGTCCTCAACGTCTGTAGCCCTCACGGCGGCTCGCTCCTCTCTCTCAAGCCTGACGGAAAGGAGGCACGAGGGGGGGGGGGGGGGTAGACGGAGTCAGGAAGGAGAAAGAGGGATGCGATTGGCTGCCGCGGGAATGACAAGGAGATGAGCCACGCAAGAGGAACGGGAGCCAACCTGTGGAGCCATATAGAATGAAACAATTCCGTGGGGTTTTTCAACACAGAAAATGACCAGAGAAGAAAAGAAAGCACAGACAATCCTGTAAATGCTAAAAATAAAACTGGCACACCCTTGGTCATAAGAAAATATGCCCTATTTAAGAAAAATAGAAAAGGAATTTTAGGAGCAACTAAATATTTACAAAACAGAATATGTTTGCTCTGTTTTGTGAATATTTGCACCTTTTAGATTTGGTTAAAAACAGCAACTTCATATCTACAACTCCACCACAAAATATGCTAAACCTTGGGCATTTTAAGAACAGGGTAGGCTCAAGTGAAACTTGGCCTTGGTATAAAAGGGAGAGGGAAAGTTTTAAAACCTAGTGCAACCACTTAGCATTACTACTAGCAATGCACCACTCCAACTCTCACACGCACTATCATTACAAGACATAATCATTAATGCACAAACCCACATATATTCACAAGGCACCAACACAAGATAACGACATGAAATGATATGGCATGCATGCATGCAAAGGAAGAGTAAACAAAGTGACATCACATGAAATCATATGCATAGGATAGCTCTCATATCAATGACAAGTTGGACCCACATGAAGAAGGTTCCAAAAAGGGAAATATACACTCTTGGGGCATTACAAACTCTCCCACACTACAAAAAGATCTCGCCCCGAGATCTACGCCTGAAAGAACTCCAGAAATTCAGAACGGAGGTGATCCTCGCGTTCCCAAGTAGTCTCTTTATTGGAATGGTGTGACCACTGCACTTTGAGAAATATGTCAGTCTTGTTGCGGGTCTTGCGTTTAGTCGCCTCGAGAACCGCAACTGGATGCTCACGATAAGATAGGTCGGGTTGAAGGTCGATGTCTTGAAGATGAACAGTGCGCTCGGGGGTCTTGAACCACCTCCAGAGCTGAGAGACATGGAACACATCATGCACATTTGCAAAGTTTGACGGGAGCTCAAGTTGGTACGCAAGGTCGCCTCTCTTGCCAACAACTCTGAACGGACCAACGAAACGAGGCGCAAGCTTGCCTTTGATGCCATAGCGTTGCATACCCTTCATAGGTGACACCTTGAGATAGACGAAGTCATCAAGTTCATAAGACATGTCACGATGCTTTCTATCATAATAGCTCTTCTGACGAGACTGAGCTGCTCTGAGGTTGTCGTGAATGACCCGACACATCTCCTCAGCTTCTTCTATCAAGTCATTTCCAAGGATCTGACGCTCGCCGGTCTCGGACCAGTTGAGCGGGGTACGACACTTCCTGCCATAGAGAATTTCAAACGGAGCCTTGCCAGAACTAGCTTGATAACTGTTGTTATACGAGAACTCAGCAAAAGGCAGACAGTCCTCCCACTTCATACCGAAATAGATAACATAGGCTCTCAGCATATCCTCAAGAACTTGATTGACTCGCTCCACTTGACCACTAGTCTGAGGATGAAAAGCTGTGCTGAAGCGTATCTTCGTGCCCATCGCAGACTGAAAAGAGTCCCAGAACTTGGAAGTGAAGATACTTCCGCGATCCGAAGAGATCATCATAGGCACGCAGTGCAAAGACACAATCCTGGAAGTGTACAACTCTACAAGCTGAGCTGCCGAAATGGATTCCTTGACTAGAAGAAAATGAGCCACTTTACTCAACTTGTCGATGACGACGAAGATGGCATCATTTCCCTTCTTGGACTTCGGAAACCCGGTGACAAAATCCATCTCAATGTGATCGAACTTCCACTCGGGAATGGGCAATGGATGCAGAAGACCTGCTGAACGTTGATGCTCTGCTTTCACCCTTCGACATACATCACATTCATTTACGAACTGAGCAAACTCACGCTTCATGCGAGTCCACCAGAAGGTCTGTTTCAAGTATTGATACATCTTGGAGTTTCCAGGATGAATAGAGAGCAAGGAGTTATGAGCTTCTTCCATTATTACCTTTCTGAGATCACCTTTCGGAACGACAAGACGATCCTCATAGAACAACGTGTCTCTGGCATCAACACTGAAGCACTTATACTTGGGAAGACTCTTTGCCACGCCAATCTTGACTTTCTTCACCATTGCACCAAGAAGTTGTGCTGATCGGACCTGATCTTCCAATGTAGGAGAGATCTGAAGGTTTGCAAGAAATCCCTATGGTACTAGCTGAAGGTTGAGCTTCCAGAAAGACTCACAAAGGTCAGGCTGGAGAGGTTTCAGAATAAGACTGTTGCAGTACGCCTTCTTGCTCAAGGCATCTGCCACGACATTAGCTTTGCCTCGCGTGTACTCAACACTCGGATTAAAATCTTGGAGCATTTCCACCCAATGAGTTTGCCGAATATTCAGGTTAGGCTGAGTGAAGATGTACTTGAGACTCTTGTGATCGATGAACACTTCAACCTTTCATTCCAATAAGAGGTGTCTCCAAGTCATCAGAGCGTGTAGCACAGCTGCTAGCTCAAGATC
The DNA here is from genome assembly GCF_904849725.1 of Hordeum vulgare subsp. vulgare. Classification (NCBI taxonomy): domain Eukaryota; kingdom Viridiplantae; phylum Streptophyta; class Magnoliopsida; order Poales; family Poaceae; genus Hordeum; species Hordeum vulgare. The sequence goes on along the minus strand of NC_058522.1, from coordinate 132,187,584 downwards.
ATGCACATGATAATTCTTCTCCGCTGGCTTCAAGTGCCTGGAGGTATAAGCAACCACTTTCTTCTCTTGCATCAGAACTGCACCAAGACCCTGGAGAGAAGTGTCGCAGAACACCTGGTAAGGCTTGGAATCATCCGGAGGAACCAAGACTGGAGTAGAGGTGAGCTTCTCTTTGAGTGTGTCGAAGGCCAACTGACACTCTAGAGACGAAGCATACTTCACACCTTTCTGAAGAAGACTTGAGAGTGGCTTAGCAATCTTGGAGAAGTTCTCAACGAACCTTCTACAATAGCTTGCGAGCCCGAGAAAGCTTCGAAGTTGCTTCACATTCTGCGGAGGCTCCCATTCAATAATGGCCTACACCTTCGACGGATCAACTTTGATGCCCTCGGCAGAGATAATGTGCCCAAGATAGACCACTTCTTCCAACCAGAACTCACACCTGGAAAACTTGGCATACAATTTTTACTCTCTCAGCTTATGAAGCACCAATCTGAGATGTTCTTCATGTTCTTCCTCAGTTTCAGAAAAGATCAGAATGTCGTCGAGATAGAGCAAGACGAAGTCATTCTTGAACGGAGAGAATATGTAGTTCATCAATCGACAAAATGTCGGAGGAGCATTTGCCAGACCAAAAGACATGACCGTATACTCATACGAGCCAAAACTAGTCCTGAAGGCAGTCTTCGGAATATCTTCTTCGCGAATGCGAATTTGATGATAGCGCATTCTGAGATCGAGCTCGGCGAAGATCTTAGCCCCTTTCAACTGTTCGAACAACTCAGTAATATTCGGAAGTAGATATTTGTTCCTGATTGTCTTCTTGTTCAATGGACGGTAATCGACACACAACCAGTCCGTGCCATCCTTCTTCTTGACAAACAGAACTCCACAGGCCCACAGAGACGAGATCGGTCTGATCAAACCCAAACGCTCCTGCTCATCGAGTTTCCTCTTAAGTTCCTTCGACTCTCCTGGACCCAATTTGTACGGCCGTTTGCACACAGGCTCAGTACCTGGCTCAAGCTCAATGACAAATTCAACTTCTAGGTGCGGAGGCATGCCTGGCAGCTCTTCTGGAAACACATCTTCATATTCGCAGACCACTGGGACTTGCGGAATAGGATTAATCTCACCCTTTTCATTCAAAGAGAACAGACGGATTGTATCATCGCGCGCCGCGAATATAATCACGTCCTCCGAAGAGTGGGTAAGCTTCACTTCTTTAGCTTCACAATCAATCGGTGCCTTGTTCATGGACAACCAGTCCATACCAAGGATCAAATCAATATCGGAATTGCCCAAGACATACGAAGAAGCCAGAAAAGAAGAACTGCCTATCTTGACAGAAGCATCTGGAACAACCCAAGGAGAACTCATAAGCATACCCGAAGAAACAATGTCCAAAGACTTAGCCAACTCTTGAATATGGAAATCATGCTTTGCCTCAAAAGGATATGACAAGAAAGAATGCGATGCACGAGAATCAAACAACACTTTAGCAGGAATATCATTAATTAGGAGGTTACCCATGATCACATGTGACGAGTTTTTTTCCTCAGCTGCATTCACCATGTTGGCTCGAGCTGACCTGGGGTTGAACTTGACAGGAGCATTGCTAGGAGGTTTGCCTGGAGGAGGAGGCGGCAGACGGAGCTGAGAAATGCACTTGTTGGCATAATGACCCTTTTGCCCACACTTGTGACAAGTAACCTCTGCTGGCTGACGGTACTGTGTCTGAGGAGGCCCTTGCTTCTGATGCTGGAATCTCTGCTGAAAGACTGGGCTGGGTGCGTGGGAAGAACCACGACCACCAGAATGCTTGAGCTGCTGCGAGTGCGAGGAGGAGGAGGAGACACCCAAAACTTCTGTTGCTTCTGAACCACCTGAGTCGAGGAAGAGCTGGAATCTCTGAAGCGCTTCTTAGAATTCTCCACCCTGAGCAAGGCTGCCTCTGCTCTGAGAGCTAAGTTGTAGAACTTGTCGAACTCCTCAGGATCGTGCAAAGCAAGAGCTAACTGCAAATCTTCTTTCAAGCCACCTTTGAACTGATAAATCTTGCTCTTCTGATCAAGGATATCCTACAAGGCGTACCAGGCTAGCTCGTGGAACTCAACGTTATACTTGTACACGGAGTTACCACCCTGCTTCAAGCGCGTGAACTTCTCACGCATTTCCTCCATGAAGCTGGAAGGAATGTAGTGGGACCTAAAGTCACGGCAGAACTCATCCCAAGTGATCACTCTAGCGCCCCTGGAATCCTTCAACTGTTGCCACCAGATAGATGCTTGCCCCTTCAGCTAGAATGTAGCAAATTTGACGAAATCCTCAGGACGAACATTGCTGCACTCAAAATGCTTGTTCATGTCGCGGATCCAATCCTCAGCATCAAACGGCTGGTCACAGGAAGTGAAAGTCTTCGGCTGATTCGACAGGAACTGACTCAGATTAGCAAACTGATTGCCACCATGCTGGAAATTGCCCTGCTGCTGATTACCCCTCTCTTGCAACACTGTAGCAGAATCTGAGTGTTTGCATTTGTAGCAGCCATAATCGCTTGCCAAGCCTCTGCAGGAGGAGGCAGCGACGGAGGAGGATTCTCCGAAGGACGAGGTGGTCGCGGCACATCCTCACGCCCTGGATTCTGACGAGTTGGTGGAGCCATCCTGAAGATGGACAACACATTAGCCCACAGAATAAATTGAAGATATAGCTGAATAAAAATGACAGGAATACCTGAACAGGAATATAGCAATTGCACTCGAACAAAATAGTAAGAATGCTTCCTCAAAGTGACGGTCAACAACATTTTGATTAAGACCACTGCAAACAAGTATGAGCTAGAACTGCTCGGAACAAACATATGATCGAGATTTCATCCGATATCTTCGTGGATAAGATCGCATGGGCTCAAATTTACAGTAGCCATCCTGTGCAAGGTAGTGCACATGACATACGAAGTATCCCCGAGTCGTAGCGAACTACAAGGACTCTTTAAGACACAACGAGAACCGCTATAAGACGACCGTGAACAAACCTACCCACTGAACATCGAATCCCAACCTCACATCATGCATTTGTAGGAAGATTGTCCTATAAGTTACTACTTCATATCCCACCTATGAATTCCCGAAATATCTGGTCATGCAATCTGGTACACGGATACAAGGAGTAATATCACACAACTCCTATACTAACCCGTCACCTGTATCACATCCGTCAACACACAACCAAAATCTCAGACCTTCATCTACAGCAGACCCTCGTGATCACAACGATACAAAGTATGGAAGTACTCCCGAACAATCTGCACCAGTACTGGGGATATCAGGGTTATCTTGCCACTACTAGTATTGAAGCAATAATGAACATCCTTCGTTCTTAGATACTCAGAAATCTGAATGATGGCTATGTGCGCAAGAATCCCCTAGAGCTCAACTCCCCGGAAGAAATCAAGGCAGACAGGAGGTACCAAGACAGAACTCCGTCACATCGAAATCATATAGATTTCACAAATACCCGTGTGATCCTACAAAAAAATTTGAGCGAGAAGAGGAGTAGAATTAAGATTTCCTAAGTCGGGAACCTCACCAGAGCATGGAAGAGGAGAAAAAAGAATCCTACTCTCCAATATAACTAAGACTCAAAACATTTTACTAGACTCGGCTCGGCCAAGTACGATCACACAAAGGCTCCTACGGTCGTAAGGCTCTGATTACCAACTTGTAACGACTAAGATGCGGTCCTTTCTGATTTGGGGAACGAGGCCCCGAATTGTAAAGAAGCGCATCTAAGCGTTTCGCAAGCACGATAACATAGCACATGCATAATAATAGAAGAATGACAATAAGGGTTTCAACTGCCATTTCATAAATATATCAAAGTTACATCACGCATCCACACAAGGTAGTTCCGCTATGGACTACAAAACATGAGAAATGGCCATGCTACCCTACATGCTTCCCCACGATCACGACCACGCCTCAGTCTTCTGGATAGTTCACATACACGCGGTCCTTCTCCTCATCGTACTACCACGCCAGCTGCGTGCCGTCGGGATCACCTGTCTAGGGGGTACCTGAACCTGTTGGTGTTGTGAAGGAATCTGTGAGCCATGGGGACTCAGCCATCTCTGACCTCAGTGCCAGAACTAGTCAAGTTATTAGGTTGGAAAGGTGGAGTATTTAGGTTGCAGCATCCTATGCATCATATGGTGGCTAACTTACGTAGAACATGAATTGAGGTGCTCTATACTAGCGGTCGAAGTTTAACTGATCACTAAGTGATCCTGAACACCTACTTACGTCAATCATAACCCCACCGTGTTCCCGATCGAAGAGAGGTCTTTGAAGGGGACACTCACGGTTACGCACACAGTTGGCAATTTTATTAGAGTTATGTTAAGTTGTCTATAACCGAATGTTAACAAATATTCCAAGTTTCCACATAACCGCGAGCACGACTTTCCTAAAGATGAAACCCTGCAGGGGTGCTCCAACTAGTCAATCACCAACGTACACGGGCCGCAAAGTAATCCTCTATCACGAATCTCGTGATCTCGTCGGATTCCTTAGAGGAAAACCTCAACTCTGGGGAGAACCAAAGCTTCACCGGGATTCCTATACGCAAGATATATATCTAAGGTAAGACAAGACTAGCAGGACCTCCCATCGTGTCGACAACCCTGATAAGAGCCGCGTATCTCAGTCTCAGGACATAACGGATGAGTCACACTACAGGTATACCAAACCTCAGGTTGCCCTATGGTGGCCCCATAGTCTGCCCAATTTGGACCAACACTCATGAGGAGCACTGGCCCGAGTTGTTGATTAAATTCCTCGGGGTAGCTATTCCATACGCAGATTATTATTAAGTGATTTGCAAATTAACACCAATGTTGGGTCCTTCCCGACAAGTCTTAGCACTACGCGATTTATCGAGGGGGTCCCCATAACATCCCCGAACGTGTTAGGAGCGATCATTATGGAATCAAACACCGGTAGCCGGTAACTATGGCGGCAATAACAGAACAACACACCCATCAAAAGGCTAGGCCTTCCGTTATTTACCAAGTATATAGGTGCATTAATTAAATAATAGATATAACATAATGATATCATGCTCATGTTATCACATGAGACAAATGCACCTGCAACTAGCAATGCTAACATTAGAAGCTTATCAAAGCCTACTTAGCCTATCAAGATTTGCTAGGAAGGGATAGGTGTTTGGGTTTCATGCCAATATCAGGAGGCAATTATTTTAGTGGTGGGCAGCGAGCATATGACAAAGGAAACGTAATCTAGCATAACAAGTCTAGAGATGGAATCAAGGTCATATCATCTTGCCTGTGATGTCCTGAGCTTGGAACTGCTCTTGTTCGTCCTGCATGTACTCTCCCGAATCCACGTACTCGTTCTCCGATCCCGGTGCTACCCAACATAAAAATAGCATCCAGTGAACAACATCACCTCAAGATGCAACAAGCACATGATGCATGAGATGAATATGAACATGCATCTCTATTCTACTCACTAGCACAAGCATGAGAAGTAAATACATGTTCCTGGACGAAACTGCACCCTAAGCTATCTTGACATGCATGAGAATGACATGTTCAGATGCATCACGTGAAAACGATGCAAAAACATATAAAGAACATTACAATCGGAGCTACGGATCAACGGGAAACAACGAAACAAGAAATGAAGTGCTACGTGCCAAATACATCACAACACACTCCAATGGCATAACTCTGGTGTTTCCAGGTTGCCAAGACATAAAACAAACCAACATGGATGGGGTGGTGCAAGGAATATCACCACACCATCATCTATGCAACCACAATCATCAAAACATCGAAACTATACATGCTGCCATAAACAGCATCATAGCCTTTTGAGGGCTACATGCAAAGCACCTACAACCACCCAAATATGCCAAATAAGATATGTGGCAGTTTATGCTCTGAAGCATTTTGACAGCACACAAAACAATATCTACAAGACTCTAAATGAAATGAAAATTTACATAAAGATAAACAAACACAAAAGCTACAACTTTCCTGTTGATAGCTAAGGCTGAATCACAACACATGGACCTGCACAAGCTCAACAAGAGGACAAGAAAATATAAGCAGATTCTCAGACTTAGTAAAAATCACATATTTACACTAAATTGGAATTTCAGCCACATTCCTAATTTGATTGGGCACAACTTGCACATATGAGTTCCTACACAAGAAACAAAACCAACATGCCATAGAGGGGGTCACCCTCTAATGCCACAACAAGGAATCAACCTCTTGGGCTCACCAAATGGAATGGAACCAAGCTCTAAACATAGAACAAATTTGAAATATGTTATCTCCAGAAAGTATTCCAAAGGCAAAACTGACTTGACCAATGGATTCCTGGGATGTTTCTACCCCAAAAACATATATAATACCTATGCTCTTGTATAGAACAAATGGGCACAAACTAGAAAAGAAAACCTACATAGAATCACACATAGTGAATAGTGCATCATCACATGTGCAAATCACTAGATCAACAACTTCACAAGCTCTTGCACATGTCCACAACATCAATGGTGCACATGAGGGGTAGACCTCATGCTCATGTGCCTTGGCACACCACCACACACTCACATGTATCAAGCACAACATAATTAAAACACCTACACATGATATTGAGGGCACACACACTAGTTGACACCATATCTTCTACACCCCTACCATATAAACATGCTCATAAGCTAACAAGGCCAACATAACTTGGGCATGTGTGTTACACTCACACACATGCACACACACACACAAACACATGATCAACTAACTACACACACACTCACACAAGGTATGTGGGGAGGGGGAACCCATCCACACACACACACACACACTTGTGCATCAAAGGGCACAAGCACAACAACACCACAACATGACAACCTCTCACACACACACTTGCATGAAAGTACTAGGGCACACACACTCAAGCTAGAACACAAACACACTTAGCATCTAGAACACATGTGCACAAAAGCACATCTCCTATACATGATCAACTAATCACAACTAGCAAAATTATTATGCATATTATGATGTTTTGAGGGGAGATAAAATTACCCCATGGTGTAAGGCGTGCTCCTCTCTGAACAGAGAAGCACGACAACTACTCTGGCGGATCTAACCAAGGCGAAGGGAGGAAGGAGGCTTGCTCTCACCTAGGGAAGGAAGGAGAGGCGCCGATCCGCTTGGAGGAGAAGCTTGGAGAGGATCGACGGTGATCTGAAGGGGAAGAAGAGGCGCTGTGCAGAACCGAAGAAGAGGGTGAATACCGACAGGTGCACGACGATGGCGAGCTCCTGCCCGTCGGTGAGGTCGCTCCTCGACCTCAGCGATGGTGGGAATGGAGTGCGGGGTGCTCCCCCGAGCCCGTGGACATGGTGGCGTCGCCGGACGACGATAGGAGCAGGGGTAGACGCCGTCGGCTACTACCTCTCTTCTCTGCACCTGCCTATAGAGAACTCACCTGAGGGTGCAGGAGAGATGGGGGAGATGGAGAGAGGTGGCGGCGGCGCAAGGAAGGGACGCGGAACCCTAGGAGAAGGGGAGACGGATGCCAAGAAAATAAGAGGGGTCCTCGACGTTTGTAGCCCTCACGGCGGCTCGCTCCTCTCTCTCAAGCCTGACGGAAAGGAAGCACGGGGGGGGGGGGGGGGGGCAGGGGGGTAGGCGGCATCAGGAAGGAGAAAGAGGGACCCGCTTGGGCTGCCGCGGGAATGAGAAGGAGATGGGCTACGCAGGAGGAATGGGAGCCCACCTGTGGCGCCATATAGAATGAAACAATTTCCTGGGGTTTTCCAACACAGAAAATGACCAGAGAAGAAAAGAAAGCACAGACAATCCTGTAAATGCTAAAAATAAAACTAGCACACCCTTGGTCATAAGAAAATATGCCCTATTTAAGAAAAATAGAAAAGGAATGTTAGGAGCAACTAAATATTTACAAAACAGAATATGTTTGCTCTGTTTTGTGAATATTTACACCTTTTAGACTTGGTTAAAAACAGCAACTTCACATCTACGACTCCACCACAAAATATGCTAAACCTTGGGCATTTTAAAAACAGGGTAGGCTCAAGTGAAACTAGGCCTTGGTATAAAAGGTAGAGGGAAGGTTTTAAAACCTAGTGCAACCACATAGCATTACTACTAGCAATGCACCACTCCAACTCTCACACACACTATCATCACAGGACATAATCATCAATGCACAAAGCCACATATATTCACAAGGCACCAACACAAGACAAGGACATGAAATGATATAGCTTGCATGCATGCAAATGAAGAGTAAACAAAGTGACATCCATGAAATCATATGCATTGGATAGCTCTCATATCAATGACAAGTTGGACCCACATGAAGAAGGTTCCAAAAAGGGAAAGATACACTCTTGGGGCATTACAGAGAATCAAGCCAAGTGTAGAGAGTACCTGCGCAAACACAAACGTGCTTGCACCCAACGCTATAAAGGAGTTGTCAATCCCTTCAAGATTGATTGCAAAGTGAGAACTGAAGGCGAAAAGTGCAACGAAGTAAGAGTGTAAGGCTGAAACTAAGATGTGAAGTAGACCCGGGGGCCATAGTGTTCACTAGAGGCTTCTCTCAAAATAGCAAATATTACGGTGGGTCAACAAATTACCGTCGAGCAATTGATAGAACCGTGCAAAGTCATGACGATATCTAAGGCAATGATCATACATGTAGGCATCACGTCCGAGATAAGTAGACCGATGCTTTATGCATCTACTACTATTACTCCACACATCGACCGCTATCCAACATGCATATAGTGTATTGAGTTTGTGATGAACAGAGTAACGCCTCAAGCAAGATGGCATGATGTAGAGGGATAAACTCAAACCAATGATGTAAACCCCATCTTTTTACCCTTGATGGCAACAACACGATGCGTGCCTCGCTACCCCTTCTGTCACTGGGTGAGTTCACCGCACGGTATGAACCCAAAACCAAGCACTTCTCCCATTGCAAGAATCATAGATCAAGTTGGCCAAACAAAAACCACAACTCGAAGAGAATTACAAGGATATGAAATCATGCATATAAGAGATCAGAAGAAACTCAAATAAGTTTCGTGGATAATCTGATCATAAATCCACAATTAATCGGATCTCGACAAACACACCGCAAAAGAAGATTACATCGGATAGATCTCCATGAAGATCATGGAGAACTTTGTATTGAAGATCCAAGAGAGAGAAGAAGCCGTCTAGCTACTAGCTATGGACCTGAAGGTCTATGGTGAACTACTCACGCATCATCGGAGAGGCCATGGTGTTGATGAAGAAGCCGTCTATATCCGAATCCCCCCTCCGGCAGGGCACCAGAATGTGCCCCAGATGGGATCTTGCGGAGACAGAAGCTTGCGGTGGCGGAAAAGTATTTTCGTGGATCTCTCGCGTAGTTTTGGATTTTTCGGGAATTTATAAGCGGAAGAGGTAGGGCAGACGAGCCATAGGGGGCCCACTAGCCTGCTAGGCGCGGCCCCCCTGGCCGCGCCTAGGGGCTTGTGGCCTCCCCTGGTGGCCTCTTCCTTGGTTCTCACGTGCCCTGCGTATCTTCTGTTCCGGAAAAAATCTTTTCTGAAGTTTTATTACTTTTGGACTCCGTTTAATATTCTCCTCTGAAAAGGGTCAAAAACACAGAAAAAACAGGAACTGGCACTTAGCACTGAGTTAATAAGTTAGTCACAAAAAAGATATAAAAGGCATACAAAACATCCAAAGTTTGACAAGATAATAGCATGGAAGCATAAAAAAATATAGATACATTGGAGACGTATCACATGGCTGCCTTGGAGGCAGCAAAGGAGGGTGTCTGGATGAAGCAGTTCATGACAAATCTTGGAGTTGTGCCGAGTGCACTAGATCCATTAACTCTGTTATGTGACAACACTGGTGCCATTGCCTTAGCAAAGGAACCAAGGTTTGACAAGAAGACCAGACACATCAAACGACGCTTCAACCTCATCCACGACTACGTCGAAGGAAAGGACGTGAATATTTGCAAAGGGCACACGGATCTGAATGTAGCAGACCCGCTGACTAAGCCTCTTCCACAAGCAAAACATGATCAACACCAGAACTGTATGGGTGTTCGATTTATTACAATGTTAATCACATGGCGATGTGAGGACTAGATTATTAACTCTAGTGCAAGTGGGAGACTATTGGAAATATGCCCTAGAGGCAATGATAAATAGTTATTATTATATTTCTTGTTTAAAGATAATCCTTTATTATCCATGCTATAATTGTATTGAATGAAAACATAGATACATGTGTGGATACATAGACAAAACAATGTCTCTAGCAAGCCTCTAGTTGTCTAGCCAGTTGATCAATGATAGTCAAGGTTTTCTGACTATGTGCAAGTGTTGTCACTTGATAACTGGATCACATCATTAGGAGAATCATGTGATGGACTAGACCCAAACTATGAACATAGCATATTGATCGTGTCGTTTTATTGCTATTGTTTTCTGCGTGTCAAGTATTTGTTCCTATGACCATGAGATCATATAACTCACTAGCACCGGAGGAATACCTTGTGTGCATCAAACGTCACAACATAACTGGGTGACTATAAAGGTGTTCTACAGGTATCTCCGAAGGTGTCCGTTGAGTTAGTATGGATTAAGACTAGGATTTGTCACTCCGTGTGATGGAGAGGTATCTCGGGGCCCACTCGGTAATACAACATCACACACAAGCCTTGCAATCAATGTGATTAAGTGTAAGTCATGGGATCTTGTATTACGGAACGAGTAAAGATACTTGCCGGTAACGAGATTGTAATAGGTATGCGGATACCGACGATCGAATCTCGGGCAAGTAACATACCGAAGGACAAAGGGAATGACATACGGGATTATATGAATCCTTGACACTGAGGTTCAACCGATAAGATCTTCGAAGAATATGTAGGATCCAATATGGGTATCCAGGTCCCGCTATTGGATATTGACCGAGGAGTACCACGGGGCATGTCTACATAGTTCTCGAACCCGCAGGGTCTGCACACTTAAGGTTCGGCGATGGTTTAGTATAGGTGAGTTATATGTGTGGTTACCTAATGTTGTTCAGAGTCCCAGATGAGATCACAGACGTCACGAGGGTTTCCAGAATGGTCGGGAAACGACAATTGATATATAGGATGGCTTCCTTTGGTTACCGGAAGGTTTTCGGTCATTACCGGGATTGTACCGGGAGTGATGAATGGGTTCCGGAAGTTCACCAGGAGGGGGGCAACCCACCCGGGGGAAGCCCAATGGCCCTAGGGGTGGCGCACTAGCCCTTAGTGGGCTGGTAGGACAGCCCAAGAGGGCCTATGCGCCAAGTGAAGAAAACCAAAGAAAAAAAGGGAGGTGGGAAGGAAGAGAAGGACTCCACTTACCAATCCTAATTGGAGTAGGACTCCTCCTTCTCCCTAGCCAGCGCACCCTTGAGGGCTTGGCCCTCAAGGCAAGCCTCCTCCCCCTCCCTCCTAAATATAGTGGTGGTATAGGGCTGATTTGAGGCAACTTTTGCCACATGTAACTCAGATTATAGACACCATAGTTTTACCTCTAGATCGTATTTCTGCGGAGCTCGGGCGGAGCCCTGCACGAGTAGATCCACACCACCACCGGAGCGCCGTCATGCTGCCGGAGAACTCATCTACTTCTCCATATTTCTTGCTGCATCAAGAAGGTCGGGATCATCGTCGAGCTGTACGTGTGCTGAACGCGGAGGTGCCATCCGTTCGGCACTAGATCGGAACGGATCGTGGGACGGATCGCGGGACGGTTTGTGGGGCTGATCGAGGGACGTGAAGATGTTCCACTACATCAACCATGTTTCTTAACGCTTCCTCCTGTGCGATCTACAAGGGTTCGTAGATCCAAATCTCCTCTCGTAGATGGACATCACCATGATAGGTCTTCGTGTGCGTAGGAAATTTTTTGTTTCCCATGCAACGTTCCACAACATCAATTATGTTAGCATTGTTGGATTGCACTGGTTAGAGTATGAACTCTAGACCTTGTTTCCAAGCATTATAATACCATCTATGCTCACTTTTATCACTTGCTACCTTGCTGTTTTATTAATCCAGACTACAAAAACTTATATCTACTATCTATATTTTAATTGTATCACATTCTCTTCACCGAGCTAATGCACCTATACATTTTACCATTGTATTGAATGTGTCAGGGACACAAGAGATGGCTTGTATTTCATTGTAGGGTTTTGTTTGAGAGATACTATCTTCATCCTGCACCTCGTGGCCATTGATAAACCATAGGTCATCCACTTGAGGGGAATTTGCTATTATCCTACAGAACTCCACGCTTGGAGGCCCAACAAAGCCTACAAGAATAAAGTTTCATAGTAGACATCAGAGGTCTTGGGATTTGATCTCAGGACCGTCTGGATGCATGCAAGTGGTGCAATACACTATGTTAGACATGTGGGAGTGCTAAGGACATGGTCTTGGCCGGAGAAAAGACACGGGAGGGCTCTAGATCTGAGCTTTGCAAACGGGTGTGTGCTCTGGCTCGCGTAGAGCACATCGACTACTGACTTGGCATGATGAGGGAGAGGCCTAAGGGGGTCGATATGATGTGGGGCTCACTAGAGAGGGTGAGGGGACTACCTCATATACCTAGGATATGAAGATTACCTTGGGGAATGAACTTGATGTTATCTCTGATTCATGAAGAAGACGAAAAAGAGGACGTCGGGGAAGTCGGCCTTGGGATTGTTTAGTGGTCAAAACAAAACACTCGCGGCGAAGAGGTGCAAGTGGTCGAAGGAGGGAGACCAGGGGCCGAGAGCTATGGTGGAGGCGAGATCGCCCTTGTAGCGTCCATGGGGCGGGTGGCATCCTTGGGGCGATGTGGAGGCGTGCCTCCTGGCTAGTGGAGGATGAGGGTGAAGGAGATGGGGAGGAGAAAACCTAGGGCACAACCTTGGCTTTATAGGAGGGGGAAGGCGCGGGCACCATGGCTATGTCGACTCTGTGCCTGATGGGGATCGTAGTAATTTCAAACAAATTCCTATGCCATGCAAGGATTTATCTATGAAGGAACCAACAATGAGCAAAGGGGTTGAGAATCTTCATACGTTTGAATATCGCTAAGCGGAAGCGTTACTACGAACGCGGTTGATGGAATCATACTCGCAACGATTTAGATCGTGGTGGATTCCGATCTATGTGCCGAATCACGACACCTCCGCGTTCAACACACGTATAGCCCAGTGACGTCTCCTTCTTCTTGATCCAGCAAGGAGAGAGGAGAAGTTGAGGGAGAGAACCGGTAGCACGATGGCGTGGTGGCGGTGGAGCTATGTGGTTCTCGAGCAGGGCTTTGCCAAGCGCTGCACAGGACGAGGAGGAGCAGGACTAGGGCTGCGCCGTGGGAGATGAATTGTGTGTCTCAAAAAGGCCAAAACCCTCCACTATATATAGGAGGAGGGAGAGAGAGGCTACCTTGGCCCCTTCTCCAAGGAGGAGGAGCTTCGGCCGAAGGTAGGGAGGTGTCCACCTCCCACAAGGGAGGTGGACTACCTTGGTAGGACTCTTCCTCCTTTTCCTTTTAAGCCTTTTGCTTTATCTCCTCTATCCCTATGCGCATAGGCCTTTAGGGAAAGCCTTTTCCAGCCCATAAGAACTGGTCCACCTCCTCTAACAGCCCATGCACCCTTTTGGTCGTCACACCCCTCCCGGGGGTCCTCCGGTATCCTCCCGACACTCCCGGTACACTACCGATGAGCCCGAAACTTTTCCGGTGACCAAAACAGGACTTCCTATATATCAGTCTTTACCTCCGGACCATTGCGAAGCTCCTCGTGACGTCTGGGATCTTATCCGGGACTCCGAACAACCTTCGGTAACCATATACCATTCTCTTTACAACTTTAGCGTCATCGAACCTTAAGTGTGTAGACCCTATGGGTTCGGGAGACATGCCGACATGACCGAGACATCTCTCCGGACAATAACCAGCAATGGGGGTCTGGATATCCATGTTGGTTCCCACATGTTTCATGATGATCTCATCGGATGAACCAAGATGTAAAGGATTCAATAAAGCTCGTATGCATTTCCCTTTGTCTACCGGTATGATACTTGCCCGAGATTCGATCGTCGGTATCCCCATACCTTGTTCAATCTCATTACCGACAAGTCTCTTTACTCGTTCCGTAACACATCATCCCATGGCTAACTCCTTAGTCACACTGAGCTTATTGTGATGATGAATTACCGAGTGGGCCCAGAGGTACCTCTCCGTCACAAGGAGTGACAAATCCCAGTCTCGATTCGTACAACCCAACAGACACTTTCGGAGATACCCGTAGTGCACCTTTATAATCACCCAGTTATGTTGTGACGTTCGGTACACCCAAAGCACTCCTACGGTATCCGGAAGTTGCACAATATCATGGTCTAAGGAAATGATACTCGACATTAGAAAAGCTTTAGCAGACGAACAACACGATATAGTGCTATGCTTAGGATTGGGTCTTGTCCGTCACATCATTCCCCAATGATGTGGTCCCATTATCAATGACATCCGATGTCCATGATCAGAAAACCATGATCATCTATTGATCAACGAGCTAGCCAACTAGAGGCTCACTAGGGACACATTGTAACCTATATATTCACTCATGTATTACGGTTTCCGGTTAATACAATTATAGCATGAATAAAATACAATTATCATGAACTAGAAATATAATAATAACAACTTTATTATTGCCTCTTGGGCATATTTCCAACAGCGCCTAGCTCCTAGAGTTTTTACTGACAGGGAGAGGTTTTGTGAAGAGGATAAAGAGGTGAGGGGGTGGATCTGGAGGTGGGGTCGGCGTGGGTATCTAGGCCGGCATGGAGGAAGTTCTCCACGGGAGGCGATGGTGGGTTGCGCTGCTGGGCTTCGGTGGAGCCCAGGTATTGTCTTTTCCCTTTTAAAAGTTTATGTTTACATAACTAAGCATTTGAGGAAAGGAAAAGGACAGGGTGATTAGATACGAATGTGCAAGATGTAAGAATATCCTTGACTCGTGGAGTTATGCACAATTTTAGAAAAAAATGTTTTGGTAATTTTAGAGATAGAAAATTTAGACAAGTTTGAATTTAATTCAAACTTTCATGAATTTTGAATCTAACCAAAACATTTCCAAAATATGTGAAATTTGGAGGAGTGGTCCTCAACAATGATTATGGGTTTTCGAAAATTAGTGAACATTTTTATGCGATAGAAAAACGCCACTTCAAATAAAATGGATATATTTGAAAAATAAGAAGCTAGGATTGGGTTTTGATTTGATCATGGTTTGGTTTGGAAGATGTTTATGGATGTTGAAGAGGAGAAGATGGAGATCACACAAGATCACATAGAAAATATAAATATGCAAACAAACAATAATGATCGAGGCTAATCACCGCCCCCGTATTGGCCACTCCAGATATCAGCAAGGAGTTTGTGATTTATTGCGATGCCTCAAGGACTGGGCTAGGTGGGGTTCTAATGCAGGATGACAGGGTCGTGGCATACTTTTCACGGCAACTACGCCCGCATGAGGTGAATTATGCCACCCATGATCTCGAGTTGGGAACAGTAGTGCATGCCCTGTAGACATGGCGACACTACCTTCTGGGGAAGCGACGTGAAATATACACCGACCACAAGAGTCTAAAGTATATTTTCACCCAAAGGGAATTGAATATGAGGAAACGAAGATGGTTGGAGTTGATCAAAGACTACGACCTCAGCATTCAATATCACCCCGGTAAGGCAAATGTGGTGGCCGACGCCTTGAGTCGGAAGACCAGCACCTTAAACGTCATGCTTAAGGAAAGGCAGCCCGCCTTATACGAAGATTTGGAGAACTTCGGATTGGAACTGGTGGAACCAGGATTCCTAGATAATCTCGAAGTCAAACCAACGCTGGAGGACGACATCAAGGAGGCCCAGAAGGGTCACAAGAGCATCGAAGGTATCAAGAAGAAGATTCCACAAGGCAAGGCCCCAGGATTCTTGGAGGATGATCAAGGAGTGGTGTGGTTTGTGAAACGTTTATGCGTACCCTACAAGGCCGAACTCAAGGAACTCATCCTACAGGAAGCTCATGATACACCCTACTCCATTCACCCAGGTGGTACCAAGATGTATCAAGATCTCCGAGAAACATTCAGGTGGCACGACATGAAGAGGGAAATCGCGTCGTATGTGGCCAAGTGTGATGTGTGTCAGCAAGTTAAGGCTGAGCATCAACGACCCGCAAGACTGGTACAACCTCTCCAGGTACCGGAATGGAGGTGGGACAAGGTAGGGATGGCTTTCATTACCGGTCTACAAAGGTCTAGCAAGGGACATAACTCGATATGGGTTGTTGTCGACCATTTGACCAAGGTGGCCCATTTCATCCCTATCAACACCACATATGACGGGAACAAGTTGGCCATTCTCTATATCGAGCGCATAGTAAGCCTTCATGGAGTTCCAAGGAGATTGTATCTGACCGAGGCATGCAGTTCACCTCAAGGTTTTGGACGAAACTTCAGGAAGCCCTCGGTACCAAGCTCTCTTTCAGCACCGCCTTCCACCCGCAGACGGGAGTACAGACGGAAAGGGTGAATCAAATACTCGAAGATATGCTCCGCGCATGTGTCCTAGCGCATGGAGCCAAATGGGAAGACTGTCTGCCATTCGCTGAGTTTTCATACAACAACAGCTACCAGCCTAGTCTCTAGATGGCCCCATTCGAAGTGTTGTACGGATGGAAATGCCGCACCCCGGTCAACTGGTCAGAAACCGGAGACGGGCTGATTTTCGGACCAGAAGTTTTGCACCAGGCAGAAGAGAAGGTGCAACTAGTCCAAGAAAATCTAAAGCAGCCAAGTCGCGACAAAAGAGTTATGCGGACTCTCGCCGCAGGAATGTGGAGTTCATTCCCGGAGATCTGGTGTACCTCCGAGTCACACCTCTTAAGGGAACCAAGCGTTTCCAGGTTATGGGGAAGCTCGCTCCAAGGTTCATTGGGCCATTCAAGATCACGGCAAGGCATGGAGAGGTCGCTTATCAGCTGGAATTACCTCCGGAACTTTCGGGTGTGCACAAAGTTTTCCACGTGTCACAGCTTCGGGAGTGTCTCCAGACGCCATGTCGTTCTGATCCTTATAAGGACATTGATCACCGGACCATTGACCTTCAGTCTGATCTCACCTATCGCGAGAGGCCAATCCGCATTCTGGATGAAGCAGAGCGATGCACTAGAAGCCGCACCATCAAGTATTTCAAGGTCCAATGGAGCAACCACACCGAAGCCGAAGCTACATGGGAGCGTGAAGACTATCTCCGATCTGAGTTCCCAAACCTTTTTAGCACCTAGCTTAGGAATCTCGGGGACGAGATTCTTGTAAGGGGGATAGGTGTGTCACACCCTGTTTTTGCTATCATTTGTCTTTATTGTTAAATTCTAAGCTTGTTAAAACTTTTTCAAACTAATGTTGTGAGTGCCATGATTGACATTGTATGCTTGTATGCTTGATCATGTGAGGTTTTAAAACCCTAAATTCCTTTTGGTATTTTACTAATTTCCAAAAACCTTTGATAACCATAGTAAAACCACCTTGAGTTGCACTGCATGTCCTTGATAGCAAGCAGTGCTACTACTCATATTTGGTAATCTGATTTTTACCTATCTTTATATTTCAAAACCACAAAAATAATTATTTTTGTGAGTATTTTCCTAATTAAATAACCTACCATTTCTAAGTTCAGAATTGGTATTCCAACTTGGAAAAATACTTTTCTGCTTTGGAAAAATCTGATTAAATTTAGAGATGATCAGAAGGACATATATTTTCCATACATAGGATTTTAAACCCCATTTATATTATATTTATTGATTAAAACTATAAAAGCTATTTCTGTCTGTTTTGGCATTTTGAGATATTTCCAAAGGAAATATTCTCAATAAATTCCTAGAAAATTCCAGTGATGTCCCAAAGCCTTGTTTGGTGTCCACATAAAGTTTCACCTTGCTAAAAGGTGGATAAGGACCCCAAATAACCCAAAAACCTTGTCTATCCAGAATCAAGTTAGAGCAACTCTACATAGCCAAGGTTGTCCAATGAGGCTAAAACTTTTCAGGAGTGCCTAATACCTCAAATGAGGGTTCTACACCAAAAAAGGGATTTGTGGGACTTAGTTTGACCACACTCCCTTTGGAAGGAACAGATCTGGTCATATTGGAGTGATTTCAAGTTTACAAAGCTAAACTTGTCCATTGGAGCTCAAATTTGGTGGAACTTCATGGTTTATCCCCAAAAACAAACCTGTTAAGTCTCAGCACCAATGGTGGGGTGCAACCCCCTGTGACCACTGTCAAACACCTTCTGACAGATAGGAAAAAGCCACCTTAGCCACAGCTAAACCAAACTCCTTTGCTTCAAAGTCTTAGATTAAGTAGCCAACACCTGTATCTAACCCCAGTCAACTGGCCCCTCACTCGTTCAAAGTGGAAAGGCCAAAAACCCCAATTTAGACCTCATTTCATGACTGACAGCACCAATATTTCTTGCCTCCTTTGACCAGCCGAAGCTCCCACTAAAACCTAACGGCTAGCCACACCCCCAGCAAGTGTGAGGACATGCTAGACACGTCCAAAGTGCCTCAGAGCGCACCAGCATGCCGTGGCATGCCAAAACTGTGCTCTGAGCGCGCTACAGGGAGTCACCGAGGTGGGGGCGACGCCCTCGGCCAGTTCCAGCCTCCCCCGAGATGTCCAACCTCCTCCCCGACAGCCCCTCTGCGTCGGGAAAGCCTCAGGGCCCCTCCTCTCTCGCGATAGAACTCGCGCGACTCTTGCCCGCGCGCTCCAGATTCGGCCAAGCTTGTGCGGCCACGAATGCACGGCTCTCCTCTCTCTCTCTCTCTGCAGCAGACGGTTCGGGCAGTCCAATACCACGTCCTGAGACCGTGGTTTCAACCCCAACGCCTCTCTCTGTAAGTGCATATAGTGCCCCTTAGTGATTTTGGTGGTTTGAAGACTTATAGGTTAAGTATCTAATGTGTTTATGAGTGTACACAGGATCTATAAGTCACTGAGGAGTTTGAGATATTTGATGAATATCGACCCCTAAAAATGTATATCTTCGGTTGAAGAAATAGGTCTGAAGCTGAAGGATTGAATCGCGAAGAATCTGCGATGAAATTGTTATTACTCATGAATATATGGAAATTGAGGAATTCGGTGTGTCGTGAAGAAAATCATTTTGAAGACTTCGAAGCATGAAGATTTACTCTTTCTGTTTTATTTTCTTCACTCTTGAGTAATAGGAACACCGTACTGTTAAAGGGGGTCGAAGTTACACTTTGGAATGAATTTCGTCATGATGCTCAACCCAAGCCTAATCCTACCAAAAGCCTCAAGTGAGGAATATGAGTGACATGAGGACTCTCACAGTTGAGGGTTCCGACCGTTTCGATAGCCACGCCACATCATTGGTCTTATCCACACCGACGGTCATATTATTTAAGGGCATTAGTGTCAAATCATGTCGGGATGCTCCCAGGCTATAAATAGCCGCCCCCACAACCATTAGCTGGTTGGCTGCTCCGTTAGAAACTGACACTTGTCATAAGAGCAACCCAAATTCCTCAGAGTCTTCGAGAGTAATTCATCAGTGAGGAAATACCCCAAACACCAAACCACAAACATAGAACCAAGTGATTGACCATCACTGAAGAAGTTGTTCCTGTGTGGGACTGAAGCCTTTTACCTTTGAGCACTGTGCATCCTCCAGACGGTTAGGCGTCATGGTCTAGAGCAATCCAGCAGTCAATTGTGGATCACCGGGTGACCAAGTTTGTGAGGGTTTGGAAGTCTGCCCTGAAGACTTACCACGAGTGTTGGGCGAGGACTGTGTGTTCTTAGCCCAAGGAGAACACGGTAGGGACTATGTGTCCCGTGACTGTGTGTCCTTTGGTTCCAATACCAAGCCCCTGCAAACCAGATGTACAACTGTCACAGCAGTTGGAACTGGGTCATCAACTACTGTCTTTGCTGTGAAATGGGTTCTAATTCCTCAACTCCTTACTTTCCTCAGATTATGTGTTGATGACTTTCACTGTTACTGTTTGAAGAATTTGCTGAAGACTTTCTCTGAAATTCCTCAACCCCAAATTCTTCACGCTAGTTAATCCTCATCTATTTTCTGCATGCCTGCTCACTGTGCAATCTGTTTTCTCATTCCCCACACAGAAAAACTGCTGTTGTGAAACATTGCACTTCTGATCCTTTACTGTTTCCGCTGTAAGTTAGTCATCATTGAGGAATTTCCTCAAAAGGAATTTTCTCAGTGATGAAATTCTAAAAATCTCCTATTCACCCCCCTCTAGTCGATATAACGCACTTTCAATTGGTATCAGATCAAGGTACTCCCTTGTTCTATGTGATTTTGGTTTAACCACCTGGAGTTTTAGTTATGTCGAATGTAGGCATGTTTAAGGTGACTGCAACATGTCCTACTTTCGAAGGAAAGAACTTTCCCTTCTGGAAGAACAAGATGCAAATGCATCTACGAGCTATTGATAATGATCTCTGGTATATTGTGGAACATGGGGTCCCCATCATCTCTGCTAGTGTCTCTGTTGCTGATGTGAAGAAATTCAAGCAACTTGATTCTCAAGTGAAGAATATCATCTGTGGCCATCTGAGTCCAGGCCAACACTGATCTGGGAGAGACTGTGTAAAGTAAATGACGGAGTATCAACCCAGCGTGACTCTCGTGTTGATATTCTTCGCAATCTCTTCAATCGCTTCAAGAGGCATGACAATGAAAGCTGCCAAGACACCTTGGATCACCTTGCTGATATACCAAATGAATTGCAAGCACTGGGAGCTCGAGACATTACTGATCACGAAGTTGTGAAGAAACTGCTGAGATCTTTGGATTCTTCATTTGGTACTTTAGTTCTGATGATTCAAGAAAGACCAAACTACAAGATGCTTGATCCAGCTGATATACTCGAAAGGCTCAATACTCATGAATTCCAGCTAGAAGAAAAGAAAGATCTATATGAACCAAGCTATTCTAGACCAAGTGCACTGAAGGCTAGAGCAATTTCCTCATCTGAAGAAGAAGATTCGGATGACAGCATTGGTGACCCTGAAGAATTTGGACAGGAGCTTGCAATGCTCGTGAGGAAATTCCAGAGGTTTACTCAACGTGGCCAGTTCGGTAAATCTTCAAGAAGAGACATGAGGAAATCAGAATCTTCATCTGAGGACTACAAGAAAAGAACCTGCCACAAGTGCTAGAAATCAGGTCATTACATTGTTGACTGTCCCCGTTGGGGAAAGGAATCAAAGAAGAAGAAATACAAGGATGACAGTTCTGATGACTCGAAGAAGAAGAAGAAATCTTCGAAATCCTCATCTTCAAAGCCCTCATCGCACAAGAAGACTAGTTTCAGAAAGGCTCGGGCACTTATTGGCAAGGAAATGGACTCCGAGGCAGAATCATTGGAATGTGATGAAGAAGAGGGTTCTGATGAAGACTGAGAATCCGGACAGGCTAGTCTTGCACTGGAAACCACCTTCGTCAGCAAGTCAATCTTCAACCTTGAAGAAGATGATAACACCATCCACACTGATGACTATGCTGATGACTTCGCTCCAACCTATTGCTTCATGGCAAAAGGTTCAAAGGTACCGAATGATGCTTCCTCCTCTGATTCAAGTGATTGTGAACCTGATGATTATAAAAAAACCCAGTTGCAGTAAACTTGCTATCATTGCCACTAAACAACAAACTGCCCTGGAAAAGCTTTAGAAACTTCTAGATAGAAGTGATGCTCTGTTGAATGATGAAATGAATCTTACCCAAATCCTCACTGAAGATATGAAAAGTCTTCAGTCTAGATTTGATAATCTTCAAGATCGTTATGATACACTCCTCGCTGATCATGAGAAACTTTCCTATGAATTTCTTCAAAGGAAGCTTGATCTAGAGAAGCTGAGGATTTCTCATGATGAGCTTCTCTGGAAAATGATTCATTACTAGCTCAACAGATCATCGCTGCTCAAGCTGAATTCATTCCTCCATGTCTTAAATGTATTGAACGCGAAACTGCTAATTCTTCACCAGAATCATCAAATGCTTCTATTGCTACAAATTCTTCAACTGCACCTGTAGTGTCTATTTCCTCACTTGAAGAAAACACAAATGTTACTGATGAAAATGTAGGGTTGAAGGAATTATATGTGACAGGCAACAAAAGCCTCAAAGGACATCAAATCCTTTGTGATGTGCTCAAAAAGTAGATCTTGAACAGGAACCCGAGGAAAGAAGGAATTGCCTTTGAGAGGAAATTAAATGCTGATGGATCTTATTGGAAACCTGAGTAGTATCCCAAAACCTCATGGGTTGCTTCTACTGGGCCTACTTTTGATCCATCCAATCTAACTGCCTTTTCATGTGAATTATCCTATTCCTCAGATGAGTCATTTGACTCCAACTATAAACTGTTCAAAAATCAATCTGGTGAAGTATTTGCTCGATATGTTGGAACTAACTGCAGGAATGGTCCTCCCTTGAGGAAAATCTGGGTTCCCAAAAGCTATCTTCAAAATCTTCAGGTGAATGTCATTATGACACCACCGATGAAGAATCTGAACCCCAGATCACATTCCTCAGGAGGACCAAAGTCTTCAAGAGGATCAAAATCCTCAACTGGTCAAAATTATGCTCGTACCCGTGCTAATGCGTCTAACATGCAGGGAAACTACAAGGAATATGAATATGAGCGTTACTCTTCAAATCATTATGTTCATAAATCCTCAAACCAGTTCTTTGCATATCCATATGAGTACTTTAACCCCCCTACTGTTAAGACAAGTGCAATAGCTTCAATGCCACCTTTCTCATATGGTGCTCGCAGGATGATGAATGCTTTACGACCCCTTCAGATGTGGGTGGTGAAGAAATCGAACTAATCACTTCTGCAGGTCAGGTCTCCAGATGAAAATCATCATCTAAAGAATTTGCTGGAGACCTGAGGAAATGCTTGATAGGACGCAAGCTAATATTGACGAAATAGAAATATTTCACACGTCCTTATAATTCTATTGTGATGAAATTCTTATCTGATGAAATTGATATCATATTCTTCAAATCTGAAGCATATGAGATGGTAAGCTGTACTAATTCATCTGCAGGATGATAAACCCAAGAATACTGAGTGGGTTCTTGATAGTGGCTGCACACATCACATGACTGGTGACAAAAGCTTGTTGACGAATATGCCACTAACTCCATCACCTATGAAGCAAATCACATATGCTGACAAAGGTAAAAGCAAGGTATTGGGACTTGGCAAAGTGGCTATTTCCAAGGATAGGCATATGGACAAAGTGATGCTTGTTGAATCCCTTGGTTTTAACCTCATGTCAGTCTCGATGCTTTGTGATCTTGACATGATTGTTATCTTTGGTAGATATAGATGTGTATTCATCATGGAATCTGACAGATCCAAAGTCTTCGAAGGTGTAAGAAGAGGGGATTTGTACATTGTTGATTTCTCTACAGGTCCTTAACCAGCCACTTGCTTACTAGCAAAAACCTCAGAAGGATGGTTGTGGCACCGAAGACTAGATCATGCAGGCATGAGAAATTTGCACATGCTCGCGAAGAAGAAGCAAGTCATCGGCATCGAATCAGTCAAATTCCTCAAGGATCATCTCTGCGGTGCATGTGAATCTGGGAAAATGACCAGATCCAAGCATCCCTCGAAGACTATCATGACCACTACACGTCCGTTCGAATTGCTTCATATGGATCTATTTGGACCTACTCACTATGACACACTAACCAATGCAACATCTTTATATGGCTTCGTCATAGTTGATGATTATTCCAGATATACATAGGTGCATATCATAGTATATAAAACTGAAGTGCAGGAAATCTTCAAACAATTTTCTTCAAGGGCCTCGACGAACATTGGCATCAAGATCGAACATATTAGGAGTGATAATGGAACAGAGTTCAAAAACACTGGTCTTGATGATTATCTTGATGAACTTGGTATTACTCACGAATTATCTGCTCCTTATACTCCTCAGCAGAACGGTGTCGTCGAAAGGAAGAACATGACTCTGGTTGAGATGGCAAGAACTATGCTTGAAGAATATCAGACTCGTCGTCGCTTTTGGCCTGAAGCAATCAACACTGCATGCCATATCATCAACAGGGTATATCTTCACAAATTCCTCAAGAAAACATCATATGAACTCCTCACTGATAAGAAACCCAATGTAAGTTATTTGAAAGTCTTCGGTGCAAATTGTTGGATTAGAGATCCTCACCATAGCTCAAAATTTGCACCTAAGGCACATGAGGGTTTTATGCTCGGTTATGGAAAGGACTCGCACACCTACAGAGTCTTCAACAACTATCACAACAAAGTTGTTGAGTCTGTAGATGTGCGGTTTCACGAAACTAATGGCTCGCAAAGAGAGCAATTGCCTTCTGATCCAGATAAGGTGTCTCCTGAGGAAGCAATACAGCTCAAACCTACTGAAGACATTGTTCCCACTGAGGAAATTGATGAAGAAACGATCCCCATCACTGATGAAAATCAAGAAGATGCTCCTGAGGAAATTGCACCAGAACCACTTCCTCAGCCCAAACGAAATCCTCAACCAGCTCATCCGAGGATTGCAAATGAAGTAGAACTTGACAAAATCCTCAACGACATCAACGCGCGAGGTCCTCTCACTCGCTCAAAAGCTTCACACTTAGTTAAATTTTGTGGGCATTTTTCCTTTGTATCTATCACAAAACCCTCAAAAGTTGCTGAGGCTTTCCTGGAACCGGAGTGGATCCAAGCTATGCAAGACGAACTTCTTCAATTCAAGCTTAATGACGTATGGGAGCTCGTCAAACGACCAGATCCTTGCAAGCACAACATCATCAGTACCAAGTGGATTTTCCGAAACAAGCAAGATGAGGACGGTCAAGTGGTGAGGAACAAGGCACGACTTGTAGCCCAAGGCTACACCCAGGTTGAAGGAATAGATTTCGATGAAACTTTTGCACCTGTTGCTAGACTTGAAGCTATTGGAATACTACTTGCTTATGCTAATCATCATAACATCATGTTATATCAAATGGATGTGAAAAGTGCATTCCTCAATGGTAAGCTTGAGGAAGAAGTATATGTTGCTCAACCCCCGGGTTTTGAGGATCCAAAGAATCCAGACAAAGTCTTCAGACTCAAAAAGGCGCTCTATGGTCTCAAGCAAGCCCCTCATGCATGGTATGATACATTGATGGAATTCCTCATGAAGAAAGGCTTCAAACCTGGTTCACTCGATCCAACTCTTTTCACTTAATCCTATGATAATGAGCTATTTGTGTGCCAAATATATGTCGATGATATCATATTTGGCTGTACTGGCAAACGATACAGTGATGAATTTGCTTACATGATGAGTGAAGAATATCAGATGTCTATGATGGGGGAGCTGAAATTCTTATTAGGTCTTCAAATTCGTCAACAACGCAATGGAACCTTCATATCACAGGAGAAATACCTCAAGGATGTTCTGAGGAAATTCGACATGCATGAATGCAAAGGTGCCAAGACTCCAATGCCTACCCACGGCCATCTCGGCACTGATGAAAATGGTAAAGAATTTGATCAGCAGGTATATCGCTTTATGATTGGCTCTTTATTGTATCTAGGTGCATCTAGGCCAGATATAATGCTTAGTGTTTGCATGTGTGCACGTTTTCAAGCAAAACCGAAGGAATCACACCATAAGGCTGTGAAGCATATTCTTCGATACTTAGCTCACACACCAACACTAGGATTATGGTATCCCAAGGGCTCCAATCTTCTTCTGGTAGGATATTCTGATTCTGACGATGCTGGTGATCGTGTGGATCGCAAGTCAACTTCTGGTACATGTCATTTCCACGGAAGATCACTAGTTTGCTGGTCCTCAAAGAAGCAGAACTGCGTATCACTGTCCACTGCCGAAGCTGAGTACATTGTTGCTGGTTCATGCTGTGCTCAATTACTTTGGATGAAGCAAACCCTCAAGGACTACGGCATCAACATGAAGAATGTGCCTCTCTACTGCGACAATGAGAGTGCAATCAAGATTGCATACAACCCAGTACAACACTCGAAGACTAAGCACATCCAGATTCGTCATCATTTTCTTCGGGACCATGTCCTCAAGGGCAATATCCTCATCGACCATGTGAAGACTGATGATCAACTGGCAGATATCTTCACTAAGCCCTTGGATGAGAAAAGGTTTTGCAAGTTGCGGTGTGAGATAAATATCTTAGAATCTTCAAATGTTTTGTAAAAGCATGCACACATCCTAACACTTATGCAAAATTGATGACTTAGATGTGCAACACATGATGAATCTATTTTCTTCAACTGATGAAGAATGTCACTCTGAATGTGAAGAAATCAACGAAGAAATTAATTCTCAGGGCCCTACGACAATTGTACGCGGCGTGTGTAATCAACATTCTTATATGGTGGGTCACGCCACCGCCCAACGTGAAATTCCTCAAGTTGATTTTCTTCAATGTTCCATTTCCTCAAAATGTGTTTTTCTTCAAAACAGTTGTTCTTCATTGTGACGATTTATCACAAAATCCTCAAGTTACTCAAATCTGCAAAAACACTTGATGACTTTCGTTTGACTAGATAGACTGTGATTTCAAGTCCTCAACAACATTCACTTATAGCTATTTCTTCAAGTTGATATTTCATCTAAGTGAATGTGATCGTACCCTACTTTCCCTCTATGCTATTCTCATCCAGTCTATTCGATTCTTCATATGCGTTCTACTTGAAACTTTGTTCAAAATCCTCACTGCGTCCTTGTCAGCTGATGATTATGTAACAAAATCCTCAACTCTTCAAAAAATGTTTCTTTAATGCACAGTACCTGAACCCCACTTCCCACGTTCGTATAACCACGATCTCCACTATCTCCACTGCCTTGCTCGGGAACTACACGTGTCCTGCGGAGACGTAGAGGCAGGGGCTGTTTTCCGAATTCTTCGCGCCAACAGTAACTGTCTGGCTATAAATATGTCCTTATCCCCCTCGGCAAACACTTCTTCGCCCCATCGCTCTCCTGCTACAGCAAAAAGCACCGAACCCTAGCGGCACCGCTGGAAGTCTCGTCGCTGGCGAAGGAGAGCTTCACTGCCTCGACTTCTCCGTCGCCGGAACCACGCGGGAGTCGGACCATCTTCGTCCGCCGCCGCCGTAGACGTCCTCTGCTGCCGGGTTAGGGCGCATTGGACACACACCGAAGAGCTTCTCTCTACAACTTTTTTGTGTTCTACGTGCGCGCCTTCAAGGGTAAATAAAAACCCCATTTTTACAGCAAGTTAGATCTACTATTTTACATCTCCGATGTGAAATCTGTTTTTCCTCAAGAATCGATATGCACTTGATTCCTCAAACACTGCCTATCACCACACCATTGATGAACTTCACTAAGCATCTAAGATTTTCATGAGATTCCTCAATTGTGCGAATTTTCGGATCTGTACAACTCTGGAACCCAAGAACAATATGCTTAGGCAAATTTCTTCAACCACTGGTTAAATTCCTCAACTGTCAAACTTTTTCATTTTCTTCAAATCTGAGAACGCATATGACCTCTCCAAATTCTTCGCAACTATACTCTGTTCACAGGTACACACATGTCAGCTGATGAATCTCTCGGTTCTCATCACATTGACTCATTTGCAGCGTTTCTTGAAGAAAATCTTCAAGTCTCATCAGAATCCTCAAGAATTCAATCTCATCAGCAAAATCCTCAGCTGAAGAAAATGGAGGACGATAGGAAACAGAAGGGAGGGAAGAAACTTGAGAAGAACACAACTTTGGATATCCCTCAGGATATTTACTTGGACTATTGCACACCTGATGAAAATGAAACAATGGCCAAGAGAAAGATTCGGCTTCAGAAGATAGAACGCCGATGGGCTAAGGAATGGAAGGAATACAGATTTGTAACTGCCAAGTATGCGAAGAAATTCGCCCTCAAGCCTCCTGGCAAACAGGCACCACTTGAGGCTCATCAAGTAGCACACCCCTCAAGCCTCAAGACCCTTGATGACTATCCTGATGAAAAGGACAAGCATTTGGCTAAGCTTAAGAAGCAGGCAGATGCTGCGGTGAGGAAATTCAATGAATCCTCAGCTGCTGCTTCAACTGCGGCTACTTCCTCTGCCGCCGAGACCTCTGGTTCAGCAATTCCTCAACCAAAGTCTGTGCCGTCAAAAACAAGGGCTCCAAAGCCTCAAGAGAAACCAGCTCACGCATCAGTTACAAAACCCTCAGCGCCAAAATTCTCAGCGCAAAAATCCTCAGCACCACCACCAAAGCCTCAAGAGAAACCAGAACTGAAGCCGGTCATGAAGCCAATGCCCGCTACCTCCAGCTCCTCACTCCCAGCTGCAACCAGCTCGGAGACAAAGTCTTCACCACCTCATGTGAAGACTCAGGTGTTTGCTGAAAGAGCAACACAACCAAGCCCCAGCAAAATCATCACAGTCCCGTCTGCATCAGAGGGTAGTGATGAATATGATGATTAAACCGTGCAAGCTATAATCAGAAACAAGCAGGAGAGGGTAGCTCAAGCTTCTGGTAGCGTCATTCCTCTGGCCATGGACCCCAAGGTCCTCCTAGACTACATAAACATCTGGTATGAGGACCACAACACTTCGCTTGATGACTTGAAACTTCCCCCTGGCATCAGCCACATGGTGGCCACATTCATCAACGAGGCCAAGCGGAAAGAATAGCAAGCCAAGAAAGCCAACGTTTCTAAGATTAAAAAGGAGAAATTCCTCAAGAAGAACTCCTCAACTTGACGCCTGATGCGCTGGTGTCAACACAGGCTGAGTTGAAGACTTTGACTGATAAGTACTCCAAGCTATCTGATCGTCAGAGTCTCAAAAGCAGTTTCATCAA
This sequence comes from Hordeum vulgare subsp. vulgare, assembly GCF_904849725.1. Lineage (NCBI taxonomy): Eukaryota > Viridiplantae > Streptophyta > Magnoliopsida > Poales > Poaceae > Hordeum > Hordeum vulgare. The sequence goes on along the minus strand of NC_058522.1, from coordinate 132,158,475 downwards.
ATTTGCCACTAAAGCTGTTGATGACTACAACAACACGGCAGCCCCTCCAGTATCAACTCCTCAGCGTCTGATTGAAGAGCCAGCCGATGAATCTCCTGAAGCTGATGAAACTCCTCAAGCTGAGGAAATACCCCAAGAAAGCCGTGTGGATGTACCGGCTATTGAAGAAATCACCACGGAAAATCCAGCTGAAGAATCTGCTACAACTGGTGAGACTGCCCCTGACCCAGCTACTTCATCAAAGCAAGCTGATGACTCTGCTCCAGCTGGTTGCTCAAAGACAACTGATGAATGTGTCGAGAGAACCCCTTCACCAAAAGCTTCAAAGGTGAAGAAGATGACTCCGTCTGCACCAGACATGAAGAAAACCAGGGCTGCTGAGAAGGAAGACAAAAAGAGAAAGGCCTCCTCAGCAGAAGAAGAAACTGAGGCCAAGCGCCTCAAAGCGCTTGAAGATAATGCTCCACTGGACCCTGTGCCCCTCAACGTCGCTCCATCCTATGAAATGGTCACCCTTGCAGACCAAGAGAAAGGAACAGATGAGTAAATGAAGGATGCCGCATCTGAGGAACACACTGACGAAGAAATTCGTATTGACGACAGTCCTCAGGCCTCCATTCCTCAGGAAGACACTGCATAAGGATCAACTGCACCAGCTGATGAAACTGCCTCTGTCACCAAGCAAGCTGAGGAAGAGCAAAGTGAAATTCCTCAAGCTGATGAAATTCAAAGTCCTGAGAAAAATCCTCAAGATGAGGAACAGGCTGACCCAACTCCTCCACCTGAGCAAAATCTTCACATTGAGGCTCAGAATGAACCTATTCCTCATCCTGATGCCCAGCCAGATCCCATTCCTCAACATGAAGCACAACATGAGCAAGCTCCTCATCCTGAAGCCCAAGCTGATGAAATTCCTCACCCTGAGGACAATGTTGAAGAAAATGCACCTGATCAAGACAATGCCTTCGTCGTGCTCAACCCCGAGACTGCAATTGTTGTCTCCCCTCCTGTTCCTCAGCAAAATCTTCAGCCAATGCAGCATCAGCCATTCTCCAAGCGTCCAAAGTTTCAAAAGGAGAACTTCTTTGAAGAACGCATGTACTTAATTGGAGAAAATCCCTATGACAAGCCTCAAATCAGACATCTGAAGTTTTGGACAAGGACACAGCTGAATTACTATGCCTGTGTGCTGTGTGGAAGAAATAAGATATTCCAGCACAGGCATATTCCTCATGTTGAACTTGAAGCAATTCCATGTCTGGTCCTAGTTCTCAATGTTCTTCATGAAGCTGGACTGCTACCAATGTGCTCAGACATCTCTGATTGGAACAGTGAGCTCATTCTTCAGTTTTATGCCACTCTTCACATATCTGGCGATCCTGAAGACATTAACACCTGGGTGTTTGACTGGATGACACAAAACACTCACTACAAGGCTCCTACTACTGAGCTACTGCATGAATTGCCAATATCAATTCCCTCAGAGGACGCTGTGAAGATTTAGGGTGAGCGTGAGCTTCCCAACGGGATGATTGAAGTCCTCATGAAGCCTTTGGCTAAAGGGCAACCACCGAGAAAAACCTTCCTCGTCCATGAGCTCAAGTATGAACCAAAATCTGTTTACAGAATCCTGTGCAGCGTCCTTGCACCGATCAAGGGACACGATGATGGAGAAGATGTCGTAGGCATCATGAAGAATATCCTCTTCAACATCATCCATGGTATTCCTATCAACATACATGATTTCTTCTTGAGGACTTTGGCCGACAATGCTATGTGTCCATTTGATCATAAGATATATGCCCCATGGATCATGAGATTCATCAGGACAAGGACATGCATCAACTTTGACGCCGATTGCAACAACCACGTTGGCTACATGCCTCCTATTAGGGTCAACAAGAATACTTTCGAGCCTGTTGAAGGAAAAGGCAAATCTGTCATTGATGAAGGCAGTAGGCCCCTTGATGGCCAGTTTAGAGAACCTGAGCCTTATTCTTCATGGGATGATACTGAGACTCACCCGCCAAGCCCTGTTGCTCCTCGCGTGATGAATACAAGAGAGCTTCTCCTCAGTCTTCACCAGAAGGTGGATCGCAATCACAAGTGGGTCAAACGCCAGTTTGACGCCATTGTGAAAACTCTCACTGAAACACAGTACTCTGTGAACCTTAACCATCACTATCTGCATGAGGTTTTTGATCGCACCTAGGCTACACTTGCTCATGTGAAGACTCAGACAGAACTTGAAGAATTGGACTTTGAACGCGACTTTGACTGGTCGTGGCCTCCCAAGAAGAAGTTCAGGCCAATTCCAGTTCCAGACCTTGAAGACAGTTCTTTTTCTTTATTCCGCACTGCTGAGTCTGATGAAGAACAACTCGACACTACCACCGGTCCAAGGAAGAAGACTACTCCCAAGAAGCATCACGCCTCTTCATCAACCGCCAAGAAGTGAAGTCTTCATGGGCGATAGTCCTTAGTTTGTCCCTTTTTGTCACTTGATGACAAAGGGGAGAAACTTGAGAGTTAGTGTTCAAGCGGGATATTTTGGGGCTTATGAACTATATTTAAGTTACAAACTCTTGGCTATTCTGAAGTTTTTATGTAATGAGTTGTAACTTAAGCCCGATGGTACTCTGACGCTTTTGAACGTTTTTCTTCGCATGCTTATTCCTGAAGTTTTTAATGCACGCATGCTTGAATTTGTCAGATACCATTTGTCATCATGCATCTTCATTTTCTTCATACTATAAGTTACATGTATGCATGATTTACAAGACTCAGGGGGAGATCTCCATGATATAAATCATCAATGTGCATTTGCTGTAGAAAGCAAAATCCTCAAGATATGCACATTTTCAGGGGGAGTCTCTCTGAATCTTGATTTCAAATTCCTCAAATAAGTATTTACACTTCATATTTTTATCCGTGTTGAAGACTTAATCTAATTGTCATCAACCACCAAAAAGGGGGAGATTGTAAGTGCATCTAGTGCCCCTTCGTGATTTTGGTGGTTTGAAGACTTATAGGTTAAGTATCTAATGTGTTTACGAGTGTACACATGATCTATAAGTCACTGAGGAGTTTGAGATATTTGATGAATATTGACCCCTAAAAATGTATATCTTCGGTTGAAGAAATTGATCTGAAGCTGAAGAATTGAATCACGAAGAATCTGCGATGAAATTGATATTCCTCATGAAGATATTAAAATTGACGAAATTGGTGTGTCCTGAAGAAAATTATTTTGAAGACTTTGAAGCATGAAGATTTGCTCTTTCTGTTTTATTTTCTTCACACTTGAGTAATAGGAACACCGTACTGTTAAAGGGGGTCGAAGTTACACTTTGGAATGAATTTCCTCATGATGCTCAACCCAAGCCTAATCCTACCAAAAGCCTCAAGTGAGGAATACGAGTGACATGAGGACTCTCACAGTTGAGGGTTCCGACCGTTTCGATAGCCACACCACATCATTGGTCTTATCCACACCAACAGTCATATTTTTTAAGGGCATTAGTGTCAAATCATGTCGGGATGCTCCTAGGCTATAAATAGCCTCCCCCACATCCATTAGCTGGTTGGCTGCTCTGTTAGAAACTGACACTTGTCATAAGAGCAACCCAAATTCCTCAGAGTCTTCGAGAGTAATTCATCAGTGAGGAAATACCCCAAACACCAAACCACAAACATAGAACCAAGTGATTGAGCATCATTGAAGAAGTTGTTCCTATGTGGGACTGAAGCCTTTTACCTTTGAGGACTGTGCATCCTCCAGACGGTTAGGCGTCATGGTCTAGAGCAATCCAGCATTCAATTGTGGATCGCCAGGTGACCAAGTTTGTGAGGGTTTGGAAGTCTGCCGTGAAGATTTACCACGAGTGTTGGGCGAGGACTGTGTGTTCTTAGCCCAAGGAGAACACGGTAGGGACTGTGTGTCCCGGGACTGTGTGTCCTTTGGTTTCAATACCAAGCCCCTCCAAACCAGATGTACAACTGTCACAACAGTTGGAACTGGGTCATCAACTACTGTCTTCGCGGTGAAACGGGTTCTAATTCCTCAACTCCTTACTTTCCTCAGATTATGTGTTGATGACTTTCACTATTACTGTTTGAAGAATTTGCTGAAGACTTTTTCTGAAATTCCTCAACCCCAAATTCTTCACGCTAGTTAATCCTCATCTGTTTTCTGCGTGCCTGCTCACTGTGCAATCTGTTTTCTCATTCCTCACACTGAAAAACTGCTGTTGTGAAACATTGCACTTCTGATCCTTTACTGTTTCCGCTGTAAGTTAGTCATCAGTGTGGAATTTCCTCAGCGATGAAATTCTAAAAATCTCCTATTCACCCCCTCTAGTCGATATAACGCACTTTCACTCTGCACCCCATGCGCGCCACGGTGAGTCATCGGCGCTCCCGAGTCTACTCAGCGTCGTGGGCCTATAAATAGCCCTCCCCCTCGCTCCAGCACCCTCAGATAGGTTCGCCGCATCCACTAGCACCTCCCTAGCCACCCCAGCAACCCAGCAGAGCCCCGGTGCTCGAGATCAACCGAGGCCCCTCCGCCTCGGAGTTCCGGTCGATCTCCGGCTACACGACGGCTCCTGCGCCCCTCGACCCACCAAACTGACCCCCTTGACGCCAGGAAGCTTTCCCCTAACTCGCTCGAGCTTTTCCGTGTCTCTAGCCACCCCCTCGACCACTTCCCGAAACCCCTCTGCCACGGCCTCCTCATAGTCGGCGAACCCCTGCCTCCCCGTCGTTGTTTCGACCACCAGCAGGTAGGCGACAGTCAGGTGGAACCATTCCCGTGTTCATTGGAGCTTGAGCACGTCGGCAGCCTCGTCGGCGTCCTCCTCCTCCTCTCTGGCTGGAGGTAGGAGACGACCCCCACAGGTATGCCCCACCTGTCGGTGGCCCAGCCTCCTCCCCTGCGCTGGCCTAGGTCGCTGACCGCATGGCCCCGCGCTTCAGGTTCAAACCTGACGGCGCACGCGCCTGGGCAGGCTATCAGCTGGCCATGGGCCAGCCCAGCTCTAGGTCGAGCCAGGCGAGGAGCTGGCATGTTTTCCTTTTATTTTTAACACGTGGATTTCTAATATTTTTATAAAAACATTTAACTAGTGTAAAAACATAATTCTTCCACTATTATTCTTCTAAAAATGTGTAATATTTAATGATATTCTTAGATGAATTTTTCCAGCAACTAATGTATTTTACAATATTAAAAAGGGCTAAAATGGAATAGTTTTGCTTCAGCTTGGTTGTTTTCAAAAATATCCCCTGAAGGAAAATTAAGACAAGTACTTTTAAAATGATATCTTATATTTATCAGTAATAGGGAACATTTTTAAAATGACTTTGTGGACTGTTTTTGTGTGAGCTATTCCTTATTTATTTTTTTATCGACGATATAAAACCCGTGTGACGAGGGAATCGGAGCGGAAGACCTCGAAGACCCGGATACTTAGCTGACTAAGGCAAGCAACCCTTTGACCATGACTGAGCATATGTTACCTTGCATGTTAAAATAGCAAGTATTCCCGTTGCATATGATCATAAGTGTCGGTAATCATTTGATATGATTTCACCGAAGGCTCTTCCGGAGCATTTGCATTGAGCTTGACTCTACCCCTTAGGGTCATGCTAATACCATGTTTGCAAGTAAATATAGAAGTAGTATTATTCATGAGCATGATGTTGTCATAAAGCAAGAGTTTATGAAAACTCCGTCGGGTACCACTAATGCCTGAGGGTGATGATGAGTTAGGTGGTCACTTTTGGTGAAGTGATGCACCCGGTATTTGTGTGAGTAAGGTTTCGGAAATGGGATTAGATTTATGATGTGTCAACCGTCCCAACCTTACCAGTATGACCACATTACCCCTTATGGGACGGGGCTATGTTAATTACTCTGGTCAATGCTAGCAAAGAGCCACATTACTAGTGGCGGGAGTGATATGTGGTCACTCGCGTGATGGGGTCGTGCTGGGTAGGACGACTATGCCATTTTTATGAGTTCCAGTCACACCGTTGGTCCCCGCATGGTCGGTACCATCCAGAGTTGGTGCTCGTAAGACGTACAACATGTGGGTTAGGTACCAATCGAGTGGACCTCTTTGTCTAGTACAGTCAGGGGAAAGGCATTGATCGGGTACTTACCTCGGGCATGTGATATACCGCGAGTCGTGGATGACACGGAAGTTTCCCGGATCTCGTGGGTCCAGCGTACTACCTCTGCAGAGTGTAAATTATTCGAATAGCCGTGTCCACGGTCAAGGATAGTTGGGTAATCCTGCTTAAACTACGTCCTGATATTTCCGCATAAACCAAGTGTGCGTAAGTCTGAGTATGTGTGTGGTGATAAGAAATGTGTTGCTATGATAGCAATGTTATGACCAAGTTTGGTGACTTGGCATACAGGGTGAACCCGGATGGTTCAACCCTCAACAGATATATTGGTATCCGTAACCTGTTCTTCAAGAGTAATTCTTTAACTTGATGCATATTCATGATCATTTCGCCCCGATGAGTTATACTAGAAATGCATGATATTGTTATCCTTCACTTTCATTGTTCGTATCATGGGCTGTTTGCGAGTACATTCAAAGTACTCATTGGCTTGCCATTGATTATGTTATTGACCAGACATGGAAGGACCGGAGTTTGGAGATGAGTACGTCTTCGGCGACACCCCTGCGAACTAGGACGCTTCCGAGTCAGAATGCCAGTCGGTGTAGGCTTGATGGCATGGGCACCCGCTTAGCCCCTTTGTTTTCCACTATTAGTGTACTCGTGTGATTTGGCCTTAAGACCTGTCTTGTGAACTTGACCCTTCGGTCACGTGTTGTAATAATCGATACTCGGATGTAAGACTCTTTATTCAGCATCTGTGTTCGGTGAGCATTGATCTCTGGGATCACTGAGCACGGCGATTCTCGACTAGTAAGTTGGGGTCCCCACACTACCAATTTCATCTTAGGATTTAATCTCCTTTGATGATCAACAACTGGTTTGGAATCAGGATCGGTTTTAATCTTGTGCTGGCATAGAGTGGGACTAATGCCCTTAAGATCATCAAGAGTATATCCAATAGCAGCACGGTGCTTCCTCACAATTTTTAGTAACTTCTTTTCTTCATGTTCTGAGAGGCTAGCACTAATGATAACATGATATATCTCTTTCTAATCAAGATAAGCATACTTAAGAGTATCAAGCAACTATTTAAGCTCGAACACAGGATCACCCTTTGGTGGGGGTGGATCCCCAAGCAGTTTAACAGGCAAGTTATTCTTAAGAATAGGATATTGTTCTAAGCCAACTCTATCTATCTCATCCCTTTCATCCATATGCATATCATTTTCATGCTCAAGAAAGTATTGCTCTAAGAGATCAGTAGGAGGCACGACAATAGAAGCTAAGGCAATAGTTTCATCCTTACTAGGCAACTCTTTTTCATGAGGTTTTCTACCAAACTTGGGGAAATTGAACTCATGTGACACGCCTTCAAAGCCAACAGTGACATTTTGCTTCTCACAGTCAATATGAGCATTGACGGTATTGAGGAAGGGTCTGCCAAATATGATGGAACAAAAGCTATCTTGTGTGGTAGCAAGAACGAGGAAATCAACAGGATACTTCGTTTTACCACACAAGACTTCAACATCCCTAACAATTCCCACATGGCAGATAGTATCTCTATTGGCAAGCTGAATAGTGACATCAATAGGCTCTATCTCAACAGGTGCAATCTCGTCTTTGATTTCATCATATAAGGATTGAGGTATTGCACGAACACTATCACCCACGCTACATAAACCATGATAACAATGATATCCTATCTTAACAAAACAACAAGCGTGCCAACAACAGGCATATGTTTGTCTCTAGCGTGTGGTTTAGCAATTCTAGCAGCATCTTCACGGAAGTGAATATTATGGCCATCAACATTGTCGGACAGGAGATCTTTGATAATAGCAATGCTAGGTTCAACTCTAATTTGCTCAGGGGGTGTAGGTGTTCTAATGTAGCCCCTACGTATGACAGTTGAAGCTTTAGAATGATCCTTTGTCCTAACAGGGAAAGGTGGTTTCTCAATGTAAGCACTGGGAACAATAGGATCATTAGAGGCAATGACTTTCTCTTCAACTGGATTGGGTTTAACTACATTGACTTCTAAGGGAGGATGATATTTAAACCACTTCTATTTGGGGGATCAATATGAGCAGCAGATGATTCACACAATGAAGCTACTATCTCAGAGTCAAGTCCATACTTAGCGCTAAAATCACAAAAGGTATATGTTTCAACAAAGGATTTAACGCAATCAAACTTGAAATTCATACCTCACTCCTCACCTTCATCAAGCTCCTGATCTTCAGAGTTGCGTTTAATTCTTTCCAATAAATTCCATCTGAAGCCAATATCTTTCTTCATAAAAGAATCGTTACAAGAAGTGTCAAGCATGGTGCGATCATCCTGAGAAAGCCGAGCATAGAAGTTTTGAATGATAATTTCTCTTGAGAGCTCATGGTTGGGGCATGAACATAACATTGATTTAAGCCTCCCCCAAGCTTGAGCGATGCTTTCTCTGTCACGAGGCCAAAAATTGTAAATATAATTCTGATCACGATGTACTAAATGCATAGGATAAAACTTTTCATGAAATTCCAATTTCAACCGATTGTAGTTCCATGATCCATTATCATCACATAGCCTATACCATGTCAACGCCTTCTCCCTCAAATAAGGGAAATACCTTCTTCTTGACCTCATCCTCGGGCAAACCTGCAAGCTTAAATAAACCACAAACTTCATCTACATAGATTAGACGCAAGTCTGGATGTAATGTTCCATCTCGTGTAAAAGGATTAGCCAATAGTTTCTCAAGCATACCCGAAGGAAATTCAAAGAAAATATTTTCAGTAGGTGCAGCAGGTTGAGGAGCAACTCTTTGTGCTTCCGTTCGAGGTGAAGATACCCCAAATAAGCCCCTCAAAGGATTAGTTTCCATAGTGACAAGTGACAATAAATTTCAGCACACTATATGAATGTTTCCTTACAAAGTTCCACTTACCAAAGGCGCTTCACTCCCCAGCAATGGCGCCAAAAAGAGTCTTGATGACCCACAAGTATAGGGGATCTATCGTAGTCCTTTCGATAAGTAAGAGTGTCGAACCCAACGAGGAGCAGAAGGATCTGACAAGTGGTTTTCAGCAATGTAAAATCTGCAAGCACTGAAATTATCGTAACAAGTAGTTGTGTGGTGAGATGATTCGTAGCAAGCAACAAGTAACAAAAGTAGCAACGTTGCAACAAAGTGGCCCAATCCCTTTTGTAGCAAGGGACAAGCCTGGACATAGTCTTATAGGAGGTAAAACGCTCTCGAGGACACATCGGAATTTCTGTCAAGCTAGTTTTCATCATGTTCATATGCTTCGCGTTCGTTACTTTGATAGTTTGATATGTGGGTGGACCGGCGCTTGGGTACTGCCCTTACTTGGACAAGCATACCACTTATGATTAACCCCTCTCGCAAGCATCCGCAACTACGAAATAAGAATTAAGACAAAGTCTAACCATAACATTAAACTAGTGGATCCAAATCAGCCCCTTACGAATCAACACATAAACTAGGGTTTAAGCTTCTGTCACTCTAGCAACCCATCATCTATTTACTACTTCCCAATGCCTTCCTCTAGGCCCAAATAATGGTGAAGTGTTATGTAGTCGACGTTCACATAAAACCACTAGAGGAAAAAAACATACAACACATCAAAATATCGAACGAATACCAAATTCACATGACTACTTATAGCAAGACTGATCCCATGTCCTCAGGAACAAAAGTAACTACTCACAAAGCATAATCATATTCATGACCAGAGAGGTAATGAGTAGCATCAAGGATCTGAACATAAACTCTTCCACCAAGTGATCCAACTAGCATCAACTACAAAGAGTAATTAACACTACTAGCAACCTTACAAGTACCAATCGGAGTCGCGACATGGAGATTGGTTACAAGAGATGAACTAGGGTTTGGAGATGAGATGGTGATGATGAAGATGTTTATGGTGATGAGTCCCCTCCGATGAGAGGAGTGTTGGTGATGACGATGGCGACGATTTCCCCCTCCGGGAGGGAAGTTTCCCCGGCAGGATCGTCGTGCCGGAGCTCTTGATTGGTTCTGCTCAAGTTCCGCCTCGTGGCGGCGGCGAATCCTCCGAAAAGCCTCCTCCTGATTTTTTCCAGACAGAAACCCTTCTTATAAAAAAGGGGGGAGCCAGAGGGCCAGCTGGGAGCGCACAAGCCCCCTAGGCGTGGCCAGGGGGGTGGTCGTGCCTAGCAGGCTTGTGGCCCCGTGCTGGCGCCCCTCCGACACTTCTTCGGCCCAGTATTTTTTATAAATCACAAAAAAAATCCACGTTGATTTTCATGTCTTTTGGAGTTGCGCGGAATAGGCATCTCAAACTTGCTCCTTTTTTAGGCCAGAATTCCAGCTGTCGGCATTCTCCCTCTTCATGTAAACCTTGCAAAATAAGAGAGAAAATGCATAAGTATTGTACCGTGAAGTGAAATAACAGCCCAAGAAGCGATAAATATCTACATGAAAGTATGATGCAAAATGGACTTATCATCTAGCTTGAGTGACAGAAACATGAGACTAGGGGATGTGCTGTTGCCACCAGGGAGAAAACAACGGTGCTTGTGACCACGGTTGCAAGGATTGTTTACCTTACACAAAGTTCGTTAATGTAGTTGTCCGTTGCTTTGAGTTTGCACTTTGGGTGGGGCTCGCAAAAAAATACCAGAGAGATGTTCTGGATAGATATCTCAAGGTGGATGATTAGTAAGTAGATGCTGAAGAATAAATGATCTACTTGTCTAGGCGTACTACCCATTACTTTTGAGCTTCTAACTTTCTTGTAGCATGATTAGCATTGCGGTGCGTTTATAATTCTGTCAATTGCCTAGCTGTAGTTTGTTTACCCAACATAGTTGTTTATCGTGTTTTGGGAGAGAGACATCACTAGTGAACATCATGGGACTCAGGTCCATAATACCACCATTGTTTACACCTCCACCATTTACTGTTTTTATTTACTTTTCCGTTGCAAACACTATCACTATTCCCGCTTGTGTTTTGATCCTTTGCAAACTACAAGGCTGGAGAGATTGTCAACCTCTCTGAAATCGTTGGGAGCAAAGTTAATTGTTGTGTGTGGAGGTCCACGTCTTTTTGCTAGCACGAGAGCAGCGAACACCTACTTGTTGATCCTCGGAGTCCTCCTGGTTCGATAAACCTTACAGTCCCCGCGTAAGAGAAATCTGCTGCTGACTACATCTCCACCTTCCACTTGGGGTAACCAACGAGGGGTGAGAAGTATATCCATCAACTCGTCATCAAGCAAATTTCCGGCGCCGTTGCCGGGGAATCTAGTCTTCAATATAGGGGAGTTGCACGCTATCCTTTACCTTTGGTTTTTAGTCTTGTTAGTTTACTTTCTAGTTTTTGCAGTAGAGTCTTATACCAAAAACCACAAAAAAATTAGTTGCTTTGTTTAGTCAGTATGTCTAAGTCCTTTTCCTTTGGTGTTGCGCCTGAAGGAGAGATTCTTACCTTCAAACAAAGGGTTGGAGAAAGTTTGAAAGATGCTTGGTATAGAATTAAAGATTTTCAAGATAGAGCCACCAAGAAGCAATCCACCACTATTTTGCTTAGAAATTTTTATGTTGGTATTACTTCTTGGAATAGGTTTGTTCTAGACACAACAATAGGTGGTAATTTCTTGGAAGCTCCCATTTGGGAGGCCCTTAACGTTATGGAAAATCTTGTTGGAATCCCACCTATTGTTGACATAAAGGATGATATCACTTTAGCTTACATTATGAGTAAACTTGAGAATATAGAGCTAAAGATGTGAGGCATGAGTAAAATAAATGAAGTAGATCGTAGGATTCAAGGGAACTTAAATAGACTTGATAGCTCCATGCACAAAATTTACAAAACTTTGGAGACCCTTAAATCCCACGATGTGGATCCTTCTAGGATTGATAAAATCGAGGATATTACTGAAACTTTAGGAAATACTCCATCCTCCATCATGACTAAAAAGGTAGAAACCCCCGCAAGTAAGGAACCTAAGTTCGTTCACGTACCCAAGGTTCCTCAACCCAAAATGAGTATACCTATTGCTAGGGGTGTTGAAACTGTGAAGACCTTGGAAGAGATACCTCTCTTAAATAGAATTAGAAATGAAATTCCAATTGGTCTTACAACCTTTGATTTTGTTCCTAGAAGTGTTGCCACTAAGCCTCTCTTTGAGAGTCCTCTTAAGATTAGTTGTACTATTGTAGAGCTTTTTGATGATCTTTGTGATGGTCCAACTGATACAACTTGATCTTTTTGCATCATGCCTAGCTCAAAGGCATAAAAGAAAGCGCTTGTTGGGAGGCAACTCAATTTGTTTTTTTACTTTCAGTTTTAGTAGTATTGATGCTTTTTACTACTGTAGAAGTATCATTGTATCATTATTTTTAAGCTTTGTGCCATGTTTTAGCCTCCGATTGCAAGAAAGTTCAAAAGTTGTGACATGCTCTCAAGAAACAGATTCTGTCTGCTTGATGAAAAATTCGCCGAACATCACCAGATAATCTTTTTGATCTGAATTGTTTTTACAGTATGCTCTATATAATTGTCTTTATGGCATCTGTTATGAATTGTTTGATTTGAGTTGCAGAAGTGCCCCGAAATAATTATTTATTACCTACTGTTCTATTTTCTGCCCTGTTTTGCGTTTTCATTGTTTTGCAAATCTTAAGCTTTCTTTTCCTTTGCAAAAACCTTTTGGCAATCTTGAGAAACAGTGGCTCTTCATGAAAATCCTTATTTACAGTAGAGAATAAATTATTTTATCATGGGCACTAACCACTCTAACCAGCTTATGATGAGTTTCGTATGAAGGGAGTTTTCAAGTATGCGATGGAAGTTGATGAAAGAAGATCGAGGAGTGTCAAGAGCTCAAGATTGGGGATGCCCCCATGCACACCTAAAAAATATTCAAGGAGAATCAAGCATCTAAGCTTGGGGATGCCCCCAAGGACGAACTTCTTCATCAACAATCATCAGTTCGTCCTTCTCCATGCTATATTTTTATCACTTCATATGTTATGTGCTATGCTTGGAGCGTCCCGCTCTTTACTTTTTAGTTTGTTTTAGTTTTTCTTGCTGTTCATAACAAGTTGCCTAGCCTTTTTTGTTTGGGAGAGAAACACGCTCCACTCCACCCTAGAACACAACATAGGTTTTCATGCTTATCTTTTTGTGCGTTCTTTATCTTTTCATAGCTGCTGTCATGCTTAGCTCTTAGTTTTCATGGTTTATCTTTTTAAGATTTTTTATTTAGGTTGCTTTTGGAACTCTCTGGAGTTATCATGCTTATCTTGTTTAGAGAGTTGGCTTGTTGCACTGAGTTGTGTGTCATGCATGAGTAGGTAATTGAGGTTGCTATTTAAGTATAGTAGTAACTTGCAATAGTTTTGACGTATTGATTTGAGTAATGTTTGGACTATTGGTGTCAAGAGCTTGAGCCTATTAGTGATAGGTGTCGTATTTTGGGAAATCCGTGTGTATTTTCGAAAACAAAAAAAAATTAGTTGAGAACTCTAGCTACTAGATGGATCGCTAACCTCTGGAGGGGTTGGAATCTAAAGAGTACCCTCACGTTATCATGGATCGAGGATGCGCAAGGATAGCAAACCCCCAAACACTCCTCCTCGGGGTACTTGTCTCTTTGTGAATCTCCTGACTAGATAGAGAGTTACCGATAATAAGTGCATGAGTTCTCAGGACTAATGCGAGTATTAGATTGTTGGCACTTCCACCATCCATATTTTGCTAGCTTCTTCGGTACCGTGCATTGCCCTTTCTCATCTTGAAAGTTGGTGCAAACTTCGCCGGTGCATCCAAACCCTTGGCATGATACACTCTATCATCATAAGCCTCATTATATGCTTCCTCAAAACAGCCACCATACCTACCTATTAAGGCATTTCCATAGCCTTTTCGAGATACATTGCCATGCAACATCCACCATCTCATGACTTGATCTTCATGTCATACATGCTTTTGCTTGATCGAGGAGCCGCATGCTAGTTGGGATTTACCCTTATTATTGCTACATGACGCGCTAGTTTCATTGCATATCCTGCTACACTGGCAGATGCATACATTTGCATACATCATGATAGTTTTCATTTGTCTTTATGTTGAGTACTTCTTATAAAGTGTGAAGATCTTCTTTTTATTCTTATAAAACATAGAGTGTTGCCCTTAAGTGAGGAAAAGATCCCAAAGAGGAAAAATTAAAAGATCCCAAAAGAGGACACATGAAAAGATCCCAAAGAGGACAAATGAGAGATAAATAGAAACAACCAAAGAGGCCACAAAATAATAAAAAAGAAAAAAAGAAAAAGAAAAAAAGAAATAAAAAGAGAGAAGGGGGCAACACTACTATTCCTTTTAAAAGATCCACACTCGTACTCCATTGTTATATTTCTACTCCATAGAGATTATCATTCATGCATAACTATGCGGGGACCCTTACACTATAGAACTTGGCTTGTATATTCCAACGATGAGCCTCCTCAAATGAGCTCTTGGTCTTCATGATCAAGCAAGTTGGATGCACCCCCACTAGTTCCATTAGAGAGCTTACCTTAGCTCATATGTGCATCGGTTGCATGGCAATCCCTACTCCTCACATCATATCTATCATTTGGCTTTCTCTCGCATATCGTTGTCCTCATTGATGTGAGCCTTTCACACCTTTTTTGTCTTCCTTCCCCATCATTATTCTCTTTGCCATCCTAAGTGCCAACATATCTTGCTTGTGCTCATACATTGCATGAGTGCTCAAAGTCAAAATAAGAGTGAAGGCGAAACATCAACGTCCAGCAGGTCTTATTCATCCTTTGCCTATAGCCGACTGGAAATTCGATCACGTTGCGATGGATTTTATCACTGGGTTTCATAAGTCCAAGAGGGGCAACGATGCCATATTTGTGTCCATCGACAAGCTGACTAAAGTTTCCCACTTCCTTCCGATCAAAGAATCTATCTCAGCAGCTCATCTAGCAGAGCTGTACTCTTCAAGGATAGTTTCTTTGCACGGTGTTCCTAAGCTTATTTCTTCAGAGCGAGGAAGCATCTTTACTTGCAAGTTATGTGATTCCTTCCAGACCGCAATGGCAACCAAGGTCCATTTCATTACACCCTTCCATCCTCAGACAAGTGGTCAAGTGGAGAGAGTCAATCAAATTCTTGAAGACATGCTTAGAGCATCTGTTATCTCTTTCGGCATGAAGTGGGAAGACTGCCTCCCATTTGCTGAATTCTCCTACAACAATAGTTCTCAAGAAATTTCATGCAAGGCCCCATTCAAGATTCTCTATGGCCGGAAGTGTCGTACCCCACTCAATTGGTCTAAAACCGGTGAGTGTCAAATTCTTGGGAATGACATGATCACTGAAGCAGAAGAAATGTGCCTTATCATTCGGGATAATCTCAAAGGTGTTCAATCCTGTCAGAAGAGTTACTATGATAGCAAACATCGTGACTTGGCATTTTAGATCGATGATTTGGTTTGTCTTCGGGCATCTCCAATGAAGGGTACTCAGCAATTTGGCATCAAAGGATAGCTTGCACCATGTTTTGTGGCTCCTTTCAAGATTGCGGGAAAAAGAGGTGACCTTGCTTATCAACTGGAGCTTCCTCCCAATTCCTCCAATGCGCATGTTGTGTTTCATCTATCTCAGCTCTTGAAGTGTTTCAAGACTGCAGAGTGCACTGTTGACTTCCAAGACATTGATATTCAAGCATACCTTTCTTGTCATGAGCATCTAGTTCCTGTTGTTGAAGAGACCAAGCACAAGACTCGTAACAAGTCTATAAAATTCCTGAATGTTAAGTGGTCATACTATTCCGACAAAAATGCCACTTGGGACCGCAATGTTGGGGAACGTAGCATGGGAAACAAAAAAATTCCTACGCGCACGAAGACCTATCATGGTGATGATCATCTAGGAGAGGGAGATCAGATTCACATACCCTTGTAGATCGCTAAGGGAAGCATTAATAAACGCGGTTGATGTAGTGTTACGTCTTCACAATTCATATCATGAACCGTCCCACGAGCCGTCTCACGATCTGTCCCACGATCCGTCCCGACCAAGTGCCGAACGGACGGCACCTCCGCGTTCCGCACACGTACATCTCGATGACGATCTCCGCCTTCTTGATCCAGCAAGAGAGATGAGGATGTAGATGAGTTCCCCGACAGCGTGAAGGCGCTCCGGTGCTGGTGGTGATTTATTCCTGCAGGGCTCCGCCCGAGCTCCGCAGAAAAACGATCTAGAGGAAGAACTATGATCTAGAGGAGAGGGCAACACGTGGCAAAGTTGTGTCTCAAACAGCCCTAAACCTCTAGTATATATAGGAGGAGGGAGGGGGAAGGCCTGGAGCCACAAGGGAGGAGCCCTTGGGTCGGCCGAAGTGGAGGAGGGAGGAGTCCTCCTCCAATCCCACTTGGATTAGGACTCCTTCCTTAATCTCCCACCTCTTTTGGATTTTCCACTTTTTTCTCATGGGCCTTCCTTGGATGACTTTGTCAGCCCATTATGACTTATTGCGCATCCAATAAAACCACGTGGACCCTTGGGGCATGGTGGGCCCACCCAGTGGGCCCACGGAACCCATTCGTCATTTCCGGTACACTGCCGGCAATGCCCGAAAACCTTCTGGAGTCCAAATACCAACTTCCTATATATCAATCTTGGTTTCTGGACCATTCCTAAACTCCTCGTGACGTCCGGGATCTCATCCAGGAATCCGAAAAAGCTTCGGTCACGAACACATATAACTCAACTATACCGAAATGTCACCGAACCTTAATTGTGCAGGCCCTGTGGGTTCGAGAACTATGCACACATGTCCCGAGACACTCTCTGGTCAATAAACAATAGCGGGACCTGGATGTCCATATTGTCTCCCACATATTCTACGAAGATCTCTATCGGTTGAACCTCTATTTCAAGAATTCAGTTAATCCCATATGTTGTTCCCTTTGTCCTTCGGTATGTTACTTGCCCGAGATTGGATCGTCGGTATCTCCATACCTAGTTCAATCTCGTTAAAGAAAAGTCTCTTTACTTGTTCTGTAATACAAGACCTCATAACTAACTCCTTAGTCACATTTCTTGCAAGGCTTGTTGTGATGTTGTATTACCGAGTGGGCCCCGAGATACCTCTCCGTTACACGGAGTGACAAATCCCAGTCTTGATCCATGCCAACCGAACAGACACCTTTGGACATACCTGTAGAACACCTTTATAATCATCCAGTTACGTTGCGACGTTTGATAACCCACAAGGTATACCTCCGGTGTTCGAGAGTTGCATGATCTCATGGTCATAGGAACAGATACATTAACATGCAGAAAATAGTAGCAATAAACTGACACGATCATACGCTACATTTATAGTTTGGGTCTTGTCCATCACATCATTCTCATAATGATGTGATCCTGTTATCAAGTGACAACACTTATCTATGGTTAGGAAACCTTAACCATCTTTGATCAACAAGCTAGTCAACTAGAGGCTTAATAGGGACAGTGTTTTGTCTATGTATCCAGACATGTATTTGTGTTTCCAATCAATACAATTATAGCATGGATAATAAACCATTATCATGAACAAAGAAATATAATAATAACTAATTTATTATTTCCTCTAGGGCATATTTCCAACAGTCTCCCACTTGCACTAGTCAATAATCTAGTTCACATCACTATGTGATTTTAACGAATCCAACACCCATAAAAAGTTCTGGGGTTTGATAACGTCTTGCTTGTGAGAGAGGTTTTAGTTAACGAGTCTGAACCTTTCAGATATGTGTGTGCTTTACAAGTCTCTATGTTATCCTGTAGATGCTGGTAGTACGTTCCATTTGGAACTATTCCAAATGACTGCTCCACTATACGAATCCGCTTTACTCCTTAGAGTTATTCGTATTAGTGTCAAAGCTTGCATCAAAGTAACCCTTTACGATGAACTCTTTAATGACCTCCATAATCGAGAAAAATTCCTTAGTCCATTAGTTACTAAGGATAATTTTGACCGCTGTTCAGTGATGCAATCCTGGATCACTCTTTGTACCCCTTGACATACTTATGGCAAGGCACACATCAGGTGCGGTACATAGCATGTCATACTTTAGAGCCTAGGGATAAGGCATACGGGGCGACCTTCATCCTTTCTCTTTCTTCTGCTGTGGTCGGACTTTGAGTCTTATTCAAATTCACACCTTACAACACAGCCAAGAACTCCTTCTTTGCTGATATATTTTGAATTCCTTCAAACACTTGTCAAGGCATGCATTTCATTGAAAGTTCTATTTAGCGTTTTGATTTATCTCTATAGATCTTGATGCTCAATGTGCAAGTAGCTCTATCTAGGTTTTCCATTGAAAAACTCCTTTCAAACAACCCTTTATGCTTTCCAGAAATTCTACATTACTTCCGATCAACAATATGTCAACCACATATACTTATCATAAATTCTATAGTGCTCCCACTCACTTCTTTGGAAATACAAGTTTCTCATAAACCTTGTATAAACCCAAAAGCTTTGATCATCTCATCAAAGCGTAATTCTAACTCCGGGATGCTTGCACCAGTGCATAGAAGGATTGCTGGAGCTTCCATACTTGTTAGCATCCTTGGGATCGACAAAACCTTCTGGTTGTATGTTTTGACATCGAGGAAACCATCGAGGAAACAATGTTTTGACATCCTATGTGCAATATTTCATAAAGAATGTAGCAACTTCTAATATAATTCCAACAAACTTTTAGCATCGCTACGGGTGAGAAAGTCTCATCATAGTCAACTCTTTGAACTTGTCGAAAACATCTTTGCGATAAGTCGAGCTTTTCTTAATGGTGACTTTTCACCATCATCGTCTGTCTTCCTTTTAAAGATCCATATGTACTTAATAGTCGTACGACCATCAAGTAGTTCTTCCAAAGTCTATACTTTGTTTTTATACATGGATCCTCTCTTGGATTTCATGGCCTCCAGCCATTTGCCGGAATCCGGGCCCACCATCGCTTCTTCATAGCTCGTAGGTTCATTGTTGCTCAACAACATGACCTCCAAGATAGGGTTACCGTACTACTCTGTAGCAGTACGCGACCTTGTCGACTTGTGAGGTTTGTTGTAATTTGATCCGAAGCATAATGATCACTATCATCAGTTTCCACTATAATTGGCATAGGCGCCATAGGAACAACTTCCTGCGCCCTACTACACACTGGTTGAAGTGACGGTTCAACAACCTCATCAAGTTCCACCACCCTCCCACTCAATTCTTTCGAGAGAAACCTTTCCTCGAGAAAGGACGTGTTTCTAGAAAAAACACTTTGCTTCCGGATCTGAGATAGGAGATGTACCCAACTGTTTTGGATATCCTTTGAAGATGCATTTATCCGCTTTAGGTTCGAGCTTATCAGAGTGAAACTTTTTCACATAAGCATCATAGCCCCAAACTTTCATGAAACGACAGCTTAGGTTTCTCCAAACCATAGTTCATACGGTGTCATCTCAACGGATTAACGTGGTGCCCTATTTAAAGTGAATGTAGTTGTCTCTAATGCCTAACCCAAAACAATAGTGGTATTTCGATAAGAGACATCATAGTATGCGTTATATCCAATAGGGCGTGGCTATGACATTCAGAGACACCCTCACACTATGGTGTTCTAGGTGGCATGAATTGCGAAACAATTTCCACATTGTCTTAACTGTGTACCAAAACTCGCAACTCAGATATTGATCTCTATGATCATATCGTAGACAATTTATCCTCTTGTCACGCTGATCTTCACTCTAAAATAGCTTTGAACCTTTCAATATTTTAGAATTGTGATTCATCAAGTAAATACTCATGTGTCTACTCAAATCGTCAGTGAAGTAAGAACATAACGATATCCACTGAGTGCCTCAGCACTCATTATACTGCACACATAAAAATGTATTACTTCCAACAACTTACTTTCTTGTTCCATCTCACTGGAAAATGAGGCCTTCAGTCATCTTGCCCATGTGGTATAATTTGCATGTCTCAAGTGATTGAAAATCAAGTGAGTCCAAACGATCCATCTGCATGGAGTTTCTTCATGCGTTTATACCAATAGGTATGGTTTGCATGTCTCAAACGTTTCAAAAATGAGTGAGTAAAAAGATCCATCAGCATGGAGCTTCTTCATGCATTTGATACCAACATGACTCAAGTGGAAGTGCCACAAGTAAGTGGTACTATCATTAATACTTTGTATCTTTTGGCATCAATATTATGAACATGTGTAGCACTACGATCGAAATTCAATAAACCATTGAAGGTAATTATTCAAGCAAATAGAATAACCATTATTATCTTTAATGAATAACCGTATTGCAATAAACACGATCTAATCATGTTCATGCTCAACGCAAACACCAAATAACAATTATTTAGGTTTAACACCAATCCCGATGGTAGAGGGAGCGTGCGATGTTTGATCACATCAACCTTAAAATTACTTCCAACACACATCGTCACCTCACCCTTGCTAGTATTCTTTTAATCTGTAGCTATAATTTCGAGTTACTAACACTTAGCAAGTGAACCGGTATCTAATACCCTGGTGCTACTGAGAATATTAGTAAGGTACACATCAATATCAGGTATATCCAATATACTTTTGTCGACTTTGCCAGCCTGCTCATCTACCAAGTATCTAGGGTAGTTCCGCCTCAGTGACCGTTTCCCTCATAACAGAAGCACTTAGTCTCGGGTTTGGGTTCAACCCTTTGTTCCTTCACTAGAGCAGCAACTGTTTTGCCGTTTCATAAAGTATCCCTTCTAAGACTTGATCTTTCTTGAAACTATTGGTTTTACTAACCATCAACAATTGATTCTCCTACTTGATTTCTACTTTCGCAGTGTCAAACATTGCGAATAGCTCAAGGATAATCATATGTATCTTTGATATATTATAATTCATCACGAAGCTCTAGTAGCTTGGTGGCAGTGACTTTGGAGAACCATCACTATCTCATCTAGAAGATCAACTCCCACTCGATTCAACCGATTCTAGATTGAGCTTTTCTCCCTTACTTTGTAGACAAAGAATCTTGTCGGAGGTATCATACCTCTTAACAAGGGCACGAGCATGAAATCCCAATTTCATCTCTTGGAACATCTCATATGTTCCGTGACGTTTCAAAGCGTCTTCGGCGCCCCAATTCTAAGTCGTTAAGCATTACGCACTGAACTATCACGTAGTCATCAAAAACGTGTATGTCAGATGTTCGCAACATCCACAAACAACGCTCGAGGTTCAGCACACTGAGCGGTGCATTAAGGACATAAGCCTTCTGCGTAGCAATGAGGACAATCCTCAGTTTACGAACTCAGTCCGCAAAATTGCTACTATCATCTTTCAACTAAATTTTCTCTAGGAACATATAAAAACAGTAGAGCTACAACGCAAGCTACAACATAATTTGTAAAGACCTTTTTGACTATGTTCATGATATGAGTTTAGCTAATTGCTACGGCGAGAGAGATCTTCTGTCGTCTCTTGAGATTGCGTTGGTTTTTCCCTTGAAGAGGAAAGGGCGATGCAACACAGGAGCAATAAGTATTTCCCTCAGTTTGAGAACCAAGGTATCAATCCAGTAGGAGAATCTCGTCAAGTCCAGAGTACCTGCACAAACACAAAAGAGCTTGCACCCAACGCTATAAAGGGCTTGTCAATCCCTTCAAGATTGATTGCAAAGTGAGATCTGAAGGTGGAAAGTGCAACGAAGTAAAAGAGTAAGGCTGAAAATATGGTGTGGAGTAGACCCGGGGGCCATAGTGTTCACTAGAGGCTTCTCTCAAAATAGCAAATATTACGGTGGGTTAACGAATTACTGTCGAGTAATTGATAGAACCGCGCAAAGTCATGACGATATCTAAGGCAATGGTCATACATATAGGTATCACGTCCGAGACAAGTAGACCGATACTTTCTGCATCTACTACTATTACGCCACACATCGACGGCTATCCATCATGCATCTAGTTTATTGAGTTCATGACGAATAGAGTAATGCTTTAAGAAAGATGACATGATATAGAGGGATAATCTCAAACCAATGATGAAAACCCCATCTTTTTACCCTTGATGGCAACAACATGATGCGTGCCTCGCTACCCCTTCTGTCACTGGGTGAGGTCACCGCACGGTATGAACCCAAAACCAAGCACTTCTCCCATTGCAAGAATCATAGATCAAGTTGGCCAAACAAAACCCACAACTCGAAGAGAATTACCAGGATATGAAATCATGCATAAGAGAGATCAGAAGAAACTCAAATAAGATTCATAGATAATCTGATCACAAATCCATAATTCATCGGATCTCGACAAACACACCGCAAAACAAGATTACATCGGATAGATCTGCATGAAGATCATGGAGAACTTTGTATTGAAGATCCAAGAGAGAGAAGAAGCCATCTAGCTACTAGCTATGGACCCGTAGGTCTATGGTGAACTACTCACGCATCATCAGAGAGGTCATGGTGTTGATAAAGAAGCCCTCGGTATCCGAATCCCCCCTCTGGCAGGGCACCAGAACGTGCCCCAGATGGGATCTTGCGGAGACAGAAGCTTGCGGCGGCGGAAAAGTACTTTTGATGATCTCGTGATTTTTCCTAGGATTTTAGGGAATTTATAGGTGAAAGTCCTAGGGCAGAGGTAGCCCAGGGAGCCCACAAGTCTGGGAGGCGCGGGCCATCCCTGGCTGCGGCTAGGGAGCTTGTGGGGTCCTTGCAGGCCCGTGCCCTGATTCTCAGGCTTCCCGATCTTTTTCTGTTTCAGAAAAAAATCTTTTTGGCAGTTTTGTTCCGTTTGGACTCCGTTTAAAATCCTCCTCTGAAAGGGGTCAAAAACATGGAAAAAACAGGAACTAGCATTTGGCACTGAGTTAATAAGTTAGTCCCAAAAAATATATAAAAGGCATACAAAACATCCAAAGTTTGACAAGATAATTGTGTGAAACCATAAAAAATTATAGATACGTTGCAGACGTATCAAGCATCCCCAAGCCTAACTCCTGCTCGTCCTCGAGTAGGGAAGTGATAAATAATGAATTTTTGATGTGGAATGCCACCTAGCATAGTTTTCCTTTGCAACTTCTTTCATGTGACATGAATGTTCAGATCTGTAAGATTCAAAACAATAGTTTCCTATTGACATGAAAACAATAATACTTCAAGCAAACTAGCAATGTAATCATGAACTTTCGAAATAACAAGGCCAAAGAAAGTTATCCCTACAAAATCATATAGTCTGGCTATGCTCCATCATCCTCACACAACTAATGTAAATCATGCACAACCCCGGTATTGGCCAAGTGATTGTTTTCGCACTCTTACTTTCTCAAACATTTATAACTATCACGCAATACATGAGCGTGAGCCATGGATATAGCACTATAAGTGGAATAGAGTGTGGTGGTGGTTGTGAGACAAAAAGGAGGAGATGGTCACATTGACTCGGCATATCAAAAGGCTATGGAGATGCCCATTAATAGATATCAATGTGAATGAGTAGGGATTGCCATACACAGTGTGCACTAGAACTATAAGTATGTGAAAGCTCAAAAGGAAAACTAGTGGTTGTGCATCCAGCTTGCTTGCTCACGAAGACCTAGGGAAATTTTGACGAAGCCCATCATTGGAATATACAAGCCAAGTTATATAATGAAGATTCCCACTAGCATATGATGGTGACGAATCGAGAGGCTCTCAATCATGAAGAACATGGTGCTATTATGAAGCACAAGTGTGGAAAAATATAGTAGCATTGTCCCTTCTCTATTTTTATCTCTTTTTTTTATTTGGGCTCTTAGGCCTCTTTTTTTCTCTATTTTTTATTTGGGCTCTTTGGCCTTTTTTTTATTTCCTCACATGGGACAATGCTCTAATAATGATGATCATCACACTTTTATTTACTCACAGCCAAAGCTTAGAAATGACTCCATAGGAAATGCCTCCGACAGTGTACCGGGATGTGCAACGATCTAGCTTGGCGTATGACGTTGAAACATCTCGCTAGCTATCTTACGATCATGCAATGTCAATATGAGAGTGATGGCTCAAGTCATGAGACGGAACGGTGGGAATTTCATGGCAATATATCTCAAAATGGCTATGAAAATGCCATAGTAGGTAGATATGGTGGCTGTTTTGAGGAAGGCATTTGGTGGGTTTGTGTACCGGCGAGAATTGCGTGGCACTAGAGAGGTTAGTAGTGGTGGAAGGTGAAAGTGCATTTATACCATGGACTCACATTAGTCATGAAGAACTCACATACTTGTTGCGAAAGTTTTTATTAGTAATCGAAACAAAGTGCTAAATGCATACTCCTAGGAGAAGGGTTGGCAGGTGTTAACCATCGCGCGATCCCGACCTCAACACAAAGGATGACAATCAATAGATCAATTATGCTCCGACTTCCTAACATAGCGGTTCACCATACGTGCATGCTACGAGAATCACTAACTTCAACACAAGTATTTCTAGATTTACAACACCCTACTAACATAACTCTTAGTATTACCAAATCCACATCTCAAAACTAATTGGGAGGAATCAAAACTTCTCTTTCTACTCAATGCACATGAAGATTGGAGGTTTTTGTATCCTCTTTGGGTACCTATAACCTTTGGGACTACTTTCATAGAATAAGCGAACTACCAAGTCACGCACCGCCATGCTCTAAAAGAGCTAAGTGAAGCACACAGAGCAAAATTATCTAGCTCAAAAGATATAAGTGAAGCACAATGAGCATTCTAGCAAAATCACGATGAGTCCATGTCTCTCTCTAAAGGTGTGCAGCAAGGATGATTGTGACACAACAAAAATGAAGGACTCCTAAGATACAAGACGCTCCAAGCAAAAAACATATCATGCAGTGAGTAAAAATATAGCTCCAAGTAATGTTACCGATGGATTGAAGACAAAAGAGGGGATGCCTTCCCGGGGCATCCCCAAGATTTGGCTTTTTAGTGTCCTTGAATTTGGCTTGGGATTCCTTGGGCATCCCCAAGCTTGAGCTATTTCCACTCCTTATCTCTTTGCCCATGAGAACATCACCCAAAACTTGAAAACTTCACAACACAAAACTCAATCAGACACTCGTGATATCATTTGCACAAGAAAACAAACTAGCACCTCTTTAGGTACTGTAGCAATCTTCATTTCTATTTATATTGGTGTTGGACTACTGTATTCTCACTTTTCCATGGCTAGTACCCCCCGATAGTAACCATAGTTTCATAAAAACAAGCAACCAAGTCAACAAAAACAGAATCTGTCAAAAATAGACCAGTCTGTAACAATCTGTATATTTCGTAAACTTCTGGTACCTGAAAAATTCTGAAACATTACGACTGGCTGGGCAAAAAGCATATCAACCAGCAGAAAGAACAATGAACTCAAAAGCTCTTTCTGAATAAAAATAAATAATCATCTCGTGACCGAAAAGTTTCTGTCTTTTTCCAACAGGATCAAACAACCATTACCAAGACTAGTCATAAAGGTTTTGCTTGGCTCAAACACAAAAAGAAACACAAAAGGAAAAATCATAACAAAATTATGACAGTGTGGATGCAACAAAACATAAATAAGAAGAAATAAATTCATTGGGTTGCCTCCCAACATGCGCTATTGTTTAACGCGCCTAGCTAGGCATAAGGCGATAAAATCACGTATCGTCGTATTTGGTGCTCAAACCATAAGTGGCCCTCATCATGGATTCATAAGGCAATCTTATTGTATTTCTAGGAAAGTGCTCCATTCCCTTCTTTAAAGAAAATTGAAATCTAATGTTCCCTTCCTTCATATCGATGATGGCACCGATAGTCCTTAGGAAAGGTCTACCAAGAATAATAGGGCATGTAGGATTGCAATCAATGTCAAGCATAATGAAATCTGCGGGTACATAGTTCCTATTTGCAACAATAAGAACATCATTGATCCTTCCCATGGGTTGCTTGATAGTAGAATCCGTAAGATGCAAATTAAGAGAACATTCTTCAATCTCATTAAAACCCAGAACATCACATAAAGACATTGGAATCGCGGAAACACTAGCACCCAAATCACACAAAGCGTTGTATTCATAGTTTTTGATTTTGATAGTAGGTTCCCACTCATCATGAAGCTTTCTAGGGATAGAGACTTCCAATAAAGTTTTTCTTCAAGAGATTTTATCATAGCTTCGACGATATGATCGGTAAAGGCCTTGTTTTGGCTATAAGCGTGTGGAGAGTTTCGCATGGATTGCATCAAGGAAATGCATTCAATCAAGGAGCAATTATCATAATTGAATTCCTTGAAATCCAAAGTAGTAATTTCATTACTACTCAAAGTTTTATTATCCTCTACTCCACTTTCAATGCTTTTAGCATCAAGATAGATGGACTTCGAATCATTGGGGCATTTTTCAACGAAGGTGGATTAATATCCAACCCCATCATCATTAGGTTTGACACAAGAAAACAAAGATTCAATGGGAGTCACACCAAGCAGTTTAAGATCTTCGTGATTCTTATCACGAGAACACGCCTTTTTAAGCCATTCATGTCTAGCACGAATTTGGGCGGTTCTTTCTTTGCTCTCAATCATGGAAACACGCATAGCTTTCAAAGTTTCATCCATATTGATCTAAATTTCAAAGCATCAATATCACTAGACATTCTATCAACGCTCTTAGCCAAATCGTCAATTTTGAGTAGTTTTTCCTCTATGGACGCATTGAATTTTTTTTGCAAGTTGATAAACTCTTTGATATTACTCTCTAGATCAGAGGATAATCTATTGTAATTTCCATGAGTATTGTTGTAGGAGTTGCCAAAGTTATTAGAGGAGTTACTATGAAAAGGCCTAGGAACATAGTTTCCTCTAAAAGCATTGTTGTTGCCAAAATTATTCCTACCAACAAAATTAACGTCCAAGCTAGCGTTGCTACTCTCAATCAAAGAAGACAAGGGCATATCATTAGGATCTAAAGGAGCACTTCTACTAGCAACCAAATTCATTAACTCATCCAACTTAGCACTCAACGAGTTAATTTCTTCTATAGCGTGTACCTTCTTACTAGTAGGTGACCTTTCAGTGTGCCACTGAGAGTAGTTCGTCATGATATTGTCTAGGAGTTTCGTCGCTTCTCCTAACGTGATTTCCATGAACGTTCCACCTGAGGTGGAGTCCAAGATATTTCTAGAAGAGAAATTCAAGCCAACGTAGAAGATTTTTATAATCACCCAAAGACTCAAGCCATGAGCGGGACAATTTCTAATCATCAATTTCATTCTCTCACAAGATTGTGCAACGTGTTCATGATATCATTATGGAGAGAGGTAATCTTAGCCGGGGGAAAATACTTGGATATATAAGCTTCTTTGCACTTATCCCAAGAATTGATACTATTTTTGGGCAAAGACGAAAACCAAGTTTTTGCTCGATCTCGCAACGAGAAAGGAAAAAGCTTCAATTTAATCACATCATTATGCACATCTTTCTTCTTTTGCATATCGCAAATCTCAATGAAGGTATTGAGATGGGATGCGGCATCTTCACTAGGGAGGCCGGAGAATTCGTCTTTCATAACAAGATTCAGCAAAGCGGCATTGATTTCGTATGATTCCGCACTATTGGCGGGTGCAATCGGAGTACTAATTTCGAGAAGTCACAAAGTTTGGTATTTTCATTCATGGTGACTTCGGCAAGCACGCAAGCACACAAGCGAACAAAGAGCAAGCCAGAAAAGGGCGAACGAAAAGGCGAATGGAAAAGGCAAATAGGTGAAGTGTGGGAGAGGAAAACAAGAGGCAACTGGCAAACAAAGTAAATGCAAGAGATGAGTTTGCGACACTTACTTGGATGAGTTCTTGACTTAATCCTCCTCGGCAACGGCGCCATAAATTCTTCTGCTACGGCGACAGAGATCTTCTGTCGTCTCTTGAGCTTGCGTTGGTTTTTCCCTTGAAGAGGAAAGGGCGATGCAGCACAGGAGCAGTAAGAATTTCCCTTAGTTTGAGAACCAATGTATCTATCCAGTAGGAGAATCTCGTCAAGTCCAGAGTACCTGCACAAACACAAAAGAGCTTGCACCCAACGCTATAAAGGGGTTGTCAATCCCTTCAAGATTGATTGCAAAGTGAGATCTGAAAGCGTAAAGTGAACGAAGTAAAAGAGTAAGGCTAAAAATATGGTGCGGAGTAGACCCGGGGGCCATAGTGTCCACTAGAGGCTTCCCTCAAAATAGCAAATATTATGGTGGGTGAACAAATTACTGTCGAGCAATTGATAGAACCGCGCAAAGTCATGACGATATCTAAGGCAACGATCATACATATAAGAATCACGGCCGAGACAAGTAGACCGATACTTTTTGAATCTACTACTATTACTCCACACATCGACCTCTATCCAGCATGCATCTAGTGTATTGAGTTCATGACGAACAGAGTAACGCTTTAAGCGAGATTACATGATGTAGAGGGATAATCTCAAACCAATGATGAAAACCCCATCTTTTTACCCTTGATGGCAACAACATGATGCGTGCCTTGCTACCCCTTTTGTCATTGGGTGAGGTCACCGCACGGTATGAATCCAAAACCAAGCACTTCTCCCATTTCAAGAATCATATATCTAGTTGGCCAAACAAAACCCACAACTCTAATAAAATTACAAGGATATGAAATCATGCATAAGAGAGATCGGAAGAAAGTCAAATAAGATTCCTAGATAATCTGATCATAAATCCACAATTCATCGGATCTCGACAAATACACCGCAAAAGAAGATTACATCGGATAGATCTCCATGAAGATCATGGAGAACTTTGTATTGAAGATCCAAGAGAGAGAAGAAGCCATCTAGCTACTAGCTATGGACCCGTTGGTCTATGGTGAACTATTCACGCATCATCAGAGAGGTCATGGTGTTGATGAAGAAGCCCTCCGTATCTAAATCCCCCCTCCGGCAGGGCACCAGAACGTGCCTTAGATGGGATCTTGCGGAGACAGAAGCATGCGGCGGCGGAAAAGTACTTTTGATGATCTCTTTATTTTTTCTAGGATTTTAGGGAATTTATAGGCTAAAGTCCTAGGGCAGAGGTGGCCCAGGGAGCCCACAAGCCTCGGAGGCGCGCCCCCTGGCCGCGGCTAGGGGGATTGTTGGGTCCCTGCAGGCCCCCCGCCCTGATTCTCAGGCTTCCCGATCTGTTTCTGTTTCAGAAAAAATCTTTTTGGCAGTTTCGTTCCTTTTGGACTCCGTTTAAAATCCTCCTTTGAAAGGGGTCAAAAATGTGGAAAAAACATAAACACGCACTTGGCACTGAGTTAATAAGTTAGTCGCAAAAAATATATAAAAGGCATACAAAACATCCAAAGTTTGACAAGATAATAGCATGAAACCATCAAAAATTATAGATACGTTGGAGACGTATCACTAATCATATTACTAATAACTCCCACTCAAAATAGACATCCCTCTAGTCATTTGAGTGGCGCATGATCCAAATCCACTAACTCAAGTCCGATCATCACGTGAGTTGAGCATAGTTTCAGTGGTGAACATCTCCATGTTGATCATATCAACTACATGATTCATGCTCGACCTTTCGGTCTCTTGTGTTCCGAGGCCATGTCTGTACATGCTAGGCTCGTCAAGTTTAACCCGAGTGTTCCACCTGTGCAACTATTTTGCACCCATTGTATGTGAACGTTGAGTCTATCACACCCGATCATCACGTGGTGTCTCGAAACAACGAACTGTCGCAATGGTGCACAGTCGGGGAGAACACAATTTTATCTTGAAATTTTAGTGAGGGATCACCTTATAATGCTACCGTTATTCTAAGAAAAATAAGGTGCATAAAAAGGATTAACATCACATGCAATTCATAAGTGACATGATATGGCCATGATCTTGTGCTTCTTAATCTCCATCACCAAAGCACTGGCATGATCTTCATCGTCACCGGCGCAACACCATGATCTCCATCATCACGATCTCCATCATCGTGCCACCCTCGAGGTTGTCGTGCTATCTATGATATTACTACTAAAGCTACAACCTAGCAATATAGTAAATGCATCCGCAAGCACAAACGTTAGTTTAAATACAACCCTATGGCTCCTGCCGGTTGCTGTAGCATTGACATGCAAGTCAATATTTAACTACTACAACATGATCATCTCATACATCCAATATATCACATCATGTCTTTGGCCATATCACATCACATGCATACCCTGCAAATACAAGTTAGACGTCCTCTAATTTGTTGTTGCATGTTTTACGTGGCTGCTATGGGTATCTAGTATGATCGCATCTTACTTACGCAAAGCCACAATGGTGATATGCAAATTGATATTTAACCTTTCTCCAAATTCCGCCTCGGTCAAATTCGATTCAACTAAAGTTGAAGAAACAGACACTCATCAGTCATATTTATGCATCATGGTGATGATATTTATGCATCATGATATGCAAATTGATATTTAACCTTTCTCCAAATTCCGCCTCGATCAAATTCGATTCAACTCGAGTAAGGTTGGTCCGAGCCGCTTCAAATCAACGATACCGCCGAATCGAGAAAAGACTAAGGAGGGAAGAAAATCGAACATCAACGCCCACAAAAACTTTTGTGTTCAAATTGAGATTACATCCACGCATGAACCTAGCTCATGATGCCACTGTTGGGGAACGTAGCATAGGAAACACAAATTTTCCTACGCACACGAAGACCTATCATGGTGATGATCATCTACGAGAGGGAGATTGGATCCACATACCCTTGTAGATCGCTAAGCGGAAGAGTTAATAAACGCAGTTGGTGTAGTGGTACGTCTTCACGATCCGTCCCACGAACCGTCCCATGAACCGTCTCACGATCTGTCCCACGATCCGTCCCGATCAAGTGCAGAACGGACGACACCTCCGCGTTCTGCACACGTATAGCTCGATGACGATCTCCGCCTTCTTTATCCAGCAAGAGAGACGAGGATGTAGATGAGTTCCCCGACAGAGTGAAGGCGCTCCGGTGGTGGTGGTGATCAATTCCTGCAGGGCTCCGCCCGAGCTCCGCAGAAAACTGATCTAGAGGAAGAACTACGATCTAGAGGAGAGGGCAGCACGTGGCAAAGTTGTGTCTCAAACAGCCATAAACCTCTAGTATATATAGGAGGAGGGAGGGGGCAGGCCTTGTGCCACAAGGGAGGAGCCCTTGGGTCGGCGAAGTGGAGGAGGGAGAAGTCCTCCTCCAATCCCACTTGGATTAGGACTCCTTTGGATTTCCCACTTTTTCCTCATGGGCCTTCCTTGGATGACTTTGTCACCCCATTATTTCTTATTGCGCATCCAATAAACCCACGAGGACCCCTTGGGGCATGGTGGGCCCACCCAGTGGGCCCCCGGAACCCATTCGTCATTTCCAGTACACTGCCAGCAATGCCCGAAAACCTTCCGGAATCCAAATACCAACTTCCTATATATCAATCTTCGTTTCCGGACCATTACGGAACTCCTCGTGACGTCCGGATCTCATCGGGGACTCGAAACAAAATTTCGGTCACCAACACATATAATTCAACTATACCGAAACGTCACCGAACCTTAAGTGTGCAGACCCTGCGGGTTCGAGAACTATGCAGACATGACCTGAGACACTCTCTGGTCAATAACCAATAGCGGTACCTGGATGTCCATATTGGCTCCCACATATTCTACGAAGATATCTATCAGTTGAACCTCTATGTCAAGGATTCAGTTCATCCCGTATGATGTTCCCTTTGTCCTTCGGTATGTTACTTGCCGGAGATTAGATCGTCGGTATCTCCATACCTAATTCAATCTCGTTACCGGCAAGTCTCTTTACTCATTCCGTAATACAAGATCCCGTAACTAACCCAAGATACCTCGCTGTTACACGGAGTGACAAATCCCAATCTTGATCCAGGCCAACCCAATAGACACCTTTGGAGATACCTGTAGAGCATGTTTATAGTCACCCAGTTATGTTGCGAGATTTGATAACCCACAAGGTATTCCTTCGGTGTCCGAGAGTTGCATGATCTCATGGTCATAGGAATAGATACATTGACATGCAGAAAACAGTAGCAATAAACTGACACAATCATATGCTACATTTATAGTTTGGGTCTTGTCCATCACATCATTCTCCTAATGATGTGATCCCATTATCAAGTGACAACACTTGTCTATGGTTAGGAAACCTTAACCACCTTAGATCAAGGAGCTAGTCAACTAGAGGCTTACTAGGGACAGTGTTTTGTCTATGTATCCACACATGTATTTGTGTTTCCAATCAATGCAATTATAGCATGGATAATAAACGATTATCATGAACAAAGAAATATAATAATAACTAATTTATTATTGCCTCTAGGGCATATTTCCAACATGCAAGGACCTTCTCCATTTCAAATATCCTGATTTCTTTCAATCCTAGATCTCAGGGCAAGATCCTCTTGTAATGTGAGAGAGTTGTAACAACACAAGTGAAATTTCCAAACCTTTGTAATATCTTCACGAATGAACCTTCCATGTTGTGCCTCATGAGTTTGAATTAATCAAGTTTCCTTCATGACTTTCATTTTGCATCATGGCATCATATAATACATCCTAAGTTTGTTACACCATGTGGTATATGTGTGAGTGTGTGTTATTGTTATGTGGTGTGCTTGCAAGAGTTTTGTTCATGTAGGAAAGACCCCCCCCTCTGCAAATGCTTAGTCTATTTCTCTCTCTCTTTATGCAAAATATTGTGATGTGGTGAAATTTTGTTTGACTAAATCCTTCTCGAATAATGTTGCAAGTTCTGTTAATATTCTGTTGGTAATTTAGATTAAAGTCTCGGGTTTGTTCGAATTTTCCCACTAATTTTTAACTTTCAAAATAGTGCTAAATGGTCAAAAGGGCATTTATTTTTTCTGTCTCAAATTGCCAAACCAATTTTATTAAATAGGACATAATTTTAGGTGTACAAAACATATTTTATTTTGTTCAAAATCTTCCTGTATTTCTGTGAGTGGTTTTTTCCTTTTTTTGGATTTAAAAAAAGAGCAAGGCATTTTCTGAGGAGAAGAGTGGCTAGCGATTGGGCCTTCTCCTGCTTTGCATTCCATAGTAGCAGTAGCAGTTGCACGCCAAGTGGCAGCCCTGCGTTGCAGCCGCCGCAACCCCGTGCGTGCTCCTTTCCAGCGTGGACTCTAGGGACCCCACCTGCAGCCTCTCCTCTCCCCCTTTCGTTGTCCTCCCCTTTCCACCTCCCTCTCACAACAAGAGGAACAGGGGCCAGCGCCATGGCCTCGGTGGCAAGCCGCAACCCCGAGCCTTCGTCCTATAAAGCCAGCCCCGCGGGCCTAGGGTTTCTCCTCTCCCCATTCCTCTTCGTGCAACCTCCACGAGGTGAGCCACGCCATGCCACCATAGCCGACGCCACGACCGATCCGGGGCCAAGCTCGAGCATGTCTTGATCATCCCCGTAGCCACCATCTTCTTCCCCAGGAGCGTCCAGAGCAGTGGTCGTCTTCTTGCTCTCCTTTGCGTGGGATCCCGAGGACCGGGGAAGCCGCCCAGACGAGCCTCTTCTTCCCTTGCTTTCTCCTCGTTGGACCCGATATCCTCTGCCAAGCCAGCACATACTCGCCACTGCATTGCCTTCAAGCCGCCCCATCGTCTCCGACAAACCCTTGGTGAGTAGACTCGCATCCCCATCTCTCTCTAGCTTGATCGAGCCCCTAGTAGTTGACCCACACCGCCGTTCCGTCCTCCATGGACTAGCTCCAGTGCGTCTGCTAGCTTCACGCCAACATCTTGCTCCCGCACAGTCATTGCTTGCTAGTGCGAGGAATCGAACCCCCAGTAGTTTCCGCAGACCCGTCGCCGTTCGCATGGGCCGGTGGTCGTTGAATGTAGCCGCCGACGCTGTCGTGTGTTCTCTCTCACGGGAAGAAAGGCACCCCTTTTGCCTGTTCAAAAGGGAAGAGACCCCACATGTCATCCCCTAGGGGGCCCTTGTGAGTCTCCTAGAGATACCTAACTTTGTTTTATTTCTTTGTTGTTCTGTTGTTTAATTAAATCCATATAGGAATATCCATTTTAGGAAGATGCCAATTCTGGAATTGTCCACAAGAGGAATATGCCAAATTTGGTATATAACTACGTTATAACTAGAGGTGTGATTTCGTTTGTGATTGCGAGAGGTTTTTCTACACTAACATAGACTTACAATATATGATTTTGGGGTAGAAATATCCAAGGAATCCAATGGTGGAACGTTCTGGGAATGGGGGTACCCTGACCTGCCTACCTACGGCCCAGGGCTGGCCTAGTTCATCGACCTAAAACCAACAGGCCCGGCATCACTCAAGGCAAGGCCCTCGTAAGGGGCCAAGCCTCGCGAGGATGAAAAAAATCAAGACCTGCAGGGGGCCTCCTTAGGACCCCTCGAGAGTGGCGGATATTCTGAGGTGAGGCCCGGCCTCAGGAGTCAAGGTTGACGCAGAGGAAGGACAGGCTGGCAGCAGACAGTAGGATGAAGCATTTTCCCCTTTGGTGCAAAGGGGGCAAGGACAAACACAGGTTCCCAAGGCATCCTCTAAAGGTTTCCATTCTCGTGCAACAAGACCATGGCCGCCCGCCGGCAGGACGAACGTCATCCCCGAACCAGCCCTTACAGCGCTGGCAGCTACTTTGCAGGCGAAGACCACTTTTAGACAACGGAAGCATGTTCCCCTGTCCCCCTTCGAAATTGCCCGTTGTGGGATACCTTACCGCCAAAACGATAAGGGAAGAGGACCAGGGACGCCACTTTATATAGAGAGTAGGTTATTTCGCAGAAGGGGCGGATCTCGATTCATCCACATTCACTCATTTTCGCACCACTAAGGTCACCTAGCCTCAGGAGGCCGAAGAACATTGTACTAGTTCATCCACCAACCTCCACGAGAGGCAATCCACCAAAGCAGGAGTAGGGTCTTACGCTTCGCAGTGGCCCGAACCTGGGTAAACTGTTGTGTTCTGTGTTTCTCTCACCATCGAGTGAGTTCTACGTCGTTCCCATCAAGTAGCATGCCAGGCGAGGTTAGGCCGTGAGAGATCTTCGTACATGCGCTTGAGTTCGAATCTTTACGGTTTTGCGGAGCCCAAAATCCGACATTTGGCGCGCCAGGTAGGGGGCGTGTTAAGGTCTTCTACGAGCTCCATCTTCCCTAGGCCCGCTGCTCGGATGGCCGGCGCCCAACCAGCTTCTTCGAGCCTCGTTGAGCTGGCCTCCAACCGTCATGTCACAGCGGACGTAAGCACGCATACCGGCGTTGTGGTACCAGACGGCTCGTACCAGATCGTCAACATCGTCTCCACCGTCGCAACCACCCGCGCCACCCAGGCGCACGACGACTGGGCGGCGCCCCCGGCACCCACGACGCGTCGCATCAACTTGGGGGACCTCGGCGCGCACGACACATTGTAGATGGCGAGCGAGATGCTCCGCCAACGACTGATACAAGGGGGCTTCGATGTGTGGGCGAACCACATCATGGAGCTGGTTGCCATCGCCTAGAAGACCATCCAACCCCGCTCTTCTTCGAGGCCGCAGGCGCAGGGCGCCGGGAGCTCGCACCTCGTGTCGGCCCCCATGGCGGCAAGCAATGGGGCCCCTCCTGCGCCGGGTGGGGAAGAGAGAGACGCGTCTCATGCTGCCCTCCTCCTCCTCCAGATTCTGGCGGCCGACCCTGAGGCGCATCACGCTGACAACCACCAGGGACACGGAGAGAACGGCGAGACGATCGATGTACACACCGGTGCACGATGCCCCGTCACGGGACGTGGGGAGGCCTCCCGGCTCCCGAGGGACACAATCAATAGGACGATATGGGGGCGGCTTGAGCGTCAAAAGGGGGCTCCTAAGCATCGCGCCTTAGGGGCCTTACCGGTCATAAGGCCACATACCACCCTTTATATCGTCCATGGACATTCCATCGTTATAAAGGGTGGCAGGGCTTGACCCCGCAGCTACATCCGTTCATTTGGTCACTCTTGATAACCCACAAGTATAGGGGATCAATTGTAGCCTTTCTCGATAAGTAAGAGTGTCGAACCCAACGAGGAGCTAAAGGTAGGACAATTATTCCCTCAAGTTCTATCGACCATCGATACAACTCTACGCACACTTTATGTTCGCTTTACCTAGAACAAGTATGAAACTAGAAGTACTTTGTAGGAGTGATATGATAGTCTTGCAAGAAAGTAAAGAACACGTAAATAAAACTTGGGGCTGGTTAGATAAAGAAACAACTACGAGTGTCTAACGAGTGTGGAAAAGTGGTGGTAGGAGTTGCAGAATTGTCCCTAAGCAATTGACTACGTTACTAGATCGATAGCAAGTATCATGTGGGAGAGGCCTCTACTAGCATGTCATACCTTACTTGGAATTCTGTGCACTTATGATTGGAACTATTAGCAAGCGTCCGCAACTACTAACGTTCATTAAGGTCAAACCCAGCCATAGCAATAACATATATTGGTCCCCCTTCAATCCCATACGCATCAATTTCTATGCTAGGTTTGAAGCTTCTGTCACTCTAGCCTGCCAATACATAGTCCTATCAACATACAAATAACCCTATGGTGTGATCCACGCGCGCGATCATATGATGGGCACCAAAGGACAACAACATAACCACAAGCAAATTAAACCAATCATAGCAATTCATCAATCACCGATAGGACAACGATAATCTACTCAGACATCATAGGATAGCAACACATCATTGGATAATAATATGTAAGATAAAGCACCATGTTCAAGTAGAGGGTACAACGGGTTGCGGGAGAGTGAACCGCTGAATATATATGGGGGAAGATGATGGAGATGTTGGTAAAGATGACGGAGGTGTTGGTGTAGATCGCCGTGACACGATGATGTCCCGGGCGGCATTCCGGCATCGCCGGGAGAGAGGCGCAGAGAGCCCCCCTCCTTCTTCTTCTTACATGACCTCCTCCCTAGATGGGAGAAGGGTTTCTCCTCTGGTCCATGGTCTCCATGGCGGCGGAGGGGCGAGAGCCCCTCCGAGATTGGATCTCTCTCTCTCTGTGTCATTCTGTTTCTGCGCTCCCAGATTCTGCGTTTCACCATTTCTTAAATTCCCGGATATCAGTAACTCCGATTGGGCTGAAATTTTAACACGATTTTCTACCAGATATTATCTTTCTTGCGGCGAACGAAGGGCCCCAACCGCCTTAAGGAGTGACCACAAGCCTGCCAGCCGCCGTCGTACCTCCTAGTGGCGGCTACAGGGCTTGTGGGCCCTCCGTGCATCGCCTCGCGTTGATTCTTCTTTCCAAAAAACATAAATATTCCAAAAAATTTCCCGTAAGTTTTTATTACGTTTGGACTTCGTTTGGTATGGATATTCTGCAAACAAAAAACATGCAACAAACAGGAACTGGCACTGGGCACTCGATCAATATGTTAGTCCCAAAAATAGTATAAAAAGTTGCCAAAAGTATATGAAAGTTGTAGAATATTGGCATGAAACAATAAAAAATTATAGATACGACTGAGACGTATCAGTCACATGCAACGGTGGTTGGGAAATGTGCGGGACTAGATCTTTTCGACGCAGAGCTCCTCGAAAGTTCAAGGGGGCTCCTGAGCATCACGCATCAGGAGCCTTACCGGTCACAAGGCCATTTGGCCCCCGGGTCAGGGCCTTGCCTTGTGAGGCGCCTCACGGTGGCAGGGAAATGGGCATGACTGGATCCTGCCGACGTAGAGCAATATAAAAGCCCAAAACCGGTCTCAGGAGAACGAGCGCGCGGGACCTGCATCAACCCATGGCAACTCTGCATCGTCCTTCAATCCTTCCGGAACCTCCTTCATCCCGTGACACTCTCACGTAATAACGAGTCGAGGCTGTATACGCCCAGGGCCCCCCGAGGACGTGCAAGGGGTCCACCCCATGCCTAGTGGTAGCCCTATGCTCCGCGCTAGGGAGAAGACGGCGATAATCAACACAGTCCAGCAATGACTTCCGGAATAAAGCGCCTAATGCCTCGGGGGTAGGGACACTCGCGGGGCCAAAGCGTCCTCGCGACCTCCCATATACACCCCCACCGTGACACTCTCACGTAATAACGAGTCGAGGTTGTATACGCCCAACCCCCCCCCCCCCCCCCCCCCCCGAGGATGCGGAAGTGGTCTATCCCATGCCAAGTGTAAGCCCTACGCTCAACACTGGGGACGGGGGCACCCAATCTAGTCCACCAATTACTATGCCCCCAGCTGGGAAAGGAACCAAATCAGTCCACCAATGATTGTGCCAGCTTAGGTGCTGGATGCGCTGTTTTGCTTGCTACTTCTTGGGTCTTGAACTATATTCCGCTGAACTTAAACTTCTCAATTCCAAAAGTTGGTTTTTAATTCTCAGTACCCGACGTTTGAAAAACAAAAAGGGGGAAAACATTCTCTTGCGCTTTCTCGTTTCGCCGGCTTTAAAGCCTCCTTTTTCGGATGACAGTTTTCGGAGATGAACGCTCCGCACCGCCCCTAGGAGTGAAGGAGCATGAAATTAAGGACTTGCCGCCCCGGGGGCAAACATTTTTCAGTGGTCAACCCCCGCTCGGGGGTCCGGACCGAAACTTGATACCACCACAAAGAGTCTCGTGAGGCCTCAGGGCCCCCTGGGTGATGAGCAAAGGAACGGAGTGTGGAATCGCTTGAGTGCCAAAAGAGGGGTTCCTGGGCACCGCCTCAGGAGCCTTACCGGTCATAATGCCACTCGCCACTGTTGGTGCCGTCCCGGAGCTCCGGTCGGCGTCAGGAGTGGTGGGGCCCCGCCCTGTGAAATGCGAACCTAACAGCGGTGGGGAGATGTGCGGGAACGGGGCCTGTCGATGTCGAGCGGCTTGAGTGTCAAGGTGGGCTCTTGAGCAGCATGCCTCAGGGGCCTTACTAGTCGCAAGGCCCCTCGGCCATCCAGGTGTCAACCACGTCGTCACTTGGGGCGCCGAGGCTTTTTCCCGTGAAGAACTACCTTAGTAACGGGTTGCACCTTACGGAGGCAGGGAAATGTGCGGGACCGGGACCTGTAGACATAGAGTGCTGAAAGGGTCTTCATCCCGTCACACCTACAAAATAGGAGCTACTCAGGAGGGGATACGCAAGAGACCGGTGCAAACCCATGAGCTAAGTACCCTGCAGGCCTAGACCGGGACCATTTGGTTTCCCGTCAGACTAACGATGAATTAAAACCATGTGTACTAACGAAGGGATGCAGAGCCTAGGGATTCAGCTGCGGAGAGGAAGGAGGCCATCGACCAAGCATGCGGTGACACGGGCAGTACCTTGGGAGGACGGGGCCTCCTGAGGGCCCTGGCCGACGTTACCCCCGAGTGATGGCTGGGGCAATGACGAGCCCTATGCAAAGAGCTGAGCTGCAACGACTAGCGACAAGCAAGCAATCGACCCACGAGCGAAAGGAAAAATAAAGAACGACGAAGGTAACGAACAAAAGTTTAACGCCCAACACGACAGAGTTCTTGGCCTGAAATTACACGGGAAGGAAACGGAAGCTGGGGGACGTCTAGGGGGAAAGGCCGCCAACGCCGCCGTTGGCGCTTGTGTGCTCGGCGTTGGAGGCCTGCTCCTCAGTGGAGAGAGGCGCCCGGACATACCGCTCCACTAGGGCGTCCACATACGGGTGCACTTCGTCCCAGGGAAGGCTTCGGGGCTCAGCGGGCACCCGCTCGGTGACACACTGGATATCGAGCTCCGGGACAACGCGACGCAGGTTGGAGAAGACAAGCGTCAAGGCAAGGCCAAGAAGCTCGCGCTTGTTGGACGTGTTGTCCTCCTCCACCTAGGAGACGCCGACCTCCAGCGCCTCCACCACCTTCTCGAACAAGGCGAGGTAGCCCCCGTCGCTTCTCACATTAGGCAACGCCAGGGCCTCCCTCACAAACCGGAGCGTCGCGTCAGCCGCCTGGTCGGCGATGCCCGCGAACTGCTTGGCACGCTGGGACGCCATTATCCGGCGAACGACCCCTCGTCCTTGGTGGCCAAGACGGCGACGGTCGCGTCCTGGACGTGCTTCTGCAGCGACATCAGCTCGGCCTTGGCCTCTGCTTCGCCCTCACAGGTGGCCTGGAAGGCGGCCTCAACATTCGCGAGCTGAGCCCGCATTCCCTCCACCTCCTCCTCAAGGTCGCCTATCTTGAGATTCTTAGCTGGGGGCGATCTGGAGTAAAGGAAAGTTCAACCAACAAGCAGCAAATGGGACGACAAGGAGAGGAGACACAGCCGAGGGACTTACTCATCGCTCAGGGCCAACGGTGGTGGACGCGTGGCGACTCGGAGGGCCCTCCGCCGCTGCCCCCGGGGACGGACGAAGGCGCGGAAGGTGTCGCGCGCTGCCCCCGGCTAAGATCGCCTCCGGGAGACGCCATGAAGACAAGAAACAAAGGGGATAAGAGGTTTTTTCGCGGCGAAGCAGAGGAAGTAGGGAGGGAGCTCAAGGTTGAAGTGCCTCCCCCTTGTTAGGGGCGAGGCAGATTTATAGGCGAACCACGACCACCAACAATTGTGGGAGCACAAGCGTCGCACGCCCCCCAGGCGCCGCGAGGTGGGCTGCCGCCCACTTCATCTCACCTATCCACCGAGCGGTCACCTTCGCTAGGGCCGTTGGGTATGGCCAGGCCGCACCGTTGCCATTCAATGAGAACAAGGATGTCCTGTGTGGTTCTTGGAGATTGTGCCGTCGTGGCCTAGCGCACCCCGGACGCCTCGAGGAGCGAGAGCGTCACCGCATGGCTGCTGAACACATGTGCCGCCTGGACTGCAGGCAAATAGGGCCTGCGATGCTTCAGTCCACCCTCAAGGCTTCGCCAAGAAGCCAACCCAGGCGCGCCTTGGGCCCGGGGCCTACTGTCGCCGTTTTGGGAATGGGGGTACCCAGAACTGCGTGCCTGCGGCCCAGGGCTGGCCACTTCATCGACCTAAAACCAACGGGACTGGCATCACTCAAGGCAAGGCCCTCGTGAGGGGCCAAGCCTCGCGAGGATGAACAACATCAAGACCTGCAGGGGGCCTCCTCAAAACGCCTCCGGAGCGGCGGATATTCCGAGGTGAGGCCCGAGCTCAGGAGTCAAGGCTGACTCAAAGCTAGGACAGGCAGGCAGGAGAAAGCAGGACATAGCAGTTTCCCCTTTCGTGCAAAGGGGGCAAGGACGAACGCAGGTTCCCAAGGCATCTTCTAAAGGTTTCCATTCTGCTGCAATAAGACCATGGCCGTCCGCCGATAGGATGGACGTCATCCCTCAACCAGCCCTTACAGTGCTGGCAGCTACTTTGCAGGCGAAGACCACTTTTGGACACGGGAAGCATGTTCCCCTGCCCGCTTCGAAATTGGCCGCTCTGAGATCCCTTCCCGTCGAGACGATAAGGGAAGAGGATCAGGCCCGCCACTATATATAGAGAGTAGGTTACTTCACAGAAGGGGCGGATCCTGATTCATCCACATTCACCCATCTTCACACCACTAAGGCCACCTAGCCTCAGGAGGCCGAAGAACACTATATTGGTTCATCCACCAACATCCACGAGAGGCAATCCACCAAAGCAGGAGTAGTGTTTTACGCTTCACAGCGGCCCAAACCTGGGTAAACTGTTGTGTTCTGTGTTTCTCTCACCATCGAGTGAGTTCTTCGCTGTTCCCATCGAGTAGCGTGCTAGGTGAGGTTACGCCGTGAGAGATCTTTGTACACACCCCTGAGTTCGAATCTTTAGGGTTTTGCGGAGCCCGAAATCCGACAGCATTAGTTTTGTCTTTTGAGCAAGTTTGTGTGGATGCTATTTTGCGCTATGATGCCATATGGTTAATTTTGTGTGGAGCAATCCTTGCCCCCTTTGACAATCTTGTCAACATAAAAGTTGTAGTCTTTAGGGAGTACTAGGTCCTGATATTTTTAATTGCCATGAAAACTTTGAAGATTTGTGGCTTTCTTGTTGTGACCATGCCATCTCAATATTATTGTTCTATGGTATGTTGAAATATGACTAAGTCGGAAAACTTTTTCAACAAGTATGTTGAAATATGATGATTGCCAAGCACCTACAAGTTCTTTGTGCTAGTACCTTGGTGTGAATTAAAGAGCATGTTGCCTTCTGTGAAATGGTGCCATTACTTGGTAAAATAGGTCTTGCATCTTAGCTATTCTTCCTCATAAACATGCCATGTTGATCTAAACTGTTGTGAACTCACCTTGCGAAAATTGATTGTATGAGAATGTGCTATTATTATCATGCCATGTTTAGAGAGTGCTATCATTGATTTTGTGCAGTATTAGCTCATGGTTAGTGGGAGTCAATTATAGCATTTGTCGCCCTCTATCACCCTGTTAAGTTTTATGCCATGAAAGTTACTGTAGAGTAGAGTTGTTTTGCTGTCAATATGCCATCATGTTAAAACTGCTAGTGTAAAAACTAAAATTTTCTCCAAGTCCTAATGTGTTATAATTTTTTCCATATTATGAGCTTGATTGCAATTGATCCATGTCCCTATCCATGTTGTTGTTAGTTTGGGGTGAGTAGTGTAGCATTGTCATGCTTCATTCACATCATATTCATGCATCATATGTTTGAGCATCATGCCATGACTGTGTGCTCATTATATGTTGTATTTTTCTTTGGGTAGCATCGGGTGCCGAGAACGAGTACGAGGATCCTATTGGGAACTTTCCTGAAGAGCACGAGTTTTACCCCTCAGAAGAAGTGCGAGGGAAGATGATCATGACCTTCATATTGTTTCTAATTTTGTTATGATTAGCTGTCTCATTTGCATCGTTAACTACCGCTACCTACCTCGGAAATAATAAACCTCCAAAAATTGCCATGAAAAGCCTCTAACCCTTCCACATCCTAGCGAAACATTGATTGGCTAAGTTAGCGCTTGCTCAAACCTTCTTATTGTATTGGTAGTTGTAGGTCCAGGTTGATCCATGTGTTGACAATCATATTTGATATATCATCTTATTATAGCTATTTAAATTATTGCACATATATACCCGATGAAGGAGGAAGGATTGGACTTCTGCTCGGTGTTTTGTTCCGCTTTTGTCACCCTAGTTTCTGGTTACCGATGTTATGTTCCATATTGAGCGCTCCTAACACGCTTGGGTTTGTTATGGGGACCCCCTTGATAATTCGTTTTGAGTTAAGACTCTTCCGGCAAGGCCCAACATTGGTAAATTTGCTAAACAACTCAATAAAAATGCATAGGGAATAGCTACCTCGTGGATCTTAATTAACAACCCGGGTCAGTGTTCCTCATGAGTGTTGGCCCTTACCGACAGATGTCCGGCGCCCCGTGCTCACGTGGGGTTTCACGCAACCCGGCGTCTAGCTCATCTAGTAGTGCCTTGAGAAAGAGATACACGTGGATCCTATTGGGATCTGGCCTGCGGGGCGGTCTTGCTGGAATTGTTTTACTCTTTGCGAATGTCTTGTGCACTCAGATGTCGGTAATACTTCGGGCTATCTCGAGGTTGAGAATTTCTCAATAGGGTAGCTTGTGATAGTTTGTGATGGATTAGTTGGAGCACCCCTGGAGGGTTATTATCTTTTGGAAAGCCGAGCGTGCGGTTACATGGCAACTTGGAAATTTGTTTAACATCCGGTTATAGAAAATTGAAGTAAACTTAAATTAAATATGCCAACTGTGTGCGTAACCGTGACTGTCTTTTCTCGTGAGTTTCTACTCCGACTGAGGACATGGTGGAGTTATGTCTGACATAAGTAGGTGTTCAGGATCACTTTTTGATCATTATTAGCTCACGCCCGTTTATGTGCATATCACCCAATTTAAATTGTGTTCTTGTAAGTTAGCCACCAAATAATGCTTAGTGTTGTTGCAACCTCACAACTTAACCTTTCCACACACAATAGCTTAATTACTCCCGATATCAAGGTTGCAAGATTGCTGAGTTCCTCTGGCTCATAGATAACTACAATACCACAGGTACAAATACCGCAGATCCAGAGCCATTTGATACTTCGTAGCTCCAGTGGGAGTTTGATGAGGAGAGGAGGCACATGTACGTGGCCTACCCCGACGAGTAGACGACCTTGGTCGTCTCCTGGGATAGCGAGAGAGACTTATTGCAATTTTATCGTTTGATTTCGTTCGTAGACGGACCCTATCTTATGGATGACGAATAAATGGTGTGTGACTTGTAATTTAGCATGTGGCGAGTGTAATACAATCCATATACTCATCTCTACATAAATGTATCTGCAATGATTTCTGTACTTGCGAAACACTGAGATGCGCCTCTATCCATATTAAGTCCTCGTCCCCAAATATGGATAGT
Source organism: Hordeum vulgare subsp. vulgare (assembly GCF_904849725.1). Classification (NCBI taxonomy): domain Eukaryota; kingdom Viridiplantae; phylum Streptophyta; class Magnoliopsida; order Poales; family Poaceae; genus Hordeum; species Hordeum vulgare. The sequence continues at coordinate 132,113,910 of NC_058522.1, read as the reverse complement.
GCCGCATCTTGGACGTTACAGTATATTAATATGGTGTACTACTTACCCACTAAATTTCGTGATATAGATTAATAAGGTGATGTGTCTAGCTAGATTTTGGTCCTAAAAATGCTATATTCAAGAAGCCAAAAGAACTGATGACACACTTGAAACCATTGTACCTCAGAGGTCATCTTGATGTATCACCGCTTGTGACGCCCTCGATTTAATCGTACGCTAATCATACACGCAAATGCATATGATCAAACTCAAGGACTCACTGGAAGATATAACAACACAACTCTAGACACAAATAAAACATACAAGCTTCATATTACAAGTCAGGGGCCTCGAGGGCTAGAATATGGAAGCTCGATAAACACACGAGTCACCTGAAGCAACAATATCTAAGTACATACATTAAACATGAGGTGCCCTAGAGAAGGCTAGCACAAAAGATACAACGATCGAACGAGGCGAGGCCTCCTGCCTGGGAACCTCCTAACTACTCCTGGTATTCAGCGGCCTCCATGTAGTAGTAGGCACCGTCAGGGTAGCAGTCGTCGGTGGCGGGATACTCCATCTCCTGGGCTCCAACATCTGGTCGCAACAACGAATCAAGGGGGCAAAGGTGGAGCAAAGCAACAGTGAGTACTCATCCAAATTACTCGCAAGCCTCATATCAGAACTATGCTAAGTACGCAACATTATCAAAGGAGGGGGGTTTATATGTGGACTAACTGCAACAATGCAAGAAAAGGGAGAGAAGGCCTAGTCCTATCGAAGACTAGCATCTTCAAGGGTCTTGCAGCAATAGACGAGAGTAGGGCAAGGTAACACAATTAATAGTCATATTGTTGCAGAAATATTAATATGAGATCCTCCCTCAAATCCCCCCGAGGAAGCAATCCCGGAGCACCTATTCCAGTTAAGTAACAGTTGTATTTGTATAAGATCAGGGCAGAACTCCAAGTTATCCTATAACCGTGGACACGACTATTCGAATATATAAGTTCGTCCCTGCAGGGGTGCACAACATATTCCCCGTCACGCTCGATAATACTCTGGCCGGACACACTTTCCTGGGTCATGCCCGGCCTCGGAATATCGACACGTCGCAGCTCCACCTAAGCTCAATAGAGAGGCCAGCCCGCCGGTCTAACTCCTAAGCACAAAGCGATCGTGGGCCCACTTTCCCTCTATGCTCCTTCACGATGCGTGGGCGGCCGATGTTAGTCCTAGCACCCCTTACTACAAGCGCGATGCATCTCGGGACCACTCGGGCGCGGGCCGCTCCATCGTCGACGTCTGAAGAGCTTCGGCTGATACCACGATGTCGAGTACCCATAATTCTTCCCACGCAGACGGTTAGTACGTAATAAGGCCTTCCGACCAACCCAGATCAAATACCCAAATCCATTATCATTTTAATCAAGCCATCGACACATCCACGCAGGAATCCAACCGCCTAACATCTATTCATCAAAGATCCCAGTAGCATGGTCAAGTAACTGTGTGGTTGTAATCATCGAGGGGAATCCGAGGTACCACCCTCGTTGGATTCCAAACGATGTATCCGTCACGGTGGACTTAGAGGAATCACCCTCGAGGGTCCCACACTGGAGGGGGTGCATGACAGAGTCATCGTCGGGAGTGTTGAAGGAGTAATCACCCTTGCTAACCACGACCGACTAGCTGTACTACACAGATATCATCCGAAGTACTTCGCGAGGTGTCACCCTCGGTACCCGATAGTAGCTCTCGAGCGCCGTACAACCATGGGGGTGTAAGTGCTGTGTCGGTACTTGGCTCGCCGATCAGGGATCGGGACTCGACAATTAAGCGGGGCAACTGGGCTAAGGGGTTGGAGGGGATGACTGCTCCACCTATACTAAACAAATTAAAAGGTGCAGTACTAAAAGTAGCAGTTCATCAAAAACAGGCTATGCATCAGATATAGGAGCTAACTACAACAGTAGGAAAATTATAATGCAAGCATGAGGAAGAAGGAATAGGCGATATAGGAATGATCAATGGGGGGGTTGCTTGCCTTGATTCTCTGCGGCAAAGGGCTGGTCGTGAGGAGGGTAGATGTACCCGGCAACAACGTCAGTCTCGGGGTCTACCGGTAAGAAGGGGGGAACAATAAATAACAACAACAGGTGCAACACTAAGCATGACCTGGAAATATGAAGGCTAGGCATGAGCTAACGCGGCAACACATGTCGTAGACGGGTCGGAGGAATATCTGACGATATTTTCTGGGTCTTTGGCTACTATCGGTGAGAAGAAAAACGATGGAAAAGTTCCATGTTTGCTATGCTAGGGACGCGTGACAGACGAACGGATATCTGTCACAGCCCAAGATTGTGTTGTTGTTTTTATTTTTGGTTGCATCATAAAGCATCCATGCATCATGTTAAAATCCTTTTGAACCCTAAATGGGGATGACCAAACCCTAGCACCAAATAAAATCCAAATAGGTTCAACAAGGATTATTTTTAATGAACTCAATTGGTGTTCAAAAATGTTCACCTTTTTTGGTAAATGTTGGAAGCAACATACGAGAGGTGATAAACTTTTTAACAACTCTTTTGTCATTTTACGTTAATTCTAAAATGCTTCTGAAAATGATAACTAAAGTGCTATAAATACTTTAGTCTTTGCAACAAAGATGAATCTTTTTGTGGAGCCAGGAAATAATCCAGACAAAACCCCAAAAAAAATTTCAATAATTTTTGACTTAAGTTTGAAACCAAAACAAAATAAAATAACTGCTAGAAATATCAAACAGAAACAAAACAGACAAGAAAAAGAAGAAGAAAGAACTTACCTGGCCCACCACCTGGAGCCCATCTGGCCCAAGTGCGAGTCATCCGCAACCTCTCACCAGGAGGAGAGGCGTGGCATGCGCCGATGCCTCCACCTCCTGCTTCGCGCTGGAGGCGCCTCGTCCATCCCTATCTCGCGCCTGAGACGATGTGGATGAGCCCCCGGACCATTTTCCCCCTCTCTCTCTTCTTCCCTCGTGCAGCATCGTATCCCCCTCGCCATGGCCGAGCTTGGCTCGAGCATGCCGCCGCTGTCCACGCAGCCCCGACCTCCCCTCGCCTCTCCGAGAAGCTCAGGGGATCAGCTGCGACGTTCCGGTCCTCCCCGCCTCAGGAATCAAAGCCGGAGCCCCCCTGGCGCTGCCACCGTCGTCGTCTTCACCTCCGGTCACCGAGATCCAACGTCGTCGATCTGCTGCCACCGGGCCTCTCTGACCTCCCCGATGCCAAAAATGGAACCTCCGTCAGCTCCTGCTTCTTTCCCCTCTCATTCCCGCGCGATAGAGTTCCCCTGAGCTCCTCTCCGAGGAGCCCGACTTCCAGCCGCCGCTAGAGCTCGTCGCCGACACCTCTCCCGGCCACCCTAGCCCTCTTGCTACCCCTTGCTAGAACGACCGCTTCGCAAGCGTCCCGTAGCTGCAAACCGCGCTCGATTTGAACCCCTGTAGTGCATTTTAGCATAACTCCGGCGAGCCCTCTGCCCTGGCTCAGTCGTTGGCGACCACCTTCCGGTGGGGGCTGACGTGGCCAATCATTAGCTAGTGCTAACCCCCCCCTAGTCGCTGACAGAGGGCCCCACATGGGGTCAAAGCTCGATTAGCCTCTGGTTTGACTGGGGATTAGCTCTGTGTCACTAACCGGTGGGCCCTGGCTGTCAGGTTTGACCTGACCCAGGCCAGTTGACTGTTGGCGCAATGCTGACGCAGTAATTGGTTTTCTGATATAAAATAATTCCCAAAAATGCCTAAAACTTTTAAAAATCATAGAAAATAATCTGTAAGTCCAATGAAAATAATTTATATATGAAAAATGATCAAAAAAATCCAAAGAATCTGATTATGGCATTTTCATGCTGGTTTGAGAAAGTTAACATCACCAAATAGGGAAAATGATGATTAGGGTAAATTTAATAAAAAGTTTGGAGTTGGAATTTGATTCCTATTTGAATTCCACTTCAATTACTATGACCAAACAATGATCTAGGCAACTCAGCACCCCAATATGCCATCTTCATGCATGTTAAAACAAGTTTACCTGAGCATCAGGTCGAATCAATTAAAAGGGTATCTAGAAAATACCTTGTCGGAGTGATATTTGAATGCTAATTCAAATCTAGCTTCAACCTAAGAAATGGTAGCTATATTCGCCCTGTCACATTTCATCTCCATTTTTTGATCATGCATCATAGTGTTGCATTTCCGTGAAGTAATTGTTGTTCCTTTCTTGTTTGCCGGTGTTGTTCCCTCCCGGTAGACGATGGTTCCGACGAAGTGATCGTTGACATTGATGAAGACTCATTGCTATCTTCAGACGTGTCAAGCAAGCAAACCCCCTTGAGCATATTGATATAAACCCACTCTCTCGCTCCTGCTCACTTTTACTGCATTAGGACAAACACGATTCAACTGTACATGTTATCGGTAGTTGAACCCATTCCTCTGCATGACTTGATTTTGTCACAGTAAATAGTTGAAACCACTTAGCATGAGTAGCAACTGCTCGAGCCCTGTTGACCTTACTCATCCATGCTTGCTTGCAATGCCTACTATGCTTAGAGTCGTGTCAGGTCTAATCCATCTGGATGATGAATCAGAATGGTTGTGTTCATGTCCTACAGTGTGAGAGTAAAAGTGTGAATCCGATTTGGTAAAGGTAGCGATGAGAGGCCATGTAGGAGTACATGGTGGGTTGTCTCATTGGGACCGTCCTTAAGAACTGAGTTCTGTATATGTTATCCAAGACAAGATACTACCATGCATTGGGCCATGAAATATGACCCCGCTCGGCTTATTAATTGCCTAGATCCCTGTCCAGGAGTTGCAATTAGTTTCTGGTGTTTGTAGGAAACGTGATGGTGGCCGTGTTTAGCTGTGACCGACGAGGTAGGCTTCTCTGCGGTAGATACACAGTGGCACGGTGTACCAAGCGGCACCCGGATGGTGGGCTTGGGAACCCTGCGTACATCGTTTGGGGCCGTAGAGGAAACCTCGGCCGGACTTCCTTGCGGGTTCAGTCTAAAATAGGCGATAAACCTGGACTAGGGTCTTGTGTGGTTAACGGTCGTGGCCGACACCCACGCCAGTGCTTTCGCTTGAAGGTTGCCGAGATGCATCATGTCCATATGCTGCTAAGTGGTGAGAGCATGTGTGAAGAAGTATACCCCTGCAGGGTGAATCAATCTGTTCGAATAACCGCGTCTCGGATATGGACTACTTGGAAACATTATGTGGTACATAGAGAATTTAAATGGATACTCTAAAACATGCAAGATAAGTGTGAGTGCTATGGAAGGCTTTCTCGTAGGGAGACGAGAGTGAATCCATAGTGGTGTATTGATTGGTGAATATGTGGACTCGTGTGCGCTATCCCACCTCAAAGAAAGAACTTGTAGTCGTAGTACATGTTAGCCAAGAGTCAAAGCTGGCTTGCTGCAATCAAACCACACAATCCTTCCATTGAAACATGATGCATATGTAGATAGTTCTGATGTAAGTCTTGCTGAGTACCTTTGTACTCACGGTTGCTTTATTTATGTTTTTGCAGTGAAGATTTAGACTCATTAAAATGTTCTACAAGATGTGTTCAATGTTGACCGGAATAGCTTGGGAATCCCAGACAGAGGTCTCGCTCCTTTGGTAGGGTCGTGGTAGCTTTTCAGGCCCTTCCAGCCACTTTTAGTAGATGTTTGTACCCAGACATGTTTTGCTTCCGCTTGTTGTTTGTATGACTTGAGTGTCAGGTCACGGGACCCCTGTTTGTAATATCATACTATGTTGATTCTTATGAGTCCTTAATAAAAGCTTGAGTCATAGAGTTATGTTGTGATGCCATGTTGTATCTACACATATCGTGCATATTGTGTGTATGTTATGAAATGCATTATATGTGTGGGATTCGACACCTAGTTGTGTGCCTTTAGTAGTACTCTTTACGGGGAAATGCCTCTTTGTGCTTCTATCGAGCCTTGGTAGCTTGCTACTGCTCTAGACACATTGATTGACCGACGTGTATCCTTCTTTGCTGCAGTGTCTGTCCCCTCGGGGAAATGTCACCTGGTGTAATGGAGTCCTTGTAGCTTGCTATGACTCGTCTACACACGTTGTTGATCGACACCTGCCTTGCTGGGTTATGTATGCCTGTCCCTGTACGGATGTACCGCTTGGGTTTATAACTAGTCATGTGGACCCGGGTTCTTCGTCGTTTGAACACTAGCAATATATTCATATACGTGAGCCAAAAGACGCAAACGGTCCCGACCAAGGTAAGGTGGCAGCCGTGGAGTTTACCGTGCATGAGGCCGCACAGTGATGTGATGTGTTACAGGCTGGGTTCTTATGACTCAGGATCGGGGTCCCGATAGCTTTGGTATTAGAGCTTGTCTGCCAGTAGAATAACCGAGCGAAACTGGTCTATGTTGTGTCTAGCAACTCTTTAGTTATATAAGGGAATTGTTTGTCGAAGGGAACGTAAGGCTCTTTTTACTATTTTCCTTGTGTCATTCTTATTCTGAGTCATCATCTTCTTTATTCTACGGGGTTTAAAAATTAGGCTTTCTCATCTAATCATTAGGATGACGAGTTACTATACTAGAGACCTATAGGAAAATTGTTGTCTTCCTGGATTAGTGTCTCCATAAGAATTCAATGTTATGTTGTTAGTTTTCTTGCAGGTTGCCTCATATTTCATGCCCGTACAACCGTTATGCTGTCCGAGTTTTCCAAGGTTTCTAAATAATCTGGTGCAATTGCAAATCCTCTCATCTCGAGTTAATGTCTTTTGGCCAGACCAAGCACACTAATCATCGTGATGAGGTACTCTATTACCTCGACCTATTGTTGATGTATTAGGAAACCATGTCACCTCGAAAACCACCCAATAGTCTAGATGTTATTTATGTTTCCAGTGTGATAGTTCTGGCCATCATTTTTGAAAACATCTCGTGATGTTAATTAGTTTGTAGGTATTCCATTTCTGGATTCTTGAATCCAACGATCATTTTGCTCACTTCTGTTGATAGTGTTGCTAGTTCCTTTAGAATGGTTAGTAACCTTGTCAAGTTTCCAAAGTTTGTGGTATATCATTCTTCCAACACCATGGACCATCTATGGTAGAAGTTCTTCCTGAACTAAAGACCATAACAAGAGTGCTCGTGATGACTTCTCTACTCCATATCGTGATTCTGCCTACTTCGCCCTTCTGCACGGATTATCTGGATGGATTATGTTGAACTCGTTCGACATGCTAATCTATGCATCCACAACTCAAGAAATCATGTGCTCTTGAGTTGGCCCTATCTAGTTGTATTCTGACCTTCATCCATGAGAGGATAGTCAAGAGTAGTTGTGCATTCGTGTCATCAATGTCTTTTATTCCTGTGGTCTGTCAAGTTGTTCTATTCTCGAATGACTGGGAGAAGCAAACTCTAGTACCTCATCGATTTCTTGGATTGGGTCAAAGTAGATGTATTCCACAGAACGAAATACTAACCCAGCTTTTGTTCTGTTCTATCTTGGAGTATTACCCTCTTTTTGTCAAGAGTGTTGTGAGAATTGCACCATCTCTTAGGAACTCTTGATGTAGTGATACTTCTCGCTATCATTGTTCATCCCTTGGTTTTCATGTTGGTTGTAACCGGAATATCGACAAGTGAACCATGATGTGTGAAATCATTACTCCTAGCAATGCCATTGTTTAGTATTTAATGGACAATAAATTCACTCTTATGGTGATGATGATTGAATCGTCATCCTAAGATTGATCGTGCTACCTAGTCCATGTTTCATGGTGCACTTTTCGATCGATGGGTTAGGATTGTGTCAATCCCTCGCCCTATTGATCACATCATCTTGCCCTGAAAAGCGAGATTGTTCCCGAGCTTAATAATATATCGGTGGTTCGTGATTTTCCGATTATCTTCTCGGAAGTATTACCAGGTTGTTTCCTGACTGTTATGATAGAGCTCGTGATCAAGTTGGTTTCTTTATAAGCCATCTTCTCCAAGAATCCGTGTTGGATACCCCGAGCTAGTTGGTTAAGCTAAACAACAACTTGGAGAGTTGGAAGATAAAAGCTTCGAGTAAACTTAGTTCATTTTAAAGGGATATATTTCCTGTTGTGAGAGTCTTGAAGAAAGATGATATTGTCATCGGTTGATCCGTGTGATCAATTTTTGCATATATTATCTTGTCCAATCTTGATTTGAGTATGGGCTATTGTCAAATCAAACTCAGAACGAAAGATTTTCGTAACAGTGTCTTACTTAGGGTTTTCCTTGAGCCTACACTATTGTATTCTTTGATCTGACCAATGCTATTATCTTGCTCACATAGTTGTGGAAATCCATTTATATGGGTATCTTTATGAATTGTTGTTGAGCCCATCGGCAACATTCTCATTTGTTCCATGATTTATGTTGGACATTAAGCTAGTGCTGGAAACTTTGTAGACATTGTCTTCGTGTCTCGTGCACGAGGTATATGTTAGGTGTAAGAAGTGACTTCCTCTAATTCATGTGCATCTGATGCAAGTTGCTGCCGTGAATTCGAGAAAAGTTAATTTGTTTCTTCGGAATCATCCCAAGTCAATCATGCAAGTGCGAAGTATTCTATCGTTTGATAGACTGATCATCTTCACTCCATATGTATCTCCTAGCACACCAAGCCACTGATTGATTTGTTCAAGGAAAAGAAGTTAGGTGTTATTCCCGAAGGGCCCAGACGGACTTGCACATAGCTTCGATATCCGCAATGATGGTTCCCAAACCAGAATGCGGTAGTGTTTGTTGTAAGACTTTTCATGTGCTCATCATTGTCTTGGGCAGTGTGTTCACATGTGTCTTGCAATCCAGCTCATGTTTTGGAGTTGTCTTCCATAGTTCATTTCCTGAGAATCTCGCAACGTTATCTCGTCAATTTGTGTTGCAAACCTTCTTTTGAGACGTGCTGAGTCTGAAGCATCGTGTCACCAACCGGAGGTGAATCTCAGGCAGTTATAATGGTTGGAACTTTCCCCAAGAATTATAATATTGGTCTCTATGTAACTTGGTAAAGTGATGTAATGGCTAACACACCTAGCCGGAAGACTTGATATTATAATATCTTGCATCAACAATCTTAGTCATCTTCCATAAGGTTTTTGTATGACTTATTCTGGAAGTTGTTCCTCATGGATCCCCTTTGAGCCCGAAGTCCGACTTATACTTGATGTGTTAGATATCAAGCATGACCTATAATTGGGTTGTGCTAGTACATCAAAGAGAACATTAGAAGCGGAGTGCTAAATGTCTCTCGGTCGATTAACTAGATTTCGTTTCCTTGGCATAGCTAAGGTGAAATCTGAGCAAGTGTTGTCTTCCTTTGCATCTGCATCCTCCATCACTGTTCATCATAGTAGTAAGATGTGACACCAAGATCTTGGCACGGATGTTGGTAAACTTTGATGAATATGGAAATGCTCAAGTTCTTGAGAGCACGCTCAGACACTAGGTTATATCCTCGGTAGTAATTGGAATGTGCCTTCCATTCGTCGTGTTATTCTTTAACCCTAGTTTCTTTTCAACCTGAGTATGCCATTCTATCAAATTCCTTCAAACAATCATTTGTGAATTGCCTTACCTTGGTACGAAGAGTTTCAATGATATCTATATCAAAAGTAATTCTTTTTGCCACTTAAGGGAATAACTCTACGAGTCACCCTCCTATGGTGCCCCGTTATGGTATGAAGGGTAACATAATCCTCGCTACTTTGAACCCTCGTCTCCATCAAATTTAAGCGTGGGATTGTTGCCTACCAATTGAACCTTTGTCATATGTCTCACTTCCTCGTTTCTGTCATGAGTGTTGTGTTTCAGCTCAAGGGACGTCTCTATATCTCATTCTATGAGTCGATCATGAGTTGCCCGATCTTCGAAAAGATCGAGTCTTGTAGAGTCTATCTGTTCCTTTGTCATCATGTTAGATGAAGACCTCGAAGACAAAGATGTCAAGACCAGCATGATGCAATGATTCAATATCTTCGAGAAGGGCAATTGGATCGTGAAGATTGCGATAGTTTAGTGTCCCCTCTTCCTCTTCCTGACTATGCTTGAATCTTGGGACAAGATTCTTGTTTAGTGGGGGTGAGTTGTCACAGCCCTAGATTGTGTTGTTGTTTTTATTTTTGGTTACATCAGAAAGCATCCATGCATCATGTTAAAATCCTTTTGAACCCTAAATCGGGATGACCAAACCCTAGCACCAAATAAAATCCAAATAGGTTCAACAAGGATTATTTTTAATGAACTCAATTGGTGTTCAAAAATGTTCACCTTTTTGGGTAAATGTTGGAAGCAACATACTAGAGGTGATAAACTTTTTAACAACTCTTTTGTCATTTTAAATTAATATTAAAATGCTTCTAAAAATCATAACTAAAGTGCTATAAATACTTTAGTCTTTGCAAAAATGATGAATTTTTTTGTGGAGCCAGGAAATAATCCAAACAAAATCCCAAAAATAATTTCAATAATTTTTGACTTCAGTTTGAAACCAAAACAAAATAAAATAACTGCTAGAAATATCAAACATAAACAAAACAGAAAAGAAAAAGAAGAAGAAAGAACTTACCTGGCCCACCACTTGGAGCCCATCTGGCCCAAGTGCCAGTCATCCTCAACCTCTCGCCAGGAGGAGAGGTGTGGCATGCGCCGAGGCCTCCACCTCCTGCTTCGTGTTGGAGGCGCCTCCTCCATGCCTCTCTCGCGCCTGAGACGATGTGGATGAGCCCCTGGACCATTTTCCCCCCCTCTCTCTCTTCTTCCCTTGCGGAGCATCGTCTCCCCCTCGCCATGGCCGAGCTTGGCTCGAGCACGCCGCCGCTATCCACACAGCCCCGACCTCCCCTCGCCTCTCCGAGAAGCTCAGGAGATCAGCCGCGACGTTCCGGTCCTCCTCGCCTCAGGAATCTTAGCCGGAGCCCCCTAGCGCTGCCACCGCCGTTGTCTTCACCTCCGGTCACCGAGATCCGCCGCCGTCGATCTGCTGCCACCGGGCCTCTCCGACCTCCCCGATGCCAAAAATGGAACCTCCGTGAGCTCCTGCTTCTTTCCCCTCTCTTTCCCGCGCGATGGAGTTCCCCTGAGCTCCTCTCCGATGAGCCCGACTTCCGGCCGCCGCTAGAGCTCGTCGCCGGCACCTCTCCCGGCCACCGTAGCCCTCTTGCTATCCCTTGCCAGTACGGCCGCTTCGCCAGCGTCCCGTAGTTGCAAACCGCACTCGATTTGGACCCGTGTAGCGCATTTTAGCATAACTCCGGCGAGCCCTCCGCCGCGGCTCAGTCGCCGGCGACCACCTTCCGGTGGGGGCCGACGTGGCCAATCATTAGCCAGTGCTAACCCCCCTAGTCGCTGTCAGAGGGCCCCGCATGAGGTCAAATCTCGATTAGCCTATGGTTTGACCGGGGATTAGCCCTGTGTCACTGACCGGTGGGCCCTGGCTGTCAGGTTTGACCTGACCCAGGCCAGTTGACTGCTGGCGCAATGTTGACGTAGTGCTGACGCAGTAATTGGTTTTCTGATATAAAATAATTCCAGAAAATGACTAAAATTTCTAAAAATCATAGAAAATAATCTGTAAGTCCAATGAAATAATTTATATATGAAAAATGATCAGAAAAATCCAAAGAATCTGATTATGGCATTTTCATGCTCGTTTGAGAAAGTTAATATCACCAAATAGGGAAAATGATGATTAGGGTAAATTTAATAAAAAGTTTGGAGTTGGAATTTGATTCCTATTTGAATTCCACTTCAATTACTATGACCAAACAATGATCTAGGAAACTCAGCACCCCAATATGCCATGTTCATGCATGTTAAAAACAAGTTTACCTGAGCATCAGGTCGAATCAATTAAAAGGGTATCCGGAAAATATCTTGTTGAAGTGATATTTGAATGCTAATTCGAATCTAGTTTCAACCTAAGAAATGGTAGCTATATTGGCCCTGTCACATTTCATCTCCATTTTTTGATCATGCATCATAGTGTTGCATTTCCGTGAAGTAATTGTTGTTCCTTTCTTGTTTGCCGGTGTTGTTCCCTCCCTGTAGACGATGATTCTGACGATGTGATCGTTGACATTGATGAAGACTCATTGCTATCTTCAGACGTGTTAAGCAAGCGAACCCCCTTGAGCATATTGATATAAACCCACTCTCTCGCTCCTTCTCACTTTTACTACATTAGGACAAACATGATTCAACTGTACATGTTATCGGTAGTTGAACCCATTCCTCTGCATGACCTGATTTTGTCACAGTAAATAGTTGAAACCACTTAGCATGAGCAGCAACTGCTCGAGCCCTGTTGTGCTTACTCATCCATGCTTTCTTAGAATGCCTGCTATGCTTAGAGTCGTATCAGGTATGATCCATCTGGATGATGAATCAGAATGGTTGTGTTCATGTCCTACCGTGTGAGAGTAAAAGTGTGAATCCGATTTGGTAAAGGTAGCGATGAGAGGCCATGTAGGAGTACATGGTGGGTTGTCTCATTGGGACCGTCCTTAAGAACTGAGTTCTGTGTATGTTATCCAAGACAAGATACTACCATGCATTGGGCCCTGAAATATGACCCCGCTCGGCTTATTAATTTCCTAGATCCCTGTCCAGGAGTAGCAATTAGTTTCTGGTGTTTGTAGGAAAAGTGTTGGTGGCCGTGTATAGCTTTGCCCGACGGGGTAGGCTTCTCTGCGGTAGATACACAGTGGCATGGTGTACCAAGTGGCACCCGGATGGTGGGCTTGGGAACCTTGCACACATCGTTTGGGGCCGTAGAGGAAAACTCGGCCGGACTTCCTTGCGGGTTCAATCTCAAATAGGCGATAAACCTGGACTAGGGTCTTGTGTGGTTCACGGTCGTGGCCGACACCCACGCCAGTGCTTTCACTTGAAGGTTGCCGAGATGCATGACGTGCATATGGTGCTATGTGGTGAGAGCATCTGTGAAGAAGTATACCCCTGCAGGGTGAATCAATCTGTTCAAATAGTCGTGTCCTCGGATATGGACTACTTGGAAACATTACGTGGTACATAGACAATTTAAATGGATACTCTAAAACATGCAAGATAAGTGTGAGTGCTATGGAAGGCTTTCTCGTAGGGAGACGAGAGTGAATCCCTAGTTGTGTATTGGTTAGTGAATATGTGGACTCATGTGCGCTATCCCACCTCAAAGAAAGAACTTGTAGTCATAGTACAGGTTAGCCAAGAGGCAAAGCTGGCTTGCTGCAATCAAACCACACAATCCTTCCATTGAAACATGATGCATATGTAGATAGTTCTGATGTAAGTCTTGCTACCTTTGTACTCAAGGTTGCTTTATTTATGTTTTTGTAGAGAAGATTTAGACTCATTAAAAGGTTCTATGTGATGTGTTCGATGTTGACCGGAATAGCTTGGGAATCCCAGACAGAGGTCTGGCTCCTTTGGTAGGGTCGTGGTAGCTTTTCAGGCTCTTCCAGCCACTTTTAGTACATGTCTGTACCCAGACATGTTTTGCTTCCGCTTGTTGTTTGTATGACTTGAGTGTCGGGTCACGGGACCCCTGTTTGTAATATCATACTATGTTGATTCTTATGAGTCCTTAATAAAAGCTTGAGTCATAGAGTTATGTTGTGATGCCATGTTGTATCTACACATATCGTGCATATTGTGTGTATGTTATGAAATGCATTATATGTGTGGGATTCGACACCTAGTTGTGTGCCTTTAGTAGTACTCTTTACGGGGAAATGCCTCTTTGTGCTTCTATCGACCCTTGGTAGCTTGCTACTGCTCTAGACACATTGATTGACACGCGTGTATCCTTCTTTGCTGCTGTGTCTGTCCCCTCGGGGAAATGTCACGTGGTGTAATGGAGTCCTTGTAGCTTGCTACGACTCGTATACACACGCTGTTGATCCACACCTGCCTTGCTGGGTTATGTATGCCTGTCCCTGTACGGATGTACCGCTTGGATTTATAACTAGTCATGTCGACCCGGGTTCTTTGTCGTTTGAACGTTAGCAACATATTCATATACGTGAGCCAAAAGACGCAAACGGTCCCGACCAAGGTAAGGTGGCAGCCGTGGAGTTTACCGTGCATGAGGCCGCAAAGTGATGTGATGTGTTACAGGCTGGGTTCTTAAGACTCAGGATCGGGGTCCCGACAATAGCGTATCTGGGTTCGTCTCGTTCTGCTGATCAACTTTCATGTTGAAAATATTTTCATCTGAGCTACAGTTTATTTTATATAATTTTCAAAGTTTTATTAATATTTAGGAATTCAAAACAGATTTAATTATTTCAATTAAATGGTATTATGACATCAGCATGATGTCATGCCAACATTAGAAGTTGACTGGTCAAACTGACTAGTGGGTCCCATGTGTCATAGACACAATTTTTAATTAGGGTTAATTATTAATTAATCAGATTAATTTAGTGGGGACCCACGTGTCATATTCTATTAGGATAAATACTTATCTATATTAACATATTTACTTAATTATTCTAATTACTCATAATCATTATAATTACCTAATTAATTCAGTAATTAATTAATTCACTAATTAATTAATTAATTAAAATAATTTTTTTTAACAGAGGGTTGTGTGGGGCCTCCGTGTTAGTGGGAGTGGGGGGTTGGCCCCACATGGCTGTAGCCCACCGGCCACACACAACACAACACACACACACACAATCTGTATAAAATATCACACATACACTTATACACATTTTTACACACATCCACAATACACATCATACATACATACATATACATATATTTGCTTACATACACATATACATATATCCATTTATTTTCTTTTATTTTCCTAACATCGCTTTTCTATCACTATTCTAACTCTCTGTTCATCTCTCTCTCTCAATAGAGAGAGGCGAGGAAAAACTCCACCTCCTCCTCTTACAGGAGATCAACAACGACGGGACGAGGCGATGAACACTGGAACGAAACCGGAGGGTGGAAGGAGAGGGAGAGGGGGCGTTCTCACCCACGTTGTAGGGGGGTGATGTCGGTGAGGCTCGATGGAGCCGGCGGGGAAGCGGAGGAGGCCGATGGAGGAGGTCGGCGATGGGGAGGCGGCGCGGTTCCGGCGAGGTAGGCGGAGGAGCGGGTCGGTGCGGGGGTGAGGCAGGGCCGGCGTGGTCCGGCGAAAGAGAGGAGGACCGGCCGGTCGTGGTACAACGCGGTGGCGTAGGCGAGGAGGCCCCAAGGCGTGGCGGATCTGGTGCGGGGCCGCCGGGGTTGGTCCTGGTGGCTGGGAGGGTGACGGCGGGGCAGCCCGGTGGCGATGGGAGTCGCAGGGAGGGGCTCGGGGGAGAGGCGAGCTGGCGCTGGGGAGGGGCGCACGAGGGGCAAAGCAGGGCGATGGGATCTGGGGCGTGCTAGCGAGAGAGAGGAGCGGGGCGGCGTGGGGGTTGGTGGGGGCGATCTGGGGAGGGAGTGGGTGACGAGGGGGAGGGAGCCGTCCTTGTTCCCTCATGGCTGCCGGCGGGGCAGGGAAAATGGGGAGGGCTCGGTTGGGGCTAGGGTTCCCAGGGGGTATTATACCCCCTGGCGAGTTGGGTTGTCGGGGGAGTTTGGTCATCTGGGCCAGTTGGCCGAGTTGTGACTCAGTTTCGACTAACACGAGATCAACGATAGAAATCACGGTGACGTGGCATCATTAGCGCGGGATCACTATAGCTTAATTACATACATTACTGTAGCAAAAGCTGAGGATGTCACAACTCTCCCATACTAACAAGAATTATCGTCCCGAGAATTAAGAGGTAGAAGGAAAGAGCTCGGGGTATTCATCACGAAGATGATCCTCTCGTTCCCAAGTGGCTTCATCTTCAGAATGATTTGACCACTGCACTTAAAGAATTTGGTGACTTTACGATGAGTCTGACGTTCAGCCTGGTCGAGAATGCGGACCGGATGCTCCTTATAAGAAAGGTCTTGTTGCAGCTCAAGCATATCATGATCCACTGCTCGAATAGGATCCTTGAAGCAGCGGCGGAGCTGAGACCCATGGAAGACATCATCAACCTGAGAAAGGTTCGCCGGCAATTCCAATTGATAAGCCACTTCTCCACGCCTTTCAAGAATAGTAAAAAGACCAATATAGCGAGGAGCTAACTTGCCCTTGATCCCGAAACGGTGTGCACCCCTCATTGGTTCGACACGAAGATAAGCCTTTTCGCTAGGTTGATAGACCATATCTTGATGATGACGGTCATACTGACTCTTCTGACGAGACTAAGCAGCCTTCAGATTCTCATGAATAATGCGGACTTGATCTTCGGCATGTTGGATAATATCCGGACCGAAGAGTGATCGTTCCCCAGTTTCTGACCAATTCAGAGGAGTTCGACACCTTCGTCCATACAATACTTCGAAAGGGGCCATCTTCAGAATAGCTTGATAGCTATTGTTGTAGGAGAACTCGGCATACGGGAGAGATTCCTCCCATTTCTTACCGAAAGAAATGACACAAGCTCGAAGCATATCCTTGAGAATTTGGTTGACTCGTTCAACTTGTCCCTGGGATTGGGGATGAAATGAAGTGCTTAAGGACAGATGAGTCCCCATAGCCTTCTGAAAACTTTCCCAGAATTTTGAAGTGAACAAGCTGCCACGGTCCGAGCTGATTACCAATGGAATACCTTGAAGTGAAACATTCCTTGACATATAAAGATCTGCCAGTTGACTAACATTAATTGTTTCTTTGACGGCTAGAAAATGTGCAACTTTGGACAGTCAGTCAATGACGACAAGAATATCATCATTACCTTTCTTAGATTTGGGAAAACAAATGACAAAGTCCATTTCAACATGGTCCCATTTCCACTCAGGAATAGAGATAGGTTGAAGAGTTCCAGCAGGCTTTCGATGTTCTGTTTTGATCCGCCGACAAATATCACATTCTGCCACATATCGTGCAATGTCTTGTTTCATGTTGGACCACCAGAATCTTTGACGGATATCCTGGTACATCTTGGTGCTACCCGGGTGAATAGACAATAGTGTGTCGTGAGCTTCTTTCATCACCCTTCCGGTCATTCTGAGATTTTCCTTTTTATTTGGGACGAATAGGGGACCCTTGAAGTACAAGGCGCCATCTTCAGCACCAGTGAAAAAGTAGGGTTTACCATTCGCAAGATAGCTTTTAATCTTGTCGACATCATCATCAAAGCCTTGTAGATTCTTGATGGTGCCCACAAGATCTGGTTCAACAACCAGGTTACTAAGGGAACCCTGATTAACAACATGAAGGTTCATCTTTTGATACTCTTCAGGAGGGGAACATTTTTACATACATCCACAATACACATCATACATACAAACATATACATATATTTGCATACATACATATATCCATTTATTTTCTTTTATTTTCCTAACATCGCTTTTCCATCCCTATTCTAACTCTGTGTTCATCTCTTTCTCTCAACAGAGAGTCAGGAGGCAAAACTCCACCTCCTCCTCTTACAAGAGATCAACGGCGCCGGGACGAGGCGATGAACGCCGGAACGGAACCGGAGGGTGGAAGGAGAGGGAGAGGGGGCGTTCTCACCCACGTTGTAGAGGGGCGGGGTCGGCGAGGCTCGATGGAGCCGGCGAGGAAGCGGAGGAGGCCGGTGGAGGAGGACGGTGACGGGGAGGCAGCGCGGTTCCGGCGAGGTAGGCGGAGGAGCGGGTCGGTCCGGGAGTGAGGCAGGGCCGGCGTGGTTCGGCGAAGGGGAGGAGGACCGACCGGTCATGGTGCAGCGCGGTGGGGGAGGCAAGGAGGCCCCGAGGCGTGGCGGATTCGGTGGGGGGGCGCCGGGGTTGGTCCCGATGGCTGGGAGCGCGACGATGGGGCAGCCCGATGGCGATGGGAGTCGCACGGAGGGGCTAGGGGGAGAGGCGAGCCGGTGTTGGGGAGGCGAGCGCGAGGGGAAAAGCAGGGCGATGGGATCTAGGGCGTCCTAGCGAGAGAGAGGAGCGGGGGCGACGTGGGGGTTAGTGGGGGTGATCTGGGAGGGAGTGGGTGACGAGGGGGAGGGAACCGTCCTTGTTCCCTCGTGGCTAGCGGCGGGGCAGGGAAAAGGGGGATGGCTCGGTTGGGGCTAGGGTTCCTAGGGGGTATTATGCCCCCTGGCGAGTTGGGTTGTGGGGGGAGTTCGGTCGGCTGGGCCACTTGGCCCAGTTGAGCTGGGGCCTTTTGGGTTTTTTTCAGAGTTATTTTTTTGTAGTTTCTGTTTTAAATATATAGGGGTTTTAAATAATTTCAAAAATGCCCGATTCAATTCTATAAATTATTAAGAAATATTTGTAACTCATCCGACATTTTTATTTTGAACATTCGAAAACTTTTCCCGCTCGACTTATTTTTAAATTTTGAATTTGACTCAGTTTCGACTAACATGAGATCAACGATAGAAATCAGGGTGACGTGGAATCATTAGCGTGGGATCAGTGTAGCTTAATTACATACATTACTATACCAAAGCTCAGGATGTCACACCGCTTGCTCGAATGCTTGTTGATGGAGGTGTTGTGGTAAATCTTATGCCCTATTTTGTCTTCAAGAAATTGGATTTGCCCGATGAAGAATTAATCAAGAACA
This sequence comes from Hordeum vulgare subsp. vulgare, assembly GCF_904849725.1. NCBI lineage: Eukaryota > Viridiplantae > Streptophyta > Magnoliopsida > Poales > Poaceae > Hordeum > Hordeum vulgare. Next base: position 132,095,246 of record NC_058522.1, on the reverse strand, counting down.
ATATGGTGCTTAATGGATTTGAAGGCAAAGAGAAAACTGAAGCCAAAGGTGTGATGTATTTAGATTCAATCGGGAGCAAAACTTTGTCTACTGCATTCTTTGTCACCAAGGTTCAAGGTAACTACAATGTTATATTAGCCCGTGACTAGGTTCATGCAAATCAATGTGTGCCATCTACTATGCACCAATTTTTAATTCAGTCGGTTGATGGTGAAGTGGAAGTCATTCATGTGGGTAACTCGGCTTGTGTTGCTTTGGCCAATGCATGGTTGCATTGGCGACATCCCCCCACAACAAGAGAGCTGATCATAAAGCTAAGTTTATGTAGCTGTTGAAATAAGATGTTTGTTTCTTTGCAAGGGAATATCATGAGATTCCAGGTTTAAGCCGAGATGTAGTGGAACATCGGTTACCTATAAAGGCCAGTTTTAGACCTTACAAGCAATCGGAAAGAAAGTTTAATCCAAAAATATATCATCAGATCAAGGAATAGATCGGTATTTTGCTTAAAGCTCATTTTATTAGACCTTACATGTATGCCAAGTGAATTTCTAACATTGTACGAGTAGAGAAGAAAGGCTCCTGCAAGTTGAGGGTGTGCATTGATTTCGAAGATTTGAATAGAGCTACACCCAAAGATGAGTATCTCATGCCCGTAGTTGATATACTTATTAATGATGCTTCTGGACATAAGGTCATTAGCTTTCTTGATGGTAATGAGGGGCATAACCATATTTTTATGGTCGAAGAGGACATGTCCAAAACGGTTTTTCAGTTCCCTGGTTTCCCTGGTTTATTTGAATGGACGGTGATGACCTTAAGATTCTAGAATGTTGGTGCCATGTATCAAAGGACTATGAATTTAATTTTTCATGATGTACTCGATGTTATACTTGAGTTTTATATAGATGATATGTTTGTAAAATCAGATGCTTTTGAATCTCATCTAGCTGATTTGTGTTTCACTTTTGAAAGAATGAAAAATTTGTATTGATAATGAATCCTTTGAAATGTGTATTTGGCGTGTGAGCTGGCAAATTTTTGGGTTTCATTATTCATGAAGATGTCATAGAGATTGATCCCAAAACGATAGAAGCTACACAAAAAGTAGAAGCTCCAACATGCAAGAGAGATATGCAAAAATTCCTTGCCAAAGTCAATTATTTAAGGAGATTCATAGCCAACTTGTCAGGGAAAGTTGATGAATTCACTCACATCTTTCGGTTAAGAAATGATGCCAATTTCACTTGGGGGAAAACAACAAGAAGCATTTGATATGATCAAGAATTATTTGCGCACTCTTTCTGTAATGAAAGCACCCAAACATATGGAGCCAATTTAAACTTTACATTGCAGTGGAGGAAGGTGTTATTAGTGTTGTTTTGACTCAAGAGGCCGAAGCAAAAGAGCATGATATTACATATTTGAGCCTACATTTATTGGACGCCGAGACAATGTATACATTTATGGATAAATTATGCCATTGTTTATATTATGCTTCCACAAAATTGAGATATTACACAATGTCGAGTGCATGCAAGGTAGCTTGTCAAACCGATGTCATTAAGTACATGTTACATAGATGAATTCTTAGTGGTAGAATTAGAAAATGGTCTTATGCTTTAATTAATATAACTTTTCCTTTGAATCTTTGAAATCCATGAAAGGACACATAGTTGCTAATTTTATCGTTGAGCATCGTATTAATGACAAACATGATCTTGACATAAACATTGTCTCGTTAGTACTATGGAGGTTATATTTTGATGGTGGAGTTTGTAGCAATGGTCAAGGTATTGGTGTTGTTTATATATCTCCTCATGGTGTTGGTTTTCAAGCCTCATGTCGCTTAGAATATTTTTGCACAAAGAATCAGGCCAAATATGAAGCATTGTTATTCGTCCTAGAGATGTTGCTGGCTATAGGTGCTACACACGTTGAGGATTTTGGTGATTCGTTATTAGTAGTGCAACAATATACAAAGTTTTCCAATATTTTCATAAATCACTTGATGTTATCTTGTTAAATGTCTACATATGATTTCTACTTTTTATTATTTGAGAATTGCTCATTGATCCAGACATGAAAATTGGAGAGCTAATAATTTTGCACAACAAGCATCCAACTATAATGTTGATCATGGCATGTTTCATATTTCTTAAAGGCAGATGTTTAGCTTTGCCAATATGGGAGAGGCTGAATCGGAACCCACCACTTCGGTGACTAACAAAAATTATAGTGCAGGTGAATATCTAGAGTAGAGGAAGCCCATTATTGATTACTTGTGTGATCCGAGTGAAAGGGCGGGCAGGGTTGTTTGACATATTCCTTTCAAATATATGATGAGGGATGATGGCTTTTGTAGTCGAATGGTTCGTGATATTATACAAGCTAGAGTTTCTATGGGAGGGGTACATGAAGGTATTTGTGCAACTCATCACTTGGCTCCCAAAATGAAGTGGTTGTTATGGTGACTAGATTTTATTGGGCGGCAATGATTAATGATTTCGTAAAATAATATAAAGGATGTGAATCATGTAAAAAGTTTGGTGATATTCAATTGGCTCCTTCTGCCATGTTACATCCTATTATCAAACAGTGGCCTTGTAAAGGGTTTAGACGTCATTGGAGAAAGTCATCCATCTTCCTCAAATGGGCATTGGTTCGTATTGGTGGCTACCGATTATTTCACTAAAGGCTCTAAAGCAGGACCTCAGAAGAACACGACACATAGAGATGTAGTTTAGTTCATAACCGATCTCATTATTCATAGATTGAGCATTCCTCAAACATTAACTACGTGTCAAGGTTCATCTTTAATGTCACATCAAGATAGAGAATTTGTCGAATCTTATAACAAAAATATGCTCAATTCCTCTCCATATTATTACCAAGCTAATGGATAAGTCGACTCTAGCAATAAAATATTAATCAAGCTCATCAAGAAGAAGATTGAGGATAATCCAGGGAGATGGCATGAGCTGATGTCAGAAGTTTTGTGAGCACATAGAATCTCAACGCATGATGCTACAAAGGTAACCCCTTATGAGCTAGTATATGGTCAAGAGCATTTTACCAATGGAAGTGAATTTGATTGCTTTGAGAATAGCCAAGCAAAGTGATTTATCGGCACTGGACTTTTCTAACTTGATGATGGAAAATATTGATGAACAGGGCGGCATGTGTTAACATCATATTTTGTCATGGTACAAACTTAATGAAGATGGATTCATATGGAAATTTCTCAATGTAACATAGTTTTGTATCATTAAAATAAATAACTCTGTTGATGAGGTCATTACCATCCGAGCTCATATCAAGGGTCAAAACTATACTCGAAGTATTAGGATTTTGTGTTCCAAGTATTGTTCAGTCGATTACACCTTCAAAACAACCTCAGATGAAGGAGTGACCTACATGGGTTATCTTCGTCTCCTAGAGACGACCAACTTTGATATATAAGGCATCCTGTTTCTAGTTCATATGAAGAAGTGAGAGGCAACACTCTGCGGGCTAGCCCTGAGTGAAAAAGTGGCATGAGGTACTAGTCACCCACCTAGGTTATGTCTGATGAGTGACACGAGATATTCGGCCTTTGCCGACCAAATGAAGCTTGGGTGCAATAAGTTTTTCGGCCAAGTGAAAAGTTTGGTGGCAAAAATAGGTTGCTGGTCAAGTGAAAATCTTGTCGGTCAAGTGAAAAGCTTGTTGGTTGAGCGAAAAGCTTGTTGTTTAAGTGAAAAGCTTGTCGGCCGAGCGAAAAGCTTGTTGGTCAAGTGAAAAACTTGTCGACGAAAACGTTGTCGGTCGACTGAAAAGCTTGCAAGCCAAGTGAGAAGCTTGTTAGCGAAAAGGTTGCCCACCAAGTGAAATGGTTGTCGGCGAAGTGAATATGTTGCCGATGAAAAGGTTGTGGGCCGAGTGAATAGCTTCCCGACAAAGTGAAAGTTTGCTGGCAAAAAAGTTGCCCGCCAAGTGAAAAGCTTGTCGGCCAAGTCAAAACTGTCACTTTTGGACAATCCAACGAGAAGTTGAAGATAACCTCAAAAGATTATTTAGATGGCCTCGAATTGAAAACTGTTATACACAGAAGTGTGTGTATCATTGAAACGGTCATCTAGATAGTAAACGGCATGCGAAGTTGCTACAAGACTTGGATAGCTGAGTCAGACACATGACTGAGTCCGACTGGAAGTTAAAGATGACATCATGGAGTATTCAATATGACCTTATTTGGAAAAGTAATCAACATAAAGAGTCCTCTCATCGAGCCGATCGATTTTGATATAAAAATTATCTCAATCAGTGGTCGTATGCACCTTGTGTGGCCCTCTCATAACCCACAAGTATAGGGGATCACAATAGTTTTCGAGAGTAGAGTATTCAACCCAAATTTATTGCTTCAACACAAGGGGAGCCAAAGAATATTCTCGAGTATTAGCAGCTGAGTTGTCAATTAAACCACACCTAAAGACTTAATATCTATAGCAAAGTAATTAGTAGCAAAGTAGTATGGAAGTAACAGTAACGGTGACAAACATGATAGTAGCAGTTTTGTAGTGATTGTAACAATAGCAACGGAAAAGTAACTTAGCAAAGATCAATATGTGGAAAGGTCGTAGGCAATGGATCAGTGATGGACAATTATGTCGGATGTCATTCATGATGCAACAGTCATAAGATAGGGTGATACAGAATTAGCTCCAATTCATCAATGTAATGTACGCATGTATTCCATATATAGTCATGCGTGTTTATGGAAAAGAACATGCATGACATCTTTTGTCCTACACTCCCGTGGCAGCGGGGTCCTAATGGAAACTAAGCGCTAATAAGGCCTCCTTTTAATAAAGATCCGGACCAAAGCATTAGCACTTAGTGAATACATGAACTCCTCAAATTACGGTAATCACCGGAAAGAATCCCAGTTATTGTCACACTAGGGGATGCGAATCATAACTCGAAATAGGTGTCTATAACTTGCAACATAGGATCAAGAACACATATATATTCATGAAAACATAGTAGGTTCATATCTGAAATCATGGCACTCGAGCCCTAGTGACAAGCATTAAGCATAGTAAAGTCATAGCAACATCAATCTCAGAACATAATGGATACTAGGGATCAAACCCTAACAAAACTAACTCGATTACATGATATATCTCATCCAACCCATCACAGTCCAGCAAGCCTATGATGGAATTACTCACGAACGATGGAGAGCACCATGAAGTTGGTGATGAAGGATGGTTGGTGATGACGGCGACGTCGATTTCACCTCTCCAGAGCCGAAATCAGACTCCAAATCTTAGTGAGATGACGGTGGCTTGTGGCCCACTTGTGCAGTCCCCTAACGTATTCTTAGTGCGAAAAAATCTTCAATATTCCAGAAAAAATCATACTAAATTTTCAGGACGTTCTAAGAACTTCTATTTTCACATTTTTCTATTGCACGGGTAAAACGGAAAATAGAGAAATAATAACCTTTTTTACTAAATTGAAACGAAGGAATAGAAAATAAAGGTTGGGTATAGAAGGTTATGCTTTCTAAATTCATCCATATCATGCCCGTCAAAAAGAATCCATCAATAAGGTTGATCAAGTCTTATTGAAAAACTTTTTTCGAATGACAAGGAACCAGAGAATTTTCGAATAACACTAGGTTCCCTCAATGGGGATATGTATGTCCCCAACAATAAGTATATCATATTTCTTCTTGGTAGTAGGGAGAGGGAATTCAAAGTCTCCAATAGTAAACATTGTAATTTTTTCAATGGAGTTGATGCTATGAACTTGAGATTGTTTCTTAGGAAAGTGTACCGTATGCTCATTACCATTAACATGAAAACTAACATTGCCTTTGTTGCAGTCAATAACAGCCCCTGCAGTATTCAGAAAGTGTCTACCAAGGATGATCGACAAACTGTCGTCCTCGAGAATATCAAGAATAACAAAGTGGCGTTTGCAACCACAACAAGCACATCCTCACAAATACCAATAGGTCAAGCAGTTGATTTATCAGCCATTTGAAGAGAGATTTCAGCAGGTGTCAACTTATTCAAATCAAGTCTACGATATAAAGAGAACGGGATAACACTCACACCTGTTCGGAGGTCACATAAAGCAGTTTCAACATAATTTCCTTTAATAGAGCATGGTATAGTAGGTACTCTGGGATCTCCTAATTTCTTTGGTATTCCACCGTTAAAAGTATAATTAGCAAGCATGGTGGAAATCTCATCTTGAGGTATCTTTCTTTTATTTGTAATAATATCTTTCATGTGCTTAGCATAAGGAGACATTTCCAGAATATCAGTTAAGCGCATACGTAAAAAGACAGGTCTCAGCATTTCAGCAAAGCGCTCAAAATACTCAGCATCCTTTTTCTTGGTTGGTTTAGGAGGAAAGGGCATCGGTTTCCGAACCCATGGTTCTATTTCTCTACCATTCTTCCTAGCAACAAAATCTGTTTTATCATATCTCTTATTCTTAACTTGTGGGTTATCAAGATCTACAACAGGTTCAAGCTCCACATCATTGTCATTACTAGGTTGAGCATCGACATGAACATTATCATTAATATTATCACTAGGTTTCTGTTCAATACCAGATTGTGTCTCAGCATTAGAAATAGAGATATCATTTGGGTTTTCATGTGACTCTATATCAGGTTCACTAGCAGCATGCAAAGTCCTATCATCATTCTTTTTCTTTTTATTAGAAGGACCAGGTATGTCAATATTAACTCTATGAGAATCTTTCTCAATTCTCTTAGGATGGCCCTCGGGATAAAAAGGTTCCTCAGTCATTCTACCACCTCTAGTCACAACTCTAACAGAATGATCCTTGTTCTTACTAATCATCTCATTGAGCAAATCATTTTGTGCCTTAAGTACTTGTTCTACTTGAGTAGTTACCATCGAAGCATGTTTTCTAATAAGCCTAAGATCCTTGGCAGTTCTACTCATATAATCACCCAAGCAATTAAGCATGTAAGCATTTTGTTTCAATTGTCTACTAACATAAGCATTGAAATCTTCTTATTTAACAACAAAGTTATCTAAATTAATCCAAGCATTGGCTATAGACTTATTACAAGGAATATCACCTTCATCAAATCTATGAAGAGAATTTACCTCTACTACCTGTGTCGGGTTATCAAGACCATGTATTTCTTCAATAGGTGGTAGATTCTTAACATCTTCAGCTTTAATACCTTTTTCCATCGTAGATTTCTTTGCCTCTTGCATATCTTCAGGACTGAGGAATAGAATACCACTTTTCTTCGGAGTTTGTTTTGGAGGTGATTCAGGAATAGTCCAATCATTATCATTGATCAGTATATTATTTAATAGTAGTTCAGCTTGTTCAATAGTTCGTCCCCTGAAAACACAACAAGCACAACTATCTAGGTGGTCCCTAGACGCATCCGTTAGTCCATTATAAAAGATATCAAGTATTTCATTTTTCTTGAGAGGGTGATCAGGCAAAGCATTAAGTAACTGGACAATCCTCCCACAAGCTTGTGGGAGAATCTCTTCTTAAATTTGCACAAAGTTAAATATTTCCTGCAAGGCATCTTGTTTCTTGTGGGCAGGAACATATTTTTCACAGAAGTAGTAAATCATATCCTGGGACTACGCACACAACCAGGAGCAAGATAATTAAACCATATCTTAGCATCACCCTTTAATGAGAACGGAAACAACTTAAGAATATAGTAGTAACGATATGTTCCTCATGAGTAAATAGGGTGGATATATCATTCAATTTAGTAATGTGTGCCACAACAATTTCAGATTCATGACCATGAAAAGGATCAGATTCTACCAAAGTAATTAACTCAAGATTGACAGAGAATTCATAATCCTTATGAGTAACACACATAGGTGAAGTAGCAAACTTTGGATCATATTGCATTCAAGTGTTCAAAGATTTTCCTTCCACCTGCATACCAATTTCTTAATATCATCTCTATCCTTATAAGAAAGAAAGTCCCTAGCTACTTCTCCTTCCATAACATAACCCTCAGGTAGCTAGGTCTAGCAGGTGAATCATATTGTTCAGTTTCATCAGATTCAACAATATCGTCAGTTTCAGCATTCACTCTAACAATTTGTTCGTCAAGAAATTCACCAAGTGGCACAGCGGTATCAAGCAAAGTATCATCATAAGCATCATGCATAGAAGAATTAGCATCATCAATTGCTTGCAACATATCAGATTCAGTAGCAGGTGGTGGTGTCGTAAATTTACTCATAACAAACGGTGAATCAAGTGCAGAGCTCGATGGGAGTTCCTTACCTGTCCTCATAGTTGAGGGATAGATATTGGTTTTAGCGTCTTTAAGATTCTTCATAGTGATCAACATATATAAATTCCAGGTGACTCGGAGAATAAAGTTATGCTCCCCGGCAACGGCGCGAGAAAAAGGTCTTGATAACCCACAAATATAGGGGATTGCAACAGTTTTCCAGGGTAGAGTATTCAACCCAAATTTATTCATTCAACACAAGGGGAGCAAAGAATATTCTCGAGTATTAGGAGCTGAGTTGTCAATTCAACAACACCTGAAAGACTTAATATTTGCAGCAAAGTATTTAGTAGCAAAGTAGTCTAGAAGTAACGCCAAGGGTGACAAACGTTACATTAGCAGTTTTGTAGTGATTGTAACAATAGAAACAAAAAAGTAACTTAGCAAAGATCATATGAGCTCGTAGGCAATGGATCAGTGATGGATAAGTATGTTGGCTGGCATTCATGATGCAACAGTCATAAGGTAGGGTGATACAGAACTAGCTCCTATTTATCAATGTAATGTGGGCAGGTATTCCCTATATAGTCATACGTGCTTATGGAAAAGAACTTGCATGACATCTTTTTCCTACCCTCCTCTAGCAGTGGGGTACTAATGGAAACTAAGGTATATTAAGGCCTCCTTTTAATAAAGAACTAGACCAAAGCATTAGCACTCAGTGAATACATGAACTACTAAAATTAAGGTAATCACCATAAATAATCCCAGTAATTGTCATCCTGGGGGATGCGGATCATAACTCGTAATGGGTGTCTATAACTTTTAAGACAGGATCAAGAACACATATATATTCATGAAAACATAATTGGTTCAGATCTGAAATCATGGCACTCGGGCCCTAGTGACAAGCATTAAGCATAGCAAAGTCATAGCAACATCAATCTCGGAACATAATGGATACTAGGGATCAAACCCTAACAAAACTAACTCGATTACATGATAGATATCATCCAACCCATCACCGTTGGGCAAGCCTATGATGGTATTACTCACGAACGATGGAGAGCATCATGAAATTGGTGATGAAGGATGGTTGGTGATGACGACGACGTCGATTTCCCCTCTGTGGAGCCCAAATGAGACTCCAGATCTGCCCCCTCCCCCGAGGAGGAACAGGAGGTGGCAGCGGCTCCGTATCATAAAACGCAATGAACTTTTCTCTCTGATATTACTCTCTGGATAGGAATATATAGAAGTGCAAACGAGGTTGGTGGAGCCTCAGGGACCCCACAAGCCAGGGGCGCGACCTAGGGGGGGCGCCCTGCAGGCTTGTGGCTAGGGGGTGGCCCCTCTCTGATAGATTCTTTCGCCAGTATATTTTATTAATTCCAAAAACGTTCTCCATAAATTTTCAGGTCAATCCGAGAACTTCTATTTCTGCACAAAAATAACACCAAGGCAATTTTGCTGAAAACAGCATCAGTCCGGGTTAGTTCCATTCAAATCATACAAATTAGAGTCCAAAATTAGGGCAAAAGAGTTTGAAAAAGTAGATACGTTGGAGAAATATCACCCACACAGGTAATAAGACATAAATCTAGGCCATATTCAGGTTTAATCCGAGTTGGGTTAGAACTAGTACTCTAGGACATGGACTCATGTAAATTTCTTGTAAGGAAAGCCTAGATGAATCCTTTACTTGTACAATAAGTCTAGTCGCATATATATATGTCGGGGTGATAACCGATTGAAATAACACAGAATTGAAACATTAATATACTACATTTTCTTCTATGTTTTATATCTCCATCATTTTCTCTCTTTCGTTCTTCCATGTTCCTCGAGTTTGAGAGCTGTGAATACCTTGGCTCAATGGGCAAGCGAATCAACCTAGGGCATCCCATACACAACGCACTTCCTGACGGGGACCCTCCCGGGTGTATGGGGTTTCGGGTCTGCAAAAGCGTCTGTCAGCTGTCATGCGTATCGTGATGTCGATGGCACCTCCTTTGATGTGAGCTACGTTGAATCACCCCCATCATCGAAGCTACATGGTGACATGTTCGTGTGTCAACATGCCTAGATTTATTAATAACTAGGGAGGGGTTACATCATCCACATATTAGGGAACTAGGCAACTCGAAGGCTCCCCGTCCAACTACTACAAATCTTATTTAAAAAACCATGATTAGCTAGCACATACACTACTTTGACAATAACATTGTTTAAATTTGACCTTCCCGATTGATGAAGACATGTCCACACATTCTGTAGTGTCGTCGCAACATCCCACCATCTTGTTTTTCCAGTATAGTAATCAATCACCGTCAAGCGTCAGACTCAGCTTCCCTCATGGGAACCCCAAAGTGTTTGCAAATATTGGTCCATGAGGCACAACCATATCCTCCATTATCACCACATCTATTGCATGAGGTTTAAATCAGCATTGTGTCACCAAAAAATTGCCCTTAGCTTCACAAACTTGGATTTCGGCTTGCTCCATTTTTGTTAGTCTACCCCCACGAGTTTTTAAGTTGACTTGATGAAAATTGTTTGCAATTGCCACGACAGAAATAGGCCCTTTCGAGGGAGGCGGTGATACATCTCCAATGTATCAATAATTTATGAAGTATTCATGCCATATTTACCTATGTTTACAATACTTTTATATGGTTTTGATGCACTTCATATGATTTAACTGGAACTAACCTGCGCTGACATAGAATTACCATGGTGTTGTTTTTGTGCGGAAAATAAAAGTTCTCGGAATGGCTCGAAACTTTTTGATGATAAATTTTGGAACGAATAGGAAACAATGGAGCAAATAAACACCGTAGGGGGCCACAAGGTGCCCCAAGCTAACAGGGCGCGCCCAGGGGGTGGCCACGCCCAGATGGCTCGGGACCACCCCATAGTTCCATTCCTCGTGATTCCAATGTTGAAATATCCTATAAATCCTAAAACCCCAAGAAGTTAACCTATAACTTCCACTCCGCTGCTGAAAGCCTCTATACCAAACAAAACTCACCTAGAGCTCTGTTCTGGCACCCTGTTGGAGGAGGCAATCATCACAGGAGGTTATCTTCATCATCCCAGTGGTCTCCATGTCAAAGAGGGAGTAGTTCGCCCTCGGGGCTGAGGGTATGTAGTAGTAGATATGTGTTTGATCTCTCTCTCTCTTGTGTTCTTGAGATGTCATGATCTTGATGTATCACTAATATAGTTGGATCATATGGTGTTTGTCCCTTGCTATCTTGACGTGATGAATTGAATCTTTCACTTGAGATTTTGTTATGTTGGATTGAATATTGGTTTGAGACCACTTGATGTGTGTCTGGCATGTGGATACCCGTGGTCACAATGGAGTGTTCTATTGATTCACTTTATATATGTTTTTGTACTCAACTTGTGGATTCCCGTTGTGATAATGGGGTAATCTATTCATATAGGTTGATACACCTTCTTGTCCTACTTTCTATGATAGAAATCTTGGGGCACTCTTTGAAGTTCTTTGTGTTGGATTGAATATGATGAATCCGAATTTTTTGATGCATGTCAAATAATTAACCAACGAGTACTTGAGGTGACATTGGAGTATCTAGGATACAGGTTGATTTATGTGTATCATAGGTGTTATTCTACTATGAACTCTAGGGTTGTTTGTGTCACTTATAGGAATAACTCAATAGATTGATCGGAAAGAATAGCTTTGAGGTGGTTCTACTACCTACGACAATTTAATCTTATGTTCTCCACTAGATATGAACTTTGGAGTGATTCTTTGTCGCACGTTGAGGGATGATCAGATGATTATATTATCTTAGCATTCTTGAGAGATTGCACTAGTGAAAGTATGAAGTCTAGGCCTTATTTTTTAAGCATTGCAATACCATTTATACTCACTTTTATTACTTTTTACCTTTATGTTTTTATATTTCTAGATTACAAAACCTTATATCTACTATCCATACTACACTTGTATCACCGCCTCTTCAACGAACTAGTGTACCTATACAAATTGGCATTGTACTGGGTGTGTTCGCAACACAAGAGATTTTTTGTATTTGATTCGAGGGTTGTTAGAGAGAGACCGTCTTCATGCTACACCTCCCATGTTTTGACAAACCATAGGTCATCCACTTGAGGGAAAAAATTGCTGTCCTATAGAACTATGCGCTTGGAGGCCAATAGAGTCTAGAAGAATAAAGTTGCATAGTATATATCAATCTCTTTCTTGCGCCGTTGTTGGGGAGGTGAGTGCTTGGAGGTATATATTTAGATCTTATAATTGAGTCTTTTAATTTCTTGTTTATCACTAGTTTGGTTTATAAGATAAAACTACGAAAATGGAGTTTAGCTTGCTTCAATTACTTCATCTTTATAATGTCTTTCGTGAAAATGATGGTTCAGAAAGTTGCGCCAAACTGTTAGAAGAAGAATTTAATCAAATGTTTGACACTAACTCCTTGAATGATGAACATGATCGTAATGTTGTTAGTACTAATTCTATGAATATCCATTATGCTAATGATATGCAAAGCCAAAAGATTGGGGATGCTATATTTGATGAATATGATATTTTTAGTGCCCCAAGTTTTGATAATCAAATTTATTATGATTATGGCATGTCTCCTCTCTATGATCATTATCGTGATAATACTTATGTTATAAAAAGTGGTCATGGTTATTATTATAAAAAAAATCATAATTATGAATACCCTTTGTTAAGAACATTACTCTTTTAATGTTGAAACAATTTATAATATTCGAGTCTCCTATGATACTCCCACTATTTTGTATGAGATATTTGCCTATGGGGAGAGTGATAATTTTGTTATGATTTTTGATCATGAATATAAAGCTTTATGAGATAGTTATAATGTTGAATTCCTTCATGCTTCTAATAAAAAAAATATTCTGAGAGGGGAAGATATGCTTATGTATATTTCAATAATATAAAGTTTCCTCTCTATGTGTTCAAAGTTTTGAATTCATGCTTGTTTTGCATTCGTATGCTTGTTGATTCTTGCTACAATAAATTGTTTGCTTGCAAAATCTATATGAATATGAAGTAGATTACACTTAAATGTGATTTGCATGCGCTTGATGATGCTCTCTTGCATGTTTCAATTACTATACTTGTGTGAGCATCATTGAAATCATCACACCTAACTAAAAGGCATTAAAGGAAAGTGCTTGTTGGGAGATGATGACCCACAAGTATAGAGGATCAATTGTAGTCCTTTCGATAAGTAGAGTGTCGAACCCAACGGGGATCAGAAGGAAATGACAAGCGGTTTTGAGCAAGGTAATCTCTGCAAGCACTGAAATAGCGGTAACAAGTTGATTGATAGCAAGATAGTTGTACAATGTAACGAGTAGCAATAGTAACAATAAGTGAAGCAAGGTAGCCCAATCCTTTTGTGGGAAAGAACAGGCCATAACAAGTTTCTTATAATAGGCAAAGCGGTCTTGAGGGCACACGAGAATTTCAATTAGTCACTTTCGTCATGTCGGGTTAATTTGCGTTCTGCACTTTGATAATTTGATATGTGAGTGGACCGGTGCTTCGGTGTTGTTCTTACTTGAACAAGCCTCCCACTTATGATTAACCCTCCCGTGAGCATCCGCAACTAGGAGAAAAGTATTAAGAATAAATTCTAACCATAGTATTAAACATAGGGATCCAAATCAGCCCCTTACGGAATAGCGCATAAACTAGGGTTTAAGTTTCTGTCACTCGCGCAACCCATCATCTAATAACTACTCCAAAATGTATTACCTTGTGCTCAAAGATGGTGAAGTGTGATGTAGTTGACGTTCACATAACACCACTAAGAGAATAACATCATTCATATCATCCAAATATCTAATGAATGTCAACTTCACATGACTACTGGTAACACGACTTCTCCCGTGGTCTCAATAACAAAAGTAAGTACTCACAAGTGATAAACATGATCATGATCAGAAAGGTATTAAATAGCATAATGGATCTAACATATGATCATCCACAAAATAAACCATAAAGCATCAACTACAAGATGTAATCAAGACTACTAGTCACAACCAAGTACCAATCTGATGTTCAGGTACAAGACTAAGCACAAGTGATGAACTAGGGTTTTGATAGGAGATGGTCTTGTTGAAGATGTTGATGAAGATTGGCCTCCCCAAGATAAGAGGGTTGTTAGTTATGACGATGGCCTCAATCCCCCCTGGGAGGGAAGTTCTTCTGGTGGAATCACTCCGTCGGAGGGGAAAGTGCTCGTGCCCACGTTCTGCCTCAAGACGGTGACGCTTCGTCCTCAAAGTCCTCTCTTGATTTTTTTCTAGTCAAGAGAGAATATATACCACAAGATGGTCGCCAGAAGTGGGCTAAGTGGCCCAATATCCACTAGGCCACGTGACGGTGCCTATGTGCACTCAATCACCTATGGGACCTTTGGCCCCCTTGTGGTTCAGCGGGGAGGTCGTATGGCAAAAAGAGCAGAAACTATGAGGCGACACGATGATGAGAGTCGGTTGTTTTACCCAGGTCTGGTCTGCTATGAAGCATAAAATCCTACTCCTGTTTTGGAGGATTGATTGAGGAAGATGAAGTTTGCACGGAGTTCTTCCCCAGCAAGTGTTGCCGCGGAGAGCTATCAGGTACGTAAAAGTACACTTGGCTCTAATCCCCTGGGGATTCGAATCTACCAAGTGTAGAATCTCCAAGTGTACAAATCCTTTGCTATGTTGCCTCGGGCCTCGTTTTATAGCTCAAGTGGCGTTCACACTGGCAAACAGTCGTGATCAAATAGCTAAAAGTGCTATCATACCTAACTCTAGCACTTAAGACAAAGCGCCATAAATACGGTCTTAGGTGGCGAGTGGGGGTGCGTACCCGGCAAGCTCCTCCCACCTATCAGCTGGTCGTGCCTTGGGGTCTTGACTTGCCTATGGACGGGTGTCAACAGGTTGTAATCTATCTTCTAGCACACCTCCACGTATTTAGCGAGAGGCACCTAGCCATCTGGGATCTCGACACCTCAGCGACAAGTAACTGGTGTAGCGATGAGGTGGAGTGGTGGCAGGTTGGCCCACACTTGTCGGGGAGGCGCCTTGCCGGATCTTGGCGAAGACGTCTATGCCTTTGCCCCTGGCAGGTGCTAGGGGTTCTTGGAACGTCTTGGGCTACATGTGTAGGTCTTGCCGGCATCTGCTTCCGGCTCTTCAGTTGAGTTGGTGGTTGCTCTTGAGGGGATATGCTCTCAACGCCTGTGCAAAAGTCACGGGCACTAAGTACCCCATTACTAGCGCACTGAGAGGAGCCCCCGGGCCTGAACCATACACGCTCGCCTAGCGCTGTTGGGTGAGGCCCAAAGTTTATGCACGGGCGTGAAATATTTACGAAGAGGTAACAGCCAACCCACTTTTCCGCACGGTCCCACCACTTCAGGCCGTTTCACCACGTGTGCCGCATGCATTTTGTGAATCTTGCGGCGGGTGCGCGTGGCTTAAAGGCCTAGTTGTGGTAGAAGCCGCATCATCATGGATTGGATTGAATGGGCGGTTATCTGTTCACCCGTGATGGCGCGCAACGACATAGGTGGATATGGACGACAACCCTTGGAGTGTAGGAGAGCTAGCCCTCCGCGCCCTACCTAAAGGCGGGAGGGGTGCGGTAGTAGATGCTCATCCATCCTTCTCCTATTCTCCAACCTAGGGTTGCCCGGCTTGTTCTTCTCCTCTGGCTCTTTGAGGTGGCTTCGGTTGTTGGCTATGGTGGGGATGCGTGGGCGTCCCCCATCTTGTGTGCGGTAGCAAGAGATTCCCGTTCAGATCATGTTGCCACTTCAGTCGTGGCGACGGAGGGCGGCACCAGTGCTCGAGGTGGGGCCGCTAGAAGGGCCAGAGGCCACCGAGGAGCTCGTGGTCAAAGGGGGTGGAGCGTTATGCCCGACCCTCCTCTAGTGTCGCCGACGCTGCCATTGCGGGACACACCGAGGGCACAACGCTGGAGTTCATTGTCAGGCTGCACGGTCCTTCTTATGGTCGTTTGCGCCTCCCTCGCCCTTTTGCTAGGGCAATGGAGGTTGATGAACCACAGGGAGTGTGGCTCCGTGTGCACGGTGGCCTGGCGATGGAGGCAACGACGGTTCTCTAGCTATCATGGCAGGGCCCTCCGCCCATGGCGCCATGTTTGGCACGCATGGGTGGTAGATTTTCTCCTGTCTGTTCTTTTGGAAGGTAGGGAGGATTGCCCACCTTTGCCCACTAGGGACGACCATGCTCTCCGTGAAGGATCTGGAGAGCATGGCATATCCTTGGGCCGTGGCGAGGGATCCAGCGGTGGTTGATACGTCCATTTTGCATCATGCTTTATATCGATATTTATTGCATTATGGGCTGTTAATACACATTATGGTACTATACTTATGCCTTTTCTCTCTTATTTTACAAGGTTTACATGAAGAGGGAGAATGCCAGCAGCAGGAATTCTGGACCGGAAAAGGAGTAAACCTGAGAGACCTATTATGCACAACTCCAAAAGTCCTGTAAATTTACGGAGAATTATTTTGGTATATAAAACATATTGGGCAAAAGAAATACATCAAGGGACCCACCGGGTGGCCACAAGCCAAGGGGGCGCACCCTACCCCCCTGGGTTCGCCCTGCAGGCTTGTGCCCCCCTAGCAGGCTTCAAGTGCCCATCTTCTGCTATATGAAGGGGTTTGACGTGGAAAAAATGATATGAGAACTTTCGGGGCGAAGCGCCGCCGTCTCGAGGCGGAACTTCGGCATAAACAATCTAGAGTTCCTGCGAAGCTATTCTATCGGGGAAACTTCCATTCCGAAGGGGGAAATCAAATACGTCGTCATCACCAATGATCCTCTCGTCAAGAGGGGGTCAATATCCATCAACATCTTCATCAGCACCATCTTCTCTCCAAACCCTAGTTCATCTCTTGTATCTGATCTTTGTCTCAAACCTCATATTGGTACCTGGAGGTTGCTAGTAGTGTTGATTACTCCTTGTAGTTGATGCTAGTTGGTTAAATTCGTGGAAGATCATATGTTCAGATCCTTAATGATTATTAATATTCCTCTGATGAACATGAATATTCTTTGTGAGTAATTACGTCTATTCCTGAGGACATGGGATAAGTCTTGCTATAAGTAATCATGTGAATTTGGTATTCCTTCGATATTTTGAGGAGATGTATGTTGTCTCTCCTCTAGTGGTGTCACGTGAACGTCGACTACATGACACTTCACCATTATTTGGTCCTAGGGGAAGGAATTGGGAAGTAATAAGTAGATGATGGGTTGCTAGAGTGAGAGAAGCTTAAACCCTAGTTTATGCGTTGCTTCGTAAGGGGCTCATTTGGATCCATATGTTTCATGCTATGGTTAGATTTGTCTTAATTCTTCTTTTGTAGTTGCGTATGCTTGTGAGAGAGGTTAATCATAAGTGGGATGTTTGTCCAAGTAAGGGCAGCACCGCACCGGTCCACCCACATACCAAATTATCGAAGTAACGAACGCGAATCATATGAGCATGATGAAAACAAGCTTGACAGAAATTCCCATGTGTCCTCAGGAGCACTTTGCTTTATATAAGAGTTTGTTCAGGCTTGTCCTTTGCTAAAAAAGGATTAGGCCACCTTGATGCACCTTTGTTACATTTGTTACTTTCTATCCGTTACGAATTACCTTATCACAAAACTATCTGTTACCGATAATTTCAGTGCTTGCAGAGAATACCTTACTAAAAACCGCTTGTCATTTCCTTCTGCTGCTCGTTCTGTTGGACACTCCTACTTATCGAAAGGACTACGATAGATCCCCTATACTTGTGGGTCATCAAGACTGTTTTCTGGCGCTGTTGCCGGGGAGTGAAGCTCCTTTCGTGAGTGAAATTTGGTAAGGAAAATTTTATATACTGTGCTGAAATTTACTATCACTTTTCACTATGGAAAATAATCCTTTGAGGGGCTTGTTCGGGGTATGTTCACCCCGACCGGAAGCACAAAGATATGCTCCTCAACCTGGTGCACATACTGAAAATATTTTTTTATGAAATTCCTTCGGGTATGATAGAAATACTTCTAGCTAATCCTTATAGACGAGATGGAACACTACATCCTTATTTGCATCTAATCTATGTGGATGAAATTTGTGTATTATTTAAGCTTGCAGGTTTGCCCGAGGATGATGTCAAGAAGAAGATCTTTCCTTTACCTTTGATGGAAAAGGCGTTGACGTGGTATAGGCTATGTGATGATATTGGATCATGGAACTACAACCGATTGAAATTTGAATTTCATCAAAAGTTTTATCCTATGCATTTTGTTCATCATGATCGGAATTATATTTATAATTTTTGGCCTCGTGAAGGAGAAAGAATCACTCAAGCTTGGGGAAGGCTTAAGTCAATGTTATATTCATGCCCCAATCATGAGCTCCCAAGATAAATTACTGTTCAAATTTTTTATGCTCGACTCTCTCGTAGTGATCAATCCATGCTCGATACTTCTTGTGCTGGTTCCTTTGTGAAGAAAGATATTGAATTCAGATGGGACTTATTGGGAAGAATTAAACGCAACTCTAAAGTTTGGTAACTCGACGAAGGTAATGAGTCGGGTATAAGCCTTAAGTTTGATTGTGTTAAATCCTTTATAGACACCGATGCTTTTCGTGATTTTAGCACTAAATATGGACTTGACTCTGAGGTAGTAGCTTCATTTTGTGAATCTTTTGCTACTCATGTTGATTTCCCCAAGGAGAAGTGGTCTAAATATTATTCTCCCATTGAAGTTAAAGTACTTGAACCTATTAAAGTTGAAGAATATACTATTATTTATAATGTTGGTCTTGTTATTCCTACTACTTATATTGAGAAACCACCCTTTCCTAATAGAGTAAAGGAACATGCTAAAGCTTCAACTGTGGTTCGTAAGAGTTGTACTAGAACACCTATACCTCCTGAACAAATTAAAGTTGAATCTAATATTGCTATGGTTAAAGATCTCTTGGTTGATAATATTGATGGGCATGTCATTCATTTCTGTGATAAAGCTGCTAGAATTGCTAGACCTGATACTAAAAGTAAATAGAGACCTATTGTTGGCGTGCCAGTTGTTTGTGTTAAAATAGGAGATCATTGTTATCATGGCTTCTGTGATGTGAGTGCTAGTGTGACTGCAATTCCCTTTACCTTATACCAAGAAATTATGAATGATATTGCGCACCAGCTGAATCAGAAGAAATTCATGTTACCATTAAGCTTGCTAATAGAGATACTATTGCACCAATTGGGATTGTTAGAGATGTTGAAGTCTTGTGTGGGAAAATAAAGTATCCTACTGATTTTCTTGTTGTTGGTTCCCCACAAGATGATTTTTGTCCCATTATATTCGGTAGACCCTTCTTGAATATTGTTAATGCTAAGATTGATTGTCAGAAAGAAATGGTTACTGTAAGTTTTGGGGATGTGTCTCATGAGTTCAATTTCTCTAAATTTCGTAGACAACCCCATGACAAAGAATTGCCTAGTAAAGATGAAATTATTGGTCGCTCTTCTATCATTATGCCTCCTACTCCTCCATGACAAAGAACAATATTTGCTAGAACATGAAAATGATATGCATATGAATGGAAGGAATGAAATAGATAAGCTTTTCTTTGAACAACAACCTATTTTGAAACACAACCTGCGTGTTGAAATACTTGGGGATCCTCCTCCACCCAAGGGTCATCCCGTGTTTTAGCTTAAACAATTACCTGATACTCTGAAGTATGCTTATCTTGATGAAAAGGAGATATATCTTGTTATTATTAGTGCTAACCTTTCAGAGCATGAAGAAAATAGATTATTCAAAACTTTGAGGAAGCACCATGTCCCTATTGGATATACTCTTGATGATCTTATGGGCATTAGTCCCACTCTATGTCAGCACAAAATCAATATGGAGCCTGATGCTAAACCGGTTGTTGATCACCAACGACGATTGTCATGGGTATAAGCCTGACAGTAGATGTGTGGGGTACGAATGAGATGGGCAGAGTCCTTGCTACGGCGAGGTTGTATGACTTCAGGCCCCTCTGCGGTGGACGTAACAGCCCTACGTCTCAGTGCTCTCGGAGCTTGTTACCAAGTGTAATATTGAGTACAGCGATTCGCTAACCCTTTTACCAGTGGGGGAGGGCGGCTTATATAAAGTGCGCTGCCCTCCACAATGGTTCTGATTCAGGGGTGGAGTAGTGGCGATTGAATGCGTACGTTACAGATAACGTATGCTCTAAATGCTAATAAATGCACCCGAAAACGTACGACAGTTTCCCTCTGGAGAGGTTACCATGTACCGAGTGTATCCAGTCGGTTAGCCTGGTGTCCTCCGAATGCTAGTCTCCGACTGGATGATTCAGGGCCTGTTACCGACTGGATGATGGGGATTCCTTAATTCAGTCGGGGCAGACTTAGGGTCCTGTTCTTTGTGTGGGGTAGTCCTTGGGTAGGACACGTACAGCAGGCCTATGACCCTACCCTAGGACTATGACCCCATCATTAGTCCCCGAATGGATTGGGGTAGAAACGCCGAACAGGTGCTTGAGGTTCGGATCCGACTGGACTAGGTTCGGCTTGGGCGTTGCTTGCCTCTATCCATTTTATCTTTCCTGACCAGCGATCCGAGTGGAAGTGCTCGCGAAACGGACTGTCGGAAACTGAGTGCTTCTGCGGCATCTTTTGACGCGACCGGTCAACTGACAGCAGCGGATTTTCCGGGATCTCAAATTTCGGGTTCCGCGCGCTCAGCGGGGATGACGCCAGCGCACTCGAGTAGCTCCTGACGCCTCGATTCACGCGCCTCAATTCCTCCACTGATATCGCCACGGCCGGTCGGGCGGATAGGGTTTCGGGGCCACCCACCAGTGACTCAGTTGGAACTCTATTTAAATCTGGGCGGCGAGGCTTCTTCGCTACGCCTTGCCGAATCTTTCGCTCTCGCCTGCTCCGACTTCCCCGCCACCTCTAGCGCTCCTACTTCCCTTCCTTCTCCTGTCTCTTCGAGGGTTCGCCGTTGCCTCCATGACCAAGGGTCAAACCAGCAAGATGGAGGCAAGGAAGAAGAAGGGCAAGGCGGCGCCTGCTCAGCGGCGACAGCGGCCGCTGCCGGCGGGGTGGATCCAGGGAGATTTCCTCCCTTCGTCGGTGACAGAGGGAGACCTACTGGAGCTTGTGGAGTACGGAATGCTCATGCACAAGTCATGGAGACTGCCGGCGGAGGACGAGGTCGAGCCTGCGCCTCGGGAGGGGGAGCGCGTCCTGCTCCTCAGCCATGTCCACCGAGGTTTTTCTTTGCCCCCGCATCCTTTCTTTAAGGGTATCCTGAATCACTTCGGGGCTCAACTCCACCACTTTCCTCCGAATGCCATCGCCCACCTTTCTGCTTTTATCATTTTGTGCGAGTGCTTCATTGGTTGCCCCCCCATTGGGGTTTGTTCAAACACATCTTCTCCGCCCGATCCCAAACTATCAAACGTCTTAGTCAGTCGGACGATAAGATGCACCTCCTCCAGCTCTGCGGAGGTTTAGGATTCCAGAAGAAGAGTCGGAGCAGCTATCCTGCTCTCCAGTTGAGTGAGTCGGTTAGGAACTCGCAGTCGACGTGGTTCTACTGCCAGGACATCGCGTGCCCGAATGCGTCGACTGGCCTGCCTCCGTTTAGTCTAGATCGGCCCACCCCGCCTAAGCAGCTCGCGCTCTCGAAGGCCGAGAAGAAGGACATCCAGCCTTTGGTTGAGGCACTCGTGGATGTCATCAGGAAGGGGGTCACCGGTATAGACTTGCTGGAAGTCTTCCTTGGTCGGCGGATCCAGCCGCTGCAGGCTCGCGACCATGCCATGTGGCACTACACAGGGCCCAAGGATTCCACTCGGACCAACGTGGTGGGCGTACCCGAGGAGAGGGTGACCTCGTGGGTGCTCCAAATCACAGGCCCCTGTGAGAACCCCAAAGGAGATCGCCGAGTGAAGCCTTATAGCGCGGACCACCCTCCGCCGAATCAGGTGAGTGGCATTAGCCGGGTGCATTGGACAGTCTTGATTCCAGTCGCTTATTTATATCTCCGTGTGATGCCTAATGTTTCCGACTGTACTTCATGCAGGCGTGGACCAACTGGTTCTCCCCCGTCTCGAACGGGAATCCGGAGGAGGAAAAGGAGGAAGGCAGTCAGGAGGGCAGCGTGGACAGCGCTGAATACGTCTCCGACAGCGGGGAGGAGGAGGAGGAAAGCGAGGAAGAGGAAGAGGACAAAGAGCAAGACTCGCCTCCTCCACGGCCAGAGCATCGGAGCAAGCGCCGACACGAGCCCGCCGTCCCTTCAGCTCCTCCTACGTCGTCGAGTGCTCCGCCTGCCGCTCCGGTGGTCTCGAGTGTTCGAGGCACCAAGAGGGCCAGGGACGCCGCCGCGGAGCCCGCAGGCCAGTCTTCCAGGGCGCCCAAGCCGAGTGGGCCCAAACCTCGGAAGGCTCTGCCGCGAATGAGGGTCGCTATCCCCGTCACCTCCACGTAAGTGAATCTAACTTTTGGCTCTTTCTGTTATCCGAGTGAACTCCTGCTTTATAAGTCGAATGGATTTCACTCGACAGGGTCGCCACCTCTGCAACCTCTCCGGCCCGCCAAGGGGACGACCCCATGGACACGGACAACGTCGTTTCGTCCCAACCCGGTGAGTTGTAGGAGAGTCGGGTGTTTTATCCCCGCGGACTGTGCCATTCTTTCTTTTTCTGAGGCGTCATGTCATTCGGCTTGTCAAGGGCGATTTGCCTGGACGAGGACGACCAGGGGAGAGCCAACCCCGCCGTGGAGCCTGTCCTGGAGCCTGTCCCCGAGGCTGCTCCTCCTGCCGCCACTCCTGCGGCCGACGCTCCACCGACTGAAGCGCCTCCACCAACTGAACCGGTGCCGGTGAGGGAAGAACCGACTAGGGCGAACCTTGGGATGCCTCAGGAGCCTCCCACGATTCCTGGTTCGTCGAATGCTGAATTCAGCATCCGGCGTCTTCCAGAGGAGCGGGTGGGAGCGGCCAAGGGGGCCATGGTGCAGGTGGAGTTGATGGCTGGAGAAGCCAAGAGGGCTTATGACTCCGTTGCGGCCTTGTACCAGCGGAGCTTAGAGCTGCGTGATGATATCCGAGTAAGTAGTCTAGTAAGTATTTGCTTTTCTCTTGTAACCCACTGGGTGTTATTGTTTTTTCTGCAATGGGTTCACTCGCAGTGAACCCAATGGGTGTAGTCCCCGAGACTTCTGTCGAGTGCTTGCATCGATAGTTGTCTTTACACTTTTTGCCTTTAGTTTGGTTGTGTCTGTAGATAGGATTGCCGAGTGCGAGTACTTGTTGCAGTCGGAGTGCTCTTGCGGTAAGAGTCTCCGAGAGTAAGTTGCACGCAGGTCGGGTAGTCTTGGCCTCTGAGGCGTCGGTGAAAACATGTATCGCAATAGGGCAGGCCTATTTGAGGTGCATGCCAGTGGGGTCACTCTTAGTGAACCCACTAGGTGTAGTCCCCGAGACCGCTGTCGACTGCTTGCGTCGGCAGGGGTCTGAAGAACTTAGACTGTGAACTGATAAACTTGCTGATTACCCTTCGTTTCTTGGTGGCAGAAAACTTGTGAAATGGGAACTGCCTATGAGGCCCTGAGGGCGGAGAGGAACCAGTTCGCTGGTGAACTTGATGCTGCTATGCTCGCCATGGCCATCATGAAGGATGCGCTGGAGGGACGAGAGAAGTCTCTGGAGGAAGCTCGGGAGGCGAACAAGGTGTTGATAGAGGAGGTGGAGAGACTGAAGAAACAGAGGACTGATCTGCACAATCAGATGGCCGTTCAGAACAGACGATGGACAGCTCAGGAGAAGTATGTCAACGACTGGGCTATGCAGATGATGACTCGTCTGGCTGGTAAGTCTTATGTTTTGCCGAGTGCTTGTACCGTGTGCTCTACACTCGGTTTTTATTGTCTGCTTGCCCGTTTGTTGCAGACTTTTGCGGTGACGCTGAAGCTGAAACGGCGGCTATGGAGAGGTCCATTAAGGACAATGTGCCACTCGGTGAGGACTCTAACCGGGATCTGCTCCAAGCGCATATCCGCATAGGCAAAGTGGGTCCTTTCATCGGCCGACCGAGAGAAGTCGTCGGCCGAATTGACAAGGAACTTTGGCCAGAAGACGAGCCGCGGCAGGAGATGGAGACTCTGTTGGCGCGACTGGAGGAGATTCCGAGCCGAGTGCAATCGTGGAAGAAATCGGCAGCGCGTTGCGGTGCTGATGTTGCGCTGTCCTTGGTCCGCGTCCATTGCAAGGAGGTGCGGGAAGATAAGCTGAAGACATTGAAGGTCGCCAACACGAAGAAGCTTCGATTCGAAGACTTCATGGAGACGTTCCTTGAGACTGCTACCCGCATCGCTGATGGAATCGACTTGGACACTTTTGTGGAGCCCTCAAGTCCTGGCGCCGGCCCAGCTGACGCGTAATAAAACATTATCCTCAGTATGCCGAGTGTTTACCTGTAAGATACTCTGGCCACTTCTGTTGGCTGTCATACTTTTAAATCGGTGCGGGTAAGCTTGATCCGCACCGAGTCAGCTATCGTTTCTAGACTTTTGAAATCGGAGTGAAAAATTTTAGTCTTTTGTTTGAATGCTGTTTTGAGTGCAATGCTTAGTGCGTACTCGGAGAAGATTAATACTTAGGTGATTCTTGATCACAGCTAAGTCCCCGAGTGTGACGTGTAGTGCACACTCGGAGGATGTTAGTACTTAGGTGATTCTTGGTCACATACAAGTCTCCGAGTGCGACATGTAGTGCACACTCGGAGGAAGTTAGTACTTAGGCGATTTAGGATCGCAGCTAAGTCTCCGAGTGCGACGTGTAGTGCACACTCGTAGGAAGTTATTACTTATGTGATTCTTGATCACAGCTAAGTCTCCGAGTGCGACGTGTAGTGCACACTCGGAGGAAGTTAGTACTTAGGCGATTCAGGATCGCAGCTAAGTCCCCGAGTGCGACGTGTAGTGCACACTCGTAGGAAGTTATTACTTAGGTGATTCTTGATCACAGCTAAGTCTCCGAGTGCAACGTGTAGTGCACACTCGTAGGAAGTTATTACTTAGGTGATTCTTGATCACAGCTAAGTCCCCGAGTGCAACGTGTAGTGCACACTCGGAGGAAGTTAGTACTTAGGCGATTCAGGATCGCAGCTAAGTCCCCGAGTGCGACGTGTAGTGCACACTCGTAGGAGGTTATTACTTAGGTGATTCTTGATCACAGCTAAGTCCCCGAGTGCGACGGTTAGTGCACACTCGGAGGAAGTTAAAACTTAGGCGATTCAGGATCGCAACTAAGCCCTCGAGTGCGACGTGTAGTGCACACTCGGAGGAAGTTAGTACTTAGGCGATTCAGGATCGCAGCTAAGTTTTTTTTTGTGACCGGAGTCTGCGACTGTGGGAGAACTCTGAATCTGCACAAAACTAAATCTGCTGTATATATTATTTCATCAAAACTTGTTCGTTACACTGCTTCAGTCGACGATCACGTATAAAAACGCTTGAGGAGATCCCCGTTCCATGTGCGCGGCTCGTCTGTCTCCCTCTGAATGTTGTAGAGTCTGTATGCTCCATTGTTCAGTACCTTGGAGACGATGAAAGGCCCTTCCCAGGCCGGAGCCAACTTGTGGGGTCTTTGCTGATCCACTTGGAGCACTAAATCGCCTGCTTGGAATGTGCGACTCCTAACATGACGCGCATGAAAGCGTCGCAGATCTTGTTGGTAAATTTTTGAACGAGTGAGTGCCATCTCGCGTTCCTCCTCCAGAAGATCGACTCCATCTTGCCTTGCTTGTTCTGCTTCAGCTTCGGAGAAGAGTTCGACTCGTGGGGCATTGTGAAGCAGGTCACTCGGAAGGACCGCTTCTGCTCCATAAACGAGGAAGAACGGTGATCGCCCCGTTGATCTGTTCGGAGTGGTGCGGAGGCCCCAAAGGACTGAAGGTAACTCGGTGACCCATGTACCAGCAGCGTGTCCTACCTCTCGCAAGAGTCGGGGCTTCAAACCTTGAAGGATAAGTCCATTCGCACGCTCAGCTTGTCCGTTGGATTGTGGATGTGCTACGGAAGCAAAATCCACTCGGATACCCTGACTCGCACACAAGCCTTTGAACCTGTCCGAGTCGAAGTTTGTCCCATTGTCCGTGATTATGCTGTGAGGTATCCCGAATCTGGAGATGATGTCCCTGACAAACTTGACAGCTGTTGAGGCATCGAGTTTCTTGATGGGCTTGGCTTCTATCCATTTTGTAAACTTGTCGACTGCCACCAACAGATGTGTGTAGCCTCCTTGGCCTGTCTTGAATGGTCCGACTGTGTCTAATCCCCAAACTGCAAATGGCCACACAAGTGGGATCGTCTTTAGTGCAGATGTTGGCTTGTGGGACTTGTTGGAGTAGAACTGACAGCCTTCACATCGGTCAACCATAGCTTTAGCCATCTCGTTAGCCTGTAGCCAGAAGAATCCAGCTCTGAACGCCTTGGCGACGATTGCTCTCGAAGAAGCGTGATGGCCGCAGGTTCCCGAGTGAATATCCTCTAGGATCAACTGCCCTTCTTCTGGGGAAATGCAGCGTTGAAGAATGCCTGAAACACTCTCCTTGTACAATTGACCGTCAATGACAGTGAATGCCTTTGACCTGCGAACTATTTGCCGGGCTTGAACTTCATCTTCTGGAAGTTCTTGTCTTAGGATATATGCAATGATCGGCTCAGTCCAATCGGGAATGACAACCAGAATCTCTGTGACCAGATCAACCACAACAGGTACATCGACTTCAGTCGGATCTGTTGCGCTCTTGGGTTGTACCGATTCTTCTGTGAAGGGATCTTCTTTGACTGAGGGAAGATGGAGGTGCTCGAGGCAGACATCACTCGGGACTGGTCTCCGAGTGGATCCGAGTTTCGCCAACTCGTCAGCTGCTTGGTTCTTCAGTCTTGGAACATGATGAAGTTCTAGACCTTCAAACCTCTTCTCCAACTTCCTCACTGCATTGCAGTATGTTGTCATGGTGGGGTTCCTTACGTCCCACTCCTTCATCACTTGGTTGACCAGCAAATCCGAATCGCCGTAGACCATCAGGCGACGGACACCGAGTGAGATGGCCATGCGCAATCCGTAGAGGAGAGCTTCATAGTCTGCCTCTTTGTTGGAGGAATCAAAGTGTATCTGAAGCACGTACTTGGGCTTGTCACCCTTTGGCGATATGATCACAACACCAGCGCCGGATCCATTCAACATCTTAGACCCATCGAAGAACATTGTCCAATGAGCCGAGTAGATGTGAGTCGGTTGCTGTTGTTCTACCCATTCTGCTATAAAGTCAGCCAGGGCTTGAGACTTAATAGCTTTCTTGGCCTCGAACTTGATGTCACAGTACAGCATCTCCATTGCCCACTTCGCCACTCGGCCTGATGCGTCCGGATTGTGGAGAATTTCCGACAACGGAGCATCAGAAACGACAGATACCCAATGGTCTTGGAAATAATGGGCTACCTTCTTCGTAGTCATATATTTCCCATAGATAAGATTTTGATAATGGGGATACCTCTGCTTGGAAGGGGTCAGGACTTCAGAGACGTAGTACACTGGCCGCTGAACTTTGTACGCTTTGCCTTCTTATTCTCTCTTGATTGTAAGAACAGTACTGACAACTTGATTTGTAGCCGCGATATATAGAAGAAGGGGCTCTTTACTGAGCGGAGCAGTAAGAACCGGCTGGGTGGAAAGTAGGTCTTTGAGGTCGTCGAATGCGACTTGGGCTTCGTCTGTCCACTCGAAGGTATCTGACTTTTTCATGAGTCGGTACAGAGGAAGTGCTTTTTCGCCGAGTCGACTGATAAACCTGCTCAAAGCTGCTAGGCAACCTGTGAGCCGTTGAACATCGTGTATTCTGACCGGCCTCTCCATTCGGACGATGGTCCCGATCTTTTCGGGGTTGACGTCGATCCCTCGTTCGGAAACGAAGAAACCGAGTAACTTTCCGCTGGGAACACCGAATGAACATTTGGCTGGGTTGAGCTTGATATCGTACCTACGAAGGTTGGCGAATGTTTCTGCCAAGTCAGTCAGCAGGTCGGAACCTTTGCGTGACTTGACTATGATATCATCCATGTATACCTCCACATTGCGACCGATCTGGTCGAGGAGACATTTTTGGATCATGCGCATAAAGGTAGCTCCTGCATTCTTCAGACCGAAAGGCATAGTGATGTAGGGGAAGCACCCAAACGGGGCGATGAAGGCTGTTTTCAACTCATCGGGACCATACAGACGGATCTGATGATAGCCCGAATAGGCATCAAGAAATGACAAACGCTCGCATCCCGCAGTCGAATCGACAAATTGATCTATGCGGGGGAGCGGAAAATTGTCTTTCGGGCAGACCTTATTGAGGTGCTTGAAGTCAATGCACATTCGGAGTGACTTGTCCTTCTTGGGCACCATGACGACATTGGCGAGCCACTCGGAGTGGTGAACCTCACGAATGAAGTTGGCTGCCAACAGCTTGGCCACCTCTTCTCCGATTGCCTTCCTCTTGTGCGCGGCGGACCGTCGCAGGCGCTCTCGGACGGGCCGAGCAGCAGGATCCACATGCAGTCGGTGCTCAGCCAACTCCCTGGGTACACTTGGCATGTCAGATGGTTTCCATGCGAAGATGTCCCAGTTCTCACGGAGGAATTGGGTGAGCTCGGCTTCCTATTTAGGATCGAGGGTGGTGGAGATGTTCGTTGGGGCGGCAGAATCGTCCGTCGGGTGGATGCTGACTTTCTTCGTCTCTCCCGTTGACTGGAACGCGGACTCAGAAGCTGGTTTCTTTGAGCGCATTAGGTCGGTAGGGTCGACTGTCTTCTTGTATTCCTCGAGCTCGAGTACCGCCATCTGATGGTCGGCGAGTCTTGATCCCTCTTGCAGACACTCCTCAGCTCGCTAGCGGTTGCCGGTGATGGTGATAACGCCTTTTGGGCCCGGCATCTTCAACTTCAAGTAAACATAGCATGGACGTGCCATGAAGCTCACGTATGCCGGGCGGCCCAGAATTGCATGGTAAGCGCTCTGGAAATCCACCACCTCAAATGTGAGCTTCTCCTTGCGAAAGTTTATGTCGGAGCCGAAGGTGACGTCCAACGCGATATGGCCGAGTGACCTGGCCTTCCGTCCAGGGACGACTCCCTGGAACTGCATACTGCTCTCGCTGAGTCTGGACATCGGAATGCCCATTCCCTTGAGAGTGTCAGCGTACATGATGTTCAGTCCGCTACCACCGTCCATGAGGACTTTGCGCAGTCGGACTCCTTCCACCACCGGGTCGACGACCAGAGCCTGTCTTCCTGGGGTGGGGACATGCGTTGGATGATCCGACTGATCAAAGGTGATCGCAGTCTGAGACCATTTAAGGAACTTGGGAGCAGTCGGAACGGCCATGTTGACCTCTCTGTTCACCAACTTCAGTCGACTCTTGCTTTCGACGTCAGCAAAAATCATGAGGGTTGCATGGACTTGGGGGAACGGATCCTCTTTATCCTCCTCATCTTGTTCAGGATTCTTCTCACTCGGTTGCCCTTCGCTGAACCCCTGGATCAGGAGATGACATTGCCGAGTGGTGTGCTTCGCGTATATGGGTTTTCCTTCTTCGTCCATCTTTGTGTGGACCGGACAAGGCTGATCCAGGATGGGATTGTTGAACGGCTTCTTCTTGGGGGCAGACTGCGTTTTCCCTTTGCCCTTGAACTTGGTGCTGGTCACAGCTCCAGCTTCTGCCTGTGGTGTGGGCGGAACTTTCTGTTTTTGCTTCCGAGTGTTACCTCCGTCGGCATCGCCGACTGTCTTGTGTTTGCCACTCTGCGGTCCTCTTCCTCGCCATTTGCATAGCGAGCTGCTATCTCCATCATCTTGCTCATGGAGATGTCGCCTGTCCGGCCGAACTTTAGGTACAGCTCCCTGTACCGTACGCCTGCCTTGAATGCGCAGACCGCTTGATGTTCGGTGACGTTCTCCACCGTGTGGTAGAGAGTTGTCCATCGCTGGATGAAGTCGCGCAAGGGCTCGTTCGGCTTCTGGACATAGTGCTGAAGCTCCACAAGGCCTGCAGGGCGTTTGCACGTCCATTTGAAGGGCCTGATGAACACTCGGGCCAGATCTGCCCAACTGTAAATGCTTGAGGGGGCAACTGGTTCAGCCAAGCTCGCGCTGAGCCGTCGAGCATCAGAGGGCGGTACTTCATAGCGACATAGTCGTCCCCTCGTCCGATCTAGACTGCCACTCGGTAGTCGTCTAGCCATGTTTCAGGCTTGGATTCCCCCGTAAATTTACCGATTCCCGCTGCCAATCGGAAGTTGGGCGGGATGTCAGCCGAGCGGATGGCTCGACTAAAACACTCGGGGCCGGACACGATGGTCCTGCTACCACTTGGACGATCCAGATCGTGACCATCGCAGTGGGCTCGACCTCTGTCGACTCTTCGCTGGGCGATTCGCCCTCTTGCGTCGGGTCTTGGGTCATAAGTGTCGCCGACTGAACGCCGATCATCATGATGTCGGGACCCATAGGGTCCACCCCGCAGAGGGGTGCGCGAGCGACGGTGATCTTCCCGGATCATGGAATGGCTGCCTCCCCTGTGGTGCTGATGGGAACCAGGGCTGTGAACCGACCGATGCGTGTTTGCATGGACGGAACTATTGTGGATCCGATTGTGCGACTGGGAGACTGCCGAATTCTGCTGCTGCGCCATGTGCAACAGAGCACGGATTTGCTCGATTCCCCTTCCTGCCTCTGAATCAATCAGTTGGAGGGAATTGGCGATCTTGGCAGCTGCAGCCAAGTTGAGGAGAGGTGTGCGGAACAACTCCACGTTGCTCCGCCGGGTGTGCCGACTGGCGGAACGACGAGGCGGACGACGTGCACCGGATGCTTCACCGACTTCGCGCTCGCTCCGGCCGGCCTGATGGGGATCTTCATGGGTGTTGGCCATGTGTACTTCTGCTGCAGGCCCGCGGCACGTGTACTCGGTGGGGAGCTCAGTCGGAACCGAGCCCGAGCACTGGGAACGCGGGGCAACCACAACAGACTCCAGAACTGCCACTTGAGAGGACGCGATCTGACGCGCTCGGGCATGCTGCACCCAACGTTGGAGACGCGGACTGCGGGAACGCTTGTTGCGGCGCATGACGGAGGTGCAAGCCGACAATGGAGCCGATTGTTGGAGAAGAAGAACGCCGCGAGCGCCAGCACGGAAGTGCGTGGCCCCGCGACGGGGAAGCGCCTCGACGTCGAGAGGCGCCTCCCGAAGCCATGCCGAATCGTCGTCGGTGAAGGAGAGAGCGCCGAAGAGGATCTGGTGATCCATGCTCAAATCTCCACCAGATGACATGACGAAAGGAAGTAGTCGCAACCTCGCCGGAAGTCGCTTAGACGCCTGCCCCACGGTGGGCGCCAACTGTCGTGGGTATAAGCCTGACAGTAGATGTGTGGGGTACGAATGAGATGGTAGAGTCCTAGCTATGGCGTGGTTGTATGAGTTCAGGCCCCTCTGCGGTGGAGGTAACAGCCCTACGTCTCAGTGCTCTCGGAGCTTGTTACCGAGTGTAATATGGAGTACAGTGATTCGCTAACCCTTTTACCAGTGGGGGAGGGCGGCTTATATAGAGTGCGCTGCCCTCCACAACGGTTCTGATTCAGGGGTGGAGTAGTGGCGATTGAATGCGTACGTTACAGGTAACGTATGCTCTAAATGCTAATAAATGCACCCGGAAACGTATGGCAGTTTCCCTCCGGAGAGGTTACGATGTACCGAGTGTATCCAGTCGGTTAGGCTGGTGTCCTCCGAATGCTAGTCTCCGACTGGATGATTCAGGGCCTGTTACCGACTGGATGATGGGGATTCCTTAATTCAGTCGGGGCAGACTTAGGGTCCTGTTCTTTGTGTGGGGTAGTCCTTGGGTAGGACACGTACGGCAGGCCTATGACCCTACCTTAGGACTATGACCCCATCAATGATTAAATCCTAAAATGAAGGAATTGGTAAGAAATGAAATACTAAAGCTTCTGGAGGGAGGTATAAGTTATCCTATTGCTGATAGTAGATGGGTTAGTCCCGGTCATTGTGTCCCTAAAAATGGAGGTATTATCATTATTCCTAATGATAAAAATGAATTGATCCTGCAAAGAATTGTTACAGGATATAGAATGGTAATTTATTTTTGGAAATTAAATAAAGCTACTAGGAAATATCATTACCCGCTACCTTTTATTGATCAAATGCTAGAAAGACTATCCAAATATACACATTTTTTGCTTTCTAGACGGTTATTCTAGTTTCTGTCAAATACCTCTGTAAAAAGAGGATCAAGAGAAGACCACTTTTACTTGGCCTTTCAATACCTTTGCTTATAGATGTATGCCTTTTGGTTTATGCAATGCACCTGCTACCGTTCAAAGATGTATGATGGCTATATTCTCTGACTTATGTGAAAAGATTGTTGAGGTTTTCATGGATGTTTTTTCCGTTTATGGAACTTCTTTTGATGATTGCTTGAGCAACCTTAATCGAGTTCTGCAGAGATGTGGAGAAACTAATATTGTCTTGAATTGGGAGAAGTGTCACTTTATGGTTAATGAAAGCATTGTCTTGGGACACATAATCTCCGAAAGAGGTATTGAATTTGACAAAGCTAAAGTTGATGCAATTGAAAAAATGTCGTGTGAACAGATATCAAAGGTATAAGAAGTTTCCTTGGTCATGTTGGTTTCTATAGGAGGTTTATTAAATACTTCTCTAAGATTTCTATGCCTCTCAGTAATCTTTTGCAGAAGGATGTTCCATTCGTTTTTATGATGATTGTGTAGAAGCATTTGAAATTCTTCAGAGAGCCTTGATCACTGCACCTATTGTTCAACCACCTGATTCGAACCTACCCATTGAAATTGTGTGTGATGCCACTGATTATGTTGTTGGTGCTATTCTAGGGCAAAGAGTTGATAAGAAATTAAATGTCATCCAATACGCTAGTAAAACTCTAGACAGTGCTCAAAGAAACTACGCTACCACTTAAAAGGAATTTTTAGAAGTTCTGTTTGCTTGTGATAAGTTTAGACCTTATATTGCTGATTCCAATGTAATTTTTCACACTGATCACGCTACTATTCAATACCTTATGGAAAATAAAGATGCTAAACCTAGACTTATTAGATGGGTTCTTCTGCTACAAGAATTTGATTTGCATATTATTGATAGAAAGGGCGGTGATAACCCCGTAGCAGATAACTTGTCTAGATTAGAGAATGTTCTTGATGACCCACTATCTATTGATGATAGCTTTCCTGATGAACAATTAGCTATAATAAATGCTTCACGAAGTGCTCCTTAGTATGTTGATTATGCTAACGACATTGTTGCTAAATTTATACCGGCAAGTTTCACATAACAACAAAAGAAAAAGTTCTTCTATGATTTAAGACATTACTTTTGGGATGATCCACACCTTTATAAAGAAGGAGTAGATGTTATTATTAGACGTTGTTTACCTAAGCATGAACACGGACAGATCCTACACAAGTGTCACTCCGAGGCCTACAGAGGACACCACGTTGGAGATAGAACTGCACACAAGGTATTGCAATCTGGTTTTTATTAGCCTAGTCCCTTCAAGGATGCTCGTAAGTTTGTCTTGTCTTGTGATGAATGTCAAAGAATTGGTAATATTAGTAGATGTCATGAAATGCCTATGAATTACTCTCTTGTTATTGAACAATTTGATGTTTGGGGTTTTGATTATATGGGACCTTTTCCAAAGTACAATGGGTATACTCATATTCTAGTTGCTGTTGATTATGTTACTAAGTGGGTAGAAGCTATTCCAGCTAGTAGTGTTGATCATAACACTTCTATTAAAATGCTGAAAGAAGTTATTTTCCCTAGATTTGGAGTCCCTAGATATTTAATGACTGATGGTGGTTCACACTATATTCAAGGTGCTCTCCGTAAATTGCTTGCTAGGTATGATGTTAATCATAGAATTGCATCTCCTTTATCATCCTCGTCTAGTGGTCAAGTAGAATTGAGCAATAGAGAAATTAAACTGATCTTGCAAAAGACCGTTAATAGATCTAGAAAGAATTGGTCCAAGAAACTTGACGGTGCACTATGGGCTTATAGAACCGTTTACAAAAACCCTATGAGTTTGTCTCCTTGCAAAATGGTTCGTGGTAAAGCATGTCACTTACCTCTAGAGCTAGAACATAAAGCTTATTGGGCAATTAAAGAGCTTACCTATGATTTCAAACTTGCTGGTGAGAAGAGGTTATTTGACATTAGCCCTCTTGATGAATGGAGAACCCAATCCTATGAGAACTCTAAGTTGTTTAAAGAAAAGGTTAAGAGATGGCACGATAGAAGGATACAAAAGCGTGAATTAAATGTAGGTGATCATGTATTGCTATACAACTCTCGTTTAAGATTTTTTGTAGGAAACTTCTCTCTAAATGGGAAGGGCCTTACATTATCGAGCAAGTATATCGTTTCAGTGCCATCAAGATAAAAAACGCCGAAGGTGGTAAATGGGCAAAGAATCAAACATTATATTCAGGTACTCCCATAAATGTTGAAACCAATGTTGTCAATACCATAACTCCCGAAGACTACATTAGGGAGGCCTATAAAAAGGTTTCAGCCTCCGAAAAGTAATCATTATGTGTTACGGTAAGAAAACCGACTCCAAAAACTTTCCAATGGCAATTATTACCAGTTTCGGGATATTTAAAAAATTTGAAAAATTCAAACAGCCCTAAAAGTACACGAGGAGGAGACAAGCCAGGGGGCGCGCCCTACCCCCCCTCGGCTCGCCCTGTAGGCTTGTGGCCACACCGTGTACCCTCCGGACTTCATTTTCTTGTGGAATACTCCTTCGGGTCAGTAAAAATTCATTATATAATCTCTCGAAAGTTTTGACCTTTGTATCAAGCCAATATCTCTTGCTTTCGTCTTGAGCTATTTCTGCAGCAGTTTAGAGCAAGATGTATTCACATGAGTTGGTCGGGGAGAGCCGTGCCTTTCACCTGACACCGTGGACCGGAGCATTCAGCAAATCCAACCACTTCGGGCAGGCCATGGAGGAAGAGATGGAGGCTTACTTGAAAAGGATAGATTCTATGGAGGAAGACCAAGAAGTTACCTCGCATCTACAACCTAGAGCCATGTTGGAAGAACTTTAGAGCTCCGACTTTGGTTATCCCTCCCAATGCTAAATTTCTTACTTATGAAAACATGAAAAAGAGTGTTGCTTTTCCCCCACAGCAATGGAACATCCATAGGTTATGTGATCTCTAACCATCACTAGAAAACTTCGCAAGGAAATAATGGATCTCACACAGCGAAATAATAAGCTTTAGGAGGAGAATTACATTCTGAAGGGCATCATCGCCAAGAATATAAAACCATCACCTCCAAAGAAAGACAACTAAACACATAGGTATAGGGCACTTCCCTTGGCTTGTGTCAAGCTTGGGGGAGTTTCCCCGGTATCGTATCACCATCGCATCTTTTACTTTCTTCGTTTTCTCCGTTCGATATTTTTTGTAATACCCTGATCTAGTAGAATAAAGTTTTAGTGTGATCTAGTTGTGAGTTTTGCTTTATGTTCCCCTATGTAAGAAAGTCCGGGAGTTATATAATAAAGAGTAGTTTTGAGTTGAGGGCTTTGCTTGCTTGCTATAATCTTGAGAAATAGAAACAGAAAGAAGTATAGAATAAAAGCAAAGGAGTATATAAAAATGATTTTATGGGGAGTGATGACTTCATATATAAAAAGTATGTTGATCAAAATTTGTTGTGAGTTGACAAACAAAGCTATTGGTCATTGCTGCAATTAAAAGGAAGTAATAAAGAAAGAGAGGTTCACATATAAATATATTATCTTGGACATCTTTTATGATTGTGAGCACCCATTAAAATATTATATGTTAAGAAGTTGATATTGGACAAAGAAGTTGATATTTTCGAATAGAATTTATATCGTTATAGATCCTTCAACATGTGTCGCTTGCTTCCACCCCATACTAGCCAAGAACTTCCTCACCAAGTAGAGATGCTATTTGTGCATCCAAACACCTTTAACCCAATTTTGCCTTGAGAGTCCACTATACCTACCTATGGATTGAGTAAGATCCTTCAAGTAAGTTGTCATCGGTGCAAGCAATGAAACTTGCTCTCTAAATATGTCTGATCTATTAGTGTGAGGAAAATAAACTTTATATGAACTAGTGATATGGAAGAAATAAAAGTGACAGACTGCATAGTAAAGTTCTTTATCACATGGGGTAATATAAAGTGACGTTCTTTTGCAATAAGTGATTGTGCATCCAACTATAAAAGTGCATGACAACCTCCACTTCCCTCTGCGAAGGGCCTATCTATTACCTTTACTTTCTAGTACTTACCTTTATGTAAGAGTCGTGGTGATCTTCACCATTTCCATTATTTCGCCTTTATATTTTGGCAAGCATCATGTGTTGGGGAATGATCTAGACAAATATAACCACTCGCATGTGGGTGATCATGAGTTATTATTGTTGACATTACCCTTGAGGTAAATAGTTGGGACGCAAAACTATAAGCCCCTATATTTCTATGTGTCCGATTGAAGCTTTGGCCTCATAGGTACCGCGTAAGTGTTAGAAATTATGAATGACCATAAGATGATTGAGTATGTGGATTTTCCTTAGAATCTCTTATATTTAGTCTTTCCTACGTTGTGATAAATTGGAATTGCTTCAGTGACTGAAATCATAGTTTGTTAGTTCTCAATAGAGTTCTTGAATCATATTTTACCTTCTGAACGAATTGTTACTCTAGCATAAGATATTCTATTCAATATGTGTTGTTGTTCTAAAGATAACCATGATGCCTTCATGTTCGTATTTTATTTTATCGACACCTCTATCTCTAAACATGTGGACATATTTATCGATCTTGGCTTTCGCTTGAGGAAAAGCGATGTCTAAGACTGGGGGAGTTGATAGGTCCATTTTGCATCATGCTTTTATATCGATATTTACTGCATTATGGGCTGTTAACACACATTATGGTACTATACTTATGCCTTTTCTCTCTAATTTTACAAGGTCTACATGAAGAGGGAAAATGTCAGCAGCTGGAATTCTGGACCGAAAAAGGAGAAAATCTTAGAGACCTATTCTGGACAACTCCAAAAGTCCTAACAACTTATGGAGAATTATTTTGGAATATAAAAAATATTGGGCGAAAGAAATACATCAGGGGATCCACCAGGTGGCCACAAGACAGGGGGCTCGCCCTACCCCCCTAGGCGCACCATGTATGCTTGTGGGGGGCCCTGACAGGCCTCCGACGCCCAGCTTCTGCTATATGAAGATTTTTGACCTGGTAAAAATCATATTAGAACTTTTGGGGCCAAGCGCCGCTGTCTCGAGGCGAAACTTTGGCAAAACCAATCTAGAGCTCCGGATGAGCTATTCTGTCGGGGAAACTTCCCTCCCGAGGGGGAAATCTAAGCCATTGTCATCACCAATGATCTCATCGCGAGGGGGTCAATATCTATCGACATCTTCATCAGCACCAACTCCTCTCCAAACCCTAGTTCATCTCTTGTATCCAATCTTTGTCTCAAACCTCAGATTGGTACCTTGGGGTTGCTAGTAGTGTTGATTACTCCGTGTAGTTGATGCTAGTTGGTTTACTTGGTGGAATATCATATCTTCAGATCCTTAATGATTATTAATACTCCTCTGATCATGAACATGAATATGCTTTGTGATTAATTATGTTTGTTCCTGAGGACATGGGATAAGTCTTGCTATAGGTAATCATGTGAATTTGGTATTTTTTGATATTTTGATGAGATGTATGTTGTCTCTCCTCTAGTGGTGTCATGTGAACATCGAATACACGACACATCACCATTATTTGGGCCTAGGGGAATGCATTGGGAAGTATTAAGTATATGATGGGTTGCTAGAGTGATAGAAGCTTAAACCCTAGGTTATGAGTTGCTTCGTAAGGGGCTGATTTGGATCCGAATGTTTCATGCTATGGTTAGATTTATCTTAATTCTTATTTCGTAGTTGCTGATGCTTGCGAGAGAGGTTAATCTTAAGTGGGATATTTGTGCAACTAATATAAGGGTATCAGCCAAGCACCGGTCCACCCACATACCTAATTATCAAAGTAACGAACGCGAATCATAGGAGCATCAAGAAAACTAGCTTGACAGAAATTCCCATGTGTCCTTGGGAGCGCTTTCCTTTATATAAGAGTTTGTCCAGGCTTGTCCTTTGCTACAAAAAGGATTCTGACACCTTGATGCACCTTGTTACATTTGTTACTTGCTACCTGTTACGAATTACCTTATCACAGAACTATCGATTACCGATAATTTCAGTGCTTGCGGAGAATACCTTACTGAAAACCGCTTGTCATTTCCTTCTGCTCCTCATTGGGTTCGACACTCTTACTTATCGAAAGGACTACGATAGCTACCTTGTACTTTTTGGTCATCAGTGGTGGAGGCATTTGCACAGGCGCTGGAGATGATGGAGGATGTGATGGCGGTGACCTTTGGCGCTCCAAGGACGGGGGAGGTGACTCCGACCAGTCATGATCGCCGGCAGCACCATCATCAACAGCTGGCCTTGGCAGTGCCATCATCTACACCTTCCCACTTATCCCCTACCGGCTTTGTCCGCCCTTCCCGGGTGTAGGGGTCTTCGGGTCCTGGCGAGGAGGCGTTCCCCCGGTCTTTGAGGGGAGGCGCCGAATCCCAGCCGGGCGCACCTTTTACCCACCTTCCCTCCATCATCCAATCTCTAAAGAAAGAGGGATAAGGAAGGTGTTAAGAGGCACTCATCTTTCTATAAAGAAAAAGGTTGTAGTATTTTGCTAAATTTTTACTAGTGTAAATATAATCTATTTTATCCATTTTGAACTAAAGAATGAATAAAATTAGTGTCGTTCATCTTTCCCGAGTACTATCCCTTCGCCCTTCTATCCGCATTGTGTTGTATGTCCTTGTTGCACAGGACTCCTTTCCAAGTTGGCACAAAGCGCAAGTGTCAAGGGGGGCAAGCCCCCTGGCGACCGCCGATCATCGTCCCCGGCAAGGCCCCTTGTCGGTATCGGTGCGGTCCTCCTCCCGAGGCTAATAAGAGACAAGAGACGAAGGACGGCTTGTCCCGACAAGGGTTCCTATCATGCAGATAGTTACATTGCACACAATCGAAAAGGAGAAGCAAGTTATTCCTCAAAGAAAAGGACGTAACCACACTTAAAATAAGGTTGTTTAAACTTATCTCTTTGGGGAATGCCCCCTTGAAGGTGCGATGGTTCTTCATCCTTTCCTTTCAACTGTCTCCCATTCAACTAGAGGCAAAACATATAGATTAAAAGAGAGGCTCTGTCCTCTTTAAGAGAGGGGAGACACGATAACAGGGAGCACAAGTCCATCAAGCACTCTTAATAACTGGTAAACTAGGGTAGTAGTGACATCATAACACAAGTAAATGCTTAGTGTGTGATGCACATGCAAACGATGCTATGATGCAGTGCCTAGCTTTATTTATGCACAGGGTCTATGCCTGGCTTTGTACAAAGGGTTACATGCAACTTCGGCAAAGCTTGTACAAAAGGTGGTTGCCGGTGACTCGGCCCGACAACGACGCCTTACGGTTAGAACTTACGAA
The DNA here is from genome assembly GCF_904849725.1 of Hordeum vulgare subsp. vulgare. NCBI lineage: Eukaryota > Viridiplantae > Streptophyta > Magnoliopsida > Poales > Poaceae > Hordeum > Hordeum vulgare. The sequence continues at coordinate 132,055,190 of NC_058522.1, read as the reverse complement.
GATGCTCAATATTCCACAAGTTAAGAACTTTCTTGCCATCTTCGATCTCTAGACAGACTGCGCCAGGTCTAGTGACTTGTACTACCTGGTAAAGGCCTTCCCACTTTGGTGTCAACTTGATGGAACCCTTGGTGTACTAAACGCGCCTAAGGACAAGGTCGCCTTCCTTAAAGCTCCGGGCGTGGACCCTACTACTATGGTAGCAGCGCAGGGCCTGCTGGTAGCATGCAACACACGTAGCAGCCCGGAGACAATCTTCCTCGAGGAGCGTGGCATGGTCATGTCGCAGTTGTTGTTGCCCTACTTCATCGTAGGCAAGCACTCGAGGAGACCCGTATATGAGTTCCATGGGAATAACTGCTTCTGCTCCATATACTAGGGAGAAAGTTGCCTGGCCGATATCTCGATTAGGTGTTGTTCTAACGGACCAAAGAACCACCGTCAGCTCATCAATCCAGCGCTTGCCACATCTTTGCAGTCTATCGAAAGTTCTTGTACTCAGTGCCCCTAATACTTCAGCATTCATCCTCTCGACTTGCCCGTTGCTCCTTGGGTCTGCTGCAGAGGAGAAGGAGACCTTGCTTCCAAGGCTTTTGACATACTGCATGAATATGTGGCTTGTGAACTGGGTGTTGTTGTTAGTGATTACTCTATTGGGTACTCCAAAGCGGCACTCTAGTCCCTTCATGAACTTGATAGCTCACTATGCGATCACCCTTCTAACCGGCTCCACCTCAGGTCATTTCGTGAACTTGTCGATTTCTATGTACAAGAACTTAAAACCCCCGGTAGCGCGGGGGAAGGGGCCCAAGATATGGAGCCCCCAGACAGAGAATGGCGAGGATAAAGTGATCGTCTGGAGGGTTTGCACTAGCTGATGGATGTTCTTAGAATGGGACTCGTAGGCTTCACACTTGGTGACTAGCTCAGTTGCATATTGGAGGGTTGTGGCCCAATACAAACAATACTTAAAAAGCTTTCCCGGCAAGGGCCCTTGATCCTATGTGCGACCCACGCATGCCTTCGTGAACTCTGCCAACAACTTTAGTCCTTCTTCCTGGCAGATGCACCTTAATTTCACACCATGCGGTCTCCTTATGTACAGAGTGTCGTCGACAAATTGGTACATACTAGACATGCGGGCTACTTTTTCGGCCTATTTTTGTTCTTCGGGAAGTTCTCCTATTTGAAGGAATTGGACGATGTGCTGCACCCAAGCCGGAGCCTGTGGCTCGACAGCAAGGACTGAAGGCATCTCCTCGTTTGTGGGAGCACCAACCCCTATCGAGAGAACCTGGGGTTCGGCGGGAGGGAGTGCCTCACTAGGCGAAACAGAACCACCTCTAGCAACTTATCTACCCGGGGCTTGAGGAAGCTCTATCGGGAAATGTTTGCCGGAGTTCGGTTTCTTCTTTTTCTGGTCATCGTCTAAGGGTATATAGACAGCTGCGTGGGTTGAACGATAAAAACTCTTGGTTCCACACGAAGCATCTGCGCAGCACACTTTGGTAGGTGATTAACAATGCTGTTTTGTGCACGTGGCACATGTTCTACCTGCAGCCCGTCTAAGCGTTCTTCCAATTTCCTCACTTGTTCTACATAAGCCTTTCTGATGATAACCTTATTGATCCCCAACTCCACCGCGATTCTGAGTCCCGCAAGGAGTCCTTCATATATAGAGGTGTTGTTGGTAGCTTCTTCCTAGGGAAAATGCATTTGGACCACGTACTTAAAGTGCTCTTTGGTGGGGGTGATGAGGAGCACACCTGCCCCGACACCTTGGAGTGAGAAGGCACCGTCAAAGTACATGACCCATTCCTTGGGTGCTTCCCTGCCTGGGAGAATGGTTTCTTGGACTTCTTCATCTAGTGTGAGCGTCCATTCGAATATGAATTCCGCTAGTGCTCTGCTGTGAATGGTGGAAGTGCTTTCGTACTTCAACCCAAAACATGACAACTCCAGCACCCACTTGACTATCCTACTCGTGTCTTCGGGGTTCCGTAGGATGCGATGTAGTGGGAAATGGTTGACAACCGTGATCTCATGGGTTTGGAAGTAGCGGTGCAGTTTCCTCAAGGCCATGACAAGGCCGAAGATCAGCTTTTGTACTCTAGAGTACCTTGATCCAGCCCCTTGTAACACGGAGCTTACAAAGTACACTCGACGCTACACGACCAACTACTTCGCCAACTCCTTGGAGTGCTCCTTGTTAGCCTGCGGGGTTTCTTATGAGTCTGTGTTGGGCATTGCTGCAGATACATTGGATTCATCCTTGGCAACATCTGTCATGGTGGCTGCATCTTCATTTATCTCCCGCTGCGCCACCAAGGCCACGCTAACCACTTGATTCATTGTTGCCAGGTATCAAAGCAACGGCTCTTGCGGCTTGGGAGCGACCAAGGTGGGAGCGGAAGATAGATATGTTTTTAGATCTTGAAGCGCCACGTCTACTTCCGGGGTCCACTTCATTGGGCCAGCCTTCTTCAGGAATTTGAAGAACAGCAAGGCCCGTTCAGCGGATTTGGAGATGAATGTGCTCAACGCGGCAATGCATCCAGTCAGACGTCTCACATCCTTGACTGTCTTGGGTGCTTATATCTGCTTGATAGCTTTGATCTTGCCGGGATTGGCTTCAGTTCCATGCTGAGACACAAAGAACCCAAGTAACTTGCCGGATGAGACATCAAACACACATTTCTCAGGGTTGAGCTTTAGGTTGATCTTGCGCAGGTTCACAAAGGTCCCTTCTAGGTCTTGCTCAAGTGTAGCTTCGTCTCTCGTCTTGAGCACTATGTGATCCATATAAGCTTCCACATTTCTGTGTAGGTGGCGTCCGAATCCAATTTTCTCGGTTCTGGAAAAGGTAGAACCAACGCTCTTTAACTTGAAGGGCATCCGTACGAAGCAATACGTGCCACATGGAGTTATGAACGCGGTCTTTTCCTCATCTTCTTTGGCCATGAATATCTGGTGGTATCCGGAATATGCGTCGAGGAAGGAAAGCTGATCTCACACAAAAGTGGCATCAACTATTTGATCAATGCGCGACAAGGGAAGTGGGTCCTTCGGGCATGGTTTGTTTAAGTCTATGAAATCAATGCAAAGCCTCCATTTCCCATTAGCCTTGCGTACCACTACCAGGTAAGCTAACCATGTTGGATGCAGTAGTCCTCGGACCAAACCAATTGCTTCTAGCTCCTTGATCTCTTCGGCTATAAACTGTTGTCTCTCCAAGGCCTATTTTCTAACCTTCTGTTTGACATGTCTGGCATGATGGCAGACAACAGGGTGGTGCTCACTTACCTCTCTGGGAACACCGGGATGTCAAAATGTTCCCAGGCAAACACATCAACATTCACCCACAGAAAGGCAACGAGCGCACTTTCCTATTTGTCACTAAGGGTGGCATTGATGGTTAATGTACCATCAGAGCCATCCTCCCTTGCCGGGACCTCCATCGCAGGATAGGAAACCTTGGACTTCCTGATAGTGGAACTCTCCACAAGGCCATCGACGGGTGCAGGGCACTTCACGGTGGGGCACTTCCCGGAGTCCTTGCCGGTGTTCCTCCTAGATTTCTTCTCCCTTTTTTGGCTCCTGGCGGGAGTGGGTCCTTCCATGGCTTCAGCTGCTACCGCATCTCGTTACATATAATCTATATGAATGATGGCATCCTTCTTGTCGGACGGGTTGGAGATTACTCCCATGGGACCTGGCATCATCAGAACATTGTAAGCATAGTGGGATTTTCCCATGAACTTTACCAAGGCTGGGAGACCAAGAATTTCATTGTATGATAGGGAAATCTCGACCACATCAAACATGACCTTCTCGGTCTGGTAGTTGAGCTCCCCGCCGAATGTAATCGGCAAATTTATCTTTCCCTTTGGCTGGCCTCTGCCGGGGTTAATCCCTTGGAATGAACCCGTGGGCTTGAGCTTGCCGCCAAGGATCTTCAGCCTCTTGACCACCTCAAGAGAAATCAGGTTCATCCTAGCCATGCCGTCAACTAACATCTTACTTACCTTGAGGTTGCGGACTGTTGGATAAACCAACAGCGGCAGACACCCAACCACGGTAACGCGATCAGGGTGATCCTCCCCGTCAAAGATGATAGGAGTGCGGGACCATTTGAGTGGCTTTCGAGACTCTGCTGCAGGCTCCATGGCATTAACTTCACGTGCCCACTGTTTGAACTGGTGGCAAGAGGAATGCAAGGAGGCACCCCGTTAACGCACATGGCATCGGTGGCCTTCTGGAATTCTCTATCGCTCAAATCCTCTCCATCGTTCTCATCATCACTCACATCATCTTCCATCCTCTTCTCGTGGACTCTGGAAGGCTGTTCCTTTTGCCGTGGGTCATTGCCGCGGCAGCTTGCTCTCCCACCATGGCCCTTCTCGGCAGTGTTGTCTTTGCCCTTCTCCTTGTCATGCTTCTCTTATTCTGCTTTTTTCTTCTCAGCACGCTGCTCGAGTTGGCGGCATTCTTGGAGATCGTGGACCTTGGTGCGATGGATCTTGCAGTATGACCCGTGAGACTTTCCGGTTTTCTCTGCCGCTGCGGTGTCCCATCAATCAGCAAACGAGGAAGCTCCCTTGCAAGGGCTCTCGTCTTTCACTTTCTTGCCGGCGCACAGGTCACCAAAACTTTTGACGACCAACACTTCCTTGCCCTTGCGCTTCTTGTTGCGCTTCCGATTCCTCCTCTTTGATCCAGGGGTATCGTCGTCTTCATGAGAGTCGACTCGGACACCGGCCTTCTCTCCGGGGAGTCACCTTCCTTCTTAAGCTCATGCACACTTGTTCGCCAAGTGTATAGATCCTTGACGGTATTGGGGAGTTTGACTTTCTTCTTGGCCCGCATCCTCCTGTTGCGCACGTTCGAATGGAACGCGACAATCACGGTTGCAGGGTGTATCTCTGGAATGTTGCAGTGCACTCTGCTGAATCTTTGGATGTATTTCCGCAGGTTTCCCCTCCTTGTGTGGGAGGACCTACAAATTGCTGGGCTGTCCTGGCTCCTGGTGGCCACCCGTGAAAGTGCCAACAAACTCGTTGCACAAATCAGCCCAAGATGAAATGGAGTTCTCCGGCAGGTGCATCAGCCACGACCTCACCTTTGGCTTGAGTGCCAATGGGAAATAGTTGGCGAGCACCTTCTCATCTCTTCCTCCGACAGCTTGGACGGTGATACGTCCCAAACATATCTATAATTTCTGCTTGTTACATGATCTTTTGGGTGACATTGGTATATGTTTTGCTACACTTTTATACCTTTTTACACATATTTGGACTAACCTACTAACTCAGTGCACCCAGTGCCAGTTTCTGTCTGCTGATGTCTTTTTTGCAGGGATTTTACCCCAATTTACAGAGTCCCAAAAATCCCAAGAAAAGTATATAAAAATCAGCATGACGAAAGCTTCCAGAGCACCAAAGATGGTCCAGAGTGGAGCTAGGGCTTGCCCAGGAGTCCTCCCTGCGCGGCCTACCCCCTAGCCGCGCCCACAGGTCGCCTGGGCGGGTCCCACCTCCTTCGGTGCCCTATCTTGGCTCCTATTTTTACCCCCGTGGAGGAAACACTGATTCCCAAAACCCTTTTCTCCAGAAACAATTCCGTTCTCCGCCGCCATCGCCAACAAGTTTTGGCGGACCAGAATTCCTGTGTCGGCACCCTCCCAGGACAGGGAAGTGCCCCCGGATTCATTTCCATCGATGTTGCTTCCGCCCTCCATGAAGCGGGAGTAGTTCCTCATCGGGGCTGAGGTCTTCTACAGTAGCTATGTGGTTAATTCTCTCTCCCATGATGTGATCTTGATTGTGATCATAGGCTATGTTAACCTAGGGTGATCCCATGATGTTTCCCCTTCTTCTATGTATTGGATTGATGTACTCACTTGATCTTATCTAGTATAATCCCTGAAACCATGGTGACAGCGGCCTATTGGACATGGATTAGAAGAATTTTATCATGAGGGATTTCCTCTTTTGTGCATAGATTGAAGATTGAGATTCTCTTGGTGCTTGTCTTTGACTATCCTTGAGATACGTTGTGGTGATTGTGGTACTCTCTTTGGATGGCCGCGGTGACATTGGGAAATCCATAGATGAGAACTACGAACTCTGAGATGTGCTTTTGTAGCCCTACATAATTCTCGTCCTCTCTTGATCACAAAGGAATGACCTCCAAGTACGTCACCATTGCACGTTTTAGTGGAAATATCATGTGATTAAACTATGTTAATGTTGTTGGGAGTTGCCACTAGTGAAACTATGAAGCCCCGGCCTTGTTTCTCACCATTGTTACACCGTTTATGCTCACTTTTGTCACTTGCTACCTTGCTGCCATATTTATTTCAGATTTACAATACCTTGTTTTACCATCCATATCACTTGTCTTTTAACATCTCTTCGCCGAACTAGTGCACCTATACAACTGACAATTGTATTAGGTGCGTTGGGGACACAAGAGACTACTTGTATCTTAATTGCAGGGTTGCTGTAGAGAGGCCATCTTCAACCTCTACTTCCCTGAGTTCGATAAACCTCTGCGCTTGGAGGCCCAACATAGTCTACAAGAATAGAAGCATGCGTAGACATCAAGCAATTTCTGGCGCCGTTGCCGGGGAGGTGAGTGCTTGAAGGTATACCTTTAGATCTTGCAATTAAATCTTTTCGTTTCTTGTTTTTATTTTCACTAGTTAGACTTATGGAAAACCGCACTCTTAGATCGCTTCTTGGGGAAGGCCGCTTTACCACACCCGTGGTATAGAAGTCTCCTCCACCTACTGAATGTATCCCATTCGAATTACCACTTGGGATAATTAATATAATTAGGAATAATTGTTACGCAGGAGATGGAGCAGTCAATCCTAGTTTTCATTTGTTGAAACTTATAGAACTTTGTGAGTTCTTTAAGATTTCAGGTTTGACAAAAGATGGAGTCATGAGGAAATTATTTTCCTTGTCACTGAAAGGAAAAGCATTGGAATGGTATAGGCTACTAGATGATTCTCACCTACGGGATTGGGAAGAGATTTAGTCTCTCTCTTACTCCAAGTTTTATCCTCTTCATGAAGGCCATGAGAATAGGAATTATGTTTATAATTTCTATCCTCATAACGGAGAGAGCATAGCTCAAGCTTGGGGAAGAGTGAAAACTTTAATGCTAAAATGTCCTAACCATAGGCTCCCCAAAGACATGATTATTACTAATTTCTATGCGAGGCTCTCTCGACGGGATAAAGACTTGCTCGATGCTTCCTCTATGGGTTCTTTCACAAACAAAAGGATTGATGCTAAATGGGAACTCCTTGAAAGAATTCAACGCAATACCGAAGATTGGGAGATCGACAAAGATAAAGAGTCATGTATAAATTATGAGTATGATTGCATTAAGGCCTTTGTTAAGACTGAAGGTTTAAATGAGTTTAGTGCTAAGTTTGGGCTTGATTCTCAACTCCTTGTTGATTTCCTCAAATATTTTGCTTCACATCTTAATATGCCTAAAGAATTGGATCAAGCATCATGAACCTTTTAAAGAGATTTGCAAAGAAAATGAAATTGCTAATGATAATTGCAACATGCATGGTCCAGTTGCTGAAAATGAAGTTTTATATAAGCATGTTAATTTTTGTGGAGTGGATAGACATTGTTAAAGGCCTATGATTGAAGAAGAGAAGTATTGTAATCAACGTAAGCATGAAAGAACAATGACTTGGGTTAGAGATTTAAATGAAATTGTTAGAGAACTGTGTGACCTTTATCCTTTTACTTGTGAACTTTGTGGTATAGAGGGTCACTTTAGTTTTCAATGCATGTACTTTCAAGACATAACCGTTAACCAGTTGTGTGGTAACATGATCACTTCTGATCTTTATGATGAACTTGTGTTATTTTTGATGTGTGAAGAGTTATCAGAAAAAACTTCTTGGCTAGATGATAATGCCTTAGGCGTAAACAACACTTTGCAAAAATGCCATCTCTATTGTGTTGTTAATTGCCATGAAAATGATTACATCAGTAAGATTAGAAAGGAGGGAACTCTAACAAAGCATAAAAATGTCTCTTATGTTTCCACTAATAAAAAGGAGAGTTTCTCCCAAGTTTCCCCTATTGTTTCTAATGATAAACCAGAATATTTGGAGAAGCTTCCTCACCAACCACTCCCTCCTAAGGTGAAGAATAAGAAAAAGAAGAGGAGGAAGAGGAACAAGAAGGAAGAAGAATGGGTATCAACCTGGCCTGAGAATATTGCTCGCATCAACTTTTATCCTAACAGACATAAATTTTATGGAGGATGGTGAGGTTGATTGTTACTATCTTGATGATAAGTCTGTAGGTACTATTGAAGATGATTTTGATTAGGATATGCATGTTACTTATTGTCATTGGGAATATGATGATAATGCTACTTATGACCTTTTTGGTACCAACTTTCAAAATGATGATATCGAAAGCTCTAAGTTTGGGGATGATAGGATTGCAAGTCCTTTACCATTAGTGATGTGATAATTGATAATTCTTTTGCTAGTAAGGATAAAGACAACATGTTTACAAATATAGTTGCTAGCAACAATAATGCTCTTCTCTACCATGATGATGTTATAACTCCTATATATAGTGATTGTAAAGATACCCGTGACATAAGGAGAAATTATCCATATGAAACTTGTCATGATCATGGAGGGAATTACACCCTTGCTGAACACAATCTCCCCAATACAGAACTAATCTATAGTGTTCAGGTTGTTTATGATAGTCCTACTCCCACTATTACTAATGAGAAAGATTATGCTTATGTGGAGAGTAAGAGTACCTTTTTGCATGTGGATCATGGTAACAATGCTTTATATGATACTTATATTGTTGAGTTTATTTATGATCCCACTGAAAGTTATTGTGAGAAAGGAACATATGCTTATAGATATGTCAACAATATCAAGTTCCCTCTCTTTATGTTGAAGGTTTTGAAGCTGCACTTGTTTTGCCTTCCTATATGCTTATTGCTTTGCGCTTCAATGAATTATTTTATTGCAATATTCCTATCCATAGGAAGCATGTTAGACTTAAACATGTTTGTTATTTTATTCTTGATGCTCTCTTTTATTCTACAACTCTTATTCCTATGAGAGCATCATTAAAATCTTAAGCATAGCTTTATGGATATAAAGAAAGATTTCTAGGGAGACAACCCTTGTTATCTTTACTTTGAGTTTTTACTTTCAGTTTTTAGTGGTCTTGATGTGTGTTACTACTGTAGCAACATCACTGTATCTTTATTTTTAAGCTTTGTGCTGAGTTTTAGCCTCCAATTGCAAGAAAGTTCAAAAGTTGTGACATGTTGTCTAGAAACAGATTATGTCTGCTTGACGGAAAAATTCACCAAAAATCACCAGATCATCTTTTTGATCTGAATATTTTGGAAACTATGCTCTATACAATTGGTTTTCTGGAGTCTGTTCTGAGTTTTTTGATTTGAGTTGCGGAAATACCCTGAAAAAAGTCACTACCTGCTAGTCTGTTTTTCACAGATTCTGTCACGTTTTGCGTTTTCATCATTGTGCAAATCTTAAGCTTTCTTTTTCTTTGCAATTTTTTTGGTAATCTTGAGAAACAATAGCTCTTCATGAAAATATTTATTTCCAGTGGAGAAAAATAATTTTAGTATGGGTAGTAACCACTCTAATCAGCTTATGATGAGTTTCGTATGAAGGGAGTTTTCAAGTATGCGATGGAAGATGATGAAAGAAGATCTAGGAGTGTCAAGTGCCCAACCTTGGGGATGCCCCCATGCACCCCCAAGATTTATTCAAGGATACTCAAGCGTCTAAGCTTGGGGATGCCCCGTGCATCCCCTTCTCCATCAACAATCATCATTTCGTCCTTCTCCATGCTATATTTTTATCACTTCATATGTTATGTGCTATGCTTGGAGCGTCCCGCTCTTTATTTTTTAGTTTGTTTTAGTTTTGCTTGTTGTTCATAATAAGTTGGAACCTAGCCTTCTTTGTTGGGAGAGAAACACGCTCCACTCCAGCCTAGAACACAACATAGGTTTTCATGCTCATCTTTTTTATGTGTTCTTTATCTTTTCATAGCTACTGCCATGCTTAGCTCTTAGTTTTCATGCTTTACCTTTTTAAGATATTTTATTTAGATTGCTTTTGGAACTCTCTTGAGTTATCATGTTTATCTTCTTTAGAGAGTTGGCTTGTTGCACTGAGTTGTGTGTCTTGCATGAGTAGGTAACTGAGGTTGCTATTTAAGTATAGTAGTAACTTGCAACAATTTTGAGGTATTGATTTGAGTAATGTTTGGACTATTGGTGCCAGGAGCTTGAGCCTATTAGTGATAGGTGTCGTATTTTGGGAAATCCGGGTGTTTTGCAAAACAAAAAAATTAGTTGAGAACTCTAGCTACTAGATGGATTGCTAACCTCTGGAGGGGTTGGAATATATAGAGTACCCTCACGTTACCATGGGTTGAGCATGCGCAAGGATAACCAAACCCCCAAACACTACTTCTTGGGGTGCTTGTCTCTTTGTGAATATCCTGACTAGATAGAGAGTTACCGATAATAAGTGCATGAGTTCTTCGGACTAATGTGAGTATTCAATTGTTGGCACTTCCAACATACATACTTTGCTAGCCTCTTCGGTACCATGCATTGCCCTTTCTCATCTAGAGAGTTGGTGCAAACTTCGGCGGTGCATCCAAACCCTTGGCATGATACGCTCTGTCATCATAAGACTCATTATATCCTTCCTTAAAACAGCCACCATACCTACCTATTAAGGCATTTCCATAGCCTTTCCGAGATACATTGCCATGCAACATCCACCATCTCATGACTTGATCTTCATGTCATACATGCTTTTGCTTGATCGAGGAGCCGCATGCTAGTTGGCCCTTGCCCTTATTATTGCTACATGACGCGCTAGTATCATTGCATATCCTGCTACACTTGCAGAGGCATACAATTCCATACATCATGATATTTTTCATTCGCCTTTATGTTGAGTACTTCTTATAAAGTGTGAAGATCTTCTTTTCATTATTGTAAAACATAGAGTGTTACCTTAAGTGAGGAAATTATCCCAAAGGGGACAAATTAGAAGATCCCAAAAGAAGACACATGAAAAGATCCCAAAGTGGACAAATGAGAAATAAATAGAAAGAGCCAAAGAGGCCACAAAAAATGAAAAAATGAAAAAGAAAATAAGAAATAAAAAGAGAGAAGGGGTAACACTACTATTGCTTTTGAAAGATCCACACTCGTACTCTATTGTTATATTTGTACTCCATAGAGATTATCATTCATGCATAACTATGTCGGGACCCTTACACTATAGATTTTGGCTTGTATATTACAATGATGAGCCTCCTCAAATGAGCTCTAGGTATTCATGAGCAAGCAAGTTGGATGCACCCCCACTAGTTCCATTGGAGAGCTTACCTTAGCTTATATGTGCATCCGTTGCACGGCAATCGATACTCCTCACATCATATCTATCATTTGGCTTTCTCTCGCCTATGATTGTCCTCATTGATGTGAGCCTTTCACACCTTCTTTGTCTTCCTTCCCCATCATTATTCTCTTTGTCGTCCTAAGTGCCAACACATCTTGCTTGCGCTCAGCCATTGCATGATTGCTCAAAATCAAAAGGGAGAGGATCATTTTGACTTGTGCCTCACTAGTGGTCTGGGATGAGTCAAAATAAGATTCCAAAGGAGACCAAGTGTGAAGTTTTAGTAGATTGAGTTCTCAATTAAAACTAAAAAATATTTTATGCTCTAAACCCATCTCCCACTTCTTGCACGCAAACATCATTTGGAGACATTCGAGTCATGGACAACGAGAGCTCTTGCACCTTTATGTTCTTACTTTAATATTTTCAATACTAAATATAGACTCTTGCTTGTTATTGTCTTGACTTGAATTCCATATCTTACTTGATTTACTTTTAAGTTCTTATATGTGTGTTAGCACGTCACCACATAAATTATTTGTTTTATCATTTACCTACTCGTGGATGAGCAGGAATTAAGCTTGGGGATGTTGATACGTCCCAAACGTATCTATAATTTTCTGCTTGTTCCATGATCTTTTGGGTGACATTGTTATATGTTTTGCTATACTTTTATACCGTTTTACACATAGTTTTACTAACATACTAACTCAGTGCACCCAGTGCCAGTTTCTATCTATTGATGTCTTTTTTGCACGGACTTTTACCCCAATCTATAGAGTCCCAAAAATCCTGAGAAAAATATATAAAAATCAGCATGACGAAATCTTGCCGAGGCGGCCTCCGTGCGCGGCCTAGCCCCTGGCCGCGTCCACAGGTCGCCTGGGTGGGTCCCACCTCCTCTGGTGACTTACCTTGGATCCTATTTTTACCCCCGTGGAGGAAATGCTGATTCCCAAAACCCTTTTCTCCAGAAACAATTCCGTTCTCTGCCGTCATCACCAACAAGTTTTGGGGGACCATAATTCATGTGTCGGCACCCTGCCGGGACGGGGAAGTGCCCCCGGATTCATCTCCATCAACGTTGCTTCCTCCCTCCATGAAGCAGGAGTAGTTCCTCCTCGAGGCTGAGGTCTTCTACAGTAGCTATGTGGTTAATTCTCTCTCCCATGATGTGGTCTTGATTGTGATCATAAGCTATGTTAACCTAGGGTGATCCCATAATGTTTCCCCTTCTTCTATGTATTGGATTGATGTACTCACTTGATCTTATCTAGTATAATCACCGAGACCATGGTGACAGCGGTCTATTGGACATGGATTCGAAGAATATTTTCGTGAGTGATTTCCTCTTGTGTGAATTGATTGAAGATTGAGAGTCTCTTGGTTCTTGTCTTTGACTATCCTTGAGATACGTTGTGGTGGCTGTGGTACTCTCTTTGGATGGCCGCGGTGACATTGGGAAATCCTTAGATGAGAACTACAAACTCTCTGGTGTGCTTTTGTAGGCCTACATAATTCTCGTCCTCTCTTGATCACAAAGGAATGACCTCCGAGTACATCACTCTTGCACGTTTTAGTGGAAATATCATGTGCTTAGACTATGTTAATGTTGTTGGGAGTTTCCACTAGTGAAAGTATGAAGCATCGATCTTGTTTCTCACCATTGTTACACCGTTTATGCTCACTTTTGTCACTTGCTACCTTGCTGCCATTTTTATTTCAGATTTACTATACCTTGTTTTACCATCCATATCACTTGTCTTTTAACATCTCTTCACCGAACTATCCCCTTCCCCTTCCATTCCCCATCCCCTTCCCCTCCCGTGCTATCCACATTCACCAGACGAGCTGTGGTGCCACCGGCGCGCCGTGGCGCACGCCTTGCGATCTTGCGGTTGACACCTCCCGGAGCAACGGGGCAACCGCCGTCTCTCCCTACGGCACCTCTACACCGTCGTCAGCCTCCCACCCCCACCCCACCACACCTCCAGGAGCAACGGGGCAACCGTCGTCTCTCCCTACGGTACCTCTGCGCCATCGTCAGCCTCCCGCCCCCACCCCACCACTCTGTGCTGACCCGCTGCTATGATCCGGGGGGCAGCGCTCTTGTCGTGAGCCTCACCCACGCGCGGCGCCCTCTGCCCCGCGTCCCCCACCCCGCGGCCCCCGTTGCATGGTGCTAGGTTCTTTGGCCTCTTCTGCTGGGAATGCCCGACGACGCACGGGCGTCATGCAGCACGAGGACAATCTCCCTCTAGCAAGCCGTGCTCGCCCGGATGGTCGGAGATCGGGAAGGAACGGAGGATTGGATCTTACCTTCTCACGGTTGGCTCGCCTCCCTCTCTCCGTGTCCTACATCGGCATCGGCAACCCTGTTGGATTGGTATTGTCGGTGAAGTTCGTTCCTGGAGGTAAGCAAACCAGATTATCTTATATATACACGTTTTGAAGGCTAGCTATAAATGAGTAGTATCGGTATACGGTTAGGATTAGTTTCTTTTTTTGAGGGGAGGATTAGGTTTTTTGGATAAGAAGTTTTTTCCTATTATGTGATTCTCTACCTACATATGATCCCAATCTTTTTCTCATTATATAACCAGGCCCGTACAAAAAAAGTCTGATAACTGAATGTCTTTCTGGTGTTTCTGATACGGCCACCTACCACAAATGCATACATACACCATGTTTCTCTACTGCAATTTGATGTTTTATTTGACACAAAAGAATTCAATGTTCACATAGAGAAAGATTTGCTTTGTAGATACACATTTGCTGAAAGACAGGTGTGTTGAACTTCCAACGATTCTGATTGCCGAGGTAGCGTTTTTCCTTTTTGTTGATATATATGTCCGAAAGAGATACTTTTTGGGTGGAGCTATCAAAATATATATTACGGATCTCTTTATAAATCCATTATCAGGTAAAAATAATATCTTATACATTTTTTCATGTATTTTTAAGTATGCGGATTTTGTCACACCCTTATGAAAGTTTGGATTTGGAGCCAGCCTATTGTGCAGTTCACCTTTTATTTTATTATGTTGTGTAAACAAGTTTTTTTATTTGGTCTCACAAAGGTTCTTATCTTGAATGATGCTTCCTCTAATCCAGGCCATGTTGAGAAAAGAAACCAGAACAGAACATGAACATAGATAGTGATGAGAAAGGGTGGAGCTGCATCGATGGAGTTAGCACTTCATGGTAGACCGAACATGTCTTGCTCAGACCCACATCCTCTCATTCCATATTATGTAAGCTCTTCTTTTGAAGTTTCCGCCCACTTTGCTTTGTTTATTCAGATCAATATGGTTGTATATACATCCAAATTCAGTTCACACAGTGCCATACAAGGAGGGAATATAAGGGCAAGGGAAGAATCCTGTAAGGTAATTTTGATTAGTTCTATAACGGCAGGACCATCTTAGATGTTGGCTAACTGTGTCTGCGCAAATACCAGTTTCCGGTTATGGAGATTTCACATATGTTTGGAGTAATTACTGTACATCTTACAATTTTTTGTTATTACTTTCCTTTGGGAATTTCATTTAAATAAAAGGGCTTCTAATGTATATCTTCTAACTCGCTTATAGTTGTTTTCTAATTGATGTGCTTATTTTGGACAATAAGATAATCTCGTTAGTTTGGTTATGGAGAATACTTTATTTATGAGTGCAATGAGGTGTAAGTTTTATGAAAAAAAAAATTGGATCATAGAAGAACAATACACGTGCGTTGCCACGAAAACATAAAATAAAGGCACATATCAATAAGGTTTGCCCCTCTATCTTTATTGCCAAGTCTTCAGTGACTTGCAAACTGCTATAAAATAAAAAAATTGTCAACATGTGCATTTTGTTACGTTTTTTTTAATTTACACACTGTAAATATTTGTAGGTTGTTTCTCATTACAACAACGGTTCTTATTGCCTAATGAAAACTACAAGAAGGGCATTATCCATTCAGAACAATCAGAATGAAAGTCAAATTGACATAGTAATGCTTCTAAGCCTACAAATAATAATATGTAATTAGTATTTTTCACATAAAAAGAGGAGAATATAATAGAAACATATCTGTTTTTTTAACCAGAAGAACATATCAGAATAGCTAGCATTAGTTCAAACCGGACAATTGTTGTGATTTCTACATTGCTGCAACTTCCTTCTATTGGTGCCTTGGGTATGACTAAGAAAAATGTTCAGTCTAAAAAGACCTAAGATAAATGAGAGCAGAAAAATAGAGTAATATAAACATTGCATGCACGCCTTATAGATATATACACGTCATATGCACAGAGGCAGACAACCATTTCATTAATTGTATATTGATGTGTTCTTCCAAACTATCTGCAATGAATTCACTACTCATCTGAATTTCTTTGTTTTTGAGAGAGGAATCATAACTAAAGAATTCGACATCATTGACACCAGCAGCGAGGGCATGTTGCTGAGACATCAAGGGAATCGCTGATGTCTGTGCTTGATTACTGCCTTGTGGTGGGAGTCCAGGGGCTGTATAAGAAAAGGTACAATACTTGTGTTAAGAAAGTATCAAAGCAATTAAAAGGGCTGGCACCCTGGTTTATTTTAGAAAGCATGCAAACAAGTGTTGGCATATACTTTCATTATGAAGAGAGTCAACACAAGTACAACTGACAGCTGACCAACTGATTTGAGAGCTAACAGTTTGTTCCTTTGTGGCAAGCTGAGGCAGATCACATCTGAGTAGTAGCAAGGAGAGAATAAACATTATTCTACAAAGAGTTGAAGATAGTCCAATGTTACTACAACCAAGGTTTTGGATACAGAATGGAGTTTTATTCTCGTGGGGTGACGCATTCTTTCTTCTAATGAAGCACAGAGAGTACTTTTTGCCCAGGTTCAGGCCACAACAAAGGTGTACGTCCTGCTCTGTTGTTGATATATTGGCGTATCTGATATGTTACAATCTACCTCTCCCTCTCCCTCTCCCTCCCTCTCCATCCCTCTCTAATTGGTTGGGTGTGCTCCTTGCTCGTCTCTCAGCTAGGCTAATCCTCTCTCCTTGTTACTTAGCGTCCGAAGAATCAGTCGTATGGATGGCCCCGGTCTCTTGCAGTATGAATTTTTGCCATTTACAAAAGCTAATACTGCATTGTTTCAGATTTCACCCCAAATTGGTCTCATAACTATCTCCCTATTGATTGCTTATAGGACCAGTAGATACTTCATCAGTCAGCATGCCGGCCTCTAGCTGATCCACGATGGTGCTGGGCTTACCATCAGAAGAGCTTCTCTTGGGCTGCTCTCCTAGGCGCCAAAACTCTTGGAGTTGTCTGACCTCATCATCGAAACTTTGAGCAGGTATGATTCTAAAAGCAAAACGAAGTTTCAAAAGCTATTGGGGCATATTCTCTCATAACTTTGCGACCTATTACCGATGCTTCTAGAAATGACTGATGTAGGGATTTCTTATTATGTTTTTGAAGGATTTCTTTTAGAAAAGGAGGCCTCGCCCCGGCCTCTGCATCGATTGATGCATACAACCATTTATTTAAAAACTGAAAAGATCCGAAGTTGGTACAAAGTCGAAAGTAAAAGGGAAAATAAATTACAAGGCGATCAACGCCCAAGCCAAAAAGATGGATAGGAGTAGCTGACTAAATCCCTATTCTATCAGCATGTCGCCATCCATATCGGCTGAAGATATCCTGAGCTACCATCTCCCATCGGGCACACCCAGTAACCAAAGGCTCCCTGGTTTCCACATGAGTGAGTAAGGACCACATGCGGATCCAGGCGGTAGCTCTGAAGATGACCTGCAAAAAGTGAATAGATTGTTGTCTGTTAAAAACTAGGTCATTTCTGCAGTTCCATATAGCCCATAGAAGTGCAGAAGTTCCAACTTGGATTAGCTTAGCGAATGTTTTTGAAGGATTGAAACTATAGTTCTCTTTCACAATGGATGATATCAAGAAAATAAACCACACATAGTGTTTAATTCGAGGTTTATAGGTTCTCTCTTACCACATGTTATCGACATACCACCATCCATGATCCAAGGTTAAATTTATGGGATATCACAATATTTTGTTTTTTTGGGTATACTTCCTCTGAATTCTTGATGAAATGTAATAAATGCAAATGACCAAGTACAATAATCTCGAACATAAACGAGGCCTGCCACGGACGCGGTGTGCGCTGTGAATTTTCGGCGCTAGTTATATTATTATTGGTGTTCATTTTTCCTAATATTGATGTTTGAGACACTGAATAATTTCTCATGCCTTCAGGTGTACCCGAATGCTCTCGGTTTGCTACTCCATTTATATGTGCGTGGTGAGACAGGCCTAGCCAAAGAGAGGCTAACAACATTGCTAGATGATCTTAAGAATGAGGTACTACTGGAAACATCTTTTATATCCATTAGAAGATGTAGATTTTACTGTGCTGGTTATTCTCAAGAGCATTTTAAGATACATAAAGCTATAAGAGATCCATTCTTCTGACTATCCAGTTTGAACTTTGCCCAGTCCATTTGGCAAGCGGAATGGCTCCTTGATTTAGTTATATTATGGGCATTATATTTTCGGACGGAGGGAGTATATAGTTGTTACATTTTCCATTTAAGTTCACCTAGACAAATAATAAAAATTAAAATACCGGTAGGAACCATGCTTTATATAATAACATAATCGACAAAAATGACTACAATTTTGAGCAAAATGCCATAACGAACAAGGCATGACAACATAAGTGTACACTGTGATCATGCAATAACTATAGAAGAACTAATCCAATGGTATTGACAACTAAACACATATTTATTTACACACCACATAGCTACATTTACTTTAACTCCAGAGTATGTTCCCAGCCCAACACACAAAAATCAAAAACAAATTGGACATTGAACACTGGTGCTGATTCACACGTATAAATTTGGTATACCATTACCCTAGAAGAACATTTCCATTTACCCCACATTTTCAACTTATAGACAACACAAGCTACTGGTACCTTAACTTGTTAACAGATGGGAAAATTTTGCTTTTCCTTTTTCACATCAGGAAAACCTGAATGTAACACAAAGTTTAAAATGAAATTGATATGGCTTAAAACAAGTACCTGAGGGGGCATTATAGCAGTTGGAGCTTGCCCATAGAAGAGTTGTTGCCCAAGAGTAGGCATAGGAGGGTACATGGGGAGTCGAGGACTCATAGAAGGGGTCATTGGTACTCGGACATATGAGAGAATTGAGCCTGAAAAATATGGAATCATCTCCACATTGACTGGTCTTTTGTGCACAAGTAGCCAATTTAAACAACAAGTACTCAATCATTTGGTTATTAAAACAAGTACTTTGATCCGGCTACTTTATGTGCTAAGGACTTCCTTGTATATTATGTTCTTCATGGTCGTTAATAAGGGCTCAGACCTTTTTCGCTTCTTTGAATTCTTGCTTTGTTCCTTGTCCTTGCCTTTACCCTTGCTGTCGTCCTTGATGGCGAGAATCTTAATGTTCCTCTTCGCAGTGGCTCTAGACAATGCAACGTAGAGCTGATCGTGAGAAAAAATCGGGTCCGGTAGGTACACCCCCCCAATCGGTATGGTCTGTCCTTGCGCCTTGTTGATCGTCATGGCATAGCTGAGACTAATAGGGAACTGCTTCCTCTTGAACTTGAAAGGGAAGATATCATCATCGGATGGACACAGAGGTATCCGAGGAAGGAACACCCTCCTACCAGTATGTTGTCCTAGCACGATTTCTGCGTCGATGGCGTTCCTCTGGAAACCCCGGACCACAAGCCTTGTGCTGTTACATAACCCATTAGCTGGATCTATGTTTCTCAATAGTATAACGGGGCAATTTATCTTTAGTTTGAGGGATGCGGAGGCAGCCCGTTGGGAGTAAGGTTGTTGAGGAACTCGGCGGCATCGTAGCCGTGTGAGTCATCCTCCGCACTATCAAAACTATGGTAGATCTTCTCTTCGCCAGGGAAGCGCTCTATCATGCGTGTGTTTATCATATCAACGTTGTCGTTCTTGGTGGAGAGGATCACTCGAGATGTCATGTAATTAGGATCAGACATGTTGTGGTCTAGAGCATGAAATACATGGTCGATTAGCTTCTCTAGGTCAACGCCGTCTCCCGTTGGCGGCACACAAATGTCTTGGGGGATACTGATGTTGCCTTCTTCGTCGGTTTCTTCGGTGTCGTTGCCTACCCTTAACCAGTAATCTGTGAACCATCGGTCATTATGCGCCCTCATGTTCGTGACGAGCCTTAGCTGGCGCATACCCTTCCAAAGGTACGAACTCCGTAGGGTCGCATTGATTATCTGACCCCGTGAGCCTCTCCTGACGACTGGAAGCACCTGCGTGAAGTCCCCACCGAACACGACAGTTTTTCCCCCGAATAGTTGGTGTCTTCGTCCCATAATGTCCTGCATGCTATTATGTAATGCCTCAATAGCTTGCCGCTTCGTCATGCTGGCCTCGTCCCATAGGATGAGGGAAGCCATGTGCAGGAGCTTGGCCGTCCCACTTTGCTTGGTGAAGCTGCACGACGCCCCATCATCAATGCTGAGTGGGATCTTGAACCTCGAGTGGGCTGTCCTGCCTCCAGGCATGATGAAAGCCGCGACGCCAGATGTCGCCATAGCCACAGCTATCTTGCTCTCCCCCCGAACCTTTGCGAGAAGTGCCCTGTATAGGAAGGTCTTCCCGGTGCCTCCCGGGCCATCGACAAAGAATACACCCCCAACAACGGCATCCACTCCTGCCAGGATCTCGTCGTACGCAAGCCTTTGCTCATGGTTTAGCGAGGATGCTAAAGCAGCATCGTGTGCATCAACCTCGATGGTGGACTCCTCTGTGACTTCTCTGGCCTCGCCTCCAGTAGTGTCATAGGTCTCGTCGATGTCCGGAAGAGGGAACGATGCTATGTCTTTGCCCATTGACTGTAGCATGCCCCTGATGTCTAGCAACACCATCTGCTCCACGGCATTTGAGCAGTTGTGTGATAGGCGGTAGTCATCAGACATCACCTCTAGGTGCCTATCCCATAGACCGCGCACGTTACCGGGCTCACAGAATACCAAGATTGTTGCAAAGAGCCTCCTGAGCGAGCCTGGCATTGCGAATTGTGTTGACTTTGTAAGAGACTCGTCAAGCGTGTTGTTGACCTGTCAAAGAGAAGCTATCACATAGCACACCGTCTACAGTCCTCAGGTCCTCGAAGGACGTGTTGCCTGGTACGTGGTTGAGCAGGACTCGTAGAAAGTACCACTCACCCTCGGCTGGATGTGCTGACACGATTCGACCTACTTGGTGTTGCTTTTGCCTCGGCCTCCAGTACTTTGCTATGTGCCATGTGAAACTTCCCGGAAAGTCCTTGTACAGGATGTCTCGAGCCCAAACTTGCTGCTGATTAGCGAGGAAATACTCCGTCGGCATTGACTTAGATGCTTTATCACGGGCGACGACATCGGCCAGGTCCTCTCCTGCTTTGAATGTGACACCATGCATATTTGGGAGATGAAGCGGCAACTGTAGGACCGACGGGAAACTCTCGGAAAGATTGAAGTCGAATATCCTCCACATCGCCTCCGGTGCAGTAACACATCTCGCATCGATGTACCTTTTGATCTCGTCTACAACCCCTTTCTTGTCAGGCTGGTCGATGCTGATTGAAGCTCGCTCGTGGCCCTTGTATACGTATTGGTAAAGGTACTTGACGGCCTTGATGCTGGAGCACACCTCGACATTTATGTGGCAGTTGAACGTCCGCAACAGATAAGGGTTATAAGGCACCACCCATCTGTTATCCAGCATCTGACGTCGGACCTTAGCCTGACGACCATCATCCCGCCGTCGATACACAGGGTATGAATCCTTGCCCTGTAAGGTGCTCTGGTTGACTCGTCGTGGGTACTGGCTCTTGCACTTCAAGTCTTGCATACACACATTTTTGGGATTTAGATTACCGCATGGGCCGTGCATCATATGCTTCCTGGCCATGGCATAGAGCTCTGGATACTTATGCTTGTCCGGGAGCTCTGCGGATATGATGCGGTCATACTGTTGTGGCACCACAAGTTCATATTCTCTATTCATGATCAACAGGAAGTGCGCGTGGGGGAGGCCCCTCTTCTGGAACTCGACGACATACACATGCGCCACCACAACACCCAGGATGTGCTTCTTGAACAACATCTCTTTCATGGTCTCCAACTTGGCCCTAAACACGCGTGCGACAAGATCTGGTCGGTCGTGGGGTGTCTGGCCAGTAAGTAGCCCATTCAGTATCTCCTCCCAGCTAGTATTGCACGTCATAGTCAAAAAGATGTCAGGCTTCCCATAGGT
Organism: Hordeum vulgare subsp. vulgare; assembly: GCF_904849725.1. Taxonomy (NCBI): domain Eukaryota; kingdom Viridiplantae; phylum Streptophyta; class Magnoliopsida; order Poales; family Poaceae; genus Hordeum; species Hordeum vulgare. The sequence goes on along the minus strand of NC_058522.1, from coordinate 132,033,368 downwards.
CTGCACCAGTGCCATAGCGTCCATATGCCTCCCCTTCATGTCTCGGTTGCTCCACTAATGCCTCCCTGGGAGCACGATCCTCTTGCCAATAGCGCTTGCTCGCACCTCCCTAACCGCGATGCTATCCACAAGGCCTTGATATAGATCGGAAAATAACTGCGTTTGGTGGTCCCTGATCCACTTCAGCCTACAACCCTCAATCTTGATGAACATGTCCACACCCCACTGCTGGAGGAGGCATGATCCGTAAAGTATGGGGTTGAATATCGCAGGGCGTGTCTGTAGCCAGTAACAGTAGTAGTCCCTGACAGAGACGCACAATTGGTTGTTCCCCTCTGTGCATAGACGTGATAGAATAAGGTTAGTTACCATATGGGAAGGATAGACAATGTTATTTTTTTTTGCATATAAGCATAGCAAACGGGCAAACCAGAATCGTTATCGTGGTTCCGTCTTGGGTGCTGCAAGCTGCCAAGGGACATTGCGCTTCGGGATATTTGGATGCCAACCAAGCTCCCCCGTTGGGAAAAAGAGGGGATACGAGAGCGGGTCATAGCAGCCATCTGTGGCATGTATACTATACTTCTCATCGTTGTCCCCATAGAGTGTAATGTTGTGGTTGAACCTGTTTGCTAGATCGTTTCCCTCGACCCAAATTGCAGCCACCTCGGATGAATCAGGTATGTTATATCTCCGTTGATCTAGCTTTTGGTCAATGTTGAGGTCTATTCGGTACTCCTCGAGGTTTTCCTTGTGGGCACCCAAACTTCTAAACTATTGGGAGTAGGGGTTGCCCCTGAGGATGTCCACTAACTTGCTGACAACGTGTTGGTCCAATTTCTTGGTAGCCTCCTTGCGATGGCTTAAGTTGGGGTCGTCGTCATAGAAGTACAACTGCAGATGTCCAGGAAGAGCTATTGGACCGAACGAATGCACTTTGTGGTAAATAGTGCCCTGCGCCCGAAACGTGTATACCTAGACTTCTTGTTCGTATAGTTGTTGTCTAGGCTGACTACAAGTGTAGTGAAGGAGAAGTGACCGTTGAAGAACCGAATGCTCTCCCGGACGTGCCGAGAGTCTGCATCTGTGCTAGACCATAACCTCATCAGCTCTGGTATAGGCCCTTGTTTGGCCAACTCTATTTCCCCGTTTCTACAGCACAAGCCATCCGTCTCGTACTGCAACTTCCTGGCCTTGCAATGGTCGTAGTTTGCCGCATGCTTCAGGATGTGCGTGCTGTCTAGGATGTTCGAGTAGACATAGTCAAAAGGATCAAGGTCGATAGGTCCCGTTTTGGAGGAGTCAACGGGCTGATCAATGTCCGTTCCATCAGCGTCGTATCCTGCAAGCATCGTCGAGACATAACATGTCATGATTTGATTCACATCATAGATGAATAGTATACAGGGACGAGAAGCGAAAGGCGTCTCAGAGTACCTTCACCGGCAAACATGTAGTACTCATCATCCATGAGGCCATCAGAGAGTGCACTATCGTCCATTATGCCGTTGAGGAAGGCTTCCATATAAGCTGCATCATTGTTGAGCCGGTAAGACGGCGTGCTTGATGAAGGAGGAGGAAGGTTTAGTGTGACTGGTGACATGGTGGACAGTAAAGATGATAGGGTTACCATTGGTCCCTATGGTGTAAGACAGCGTTCTTGATGAAAGGGGGAAGCCAGTGAAGTAGCTCCTATGGTTAGTGAAGATGAGCTTGTTGGTGATTTATTCACATCTAAGGTACTTGCCTCTTGGCGGGGGGTCCTCCGCTTAGCTTCAAAGCTTGCATTACGATGATCTAGCAATGCTGACTTCTTACCTTCTGGTATGTTCTTCTCGCGTGCCCTTTGTTTTACGACATTCCCTTGAATCTTCTTTAGAGTCACACCTTCTTTGCCAGCTCGCTGCTGAGCCCTACGCTGTGCTCTGATCTCATGCCTCTGCTCATGGGCATGATTTTGGTTGTCGTATATTCGCTGATCATTGCTTTGCTGTGACACATTGATGTGGTCTTCCTGTTGATCTCCGTCGCCCAGGGTACGACTAAGGTACTTGCCTGCACCGTTAGGTAGCCAGTAAAATACTGGTTGAACACACATGGACATATCAAGTAGTGTAAAGATGGGGGGATTAACATCTGATTCCAAGCCATGACTAGACATGCTTGCTGGCCCGGGGGCATGAGATGAAGCGGCGGGTTCCCCGACTGTGAACGGACGAGTGGTCGACATCAGGTTGGGGGCAGCTAAGTTAGATCCATCTGGTCGCGGCATTGTTATGGATTCAATGCAAGGGGTGTTGCGCCTAGCCGCGAGGTTAGCTTTTCGCTGAGCTCACATATTCTGCTTCTCTTCGGGTGACATGTTTTGCACACGTGCTCTTCGGCGGGAGTTTGTCTCTTGTTTGTCCTCGACCAACATATTTTGGTAGGCTGCCTTTCTAAGGGCGCTACTCTGTTCCTTCTCCGCTGATGTCATATGTTGTCTAGCTTCTCTTTGACGGGAATTCATCTCCTCATATGTCTTCGTTTTCCTAGCTGCTCTGCGACGTGCATTGTTTTCCTCCTTCTGTTCAGGTGTTAACCTATTTCGCCATGCTATATATTGGTCTCGCCTTTTCTGTTTTTTGTCCGATGTAATGACTGCACTTGAAGCAAGGTGTTCAGGACTCCCTTCCTTCTCCTCTGATGTCATATGTTGCCTAGCTTCTCTTTGACGGGAATTCCTCTCCTCATCTGTCTTCGTTTTCCTAGCTGCTCTGCGACGTGCATTGTTTTCCTCCCTCTATTAAGGTGTTAACCTATTTCGCCGTGCTATATATTGGTCTTGCCTTTTCTGTTTTTTGTCTGATGTAATGACTGTGCTTGAAGCAAGGTGTTCAGGACCAGTTTGTGTGGTGTTGAGCCTCGACGCTATATATGAAACAATATCATGCTCAACACTGCTAGGTATTCCTCTAAGTGATGCACTATGATCATAGTAGATGGCTTCACGAGAATGATTTCCTGAAGAACCATTTTATGGACCACTTTGGTTATGAATTGTATAAATGTTAGCGGAATATATGTTAGTAGTCAAGGGAGATACCACTTGGGGTTTCGACATGCTCCACTGGCCGAAAGGCCGTGAGATTGCCGGCTATGGGAACCAACAAAAGAAGTTGAGTGGGCAGATTGTCATCATCGTCGGAAGACGAAACACTATTGTTAGTAGTGTCCATTTGGTCGCGTATGAAAAAACCAGAAAGTGGTCGGTGGGTAATATTGGGTTGTAGGCTCAGTGTCATCTCATATTCAACAACTGATAATAATTAATGTAGGATAAGTTGTGAAAGTACACTCTATACCTTATATGCAGACATGCGATAGGCATAGACATACCTCTTTTTCCTTTATCATAAAGATTCCCTCTTTTGTGTGACATCTCTATCTCGTATATGTTATTCACTAAAAGTGCATTCATATGCCAAGATACAAAATTAAATTAGAGGGTGTGATGGGCTAGATTTTATACAAAATTAAATTAGTAGAGTAGCAGTGCATGTGTCCGGCAAATAAAAGGCATGCATAATAGCAAAGTCCCTAAATTAGGCAGGGTGTCATGCAAAGCTACACACAACACTAATCACAATCAAATGAAACAAGAGGTTAAACTAAACCATATACAACTCAACCTTTTAGGCAGGGTGTTGTTACCTCGAAAATAGAGTAGTTTAATCAAATTTCAACTTGAACTTTTCCTCCAAGTGGTTGTCACAAAGCATGCAAACTTTTAAGCTATGTAGCAGCTACCTTATAATTGAGGGTTATATGATGATACATATTTCATTTGTATGATGTTAGCTCATAAAGAAAACAGAGGAATAGGCTGATGGAGATCAGAAGATCAATACATAAGATATCAAAACAAATGTAGAATGTGTTCTAATATGGATAGGTGCCATGGCATGTGAATGGCAGTAAACAATGGAACCCAGGTTGTCTTCAGTTCACATTTCACTTTTCAGGACCCTGTTCAGTTCAGAACAACCTACAGACTAACCTTATTAGGTAACTGGCATAAATTTTTTGATATGATCAAGAGGTTTCATTACGTACATAAGAAAACCTATGTTCCCCAGAAGCAACTAAACCTCAGAGATTCGTTTAGATGTCATAGCGAATCAGTATCTCATGGCCTACCCCGTAACTCCCTGCTGGTAATCTCAACAGGGCAAGCTGGTAGTAACTTCTTTCCCGAAACCTCATAATCCTATACCCAATGATTAAGGGGTAGACCTTGCATATATATCATCATGGAAACAAGCTTGGTCCCCATGGTGATATATGTTGTTTACCTTTCTTTTTACCGGAAATAAGATTCTAGTGCCTTTTGGTATCTTGGTGATATATATTTATCTGTAGTGAAAGCTGACCTATTCCCATCATTGATTGCGACTATGGCCATGTCATGTGGTAGGTCAGTATGATTTATCCGAAGGGTTGAGTTTGTCGGCATATAGTCCTATGTGTCCTATATCAAAATTTAAAAGGCATCCATATTAAAGGGTGAACTGTCACTTATATCATGGATGTGTCAAGCTATATACCAGAATGCAGTTGGCAAAAGTAGCTAGGTTTGGGTACTATAGCTGAAGATCAGTTACATTAATAAATGAATCTATTTGATTCAGTATTTTATCTAGCGATGGTGCTTCAATTAGCTAAGGTTTCTAGATTTAAGCTTTGTCCATTTGGCCCATTATTATGCCTAAAAAGAATGTAAATGAATTCAGGTAATAAAACATTGCATCTTTGGTGAAATTAAGCATTTTAATTGACTGAATAAGAGAAGTGGCAAAACAAAACTTTGACATTCTCTTACAGTCTCGAGCCAGTTCCACAACTATTGGGAAGTCAGTTAGCATTTTGAGAAGTCCTGTGGCCATGCAGTATATTGCCCATATTACAGTGGTAGAGTGCTGCCATGCCTGCAAGGTATCCGTCCTGCAAGTGAGAAAGAAGCCCATACGATGTTGGCAGGCACACTGCCAGTTCGTGTAAGAGGGTGCTTGGTTCATTGCACAAGCATAACCTATCTTAATGGGCCAGGCTGGGACTGATTGTTGGTTAGCTGGCTGGAAGAAATCCTAATGGATAGATGTATGCCATTGCTTAAGCCGGAGTGTTGTCCCATTAGTAAAGATAAACATAATCGCTTGAACCTCTAAGCTCCCTAGAAATCATGGGTGTTGGTTGGGACCTGCTGTCAGATAGGTGTGTTGAGGAAAACCGCTAGCTTCCTATATCCAGACAAAACATAAACACTCGATCAGAACCTGGTGGCTTGCGGAAACTATGCGATGCTTCCTTTGGTGCAAATGCACGTGTTGCTAGTTCAATCTAAAAGTACATTTAAGGTGGATGTCGCCTCAGTACCAATGGGATTACACTTCTTTATTTTCATCAGTTTACTTGCTATTCTGACCTCAGATATTAAGAATCTTATCTCTATTGTAAAACCATCAAAATAATTTGGATACCCCGTGTTTGATGAATTTAGTAGAAGGTATTCATTTATGAAACCATTGTTTAGTTTAGGTGGAGAGATTCCACGTGAGTTGTGTGTTTATTGTTGTTTGAATAAGTGAACTGGTGGGGCATGGTTGCAAGTTTTCTATATATGTGGCTGCTATATCGGTTTCTTTATTAGTTTGGACCTTGATCTCTACATAGTGGTTGTTTTTTAAATATTTACGAGCTTTCATTGTTTAGTGTTAAGCAATTAGCATGCATGAGATGGTTTGAGTCAATCCAGATTTCTAACTATATAAGACATCATATAGTTCATATTAATGTAGACGTTAGATACCAATTCAGTTTTGAAGCTGAGGCAGTTCACATGTCCCTGTAGCCACCGGCGGTTGCTCCCCATATCGGATGCTCCCGGGGCGGCGGCGCCCTGCACTGCTACCCCTTCTAGCGGTCGTGGCTGCAGGGGGTGGCCCTCGGGCGAAGAGCAGCGACGACACCAACGGTTACCCCTTCCCACAGGCGCCCCACACCGACACCATGAGTGCTGCTACACATTCACATCTCCTTATCCTCTAGCACAGTCAGGGGACACGTGAAGCACCTTCAATGTTTGTTGTCTTTTTCTGCACCCATTAGTTTCAGGAATTTTGGGGTCTCTACTATCTAACAAACCATTCATTAACGCGTGGTCAAGGTTCTAGATTCTTAGAAAAGTCTCCTGTCTATTATTTAGTTCTGATGTTAACTTGATGCCTTTGTCCAAGGAAAAGAGTGATTTAACGTCATAATTATGAAACCCTCATGCACCCAAGAGGCTTGTTAGTTCAACCAAGTGATAGAGGAAGGAAGAAGCAAGGTGCAGGTGCATACTCATTGCTCACAAAGAAGTTTGGGTGTATACATTATGGCATGAATTGTTTCCTGCTGCTGCTACGGAATTGTGATGTTACATTGGTGTGCAGCAATAGAAGATTACCAAAAGGATGCCCTTGCGGAAGAGCACACCAGCACGGAGATTCCTTTGCGGAATATTGACTTCGCTGCCGGGAGGTGAGCTTCATACTTCCGGACACAAACGCATCATCGATACGCGACAGCCGACCACCAACATCAGATTGCGGAAGATTGAGTTCTCTGCCGGGAAGATCCGAAGATGAGCTTCATACTGAACGCATCCCGAGCGTGGGCTATAGCCAATTGGGAGAGGAAGGGGAGAGAAAGGGCGCGATGAGCGGTCGCCTGAGGATGGCGGCTGGTGGTTCGGGTTTGTGAGAAGAGGTGGAGATCGTGCCATTTTTCTTTACGTGGAGGAGGAGGTCGATCGAGAGGTGGGATGTACGATGTTTTTTTTTCTTTCTTACCGTTTTTCTTTACCTGGGAAGCTTGCGAGGTGGGATCGAGAGGTGGGATGGTTCAATGGTTTTTTTATTTCTTGCGAGGTGAGATCGAGAGGTGGGATCGATCGAGGGTTTTTTCTTTCTTGTGTAGTTAATCGTTTGGTTTATGGAGGGATGAAAAAAATCGATGAAACTGTTAGCGGTGGAACTACTAGCAAGGTCGAACCATCTGTCATGGTTGAACCATCACGACGTTCGATTCTGCTTTAATAGTAGAGATTACTCCACACATCGACCGATATCCATCATGCATCTAGTGTATTGAGTTCACGACGAACAGAGTAACACCTTAAGCAAGATGACAAGATGTAGAGGGATAATCTAAAACCAATGATGAAAACCCCATCTTTTTACCCTTGATGGCAACAACACGATTCGTTCCTCGCTACCCCTTCTGTCACTGGGTGAGGTCACCGCACGGTATGAACCCAAAACCAAGCACTTCTCCCATTGCAAGAATCATAGATATAGTTGGCCAGACAAAACCCACAACTCGAAGAGAATTACAAGGATATGAAATCATGCATAAGAGAGATCAGAAGAAACTCAAATAAGATTCATAGATAATGTGATCATAAATCCACAATTCATCAGATCTCGACAAACACACCGCAAAAGAAGATGACATCGGATAGATCTCCATGAACATCATGGAGAACTTAGTATTGAAGATCCAACAGATAGAAGAAGCCATCTAGATACTAGCTATGGACCCGTAGGTCTATGGTGAACTACTCACGCATCATCGGAGAGGTCATGGTGTTGATGAAGAAGCCGTCCGTGTCTGAATCCCCGCTCCGGCAGGGCACGAGAACGTGCCCCAGATGGGATCTTGTGGAGACAGAAGCTTGCGGCGCCGGAAAAGTACTTTCGATGATCTCCTTGTTTTTTCTGGGATTTTAGGGAATATATAGGCGCAAAACCTAGGGCAGAGGTGGCCCAGGGAGCCCACAAGCCAGGGTGGCGCGGGCCCCCTGGCCACGCCATGAAGGCTTGTGGGGTCCCTGCAGGCCCCCTGCCCTGATTCTCCGGCTTCCCGATCTTTTTCTGTTTCGGAAAAAATCTTTTTGGCAGTTTCATTCCATTTGGACTCTGTTCAAAATCCTCTCTGAAAGGGTTCAAAAACATGGAAAAAAACAGGAACTGACACTTGGCACTGAGTTAATAGGTTAGTCCCAAAAATTATATAAAAGGCATAAAAAACATCCAAAGTTTGACAAGATAATAGCATGAAACCATCAAAAATTATAGATACGTTGGAGACGTATCACCCCCTCAGCGTGACCATCAGTCTGGGCCACCATTGTCGTCCGTGGAAGACGGGACAAACCTGCCTGTCGTGACTTGCTGGCTTCGGCGAAGCCAATAAAACTCTGAATGGTGGCCCTTCGTTCGCTCATCTTGTCGGCCACAAATGGAAAGTTCAACAACAGCTGAGCCCGCGCCATTGCCTCCGCGACCGTGTCCATCATGGATAGAGAGGCGGAACGCGATGTCGCTCGACTCCTGGTCGTCATGCCCTTGTCGTTGTGCACCAGTCTCCATAGTGGTCTGGCGTGGGGGAGGCTGAGCTTGTGGATCCACAGCCCCGCTCAACACTTTGTCTTGCTGTGGACGTGGCACGCGCCCAGCAGCAGCGCCTGTGGTAGGCATAGCCAGTGGGTCGCGACTTGTTTCAGATTGGGCGCCACTGCTGTGGCTGCGGCTGCTGATGCGGTGGAAGCAGGGAGCCTCGGTGTCCTTTTTGCCCGCAGCACTAGAGCCAAGATCGCCATGACTTCACTGCTACTCCCCTCCGACGTTCTTTGCTCCAGCTTCAGCGGTGGGGGACACGACGGTGGCACCTCCTGTGCCGATCGCATCGCCCGTCGCGCCCGCATCACCAAACACTGCCATGGCGCCAGCAGAGTCCGTAACACCAAGCCTCATGGCCTTAGAAGTTGAAGGATTAGCGTCTGCGCCAGTCTTCTTCTTGGGAGCCATTGTGAAAAGGAAACAACGACGAAGATCAAGACAACGCTTGCAATCTCAGGTTTGCATGAACGAATCCCCTGGCCTAGCCCGCCAAATATGTTGGTTCTGATGTGCCCTCAATCACCTATGGGACCTTTGGCCCCTTTCTGGTTCGGCGGGGAGGTCATATGGCACAAAGAGCAGAAACTACGAGGCGACACGATGATGAGACTCGGTTCTTTTACCCAGGTTCGGGCCGCTGTGAAGCGTAAAACTCTACTCCTTCTTTGGTGGATTGATTGAGGAAGATGAAGTTCGCACGGAGCTCTACCCCGAAAAGGGTTGCCGTGGAGAGCTATGATGTACGTACAAGTACACTTGGCTCTAATCCCCTGGGGATCCGAATCTACCAATCTCCAAGTGACCGAATCCTTTGCTAGGTTGCCTCAGGCCTCCTTTTATAGATCAAGTGGCGTGAACAGTGGCAAGTAGTCATGATCAAATAGCTAATAATGCTATCATACCTAACTCTGGCACTTAAGACAAAATGTCATAAATGCAGCCTTAGGTGGCGAGCAGGGGTGTGTTCCCGGCAAGCTCCTGCCACTTCTTGGCGTCATGACACGCCTCTCGGCGGGTGTCAACATGTCATAATTTGTCTTCTGGCGCGCCTCCACGTATTTAGCGAGAGCCAGCTAGCCATATGTGAGCTCGACACCTCATCGACGAGTGACTAGTGTAGCGATGAGGTGGAGAGGTGGCACGTTGGCCCGCACTTGCGGGGAGGCGCCTTGCTGGGTCTTGGCGAACATGTTTGTGCCTTCGCCCCTGGCGCGGGTGCCGGTGGTTCTTGGCCCGGCTTGGGCTGCTCGTGTAGGTCTTGTCGGCATCTGGTCCCGGCTCTTCGCTTGGGTTGGTGGTTGCTCCTGAGGGGTTGTGCTCTCAACGCGTGTGCAAAAGTCACGGGCACTAAGTAACCTATTACTAGTGCACCGACACCACGCGAGGGGGCTGGCGTGCCCTGGTGCTAGTTGCCACCTGGCATCCCCCCTCTCATACTTCTTTTTTGCAATATTTTTTATTTATTCCATCAAAAATCATCGTGAAGTTTCAGCCCATTTGGAGATGTGCAGAATAGGTATCCATGACGTAAGTTTTTCACGTCCAGAATTCCATCGGCCGACATTCTCCCTCTTGGTGTAAACCATGCATATTATGAGAGAAAAGGCATTAGAATTACTCCATAAAGTGGTATAATGCATAAAACACTATAAATAATAGTAGAAAAACATGATCAAAAATGGACGTATCAACTCCCCCAAGCTTAGACCTCGCTTGTCCTGAAGCGAAAGCCGATAACGAAAATCATGACCACATGCTTTGAGAGAAAGGTGTCGATAAAAACAAAATACAGACATATTAGCATCATGCTCAATATTATAACAACAAATAAACTTTATAAAATACTTCGCCACAACATTTTCATCATACAAACTTCTTATAAACAAGTAACAATTCATCACAACATTGAAGTATGAAGCATAAACTATATTGAAAACTAACAAACTATGTTTTCAGTCAACTTTGCAACACAATTCATCACATTTTCACGAAGGGTCACATATCGGAGCTTTTAAGAAAGTCTACATACTCAACTATCATTTAGTATTCTATGATTGCTAACACTCACTTCATATATATGAGCAAAAGGTTTCAAACGAAAAGATAGAAAGATAGGGGCTTGAAGTGTTGCCTCCCATTGTATTCACGTGAAGGGTGATGTCAACAATAATAACTCATGACCACCCACATTCAACTAGATATATATGTCTAGATCTTTCCCCACCACATGATGCTTGCAAAAGAGAAACTAAAAAGGAGTAGAGAAGTATACTTTGGCTCTTACATGAAAGTAAATACATAAAATTAAACGATAGGCCCTTCACAAAGGGAAGCAGAGGTTTTCATGCTCTTTTTGGTTGTATAACAAATCGCTTAGTTCAAAGGAATGTTACCTTATATTTCCCCATATGATGGAAGCCTTTATTATGCGGTTTATCGCTTTTATTATTGCCATCACAAGTTCGTACAACGCTTTATTTCCCTCACACTAGATGATCGAACATGTTTAGAAGCAATTTTTATTGCCTTTTGCACTGATGACAACTTACTTGAAGGATCTTACTCAATCCATAGGTAGGTATGGTGGACTCTTAAAACATGGATTTCGGTTTAAGGTTTTGGATGCACAAGTAGCATCTCTACTTAGTGCGAAGTTTTGGCTAGCAAAGATATTGGGCAAGCAACACATGTGAACAAACATAAATCATTATGTTTTCTTCCTTCTCCAACATCAATAGTTTTGACATATTATAATTAATGGGGTCTCACAATCATGAAAGATGTCAAGGATAGTGTATTTGGATGTAAATCTTCTCTTCCCTTATTAATTCTTTCATGTGTTGCATCACCGACCAATGCTATGTTTGTCAACATTCAACAAATTTTACCACTTATACTTTTCCTTATGTGATGTCACAACTTACTATAAGATTAGCATATGATCTTTTTCATTATTTTTGTTTAATTTGGTTGCAGCAAGAAAGTAAAGAAGCAAAAGCCCAAACTAAACTTTATTATGTAACTCTCACTCGATTACATAGATAGATAGATAGATAGATAGATCACGAAACTAGCACTCAAAAAGATTGATCAAACTAAAGTTCTATTTGAGTAAATGATGACATAACTAAAGATCGAACTAAGATGGAGAAAAATAATAAGAGTGACGGTGATACGATACAGAGGCACCTCCCCCAAGCTTGGCACAAGCCAATGGGAGTGCCCATACCCGTGTACTCAAGTCTTCTTCTTTGGTGATGAAGATGAAGGTGGTGGTGGTGCATTTTTGTTCTCCAACTTGCGTCTGACGCTAAAATTATCCTCCCTCACATCCTCATTTTCCAACTCCAGCTTTACTATCTTTTCACATAATGCCACATTGCTCTCCTACAGAAAACGGGAAGGAATTAATCGGACCTTAGGTTTGTACTTCTTAGGAAGGGTTGACTTTATGAATTCCACGTGCATATCTCGGGGTTGAGGAAGTGGGTCTTCCTCTTCCTCAGATCTATCCTCCTTTGTGTCCTTCATATCTTTGTCTTCCTCCCCTTCGTAGTGCAGTTGTAGTGTTCTACCTCTCCATAGACCTTAGGGTTTGCGATGTAATCAACGACATAGCTCTCTCTCTCTGAATCCTGAGACGACATATTTCCATATCTGCGAGGAAAACAACATGAAACAAGAACAAAGTATTTCTCTGTGGTACTAATGTAAAATCATCGAGATATATATAATGAAATTTTCACAGGGAAAATACTTGTCCAACAAGAAAATAGAGCCAGGAAGGTGCCGGATGGGCACACTACCCACCAGGCCACGCTGGGAGGGGGGGGGGGTTGGGGCGCCCTAGTGCCTAGTGGCCACCTCAGTTGCATTCCCGTGTGTTTATGAATTTCCTAATTTTTCTAATATTCCAGAACTAATAGAAAATATTTTTGCGGATTTATTGGAGTCCGCTTACTTACCGTATCACATACCTCTATCTTTTAAGGGTACTGGAGTGTTCTGGAAGGTCTCCTTTATGTGTTCCTCCGGTGTACCTGACATAGAGTGCTTTATTCTTTGTTCATTGACCACCTTTAGGTTAGTTCCTTCACAATTATTAATCTTAATAGCTCCAGACCATTAAACTTCTTTGATGATATATGGTCCTTCCCAGAGAAGTTTTCCTGCAAAAATTCTAAGACGCAACGCAATTATACAATAGAACATATTTACAAACTTTGATTTCTTGCTTTTGGATTCTTTTATCATGCCATGTTTTAACTTTTTCTTTGAATAGTTCATCATTTTCATAAGCTTTGGTTCTCCATTCATAGAGTTAGCTAATATAAAATAACCTCTTTTCACCAGCAAGTTTGAAATGATTGTTGAGTTCTTTAATTGCCGAATAAGCTTTATGTTCTAACTCAAGAGGTAAATGACATGCTTTTCCATAATTCATTTTATAAGGAGACATACCCATAGGATTTTTATAAGTTGTTTTGTTGGCCCACAATGCATCATCTAATTTCTTAGACCTGTTCTTTCGGGACCTATTAACAGTCTTTTGCAATATTGATTTTATTTCTCTATTGGTTAATTCTACTTGACCACTAGACTAAGGATAATAGGGAGATGCAATTCTATAGTAAACATCATATCTAGCCAGCAACTTACGAAAAGCAGCATGAATAAAATGTGAACCACCATTATTCATTAAGTATCTAGGGCCTCCAAAACGTGGGAAAATAACATACTTCAGCATTTTAATAGAGGTGTTATGATCAACACTACTGGTTGGAATTGCTTCTACCCACTGAGTGACATAATAACAGCAACCAAAACATGTGTAGACCCATTAAAGGAAGGAAAAGGTCCCATATAATCAAATCCCAAAACATCAAATGGTTTAATAACAAGTTAATAATTCATAGACATTTCTTGACATCTACTAATATTGCCAATTCTTTGACATTCATCACAATAGAGGACAAACTTATGAGCATCTTTGAAAAGAGTAGGCTAATAAAAAGCACACTCTAATACCTTGTGTGCAGTTCTATCTCCCGCATGGTGTCCTTCTTAAGTCCCGGGTGACACTTTTGAAGGATTTGTTCCTGTTCATGCTAAGGTATACAACGTCTAATAATACCATCTTCTCCCTCTTTATAAAGGTGTGGGTCATCCCAAAAGTAACATATTAAATCAAAGAAGATTTTTTATTTTGCTGATAGGTGAAACTAGGTGGTATGTATTTAGCAACAATGTAATTAGCATAATCAGCAAACCACAGTGTGTTATGAGAAACACTGACCACATATAATTGTTCGTCAGGGAAGCTATCATCAATAGGTAGTTGGTCATCAAGAACATTTTCTAACCTAGACAAGTTATCAGCCACGGGGTTCGCAGCTCCTTTCCTATCAATGATATGCAAAAGAACCCACCGAATGAGTCTAGATTTAGCATCCTTCTTTCCCATAAGATATTTCATCGAAGCATGATCAGTGTGAACAATTACTTTAGAATCAACAATGTAAGATCTGAATTTATGACAAGCAAATACAAGTGATAATAACTCTTTTTCAGTTGTAGCATAATTTCACTAGGCACTATCTAGAGTTTTACTAGCGTAATGGATAACATCTAATTTCTTATCAACTCTTTGTCCGAGAACAGCACCAACAACATAATCACTAGCATCACACATAATTTCTAAAGCCAACTTCCAATCACGTCGTTGAACAATAAGTGCAGAAGTTAAGGCTTTCTTAAGTGTTTCAAAGACTTCCACACAATCATCATCAAAAACGAAAGGAGCATCCTTTTGTAATAAATTAGTAAGAGGCCTATAGATTTTAGAGAAGTCAGTAATAAACCTCCGACGGTAACTAGCATGACCAAGGGAACTATGGATACCTTTTGTGGGGACCCCGACTTACGAGTCGAAATCGCCGAATGAACGTGCTCAGTGATTCCAGAGATCAATGCTCACTGAACACACAGATGCTGAATATTGAGAGTCTTACATCCAACATACCGAAATAATACAACACATGACTAATAAGGTCAAGTTCACATAGGTAGGGCCTATAAGGTCAAAACACACTGATACAACTAATAGCGGAAATCTTGGGGCTAAGCGGGTGCCCATGACATCAGCCTACAACCAACAGGCACTCTGACTCGGAAGCGTCCCAGTTTGCAGGTCCGTCTCCGATGACGTACTCTTCTCCAAACTCCGGTCCTTACATGTTTGGTCAATAACATAACCAGTGGCAAGCTAGTGAGTACTTTGAATGTACCCGCAACCAGCCCATGATATGGATAATGCATTTGGTATGCTAACAGGTAACATGCATTACTGGTGGATAACAACTTAACTTTAATAAACATGATCATAGATGGATGTGTATCATAAGTTAGATGGTATTTAGAAGAATAGGTTACAGATATCAACATATCTGTTATGGGCTGAACACTCCGGGTTCACCCGATATGCCGAGTCACCAAACTTGGTCATATCAACTCTTTTTCAGATAACACCATTAAACACACACACACACTTGGTTTATGTGGAAACAACTCGACGTAGTTTAAGAAGGATTACCCAACTGTCCTTGACCATGGACACGTCTATTCGAATAGTTCTACACTCTGTAGAGGTTGTACGTTGTACCCACGAGATCTAGGAAACTTCCGTATCATCCACGTCTCGCGGTATATAACATACCCGAGGTAAGTACCCGATCAATGTCTTTCCCCTGATGATACTAGACAAAGAGATCCACTTGATTGGTACCCAGCCCACATGATGTACGTCTTACGAGCACTAACTCTGGACAGTATCATCCATGCAGGGACCAACGGTGTGCCCGGAACACGTAAAAACGAGATAGTCGTCCTACCTGGCACGACCCCTTCATGAGAGTGACCACACATCACTCCCGCCACTAGTAATGTGGCTCCTTGCTAGCATCTACCAAAGTAATCAACAAAGCACCATCCCATAAAGGGGTAACGTGGTCGCACATGTATGGTTGGGACGGTCGACACATCATAAATATATTCCCATTTCCGAAACCACTCACAAGAAAAATATACCTGGTGCACCACATCTTTACAAGTGGCCACCTAACTCATCATCACCCTCGGGTATTAGTGGCACCCGACGGGGTTTTCATAAACCTTTGATTTTACCATCATCTTGATCATGCTTCTACTATGCTTACCTCTACTTGTCAACATGATATTAGCGTGACCCTCATAGGTGGTAGGATCATGCTCAAATGCAAGTGCTCCGGAGGAGCCATCGGAAACACCATATCGATGATTTACCGAATACTCATGATCATATGCAACGGGAATAATTGCTCTAATAGCATGCAATATAACATTTGTTCAAACAAGGTCAAAGGTGTGCTTGCTTGATCAGCTAAGTATCCCGGGTCTTCAAGTCCAACTCCTTCGTCAAACGTGCTTTCTATCGTCGTAATAAATAAAGAAGTAATAAGTAGCTCACTAAAAAACAGATCACAAACTCTCTTTAAAAGTGTTGCTTTATTCTGATAAATCAATATTATTATTTTGAAAATATTTGTCTCTGGTTTTGATGAAGGAATCATTTTAACACAAGGAAAAATAGTCCAAATGGCCTTTTTAATTATTACTGAACAGAAAAGTTAACTTCAAAATTTGTGCAAAGGATCTATTGAATTATACTCATTTTTAGAAGAATTGTGGTGGAAAATAATAAAAAAATATTGGATAACAAATTTTATAAACATCCTTTTAAATTGCATTAAACAGAAAAAGAAAACAAGTTGAGGCTCAAGCCTAGCTCGGCCTATGGCTTGGGCCGGCCGAGCTAGCCAGCCATCCAGCCAGCCCTGGCGCACGCGTGGCCAGGTTCAAACCAGACGCACGGGCCCCTGCGATCAGCGGCAGAGAGGAGAGAGGGGGAGAGAGAAGAGCCACCGACAGGTGAGCCCCACCTATCGGGGTCGTCTTCCACCTCTGGACAGAGAGAAGGGGAGGCACGCCGGCGATGCTACCGACGCCCTCGAGCCCAACTGATGGTAGAAATGGAATCAGCTCACCATCGCCTACCTGTTGGTGGTCAAGGGATCGACGGGGAGGCCCTGGTTCACCGACGATGAGGTGGCTGCGGCGGAGTCGGTTTGGGAGGTTGATTAATTAGGTGCTACGACTAGGGATTAGCTCGGGGAGGTGATGGGGAAGCTCCCTGAAGCTGTTAGGGTCACGGAGAAGGAGGGAGGAGCATCGGAGCTGGCCCGTGGCCGGAGATCGACGGACCTCCGAAGTGGTGGGGCCTCGGTCGATGTTAAGCTCAGGAACTCGCTGTGCTCAAATGGAGTTGCTAGGGGTGGAATTTAGGCTTTGGAGGAGTGGGATGGGGGTGCTGGAGCGAGGGGGAGGGGAGGCCTATTTATAGGCCCCTGATGGTGTACCGAGCCGGAGGCACCGGTGGTTTCACCGCAGCTCGCAGGAGGGGTAGTGAGTGCTCGGGGTCAAAACCAAGGTATGTGAACGTGGTTTAGGGCCCGTGTGACCCACTGAGAGGGAGAGAGAGCGAGGAGGAGCGTGCATGCATGGTCGTGGTCTTTGCTATCCCACAGACAACAGCGCCAGAAGTTGACACGTTGACAGAGGCTTGGCTTGCGTTGGTTCTTCCCTTGAAGAGGAAAGGGTGATGCAGCACAGGAGCAGTAAGTATTTCCCTCAGTTTGAGAACCAAGGTATCGATCCGGAAGGAGGGTCTCGTCAAGTCCAGTGTACCTGCGCAAACACAAACAAGCTTGCACCCAACGCTTCAAAGTGAGATCTGAAGGCAGAAAGTGCAACAAAGTAAAAAGTGTAAGTCTGAAAATATGGTGTGGAGTAGACCCTGGGGGCCATAGTGTTCACTAGAGGCTTCTCCCAAAATAGCAAGTATTACGGTGGATGAACAAATTACTGTCGAGCAATTGATAGAACCGCGCAAAGTCATGACGACATCTAAGGCAATGATCATGCATATAGGCATCACGTCCGAGACAAGTAGACCAATACTTTCTGGATCTACTACTGTTACTCCACACATCGACCGCTATCCAGCATGCATCTATTGTATTGAGTTCATGACAAACAGAGTAACGCTTTAAGCAAGATGACATGATGTAGAGGGATAATCTGAAACCAATGATGAAAACCCCATCTTTTTACCCTTGATGGCAACAACATGATGCGTGCCTTGCTACCCCTTCTGTCACTGGGTGAGGTCACCGCATGGTATGAACCCAAAACCAAGCACTTCTCCCATTGCAAGAGAATTACAAGGATATGAAATCATGCATAACAGAGATCAGAAGAAACTCAAATAAGATTCATAGATAATCTGATCATAAATCCACAATTCATTGGATCTCGGCAAACACACCGCAAAAGAAGGTTACATCGGATAGATCTCCATGAAGATCATGGAGAACTTTGTATAGAAGATCCATCGGTGACCTACTCACACATCATCGGAGAGGTCATGGTGTTGACGGGGAAGCCCTCCGTGTCTGAATCCCCCCTCCGGCAGGGCACCAGGACGTGCCCCAGATGGGATCTTGCGGAGACAGAAGCTTGTGGCGGCGGAAAAACGATTGCGATGATCTTTTGATTTTTTCTGGAATTTATGGGATTATATAGGCGAAAGACCTAGGTCAGGGTACCTCCAGGGGGCCCACAAGCCTGGATGGCGCGACCCCCTGGCCGCGGGGTGGGGGCTTGTGGGGCCCCTGGGGCTCCCCTGCCTTGGCTCCTAAGTTCTCTGATCTTCTTCCGTTCCAAAAATAATCTTTTCGGGGATTTTCTTCCGTTTGGACTCCATTTCAAAATCTCCTCTGAAAGAGGTCAAAAACATGGAAAAAAGGAACTGGCGCTTGGCACTGAGTTATTAAGTTAGTCCCAAAAAATATATAAAAGGCATACAAAACATCCAAATTTTGACAAGATAATAGCATAAAACCATCAAAAATTATAGATACGTTGGAGACGTATCAAGCATCCCCAAGCTTAACTCCTGCTCGTCCTCGAGTTGGGAAGTCATAAAGAATGAACTTTTGATGTGGAATGCTACCTAGCATAGTTGTCCTTTGCAACTTCTTTCACGTGGCATGATCGTTCAGATCCGTAAGTTTCAAAATAATAGTTTGCTATTGACATGAAAACAGTAATACTTCAAGCAAACTAGCAAAGTAATTGTTTTCGCACTCTTACTTTCTCAAAGTTATTATAACTATCACGCAATACATGAGCGCGAGCCATGGATATAGCACTATAGGTGGAATAGAGTGTGGTGGTGGTTGTGAGACAAAAAGGAGGAGATGGTCACATTGACTCGGTGTATCAATAGGCTATGGAGATGCCCATTAATAGATATCAATGTGAATGAGTTGGGATTGCCATACAAGAGATGCACTAGAGCTATAAGTATGTGAAAGCTCAAGAGGAAAACTAGTGGGTGTGCATCCAACTTGCTTGCTCACGAAGACCTAGGGAAATTTTAAGGAAGCCCATCATTGGAATATACAAGCCAAGTTATATAATGAAGAGTCCCACTAGCATATGGTAGTGGCAAAGCAAGAAGCTCTCAATCATGAAGAACATGGTGCTAACATGAAGCACAAGTGTGGACAAGATAGTAGCATTGTCCCTTCTCTCTTTTTCTCTCTTTTTTTCATTTGGTCTCTTAGGCCTCTTTTTTTCTCTTTTCTTTCTTCTCTCTATTTTTTTGTTTTTGGGATCTTTGGCCTCTTTATTTTTATTTCCTCACATGGGACAATGCTCTAATAATGATGATCATCACACTTTTATTTACTCACAGCTCAAAGGTCACAATGATGATGACTCCATAGGAAATGCCTCCGGCATTGTACCGGGATGTGCAATGATCTTGCATGGCATATGACGTTGAAACATCTCGCTAGCTATCTTATGATCATGCAATGGCAATATGAGAGTGACGACACAAGTCATGAGAAGGAACGGTGGGAGTTGCATGGCAATATATCTCGAAATGGCAATGAAAATGCCATAGTAGGTAGGTATGGTGGCTGTTTTGAGGAAGGAATTTGATGGGTTTGTGCACCTGCGAGAATTGTGCGGCACGAGAGAGGCTAGCAATGGTGGAAGGTGAAAGTGCATATATACCATGGGCTCACATTAGTCATGAAGAACTCACATACTTATTGCAAAATTTTTTATTAGTAATCGAAACAAAGTGCTAAACGCATACTACGAGGGGAAGGGTTGGTACGTGTAAACCATCGCGTGTTCCCGACCTCAACACAAAGGATGACAATCAATAGATCAATTATGCTCCGACTTCCTAACATAGTGGTTCACCATACGTGCATGCTACGTGAATCACTAACTTCAACACAAGTATTTCTAAATTCACAACACCCTACTAATATAACTCTCAATATTACCAAATCCACGTCTCAAAACTAATTGAGAGGAATCGAAACTTCTCTTACTACTCAATGCACATGAAGATGGAGGTTTTTGCATCCTCTTTGGGTACCTAGCACATCTGGGACTACTTTCATAGCATAAGCCAACTACCAAGTCACGAACCGCCGTGCTCTAAAAGATATAAGTGAAGCACAAAAGCAAAGGTGTCTAGCTCAAAAGATATAAGTGAAGCACTAGAGCAAAAGTATCTAGCTCAAAAGATATAAGTGAAGCACTATGAGCATTCTAGCAAAATCACGATGAGTGCATGTCTCTCTCTCTTAAAAAGGTGTCAGCAAGGATGATTGTGACACAACAAAAAGAAAAGACTCCTAAGATACAAGACGATCCAAGCAAAACACATATCATGTGGTGAATAAAAATATAGCTCCAAGTAAGGTTACTGATGGATTGAAGACGAAAGAGGGGATGGCTTCCCGGGGCATCCCCAAGCTTAGGCTTTTTGGTGTCCTTTAACTTGGCTTGGGATGCCTTGGGTATCTCCAAGCTTGATCTCTTTCCACTCCTTATCTCTTTTTCCATGGGAACATCACCCAAAACTTGAAAACTTCACAACACAAAACTTAAACAGAAACTTGTGATAGCATTAGTACAAGAAAACAAACTACCACTTCTTTTGGTACTGTAGCAAACTTGAATTATATCTATATTGATGATGGGCTACTGTATTCTCACTTTCCCTTGGCTAGTACCCACCGATACTAACCATAGTTTCATCAAAACAAGCAACCAACTCAACAAAAACAGAATCTGTCAAAAACAGACCAGTCTATAGCAATATGTATACTTCGTATACTTCTGGTACCTCAAAAAATCTGAAAAATTACGACGGATTAGGAAAAAAGCATATCAATCAGCAGCAGAAATAATCAACTCAAAATATCTTTCTGAATAAAAATAAAAAATCATCTCGTGAGCGAAACGTTTCTGTCTTTTTCCAGCAAGATCAAACAACCATTACCAAGACTAGTCATAAAGGCTTTGCTTGGCTGAAACACAAAAATAAACACAAAAAACACAATCAAAACAGAATTACGAAAGTGTGGTTGCAACAAAACAGAAAGAAAAAGATAAATTCATTGGGTTGCCTCCCAACAAGCGCTATTGTTTAACACCCTTAGCTAGGCATAGAAGCAATAGAATCACGTATCATCGTCTTTGGTGCTCAAACCATAAGTGGCCCTCATTATGGATTCATTAGGCAATCTTATTTTCTTTCTAGGAAAGTGTTCCACGCCCTTCCTTAAACGAAATTGAAATCTAATATTCCCTTCCTTCATATCGATGATAGCACCAATAGTCCTTAGGAAAGGTCTACCAAGAATAATAGGGCATGTAGGATTGCAATCAATGTCAAGCACAATGAAATACACGGGTACATAGTTCCTATTTGTAATAACAAGAACATCATTGATCCTTCCCATGGGTGTCTTGATAGTAGAATCAGCAAGATGCAAATTAAGAGAACACTCGTGAATCTCATTAAAACCCAGAACATCACATAAAGACTTTGGAATAGCAAAAACACTAGCACCCAAATCACACAAAGCATTGCACTCATAGTTTTTTATTTTGATTTTGATGGTAGGTTCCCACTCATCATGAAGCTTTCTAGGGATAGAGACTTCCAATTCAAGTTTCTCTTCAAGAGCTTTTATCATAGCTTCGACGATATGATCGGTAAAGGCTTTGTTTTGGCTATAAGCGTGTGGAGAGTTTAACATGGATTGGATCAAAGAAATGCATTCAATCAAGGAGAAACTATCATAATTGAATTTCTTGAAATCCACGGTAGTAATTTCATTACTACTCAAAGTTTTAACGTCTTCTACTCCACTTTTAATGCTTTTAGCATCAAGATAGATGGACTCCGAATCATTGCGGCACTTATCAACCAAAGTGGATTCATATCCAGCCCCATAATCATTAGGTTTGACACAAGAAGACAAAGATTCAACTGGAGTCACACCAAGCACTTTAAGATCTTCGTGATTCTCATCACGAGAACACGCCTTTTTAAGCCATTCATGTCTAGCACGAATTTGGGTGGTTCTTTCTTGGCTCTCAATCATGGAAACACGCATAGCTTTCAAAGTTTCATCCATGTTGATTTTGGGAGGAGCACATCTAACTTTCAAAGCATCAACATCACAAGAAATCCTATCCATGCTCTTAGCCAAATCGTCAATTTTGATTAGTTTTTCCTCTATGGACGCATTGAAAATCTTTTGAGAGTTGATGAACTCTTTGATATTACTCTCTAGATCAGAGGGTTATCTATTGTAATTTCCATGAGTATTGTTGTAGGAGTTGTCAAAGTTATTAGAGGAGTTACTAGGAAAAGGCCTAGGAACATAGTTTCCTCTAAAGGCATTGTTGTTGCCAAAGTTATTCCTACAAACAAAATTAACGTCCAAGCTAGCGTTGCTACTCTCAGTCAAAGCAGACAAAGGCATGTCATTAGGATCCAAAGGAGCACTTCTACTAGCAACCAAATTAATTAACTCGTCCATCTTAGCACTCAACGAGTTAATTTCTTCTATAACGTGTACCTTCTTACTAGTAGGTGACCTTTCAGTGTGCCACTAAGAGTAGTTCGTCATGATGTTGTCTAAGAGCTTTGTGGCTTCTCCTAACGTGATTTCCATGAACACTCCACCTGAGGCGGAGTCCAAGATATTTCTAGAAGCGAAATTCAAGCCAGCGTAAAAGATTTGAATAATCATCCAATGACTCAAGCCATGAGCAGGACAATTTCTAATCATTAATTTCATTCTCTCCCAAGCTTGTGCAACATGTTCAGGATCAAGTTGCTTGAAATTCATGATATCATTACGGAGAGAGATGATCTTAGCCGGCGGAAAATACTTGGATATATAAGCATCTTTGCACTTATCCCAAGAATCGATACTATTTTTGGGCAAAGAAGAAAACCAAGTTTTTGCGCGATCTCGCAACGAGAAAGGAAAAAGCTACAATTTAATCACGTCATTATCGACATCTTTTTTCTTTTGCATATCGCAAAGCTCAATGAAGGTATTGAGATGGGATGCGGCATCTTCACGAGGAAGGCCGGAGAATTGCTCTTTCATAACAAGATTCAGCAAAGCGGCATTGTTTTCGTATGACTCCGCACTAGTGGCGTGAGCAATCGGAGTACTAATAAAATCATTATTATTAGTATTCGAGAAGTCACAAAGTTTGGTGTTTTCGATCATGGTGACTTCAGCAAGCAAGCAAGCACACAAGCAAACAAAAAGCAGCCGAGAAAAAGGGCAAACGAAAAATTAAAATTGGTGATGTGGGGGAGAGGAAAATGAGAGGCAACTCGCAAACAAAGTAAATGCAAGAGATGAGTTTGCGACACCTACTTGGATGAGTTCTTGACTTGATCTTCCTCCCTGCCAACGGCGCTAGAAATTCTTCTGCTATCCCACAGACAATAGCGCCAGAAGTTGACACGTTGACAGAGGCTGGGCTTGCGTTGGTTCTTCCCTTTAAGAGGAAAGGGTGATGCAGCACAGGAGAAGTAAGTATTTCCCTCAATTTTAGATCCAAGGTATTGATCCAGAAGGAGGGTCTCATCAAGTCTAGCGTACCTGCGCAAACACAAACAAGCTTGCACCCAACGCTTCAATGGGGTTGTCAATCCCTTCAAGATTGTTTGCAAAGTGAGATCTGAAGGCGGAAAGTGCAACGAAGTAAAAAGTGTAAGGCTGAAAATATGGTGTGGAGTAGACCCTCGGGGCCATAGTGTTCACTAGAGGCTTCTCTCAAAATAGCAAGTATTATGGTGGATGAACAAATTACTGTCGTGCAATTGATAGAACCGCGCAAAGTCATGACGATATCTAAGGCAATGATCATGCATATAGGAATCACGTCCGAGACAAGTAGACCGATACTTTCTGCATCTACTACTATTACTCCACACATCGACCGCTATCCAGCATGCATCTAGTGTATTGAGTTCATGACGAACAGCGTAACAGTTTAACCAAGATGACATGATGTAGAGGGATAATCTCAAACCAATGATGAAACCCCCATCTTTTTACCCTTGATGGCAACAACACGATGCGTGCCTTGCTACCCCTTCTGTCACTGGGTGAGGTCACCGCACGGTATGAACCCAAAACCAAGCACTTCTCCCATTGCAAGAATCATAGATCTAGTTGGCCAGACAAAACCCACAACTCAAGGAGAATTACAAGGATATGAAATCATGCACAAGAGAGATTAGAAGAAACTCAAATAAGATTCATAGATAATCTGATCAGAAATCCACAATTCATCGGATCTCGACAAACACACCGCAAAAGAAGGTTACATCAGATAGATCTCCATGAAGATCATGGAGAACTTTGTATTGAAGATCCAAGAAAGAGAAGAAGCCATCTAGTTACTAGCTATGGACCCGTAGGTCTATGGTGAACTACTCACACATCATCGGAGAGGTCATGGTGTTCATGGAGAAGCCCTCCGTGTCCGAATCCCCCCTCCAGCAGGGCACCAGGACCTGCCCCAGATGGGATCTAGCGGAGACAGAATCTTGCGGTGGCAGAAAAGCGATTGCGATGATCTCTTGATTTTTTCTGGAATTTATGGGATTATATAGGCGAAAGACCTAGGTCAGGGGACCTCCAGGGGGCCCACAAGCCTGGATGGCGCGGCCCCCCTGCCCGCGGGGTGGGGGCTTGTGGGGCACCTGGGGCTCCCCTGCCTTGGCTCCCAAGTTCTCCGATCTTCTTCCGTTCCAAAAATAATCTTTTCGGGGATTTTCTTCCGTTTGGACTCCGTTTCAAAATCTCCTCTGAAAGGGGTCAAAAACATGGAAAAAACAGGAACTGGCGCTTGGCACTGAGTTAATAAGTTAGTCCCAAAAAATATATAAAAGGCATACAAAATATCCAAAGTTTGACAAGATAATAGCATGAAACCATAAAAAATTATAGATACGTTGGAGACGTATCAGTCCTCTGGCTAGATGTGGCGCGCGCGGGCACGCGTCGCTCCGGTCAACAGAGCGAGGCAGGAGGGGCCTTGGGACTGCCGTGATACAACGAGGTTGTCGAGGACATGAATGGGCAGCGGGGGATGCTCGAACCGGTCGGGGCTGGCCACCTTTGCTTCGGGTGCGCCCAACAACATGCCTAGAGAGCAGTTTTGGCATGTCACGGCCTGCTGGCACGCACTGGGGTGCCTTGGCCGTGTCTGGGGTGTCCTAGGGCTTGGTCTGGAGATGCCTAGCCGTTTAAGAGCTGAGGGACTCACTGTTGGCCATGGGGTGTGATTAAAGGAGGGATGCCAGCTTTGAACCATAACTTAGAATGAGGTTTTTCTCTCTACTGCTTGGATTCAAGGAGGGGACACTCTCGTGCAATTGGGGAGTGGTGCTGGCTGCTTGGCCAAAGATTTGGAGGAAAGTGCATGGGTGTGGAGTGAGGTAGGAACTGATTTACTAATATGGCAGAAGGTGTTCGACAGGTATTTGGGATAGAAACACTTCACCACTGGTGATGAGAGTTAACAGGATTAAGTTTGATGCAAAAATAGGATACTCTACCAAATTTTAGCTACATTGGACAAGTTTGGCAATGCAAACTTGAAATCACCCCCAAATTGACAGATCTGTCCCTTCCAAAAGGATCGTGGGCAGCTTACCACGTGCAAATCCCATTTTTGGCAGAGACTCCTCATTTTGGGTGTTGAACACTCCTGCAAAGTTTCAAGCCATTTGGATAAACTTTGCAATGTAGATATGCTTCAACTTGGTTCTGAACAGAGAGGGTTTTAGGATTATTTAGTGAACCAAATCACCTTGGAATGAGGTGAAATTTTGTGTGGCCACCAAATATAGCATGGGAAGGTTGCTGGAAGTTTCTAGGATTTTATGGAAATATTTTATTTTGGAAGTATTTCATAAGATCAAAACAGACAAAATAGGTTTTCAAGGTTTTGCTCAAATATTTTGAATATAAATAGGGGTTGAAAATCTTATTTATGGAAAATATATGTCCTCTGAGTATCACCAAATTTTCTCATATTTTTCTAAGGTAAAAAGTGATTTCTCATACAGAAATATCATTTATGGCCTCAGAAATGGACATGCATATAAAATAGGAAAATAATTTGTAAAATAATTATTTTATGATTTTGGAGAGTTAAAATAGTTTTAAAACCAGATTACCATCTTTGGGTAAGATCACTCTCTTGTCATCGAGGACTTGTAGTGCAACGCAAAGCAAGGTTTGAAATAATAAAAAATAATAAAAGAATATTTGGGAATATCATGTTATGAAAATGTGGTTTTTGATCCCACTCATCAAACATACAAACACACAATGACAATCATGGCACTCACATCATTGGTTTTGAAAATGTTTTAATAAACTCAGATTTTGAACAACACTCCAAGTGAGGTAAAAACATGGTGTGACAGACCTATCCCCCTTACAAGAATTTCGCCCCTTAGATTCCTAAGCTAGGTGCTAAAAATGTGCGGAAATTCAGATTGGAGATAGTCTTCACGCTCCCATGTTGCTTTCGCTTCAGTGTGGTTGCTCCAATGAACCTTGAAATACTTTATGGTGCGGCTTCTGGTGCAACACTCTATTTCATCCAGGAGGCGGATCGGCCTCTCATGATAAGTGAGATCTGGTTGGAGGTCGATGGCTTGATGGTCAATGTCCTTATAAAGATCTGGACGGTTTGTTTCTTGCAGACACTTCCGAAGTTGTGACACGTGGAAGACGTTGTGCACACCCGAAAGTTCCGGAGGTAGCTCCAATTGGTAAGTAACTTCTCCACGCCTTGTCGTGATCTTAAAAGGTCAAATGAACCTTGGAGCAAGTTTCCCTTTGACGTGGAAACGCTTGGTCCCGTTGAGTTGTGTGACACAGAGGTACACCTGGTCTCCAAGGTTGAACTCCAATTCCCTGCGGTGAGAGTCCGCATAGCTCTTCTATCGCGACTTGGCCGCTTTCACATTTTTCTAGTCAAATTGCACCTTGTCTTCTGCCTCTTGCAGAACTTCTGGCCCGAAAATCAATCCTTCCCTGGTTTCGGACCAGTTGAGCGGGGTGTGGCACTTTCATCCGTATAGCACTTCAAATGGGGCCATCTGGAGACTCGACTGGTAGTTGTTGTTGTGTGAGAACTTAGCAAATGATAGTCAGTCTTCCCATTTGTGTGAGAACTTAGCAAAACACAAGTGCGGAGCATATCTTCAAGTATCTGATTCACTCTCTCCGTTTGTCCACCTGTCTGTGGGTGGAAGGCGGTGTTGAAAGAGAGCTTGGTTCCGAGAGCTTCTTGGAACTTCTCCCAAAATCTTGAGGTGAACTGCGTGCCTCGGTCTGATACGATTTCCTTGGGAACTCCATGAAGGCTCACAATACGCTCAATGTAGAGGCTAGCCAGCTTGTCGCCACCATAGGTGGTACTGACCGGAATGAAGTGAGACACCTTGGTCAGATGGTCCACGATGACCCATATAGAGTCATGGCCTCTGCTGGACCTGGGTAGGCCGATGGCGAAGTCCATGCCGACTCGGTCCCACTTCCATTCGGGCACTTGGAGAGGTTGTAGCAATCTAGCAGGTCGTTGGTGCTCAGCCTTGACTCGCTAGCACACATTGCACTTGGCAATATATGACGTTGTTTCCCTCTTCATGCCATGCCACCAGAATCTTTACCGGAGGTCATGATACATCTTGGTGCCACCGGGGTGAATCGAGTAGGGTGTGTCAGGAGCTTCCTATAGGATCAAGACGTTGGGTTCTACCTTGTTGGGTACGCATAAACATTTCCCAAACCACACTACTCCTTTCTCATCCACTGAGAATTCTGGGGCCTTGCCTTCTTGGTTCTTCTTCTTGATGTCGTCTATGCTCTTGTGCCCCTTTTGGGCCTCCTTGATGTCGTCTCCGAGCGTGGGTTTAACTTCAAGGTTAGCTAGGAATCATGGTTCAACTAGATCCAACCCGAAGCTTTCCATCTCTTCATATAAGGCGGGTAGATTTTCCTTGAGCACGATAATCAAGGTGCTGGCTTTCCGTCTTAAGGCATCGGCCACCACATTGGCCTTACCGGGGTGGTATTGAATGCTGAGGTCATAGTCTTTGATTAACTCCAGCCATCTTTGATGCCTCATATTCAATTCCCTTTGAGTAATGATATACTTCTGACTCTTGTGGTCGGTGTATATTTCACATCGCTTCCCCAGAAGATAATCTCACCACGTCTTTAGGGCATGCACTACGGCTACCAACTCAAGATCATGGGTGGCGTAGTTTTCCTCATGCGGGCACAATTGCCATGAAAGGTATGCCATGACCCTGCCGTCTTGCATTAGGACTCCACCGAGACCAGTTCTGGAGGCATCACAATACATCACAAACTCCTTGCTGATATCTGGAGTAGCCAATACCGGGGCGGTAGTCAATCTCTTCTTCAACTTCTAGAAGCTTGCTTCACACTCCGGCGTCCATTCGAACTTTTTACCCTTCTTCAAGAGCTGAGTCATTGGTCGAGCGATGCGGGAGAATCCTTATACAAACTTGCGGTAGTATCCCGCGAGTCCGAGGAAGCTTTTGACTTCCTTCACATTGATTGGTGACTCCCAGTTGGTTATCGTGGTAATGTTGGATGGATCGACCGCCAATCCGTTTGTCATCATGGTATGACCCAATAATCCAACTTCGTGCAGCCAGAATTGGGATTTGCTAAATTTGGCATAAAGCTGGTGCTCTCGAAGCTTTTTCAACACTAACCTCATGTGTTGCTCATGCTCTTCTTCGGATTTGGAGAAGATTAATATGTCATCGATGAAAACGACGACAAACTTGTCCATGTATTCCATGAAGACCTTGTTCATGAGGTACATGAAGTATGCTCGGGCATTGGTCAACCCAAATGACATGACGGTGCACTCGTATAGACCGT
This sequence comes from Hordeum vulgare subsp. vulgare, assembly GCF_904849725.1. Lineage (NCBI taxonomy): Eukaryota > Viridiplantae > Streptophyta > Magnoliopsida > Poales > Poaceae > Hordeum > Hordeum vulgare. Next base: position 132,004,432 of record NC_058522.1, on the reverse strand, counting down.
ACCGGGTCACGAATGTAGTCTTGGGTATGTCTTCGGGTCAGATCCTCAGCTGGTAATATCCATATCGAAGATCGATCTTTGAAATACCTTGGCTCCATTTAGCTGGTCAAATAAGTCTTCAATCTTGGGGAGTGGGTACTTGTTCTTGATAGTGACTTCATTGAGAGACCGGTAATCAACGCAGATTCTGATAGTCCCATCCTTCTTATACACAAACAGAGCAGGTGATCCCCAAGGTGATGAACTCGGACGGATGAATCCTTTCCTGAGTTGCTCATCCAGCTGCTTCTTCAACTCTGCTAGCTCTTTGGATCCCATCCTATAAGGCTTCTTATAGATAGGACTTGACCCGGGCATGAGCTCAATGATGAACTCGATGTCTCGGTCAGGAGGCATCCCTTGCAGCTCATCAGGAAAGACGTCCGGGTATTCACAGACTATAGGAACTCAATCCAGCTCTTCTCCCGATAGGCAATTTACCCGTGAGACTTGAGTGGATGTAGGCTTAGGGACATACTTGATTTTGACCCCTTGGTCACTTGTCATGCTAATAGTCCCGTTGGCACAGTCCAAGATGCTCTCATGCTGGGCGAACCAATCCATTCCAAGGATCACTTCTAAGTCTTGCGACTTAATGACGATGAGATGTGCTGAGAAGCTTATCCCATTAATATTGATCCTGACACCTCTACATCATAGGTTGGTCCTTAGCACTGCTCCTCGTATGTACTGTCATTTTAACATTAAGTAGGGTAGGCTTCAAACCACATTTTTCCGCAAACTTTTAAGTAACAAAAGATTGTGAAGCACCACAATGAAACAATACTGTTGCTGGGGTTGAGTTGACGAGGAACGTACCCAAAATGCAGTCCGGGTCTTCGTGTGCATCCTCTGCAGAGATGTGTTTAATACGTCCTTTGCTATGGTACTGTTGATTGCGGGGATCTTAGTTCCTGCCTGACGCTCCTTGACCTTGTCCTTGATTTGGCATACTGGGTGCGGTGCATCGGGCGTCTTCTTGGGGCACTGCCTGGAGTAATGCCCAGTTTGTCCACATCCAAAGTAGGTAAGCTGCCCTGGGATGTTGGGCTTGACTCCACAGTTATTTGGTTGGTTGATTGCTTTCTTGGTGTTGACTTGCTGCTGGGGCTCGTAGTTCTCGCGAAACGTTGTTGCCTTGTACTGTTGTTGCTGATAGTTGGGGCTTGATGGGGTTGACTGCCATGGGCGTGGCTTCGGGTTACTAGGTCCTCCACTACCCATCAACTTGCGCTTACGGGTGTCGTTAATCTGATCGCAGAAGGTTCGGCATTCACAAAAAACTAGTTGATACTGGAGTGACTGCCTCAATCCTTCCATAAAGCATTCCACCTTTGCGGCCTCGGTGATGACATCCTCTGGTGCATATCTGGACACGAGGTGAAACTTCTGCAGATAATCCTTGACGGTTCCACTACCTTGCCTCAAGGCTCGGAATTCCCGCTTCTTAATGGTCATCCTTCCAGGGGGAATGTGAGTAGCGTGGAATCCTTCCTTGAATACTTCCCAAGTGATAGCTTGCCCTTCTCTCATGATCTGGAATCCGTCCCACCAAGCCCTGGTCGTGCCTCCGAGACAGTGAGAAGTATAAAGGACTTTCTCGCGATCATCGGTGCACTTCACCAGCGCGAGGAGGTCTTCGATAGTGCGGATCCAGTCATCGACATCTAATGGTCCAGTTGTTTCCATGAAAATAGGAGGTGTAGTCCACATAAACTCAAACAGAGTAGAGCGACCGTTGCTATTTCCGTTTTGCGGTGAATTGTTCACCAAGACTTGAACCAGCTCTTGGATGGCGGCATTGTTGGCTTGACGTTCCTCCCGGAGAGGTTGGAGGAACTGAGCCACAGTCACTCTCTCCGGAGCAGGCGGCGGTGGAGGAATATCTCCTTGTTGCTGCTCGTGGTGATCTCCAGCTTGAGCGTTCCCACCGGTTCCCTTATGCTGGCCAGAGGTGGTAGAGCTGGGGTTGCCGAAGGTGCTGGGCGGGTTCAAATCGCCATCCTGTCAGGGGAGTAGACATGTCAATATGCCTAATTGGTCGGGAATCATAAGGGATGATGTTCCTAGATAAGGGGGTTTGGTACTGTGCTAGTGTGCGAGTTAAACACAGGTTTTTGGGAAATCTAATGCATTGAATTAAAACAAGTGATGTAGTCTCTTACAAGCTACCTAAGGAACACAACACTCATGGTTCACATGAACCGATACACGGACTCAGCTATGCATGGGGAAGACTCCTAATTGCCTAAGACGTTCCACTAAGCGGCGGACTACTCGGTCTCATAAGCAGGCTCAGCAGGATCATCGTCTTCATCCTCATCGGTACCTTCCTCCTTCAGAGGTGTGGGAGAGGGGAGTGGTCGTTCACGGCGTCTCTTAGTTGGTGAAGTGGTGAGGATCTCAGTATATTCTTCTGCGGTCAAACGTCAACTCTGAATAGGGGTGGCCTAGAGCGATGGTACTCTTCCTCGGAAGGCAATGGTTGACTGTCCTCCGGGTGCTCCTTCCTTCTTGACCTTCCGTGTGTTCATCTTTTCCAGGCGAAGTAGGTCCTTATCTTGGTGTAGGTCTTGACGAAGCGTCACAGATTCCTTGATCAGAAAGTGAGTCAAGGTGTCGGTGGAGAGGCTGAAGTAGGTCTTAAACTTGAGTGGCGTTCCGTCCTCCGAGGAATGGTTAAGCATCCAACTCCCATCAAATCCGTCGTTAATTAAAGGCAGATGACGAGTAGCCAGCTTGTTGGCCATCTCGGGAAGGATATCGCGGAGACGCACGAGCGCCTCTCGTGTGGCTGTCTCTAATGCCAACATCAGATTCTCCATCTGTGGTCCTACGAAGAACCAACTAGTTTGGGAGTCGTTAGCCTTCACTATCACATCCACGTGATATTCTTTTGTGTCGGCGTTGACCCAGTGCTCGTGGTAGAAAAAAATGGGTGTGCGGCGTACTTCACACTTCTCGAGGCTATCTCCGAGAAGTAGGGGAAAGCCCGTCTCCAGAAGCATCTCAGGTACGGCGGCCATCTATAAGGTTATAGGAGAGGGTTAGAAATTTTTTGTGGGTGCAGAAAATCTGAAGTGTAAGGGATGAGTGAACTACTCGTCTCGGCTATCGTCCATGCTACCTAAGGGTTCCTACACTTAGGATGGCTCTGATACCAGCTCTTTGGGACCCTGACTTACGAGTCGAGATTGCCGAATGAACGTGCTCAGTGATCCGAGAGATCAATGTTCACCGAACACACATATGCTGAATATTGAGAGTCTTACATCCAGCATACCGAAATAATGCAACACATGACCAATAAGGTCAAGTTCACATAGGTAGGGCCTATAAGGCCAAAACACACGGATACAACTAATAGAGGAAATCTTGCGGCTAAGCGGGTGCCCATGCCATCAGCCTACACCAATATGCCATTTTACTGGGAAGCGTCCTAGTTCGCAGGTCCGTCTCCGATGACATACTCTTCTCCAAACTCCGGTCCTTCCATGTATGGTCAATAACATAACCAGTGGCAAGCCAGTCAGTACTTTGAATGTAATCGCAAACAGCCTATGATATGGATAATGCATTTGGTATGCTAACAAGTAACATGCAGTACTGGTTGATAGCAGCTTAGTTGTAAATAAACATGATCATAGATGGATGTGCATCATAAGCTAGATGGTATTTAGAAGAACAGGTTACAGATATCAACATATCTGTTATGGGCTGAACACTCCGGGTTCACTCGATATGCCGAGTCACCAAACTTGGTCATATCAACTCTTTCTCAGATAACAACATTAAACACACACACACTTGGTTTATGCAGAGACGACTGGACATAGTTTAAGAAGGGTTACCCAACAGTCCTTGACCATGGACACAACTATTCGAATAGTTTTACACTTTGCAAAGGTTGTACGATGTACCCACGAGATCCAAGAAACTTCCGTGTCATCCATGACTCGCGGTATATACCGTACCCGAGGTAAGTACCAGATCAATGGCCTTCCCCTGACGATAATAGACAAAGAGATGCACTCGATTGGTACCCAGCCCACATGATTTACGTCTTACGAGCACCAACTCTGGACAGTATCATCCATGCAGGGACCAATGGTGTCCCCGGAACACGTAAAAACTGCAAAGTCGTCCTACCTAGCACGACCCCGTCACGAGAGTGACCACACATCACTTCCACGACTAGTAATGTGGCTCTTTGCTCGCATCGACCAAAGTAATCAACAAAGCCCCGTCCCATAAAGTGGTAACGTCATCGCACATGTATGGTTGGGACGGTCGACACATCATAAATCTATTCCCATTTCCGATACCACTCACACCAAAAACATACCCGGTGCACCACTTCTTCACAAGTGGCCACCTAACTCATCATCACCCTCAGGCATTAATGGCTCCCGACGGTGTTTTCATAAACCTTTGATTCTAGCATCATCTTGCTCATGATTCTACTATGCTTAGGTCTACTTATCAACATGGTATTAGCGTGACCCTCATAGGTGGTAGGATCATGCTCAAATGCAAGTGCTCCGGAGGAGCCATCGGAAACATCATATCGATGGTTTACCGAATACTCATGATAATATGCAATGGGAATAATTGCTCTAATAGCATGGAATATAACATTTTCTCAAACATGGTCAAAGGGCTGCTTGCCTTGATCAGCTAAGTATCCGGGGTCTTCAAGGTCTTCAAGTCCAACTCCTTCATCAAACATGGTTTCTATCGTCGTGATAAATAAAGAAGTAGTAAGTAGCTCACTCAAAAACAGATCACAATCTCACTTTAAAAATGTTGCTTTATTCTGACAAATCTATATTATCATTTTGAAAATATTTTTATTTGGTTTTGATAAAGGAATCATTTTAAAAATCATTTTAATTGAAGCAAAATTATTCCAAATGGCCTTTTTAATTATTACTAAACAGAAAAGTTCTCTTAAAAATGTGTGCAAAGGATCTATTAAATTCTACTGGATATCAGAAAAGTTCTCTTAGAACTGTGGTGGAAAAATAATAAAAATATATTGAATAACAAATTTTATAAAAATCCTTTAAAATTGGATTAAACAGAAAAAGAAAGAGGTTGAGGCTCAGGCCTAGCTCGGCCTGTGGCTTGGGCCAACCCAGCTGGCGAGCTAGCGAGCCAGCCGAGGTGCGAGCGCAGCCAGGTTCAAACCTGACACGCGGGCCCGTGCGGTCAGCGACAGGGAGGAGGGGAGAGAGAAGAGCCATCGACAGGTGAGCCCCACCTGTCGGGGTCATCTTCCACCTCTAGACAGAGAGGAGGGGAGGCATGCTCCCAACTGATGGCAGAAATGGAATCAACTCACCGTCTCCTACGTGTTGGTGGTCGAGGGATCGACGGGGAGGCCCTGCTTCACCGGCGATGAGGTGGCTGCAGCGGAGCCGGTTCGGGAGCCCTACTAGGTAAAACCCTAGTAGTAGCGCTTGAAATATGCATAGTAGTAGCGTTGGGCCAAGTGCTACTGGTATCGCGCTACAGCTAAACCCTAGTAGTAATGCTGGTATGGGCAGCGCTACTGGTAAGTAGTGTTAGCAGTAGCGCTTCCCTGTCCAGTGCTACCATTAACTATAGTAGTAGCGCTTGTTCATATGTCGCACTGCTGCTAAGCCATGTTACTGGTAAGTATTTTCAAGCGCTACTGGTAAGTATTTCCGCTTTCACAGATTTGCACCCTCTACGTATTTGTGATGTATTTATACAGGCTCTATACAATAGTTTCATCACATCATATTAAACATACACTATTCTCACATATCATAGACATACAGTAGTCTCGTCATACCATCATCATCAACATCATTCAACACAAATATCATCACATCATCTCGAAAATATCGATACATAAGTGCGATCATGTCATGTCTCGAATAAGTGCAACTTCATGGTCATGGCACACCCACAAGTTTCATCATCTCTATCTACAACATGATGTAGAAGAGAAGAGCGATCAGCATGAGGAAGAGCGCGACTATGTAGTACCGGCGGTCCAGCCCCTACTCATGCTGGAGTGTCCACCTCAAGTATCTACTTTCCGCTTCGGCTCTGGTGTCGAACCCTCTGTGTCTAGCACCCGGGTACCTATGCACCTCGGGCTGAGCGGCTGGCCAGTGGTCGTAGACTCCTGGAACACTCCCAACGTACATGGCGTAGTGGTCGTTCGCCATCTCTGATCTAGGTACCTGCATGGTGAGTTGTTGATTTGAACGATAATATGCTACATAACGTACTTGAGAAAACAAAGAGGCATGATTAGCAAAATAAAAGCAACCAATAGTAAACATAAATGACGAAGTTCCTCATACCCAAACTAATTAACTAAAGCGATCTATGCTAGTTCGGGACCACGGTTTAGTTACATCACATAGTTTCGTCGTGCGTAATTTCAAAGTTTTGCCATAGGAAGACAGTAGTGATAAGGCACGCTAGTTCAGGACCACGGTTTAGTTACATCACATTGTCCTTGACAATCAGGTCGGCGTTCCAATCTTCATAGTCAGGGAGGATGCACCCGAGCTTTGTTAACGGCTTCACATCCAGACGCTGAGTGACTAGCAGTGCTCAGACATCAACCCGCGTGATTGGCCCATGGTGAACATCCCCGTTGGTTCGAGGACTTGCTTCATGATCACTTGGGCTAGTTCGCACAATACGTGATAAAACTCAGCTCGAATTCGATGATCCGGTGTCTTTCCTATGCTTGTGGCCCATTTGTCAATCTCGGCATCTTCAGTAGTAGCTGACATGTGAAGGCGTTGATTATCCCTTCTGTACTCCATCACGTGATGCATGAGGTAGAATCCATCAGCCGTATTGTTGTGCGGTTGGTGGATGCAGCAGAAGTCGATCTTATGTCCGAAAGCTGGTGCTTTATTCCTGTACTTTTTCACCTTGATATATCCATCAGTCAGACTGAAGGTTAATAGGGCACAGTCGAGAACACTCTTTACGTGCGCGTAATTCTTTTTCTTGAGGTTCTTCGACGAGTCCAAGTACATAGCATGGGAGTATTCCGGGTATAGAACGATGAGGATGGCGCCGCCCCTGCTGTGCAAATTAAGTAGACCTCAAATTAGCCCCCATGATTCTAAAGGAATGATTAACATGTATGAAAGGATATGTGCGGATGACTTACGAGGGATGATAAGGCAGAAGAATCGCTTCCTTGTCCTTATTAGCGATCATGAATTTACCGAGGTACTTGCTCGCATAGTCACGGTGCTCTTTGCAAACTGCCAAGAAGCTCTCGTGCATATAGTATGGGTACGCGACGCAGATATATTTGATGCTCTCCATCCCGATGAAGTAGTTGAGATACATCACATACATGCGGATGAACTGGAAATCCAGCTTGGTCATGTGGAACATGTTGTAGATGTAGTCAAATCGCAGGAGGAACTGATTCGCGGGCTAGGTATCGACCTACAACTTCCCACCCGACACATGAGCCGCGTAAAGCGGGTATCCTAGATCTTTTGTGACCAGAAGGCTTTCTCTCTGGCCAACACATCTTCAAGGAGTCTCTTTAGATCATTGTTCAGTTTGTGATCTAGTGCTTTGGCAGGTAGGATTCGCTCACCGGCGACATGGAAACGTGGCTTACCTTCGACACGTATTCTGTCTACCATGAGGGGTTTCAAAGGCGGTTGGCTGCTTGAAGCACCTATGGCGGCTTTAGGGCCGGGCCTTTCCTGGCCGGTCTCTTCCTTTGCTTCTTGGCAGGTGGCGGTAGTGAGCCCACCATGCCTTCCATTACCACCACCCCGAGTGTCCTCGGGCTAAAAAGTGGACAGGCCTCAGGGGGTTAATAGGTAGAGGCGGCATCTGGAGGCGTCTCCAGCGAGGATGGCTTGAAGATTGACTTTTTGCATTGTGCCTTAGGACGTTCCGGCTCTGGCAAGTAAGGTAGCATCAAGTCATCATCTCCATGGTCCTAGCCTGAGTGTTCAGTGTCCTGAGCCATCAATGCATCATAGGCAGTATTGAAATACATGTTCGGGTCCTCATCATCATCCTCCATGTCATCATCAACATCTACTTCTTCGAAAGCGGGGGCGACATGATCTGGCACTAATGGAGGCTCTCCCTCACGTCGTATGCTACCATCATTCGCCAGGACATGTGCAGGTAATTTCGTAGGTGGCGTGGTGTTCATACCTTCATGAGAAGGTGGCGTTGGTGTGATACTGGTCTCCTCGAGACGAAGAAGAGACTTCGGCCAAGGCAAGAACCAGTTCTTGCATGCGCCAATCGTCTTAGGGGTCTCGTCATCACCGGCAGGTATCGGAGGAGGCAAATCCTCGAAGCCCGCTATGACACTGGCCACGTTAACCTTGAAGATGCCATCGGGAATCTCTCGGTTGTGGAATGAATACCCACAAGTGTAGGGGATCGCAACATATTTCGAGGGTAGAGTATTAAACCCAAATTTATTGATTCGCCACAAGGGGGAGCGAAAGAATATTCTCAAGTATTAGCACTGAGTTTGTCAGATTCAACCACACCTGAAAGATTAGTGTCTGCAAGCAAATATCAGTAGCAAAGTAGTATGATAGCAATGGTGTCAGAAAAAGATCTGTTGACGGCAGACTATTCCTAACTGTTGTATCAATGGCGCCAGTAAGTTGCACGTGGACGGGGAACTATTCTTCCCCGGCAACGGTGTCGGAAATGTCTTGCAACAAGTAACAACAAAGTAGCAAGTAACAACAGTAGTAACAGCAGTAGTGACAGCAGCAGCAGAGTAACAGCAGTAGCAACAGTAGTAGCGAGAAAGTAACATAGCAACGACCAGTAGTAAAAGCCTCGTAGGCAGTGGATCGGTGATGGATGAGTATGACGGATGTGATTCATCATGTAACAGCTATAGCACGGAGAGATATGTAACTAGCTCCCGTTCATCAATCTAATGTAGGCATGTATTCTGTATGTAGTCATACGTGCTTAGGGAAAAGAACTTGCATGACATCTATTGTCCATCCCTCCCGTGGCAGCGGGGTCCTAATGGAAACTACGGGATATTAAGGTTCTCCTTTTAATAAAGAACCGGACCAACGCATTAACACTTGGTGAATACATGAACTCCTCATACTATGGTCATCTTCGGGAGTGGTTGCAACTATTGTCACTCCAGGGTTGCTGGGTCATAACACATAGTAGGTGACTAAAACTTGCAAGATAGGATCTAAAACACACATATATTGGCGACAACATAATAGGTTCAGATCTGAAATCATGGCACTCGGGCCCTAGTGACAAGCATTAAGCATGGCAAAGTAGTGGCAACATCAATGTCAGAACATAGTGGATACTAGGGATCAATACCCGTCAAAACTAACTTGATTACATGATAGATCTCATCCAACTCATCACCGTCCAGCAAGCCTACGATGAGATTACTCACGAACGGTGAAGAGCATCATGGAATTGGCGATGGAGGAAGGTTGATGATGACGATGGCGATGATTTCCCCTCTCTGGAGCCTAAAACGGACTCCAGATCTGCTCTCTAGATGAAGAACAGGAGGTGGCGGCGCCTCTGTATCGTAAAACCCGAGGAATCCTTCTCTCTGTTTTTTCCGGGCGAGACGGAAGATATAGAGATGAGTTTGGCGGCGGTGGTGCCACGTGGGCCCCACAAGCCCTCACGGCGCAGCCAGGGGGATGGTCGCGGCCTGTGGGCTTGTGGCCCACTCGCACACCTCCTCCGATGGATCTTTGCGCAGGTATTTTTCATTTATTCCAGAAAAATTCTTCGTAAATTTTCAGGACATTCCGAGAACTTTTATTTCTGCACAAAAACAATACCATGGCAATTCTACTGAAAACAGCGTCAGTCGGGGTTAGCTCCATTCAAATCATGCAAGTTAGAGTCCAAAACAAGGGCAAAAGAGTTCGGAAAAGTAGATACGACGGAGACATATCACCTCCCCCAAGCTTAAAGCCTTGCTTGTCCTTAAGCAATTCAGTTGACAAACTGAAAGAGACAAAAGAAAAACTTTGACGAACTCTGTTTGATCTTGTTGTTGCAACTATGTATAACTCATAATCAGAATTTCAGCAAGATCGCAAGCAAACCACATAAGCAAATGACATCTAGGTCTCATGGTAAACTCATATCAAAGGCATAATCAACTAGCGAGCAAATAGTAATAAGCCTGAAATATCAAAACTTCAATCGAAACAACATGAAGCAGTATGAATAGATGGTATCTCGCTGGCTCTTTCTGAGACCGCAAAACATAAATGCAGAGCACCTTCAAACACCAAGGGCTGACTAAACATTGTAATTCATGGCAATGAAGATCCAGTCATAGTCATACTCAACACAGTTAAAAGCAGCATAAAAATGACAGAGGTGCTCTCTAATTGGTGCACTTGTAAGAGGAGGATGACTCTACAGGAACATAAATAGACAGGCCCTTCGCAGAGGGAAGCATTGATTTGCAGAGGTGCCAGAGCTCAATCTTTGAAAACGGAGATAATAATTTTGGGTGGCATGCTTTCATTGTAAACACAATGACTAAGAGTTCTCAACATCTTCCACGCTACACATGCTATAGGCAGTTCCAAAACAGAAAAGTAAAGTTTTGACTCCGCCACCACCAATCAATCACACTCCACGGCTAGCCGAATCCTCGGGTACCGTCCATACCAACATCACTCCTGGGAGAGTTTTGTTTGAAATTATCTTTTCGATTTGAGCATGGAACTAGGAATTCCAACTACCGGCCCCTTTCTCGTGCATGATAGTGAATAAAGACATATCGAGGATAACACGCCTAGCATGGAAGATACCAATAGCCCCCTGTCACCACATGAGCGGTTTGGGCATGCAAAACAAATTATTTCTTGAAGGTTTAGAGAATGGCACATGCAAATTTACTTGGAACGGCAGGTAGATACTTCACATAGGTAGGTATGGTGGACTCATAAGGCACAACTTTGGGTTTATGGAAGTGGATGCACAAGTAGTATTCCCGCTTAGTACAAGTGAAGGCTAGCAAAAGACTGGGAAGCGACCAACTAGAGAGTGACAACAGTCATCAAAATGCATTGAGATTAACTAACATTGAGTGCAAGCATGAGTAGGACATAAATCACCATGAACATGAACATCATAGAGGCTATGTTGATTTTTTTGAACTACATGCGTAAACATGCGCCGAGTCAAGCCACTTGAATCATTCAAAGGAGGATACCATCCTATCATACTACATCATAGTCATCTCAACATTCATGTTGGCAACCAAGGCAAACCATTATAAGCTCCTAGCTAAGTAAGCATGGCATAAACAACTATGATCTCTAAGTTTTCATTGCAAACATGGTTCTCTCACAACAAAGCTGAACTAGGAACAGTGAGCTAGTCATATTTACAAAAACAAAATAGATCGAGTTCATACCAGCTTTTTAAGGCTCAGTCACTTCATCATATATCGTCATTATTGCCTTTCACTTGCACGACCGAACGATGTGAACAATAATAAGAGTGCTCGTGCGTTGGACTAAAGCTGAAATATGCAGGCAAACACAAAGGAGAAGACAAAGTAATATGGCTCTTTGAAAGCTAAACAGGTATGCATGCAAGAGCCACTAAACATTGTAACCAATATCTTCTACCTTGACCCAAAGAAAAAGAAAACTATTTACACGGGAAAGCTCCCAACAAGCAAAAGAACAAAAGGAAAATCTTTTTGGTTTTTGTCAAACTAGACAGACACACTAAACGAAAACAAGAAAAAGAAAATAAACTAGCATGGATGATACAATGTCGAAGTGTGAACACCGACGAACAAGGTGAAAGCATAAGCAAAAATGTAAAGTCGGTGAGAACACGTACTCCCCCAATGTTAGGCTTTTGGCCTAAGTTGGTCTACTCCCAAGGAGGGAAATAACCAGCTCTGGGGTACTCCGGAGTGGACTGAGGATGCCACTGCTGTGTGAGCTCCTCTGGTTCCCACTGATAAACTGGCATGTGGTACTCGACTGGCGGCTCGGGCACGGGCACCTTGTGGTTGGGCTAAGCTCCAATATGTGTAGATGTCCGAGGGCATAATAATGTACCTACCTGCATGAAGATTGAACAAAGAAGGAGCAGGCAAAGTAATAGTCTCACGAGTTCCCTCACTAAATACCAGGTTATAAATCATCCTTCTATTTATATATCTATCAAGAAAGTCATGGCGAACCATGCTATCGTAATCTAGATATCTCTCGGGAAGAAGAATCTCTTCTTCCTCCTCCAGTCTAATAGGTATCTCAAAGTGTCTGGCAAGACGGGTAGCATAGATACCTCCATGGACAACACCTTTAGAACGGTTCAGGTTCAACCGTTGAGCTACTATAGCGCCCAAGCTATAAGTTTTATCGTTATAAAGGGATTCGCGCAAGACCGCAAGATCTCGGGAACTAAGTGACCCAGCTTTCCCACGGACAATCAAACATTTTCCCACAAATAGTGAGAAGTACCGAAGCATGGGAAAATGAATGCTAGCAGCTCTAGCGCAAGACACTCCTCTCTCCTCTCCTACAACAATTGTATCGATGAAAGCTTCCAAGTCCCGTGGACGAGGTTCATGAATATCCCCAACGTAAGGTAATTTGCAAACATTGCAAAAATCCTGGAGTGACATGCGCTCTGGGATATCATAAAGTTTGAACTCAACCATAGGAGGATTCTTCCTTGGTTAGAAGTTAAAGCTCTGTATGAAGATATTAGTGAGGATGAGGTATTGCGGACACTTATCTTCAACGAAGGAGGTAAGGCCTACGTTCTCCACCAAGTGATAAAAGTCCTCATAAATTCCAACGGCGCGTAAGAACACGTCGCTTGGTCACTCGCACGCTTGAACTTTTGCAACTCGAGGGACCAGATACTTGGGCTTCTTCTCACTCCCATCATCCTTGGGGTCACGGCTTGACGAGTCTCTTAAGAACCTCCTCATCTTTTCCCTTTCTATCTCTGAAAATCTCTGAAATTTTTAGTGATTCAAAGGAAAAGTGAACAAGGCTCAACAAAACTCATAGCAACTACTCCCACAAGTGCCTAGAGGCCATATTACGCATCAAAACTACTTGGGACCAGCTAAAATCAGCATGCAAAGCTCAAGAACATCGTCACCAAGGCAGCAAAAATACGCGGAGTATAAGGCACTAGAGCAAAAACTAATTGGACCAATGGATGAGTCCTTACCAAGGAGTAATTTCCCCAAAACAGTTCGGAGAATGGTGATGTGAGCAAAGAGATCGAAAATCCCAACAAGAGGAGCAAGAACATGGGTTTGAGCTGCGAAACGATTTTTTCTAGAGGTAGGAGAACCAGATGAGAGAAAGAATGAGTGGAGGGTGTGCCTATGGGCCCCACAAGCCTGGGTGGCGTGGCCAGGGGGTGCCCGCACCCCAAGGGCTTGTGGCCCACTAGTGCAGCCCCCAGACAAACTCTTTGGCTCAGAATTTTTCAAAAATTCCAGAAAATATCATACTTGATTTTTAGGACGTTCGGAGAACTTTTATTTTCGGGGTACTTTTCTACAGGAAGCTAAAATAGAAAACAGGGAAAACTAAACTAAATCTATCATTTTTCTTCTAAGCAACCTAAAGTGAAAGCTTGGAACAGTGGTTTGTAACTCCTTGATTCATCCATCTCATGGTCATCGGAAGAAATCCGTCAATGGGGTTGATCAAATCCCCTCGACAAAAAATTTCGAATCGCAAAAGAGGACGGAGAGTTTTCGAATAGTCACTAGGTCGCCTCAATGGGGATGTGTATCTCCCCAACAAGAAAATCATACTTCATCTTGACATGAGGAATAGGGCATTCAAAGCTCCCAATAAGAATCGATGAAGTTTTTTCGATAACATTGATGCAATGTACTCGATATTGTTTCTTCGGAAAGTGCACCATATGCTCATTATCGTTGACATGGAAAGTGACATTGCCTTTGTTGCAATCTATAACAGCCCCTGCAGTGTTTAAAAAGGGTCTTCGGAGGATGACCGCCATGGCATCGTCCTTGGGAATATCTAAGATAACAAGGTATGTTAAGATAGTGACGTTTGCCACCAGAACAGGCACATCCTCAAAAATGCCGATAGGAAAAGCAGTTGATTTGTCGGCCATTTGCAGAGAGATTTTAGTGGGTGTCAACTTATCCAGTTCAAGCCTACCATAAAGAGAGAGAGGCATAACACTAATACCGGCTCCAAGGTCGCATAACGTAGTTCTAACATAGTTGCCTTTAATGGAGAAAGGTATAGTGGGCACACCGGGATCACCTAGTTTCTTGGGAGTTCCACCCTTGAAGGTATAATTAGCGAGCATGGTGGAAATCTCAACCTTAGGTATCCTCCTCTTATTAGTCACAATATCTTTCATGTACTTAGCATACGGAGACATCTTGAGCTTATCCGTCAAACGCATTTGCAGAAAGATAGGTTTGATCATCTCAACGAATTGCTCAAAATCCTCATCATCGTTTTTCTTGGATGGTTTGGGAGGAAAGGGTATAGGTTTCTGAACCCATGGTTCCCTTTCTTTACCGTGCTTCCTAGCAGCGAAGTCATTCTTATCGTATCTTTTAGTCTTAGGTTGTGGGTTATCAAGATCAGGTTCAATCTCCACATCCTTATCGTTGCTAGGTTGAGCATCAACATGAACATCACTATTGATATTATCATTAGGCTCATGTTCATCACCAGATTGTGTTTCAGCATCAGAGACAGAGGCATCGTTTGGACTCTCAGGTGCAGCAGCAATAGGTTTGCTAGCGTGCAGGTTCGTATCATCTTTCTTCTTCTTTCTAGGATGACTAGGTGCATCAGTTCTAACTCATTGAGAATCTTGTTCAACTGTCCTCGGATGACCCTCAGGATACAAAGGTTTCTGGGTCATTCTACCGCCTCTAGTGACGACTCTGATGGAATTGTCATTCAACTCATGGAGCAAGTCATTTTGAGCTTTAAGTACTTGTTCTACTTGAGTAGTAACCATAGAGGCATGTTTACTCAGAAGTTTAAGATCATTGACGTTTCTGTCCACACAAGCACTTAAATGACTAAGCATACAAGCATTCTGTTCCAATTGTCTGGTAACATAATCATTGAAACTCTGTTGTTTGGCAATGAAGTTATCAAATTCATCCAGGCATAACTAGCGGGTTTAGCAAAAGGAATATCACTCTCATCAAACCTACGCAGAGAATTTACTTCTACTACCTGTATCGGGTTATCGAGACCATGGATCTCTTCGATAGGTAGTAGATTTTTGACATCTTCAGATTTAATGCCTTTCTCTTGCTTAGATTTCTTAGCTTCTTGCATATCTTCAAGACTGAGGAATAGAATACCTCTTTTCAGGCATAGGATAGCTAGTTCTAGCAGGCAAAATAGCAGGTTCTACTTCAGTAGTATCAGCAGTTTCAGAAGTATCATCACATCTAGCAGCAACTCTAGCAATATGTGCATCAAGGAATGCACCAAGTGGCAAAGTAGTATCAAGCATAGCATCATCGGGCATAGTATCAAGCATAGCATCATCAGGCATAGTTTCAAGCATAGCATCATCAGGCATAGTATCAAGCATAGCATCATCAGGCATAGTATCAAGCATAGCATCATCATAAGCATCATGGGCAGCAGATGTACCATCATCAAGCACAGGCGACATATCAAGATTTCTAGCAGGAGGTGGTGTCGCAAACTTACTCATAACTGAAGGTGAATCAAGTGCAGAGCTAGATGGCAGTTCCTTACCTCTCCTCGTAGTGGAAGGAAAGATTTTAGTTCTTGGATCTATCGGATTCGTCATAGTGACCAGCAGACGTAAATCCCAAGGGACTCAGAGAATATAGTTGTGCTTCCCCGGCAATGGCGCGAGAAAAAGGTCTTGATAACCCACAAGTGTAGCGGATCGCAATAGTTTTCGAGGGTAGAGTATTCAACCCAAATTTATTGATTAGCCACAAGGGGAAGAGAAAGAATATTCTCAAGTATTAGCAGCTGAGTTTGTCAGATTCCACCACACGTGAAAGATTAGTGTGTGCAAGCAAAGTATATGTAGCAAAGTAGTATGATAGCAACGGTGTCAGAAAAAGATATGTTGATGGTAGACTATTCCTAACTGTTGTATCAATGGCGCCAGTAAGTTGCACGTGGACGGGGAACTATTCTTCCCCGAGAACGGTGTCGGAAAAGTCTTGCAACAAGTAGCATCAAAGTAGCAAGTAACAATTGTAGTGACAGCAGTAGCAAGGAACAACAGTAGTCACAACAGAAGCAGAGTAATAGTAGTAGCAACAGTAGTAGCGACAAAGTAACGTAGCAAGGACAAGTAGTAAAAGACTCGTAGGCAGTGGATCGGTGATGGATAAGTATGACGGATGTGATTCATCATGTAACAACTATAACACGGAGAGATATGTAACTAGCGGGGTCGTAATGGAGCATGACATCTATTGTCCATCCCTCCCGTGGCAGTGGGGTCCTAATGGAAACTAGGGGATATTAAGGTTCTCTTTTTAATAAAGAACCGGACCAACGCATTAACACTTGGTGAATACATCAACTCCTCATACTATGGTCATCTCCGGGAGTGGTTTCGGCTATTGTCACTACGGGGTTGCCGGGTCATAACACATAGTAGGTGACTACAACTTGCAAGATAGGATCTAAAACACACATATATTGGCGACACACTAATAGGTACAGATCTGAAATCATGGCACTCGGGCCCTAGTGACAAGCATTAAGCATGGCAAAGTAGTAGCAACATCAATCTCAGAACATAGTGGATACTAGGGATCAAGCCCCGTCAAAACTAATTTGATTACATGATAGATCTTATCCAACTCATCACCGTCCAGCAAGCTTACGATGAGATTACTCACGAACGGTGAAGAGCATCATGGAATTGGCGATGGAGGAAGGTTGATGATGACGATGGCGATGATTTCCCCTCTCCAGAGCCCAAAATGGACTCCAGATCTTCTCTCCACATGAAGAATAGGAGGTGGCGGCGCCTCCGTACCGTAAAACGCGATGAATCCTTCTCTCTGATTTTTTTTCCGGGCGAGACGGAAGATATAGAGCTGAGTTTGGGGGCGGTGGTGCCACGTGGGCCCTACAAGCCCTCACGGCGCGGCCGACGGGGTTGGCCGCGGCCTGTGGGCTTGTGGCCCACTGTCACACCTCCTCCGATGGATCTTTGCGCAGGTATTTTTCATTTATTCCAGAAAAAATCTCCGTAAATTTTCAGGACATTCTGAGAACTTTTATTTCTGCACAAAAACAACACCATGGAAATTCTGCTGAAAACAGTGTCAGTCCGGGTTAGTTCCATTCAAATCATGCAAATTAGAGTCCAAAACAAGGGCAAAAGAGTTCGGAAAAGTAGAGACGATGGAGACGTATCATGGAACATGTGGTCCTTCGGCTTCACGATGGTTGCCTTTCCCACAACCACCTTCTGGCCCTTGATGTCGTAGAGTGGGGTGCACGGGGTGTCGTCGACCTATGAAGGGAACATGTCTGCGACATCAAACATCTAAAAGGCAACTAAAATGGAAGACTATAGACATGCTGGTGAAAAGGGTATGACATGTAATTACCGTGAGGGCGTCGAGCTCAGCCAACGAGGAAGGCCCGCCGAGAATGCCAGAGTCGGAGGTCGGGCTCCTATGAACAGGAACGGGACCTTTTGCGGTTGCTTCGGCAGGTGTTGTTGTTGTGGTGTTCGCCGAGTTGCTCCCGACAAAGCTGGGAAGGAGAAACTCCTCCGACCGTGCATTTGGATTGCTCTTCGACCAATTGAAAATTGTCGGAATCAAGCTGGCCACCGCGTCAGTGACCAACCCACTGACTACCCCGACCAACTCTTCTTTGGTCTCAACTTTAGTCTTATTGACTGCAATCGCGACCTTCTCATTGATGCTCTCATGCGTGATGACCAACCATCTCTTCCTTCTTTCCTCTGGCTCCTCGGGGTAGCACGTCTTCCACGAGGCGCCATCTCCGGCGACGTTCACACATCCATAGGATGGCGTCTTGTCCACCGGGACCTTTTTCAGTATGTTCACGGCCCGGTTGAATGGGGTGTCCCACTTGGGCCTTGCCGACGACTATGACGACTCGTCTCTTTCGGTTGCCTTTTGGTGCTGCTCTTTGTGCAAAAGGAACGTGGATGGTTTATGAATGTGACAAAACTTGCAGTCAAATTGATTGGAAGCTAATATGATAATGTGGTAATATAACAATTACCAGAAGTCTCATGAACTCCCTCGTGTTCAGGTCCGTGTAAAAGATCTTTCTGACTTTGTCCCACTTGTACCGGGCCCTGATCCAGTCATGCTCCACCGGGTTGGTGAACTCCACCAAGGGGTCTGGGATCCCGAGACTTTCACGTTCGGCGTTCTCCTTGGCCCATATGTGCCTCTTCCCCTCGTAACCACGGCTTCCGAGGCGGTGGGGAGGCGTGTTCCTGGCCTGGAGCACCTCCATTTTCTCTGACTTGTCCTTGACTTCTTCTTTATCGCAATTTTCCTGGATTTTCGCAAAGTCCTGTGCCGTAATTGCCGGATTATCAACATGAATCTTGGACCACAGTTCATTCTTCGCAGTTGCTTTTTTCACCCGGACTTTCCAGGAGGACAAGTCATTGGTGAACGTCACCATGACCTTCTCGTTTATCTTTGTCATGTCGGGGTCGTCCCACGGCTCTTTATATTCCTTTTCATTCCGGCCGAGGAATATGAACCTATTGTGCAACTTGTTTAGGAGCATGTGCTCCGCATGTGGTATCTGCTTCAACTTCTCATCATTGATGTTGGTGGTTTCCCTGAGGATGCATCCAAGTTGATTGCCCCAGCACATGCGCGCTTCCTCTGGCACCGTTGGCTCTAACTTCTTGGGGTGAATCTCCATGACCACAATTTCTCCTATGCCAAGCTCGTTTGATCTTCATGTCCTCTTTTTCTTTGGTGCTTTACCGGCTACGACAACATCGTTACCGGTCTCGGGGGTGGTGTCGGTGCCGGTGCGAGTGCTGGTGCCGGTGTCGGCGGCAAGGTTGGGGTTGGGACCACTTTCGCCACCAAGCAACCCCATATGGTGTTCGTCGAGGTAATCAAAATAGTGATTTGCTGCCTCCATGGGGTCTGCGGGGCGATCAGAACCACCGACGAGTTCGGCGTCGGTAGACATGTTTCCTATGCAACAATTGTGAATAAAAGATATAATGAAGAGAAAAAAGGGTCCTATATTTGGTCGAAATGTTGATTCATTCCCCTTTCGGAAAATCCTGGGTACTCCATATGTCCTAGTTTCTAGAACAAGTCATGCCAAAAATTTTGGCATGACCTTTGCTAAAAAGTGGACATATGGAATGCTTCAAATTTGCCGGAACGGAAATGAATCAACATTCCGGCAAATCATAGGCCACTCGGACATTCCAGCAAAACATCAATGACAAGAAGGGACATTCCGACATTATTTCATCATCACTATCTAAACTATGTTAAAAATAAAAAGTAAATAATTATATTAGAGGATCATTACCTACTATTCTAGTATGATTCATCTTTTTTTGCTAGTACAATTATGTAAATGGAAATTCACATAGACTAGTAGAAGACTTACGAATAGTTACAATACTAACTTGTTGTTGCTCATGTTTGCTAGTAGTTTATTGCTTGGAATACAAAGAAAAGGTAGATCATAGGAGGCATGTGCACACCCCTAATTCAGGATGCGTCTAGCTAACTGCAAAGGCACTGGCAAACAAATATTTTTTGTTGAAACTCATTGCTCAAGAGCAACTAAGTACATAATTATATCTTTTAAACAGAAGCTACAGATGGATCCGCATTATAAGTGGAATTCTCTTGACACCATCACAAGATTAATTATACAGGTGGATCCGCACTATAAATATTTTCTTGCCACATTTTTTGTTTTTGAGGACAATCCTCGATTTTTCTTTTCTTTTTTGAGAGCCCCTCATTCTTATTGAGAACTTCCTATATGTTCCCTTCTTTTGAGAAAACCTTCCTCCATTTTCTCTCCCGTTTTTGACACCCCCTCCCGTTTTGAAAATTCCCCCCATTGTTCCTTCTTTCGAGAGAACCTTCCCCCATTTTCCCTTCTTTTGATAGAACCTTCCCTCGTTTCCACCTTTTTAGAACCTTCCTTCATTTTTCTTTCTTTTTTGACATTGCCCCCCCTTTTGAGAGTATCCCACATTTCTCCTTTTTTAGAAAACCTTCCCACATTTTTCCTTTACTTTTAGAACCTTCCTCCATTTTTTTGTTTTTTATCATCGTCCAGTTATCCCGGGGGAAATTGTTTCGTTAGTGTGTCTACTAGGGAAATATGCCGGCTTAATCTGGATCCAAGTGCATATTTTTAGGAAAACCCTATCTGTCGGCTTAATCTGGGTCCAAGTGCATATTTTTAGGAAAACCCTATCTGCCGGCTTAATCTGGGTCCAAGTGCATTTTTTATGGATGGATCGATGGGAACATACTATCACATTGGCATGAATAGCATCTACATCCGCACATACATAAGAAACGATACATGGCCCTACTGCTGGAGTCTTGCAGTCTTGCAGATGAAGAGAAGCTGACTGCCGAAGAGCATCTTGCCGCGGGAGGTGCCGGAACTGGTGAAGAAAGAAGAATAGGACGGTAGGGGGATTTGGTGACTTAGCGCGCGCGACGGTTAACTCAAAATAGTGGTAGCGCTGGTTTTGAACCAGCGCTATAGCTAACTTAGCTATAGCGCTTGTTTACAAACCAGCGCTACTGTTATCACTTTTATTTTTTTAATTGTAAAATACAAGTAGCAGTAGCGCTGGTTTAGGAGTCAGCGCTATAGCAAACTTAGCTATAGCGCTGGTTCCCTAAACCAGCGCTACTGATATCTTTTCCATCTTTTCTTTTTATTATTTTCCTTTTCTAGTTTTTTGTTTTCTTTTTTTCATTATTTTCCTTTTCTTTTATGTTTACTTTTCTTTTTCTTTTATACTGCTTTCTCCCTTTTGTTTTTGTTTTTTTGTTTTTCCCCCGACGATGGCGTCTCCCTCTCCCCCAATGCGCGAATATCACCGGAACCATGCATCTGGTGGTAACATATCAGTTGACCGACAACGGTTATTTAAGTGCATACACAAAATAGATACATATATATAAATGTAGGTTTCTGATCAGCTGCGTTGACGATCTTTCACATTGAGCTTCTTTCCTTTCTTGTTCGTTGTCGAGTAATTGAGCCCCTCCTTGTGACTTCTCCAGAGCCATGGAGTACGATCTTTCTTACGTAATGTAGTCTTGATTCTTCTTTTCATCTATGGTTCATCGTCATCATCATCTTCTCTCATCAGGTTGCCGTATTGGTCGTAGTCTTCCTAGTTGGCGACTCCATCCATTCCGACGATGCTCCTTTTGGATCTCACGACAACATGGTTGGGATTGGCCGGGTCGGTGATGAAGAAGCATTGTGTCACGTGCTTAGCGTGTACCCAAGGCTTATTTTTGGCGATGATGTTAACATTCACGGGAGTGCTCTTCGCGTCGGGTATAGACATGGTGGTGAAATACTTGTTTTCTCTTACGGCGTCCTTGGCCCATCTGACACGAAACATTGTCGCATTGTGCATTCCAACATAGTCAAGCTCCCAGATCTATTCGACCCTTCCGTAGAATCTTTCAGTTGTGCCGTTGGTGTCGTTCATGCATTGAATTGTCACCCCAGAGTTCTGGTAATCACTGTCCATGTCTTTGGCCTCCGTGTAGAACGTGTACCCATTGATATCGTAGGACTGATAGGTCGCGAGCTTGGGCGCGGGGCCATGTGCTAAGGAGTGTATGAGCAATCTATCCGAGCTGCCCTCTTCCGGGGGATTTTCAAGAACTTGCTCTTTGAACCAACACAAGAAAGTAGTGTTGTGCTCTACAGTAACTTCGTCGTCTGTATTGAGCATCCCCTTATCACGGTACTTCTTTGTGATGCTTTCTTTGTGTCGTGCCACATAATCATCTACCACATCTAGGTGTTGTAGCACTACTAAGTTAGCCGTGTCAAAGTCGTTCCGTCGATCCGATTAGACCACGTGCAATTCCCTCCGGCCATTGTTGTGACCATCTCCTTCGAGCTTCCTATCGTTCTTCTTGACGGGCAAACCAACAACAGGGTGTCTGACGCTTATATAATTCTCGCAAAAGGAGACGCACTCATGCGTCAGATACCCCTGCACGACGCTCCCTTCGGGACGGGACTTGTTACGAACGAATCCTCTGATGACCCCATTCATCCTCTCGAATGGCATCATGCTATGAAGGAATGTCGGCCCGAGGTCGATGATGTCGTCCACGATGTGGACACACAGATGCACCATGATGTCAAAGAACGTGGGCGGGAAGTACATCTCAAGCTCACATAGTATGACAACGATCTCTTCATGTAGCCTTCGGAGCTGCTTCACACTTATGGACTTTCGCGAGATAACGTCGAAGAAGTTGAAGAGAGCAGTAAGCGTGCTACGGACGTGCTTGTCCATTATGCCTCTAATAGCAATCGGGAGTATCTGCGTCATTATCACGTGACAGTCATGAGACTTCATCCCGCTGAACCTTTTCTTCTTGGGGTCTAGAAATCTGCTTATCTTCCCACAGTAACCGGAACTGACTTTGATTCCCGTAAGGCACTTGATGAATTGATCGATCTCCTTCGGACTTAAGGTGAAGCAAGAAGGGGGGCAATAATTCTCCTCCTTCTTGTTGACTTTTCTGCCGCTTTCCCCCTCCTCTGTCTCCATCTCCTCCATCAACTTTTTATGGTGGATGTCTTTCCTGATCTTGAAATCTTCCAAGTCTTTCCTTGCCTTCGGCCCATCTTTGGTCTTCTCCGTCATGAGTGGATATATAGGAAAGGAAACCAAATCTGCCGAATCGCTCATGTTATGATCTTCTACATCCTAGGTCTCTGCGTTCCGTCATCTGGCTTATGTTCTTCATGTAGCATTCAGATCGAATGACTCCATCACTGTAGGACTTGGGTTCAAGCTTTCCCCATCCCCTTTTCATCGATGGACACGTGACGTCTACGAAGGAGTGTGGTTCGTTCGACAAATTCCTACCTCTATATCTATCTCTGAGGTGTTTGGGTTTTGCAAAACTCTGGTGTGCCAAGCAAGCTCTCGAGGATATTCTGCGTGATATGCATTTGATCAAGGCAATGAGGTGTGTCATGATTGGGCAGTACTCCAAGTCCCAGAAAACAGACCTCGTTTTCCATACCTTCAGCAGTGGCTCTGGTGCCTTTTTGATCTTTCTCGGCGCGGTGCATTGTTCCTAGTTTCACAACAGCTCGCGATTTCGGCGCCGCTCCTCTTACGTGGAGGTCCTCGAAGCTCAGCCAACCCATTGAATAGATCTCCATGCTTTCTCCACGGTCATCCTTCTCGAGCCATCTACGATGCTCCATGTACACGATTTTCCCAGACCCGACATGTTTCATTGACGTAAGATGTTGAGATTTTGTATCATCCATGCACCTCGTGCATCCGTAGTATCTGTGGCACAGCTGGCCTGAGGTGTACCCGTAACCGAGATAGTAGTGGACCGTCGTCATCAGCGTGGCTCTCGTATGGAAATACTCTCCTTTGCTGGCGTCCCATGTCCATGCCGGTGATTTCCATAACGTGTCTAGCTCCTCTTGCAGAAGGCCCATATATAGCTTAATACTATTTACTGGTTGTTTCGGCCCTTGAATCAGCATGCACATGTGTATGTACTTTGTTTTCATGCACTTCCATGTGGGGAGGTTGTACATCCATACAAACACCGGCCATGTGATGTGGTTGGTGTTACGGTTTCCAAACGGATTCATGCCATCGGTACTCGCACCAAGCACGATGTTCCTTGGATCTTCTTTAGCAACTCCATATACGGTGTTGAATGCTCTCCACTGGCTACCATCTATGAGGTATCTCAGCCTCGGACCATCTCCATCGTCGGGCTTCTTCCTCTCCACGTGCCAGTGCATAAGCTTTGCTTCCTTAGGATCTCCGAAATACCGCTGCAGACGGGGAGTGATCGGAAAGTACCATACAACTTTTTGAGGAGCTTTCTTTCCTGCCTTATTGTATCGAGAAATATTGCACACTAGACAATTGGTTTTTTTCGCATGCTCCCCCCTATAAATGATGTAATCGTTTATGCATGCATGGTACCTAATGTGCGGAAAATCAAAAGGGAAAATGATTTTCTTTGCCTCCTCAACACTACTAGGACACAGTTTCCCCGCAGGAAGAACTTTATTATGTAGATACTTCAAATGCCCATCGAGGCTGTTGTCTGTCAATTTGTTTTTGGCCTTCGTCTTTAGAAGTTCGAGCGTGAAACTCAAGCGGGTCACCTTGGGATCGCAACCGTCATACAATGGATTCCTCGAGTCCAATTCAAGTTGAGCCAGCTTGGCCTCCTCTCTAGAAGCAGGTGTCTCGCTAGTCGTACTCTTGTGAAGGAGGTCTTGAACATGAGGGTCTTGCACGACTTCACTTAGTAGCGTCGAAGACTGCGGTGTGACCACCGCCTCTTCTCCGCCATGTCCAGACTCTTCTTCGTCGTGTCCGGAATCTTCACGCCGCCGTCATTTCCGCACTCTTCCCCGTCGCCATGTGCGGCACCATCGTCTTCGTGTCTATCGGTCATCTCTTTGTCTAGCCCCATGTCATTATTCCCTGCCATTTGGACGTCCCCATCATGATCATCTTCTTCACTTATCCACTGAGTATAGACATCAATGAAACCATTCATCAGTAGGTGCGCCTTCAAAGTGCCATGATCAGAAGGGTCCAAAAGGACTCCTTCCTTGCATCTTGCACACGGACATCTAATCCAACTCCGATTATTTGCATACATGACCATCACCGCGGATTGCATGTACCGCTCCACCTTCCATCCACTCACCTTCATGACCGACTACACGGTATAACAAGCAAAAGGGTTATAGAATAAATAATGCGTGCATGCTTCAAAGTCATATAAAAATTTGGCAAGACCTTGCCTAAAAATAGGACATATTGAGTTTGCTCGAAATTCACCAAAACGGAAATAAATTGACATTTCGGCAAAACATAAGGAACTCGAGAGCATGTCACACTCGCCCAAACCTCTCCATATATATATCCCAAACACACATATTGTCATTCACACACATATTCCCATTCCTTAAATGAACAACTTTTTTTACTCACCTATATATCTCCCAAGAGAGACCGATCGAGAGAGATGATGAGAGAAACCGCTCGAAAGAGCACGCGTGGATGGCTAAATAGCTAGCTAGATCTAGTTATTGGGGAGGAGAGGTGAATCTAGCTATCTAACTAATTGTAATGCCCCAAGAGTGTATCTTTCCCTTTTTGGAACCTTCTCTATGTGGGTCCACCTTGTCATTGATATGAGAGCTTCTATGTGTTATGATTTCATGTGTCACCTTGTTTATTCTTCCTTTGCATCCATGCATTCCATATCATTCCTTGTGTTATGTGTGATGCCCTGTGATGCCTTATGTGTTGGTGTGATCTTATGTGTTGGTGTGATCCATGATGGTGTGGTGATGTGATGTGTTAGCTTGTGTGGAGTATGCATGTGATAGTAGGAAACTATGTTGGTTTGCACTAGGGTTTGGAAAACTTCCCCCCCTCTCTATTTCATCTCAAGGTGAAGTTTCACTTGATCCTTTTCTGTTTTAAAAATGCCCAAGGTTTAGCATATTTTTGTGGTGGATTTGTAGATGTGAAGTTGCTGTTTTGATCCAAGTATAAAAGGTGTAAATATTCAAAAAACAGAGCAAACATATTCTGTTTTGTAAATATTTAGTGGCTCCTAAAATCCTTTATCTATTTTTATTAATTAGGTCATACTTTCTTATGACCATGGGTATTTTATTTCTATTTTTGGTGCCATAGGTTTTCCTGGGAGTTATTTGCTTGCTAATGTGGGTTTAAATAGAAAACCCTCCGAGGAATTCTTTTCATCTATCTGCCGCCACCCTTGGGCCAATTGCTCCTCAAGTGGCCCAAATCCTCGCTGCCTCCCCACCTCGAGCCCACCAGCGCGTCCCTCTTCTCCTTCCTGATGCCGTTTCTCCCCGGTGCACACTTTCCGTCAGACTACCGAGAGAGAGAGAGAGAGAGCGCCGTGAGGGCTCACGCACGTCGAGGCCCCCTCATATAGCCTCGACGTGCGTGTCCCCTTCCTTAGGGTTCCTCCTTTCCCCATCTTCAGCCGCCACTCCTCCTCCATCTCCCTCCATCTCTTCCTCCCCCTCAGGTAAGGGTGTTGTAGTTAGGTTGCAGAGAGAGAGGGGAAGAGCACCGCCGTCGTCTACCCTGCAACCGCTGTCTCCTGCGCCGGCCGCCATATCCAGCGGCTTGGGGAAGCACCCCGCGCTCCATTCCAGCCGTTGCAGAGGTCGAGGAGCGACCTCACCGACGGGCAGGAGCTCGCCAACGACGTGTTCCCGGCGTCTTC
Organism: Hordeum vulgare subsp. vulgare; assembly: GCF_904849725.1. Lineage (NCBI taxonomy): Eukaryota > Viridiplantae > Streptophyta > Magnoliopsida > Poales > Poaceae > Hordeum > Hordeum vulgare. Next base: position 131,977,827 of record NC_058522.1, on the reverse strand, counting down.
CTCCCTGTTCCTCTACTTCGGTATGCAGGAGGCCATCTCCTTCAGATCTTCACCGTCTTCGTTCCGTATTCTTCCTCCTCCGATCAGCGCCTCTCCTTCCTTCCCTAGGTGAGAGCTAGCCTCCTTCCTCCCTTCCCCCTCGAGTAGATCGGCGTAGAGGTCGTCGGCTTATCTCTGTCCCGAGCGGAATTCTTGCATGTGTTGTTGTGTGTCTGTTTGTGTGTGTGCTCGAAGAGAGCAGAGCATAGCAGGGGGCTACCTCCTTCGAATAGCAGTAGCGTAGTCGATCCCGCGGTGTAGCAGCAGTAGCAAGAGCGCTCCGGTGATGTTCCCTGTCGCTGGCGTCTCTGCGTGCAGAGCAGAGCACCTGGCGCTCGTGGTAGATCACCTTGAAGTACCCCTCTGTTCTGTCAAGTCTTCGAGCGTAGCGTAGTGGCACATGCATGAGTGTGTCTGTGTGTTAGTTTTAGGGGGGCATGGGTTCGAGTCCCAGGGGTAGCACTCCCCTTTTGATTTTTTTCGGCATTAGTATAAAGTGCAGAGACAGATCAACTTGGTTGCAACCCTTGTTCTGTCGAGCAAGGGCATCTAGCAGAGTGGTAGTTTTGTAGTGTTCTGACCAGGAGGTACAGGGTTCGATCCCTCTCCCCCTCCTTTTATATTTTTTGTTGTTTATTTATTTTCTTTTGCTGTTTTCCCTTTGACTAGCTATAGTTGTTGCTGTGGTGTGCTTTACACCATGAGGGTATTGTGTCACCCCTCAAAAACAACATAATATACATAATGTTTTTGCTAGTTGTGATAGTTGGTGGTGTGCTTGTATGTGTAGGTTTGTTCTTGGTAGTTTTCTAGCATGTGTAGGTTGGGTGAGCATATGTGTGTAAGTGTCAAGTGTGTGTGTGCACCTTGTGGGTGTTTGGCACCAAGTGATGATGCATATGTGGTGTGTGTTTGTGGGTTCCCCCCCCCCCACATACCTTGTGAGTGTGCTTTTGTAGTACTTCATGTTAGCATGTGTGTGTATGTGTGTGTTTCTCACACATGCCATGGCATGAAGTGCCATGATAAGAACATGAGTTGTATGTGTAGGTATAGGATGCATTTGTGAGTTTAAGCTAGTGGGGGTTCTTTTTATCATGTGTAGGAGCCTTCTTGCTAGTGCTTGATGTGTGTGGTGTGTGGTGGTGTGCTAAGGCACAAGAGCATGAGGTCTACCCCTCATGTGCACCATTGGCCTTGTGAGAGTGTGCATATGCTTATGTGGGTGTTGTTCTAGTGAATAGCACATGTGATGATGCACTATTCACTATATGTGATTCAATGTAGGTTTTCTTTTCTAGTTTGTGCCCTTTTGTTCTATGCAAGTACATAGTTATTATATATGTTTTTGGGGTAGAAACATCCCAGGAATCCATTGGTGAAGTCAGTTTTTCCTTTGGAACACTTTCTGGAGATGATATATTTCAGATTTGTTCTATGTTTGGAGCTTGGTTCCATGAGGTGTGGTGAGCCCAAGAGGTTGATTCCTTGTTGTGGCATTAGAGGGTGACTCCCTCTATGGCATGTTGGTTTTGTTTGATGCTTAGTATATCATATGTGTTTTTCACTATGTCTGAGAATCTGCTTATATTTTCTTCTCATGTTGTTGTGCTTGTAGAGGTGTATGTGTTGTGATTCAGCCTTTGCTATCAACTGGAAAGTTGTAGCTTTTGTTTTTGTCTAGCTCTCAATAAATTTTCATTCCAGTTGGTTGTTTTGGGAGCTGTCAAAATGCTTCAAAGCATAAACAACTAGTGAGAATCTGGAATTTTCACTAAGTCCCTGAAACTGATATTTTTGGCCAAGTTAGCAGCTGTGTAACTTTCTGTGTGAAACTCCTTTGCATTATCTTTTTGCTTTTGCTTGTAGTACTCTTGGATAGCTTCTGCCACGTATCTTATTTGGCATATTTGGGTGGGTGTAGGTTCTTTGCATGTAGCTCTCAGAGTGCTATGATGCTGTTTATGGCAGATTGTGTAGTTTTGGTGTTTTGATGATTGTGAGTGCATAGATGATGGTGTGGTGTTATTCTTTGCACCACCCCATCCATGTTGGTTTGTTTTATGTCTTGGCAACCTGGAAATACCAGAAGTATGCCATTGGTGTGTGTTGTGATGTATTTGGCACGTAGCACTTTGTTTCTTGTTTAGTTGTTTCCGTTGATCCGTAGCTCTGTCTGTAATGTTCTTTCTATGCTTTTGCATCTTTTTCGTGTGACACATCTGTTCATGTCATCCTCATGCATGTCGAGATAGGTTAGAGTGCAGTTCTGTCTAGGAACTTGTATTTTCTTCCCATGCTTGTGTTATTGAGTAGAATAGAGATGCATGCTCATATTCATCTCATGCATCATGTGCTTGTTGCATCTTGAGGTGCTGTTGTTCATTGGATGCTATAGTTATGTTGGGTAGCAATGGAGTCGGGGAACGAGTACGTGGATCCGGAGAGTACGGGCAGGACGAACAAGAGCAGTTCCAAGCCGAGGACATCACACGCAAGATGATATGACCTTGATTCCATCTCTAGACTTGTTATGCTAGATTACGTTTCTTCCATCATATGCTCGCTGCCTACCACTGAAATAATTCCCTCCTGATATTGCCATGAAACCCAGACACTTATCCCTTCCTAGCAAATCTTGAATGGCTAAGTAGGCTTTGCTAAGCTTCTAATGTTAGCTTTGCTAGTTGGAGGTGCTTTGTCTCATGTGATAACATGAGTTTGATATCATTATGTTAAATCTGTTATTTAATTGATGCACCTATATACTTGGTAAATAACGGAAGCCCTAGCCTTTTGCCGGGTGCTTTGTTCCGTTATTGCCGCCATAGTTACCGGCTATCGGTGTTTGATTCCATAACTGATCACTCCTAACACGTTCGGGGTTGTTATGGGGACCCCCCTGATAAATTGTGTAGTGTTAAGACTTGTCCGACAGGACCCAACATTGGTGTTAATTTGTTAATCACTTAAATAATAATCTGCATAGGGAATAGCTACCCCGAGGAATTAATCAACAACCCGGGCCAGTGCTCCTCATGAGTGTTGGTCCAAAGTGAGCACTGTTTGGGGCCAACTCAGGGCAACTTGAGTGATTTCTATCAGGCCATCGTGCGCGGCTCTTATCCGCCGTGTCCTGAGACTGAGATACGCGGCTCTTATCAGGGTCGTCGACACGACGGGAGGTCCTGCTAGTCTTGTCTTACATTAACGATATATCTTGCGTACAGGAATCCCGGTGAAGCTTTGGTTCTCCCCAGAGTTGACGTTTTCCTCCAAGGAATCCGACAAGATCACGAGATTCGTGATAGAGGACTACTTTGCGGCCCGTGACCGTTTCTGATGGACTAGTTGGAGCACCCCTGCAGGGTTTAATCTTTCAGAAACCCGTGCCCGCGGTTATGTGGCAACTTGGTATATTTGTTAACATCCGGTTATAGATAACTTAAACATAACTCTAATAAAATTGCCAACTGTGTGCGTAACCGTGATTGTCCCCCTAGAAGACCTCTCTTCGATCGGGAACACGGTGGGGTTATGATTGACGTAAGTAGGTGTTCAGGATCAGTTAGTGATCATCTATTCATCGGTCGCTAGTATAGACCACTTTCAATACATGTTCTACGTAAGTTAGCCACTATAAAGTTTAGGATGCTGCAACCTAAGTACTCCACCTTCCTTACCTAATAACTTGACTAGTTCTGGCACCGAGGTCATAGATTGTTGAGTCCCCATGGCTCACAGATTCCTTCAAAACACCAACAGGTTCAGGTATCCCCGAGACAGGTGATCCCGACAGCACGCAGCTGGCGTGGCAGTACGATGAGGAGTACGACCGCCTTTACATGAACTATCCAGAAGACCGAGGCATGGTCGTGATCATGGGCAAGCATGCAGGGTAGCATAGTCATTTCTCATTTTTTGTAGTCCGTAGCGGAACTACCTTGTTTGGATGCGTGATGTAACTCTGAAATATTTATGAGATGGCAGTTGAATCCCTTATTGTCATTCTACTATTGATATGCATGTGTTATGTTACCATGCTTGCGAAATGCTTAGATGCGCTTCTTTCCAATTTCGGGCCTCGTTCCCCAAATCAGAAGGGACCGCATCATAGTCGTTACACTAATGGAGAAGGAGTTATGGTGGAGGGGGCATTAATATAATGGGGAGAGGAGGAGAGGTAGGACAAAGAGAGATGTGAGAGAGGCCATTTATGAAGGAGAGTTATGGTGGAGGGGGACATTAAGGAGGAGAGAAGAGAGGTAGGAGGAAGAGAGAAGAAGAGCAACAATGGTGTGGAGAGTGGAGAGGGGAAAGGAGGGGGAGAGAGGTCAAAGTGGGGGAGAGGAGGGGGAGGGGGTAAAAAGGTGGCACCAGCCGCAACTAGCAGTAGCGCTGCATACCAGAAAACGCTGCTGCTATGCTGTTAGTAGTAGAGCTTGTCACGTGCGAGCGCTACTACTAAGTGGGGCACCCTAATAGCAACGGTGCTGCAAAACAAAGCGCTACCGCTAAACACTTAGTAGTAGCGCTGGATTTTGGGCAACGCTGCTACTACAACTACCGTCAGTGGCATCGTCTGGTCCCACATAGTAGTAGCGCGTTTTTAATAAGCAGCGCTACTGCTATGGTGTTAGTAGTAGCGCCTAACTGGATCAGCGCTACTGCTAATTAGCAGCAGCGTTTTCTTTTTTCCAGCACTACTACTGAGGTCCTGCCTATAAGGTTTTTCCTAGTAGTGGAGGTTGATGAACTAGGTGCTATGGGCAGGGATTAGCTCGGGGAAGTGATGGGGAAGCTCCCTAAGGCTGCTAGGGTCACGAAGAAGGAAAGAGGAGCGTTTGAGCTGGCCCGTAGCTCGAGATCGACGGAGCTCCGAAACGGTGGGGCCTCAATCGATCTCGAGAACAGGAGCTCGCTGTGCTCAAATGGAGTGGCTAGGGGTCGAATCTGGGCTTTGGAGGAGTGGGATGGGGCTGCTGGAGCGAGGGGGATGGCCCATTTATAGGACCCCAACGGTGCACCGAGTCGGAGGCGCCGGTGGTTCCACCGCAGCTCGTAGGAAGGGCAGTGAGTGCTCGGGTTCAAAACCACGGTATGCGGATGTGGTTTAGGACCCCTGTGACCCACTTAGAGGGAGAGAGAGCGAGGAGGAGCTTGCATGCGTGGCCAAGGTCTTCTGGCTGGATCTGGTGCGTGCGGTCGCGCGTCGCTCCGGTCAACACAACGAGGGAGGAGGGGCCCTAAGGCTGCCCTGATACAGGGAGGTTGTCGGGGACACGAATGGGCAACGGGGAGAGGCTCGAACCGGCCAAGGCTGGCCACCTTTGCTCCGGGTGCGCCCAACAGCGTGCCCAGAGCGCAGATTGGGCATGCCACGGCATGCTGGTGTGCTCTAGGGTGCCTTGGCTGTGTCTGGGATCTCCTTGGTCTGGGTGTGGAGATGCCTAGCCATTTGACAGCCGAGGGACTCTCTGCTGGCCATGGGGTGTGATTAAAGGAGGGATGCCAGCTTTGAACCAGAACTTAGAAGGTGGTTTTTGGCTCTACTGCTTGGATTCAAGGAGGAGCCACTCTCTTGCTGTTGGGGAGTGGTGATGGCTGCTTGGTCAAAGAGTTTGGAGGAAAGTGCATGGGTGTTGAGTGAGGTAGGAACTGATTTACTAATATGGCAGAAGGTGTTCGACAGGTGTTTGGGATAGCAACACTTCACCACTGGTGATGAGAGTTAACAGGATTAAGCTTGATGAAAAAATAGGATACTCCACCACTTGTGATGAGAGTTAACAAGCAACCAAGGGCCGACATTCATTCCCCATAAAGGAAAAAAACGAGGGGTGTGGTTTCTTCCTTACTTTCTTGTTCCTCCAATCTCGTCGCGGCTGTCATCTTCTCCCTCGAGACCGAGCCTCTGTTCCCCCCTTTTCCTTCCGAAAACCGCTTCCCCCCAGTAGCAGCCCCTCATGTCGTCGACATGCCGCCGAAGGGGAGCAGAGCCAAGAAGGGGAAGCCAGTCAACACGGAGGAGGAGATGGTGAAGAAGCGGCAGGAGCTTTCCTTCTTCCCCCCGGGGATTGAGGCGCACGCCTTGTCGGACCTCTACCGCTTCATGTGGGCGGTGAAGACGATGGCGCATCCGGCCTCCATCGTGAACACCGGGGAATCGGGCCCAGAACCGGATAAGTACCCGTTCTTCGCGTTTTCTTCTATTGCGGGCCTACGACAATAGAAGACCTACGGCTTTCAGCTTCTAGATTTTACGCCGAATGACGTGACGTGCATGTCGATATTTGCGCATCTTTGCAAGAACTTCGTCGGCATCGTCCCCAACACCGCCCTCTTCTACCACTACTTCATCCCCTGAATCCAAAGAGGGGACGCCCTTTCTGGTTCCATCACCTGGATTCCACGGACTAGGTGCAAGGAGGCCTACTTGGAAGGGACTCTTCGGGAGAAGTGGAAGGAGTGGCGAGGGAAGTGGTGCTGGATTCGGGAAAAGGGGTTTTGGCCATTCCGCGAGCCTAGAACCGCCAAGATTGAGGCCTAGGGCGATGACTGGAGCAGCCTCGACCGAGACGATGAGAAATATTCCATCCCCGTCACCAGGATCCTGCGCCTGAGGGCCGCAGGGTTGACAATGGAAATGGTGGCCTCCGATTTCATCCGAATGCGGATCTCCCCCGTTCAGCACAGAGGGTGGAGGCTGGCGTCGGTGTACTCGAACGCGGCAGACGTAATGCGGCTGCGGTCGGGGTTGTATAACAACCTGATCTTCCTGCAGCATGCCTTCGTCTATGGTAAGCTGTTCAAGTTCGAGCCCGAGCTCCGGCTTCCGGCGGGTGTTATTCATGTGCTCATCAGCTCGGCCCTGAGCATGCTCACAACAATGATGCCAGAGTGCAACACCCATGGCGTCCTTCCGACCTGGGCTCAGCCGTCGGACGAGGACATCTTGTGCTTTTTGACCACTTGTCGGAGAAGGTTGCAAGGGTGGAGGAGGTCGTGCTCATCCGTCCCACCACCAAGAGGAGGTGGTATTCATAGCTAGCCGGCTTCAGGAGAGGGCCCTCGCCGAGGCGGCGGGGGAGGTCGGGTCCTTCGACGAAGAAGAATACAACAGGTAGTTGACAGCGGCAGCGGATGCGCCTACCGAGGAAGCCGGCAGTTCCTCTGCCCACGGCTCCTCCGTTGTCCATGTGCCTGAAGAGGCATAGGAGGAGGGCAGAGGCCGAGGATCCTCTGGTCCACCGAAGGCCCAAATGGGTCCTTCGACACGCCGACACTGGGCTCCCAGTGCGGCAAACTCCAGTATTCATCCCCGCAAGCGCTCAAGAGGCGCGTCGCCTCCTGCTGGCAGCGAAGAGGATCTGAACTTCGACTTCTCAACCTTCAGCTCGGAGGAGGAAGAATAGTATGCACCCATGTCCTCATTCGTCCATTCTTGTTATTTCTCATGAGATTTGTCGTGACCTTGGCCTCCTCTAGGGAAACAGAGACGCTGGCACAGAGGATGGCCAAGAGGGCAAAGGTGTCTGCGAGCGACAAACCCTGGGCTAGCATCCCCGGGGCGCCGGAGTCGACTTTAGTCAGCCCCGAGCAAAGCCCCCAGCGTGGGTCCACGTTTGTTTCCCCTTGCCGAGTACCGGGGACGCGGTCTTCACCGCTGACATCACTCATCATGCAGGGAAGGCCCGGGAGAAGGTGGAATCTCCGAAGGCCACGCCAGACGGGGAGAACCCCCGTGCTGGGGCTAGTCCCACCAAGGAGGGCCCGGTAGGATTGGAGACTTAGGACCTCATGCAGGCCGCCGATGTTGTCGGGGAGAGGGCAGCCACCCCGCCCCCACTGGACGAAGGTGAATATCCCGTCTAGGGACAACTGAGCTTCCCTTCCTTCTTCTTCTTCCTGGACCTCAGGCTCTTTCCTCCTCCTTTTTTCCTTGGGCGAGGCAGATGTTGACCTCGTCATTGAGGAGATAGCACAGGACGACAAGGTTGCTACCGGGGAGACTACGGTGGAGGTACGGGACTAGACCGCCCCTGACTCGATGGAGGAGAGTGCGAAAGAGCCTGAAGGGATGCTGGTAGTTTCTCTGTTGTCGCCACGCAGGAGGTTGCGCCGGACACGGGCTCCCTGCTCATCGATGAGGGAGCCGGGGGAGACCATCCTTCCTCCTCAGTGGTCCCTCCTTCCGGCGAGTACAACCATGCATGCAAGGGGCAATTTATTAGCCTACCGGTGATGACTCGCGTCAGCGAGATCGTGGAGGGAGTGACCCTTGATGGAGAGGTCTCTGCCACCGATGAGCCCAAAGTCATTACCGGGCTGGAGGACGGCGGCAGCAAGCTTGGCGAGGAGAAGCTCTTCCTATCCATGAAAGACAATTTCAGACAACTCCATGCCCTTTATCGCGCCTGGAAGGAGAAACTAGACTCCCGGGCGGCAGTTGTTGAGGCGAGGGAGGAGGCGTTCCAGCGGTGCTTTGATCAGGCGCAAGAATAGCTCGTCAAAGCCTTCCAGGAGCTACAGGAGGAGCGCGCCCGGTCGAAGACCGAAAGGGAGAGGCTCCTGCTAAAGTCTTACGACATCCAGAAGGAGGAGGAGGATGTGAAAACTCGCCACGCCGCCAAAGAGGTCCGCCTCAACTCCCTCCGTACAGCCTTGACGCAGCGGAGGAGGACATCGCTCGCAGCAAGAAGGCACTCAATGACCGCCTTTGTGCAAAAGACGGGGAGGTCGAGTGTCTCATAGTGGAGCGTACCAAAGAGTTGGCGGAGCAGCACAAAAATGCCCTTGCTGCCGAGGCGTCCGACTTTGCCGCGGAGTTGAAGAAGATGGCGAAGAGGGTCGTTGCCGCCAAAGGGGCCAAGGAGGAGCTTGCCGCACGGCCGAGGCAGCTCGAAGCAAACCTCGCTGAGCTCAAGAAAGAGGCGTCGAAGCTCAGGACCAAGAGGGAAAAGACCCTCTCTAGCTGGATGGAGGCTCAAGATGCCACCTTCGACACTTTCGCCAAGCTCCTCTCCGCCAACAACGCCGTCGCTGCGCTGCAAGGGAAATTGGCCTCTTCGGAGCAATTTCTCCAAGACAGTCGAGCTCGCGAGGAGGCCCTAGCCGTGAAGCTCCAGGGTGGGGCTGACGAGCTCAAGCCCGTTTCCGCGGCCCGCGCAGCTTATGCGCACGACGTTGAGTTGCGGACTGAGCGTCTTGTCGATGTTCCCAGAAGGGTTGGCCCGTAGATGTCCGCCATGGGCATCCAGGGCTTCGGCTACCATTCGGACCCGACGGTGTCCCATAGTGCCCGGCTGACCTTATTCTTCGAAGATGTGGAGGACGCTTTGAAGCAGCGCCAGGCCGGCGAGTCAGCGCGCCTTGCTGACGAGTCCCGCGAGCTATGCCGAGGCGTTCTCTTGAAGGTGCTCACCAAACTGGCGTACCGAAACCCCGGCATGAGCTTCACCCTTCGGCGCATACCAGAGGGCGTGGATCTCAAGGCGCTCGAAGGGCTCGTCAAGCCCATCAACAACAAGGTGGACCGAGTCAAGAGGGTGCAAGGATCCTGCCTGGATTAACGGCTTTGCGTACCCCCGTTCGTGCGATCTTAAACTCATGGACATTTTTAAGCTCAAAATGTGCTTATCAACGTTTGTAATATACTCGTTATTTTTCTCAAATGGGTATGATCTCCTTTCAGCAGCCCTTTGTTTGTATGGTGTATCTTTGTGTTGTGTTTCCACCGGCATGTCTTGCCAGGGATGCCATGGGAGATAGGCCTTGGCCTCCTTACCGGGGTCGTCACCACCGGCGAGGTGCTTTGCTGCCTCTGTGTTTTGCCTTCGCACTATCGAGCACGCCTCTTTTCAGTGCGGCGGCCATCAGAGGCCGCTAGTTGACAGGCACACTTCCAGATAGTATTCAGGGCATCCGTGGCTAGGCTCTTCGGTGCACAAGTTTTCCATACAAGAGTTTGAAGGCGCTGGTAAGTAGCTATACCTTAAACCATGAGTTTGTTCGAAGTTTCTATCACGTGTCACTTGGACCGCAACTCTCCTTTTGACTCCGGGCTAGTTCCTGTCATGTATGTTGTATATCTCCTCCCTTCTTCCCCTCCCCCGGCAAACTTGTGCGCGGAGGAAGACCTGTCCTTGGTGGTAAGAAAGAAGAGAAAATATACATAGATATCTTGGTGCTTGTCAGTTTATGTGCTACACCAAACTCTAGATTATATGCATGCATGATTTTAATCATGAAAAATCTAGATGATGCATGACGCTATTTTTTTTTACTGCGCTCAGGTTCTTCGCCTGGCTTTGTACAAAGGATTACATGCAACATCGGCAAGACTTGTACAAAAGGTGGTCGCTGGTATACCCGGCGGCCTCTCCCTACGGGTGGAACTTGCGAAGATGTTCGATGTTCCAGGAGTTGCTCACCGGAATTCCATCCTCTGTCTCCACCCGGACTGGGCCAGGCCTGGTGACTCGCACTACCCGATACCCGGCGGCCTCTCCCTACGGGTGGATCTTGGCCGACTAAACGTGCTGAAGTACAAGGTCGCCTTCCTCAAGACTTCGGGCTCACACCTTGCGGCTGTGGTAGCGACGCAGGGCTTGCTAGTAGCAAGAGGATCGCACAACTGCCCGTAGACTGCTTTCCTCGAGGAGCACGGCATTGTCTTGGCCATGTTGCTCTTCGTCGAGCTCATCGTGAGCGAGCACCCGAGGCGATCCGTAAATGAGTTATGTGGGAAGAACTGCCTTTGCCCCGTAGACTAGGGCGATGGGTGACTGGTCGGTGGCTCGATTTTGCATCGTTCTGATCGACCAAAGAACCGCCGGTAGCTCATCAATCAAGTTCCTTCCATGTTTGTGCAGCTTGTCAAAAGTTCTTTTTTCTGCCATCGCAACACTTCAGGATTTGCCCTTTCCTCTTGCCCGTTTCTCCTTCGGTGGGCAACAGAAGCAAAGCATATTCCGCTTCCGAGATATTGGGCGTATTGCATGAAGGCACGGCTTGTGAATTGGGTGTCGTTGTCCATGATGATTCTGTTTGGACACCAAAACGGCAGACTATTCCTTTGAAGAACTTAATGGCTGACTGCGCAGTGAACTTCGTCGCTGGCTCCACTTTCGGCCACTTTGTGAACTTGTCGATTGCCACGTACAAGTAATCAAAGCCCCCGGAATCGCGGGGAAAGGGGCCGATTATATCGAGCCCCCAGACCAAAAATGGCCAGGAGAGAGGGATCGTCTGGAGTGCTTGAGCTGGTTGATGAGCTTTCTTCGAATGGAACTGACACGCTTCACACTTGGTTACTAGTGTCGTTGCATCCTGGAGAGCTGTGGGCCAAAAGAAACCTTGGTGGAATGCTTTGTTGGCAAGCGCTCTTGACGCTATGTGGGAGCCACATATGCCTCCGTGTGTCTTGGCCAACAGCTCCAGGCCTTCGACTTGGGGGATGCACTTCAATTTCACTCCGTTCAGTCGTCTTCTGTATAGAGTGTTGTTGATGAATGTATACATGTTGGACTGACGGGCTACTCTTTTAGCTTCTTCCAGCTCTTCGGGCAGGTCCCTGGTCTGAAGGTACTGGACGATTTGCTGTGCCCATGCCGGAGCGTGTGGTTCGACGGCAAAGGACAAAAGGCATGTCTTTTGCCGGGGTGGTATCACCCCCCCGGCAGGCTGGAGGTCTTCCCCGGCAACCTCTCCCCGGCATGACCCTTGCGAGAATTTCCCGGCAGGTCTGCTGTGAAGTACTCGCCGGAGTCCAACTTCCTTCTCTTTTCTTGCCGGGCTGATGTCGTCACAGTTGTTTGGGTGAGCCGTAGCACGAAAGTCCCTGGTTCCACAGGTAACTTAAGGGATGCACACTTCGACAGGTCGTCGGCGATAGTATTTTTGGCATGGGGGATGTGCTCAGCTTGTAGACCGTCGAAGCACTCTTCTAGCTTCCTCACTTCTTTAACGTATGCCTCCATTAGAGGGCTCTAGTAGTCCTTGTTGACTTGTCGGACGACCATCTGAGATTCGCCTCTGATGACCAACTTTTTGATTCTCAGGTGTCCCGCGATCCTGAGACCGGCGAGGAGCCCCTCGTACTCGGCAGTATTGTTGGTCGACTGCTCCCGGGGAAAGTACATCTACACCACGTACTTCAGGTGTTCTCTGGTGGGGCCGACAAGCAGCACGCCGGCCCCTGCCCCTTGGAGCGAGAACGCACCGTCAAAGTACATGGTCCACTCTTGTCTTGCTTCCTTGCTCGGCAGGGCTGATTCTTGAATCTCGTCGTCGGGTGTTGGAATCCACTCAGCAATAAACTCTGTCAGGGCTCTACTCTGGATGGTTGATGTGCGCTCGAACTTTAGGCCGAAACTAGATAACTCCAATGCCCATTCCACTATCCTGCTAGTGTCATCAGGGTTCCGCAGAACCCTTTGTAGCAGGAAACGCGTGACGACGGTAACCTCATGACCTTGGAAGTAATGGCGCAGCTTCCTCGAGGCAATGAGGAGGCTGAATAGCAATTTTTGCACCCCACGACTACCTCGACCGCGCTTCCTGTAGGAGGGAGCTGACGAAATAGACGGGGCACTGCACCACTTTCTTCTTCCGCGTCGGCTCGTCGGTTGGCAGCGATCTGGCATCGCCGGTCCCCTCCTCTGTTGGGGATCTTGGCTCGCGGGCCTGCCCTGCTTCGTTTCATGGTGCAGCTTCCGTCGGCATAGCTTCGACCTCTCCCCTCTGCGCCACCAAAGCGGCGCTAACCACTTGGTTGGTCGCGGCCAGATAGAGGAGCAGCGGCTCCTGCGGCCTAGGCGCGACCAGGGTTGGCAAAGTGGAAAGATACTTATTCAGGTCTTTCAACGCCGCTTCCACCTCTAGGGTCCACTGCATGGGCCCTTCCTTTCTCAAGATTTTGAAAAAGGGCAAGGCATGCTCGGCGGACTTGGAGATGAATCCGCTCAAAGCGGCGACACAACCGGCTAGGCGTCGTACATCCTTGGCGCGCTTCAGTGCCTCGATCAGTTCGATGGCCTTGATCTTGTCAGGATTAGCTTTGATTCCCCACTGGGACACGAAGAACCCGAGAAGCTTGCCGGATGGGACACCGAAGACACACTTTTCAGGGTTGAGCTTGAGGTTGATCTTGCGTAGGTTGGCGAACGTCTCCTCCAAATCTTGTATGAGCGTCGCCTTGTCCTTGGTTTGGACCACTATGTCATCCATATAAGCTTCCAAGTTTTTGTCGAGCTGGGGCTCAAAACCAATCTGGATCACCCTCGCGAACATGGATCTGGCATTCTTCAACCCGAAAGGCATACGCACGAAGCAGTACGTGCCGCACGGGATAATGAACGCGATCTTCTCTTCATCTTCCTCGGCCATGAAAATCTGGTGATATCGCAAGTAGGCATCAAGGAAGGAAAACAGATCACAACCAGCAGTGGAGTCCACAATATGTTGATGAGCGGCAAGGGCAAAGGGTTGTTTGGGCAAGCTTTATTGACATCGGTGAAATCGATACATAGCCGCCACTTCCCGTTCGCCTTGCGCACCACGAGTGGATTGGCCAACCATGTAGGATGGATGACTCCCCTAACCAGGCCTCGTGATGCTAGATTCTTGATCTCCTCGGCAATGAACTCTTGCCACTCCAGAGCTTGTTTCCTCACCTTCTTTTTGACCGGCCGCACATGAGGGCAGACAACTAGGTGGTGCTCAATCACCTTCCTGGGAACGTCGGGGATATCTGATGGTTTCCAAGCAAACAAATCGAGATTCGCCCGCAGGAAGGCGATGAGTGCGCTTTCCTATTTGCTTTCCAGGGTGGAACTTATGGTGAAAGTCCCACCCGTACCATCCTACTTGGCGGGCACCTTCTTCAACTTCTTGTCCTTGCCGGTGGAGCTCTGTGGCGCCCCTGCTCCGGCAGCGCAGTACTCTGAGGAGGCCCGTTTGCCGAGGCTAGCTTGATGGGCCTCCTTGCCGGTCTTCCTCTTCCTACTGTCGGGAGCCGAGGTGGCGGGAGTGGGCGCCTTTTCGGCGGACGTCGCTACGACTTCCCGGTAGAGGCGGTTGGTGCAAACAAGCGCGTCCTTCTTGTCGTTGTTAATGTTGATGACGCCGACGGGACCGGGCATCTTCAATGTATTGTAGGCGTAGTGTGATGCCGCCATGAACTTGGCCAATGCGGGGCGTGTGAGGATCCCATTGTAGGAGAATGGGTTGTCAGCGGCGTCGACGACGACCTTCTCAGTCATGTAGTTCTGGTCGCTGTCGAAGGTTACCGGCAGTTTGATCTTCCCCTTCGTCCGGATCTTCCCAGGGTTGATCCCTTAAAACGCTCCTGTTTCCTCAAGATCCTCGTCTGGGATTTGCAGCCTCCGGATGACGTCAGGGGAGATGAGGTTTAGGCCGGATCCTCCATCCACCAACATCTTTGTCACCTTGAGGTTGCGGATCGTTGGTGAAACCAACAATTGCAAACACCCCACCGCAGTAACTCGGTCAGGGTGATCCTCAAAGTCGAAGATGATGTGCATGCTCGGCCGTTTCAGGGGCTTATAGACCCCGACGGAGGGCTCGGCCGCGTTCACTTCTCTCGCCCACTTTTCCAGTTGGATATGGGAAGAGTGTAGCGACACCCCTCCGTCGAGGCACATCATATCAGTGGCCTCTGAAACTAATGGTCGCTGGAGTCGTCCTCTAGGCCGCCTTCGTCCTCATCTTCCCCCTCCTTGTCTCGCCGTCGTGCGGGCGCCTGCCGCTTGTTTCGGGACATGCCGGGGTATCCTCCGCGGCCACCCTTCTTCCTGCCAGACCGCCTCGCACCATCTCGGGCCTTCTCCTGGCGGCGCCGCTCATACTCAGCCTTTTGCTTTTCGGCGAGTTCTTCGACTTGGAGGAAGTCCTGGAGGTCATGGCCCTTGGTATTGTGGATCTTGCAGTACTATGTGCCGGAGCCGTCCGGCTTGTCGGCGGCCGCCTAGCCATGGCAGGAGTCGCACCTGACAGCGTCGACGTTGGTGGAACTCTTGACAACAAACACGACCTTGCTCTTCGTTTTCTTGTTGCGCTTCTTCCCCTTCCTCGATGGAGGGTCAGCGTCATTGTCTTTGGAGTCAGCTTCTACACTCGCGCCCTCTCCATGAAGCCTCCTCCCTTCCTCTGCCCATGCACACTTGTCAGCAAGAGCGTAGGGCTCGGCAACGTCGCGGACCTTGTTCATCACCAGTTCCTCCCGCATCTTGCGGTTGCGCACGTTCTGATGGAACACGCTGATGATGGCGGCTCGGTGGACATCCCGGATGTTGTGCTAAATGTGGCTAAATCTTTGTATATACTTGCGCAGAGTTTCTCCCTCCTTCTGGGGGATGATTTGCAAGTCGCTCTCCTGGCCAGGGGCACGATGGCCGCCAGTAAAGGCGCCAACGAAATCCTAGCACATGTCCTTCCAAGAAGATATGGAGTTCTTGGGCAGGTGCATCAACCAAGACCTCACGTTAGGCTTAAGCACCAATGGGAAGTAGTTGGCGAGTATCTTGTGGTCCCGGCCCCTGGCAGCCTGCACCGCGATGGTGTAGATGTTGAGGAACTCGGATTGGTGAGTCTTGCCATTGTATTTTTCGGGTATCTCCGGCTTGAATGTGCGGGAGCTGGGCCACTGGACTCGCCGGAGCTCGGGGGTAAAGGCCGGGCAGCCCACCTCGTAGGGTAGAGCGTCGGGGTACCCCGAGAACGGCACGTCCGCGACGGTCATAGCTCGCTTGTCTGACTGGCGACGCGTCTCCCGCGGCCGCTCGATGAGAGTCCTAAAATCCTCTTTGTGTCTCTCTCGCAGGACGTGACACTGGTCTCAACGGGTGCGCGGGTCGGAGGATCCAGTGCAGTCGTCAGAGACGACGACCTGTTGCCTCCAACTCAGCAGGGAACGCACCATGGTGGCACCATCCCCGCCCTCCTCCCCGCGGTCGCGGGCATTCCTCTTGGAGGGTCCTTTCGACGTCTCTGGCTGCTCTGTCCCGTCTCCGTTGGCGAAGGCGATGAGGTTCTAAATGGTGGCCCTCCATTCCTTGAGCTTGTCCACCATCGGAGGAAAATCTAAGAGAAACTTCGCGCCCTTCAACGTTTCCGCCCATGAGGGGGAGGCAACACGTGGGTAGAATGCGAGGGGCTCTTGCTCTTGGAAGTGCCAGAAGGGGCCCTGCTTGGTTGCACGAGCGTGCACCATCCTTCCACGTTGTGGTGCGCGTCTACGTCCCGTGTGTGTCCTCTGTTTGAGGACCAAGAGTTGGTCGTCGCGGTGGCGAGGGGTCGCCATCCCGGGGCCGTCCGTCGTGCGTGGTCTGGGAAGGCCGCGGCGTAGGCGTCGCCGCAGGCCCTCCCGTGTCCTTGGAAGTAGCCACACCGCATGTTGGCTGCGGACCTCCGTCCTTGGACGTTTCGGCGTGAGCGGGGACGCTGGGGCCGTGGACAATCCCGCTCGCCCGCATCTAATTTCCGGAATGTTGTGGGAGTTCCGGGGCTCCACCTCCCTCTCCCACGCCCGTGCCCCTCCTCCCTGCGCCGTGGCAGGTGCACTGGGCACGGGTGTCTCGGCCACCTTCGCGCTCCTCCTCTTGGGAGCCATGGCGGTGGTGCGAATGAAGAAATCCGTCCGCTGATCGCTAGATCAGGTCGACGCGACCCTCTTCCCCCTACCTGGAGTGCGAAAGATGTCGGTGAAAGGATCGATACCTATGGGGGCCTCAATGGTCCCCTTTTTGATGGTTTGGCGGGGAGAGGGGTCGCGGCAAGAGCAGAACCAACAGTCACGACCTGGCAAGATCTTTTTACCCAGGTTAAGGCCGCGTGGTGCGTAAAACCCTACTGATGCATGCGTTTAGTTATTCGTTTTGGGTTATTGTAGATATGTCCCTCTTTACAGCCTCTCGATTGGTCAAAAAGCAAAAAGTCCTTACTACTGAGCCTCGGGCCTCCTTTTATAGGCGAAGGGGTCACCATAGTGGCTTAGTGGGTGAACGGTGGGTTCACAAGTGGAACAGCGCCGACCGACAGTTACAGTATTACTGCGGTGCATTAAATGCTTCGACGGACTTCCCTGACTTCGTCAGGGGGGTTGGACACATACCCACACGTGGAAACTTTGGGATGTTGTGTTGGCATGCGGGCGGACGCGTGGTCCATGCATTAGCGGTGGCGTTTCGTCGGTGGAGGCGTTCACAGGTTGCAAGGGCACCCTGGGCCCGCGCCTCTGCTCGAGCCTTATCTTCCTTCCTGGCAGGGTTACCTTGCCGGGGCTTGATACGTCCATTTTGCATCATGCTTTTATGTTGATATTTGTCGCTTTAGGGGCTGTTATTAGACTTCACGGTACAATACTTATGCCTTTTCTCTCTTATTCTGCAAGGTTTACATGAAGATGGAGAATGCCGGCAACTCAATTCTGGCCTGAAAAAGGAGCAAGTTTGAGATACCTATTCTGCGCAACTCCAAAAGCCGTGAAAATCAACGAGAACGTATTTTGGAATTTATAAAAAATACTGGGCGGAAGAAGTACCAAAGGGGAGCCACCAGGAGGCCACAAGCCTGCTAGGCGCGACCTACCCCCCTGGCCGCGCCTAGGGGGCTTGTGGGCTCCTAGTTGGCCCTCTGGCCCCCCTTTTTTGCTATAAGGAGGGTTTCGTTCCAGAAAAAATCAAGAGGAGGCTTTCGGGAGGAATCGCCGCCGCCACGAGGCGGAACTTGAGCAGAACCAATCTAGAGCTCTCGCAGGGTCGTCCTGCCGGGGAAACTTCCCTCCCGGAGGGGGAGATCATCGCCATCGTCATCACCAACACTCCTCTCATTTGAGGGGACTCATCACCATCAACATCTTCATCAGCACCATCTCATCTCCATACCCTAGTTCATCTCTTGTAACCAATCTCCGTCTCGTGACTCCGATTGGTACTTGTAAGGTTGCTAGTTGTGTTAATTACTCATTGTAGTTGATGCTATTTGGATTACTCGGTGGAAGATTATATTTTTCAGATCCTTGATGCTATTCAATACCTCTCTATTCATGAACATAATTATGCTTTGTGAGTAGACACTTTTGTTCCTCATGATATGGGATAAGTAGTCATGTGAATTTGGTAGTCGTTCGATATTTTGATGCGTTGTATGTTGTTTTTCTTCTAGTGGTGTTATGTGAACGTCGACTACATAACACTTCAACATTATCTGGGCTAAGAGGAAGGCATTGGGAAGTAGTAAGTAGATGATGGGTTGCTAGAGTGACCGAAGCTAAAACGCAAGTTTATGCATTGCTTCATAAGGGGCGTATTTGGATCCACTAGTTTAATGCTATGGTTAGACTTTGTCTTAATTCTACTTTCGTAGTTGCGGATGCTTGCGAGAGGGGTTAATGATAAGTGGGAGGTTTTTCCAATTAAGGGCAGCACCCAAGAACCGGTCCACCCACATATCAAACTATGAAAGTAGCGAACGTGAATCATATGAACATGATGAAAACTAGCTTGACGGAAATTCCCATGTGTCCTCGGGAGCGCTTTACCTCCTATAAGAGTTTGTACAGGTTTGTCCCTTGCTACAAAAGGGATTGGGCCACTTTGCTACACCTTTGTTACCGTTGTTACTTGCTACTCGCTACGAATAATCTTACCACACAACTATCTGTTACCGATAATTTCAATGCTTGTAGAGAATACCTTGCTGAAAACCACTTGTTAGATCCTTCTGCTCCTTGTTGGGTTCGACACTCTTACTTATCGAAAGGACTACGATAGATCCCCTACACTTGTGTGTCACCAAGACTCTTTTCGGGCACCGTTGTCACGGAGTGAAGCGTTTTTGGTAAGTGGAATTTGGTAAGGAAACATTTATATAATGTGCTGAAATTTATTGTCAGTTGTTACTATGGAAACTATTCCTTTGAGGAGCTTGTTCGGGGTATCTTCACCTCGAACAGAAGCACAAGGAGTTTCTCCTCAACCTGCTGCACCTACTGAAAATATTTGCTATAAATTTCCTTTGGGTATGCTTGACAAACTGCTGGCTAATCCTTTTACAAGAGATGGAACATCACATCCTGACTTGCATCTAATCTATGTAGATGAAGTTTGTGGTTTATTTAATCTTGCAGGTTTGCCCGAGGATGAGGTCAAGAAGAAGGTCTTTCCCTTATCTTTGAGGGATAGAGCATTGACATGGTATAGGCTATGTTATGATACTGGATCATGGAACTCCAACCGGTTGAAATTGGAATTTCATCAAAAGTTTTATCCTATGCATCTAGTACATCGTGATCGAAATTATATTTATAATTTTTGGCCTCGTGACAGAGAAAGCATCGCTCAAGCTTGGGGAGGCCTAAATCAATGTTATATTCATGCCCAACCCTTAGATCTCGAGAGAAATTATCGTTCAGAACTTCTATGCTCGGCTTTCTCATGATGATTGCACCATGCTTGACACTTCTTGTACCGGTTCTTTTATGAAGAGAGATATTGACTTCAAATGGAATTTATTGGAAAGAATTAAACGCAACTCTGAAGAATGGGAGTTTGATGAAGGTAAGGAGTCAGGTATGAATTTCAAGTTTGATTGCGTTAAATCCTTTGTTGAAACAAATACTTTTTGTGATTTTAGCGCTAAATTTGGACTTGACTTTGAGATAGTAGCTTCATTGTGTGAATTATTTCCTGCTTATATTGATCTCCCTAAAGAGAAGTGGTTTAAATATCATCCTCCCTTAGAAGTCAATGTAGTTAAACCCAATCTAGTTGAAGAGAAAGTCATCACTTATAATGATCCTATTGTTCCCAGTGCTTACATTGAGAAACCACCTTTCCCTATCAGGATAAAGGATCATTCTAAAGTTTCAACTGTGATACATAGGGGATACATTAGAACACCTACACCCCTTGAGCAAATTAGTGTTGAACCTAGCATTGCTATTATCAAAGATCTCCAGTCTAACAATGTTGATGGCCATGATATTCACTTCTGTGAAGATGTTGCTAGACTTGCTAAACCACATTCTAGAGACAAACATAGGCCTGTTGTTGGCACGCCTGTTGTTTCTGTTAAGATAGGAGATCATTGTTATCATGGTTTATGTGACGTGGGTGCTAGTGTTAGTGCAATACTTCAATCCTTATACGATGAAATTAAACACGAGATTGCACCTGTTGAGATGCAACCTATTGATGTCACTATTCAGCTTGCCAACAGAGATACTATCTGCCATTTGGGAATTGTTAGAGATGTTGAAGTCTTGTGTGGTAAAATGAAGTATCCTGCTGATTTTCTCATTCTTGCTACCACACAAGATAGCTTTTGTCCCATCATATTTGGCAGACCCTTCCTCAATACTGTCAATGCTCATATTGACTGTGAGAAGCAAACTATCACTGTTGGCTTTGAAGGTGTGTCACATGAGTTCAATTTCTCCAAGTTTGGTAGACAACCTCATGAAAAAGAGTTGCCTAGTAAGGATGAAATTATTGCTCTAGCTTCTATCTCTGTACCTCCTACTGATCCTTTAGAGCAATACTTGCTTGAGCATGAAAATGATATCCATATGGATGAAAGGAATGAGATTGATAGAGTTATCTTTGAACAACATCTTATCCTTCATAATAATTTTCCTGTTGAACTGCTTGGAGATCCACCCCCACCAAAAGGTGATCCTGTGTTCGAGCTTAAACAGTTGCCAGATACTCTTAAGTATGCTTATCTTGATGAAAAAGAGATATATCCTGTTATTATTAGTGCTAGCCTCTCAGAGCATGAAGAAAAGAAGTTACTAAAAACTCTGAGGAAGCACCGTGCTGCTATTGGATATACTCTTGATGATCTTAAGGGCATTAGTCCCACTCTATGCCAGCATAAAATTAAAACCGATCCTGATTCCAAACCAGTTGCTAATCATCAATGGAGATAAAATCCTAAGATGAAAGAGGTAGTAAGAAAAGAAATACTAAAGCTCCTGGAAGCAGGTACTATCTATCATGTTGCTCATAGTGATTGGGTAAGTCCAGTGCATTGCGTCCCTAAGAAGGGAGGTATTACCGTTGTCCCTAATGATAAAGATGAATTGATCCCTCAGAGGATTATTACTGGCTATAGGATGGTGATCGATTTTAGGAAATTGAATAAAGCCACTAGGAAAGATCATTACCCTCTGCCTTTTATCGACCAAATGCTAGAAAGATTGTCTAAACACACACACTTCTGCTTTCTAGATGGATATTCTCGTTTCTCCCAAATACCTGTTGCACAATCTGATCAGGAGAAAACCACTTTCACCTGCCCTTTCGGTACCTTTTCTTACAGGCGTATGCCTTTTGCTTATGTAATGCACCTGCTACCTTTCAAAGATGTATGATGGTTATATTCTTTGACTTTTGTGAAAATATTGTTGAGGTTTTCATGGATGACTTCTCCGTCTACGGGACTTCTTTTGATGATTGCCTTAGCAACCTTGATCGAGTCTTGTAGAGATGTAAAGATACCAATCTTGTCTTGAATTGGGAGAAGTACCACTTTAAGGTTAATTAAGGCATCGTCTTAGGACATAAAATTTCTGGAAGAGGTATTGAAGTCGATAAGTCTAAGGTTGATGCGATCGAAAAAATGCCATGCCCTACAGATATCAAAGGTATAAGAAGTTTCCTTGGTCATGTTGGTTTCTATAGAAGGTTCATTAAGGACTTTTCTATGATTTCTAGGCCTCTTACTAATCTCTTGCAAAAGGATATTCCTTTTATTTTTGACGATGATTGTGAGGAAGCCTTCGAAATACTTAAAAAGGCCTTGATAACTGCGCCTATTATTCAACCACCTGATTGGAACTTACCTTTTGAAATCATGTGTGATGCTAGTGATTATGCTATTGGCGCTGTCCTAGGACAAAGTGTTGATAATAAGTTGAATCTTATTCATTATGCTAGTAAAACTCTAGACAGTGCCAAAGAAACTATGCTACTAATAAAAAGGAATTTTTAGCAGTCGTGTTTGCATGTGAAAAGTTCAGATCTTACATAGTTGATTCCAAAGTCACTATTCACACTAATCACGCTGCTATTAAGTACCTCATGGAAAAGAAAGACGCTAATCCTAGACTTATGAGATGGGTTTTCTTGCTACAAGAATTTGATTTGCATGTTGTCGATAGGAAGGGTGCTGACAACCCCGTAGCTGATAACTTGTCTAGGTTGGAGAATGTTCTTGATGACCCACAACCTATTGATGATAGCTTTCCTGATGAACGATTGAATGTCATCAATACTTCACGTACTACACCGTGGTATGCTGATTATGCAAATTATATCGTTGCCAAATATATACCACCTAGTTTCACATACCAGCAAAAGAAGAAACTCTTCTTTGATTTGAGACATTACTTTTGGGATGATCCTCACCTTTATAAGGAAGTAGTAGATGGTGTTATTAGACGTTGTGTACCTGAACATGAACAAGGACAGATCCTACAGAAGTGTCACTCCAAGGCTTACGGAGGACACCATGCGGGAGATAGAACTACACACAAGGTATTGCAATCAGGTTTATATTGGCCAACTCTCTTCAAGGATGCCCGTAAGTTTGTCTTGTCTTGTGACGAATGTCAAAGAATAGGTAATATCAGTAAACGTCAGGAAATGCCTATGAATTATTCACTTGTCATTGAACCATTTGATGTTTGGGGTTTTGATTATATGGGACCTTTTCCAAAATCCAACGGGTATACTCATATCCTAGTTGCTGTTGATTACGTTACTAAGTGGCTAGAAGCTATCCCAACTAGTAGTGATGATCACAACACTTCTATCAGCATGCTTAAAGAAGTTATTTTCCCCAGATTTGGAGTCCCTAGATATCTAATGACTGATGGTGGTTCACATTTTATTCATGGTGCTTTCCATAAAACTCTTGCTAAGTATGATGTCAACCATAGAGTTGCATCTCCGTATCACCCTCAGTCCAGTGCTCAAGTAGAGCTAAGTAATAGAGAGATTAAATTAATTCTGCAAACGACTGTCAATAGGTATTAGAAAAATTGGTCTAAGAAGCTCGATGATGCACTATGGGCTTATAGAACTACTGATAAGAATCCCATGGGCTTGTCTCCGTACAAAATGGTTTACGGTAAATCATGCCATTTACCTCTTGAGCTAGAGCATAAGGCTTATTGGGCAATCAAAGAGCTCAACTTTGATTTCAAACTTGCTGGTGAGAAGAGGTTATTTGATATTAGCTCACGTGATGAATGGAGAGCTCAGGCATATGAAAATGCCAATTTGTTGAAAGAAAAGGTTAAGGGGTGGCATGATAAAAGGATACAAAACTTGAGTTCAATGTAGGTGATTATGTCTTGATATATAATTCTCGCTTAAGATTTTTTGCAGGCAAGCTTCTCCCTAAATGGGAAGGTCCTTACATTGTTGAGGAAGTATATCGTTCTGGTGCCATCAAGATCAACAACACGGAAGGTAATTTTCCGAGAGTGGTAAATGGGCAAAGAATCAAGCATTATATCTCAGGTACTCCCATAAATGTTGAAAGCAATATTATCAGTACCATAACTCCGGAGGAGTACATAAGGGATATTTATCAGCCTGTTTCAGACTCCGAAAATGAAGAGGTATGTGATTCGGTAAGTAAACCGACTCCAAAACTTTTCCAGTAGGAATTTTTCTCTGTTTGGAATTTTTAGAAAATTAGAAAAATTTAAAGTAGTCCGGAAAGCGCACGAGGAGGCGACAAGCCTGCCAGGCAGGGGCCACCCCCCTGGCCGGGCCTGGGGGCTTGTGACCACCTCATGTTCCTCCCCGACTTTGTTTTCTTGCGTAGTACTCCCTCTGGTCGGAAAAAAATCATTATATATTCTCCCAAAAGGTCTAACCCTCGTATCACGCAAATTTCCTCTGTTTTCGTTTCGAGCCTGTTTTCTTCCACAAATTTAGGGCAAGATGTCTCCTCAATATTCAGAGGGAGAGCTATGTGGTCGATTACCTTGCTAACCCCAAGGTCTATGGGGACTAGGATCGTTATGGTTGGACCACTGACGAGGAAGAAGATTACGATCCCAAGGGGAAGGAAGGAACAAGTTCCGATGAAGAGGAGGCTCCTCTACCCCAACCTGGAGACACATATGTAGAGTTCAAAAAGTCAAGCCTCCCTGACTCAAGGAACAAGCCTAAGATTTTGTTTATCCCTTCTCGTCTTTTGCAGGAGAGTAAGCAAGAATTATGCGAAAGGGTGTTGAGGCTTGAAGAGGAAATTAACGATCTGAAGGAGCAGAACTTTGTGCTCAAGAGGAAATTAAACAAATTCAAGAACTCTGCAACAACTCCACCACCATTACCTCCGAAGGAAAACAATTAAGCACGGGTATGGGAAATCCCCTTGGCTTGTGCCAAGGTTGGGGGAGTTACCCCGGTATCGTATCACCATCACATATTTTGCCTTTACCTTTTCTTAGTTCGATCCTTTTTGGTTTTATCTTCGTCTAGTAGAATAAAGTTCTTAGTGTTTTAGGCTTGAGTTTTGCTTTGTGTCACCCCCTATGTATTCGAGTACGTGAGTCCGATAATAAAGAATGTTTTAGTCAAGGGCCTTGCTTCATGCCATGACCTGAAAGAAAAGAATGATGAAAGAACAAAAGCATGAAAGATCATGTCATGATCTTATGGGAAGTGATGGCTTCACATATAAAAAGAATGTTGATTGAAACTTGTTGTGGGTGGACAAACGTAGACCTTGGTCATTGTTGCAATTAATAGGAAGTAATAAGTGAAGACAGGTTCACATATAAATATATCATCTTTGACACCATCTATGATTGTGAACACTCATTAAACTATTACATTTTTAGAAGTAGATGTTGGACAAGGAAGAGAGCATAATGAATTATGCTTGCTTGGTTCCGAGCAATGATTATATGACTAGAGATCCCTTAGCATGTGACAATTGCTTCCACCCCATATCAGCCAAAACTCCCGCGCCAAGTAGAGATACTACTTGTGCATCCATAAACCTTCAACCCAGTTTTGCCATGAGAGTCCACCATACCTACCTATGGATTGAATAAGATCCCTCGAGTAAGTTGTCATCGGTGCAAGCAATAAAAATTTCTCCCTAAATATGTATGATCTATTAGTGTGTGGAAAATAAGCATTGTACGAACTTGTGATGAGGAAGACATAAAAGCGACAGACTACATAATAAAGTTCTTTATCACAGGAGGCAATATAAAGTGACGTTCCTTCACACTAAGAGGACACACATCCAAACCTCAAAAGAGCAAGAAAAACTCTGCTTCCCTCTACGAAGGGCCTATCTTGTACCTTTACTTTTTGCCATTGAAAGAGTCATGGTGATCTACACCAATTCCTTATTTCGCTTTTATCTTGGCCAACGTCATATGCTAGGGAAAGATCTATATTCATATGTCAACTTGGAAGTAAGTATTCATGAATTATTATTGTTGACATTACCCTTGAGGTAAATGGTTGGGAGGCGAAACAATAAGCCCCTATCTTTCTCTGTGTCCGACTGAAACTGTGAACTCATGAATACCACATGTGTTGTAGCAATTGTAGAAGACAAAAGGACGATTGAGTATGTGGATTTGCTTTACACGCTCTTATTTGACTCTTTCCGATGTTATGTTAAATTGCAATTGCTTCAATGACTAAAGGCTATTGGTTATTAATTCTCAATAAAGTTCTTGATCCATACTTTACTTTGTGAACGAATTATCACTTTAGCATAAGATATAATATGATGATATTGTTGTTCTGATTATGATCATGATGCCCGCATGTCCGTATTTTGTTTTGTCGACACCTCTCACTCTAAACATGTGGGCATATTTATTGATCTTGGCTTCCGCTTGAGGACAAGCGAGGTCTAAGCTTGGGGGAGTTGATACGTTCATTTTGCATCATGCTTTTATGTTGATATTTATCGCTTTATGGGCTGTTATTACACTTCACGGTACAATACTTATGCCTTTTCTATCTTCTTTCGCAAGGTTTACATGAACAGGGAGAATGCCGGCAGTTGGAATTATATCCTGAAAAAGGAGCAAGTTTGAGATACATATTCCGCGCAACTCGAAAAGCCGTGAAAATCAACGAGGATTTATTTTGGAATTTATAAAAAATACTGGGCAGAAGAAGTACCAAAGGGCGCCACCAGGAGGCCACAAGCCTGCTAGGCGCGACCTACCCCCTGGGCGTGCCTAGGGTACTTGTGGGCTCCCAGTTGGCCCTCTGGCCCCCCTATTTTGCTATAAGCAGGGTTTCGTTCCAGAAAAAATCAAGAGGAGGCTTTCGGGAGGAATCGCCGCCGCCACGAGGCGGAACTTGAGCACAACCAATCTAGAGCTCCGGCTGGGTCGTCCTGCCGGGGAAACTTCCCTCCCGGAGGCGGAAATCGTCGCCATCGTCATCACCAACACTCCTCTCATCAGAGGGGACTCATCACCATCAGCATCTTTATCAGCAGCATCTCATATCCAAACCCTAGTTCATCTCTTGTAACCAATCTCCATCTCGCGACTCCGATTGGTACTTGTAAGGTTGCTAGTAGTGTTTACTACTCTTTGTAGTTGATGCTGTTTGGACTACTCGGTGGAAGATTATATGTTCATATCCTTGATGCTATTCTATACCTCTCTGGTCATGAACATAATTATGCTTTGTGAGTAGTCACTTTTGTTCCTGAGGACAAGGGATAAGTCATGCTATAAGTAGTCATGTGAATTTGGTATACGTTCGATATTTTGATGCGTTATATGTTGTTTTTCCTCTAGTGGTGTTATGTGAACGTCGACTACATCACACTTCACCTTTATTTGGGCCTAGAGGAAGGCATTGGGAAGTAGTAAGTAGATGATGGGTTGCTAGAGTCACAGAAGCTTAAACCCTAGTTTATGCGTTGCTTCATAAGGGGCTGATTTGGATCCACTAGTTTATTGCTATGGTTAGGCTTTGTCTTAAGTCTTCTTTCGTAGTTGCGGATGCTTGCGAGAGGGGTTAATCATAAGTGGGAGTTTTGT
Organism: Hordeum vulgare subsp. vulgare; assembly: GCF_904849725.1. Classification (NCBI taxonomy): domain Eukaryota; kingdom Viridiplantae; phylum Streptophyta; class Magnoliopsida; order Poales; family Poaceae; genus Hordeum; species Hordeum vulgare. Next base: position 131,950,712 of record NC_058522.1, on the reverse strand, counting down.
CCAAGTAAGGGCCGCACCCCAGCACCGGTCCACCCACATATCAAACTATCAAAGTAGCAAACGCGAATCATATGAACATGATGAAAACTACCTTGATAGAAATTCCCATGTGTCGTCGGGAGCGCTTTACCTCGTATAAGAGTTTGTCCAGGCTTGTCCCTAGCTACAAAAGGGATTGGGTCATTTTGCTGCACCTTTGTTACCGTTGTTACTTGCTACTTTCTACGAATCATCTTACCACACAACTATCTGTTACCGATAATTTGAGTGCTTGCAGAGAATACCTTGCTGAAAACCACTTGTCACATACTTCTGCTCCTCGTTGGGTTCGACACTCTTACTTATCGAAAGGACTACGATAGATCCCCTACATTCGTGGGTCATCAGGGCTCTTCTGGTTCTCTCGGCACGGAGGCGATGGCCTGCCAAGGCATTGTCAATCTTCCCGGCAAGGATGGCTTGTCGGGGCTCAGTGCTTCTTCCTCGGCGGGAGGGTCTCGCTGTGGCATTGTCTATCTCCCCGGCAGGGAGCTTTTGTCGGGGTCTCGTCTTCTTGCCTAGCAAGTGAGTGTTTGCCGGGGGCTTGCAATCTGTACTTGGTGGCTTCTAAGTCTTGCTTCCACTCTAAGCTCCAGCGACGCGCCTTGCCGCTGCGGAGGGGCTGCCGGCATCCGCGCACTAGTCTGGGGCACTAGAGACCTGAGTCTTTAGTGCACCGACAAAGGTGTTCGACAAGTGCTTGGGATAGCAACACTTCACCACTTGTGATGAGAGTTAACAGGATGAAGTTTGATGCAAAAAAAGGATACTCCACCAAATTTGAGCTTCATTGGACAAGTTTGGCATTGCAAACTTGAAATTACCCCCAAATGGATAGGTTTGTCCCTTCCAAAGGAAATGTGGGTAGATTAACACCTGCAAATCCCATTATTGGCACACACTCCTCATTTGGGATGTTGAACACTCCTACAAAGTTTCAAGCTATTTGGATAAAGTTTGCAATGTAGAGATGCTTCAACTTGGATCTGGACAGAGAGGGTTTTAGGATTATTTAGTGAACGAAATCACCTTGGAATGAGGTGAAACTTGGCGTGGACACCAAATATAGCTTGGGAAGCTTGCTGGAATTTTCTAGGATTTTATTGGACATAATAGGTTTTCAAGGTGTTGCTCAAATATTTTGAATATAAATAGGCTTCAAAATCTTATGCATGGAAAATGTATGTCGTGTGAGTATCTCCAATTTTTCTCAGTTTTCTCTAAGACACAAAAGTAATTTTTCATACAAAAATATCATTTCTCGCCTTAGAAATGGACATGCTTATAAAATAGGAAAATAATTTTAAAATAATTATTTTATGATTTTGGAGAGTTAAAATAGTTTTAAAACCAGATTACCATCTTTGGGTAAGAGCACTCTCTTGTCACCAAGGACTTGTAGTGCAACCCAAAGCAAGGTTTGAAATAGTCAAAAATAAGAAAAATAATATTTGGGAATAATCATGTTATGAAAATATGGTTTTTGATCCCAATCATCAAGCATACAAACACACAATGACAATCATGGCACTCACATCATTGGTTTGGATTTTTTTTAATAAACTCAGATTTTGAACTAAAGTGGAAGTGAGGTAAAAACAGGGTGTGACACCTTTACTATCTTTAGGACATGGCATCTTCTTAGTTGCATCAACTTTACCCTTATCCACCTCAATACCTTGATCAAGGTTGCTTAATTAATCATCAAAAGAAGTTCCATTAACGGAAAAATCATCCATGAAAACCTCAACAATAATTTCACAAAAATCACAGAATATAGGAGTCTTACATCTTTGAAAAGTAACAGGTGCATTGCATAATCCAAAAGGCTAACGTCTATAAGCATAGGTTCCGAAAGGACAAATGTCGTGGTTTTGTCACGGTAGATGTCCTTGTGAAAGGACTTAAAGATGGAGCCATCACACCTTGGTGTCGACTAAAAGGGGGTGAGCGAAAGCGAGACTCAGATTTACCCAGGTTCGGCCCCTCGTGTGGAGGTAAAGGCTTACATCCTGCTTTGCGTAGATTGATGATGGTTTCAATTAGAAGGATGGCGTAACTCGCCTGACCTGGCTCTCGATGATTTCTAACTTGCCCTATCTTTCCCAGGGACTCGGCTTTATATATAGGTTGAGGCCCTAGGGTTTACAAGAGTCCTGGCTATGCTACAAATCGTAGCTTTCCCTATCTCTAAGTCGTCATGCCTTCCAAGACTGGAAACCTCCTTGACAGTCTATCTTCTGTATAGCTCTTGAACCGCCATCCGGCTCCTGGGCCAAGGGTTGCACTACCAATGGTTGAGTCGCCCTTTTGATGACTCGGCCCATCTAGGGAGGGTTAAACCGCAGGTAATATCACCAACATTAGGCCCCAGATTGTCTTGAATTCATTCACATCAATAAACCTTCACCCACTCGGGGCGACTTGTACCATCCTTGCTTTTAGACGGATGATAAGCCGCCATTCATCATGAATTTGTTTGACCCGCCATGTAATCTTTGATGACGTCACCTTATCCCTTTAATTCTGGGGTATTAATGCCGTAACCACCCAACGGATGTTTTGCTCCACCATTTACTTATCCCGAAAATTCAGGCGCCATCATTGCAGATTTTTGGTTTGTCGCCTAGATTCCCGCATTGACCGCCTCGATTCCAGCTCTGGTTCTTTAAATAGCCATAGGAGGAGTGGGGGCGCCATCACCTACCCCCACTTCGGCCTCCTCGTGACCTTCTTCTTCCTCGGCCCTTCGTCTTCCTCTGCCAGCGCATGGGCCTCCTCATCGGCCCCCGAAGCTCCATCACCAGTCGTGGGTTCCTGGGCGTCTTCGAGCCAACCGAAGGCGTGAAGTTCTCCGCGTCCATCTCCGGCGCCGTTCTCCTCTCCCACGTAAACGCATTTCCCTAGTAGGGTTAGACCGAGAACACCATTGTTCCTGCAAGTTAGCTTCGAAATGCAACGAACGTTCTTTTTTGCTCCGGATCTTCTTCATATTCTTGCGGTAGATCTTTGCAGTAGCAAATCATGGTAACCTCATTGCGTCTCTCCGCCACTTTAAGTTTTTACTCCGTAGATCCAGATAATAGTACTGCCGCATCTTTGTGTTCATAGTCTTCACCATTTTATCAAGTATTACCCTTTTAATTTGATCTGCCCGTAGATCCATAATTCACTTCTCATTTTTAGAAACATGTTTGTCCTCCTCCCGGGAATATCCCTAAGGAAAAATACCTTTGAGAGTCGCCGCTCAGTTCCTTCCACCATAGCAAGTTAGATTATCACCATAGCTACGCCCTTTGTCTGCTCGAGGGGAGAGTCGCAATACCTTAAACATATTTCATAAATCACCCAACTGGCGAGTTGGAATGCCTTCACATCCACATCGTAGATCCCGCACTCGCGAGTTACCGTATTTCATGGTCCCCACTGAACCGCCTTGTTTCCTCTCTTTTTTGGTAGTCATGGTCGTTGTTTCGAAATACGATTGGTTACCAACCAAAATTGATGATGCTATTCTTCAGAAATTTTTTAAGTCGGGTCACCTCGATAGTAAGGAAGTCCTCGGTTGGCGAACCACCCCAAGCGAGTTGATCCCCAACCCTGCCGAAGGAGAAGTAGTCATTTTCACCGACTATCTTGAATGAGGTTTTAAACCGCATGGGTCAATGTTTTTCAGAGACACTCTTCATTTCCTTAACGTTCATCCTCAAGACCTCAGACCCAATTCCATCAGCAATCTCTGCGAGTTTCAAGTGTTCTGCGAGGTATACCTGCAAAGAGAGCCCATAGTTCCTTTGTTCTAGAACTTCTGTCATTTGAATCGCCAGACTGAATTCTCTAACGGACCCAATCATGAACTCTGAGGGGCCAACATCCAAAGACGCCGTGAGCGTGGGTTTCCATCAGTCCTTCTACCCAGCCATCCCAAAGGCTGGGCCGAGTCATGGTTTTACAGTCTCGAAATCTCTCCTCCTGGCCAGAACCCACTTCTGGGTTATAGAGAAGATCTCCTAACCATGGATTTCAAGCTGCCCGAGAAGCTCACAAAAGAAGAAGAATCAGAATTCATTCCCATCTTCTCCGAGTTACGGTCCTTGACCAATAACGGGCTTATTGGGATTGATCTGTTCCGTTGCTGGGTGGAATGGAACATTGTTCCTCTTTGTCGCCGGGACGGATTGATGTGTGAATACGATGGTAGCGTGGATCATCCGCAATGCATCCACCACAAAAAACTTATAGAGAGGGACATTGTTGGGATAATTAAGAAGCTAACACGCGAGTCTTTGGAAGATTGTGCCGAAATCGGGCTCAAGGCCTTCTGCCGCTCCAACCCGGCTCCGCCGGTAAGAATATGAGCCGCCTTCCTTTACCTTAGAAATACATGTGTCAATGCTCCATGTTTGAAATTTTATTCTGTCCATCAGAAAGGTGATCCCTTTTGGAGAAGGGGTCCAAAATTGAGAGCCCAAAAAACAAAGAGACCACCACCGAAGAAGAAGAAGAAAGCAAGAAAAGTCAAAGCCGCCGTCAAGGATTCATCCGTTGTCGGCGAGTCACAAGTTGTCGAAGAACAGTCAGAGGTAAAACTTCCCCTTTACTTATCATCTTTATGTTCCAACTCATGCTTATACCATGTGTCTTTGTGCGTAGGGCGACGACGACGAGAGCCAAGATGATGCGGTTGAGGTAATTTCTATTTCTTCTAACTCAACTTCCTCTTCACCTAGGCCAACCAGGCGAATCTGTGGGAATGTTCCCATGTGTCACCCAGATGCTTATATGGACCCTGATTTCCTTTTGAAGAAGGCGAAATATAATCCCAAGCACAAAACCCGGAGCCACTCTGGCGACTCAATTTTCGGGTTGCCTGAGAAGATAACCGGTCGGAAACGCACAAGCGAGGTATACTTTTGTTTAAACACACTCTTCCTTGTGGAAAATGCGATTCTCAACTCCCTTAGTCTTCAAACTTTTACCCTTTTAGAGTTCTCCTCGTTCATCTAGCGACTCAGTGATGTCAGCTCTTCCGCCAATGATTCGTGTACAAGGGTGAGTTCCTTGATTAACTCTTTCTCTTCCCTATAATGATATTTGCCCTAATCTTGGTGCCTTCATGTCACACCCTGTTTTTCATCACAAGTATTTTATGTTGCAAAAATCACAGCTTGTTAAAACTTTTTCAAATAATGTTGTGAGTGCAATGTCAGCCCCTCTATGAGTAAATGCTTCCTTGCTTGATGACTCAAACCCATGAAAAACTTATTATTTTGCTCTCTTCAAAAACCCTTATTCCTTTATATCAAGATCACCTTCATCATGTTGGGATACACTACTAGCACATGAAGCCAAGTGGCACTTCCAACCAAAGTTGGTGATCTGATCCAGATATTATTTCATTCATTAAAAACATTAATTGGTGATTTAAAATATTATTTTCCTATTTTATATTTATGTGTGTTTCTAAGGCCAGGAATGATATTCCCACATGGAAAATTGCTTTCCTGCCTTAGAAAATTCTAAGTAAATTCGTGGAAGCTCACAAGGACATATATTTTCCATATATAAGATTTTCAACCCTATTTTATATTAATATTATTTGAGTAAAACCCTGAAAACCATTTCTGTCTGTTTTAGCTTTTTGAGATGTTTCCAAAGGAAATGATCTCAATAAATTCCCATTAAATTACAGGAGCCCTCCCAAGCCATATTAGGAGCTCACATAAAATCTCACCTTGATCCAAGGTGGGGAAGTGCACCTAATGAGCCCAAAACCCTCTCTGTCCAGAGAAGAGTTGGAACAACTCTACATTGCAAAGTTTGTCCAATGGAGCTGAAACTTTGCAGAGATGTTTGACACCCCAAATGAGGACTCCACACCAAAAATGGGATTTGTGAGACTCTGTTTGGCCACACTTCCTTTGTAAAGGATAATACTGGTCATTTTGAGGCATTTTCAAGTTTACAAAGCTAAATTTATTCAATGGAGCTCAAATTTGGTGAAACCCCATGTTTTTACCCCAATACCTAACGTGTTAAGTTTCAGTTCTAGTGGTGGAGTGGAAGCACCCCAAATCACTGTCGAACACATACTGAAAGGAAGGTAAAAACCCTCCTAGCCACTGTTTTACCCAATGTCAAAGCCCCTAACTTGGTGAGTTAGAGCCCGAGAACACCCTGAGCACCCAGTCAACCAGCCCCTCCCCAACTCCAAGCACTAGTGACAAGATCTTCAATTTGAGCCGCGGGCCAGTACTGGCAACACTGGTGTTCCTTGCCTCCTTGACCAGCTCGTGCTCCCACTAACACACAACGGCTAGGCACACTCCCAGCAACACTCAGGACATGGAGGACACGTCCCAAAGGGCCCCAGAGCGCGCCAGCATGCCGTGGCATGCGAAAACCGCGCTCTGGACGCGCTACAGAGAACCTCCAGCGAGGGGACGTCGCCCCGGCCAGTTCCAACCCCCCCAGTAATGTCCAAACGCTCCCTCGACACCCACTTTGTGCAAAGCAACCATCAGGGGCCCCCTCTCCTCACGCAAGAGCTCAGGTGACGCGTGCCCGCGTGCGCCCGACGCGGCCGAGCATGCACGATCGCTGTGGCTTGACCCCACTCGCTTTCCCTCTACGGCCGATGCACCAGGAGGTCCTAAACCACGTCCGGAACCCGTGGTTTCGTGGCCAGCACCCCACTGTGCTCGCACGCGCGCCACGGTGAGTCACCGGCGCGCCCGAGTCGGCTCACTGTCGCTGGCCTATAAATAGGCCCCCCCGGCACCGCAGCACCCTCCAGGCAGCTTCAGCACAACCACTAGACTCCCCCTAGCCGCCCAATCAAGCTCGCAGAGCCCCGGTGATCGAGCACGACCGAGGCCCCTCCGCCTCGAAGCTCCGGTCGATCTCCGGCTACACGCCGGCTCCTGCGCCGCCCGACCTCCCATTGCACTCCCCTTGACGCCAGGATCATTTGCCCCAACTCCCCCGAGCGAATCCGTGCCCCTAGCCACTAGCTCGAGGCCAGCCCGAAACCTTTCTGCCACGATCACCTCGTCGCCGGCGACCCAGACCACCTCCGGTGATGTCCCGACCACGAGCAGGTAGGCGGAGGAACGAGGGACCCATTCCCGCTCCAAGATTGGCCTGAGGGCAACGGTAGCCTCGCCGGTGTCCGTCTCCACCTCTCTGGCTGGAGGTAGGAGAACGACCCGACAGGTGGAGCCCACCTGTCGGTGTCCTGGGGCAGCCAGCGCGTGCAACCGCTGAGCCTGACCCCAGGGGCTCGCAGGTCAGGTTTGAACCTGGCCCGCGCGTGCGTGGTGGCCGGTCTGCTGGTTGGGCCGACTGGGTCTCCCCCTGGCCTTTTTCTTTTATTTTTTTAACCTGCAACTTAAATGATTTTTACAAAAATATTTAACCAGTAGAAAAATATGATTCTTCCACCAAATTTTTTCTAAAAATGTGTAGTAATTAATTCTGTAGAGTTTGACATTTATCAAAAACAGAACCTGTGTTGGTATAATAAAATGATATTAAAAGCATTTGTTTGCTCCTGTTTGCTTTTAAATAAATATGCTTAGCTAATAAAAACCATAGGAAACATTTTCCAAAATAATAAACTGAATTTTAAAAGCACCTTGTGATCTGTTTTGGTGTGAGCTATTATTTATTTATTCATTTCTCGATGGTAGAGTTACCGAGTGATGGAGGATCCAGAGCGGAAGACCTTGAAGACCCCGGATACCTAGCTGACCAAGGCAAGCAGCCCCTTGACCATGACTTGAGCATAAACATTGTTGCATGCTAGTATAGTTGGTATTTTTCCGTTGCATGTGAACACGTTGCCGGTTCATCATTGTGGTGATGGCACCGGAGGCTTCTTCAAAGCCCTTGCATGTTGATAATGATATTCATGTGGCTCCTCGGAGCACAGACATGATGAGCTTGACCCTACCACTTATCAGGATCATGCTACTGTCATGTTGACTAGTAGAATAAGATCATTGCATTGAGCTTGACCCTACCCCTTGAGGGTCATGTTGTACCATGTTGACAAGTTAAGATAGAGCATATTATCACAAGCATGATGATGAGTTAAATAAAGAGCTTATGAAAACCCCGTCGGGTGCCACTAATGCCCGAGGGTGATGATGAGTTGGTGATCACTTTTGGTGAAGTGATGCACCGGTGTTTTGTGTGAGTACGGTTTCAGAAATGGGATTAGATTTACGATGTGTCGACCGTCCCAACCTTACCAGTACGACCACGTTACCCATTTATGGGACAGGGCTTTGTTGATTACTCTGGTCGGTACTAGCAAAGAGCCACATTACTAGTGGCGGGAGTGATCGGTGTCACTCTCGTGATGGGGTCGTGCCAGGTAGGACGACTATGCCATTATTATGAGTTCCAGGCACACCGTTCGTCCCTGCATGGTTGATACAGTCCAGAGTCGGTGCTCGTAAGACGTACAACATGTGGGCTGGGTACCAATCGAGTGGACCTCTTTGTCTAGTATCGTCTGGGGAAAGATGATGATCGGGTACTTACCTCGGGTATATGTGATATACCGCGAGTCATGGATGACAAGGAAGTTTCCCGTTTCTCGTGGGTCCAGCGTACTACCTCTGCAGAGTGTCAAACTATTCGAATAGCCGTGTCCACGGTCAAGGAAAGTTGGGTGGTGCTGCTTAAACTACGTCCAACGTTTCCGCATAAACCAAGTGTGTGTGTGTGGTGTTAAAAAGGTGTTGTTATGAGAGTAATAATATGACCAAGTTCGGTGACTTGGCATATAGGGTAAACCCGGATTGTTTAGCCCTCATTAATACATTGAGGTTATGACAAGTCCGATGACTTGGCATATAGGTTGAACCCGGTGTGTTCAACCCTTAGCAGATATGTTGATATCTGTAACCTGATCTTCAAGAGTAGTTCTTTAACTTGTTGCATATACCTGATCATTCCACCAAATTGCATTCCACCATAGATACATGTTACTATTATTCTTCACTATAAATGTTCATATCATGGGCTGTTTGCGAGTACATTCAAAGTACTCATTGGCTTTCCACTGGTTATATTATTGACCAGACATGGAAGGATCGGCGTTTGGCGACCAGTACGCCGTCGGAGACGAACCTGCGATCTAGGACGCTTCCAAGTCAGAATGCCTGTCGGTGTAGGCTTGATGGCATGGGCACCGCTTAGCCCTTACGAGTTTCCTCTACTCGATGTATCTGTTTAATGTGGCTTTAGGCCTTCCTCTTGAACCCGACCTTCTGGTCGTTTGAGGTAATAATTTTGGTACTTGGATGTAAGACTCTATTATTCAGTATCTGTGTTCAGTGAACATTGATCCTTGGGGTCACTGGCACGGCGAACTCGACTTGCTAGTCGGGGTCCCCACAGAACTGGTATCAGAGCCATCCTAACTATAGGAAGCCTTAGATAGCATGGACATTACCCGAGAACGTTAGAACGCCAGCCTTGCACAAAACTTTTGCACATACAACCTTCTAACCTATCTCCTATGCCTTGTAGATGGCTACCGTACCTGAGACGCTTCTGGAGATCGGCTTTCCACTACTCCTGATGGATTGTTTCGAGAAGTGCCACGTACGTCGCATGCCCATCTTCCTCTACCACGAGCACTGGGTCAACGCCGACACTAAGTAATATCACGTGGACATGATAGTGAAGGCTAATGACTCCCCGTCTAGTTGGTTCTTCGAAGGACCACAGATGGGAGAGCTGATGTTGGCAGTGGACACGGCCGCACGAGAGGCGCTCGTGCGTCTCCGCACCATCCTCCCTGAGATGCCTAATGAGCCTGTCACTCGTCACCTACCTTTCATTAAGGAAGGAGTGGATGGGAGTTGGAAACTCACCCCAGCCATGGAGGATGGGATGCCATTAAGGTTTCAGACCTACTTCAGCCTCTCGTCGGACACCCTGACGCACTTCCTGGTTAAGGAATCAGCCAAGCTTCGCCAAGATTTGCACCTAGTCAAGGGCCTGCTCCACACTGAGAAGATGAAGAATCGCAAAGTAAAGAAGGCAGGCGCACCTGAAGGGAGGACAGTTGTTGCAACTAGGGGTGGTGTGTTACCCATCCAGGCAGTCCCTCTTCGGAGTCGCCGCCTGACAGCGGAAGAGTACACTAAGATCTTCGCCGCCTCGCCTAAGAGACGCCATGATGTGCGGATTTTTTCTTCCACTCCTATAAAGGAAGAAGATGTTGATGAAGACGAGGACAAAGATGAGGATCCTGTTGAATCCACCTTTGGGACTGAGCAGTCCGCCGCGTAGGATTTAGCGTAGGCAATTAGGAGTACCCCGAGCATAGGGTATCCATGTATCCGTTTCTAATTTACGTATGTGTGCATGATGTATGTCATCTATTGACTTAGGCAGCCTGTAAGTGACTAGATCACCTAGTTTTTATGAATGCAAATTCCATTTGTCAAAAAACTTTGGTTTTCAAAACATTGCACTTGCACGTATCGGACCCCCTCTTACTAGGAGCGAATCTTTGTATTCCCGAGCAAGGTGGCATTTTGACCTATCTCTTTCTATGACAGGATGGTGAACGCAACCCGCAACAGCACCTCCGGCAACCCCAACGCCGGCTCCTCAGGGACGCCGCACGGAACCGAAGGAGAAGCTCACGCTGGAGGTCACCACGAGCAGCCTAGAGACCTTCCGCCACCACCTCCTCCTGAGAACTTGACGATGGCTCAGTTCCTTCAAGCTCTTCGGGAGGAGCGTCAAGCCAGCAATGCCGCTATTCAGCAGCTGACTCAAGTCCTGGTGGACAACCCACTGCGGAATGGGAATGGCGGTAGCCGCTCTACTCTTTCTGAGTTCATGCGGACTACGCCCCCCGTATTCATGGAGATGACTGAACCTCTGGACGCCGATGACTGGATCCGCACCATTGAAGTCCTCCTTGCGCTGGTCAAGTGCACCGATGATCATGAGAAGGTCCTTTATGCTTCTAACTGTCTCGGAGGCACCGCCAAGGCATGGTGGGATGGATTTCAGATCATGAAAATAGGGCAAGTCATCACTTGTGTGATGTTCAAGGAAGGATTTCGCGCGGCTCACATTCCACCTGGACTGATGACCATTAAGAAGCGGGAATTCCAAGCCTTGAGGCAGGGCAGTGGAACTGTTAAGGAGTACCTGCAGAAGTTTAACCTCTTGTCGAGGAACGCGCCCGAAGATGTTAACACTGAGGCCGCTAAGGTGGAACGCTTCATGGAAGGGTTACAGCAGTCCCTACAATACCAGCTGGTGGTTTGCGACTGCCAGACTTTCAGCGAGTTGGTTAACAAGGCGCTTATGCTGGAAGACAAGCGTCGTGCGATGGACGACACCCGCAAGCGCAAACTGATAGGCAGTGGAGGACCCAGTAGCGCAAGACCAAGACCATGGCAGTCAGCACCTGCAAGACCCAACTTTCAGCAGTAGCGGTACAAGCACCCAGTGTTCCGCCAGAATTATCAGCCTCGGCAGCAAGCCAAGCCAGTAGTCAACCTGCCGAACAACGGTGGAGTCAAGACCAACCCTCCAGGGCAGGTCACCTGCTTTGGTGTGGTTAGACCGGGCACTATTCCAGGCAGTGCCCCAACAAGAAGCCCGACGCACCACGTCCCAATGCACCCAACCCCGGTCAAGGTGCACCAGGAAGGAACCAGGCCCCCCGCAACCAGCAGTTCAATGGCAGGGGCCGGATCAATCACATCACTGCAGAAGAGGCGTAGGAAGACCCGGACTGCATTCTGGGTACGTTCCTCGTCAACTCAACTCCAACAACAATGTTGTTTGATTGTGGTGCGTCGCATTCTTTTGTTACTCAAAGGTTTGTGGAGAAGTGTGGTTTAAAACCCACTCTACTCCGTGGACAGATGGCAATCCAAACCCAGGAGCAGTATTGAGGACCAACCTAGGGTGTAGAAGGGTCGAGATAGTTATCAATGGATCGAGTTTCTTCTCAGACCACATTGTGCTTAAATCGCAAGGTGTAGAAGTAATCCTCGGTATGGATTGGTTGGCAAAGCACCAGAGTCTTTTGGACTCTGCCAACAGGGCCATTACCATGACAAGCAACCAAGGGCTCAAGGTCAAGTTTGTCTCCGAGCCAGTATCGACTCAAGTGCCTCGAGTCAACAGTCTATCCGAGGTAGAGCTTGATTAAGTGTCTGTAGTCTGTGAATACCCGGACGTCTTTCCTGACGAGCTACCTGGAATGCCTCCCGACCGAGACATCGAGTTCATCATCGAGCTCATGCCCAGATCAAGGCCTATATATAAAAAGCCTTACAGGATGGGTTCCGAAGAGCTGGCAGAGCTGAAGAAGCAGCTGGATGAGCAACTCAGGAAAGGGTTTGTCCGTCCGAGTGCATCACCTTGGGGATCCCCTGTTCTATTTGTTTCAAAGAAGGATGGTACCATTCGACTCTGCGTCGATTACCATTCTCTTAATGAAGTCACAATTAAGAACAAGTACCCGCTCCCCAAGATCAAAGACCTGTTTGACCAGTTAAACGGGGCCAGGGTATTTTCCAAGATCGATCTTTGATCGGGATATTACCAGTTGAAGATTCGACCCGAAGATATACCCAAGATTGCAGTCGTGACCCGATACGGTTTATATGAATGCACTGTCATGCCCTTCGGTTTGACTAATGCCCCAGCCTACTTCATGTACCTCATGAACAAGGTCTTCATGGAATATTTGGACAAGTTTGTCGTCGTGTTCATCGATGACATATTAATCTTCTCCAAGTCTGAAGAGGAGCATGAGAAACACCTGAGGTTAGTTCTGGGAAAGCTTCGAGAGCACCAGCTTTATGCCAAATTCAGCAAGTGTCAGTTCTGGCTGAACGATGTTGGATTACTGGGTCATACCCTGACGGCAAGCGGTTTGGCCGTAGATCAGTCCAAGATTACTATAGTGACCAACTGGGAATCACCAAAGGATGTGAAGGATGTCAGGAGTTTCCTCGGGCTCGCGGGATACTACCGCAAGTTTGTAGAAGGTTTCTCCAGCATCGCTCGACCTATGACTCAGCTCTTGAAGAAAGGCCGAAAGTTCGAGTGGACACCGGTGTGTGAAGCAAGTTTCTAGGAGTTGAAGAAGAGGCTAACTACCGCCCCGGTATTTGCTACCCCAGACATCAACAAGGAATTCGTAATATATTGTGATGCCCCTGGAACCGGGCTCGGTGGAGTCCTGATGCAAGATGTCAGGGTCGTGGCGTACTTGTCACGGCAACTACGACTGCATGAGGAGAACTACGCCACCCATGAACTCGAGCTAGCAGCTGTAGTGCATGCTCTGAAGATGTGGCGACACTACCTTCTGGGGAAGCGATGTGAGATATATACATACCACAAAAGTCTGAAATATATCTTCACTCAAAGGGAGCTGAATATGAGGCAGCAGAGATGGCTTGAGTTAATCAAGGATTACGACCTCATCATTTAATATCATCCCAACAAGGAGAACGTGGTAGCCGATGCCTTAAGCCGGAAGGCAGGCTCCTTGAACGTCGTGCTCAAGGAAAGGTTACCCGTCTTGTATGAAGAGATGGAGGGCTTCGGGCTTGAGATAGTTGAACCAGGATACCTGGCCAACCTCGAAGTCAAGCCTACTCTGGCAGACGACATCAAGGAAGCCCAGAAGGGACACAAGAGTATCGAAGGCCTCAAAAGTAAGGTGCGAGAAGGCAAAGCCCCAGGATTCTCGATTGATGAGCAAGGAGTACTATGGTACGGGAAGCGCTTATGCATACCTAACAAGGCCGAACTTAAGGACTTGATCCTGCAAGAGGCTCATGACACACCGTACTCTATCCATCCAGGTGGTACCAAGATGTACCAAGACCTCCGAGAACGATTCTGGTGGCATGGCATGAAGAGGGAAATTGGCTCCTATGTCGCTAAATGGGATGTATGCCAGCGAGTCAAGGCTGAACACCAGCGACCTGCTGGATTGCTGCAACCTCTTCAAGTGCCGGAATGGAAGTGGGATAAATTCGGCATGGACTTCATCACCGGGTTGCCCCGGTCGAATAAGGGTCATAACTCCATTTGGGTCATAGTCGATCATTTGACCAAGGCGGCCCATTTCATCCCCGTTAACACCACCTACGATGGCAGCCAGCTGGCTAGTCTATACATTCATCGAGTGGTGAGTCTCCATGGAGTTCCCAAAGAGATCGTGTCCGACCGCGGCACGCAATTCACCTCAAGATTCTGGAAGAAGTTTCAAGAAGCTCTCGGAACCAAACTCTCCTTTAGTACGGCTTTCCACCCGCAAACGGGCGGACAGACCGAGAGGGTAAACCAGATACTTGAGGACATGCTCCGCGCCTGTGTTTTGGCTGATGGTGCCAAGTGGGAAGACTGCCTGCCATTTGCTAAGTTTTCTTACGACAACAGCTACCAGTCCAGTCTTCAGATGGCCCCATTCGAAGAGTTATATGGGCGGAAGTGCCGCACCCCGCTCAATTGGTCCGAAACCGGTGAAGGACTAGTTTTCGGACCAGAAGCACTGCAAGAAGCAGGGGACAAGGTTCAGCTTGTCCGAGAGAACTTGGAGGCAGCTAAGTCAAGGCAGAAGAGCTATGCCGACCCCCGCCGCAGAGATGTGGAGTTTGTTCCCGGAGACCAGGTGTACTTGCGAGTCACACCTCTCAAGGGGACCAAGCGTTTCCACGTCAAGGGGAAGCTAGCTCCCAGGTTCATTGGACCCTTCAAGATCACGGCAAGGCGCGGGGAAGTAGCTTACCAGTTGGAGCTACCTCCTGAGCTTTCGGGTGTGCACAACGTGTTTCACGTGTCACAGCTCCGGAAGTGTTTACAAGTGCCGAACCATCCCGATCTTTACAAGGACATTGATCATCAAGCTATTGACCTTCAACCGGACCTTACCTACCGCGAGAAACCGATCCGCATTTTGGATGAAGCCGAACGTTGCACCGGAAGCCGCACCATCAAGTTTTTCAAGGTTCAGTGGAGCAACCATACCGAAGCAGAAGCCACGTGGGAACGTGAAGACTATCTCCGATCAGAATTTCCCGAGCTATTTAACGCTTAGCTTAGGAATCTCGGGGACGAGATTCTTGTAAGAGGGATAGGTCTGTCAGACCCTGTTTTTCATCACAAGTATTTTATGTTGCAAAAATCAGAGCTTGTTAAAACTTTTTCAAATAATGTTGTGAGTGCAATGTCAGCCCTTGTATGAGTAAATGCTTGCTTGCTTGATGACTCAAACCCATGAAAAACTTATTATTTTGCTCTCTTCAAAAACCCTTATTCCTTTATATCAAGATCACCTTCATCATGTTGGGATACACTACTAGCTCATGAAGCTAAGTGGCACTTCCAAGCAAAGTTGGTGATCTGTTCCAGATATTATTTTCATTCATTAAAAACATTAATTGGTGATTTAAAATATTATTTTCCTATTTTATATTTATGTGTGTTTCTAAGGCCAGGAATGATATTCCCACAAGCAAAATTGCTTTCCTGCCTTAGAAAATTCTGAGTAAATTCATGGAAGCTCAGAAGGACATATATTTTCCATATATAAGACTTTCAACCCTATTTTATATTAATATTATTTGAGTAAAACCCTGAAAACCATTTATGTCTGTTTTAGCTTTTTGAGATGTTTCCAAAGGAAATGATCTCAATAAATTCCCGTTAAATTACAGGAGCCCTCCCAAGCCATATTAGGAGCTCACATAAAATCTCACCTTGATCCAAGGTGGGGAAGTGCACCTAATGAGCCCAAAACCCTCTCTGTCCAGAGAAGAGTTGGAACAACTCTACATTGCAAAGTTTCTCCAACGGAGCTGAAACTTTGCACAGATGTTTGACAGCACAAAAATGGGATTTGTGAGACTCTGTTTGGCCACACTTCCTTTGTAAAGGACTGTACTGGTCATTTTGAGGAATTTTCATGTTTACAAAGCTAAACTTGTTCAATGGAGCTCAAATTTGGTGAAACCCCATGTTTTTACCCCAAGACCAAACGTGTTAAGTTTCAGTTCTAGTGGTGGAGTGGAAGCACCCCAAATCACTGTCGAACACCTACTGACAGGAAGGTAAAAACCCTCCTAGCCACTGTTTTACCCAATGTCAAAGCCCCTAACTTGGTGAGTTAGAGCCCCAGAACACCCTGAGCACCCAGTCAACCAGCCCCTCGCCAACTCCAAGCACTAGTAACAAGATCTTCCATTTGAGCCGCGGGCCAGTACTGGCAACACTGGTGTTCCTTGCCTCCTTGACCAGCTCGTGCTCCCACTAACACGCAACGGCTAGGCACACTCCCAGCAACGCTCAGGACATGGAGGACACGTCCCAAAGGGCCCCAAAGCTCGCCAGCATGCCATGGCATGCCAAAACCACGCTCTGGACGCGCTACAGAGAACCTCCAGCGAGGGGACGTCGCCCCGGCCAGTTCCAACACCCTAGTAATGTCCAAACGCTCCCCCGACACCCACTTTGTGCAAAGCTACCATCAGGGGCCCCCTCTCCTCGCGCAAGAGCTCAGGTGACGCGTGCCCGCGCGCGCCCGATGCGGCCGAGCATGCACGGTCGCTGCGGCTCGACCCCACTCGCTTTCTCTCTGCGGCCGATGCACCAGGAGGTCCTAAACCACGTCCCGAACCCGTGGTTTCATGGCCAATACCCCACTGTGCCCGCACGCGCGCCATGGTGAGTCACCGACGCGCCCGAATCGGGTCACTGCCGCTGGCCTATAAATAGGCCCCCCGGCACCCCAGCACCCTCCAGGCAGCTTCAGCACAACCACTAGACTCCCCCTAGCCGCCCAATCAAGCTCGCAGAGCCCCGGTGGTCTAGCACGACCGAGGCCCCTCCGCCTCGGAGCTCCGGTCGATCTCCGGCTACACGCCGGCTCCTGCGCCGCCCGACCTCCCATTGCACTCCCCTTGACGCCAGGATCATTTGCCCCAACTCCCCCGAGCGAATCCGTGCCCCTAGCCACTAGCTCGACGCCAGCCCGAAACCTTTCCGCCACGATCACCTCGTCGCCGGCGACCCAGACCACCTCTAGTGACGTCCCGACCACGAGCAGGTAGGTGGAGGAATGAGGGACCCATTCCCGCTCCTAGATTGGCCTGAGGGCAATGGTAGCCTCGCCGGCGTCCGTCTGCACCTCTCTCGCTGGAGATAGGAGAAGGACCCGACAGGTGGAGCCCACCTGTCGGTGTCCTGGGGCAGCCAGCGCACGCACCCGCTCACACTGACCCCAGGGGCCCGCACATCAGGTTTGAACCTGGCCCGCGCGCGCCTGGTGGCCGGTCTGCTGGCTGGGCCGACTGGGTCTCCCCCCCTGGCCTTTATCTTTTATTTTTTAACCTGCAACTTAAATGATTTTTATAAAAATATTTAGCCAGTAGAAAAATATGATTCTTCCACCAACAATTTTCTAAAAATGTGTAGTAATTAATTCTGTAGAGTTTGACATTTATCAAAAATAGAAACTGTGTTGGTATAATAAAATGATATTAAAAGCATTTGTTTGCTCCTGTTTGCTTTGAAATAAATATTCTTAGCTAATAAAACCATAGGAAACATTTTCCAAAATAATAAACTGAATTTGTTCAAGCTTTGCAACATTTTTAAAAGCACCTTGTGATCTATTTTGGTGTGAGCTATTATTTATTTATTCCTTTCTCGACGGTAGAGTTACCGAGTGACGGAGGATCCGGAGCGGAAGACCTCGAAGACCCCGGATACCTAGCTGACCAAGGCAAGCAGACCTTTGACCATGACTTGAGCATAAACATTGTTGCATGCTAGTATAGTTGGTATTTTCCCGTTGCATGTGAACACGTTGACGGTTCATAATCGTGGTGATGGCACCGGAGGCTTCTTCAAAGCCCTTGCATGTTGATGATCATATTTATGTGGCTCCTCGGAGCACAAACATGATGACCTTGACCCTACCACTTATGAGGATCATGCTACTGTCATGTTGACTAGTAGAGTAAGATCATTGCATTGAGCTTGACCCTACCCCATGAGGGTCATGTTGTACCATGTTGACAAGTAAAGATAGAGCATATTATCACAAGCATGATGATGAGTTAAATAAAGAGTTTATGAAAACCCCGTCGGGTGCCACTAATGCCCGAGGGTCATGATGAGTTGGTGATCACTTTTGGTGAAGTGATGCACCGGTGTTTTGTGTGAGTACGGTTTCGGAAATGGGATTAGATTTATGATGTGTCGACCGTCCCAACCTTACTAGTACGACCACGTTACCCCTTTATGGGACGGGGCTTTGTTGATTACGCTAGTCGGTACTAGCAAAGAGCCATATTACTAGTGGCGGGAGTGATCGGTGTCACTCTCGTGATGGGGTCGTATCAGGTAGGACGACTATGCCATTATTATGAGTTCCAGGCACACCGTTGGTCCCTGCATGGTTGATACAGTCCAGAGTCGGTGCTCGTAAGACGTACACCATGTGGGCTGGGTACCAATCGAGTGGACCTCTTTGTCTAGTATCGTCAGGGGAAAGATGATGATCAGGTACTTACCTCGGGTATATGTGATATACCGCGAGTCGTGGATGACCCGGAAGTTTCCCGTTTCTCGTGGGTCCAGCGTACTACCTCTGCAGAGTGTCAAACTATTCAAATAGCCGTGTCCACGATCAAGGACAGTTGGGTGGTGCTACTTAAACTACGTCCAGCGTTTCCGCATAAACCAAGTGTGTGTGTGTGGTGTTAAAAAGGTGTTGTTATGAGAGTAATAATATGACCATGTTCGGTGACTTAGCATATAGGGTAAACCCGGATGGTTTAGCCCTCATTAATACATTGAGGTTATCACAAGTCCGATGACTTGGCATATAGGGTGAACCCGGTGTGTTCAACCCTTTGCAGATATGTTGATATCTCTAACCTATTCTTCAAGAGTAGTTCTTTAACTTGTTGCATATACCTGATCATTCCACCAAATTGCATTCCACCATAGATACATGTTACTATTATTCTTCACTATAAATGTTCATATCATGGGCTGTTTGCGAGTACATTCAAAGTACTCATTGGCGTGCCACTGGTTATATTATTGACCAGACATGGAAGGACCGGAGTTTGGCGACGAGTACGCCGTCGAAGACGAACCTGCGATCTAGGATGCTTCCAAGTCAGAATGCCTGTCGGTGTAAGCTTGATGGCATGGGCACCGCTTAGCCCTTACGAGTTTCCGCTACTCGATGTATCTGTTTAATGTGGCTTTAGGCCTCGCTCTTGAACCCGACCTTCTGGTCGTTTGATGTAATAATTTCGGTACTTGGATGTAAGACTCTATAATTCAGTATTTGTGTTCAGTGAACATTGATCCTTGGGGTCACTGGGCACGGCAAACTCGACTTGCTAGTCGGGGTCCCCACACTTCACCCCAGAGCACAAGCAAAGAAAAGAAAGACCGACGACTCATCTTCTGCTCCTAAGATGACTGAGGTCTAAGGCATGAGCGCCTCTATCCCAGATCTTGATGAGGACCAAGTAGCGGCTCATGATGTTCCTGTGGATGATATCCCTTACGTCCGGGATGACTCGTTAGGCATCTGAAAGGAAACTGCTGACAAGGTTAACCCGTCGAGCCCTCCCAAGGCGACTGAGGATCCAGATGCCGTCATAATCACTGGTACTGGCTACTCCAAACCTGCGGCAGCGGTGTTATCTAAGCACACCTCAAAGGAATCCCATCCTTCCACCGAACAAGATGTGAGTAAGTTGAAACTTCCCAAGTATGAGAAGCTGAAATTTGATCAACTTTGCTCTGGCTTCGCAAGTCGCCTAGAGACGAGTTACGAAATGAAAAAAAGCTTGATCCACCTGATGAAAGTTAAACATGAGGTACGTCTATTATGTATTCTCTTCCACCAATTAGCCTTCCGATAGACTAGTCCTTGCTTGATGAACTAATTTTTGTTGCAATGTCTGTCAGACCCGTATCTGTCCATAGCCCCCAAGGGCCGGGTCATCTTTTGAAATATGAGCTGGGTCTTGTATAGAGTTTAAAATCTTCAACCTGTAGCCCCCAAGGGCTGGATCATCTTTTGAAAGATGAGCCGGGTCTTGTATTGAGAAAAAAATTTCAACATGTAGCCCCCAAGGGCCGGGTCATCTTTTGAAAGATGAGCCGGGTCTTGTATTGAGAAAAAATCTTCAACCTGTAGCCCCCAAGGGCCAGGTCATCTTTTGAAAGATGAGTCGGGTCTTGTATTGAGAAAAAATCTTCAACCTGTAGCCCCCAAGGGTCGGGTCATCTTTTGAAAGATGAGCTGGGTCTTGAATTTTGTATGACTTTGAATAGAATCATACATTAGCCCCCAAGTGTGAGGAATATTGCTTGCAATAGTTTTGAAACTTGTCTCCCCAAATTTTGGTTTGCAGGAATCCCGTGACCCAGAGTGAGTTAGCTTTAGCTGAATTAAGGAAGAATCTTGCCGAACAGCAAAATGCAAGGTCTGAGTCTGAGAATAAATATCACTTGGTTCTAGCTGAACTAGAAAGAATGAAAGCTATCACAAGAAACTAGAAAAGAAAGCCAAAGCTGACCAAGCCGCCATCCTGAAGCGGGCTGAGCAAGCCGAGGGAAAACTGGAAGCCACCCAACAAGAGCTCTCCGGCTTGAAAAACACATGTGCAACATGACTCTAGCCATGTTTGGTAAGTATTAAACCCCTTCGTGAAAAACAAATCAGTCTAGTTTCCCAAGGCTAACAAACACGGATGTATCCTGTGTAGGTCCACAAGACGCCAATCTCCAAGATGACTGCATGCTGAAACTAAAGGCTATGTATACCTTCACCGAGTAGTTATATACAGGGAGGGTGCTAACGATTAAAGAAGTGATGGGCAACAAAGAGCTAGTTAAATCCATCAAAAACATGCTCAGCTACCTGTCCACGTTGCCTCCTCAAAAAGAGGAGCTGAAGAGATCAGCCGCCCGGAAGGGAGCCCTGAATACCCTAAGCCGGGGTTTGGCCTATGCTCCGGAGCTGAAACCAGAAGAGGTAGCTTATGGCTATCCTGAACTGAAAGACGACCGGTCGGAGTTCAACGAGGACGACTACCACCGAGTAATCAAGGAATCCCGCTTTGCGGCGACTCAGCTGGCAGCCAGCTTGGATTTAAACAAATACCAAGCCGTATATGATGATAAGAACAAGAAGGTGACTCCTCCCTCGTACGAAATTACTAGCTTGGCTCCTCGCCGGCCCAAGAATCCCTTTGACCTTGATGTAGATCTATCCATCTTTCTTCATGATGAAGATGAGTTCGTCGCCTTATCCAAGTGTAACTGGAAACTGGGCGACTTACAAATTGAAGGTGGAGAGAGCTCGAGGCAAGGTGACCCGGAGGCAGCATGAGTCTTCTCAAGATGTAATCATTGCCTTTAAAAGACAATCTGATCTTTTCTTTATCGGGGGATGACGACCGACATGGCCGTGCGAGCCATGTAATAGTTTGCTAGATTTTGTAGGGAAACAATCTGTCACCCGTGCCTTTTGCTTGACATTCCTGAATAACTTATCCCTTTAGTGTATTCATCAATTGTCCTTTAAAATTCTTCGGCTTCGATAAGCGAGGAAGTGTCACAGTTTGACATAAAATCCTTCAACCTGTGTATTAGGCAAAACATAAGCCGACTCAGTGAGTTATGGCAGAGGATAAACCAACCTACTGGGTTATGGCAAAAGATAAACCAGCCCATTGGGCTATGGCAAATAGCAGTTAAAAACTGGCCCAATGAGTCGTGGCGAGTTATGAACAAAAGCCAACTCAATGATATTATGAAACCTTGTGGTCGTGCCATCAAGAAGTAAAATTTGTCAGCTCGATGAGCTGCGACAGGACAAGACGAGTTTGCAAAACTCTATTGTTACCCCTGGAAGGCTTTTGCAACAACCCATATTGCTTAGACAGGCTGATCAGGCGCGAGTCAAGCTTCAGTGAGGCAGGTTCAGTGAACCAATGGTTTCTCTATTTTCCACGTGTGGCTCCGGCCGGTATCTTTTATGTTTTAAACAAGGCAAGTGCGGGGTCCAAATAACGGATTGACTTGCCCAAAGTACATAGGTCCATGTGGCGACTTCTCCAACACATAGTCTAGTATAACCATTTGTAATGTGGTAATTTTTCGCTAGCCAAGCGGGTATTCAGGCTGAACTCAGTGAGTGGAAGCCCCCAAGTGACCTATGATTTAGGAAAAGTTGGGCATAGGATTGCAGAAGCGTGTACGGTCTTACTGCAAAACGACTTGGGAACTTGTAGCCCCCAAGTAAGCCGGCTTAATTCTCAAAATCATATAAGGTGCCCATGTTTGAACTATGCAACATGGCGACTGATCCTCTTTGGCTTACCAGGGCCCAGTTTTGAAATAAGTGCAGCATGGGGACTTATGCTCTTTGGCCCTGATAGCGTCCATATTTGGACAACTCATAGAACAAGAAAGACTAATGCTTTCCGGAAGCTGAAACGGCAATGGACCCCGAAGTTCGTGGGTGTCGGCTTTATTGCTTTATAAATAAAGGATTACAATTTCTCAAATTTGGAAAAAAGAAAGGATCCCATGGCTCTAGGTGTAGTAAGGCCGCAGATGGGCTATATTTCAGGGGCGAGTATTCTCAACCTCTCTAGTTGGACGATCTGGTCGAAGATCCACCAAGTAGTATGAGCCATTGCGAAGATTCTTGCTGATGACAAACGGTTCTTCCCATGGAGGTGATAGCTTGTGCATACCAGTGTGATCTTGAATCAACCAGAGCACTAAGTTGCCCTCTTGAAAAGTCCGGCTCTTGACATAGCGGCTGTGGTAACGTCACAAGTCTTGTTGGTAGATCGCCGATTGTGACGCGGCCAAGTCACGCTCTTCCTCCAAAGCATCCAGCAAGTCTAGTCATGCCAACTCGTTGTCCTGTTCCACATAGGCGGCGACTCGCGGTTAATCATGTTCGATATCGCTTGGTAACACCGCCTCTGCCCCGGTAGACTAGAAAGAAAGGAGTAAAACCCGTGGAGCGATTTGGAGTGGTTCTGATGCTCCATAACACTGAGGGCAATTCTTCCACCCAACATCCTTGAGTACGTTCCAAAGGTACCATGAGCCGGGCCTTGATTCCCCGCAATATTTCCTGATTCGCCCTTTGTGCCTGCCCATTAGATTGGGGATGTGCGACTGTAGAAACGTCAAGCCAGATATGTTCTCGACTGCAAAACTCTTGCATTGCGCCCTTCGATAGATTAGTACTATTGTCAGTAATGATACTATGATGGTATTAAAACCGGCAAATCAAATTTTTCAAAAATCTGACAGCCGTATCTGCAACACAGCTACTAACGGGCTCTGCCTCGACCCACTTAGTCAACTTGTCAACCGCCACCAATAGGTGAGTCTTTTTATTGGACGACATATTGAAAGGGCCAACCATGTCTAGCCCTCAGAACGCAAATGGCCAAGTGATTGGTATCATCCGCAACTCCTGAGCCGGCACATGCATCTGACGTCCAAATTTCTGGCAACCATCACATCGGCAAACTATCTCCTCTGCGGATGCATGAGCCGTTAGCCACTAGAACCCATGTCTAGAGGCCTTAGAAACCAAAGATCATGACCCGGCATGATGACCACAGTCGCCTGCATGAATCTCATTGAGGATCATACATCCTTCTTCAGAAGAGACACGCCTTTGAAATACCCCTGAAGTGCTTCGCTTGTGCAACTCGCCGTTGTGTATGACCATGGATTTGCACCGACGGACGATTTGGCGAGCCAATAATTCATCTGCGGGTAACTCGCCTCGGGTGAGATATGCCATATAGGGAACCGTCCAATCCGGTGTGGCACGAAGAGCCGCCACGAGTTGAGACTCGGGGTCAGGCACCGCCAGGTCTTCCTCTGAAGGCAGTCTCATCGAAGGGTTATGTAATACATCCAAAAAGACATTGGGAGGAACCGGCTTATGCTGTGAACCAAGACGGGACAGAGCATCCGCTGCTTCGTTAAGTCTCCGGTCGATGTGATACACTTGATAGCCATGAAAATGGCCCGCTACATCAAGGGATCTCCTGAATCCCAGGTGCCAGAAACCTGTTGTGCCACCAAATCTGAGTCGCCCAAATATCTGACTCGCGTGAGGTTCATCTCTTTGGTGAGTCGCAATCCATGAAGCAAAGCTTCATACTCTGCTGCATTGTTGGTACATGGGAACATGAGCCGGAGGACATAGAAAAATTTGTCAGCCTGAGGCGAAGTTATCACCACGCCAGCCCCCGAGCCTTCCAGCTGCCTGGATCCGTCAAATAGATGGTCCAATAGGTATGATCGGGCCTATCCTCTGGGATTTGCAACTCAGTCCAATCATTGATGAAGTCCACTAGTGCTTGAGCTTTAGTGGCCGTACGGGGAGTATATCGCACGTGATGGGGCCCTAACTCAATGACCCACTTAGCAATCCGTCCGGTTGCTTCTCGATTTTGTATGGTGTCGCCAAGGGGGGAGAACTGACAACAATGATGGGGTGTTCCTGGAAGTAGTGCTTCAGCTTCCGACTCGCCATAAACACCCCAAATACCAGCTTGTGCCAATGCGGGTAGCGTTGTTTGGAGAGGGTCAGGACCTCGCTGTTAAAATACACTGGTCGCTGGACCGGGTATTCCTTTCCATCTTCCTTCCATTCGACAACCACTGCCACGTTTACTGCCTTGGAATTGGCCGCCATATACAGGAGCATAGGCTCCTTATCCGTCGGAGCCGCCAATACTGGCGGCTTAGCTAATTGTCGCTTCAAGGCTTCAAAGGCCTCGTTGCCTTCATCTGTCCATACGAATTGATCAGTTTTCTTGAGCAGATGATAGAGAGGGATGGCCTTCTCTCCGAGGCGACTTATAAAGCGGCTTAGAGCTGTGATACGACCCGCCATGCGCTGAACTTGGTTAATATTAGCCGGCTTTCCTAGCAAAGTAATCGCTTCGATTTTATCCGGGTTAGCTTCAATGCCATGTTCTGACACCAGAAAACCCAATAACTTTCCTGAAGGAACACCGAACACACACTTGGTGGGATTAAGCCTCATCTGGTAGACGTGCAAGTTGTCCAAAGTCTCCTTGAGATCCTCCAAGAGTGACTCTTTCCTCTGAGTTCTGACTACGATGTCGTCCACATAAGCGTGGACATTACGACCGATCTGGTTATGCAAACAATTTTGGATGCAACGCTGGTAAGTCGCTCCTGCACTCTTGATCCCGAACGACATAGACACGTAACAGAAGGCTCCGAAGGGGGTTAGGAAGGATGTTTTCTCCTGGTCCGCCACCACCATCTTGATCTCATGGTACCCTGAATAAACATCCAAGAAACATAAACGCTCGCAACCCGCTATCGAGTCAATGATTTGATCAATGCGGGGAAGGGCGAAGGGATCCTTCGGACATGCTTTGTTGAGGTCAGTGTAGTGATGCACATGCGGAAAGTGCTGTTCTTTTTGAGCACCAGGACCGGGTTAGCCAACCATTCAGGATGGAAAACCTCGATGATGAACCCGGTGGCCAAAATCCGGGCGACATCCTCTCCGATCTCCTTACGACGCTCCTCATTAAACCTGCGAAGGTACTGCCAGACTGGCTTTACATTGGGGTCAGTATTAAGATGGTCCTCAGCGAATTCTCTCGGTACACCTGGCATGTCAGAAGGTTCCATGCGAAGATGTCCCAATTCTCATGGATGAATTCGATGAGCGCCCTTTCCTATTTGGGATCCAGGCCCGTCCCGATATTCAACTGCTTGGTGGAGTCGCCAGGTGTGAAGTCTATGACCTTGGTGTTGTCCGTTGGTTTAAACTTGAGGGGCGGCTCAGAGTCGATTGTTGGCCTATTGAGCGGCGTCATGTCTGCCGGATCAACATTGGCTTGGTGAAACTTCAGCTCTTCGGCCTCGCAAAGCCGACTCGGCATAAGCTGTGTCCCCCTCTTCGCATTCTTGGGCTATCTTCCTTTCTCCATTGATTGTAATAGGTCCCTTAGGGCGAGGCATCTTGAGGTTGAGATAAACATAACATGGGCGAGCCATGAATCGGGCGTAAGCCGGCCTCCCAAAGAACGCGTGGTAGGGGCTCTTGATTTTTACCACCTCAAACATGACAGACTCGCTCCTGTAATTGGACTCTGTGCAAAAAGCCACGTTAAGTTTAATCTGCCCAATTGGATATGCCGACTTACCGGGGACAATGTCGTGGAAGACCGTGGACGATGGCATCAAGTCTTTCTCCAAGAGATTCATCCGTCGAAACGTGTCGAAGTATAGGATGTAAATGTTGTTGCCTCCATCCATGAGGCCTTTGGAAAGGGTGTATCCTCCGACTTGGGGAGCCACGACCAGAGCCAAGTCACCAGGGTTATCCACTCGGGGCGGGTCATCCTCTCTGCTCCAGGTTATGGGCTGTTCAGACCAGTGAAGGTACCTGGGGAGCGCCGGCTTAACCACACTGAAGGTTCTATGTTTCAACTTCTGATCACGTTTGCACGTGCTGGTGGTGAACACATGATACTGCCTGCTGTTCGGTTGCTTAGGGTTATTCTGGAAACCGCCACGATCATCCTATCGTTGGAGATCCCCTTGCGGGGATGGTTGCTGAAACACTCCTGGCGGGTTGTACTTCTGTTGGTTGTGAACTTGGTATTGTCCACTATTGGGTTGCGACCCGCCCTGTGGACCCTGGTTAGGAAAACCGCCGAACAGGCTGTGGCATGACCCGGGCGCGCCGAGCTGCTCCTGCCGCTGGCCCTGATCACCTCCCTGACCTTTTCTGAGCGCCTTGGCCCGGAACTCCTGCATCACGTAACAATCCTCCCAAGAGTGAGTAGTCGGTCCCTCAGCCGTAGCATGCTGCGGGCAAGGGCCTTTGAGCATCTCGTGATAATTGTGTGGCTTCTTCCCACTGAAACCCCGCTTCTTCTGGCACTGGTTTCCATTTCTAGTATTGGTATTAGCGACGAAATATGTGGGACCTTCCTATTGTCTCTTTTGTCCTTGCCCACCATGATGGTGGTTGCCCCAGCCCTGAAACTGAGAATGGCCCTTCGACGACTCGCCCTTCCTAGCGGTGCTAGCTTTGTCATCGTCCTCTCGAGGATCCTTTGTGTCATCTGACTCGGTATATCTAGTGAGGGTATCCATCAACTCGCCCATGTCTTGTACTTTACGCTTAAGTCGCCCCAGCTTCAACACTAGAGGCTCGTAATGGCAGTTTTTCTCCAGGATCAACACTGCGTGATCCGCCGAGATGCCCTCTGATGAATGAATAATTTAAGCGACTCGCCGAGTCCAATGATGGGCCGACTCATCCGGCCACTGAATGAAATGTTGTAGGTCGACAATGGTCATCGGGCGTTTGCAAGTCCCTCTTGATGAATCGCTCTTTGAACTCTTCCCAAGTGTTGATGGAGTTAGGCGGCAAGTTTTTTAGCCATGCACGTGTCGTTCCCTCAAGCATCATAGTCAAAAAGTTGGCGCAAACCTCCTCGTTTACGTCGAGCATGTCCATCGCAAGCTCGTAACTCTCGATCCATGACCCTGGTTCGAGATCTGGCGATTAATTAGGCACCTTCGTGGGTCCTTTGAAGTCCTTCGGCATCCACTTATTTCGTAGACCGGGTATGAGACATGACACTCCAATGTGCTTGCCTCCGGCATCAAGAGGCGCGGGAGGCATCTGGGTGTAAGTCGGATAACCCTGGCACGCTATGGCTGCCGTTTCCATTGGACGTGCAGCTCGCGCTGCGTCCACAATGCCTTGGCTTGCATGTCAGGTATCCCAAGTGGGTTGGTTTGAGCAAGGCGGCGTTGCCCGCTGGTTACTGCGGGTAAGTCCTCGTGGCAGCTTCTGCTGTGACTAGCATGGGGCGTGGAGTGTAACCGGTCGAGGCTGTGAGAATATTGCGCGTGTTGGACCACAACTGTCTTCAGCATCTCGATGGCGTTTCTCGCCTCTATCTTGGCCGGGGAGTTTCCATAAATTGGGAGGGACTCCAGGTGGCGGGTTGCCGCTAGCACATTATCCACGAGATTCGAGAAGTGGCCTGATACGTCCATTTTGCATCATGCTTTTATGTTGATATTTATCTCTTTATGGGTTGTTATTACATTTCATGGTACAATACTTATGGCTTTTCTCTCTTATTTTACAAGGTTTACATGAAGAGGGAGAATGCCGGCAGCTGGAAGTTTGGCTTGAAAAGGAGCAAGTTTGAGATACCTATTCTGTGCAACTCCAAAAGCAGTGAAAATCAACGTGCAATTATTTTGGAATTTATAAAAAATATTGGGCAGAAGAAGTACCACAGGGGAGCCACCAGGAGGCCACAAGCCTGCTAGGCGCAGCCTACCCCCTAGCCGTGCCTAGGGGGCTTGTGGGCTCCCTGTTGCCCCTCTGGCTCCCATCTTTTGCTATAAGGAGGCTTTCGTTCCAGAAAAACTCAAGAGGAGGCTTTCGGGGGGAGTCGCCGCCACTACAAGGCGGAACTTGAGCAGAACCAATCTAGAGCTCTGGCAGGGCCATCCTGCCGGGGAAACTTCCCTCTCAGAAGGGGAAATCATCGCCATCGTCATCACCAACACTCCTCTCATCGGAGGGGACTCATTACCATCAACATCTTCATCAGCACCATCTCATCTCCAAACCCTATTTCATCTCTTGTAACCAATCTCTATCTCGCGACTCCGATTGGTACTTGTAAGGTTGCTAGTAGTGTCAATTACTCTTTGTAGTTGATGCTAGTTGGATTACTCGGTGGAAGATTATATGTTCAGATCCTTGATGCTATTCAATACCTCTCTGGCCATGAACATAATTATGCTTTGTGAGTAGTCACTTTTGTTCCTCAGGACATGGGATAAGTCTTGTTATAAGTAGTCATCCTTTTGTTCCTGAGGACATGGGATAAGTCTTGTTATAAGTAGTCATGTGAATTTGGTATTCGTTCGATATTTTGATGTGTTATATGTTGTCTCTCCTCTAGTGGTGTTATGTAAACGTCGACTACCTGACACTTAACTATTATTTGGTCCTAGAGGAAGGCATTGGGAAGTAATAAGTAGATGATGGGTTGCTAGAGTGACAGAAGCTTAAACCCTAGTTTATGTGTTGCTTCGTAAGGGGCTGATTTGGATCCACTAGTTTAATGCTATGGTTAGACTTTGTCTTAATTCTTCTTTCGTAGTTGCGGATGATTGCGAGAGGGGTTAATCATAAGTGGGATGTTTGTCCAAGTAAGGGAATGTAACATCCCAAAATTTTAAATTTTGGAATGTTAATATAATTATTATTAGATTGTTTGTTTGTTTGCTTGAGTGATTGAAACTTGTGTGAAATCTGAAACTTTTCAAAACTTGTGAATGAGAGGGAGTAAAATGACTTTCCCCTTCTCCGGTGAATTCAAATTCAATCTTTTAAAAGCAAAGAGAGAAGATGACATGACTTCTTCAACTATAAAGAATTTGAACGGAGATATTTTCTTTGAATTCTTTTGCATTTACATTTGTTTTCTTCGTGCAAGAAATGCCGGGAAATACATTCTGTCAAAAAGAAAAGAGAGGAGGAACATGACCCTCAAATACCCGGGCATTTTGAAAGTTATTTGCACCCTGAAACTTAGAGGGTCATTTGAAAATTATTTGCAAAACAAAATAAACCTTTTAGGCAATTTTGTGAAAATAATTTTTTCTGAAGTTTTTATTTTTGCCGTGGAAAAATGCCCATCATTTATATTTTATTTTTCTGATAATTTTAGTATATAGAAACTCTTTATTTCGAATTGATTTGATTTCCTTTTTATCGTTTTAGTTTCCTAGTTTTAAAAATAGGAAAGGAATCGTTTTTATTAGGAAACTCCAGGTGGCCCATTAAGAGCTTTCCTTTTTCTTTGGCTCAGGAAGATCTTCTTCCTCCTCTATTTCCTCTCACGTGACAGAACCTTCCATCCATGGAGAGAAGAATCCCCACCTCCGGGATTTGCGAAGCTCTTCCCTTCCCAGCGCCTCCCGTCGCCTCTATAAGAACCCCGTGCACCTCCTCGTTCCATTCCCGTTGAAAACTTCCCCTCTCCTCGCCTCCAACTCGCGCCCCACCTCGCCGGAGTCGTGACCGGAAACTCGCCAGAGAACTTCCCCCGTCGCCCCCCCACCTGCAGGCTCCTCCACCTCGCTGCACCCACCCCACCCCGCCACCACCCCCACCACTTCGGCCCTCCTCCACCACCCCTCCCGTCGGCACCACCCCCCTGCTCCTCTCCATCACCAGCGACCAGGAGCTTTTCCTCCCAGGAACACCACCACCTTGCCCCCCTGCAGCCCTCACTTCCCCTCGCCTCCCTCCCCTCCCAGGAGCGCCCCACCCCTTCGCCCCCCCTCCGCCGGATCTCCTCCCCACCGGCGACCCACCCCACCGGAGCCCCACCCCACCTCGGCCACCATAGCCAGCACGGGAGTCCCAGCCACGGTAAGTCTCCATCCCCCTCCTGTTTCTTTTTTTGTTTATGTAGTTTCTGCCCTTAGATCTATTCTCAACGGTATAGATTACATAGGTACTTACCCCTTCGGTCTTTCAGATAAAACCGATCGGTTTTTCTTTCACTTAAGTTTAGCCGAAGCGAATTAGTTAAATAGCGGCCGTTTGTTAGTTATCCCCGTAGCACTCACCCCCTTAGCCAATTAGAAAATGCCACGTGGACCCCTGTCCACAAATCAGTTTTTTCCCTTTTTCTGTTTCAATTCCAAAACAGAGAAAGTTTCAATTTTCTTTTGATCATAACTTTTGATCCCGAAGTCCAATGATAGTGATTCGTTTTCCAGTAGCTCACAAATTTCCTGTAGTTGTTAAAAACATATAAGGTGTCTATGTTTGAATTTTTCAAATATAAGTTAGATCAGATTTATGTTAAACCTTGTTTTGCCTATTCCAGGAGTTTCAAAATAGCTTTTAATTTGATTCCTTTTGGTACTGATCACTAGTGATTTTATTTATCTGTGGTCAAAATTTCAGATTTATTTGAGTATTTTAGCTCACTGTTTCTTGTGAAACCATTTCTGTTTCACCTCTTTTAGGATTTCGGCTAATTCCTTTTCTACTTTTGTTTTAAAATATTTTCTTTATTATTTCAGAAACATTATTGTTTTGTTTATGTTAGTTAACAGTAGTTTTGCAACAAGTGTTGATTTTATTTTTATTTGTTATCATGAAATCAATTCTAGTTCCTTAGTAACTTGCAATTGGTTTCCGCATTGTTTCAAATCCCGTTTGGAAATCCTTTCAAGTAGTTCTGTGAAAAATACTTTATTTTTATCTTAGTTAAACTTATATCTTAGTTCCTTGTTATAATTTTCTGTTGGACAAAAATCATTTAGTGTTTGATGTAGTAGAAGACTCCCTAGTCTTATTTGAAGTTCCTTTCGGTTTTCTATTTTGCTCTCTCTTTTGTTTTGATTGTTAGAATGATTGCTACTATGAGTGCTTATGTGAATGATATGTTTGTTATATAGATTTCATCGGAGAGTGACGAGTAGTCTATCAAGTTATTTTCTCGAGAAATTCTTCTTCGTCAACATCACCAGGCAAGTCACTTTGATCATACTATCACCTATGTTTTATGCATCGTAGTTCTACCATCCTATGCCCAATTGCATGCCGAGTAGGTACATGGAAATTTTAGTATAGATTGTAGTATCATTTGGTAGGCACACAACAACCCCGATACTTGGTCCCGGGACGACAAAGTTCATATTGCTATGCTTGAGTAGACGGGATTTCCGTTGAGTGCATAACACGAGTGATGCGAGGTTGATTAATAATCAAGACCGGTTAAGACAAGATTTTAAAGACCTCGGACGCAATGCAACTCTGGGTGAAGGACGGTTGATCGGCTCCCTGGAGAACCCAGTGGATGCCCGGGATGCTGGGGACGGCCATCACATCCTGCGGAAAGCTTCACCCAGGCTCAAAGAGATGGCCGGATATTTTCAAGACCCAAGGCTTACCTGCAGAGCCACAAGTCATTATGGGCTCTGGCTTGGTTGGACAACGCGGCGACTCTGGACAGGCGGTGCTAGCAGATGTAGAAGAACGGTAGGAATGGATGGGCACCGACAGGGATTCAGAGGGACCCATTGAAAGACCATGTTTTGATCATCCGGTCTTCAAACACCCTGAAGTGCGAGGACATACACGGAGGCGATCAAATCTTGTGGGGAACGTGTGCAAAACTCTGCAGAGTACTCAAACCTAATCGATTAGTCGTGTCAACGGTCATGGACAAGTTGAGCCAAAGGAAATGAAGTTATCTGGATTTCTGAACACCATTAAATATATTTGATGAGGGTAATTATTTACAACTCGGGTACAAGAACTGGTTGACGGAACCATCTCGTTAGCAACCAACTTTTGTAGTAACATTTTTCTTTTAGCCCCCTCTTTATGTAGGAGAAAACTTGCTTTTCGCTAAAAACTTACAACCCCACCTGCCATATATGCATATAGTATAGATGACATTTTACCCCTCTCTTATGTGACTTGCCGGCATATTCAATATGCTGACCTACACGGCTGCAACGTCTTATGTTGCAGATATTTTCTTCGACGAGTAAGAGTACGATTCAGGGTTACGGTCTACACTCAACTTGACGTTGGTGTTTATTGGGACTCCACTCCCTTGACCGCTTCCGCTGAGATAATTAAGGTATATATCAGTTTTACGCTATTTACATGTGATTGCACTTTGATATATACATTGATGTACTGTGTGTGCCAGCATACTGATCCAGGGATGGCACAAAAACACAGAGGCTTGACTCGTCTTGAGTCGGGTCGCTACAGGGAAGCACCCAAGAACCGGTCCACCCACATATCAAACTATCAAAGTAGCGAACGCGAATCATATGAACATGATGAAAACTAGCTTGACAGAAATTCCCATGTGTCCTCGAGACCGCTTTACCTCCTATAAGAGTTTTTCCAGGCTTGTCCCTTGCTGCAAAAGGGATTGGGCCATCTTTCTACACCTTTGTTACTAGCTACTTGCTACGAATCATCTTATCACAAAACTATCTGTTACCGATAATTTCAATGCTTGCAGAGAATACCTTGCTGAAAACCACTTGTCAGATCCTTCTGCTCCTCGTTGAGTTCGACACTCTTACTTATCAAAAGGACTACAATAGATCCTCTACACTTGTGGGTCATCAAGACTCTTTTCTGGCGCCATTTCCGGGGAGCGAAGCGCCTTTGGTAAGTGGAATTTGGTAAGGAAACATTTATATAGTGTGCTGAAATTTATTGTCACTTGTCCCTATGGAAACTAATCCTTTGAGGAGCTTGTTCAGGGTATCTTCACCTCGAACAGAAGCACAAGGAGTTTCTCCTCAACCTGCTGCACCTACTGCAAATATTTGTTATGAAATTCCTTCGGGTATGCTTGAGAAACTGCTGGCTAATCCTTTTAGAGGAGATGGAACATCACATCCCGACTTGCATCTAATCTATGTAGATGAAGTTTGTGGTTTATTTAAGCTTGCAGGTTTGCCCGAGGATGAGGTCAAGAATAAGGTCTTTCCCTTATCTTTTAGGGATAAAGCATTGACATGGTATAGGCTATGTGATGATACTGGATCATGGAACTACAACCGATTGAAATTGGAATTTCGTCAAAAGTTTTATCCTATGCATTTGGTACATCGTGATCGGAATTATATCTATAATTTTTGTCCTCGTGATAGAGAAAGTATTCCTCAAGCTTGGGGGAGGCTTAAATCAATGTTTTATTCATGCCCCAACCATGAGCTCTCGAGAGAAATTATCATTCAGAACTTCTATGCCCGGCTTTCTCATGATAATCGCACCATGCTTGACACTTCTTGTACCGGTTGTTTTATGAAGAGAGATATTTACTTCAAATGGAATTTATTGGGAAGAATGCAACTCTGAAGATTGGGAGTTTTTTGAAGGTAAGGAGTCAGGTAGGAATCTCAAGACTGATTGCATTAAATCCTTTGTTGAAAGAACTACTTTTTGTGATTTTAGTGCAAAATATGGACTTGACTCTGAGATAGTAGCTTCATTGTGTGAATCATTTGCTGCTCATATCAATCTCCCTAAAGAGAACTCATTTAAATATCATCCTACCTTAGAAGTCAATGTAGTTAAACCCAATCCAGTTGATGAGAAAGTCATTGCTTATAATGATCCTATTGTTCCTAGTGCTTACATTGAGAAACCACCTTTCCCTGTTAGAATAAAGGATCATTCTAAAGCTTTAACTGTGATACGTAGGGGCTATATTAGAACACCTACACCGTCTGAGCAAATTAGAGTTGAACCAAGCATTGCTATTATCAAATATCTCTTGTCCGACAATGTTGATGGCCATGATATTCACTTCTGTGAAGATGCTGTTAGAATTGCTAAACCCCATGCTAGAGACAAACATAGGCCTGTTGTTGGCACGCATGTTGTTTGTGTTAAGATAGGAGATCATTGTTATCATGGTTTATCTCACGTGGGTGCTAGTGTTAGTGCAATACCTCAATCTTTATATGATGAAATTAAAGACGAGATTGCACCCGTCGAGATGGAACCTATTGATGTCACTATTCAGCTTGCCAATTGAGACACTATCTCCCCTTTGGGAATTGTTAGAGATGTTGAAGTCTTGTGTGGTAAAACTAAGTATCTTGCTGATTTTCTCGTTCTTGCTAGCACACAAGATGGCTTTTGTCCCATCATATTTGGCATACCTTTCCTCAATACTGTCAATGCTCATATTGACAGTGAGAAGCAAATTGTCACTGTTGGCTTTGAAGGAGTGTCACATGAGTTAAATTTCTCCAAGTTTGGTAGACAACCTCATGAAAAATAATTGTCTAGTAAGGATGAAATTATATCCCTAGCTTCTATTGCTCTGCCTCCTACTGATCCTTTAGAGCAATACTTGCTTGAGCATGAAAATGATATGCATATGGATGAAAGGAATGAGATAGATAGAGTTATCTTTGAACAACATCCTATCCTTAAGAATAATTTGTCTGTTGAACTACTTGGAGATCCACCCCCACCAAAGAGTGATCCTGTGTTTGAACTTAAGCAGTTAGCCGATACTCTTAAGTATGCTTATCTTGATGAAAAAGAGATATATCCTGTTATAATTAGTGCTAGACTTTCAGAGCATGAAGAAAAGAAGTTATTAAAAATTCTGAGGAAGCACCGTGCTTCTATCGGATATACTCTTGACGATCTTAAGGGCATTAGTCCCACTCTATGCCAACAAAAAATTAAAACCGACCCTGATTCCATACCAGTTGCCGCTCATCAACGGAGATTAAATCCTAAGATGAAAGAGGTAGTAAGAAAAGAAATACTAAAGCTCCTGGAAGTAGGTATTATCTATCTTGTTGCTCATAGTGATTGGGTAAGTCCGGTGCATTGCGTCCCTAAGAAGGGAGGTATTACCATTGTCCCTAATGATAAAACATGAATTGATCCACAGAGGATTATTACTGCCAATAGGATGGTGATCGATTTTAGGAAATTTAATAAAGCCACTAGGAAATATCATTACCCTCTGCCTTTTATCGACCAAATGCTAGAAAGACTGTCTAAGCACACACACTTCTGCTTTCTAGATGGTTATTCTGGTTTCTGCCAAATACCTGTTGCACAATCTGATTAGGAGAAAACCACTTTTACATGCCCTTTCGGTACCTTTGCTTACAGACGTATGCCTTTTGGATTATGTAATGCACCTACTACCTTTCAAAGATGTATGGTGGCTATATTCTCTGACTTTTGTGAAAAGATTGTTGAGGTTTTCATGGATGACTTCTCCGTTTACGGGTCTTCTTTTGATGATTGACTCAGCAACCTTGATCGAGTTTCGCAAAGATGTAAAGATACCAACCTTGTCTTGAATTGGGAGAAGTGCCACTTTATGGTAAATGAAGGCATCTTCTTAGGACATAAAATTTCTGAAAGACGTATTGAAGTCGATAAGGCTAAGGTTGATGCGATCGAGAAAATGCCATGCCCTACAGATACCAAAGGTATAAGAAGTTTCGTTGGTCATGCTGGTTTCTATAGAAAGTTCATTAAGGACTTCTCTAAGATTTCTAGGACTCTTACCAATCTCTTGCAAAAGGATATTCCTTTTGTCTTTGACGATGATTGTGAGGAAGCCTTCGAAATACTTAAAAAGACCTTGATAACTGTGCCTATTTGTCAACCACCTGATTGGAACTTACGTTTTGAAATCATGTGTGATGCTAGTGATTATGATGTTGGTGTTGTTCTAGGACAAAGAGTTGCTAAGAAGTTGAATGTTATTCATTATGCTAGTAAAACTCTAGATATTGCCCAAAGAAACTATGCTACTACTGAAAAGGAATTTTTAGCAGTCTTGTTTGCATGTGAAAAGTTTAGATCTTACATAGTTGATTCCAAAGTCACAATTCACACTGATCATGCTACTATTAAGTATCTCATGGAAAACAAACATGCTAAACCTAGACTTATCAGATGGGGTCTCTTGCTACAAGAATTTGATTTGCGTGTTGTTGATAGAAAGGGTGCTGAGAACCCCGTAGAAGATAACTTGTCTAGGTTGGAGAATGTTCCTGATGACCCACAACCTATTGATGATAGCTTTCCTAATGAGAAATTGAATGTCATCAATGCTTCACCTAGTCCACCGTGGTATGCTGATTATGCAAATTATATCGTTGCCAAATATATACCAGCTAGTTTCATATACCAACAAAAGAAGAAATTCTTCTTTGATTTTAGACATTACTTTTGGGATGATCCTCACCTTTATAAAGAAGGAGTAGATGGTGTTATTAGACATTGTGTACGTGAGCATGAACAGGGACAGATCCTACAAAAGTGTCACTCCGAGGCTTACGGAGGACACCATGCGGGAGATAGAACTGCCCACAAGCTATTGCAATCAGGTTTCTATTGGCCTACTCTCTTCAAGGATGCTCGTAAGTTTGTCTTGTCTTGTGATGAATGTCAAAGAATAGGTAATATCAGTAAACGTCAGGAAATGCCTATGAATTATTCACTTGTCATTGAACCATTTGATGTTTGGGGTTTTGATTATATGGGACCTTTTCCAAAGTCCAACGGGTATACTCATATCCTAGTTCCTATTGATTACGTTACTAAGTGTGTAGAAGCTATCCCAACTAGTAGTGATGATCACAACACGTCTATCAGGATGCTTAAAGAAGTTATTTCCCCTAGATTTGGAGTCCCTAGATATCAAATGTTCGATGGTGGTTCACATTTCATTCATGGTGCTTTCCGTAAAACGCTTGCTAAGTATGATGTCAACCATAGAGTTGCATCTCCTTATCATCCTTAGTCCAGTGGTCAAGTAGAGCTAAGTAATAGAGAGATTAAACTAATTCTGCAAAAGAATGTTAATAGGTCTCGAAAGAATTGGTCTAAGAAGCTTGATGATACACTGTGGGCTTATAGAACTGCTTATAAGAATCCCATGGGCATGTCTCCGTACAAAATGGTTTACGGTAAAGCATGTCATTTACCTCTTGAGCTAGAGCATAAGGCTTATTGGGAAATCAAATAGCTCAACTTTGATTCCATACTTCCGGCGAGAAGAGTTTATTTGATATTAGCTCACTTGACGAATGGAGAGCTCAGGCATATGGAAATGCCAAGTTGTTCAAAGAAAAAGTTAAGAGGTGGCATGATCAAAGGATAAAAAAACGTGAGTTCAATGTAGGTGATTATGCCTCGCTATATAATTCTTGTTTAAGATTTTTTGCAGGCAAGCTTCTCTCTAACTGGGAAGGTCCTTACATTGTTGAGGAAGTATATCGTTACGGTGCCATCAAGATCAACAACACATAAGGAAATTTTCCGAGATTGGTAAATGGGAAAAGAATCAAGCATTATATCTCACGTACTCCCTTAAATGTTGAAAGCAATGTTATTAATACCATAACTCCGGAGGAATACATAAGGGATATTTATCAGCCTGTTTCAGACTCCGGAAACGAATAGGTATGTGATTCGGTAAGTAAACCGACTCCAAAACTTTTCCACTAGGATTTTTTCTTGGTTTTGGAATTTTTGGAAAATTAGAAAATTTTAAAGTAGTCTCGAAAGCGCACGAGGAGGCGACAAGCCTACTAGGCGCGGACAACCCCCTGGCCGCGCCTAGGGGGCTTGTGGGCACCTCATGTTCCTCCCGGACTCTGTTTTCTTGCGGAGTACTCCTTATGGTCGGGAAAAAATCATTATATATTCTCCCAAAAGGTATAACCCTCATATCACGCAAATATGCTCTATTTTCGTTTCGAGCTACTGTGCAGACAGATCTAGATCGCTATGGCGTCCCCAAAAGTTCCGAAGGACAAGTTCTTCGAGAGGGTCATCAATCCCTACCTCGCGGGAGTGTTGCAACACCCCCAATCTATCGAGATCCATGAGGGGGTGCTGCACATCCTTGATGTTGAGGGGCCCAAGAAGACCGGAAGCATGGAGACAAGGCTCGAAGCAATGGAGCAGCAAGTCTTCAAGTGCCAAGGGATGGTGGAACGCGGACTCAACGCCAACCACATGATGATCACGGAGTCCATCAACAAGCACAAGATCGATGCCAATGACATCGGGAAGCACCTCTCTAGGATCTATGACAGAATTGATCACCTCCAAGCCTAGATCTATGACCTGTAGAACCAAAACTGTGAGTATGAGTATAGATTTAAATCAATACGGTTGCCTGTAGATTTGAGGATTCCGGAGACTCAGTCATCTTTCCATGATGGAGCACCTATGCCTTGGAAGGCGGAGGATCAATCCCAAGTTGCAACAACTCCACCACCATAACCTTCAAAGGAAGACAACTAAGCACGGGTATGGGCAATCCCCTTGGCTTGTGTCAAGCTTGGGGGAGTTGCCCCGGTATCGTATCACCATCACATCTTTTGCATTTACCTTTTCTTAGTTCGATCCTTTTTGGTTTTATCATTCTCTAGTAGATTAAAGTTCTTAGTGTTCTAAGCTTGAGTTTTGCTCTGTGTCACCCCAATGTATTCGAGCTCGTGAGTCATATAATGAAGAGTGTTTTAGTTAAGGGCCTTGCTTCATGCCATGATCTAAAGAAAAGAATGATAAAAGAACAAAAGCATGAAAGATCATGTAATGATCTTATGGGAAGTGACGACTTCACATATAAAAAGAATGTTATTGAAACTTGTTGTGGGTGGACAAACGTAGACCTAGGTTCACATATAAATATATCATCTTTGACACCGTCTATGATTGTGAACACTCATTGAACTATTACATGCTTAGACGTAGATGTTGGACAAGGAAGACAACATAATGAATTATGTTTGCTTGGTTCCGAACAATGTTATATGACTAGAGATCCCTTAGCATGTGACGCTTGCTTCCACCTCATATCAGCCAAAATATCCGCACTAAGTAGAGATACTACTTGTGCATCCATAAACCTTCAACCCAGTTTTGCCATGAGAGTCCACCGTACCTACCTATGGATTGAATAAGATCCTTCAAGTAAGTTGTCATCGGTGCAAGCAATAAAAATTGCTCCCTAAATATGTATGATCTATTATTGTGTGGAAAATAAGCTTTGTACGAACCTGTGATGAGGAAGACATAAAAGCGACGGACTGCATAATAAAGTTCTTTATCACAGGAGGCAATATAAAGTGACGTTCCTTCACACTAAGAGGTCAAAAATTCAAACTTCAAAAGTGAATGACAACCTCTGCTTCCCTCTGCGAAGGGCCTACCTTGTACCTTTACTTTTTGTCCTTCAAAGTGTCATGGCGATCGACACCAATTCCTTATTTCACCGTTATCTTGGCTAACTTCATATGCTAGGGAAAGATCTATATTCATATGTCAACTTGGAAGTAAGTATTGATGAATTATTATTGTTTACATTACCCTTGAGGTAAGCAGTTGGGAGGCAAAACTATAAGCCCCTATCTTTCTCTGTGTCCAACTGAAACTTTGATCTCATGAGTACCACGTGAGTTTTAGCAATTGTAGGAGACGAAAGGATGATTGAGTATGTGGATTTGCTTTACAAGCTCTTATTTGACTCTTTCTGATGTTGTGATAAATTGCAATTCCTTCAATGACTAAAGGCTACCGGTTGTTACTTCTCGGTAAGGTTCTTGATCCATGCTTTACTTTGTGAAGGAATTGTCACTTTAGCATGAGAGATTATATGTTGGTATTGTTGTTCTGATCATGATCATGATGCATGCATGTTCGTATTTTGTTTTGTCAACACCTCTCTCCCTAAACATGTGGTCATATTTATTGAGCTCGGCTTTCGCTTGAGGACAAGCGAGGTGTTAGCTTGGGGGAGTTGATACGTCCATGTTGCATCATGCTTTGATGTTGATATTTATCGCTTCTTGGGCTGTTATTTCACTTCACGGTACAATACTTATGCCTTTTCTCTCTTATTTTGCAAGGTCTACATGAAGAGGGAGAATGCCTGCAGCTGGAATTCTGGCCTGAAAATGGAGCAAGTTTGAGATACCTATTCTGCGCAACTCCAAACGCCATAAAAATCAACGAGGATTTTTTCTCGGGATTTATAAAAAATACTGGGCCGAAGAAGTGCGAGAGGAGCGCCAACAGGTGGCCACAAGCCTGCTAGGCGCGACCACCCCCCTGGCCGCGCCTAGGGGGCTTGTGGGCACCCAGCTGGCCCTCTGGCTCCCCTCTTCTGCTATATGAAGGCTTTCGTCCGGAAAAAATTAGGAGGAGGCTTTTTTGAGGATTCACCGCCGCCACGAGGCGGAACTTGAGAAAAACAAATCTAGAGCTCCGGCAGGATGATCCTGCCGGGGAAACTTCCCTCCCGGAGGGGGAAATCGTCGCCATCGTCATCACCAACACTCCTCTCATCGGAGGGGACTCATCACCATCAACGTCTTCATCAGCACCATCTCATCTCCAAACCCTAGTTCATCTCTTGTAACCAATCTCCGTCTCGCGACTCCGATTGGTACTTGTAAGGTTGCTAGTAGTGTTAATTACTCTTTGTAGTTGATGCTAGTTGGATTTCTTGGTGGAAGAGTTTATGTTCAGATCCTTGATGCTACTCATTATCTCTCTGGTCATGAATATGATTATGCTTTGTGAGTATTTACTTTTGTTCCTGAGGACATGGGATAAGTCATGCTAATAGTAGTCATGTGAATTTGGTATTCGTTCGATATTTTGATGTGTTGTATGTTGTTTTTCCTCTAGTGGTGTTATGTGAACATCGACTACATAACACTTCACCATTCTTTGGTCCTAGAGGAAGGCATTTGGATGTAGTAAGTAGATGATGGATTGCTAGAGTGATAGAAGCTTAAACCCTAGTTTATGCGTTGCTTCGTAACGGGGTGATTTGGATCCACTAGTTTAATGCTATGGTTGGACTTTCTCTTAATTCTTCTTTCGTAGTTGCGGATGCTTGCGACAGGGTTAATCATAAGTGGGATGCTTGTCCAAGTAAGGGCAGTACCCAAGCACCGGTCCACCCACATATCAAACTATCAAAGTAACGAACGCGAATCATATGAACATGATAAAAACTAGCATGACAAAAATTCCCGTGTGTCCTCGGGAGCGTTTTTCCTCCTATAAGACTTTGTCGAGGCTTGTCCTTTGCTACAAAAGGGATTGGGACACTTTGCTGCACCGTTGCTACTTTTGTTACTTGTTGCTTGATAGGAGGAAAAACTCTCCCGAGGACACACGGGAATTTTTGTCATGCTAGTTTTTATCATGTTCATATGATTCGCGTTCGTTACTTTGATAGTTTGATATGTGGGTGAACCAGGGCTTGGGTACTGCCCTTACTAGGACAAGCATCCCACTTATGATTAACCATGTCGCAAGCATCCGCAACTACGAAAGAAGAATTAAGAGAAAGTCCAACCATAGCATTAAACTAGTGGATCCAAATCACCCCGTTACGAAGCAACGCATAAACTAGGGTTTAAGCTTCTATCACTCTAGCAATCCATCATCTACTTACTACATCCAAATGCCTTCCTCTAGGACCAAAGAATGGTGAAGTGTTATGTAGTCGATGTTCACATAACACCACTAGAGGAAAAACAACATACAACACATCAAAATATCGAACGAATACCAAATTCACATGACTACTATTAGCATGACTTATCCCATGTCCTCAGGAACAAAAGTAAATACTCACAAAGCATAATCATATTCATGACCAGAGAGATAATGAGTAGCATCAAGGATCTGAACATAAACTCTTCCACCAAGAAATCCAACTAGCATCAACTACAAAGAGTAATTAACACTACTAGCAACCTTACAAGTACCAATCGGAGTCGCGAGACGGAGATTGGTTACAAGAGATGAACTAGGGTTTGGAGATGAGATGGTGCTGATGAAGACGTTGATGGTGATGAGTCCCCTCCGATGAGAGGAGTGTTGGTGATGACGATGGCGACGATTTCCCCCTCCGGGAGGAAAGTTTCCCCGGCAGGATCATCCTGCCGGAGCTCTAGATTTGTTCTGCTCAAGTTCCGCCTCGTGGCGGCGGTGAATCCTCAAAAAAGCCTCCTCCTAATTTTTTCTGGATGAAAGCCTTCATATAGCAGAAGAGGGGAGCCAGAGGGCCAGCTGGGCACCCACAAGCCCCCTAGGCGCGGCCAGGGGGGTGGTCGCGCCTAGCAGGCTTGTGGCCACCTGTTGGCGCTCCTCTCGCACTTCTTCGGCCCAGTATTTTTTATAAATCCCGAGAAAAAATCCTCGTTGATTTTTATGGCGTTTGGAGTTGCGCAGAATAGGTATCTCAAACTTGCTCCATTTTCAGGCTAGAATTCCAGCTGCCGGCATTCTCCCTCTTCATGTAGACCTTGCAAAATAAGAGAGAAAAGGCATAAGTATTGTACCGTGAAGTGAAATAACAGCCCAAGAAGCGATAAATATCAACATAGAAGCATGATGCAACATGGACGTATCAACTCCCCCAAGCTAAGACCTCGCTTGTCCTCAAGCGAAAGCCGAGCTCAATAAATATGACCACATGTTTAGGGAGAGAGGTGTCGACAAAACAAAATATGAACATGCATGCATCATGATCATGATCAGAACAACAATACCAACATATAATCTCTCATGCTAAAGTGAAAATTCCTTCACAAAGTAAAGCATGGATCAAGAACCTTACCGAGAAGTAACAACCGGTAGCCTTTAGTCATTGAAGGAATTGCAATTTATCACAACATCAGAAAGAGTCAAATAAGAGCTTGTAAAGAAAATCCACATACTCAATCATCTTTTCGTTCTCTACAATTGCTACAACTCACGTGGTACTCATGAGATCAAAGTTTCAGCTAGACATAGAGAAAGATAGGGGCTTATAGTTTTAT
This sequence comes from Hordeum vulgare subsp. vulgare, assembly GCF_904849725.1. NCBI lineage: Eukaryota > Viridiplantae > Streptophyta > Magnoliopsida > Poales > Poaceae > Hordeum > Hordeum vulgare. The sequence continues at coordinate 131,907,152 of NC_058522.1, read as the reverse complement.
CTCCCAACTGCTTACCTCAAGGGTAATGTCAACAACAATAATTCATGAATACTTACTTCCAAGTTGACATAAGAATATAGATCTTTCCCTAGCATATGATGTTAGCCAAGATAAAGGCGAAACAAGGAATTGGTGAAGATCACCATGACTCTTTCAATGGCAAAAAGTAAAGGTACAAGGTAGGCACTTTGCATAGGGAAGTAGAGGTTGTCATGCACTTTTGAGGTTTGGATGCGTGTCCTCTTAGTGCGGAGGAACGTCACTTTATATTGCCTCCTGTGATAAAGAACTTTATTATGCAGTCTGTCACTTTTATGTCTTCCTCATCACAGGTTCGTACAAAGCTTATTTTCCACACACTAATAGATCATACATATTAGGGAGCAATTTTTATTGCTTGCACCGATGACAACTTACTTGAGGAATTTTATTCAATCCATAGGTAGGTATGGTGGACTCTCATGGCAAAACTGGGTTGAAGGTTTATGGATGCACAAGTAGCATCGCTACTTGGTGTGGGAGTTTTGGCTAATATAAGGTGGAAGCAATCGTCACATGCTAAGGGATCTCTAATCATATAACATTGTTCGAAACCAAGCAAACACAATTCATTATGTTGTCTTCCTTGTCGAACATCTACTTCTAGGCATGCAATAGTTTAGTGAGTGTTCACAATCATAGATGGTGTCAAAGATGATGTATTGATATGTGAACCTCTCCTTCTTTATGACTTCCTATTAATTGCAACAATGACCAAGGTCTACATTTGTCTACCCTCAACAAGTTTCAATCAACACTATTTTTATATCTGAAGCCATCACTTCCCATAGGATCATTACATGATCTTTCGTGCTTTTGTTCTTTTCTCACTCTTTTGATCATGGCAAGAGGCAAAGCCCTCAACTAAGACACTCTTTATTATATGGCTCACGAGCTCAAATACATTGGGGGTGACACAAAACAAAACTCAAGACTAAAACACTAAGACTTTTAATCTACTAGAGAAAAAGAAAACTGAAAAGGAACAAACTAAAACAAAGGTAAAGGCAAAAGATGTGATGGTGATATGATACCGGGGCAACTCCCCCAAACTTGGCACAAGCCAAGGGGATTGCTCATACCCATGCTCAGTTGTCTTCCTTTGGAGGTGATGGTGGTGGAGTTGCTTTGTCCTTTGATTCCAAGAAGGCCATCAATCTTTGATTTATACCTTCGAGATTTGTGATATGTTTCTCCAGCAAAACGACTTCACAGGTGAGATAAGTATTGCGAGAACGAGTTTTTTCACAAAACCTCAAGAGTTCAATCAAGGATGGAGACAGTAGGTGGAGGTAGGGTTGGAGTAAATCCACTTCTTCAACTTCTTCCTTGTTGAGCACAGATTGCACTTCGTCCCATGCCTGATTCTTCTCCTTAGTTTTGCCCTTCGCTTCTTTAGGTAGCCTTTCCTTGGCCTCCATGACCTCCATTATTTTCAGATCAGCATTTACTTCTCCATAGACTTGAGGGAGATTGTTCTCCCCCACAGATTCCTGAGATGACATCTTGACCTAAATCTGCGGCAGAAAACATGCTCGAAACAAAAACAGAGGAAATCTGCGTGACACGAGGGTCAGACCTTTCGGGAGAATATATAATGATTTTTTCCACACCAGAAGGAGTACTCCGCACGAAAACGGAGTCCGGGAGGCACACGAGGTGGCCACAAGCCCCCCAGGCGCGACCAGGCGGTGGGCCCGCGCCTGGCAGGCTTGTCGCCTCCTCGCGCGCTTTCCGGACTACTTCCAATTTTTCTATTTTTTCAAATATTCCAAAACGGAGAAAAAATCCTACTAGAAAAGTTTTGGTGATTGTTTTCTTACAGAATCACATACCTCTTCGTTTTCAGAGTCTGAAACAGGCTGATAAATATCCCTTAGGTATTCTTCCAGAGTTATGGTATTGATGATATTTCTTTCAATATTTATGGGAGTAGGTGAGATATAATGCTTGATTCTCTGCCCATTTACAACTCTCGGACAATTACCTTCCGTGTTGTTGATCTTGATAGCACCAGAACGATATACTTCCTCAACAATATAGGGACCTTCCCATTTAGAGAGAAGCTTGCTTGCAAAAAATCTTAAGCGAGAATTATATAACAAGACATAATCACCTACATTGAACTCACCCTTTTGTATCCTCTTATCATGCCACCTATTAACCTTTTCTTTGAACAACTTGGCATTCTCATATGCCTGAGTTCTCCATTCATCAAGCAAGCTAATATCAAAGAACCTCTTCTCACCACCAAGTTTGAAATCAAAATTGAGCTCTTTGATTGCCCAATAAGCTTTATGCTCTAGCTCAAGAGGTAAATGACATGCTTTACCGTACACCATTTTGTACGGAGACTTGCCCATGGGATTCTTATAGGCAGTTCTATAAGCCCACAGTGCATCATCGAGCTTCTTAGACCAATTCTTTCTAGACCTGTTGACAGTCTTTTGCAGAATTAGTTTAAGCTCTCTATTGCTTAGCTCTACTTGACCACTAGACTGAGGGTGATAGGGAGACGCAATTCTAGCAAGCGTTTTACAGAAAGCACCATGAATGAAATGTGAACCACCGTGGGTTTTCAGATATCTAGGGACTCTAAATCTAGGGAAAATAACTTCTTTAAGCATCCTGATAGAAGTGTTGTGATCAGCACTACTAGTGGGGATAGCTTCTACCCACTTAGTGACGTAATCAACAACAACAACTACCCATTGGATTTTGGAAAAGGTCCCATATAATCAAAGCCCCAAACATCAAATAGTTCAATGACAAGTGAATAGTTCATAGGCATTTCCTGACGTTTACCGATATTACCTACTCTTTGACATTCGTCACAAGACAAGACAAACTTACGGGCATCCTTGAAGAGAGTGGGCCAATAGAAACCTGATTGCAATACCTTGTGTGCAGTTCTATCTCCCGCATGGTGTCCTCCGTAGGCCTCGGAGTGACACTTCTATAGGATCTGTCCCTGTTCATGTTCAGGTAAACAACATCTAACAACACCATCTACTCCTTCCTTATAAAGGTGAGGATCATCCCAAAAGTAATGTCTCAAGTCAAAGAAGAATTTCTTCTGTTGCTAGTATGTGAAATAGGTGGTATATATTTGGCAACGATATAGTTTGCATAATCAGCATACCATGGTGAACTACGTGAAGAATTGATGTCATTGAATTGTTCATCGGGAAAGCTATCATCAATAGGTTGTGGGTCATCAAGAACATTCTCTAACCTAGACAAGTTATCTGCTAATGGGTTATCAACACCCTTTCTGTCAACAACGTGCAAATCAAATTCTTGTAGCAAGAGAACCCATCTGATAAGTCTAGGTTTAGCGTCCTTCTTCTCCATGAGGTACTTAATAGCAGCGTGATCAGTGTGAATAGTGACTTAGGAATCAACTATGTAAGACCTGAACTTTTTATATGAAAACACGACTGCTAAAAACTCCTTTTCCGTAGTGGCATAGTTTCTTTGGGCACTTTCAAGAGTTTTACTAGCATAGTGAATAACATTCAACTTCTTATCAACTCTTTGCCCTAGCACAACACCAACAACATAATCACTAGCTTCACACATGATTTCAAAAGGTAAGTTCCAATCAGGTGGTTGAACAATAGGTGCTGTTATCAAAGCCTTCTTAAGTATTTCGAAGTCTTTCTCACAATAATCGTCAAAAACAAAAGGAATATCCTTTTGCAAGGGATTGGCAAGAGGCCTAGAAATCTTAGAGAAGTCTTTAAGGAACGTTCTATAGAAACCAGCATGACCAAGGAAACTTCTTATACCTTTGATATCTGTGGGGTATGGCATTTTCTCGATCGCATCAACCTTAGCCTTATCGACTTCAATACCTCTTTCAGAAATTTTATGTCCTAAGACGATGCCTTCATTAACCATAAAGTGGCACTTCTCCCAATTCAAGAGAAGATTGGTGTATTTACATCTCTGCAAGACTCGTTCAAGGTTGCTGAGGCAATCATCAAAAGAAGACCCGTAAACGGAAAATTCATCCATGAAAACCTCAACAATCTTTTCACAAAAGTCAGAGAATATAGCCATCATACATCTTTGAAAGGTGGCAGGTGCATTACATAAGCTAAAAGGAATACGTCTATAAGCAAAGGTACCGAAAGGGCAGGTGAAGGTGGTTTTCTCCTGATCAGATCGTGCAACTGGTATTTGGGAGAAACCAGAATAACCGTCTAGAAAGTAGAAGTGTGTGTGCTTAGACAGTCTTTCTAGCATTTTGGTCGATAAAAGGCAGAGGGTAATGATATTTCCTAGTGGCTTTATTAAATTTCCTAAAATCGATCACCATCCTATTGGCAGTAATAATCCTCTGTGGGATCAATTCATCCTTCTCATTAGGGACAACAGTAATGCATCCCTTCTTAGGGACATAATGCACCGAACTCACCCAATCACTATGAGCAACAGGATAGATGATACCCGCTTCCAGGAGCTTTAGTATTTCTTTTCTTACTACTCATCTTAGGATTCAATCTCCTTTGATGATCAACAACTGGTTTGGGATCAGGATCAGTTTTAATCTTGTGCTGGCATAGAGTGGGACTAATGCCCTTAAGATCATCAAGAGTATATCCAATAGCAACACGGTGCTTCCTCAGAGTTTTTAGTAACTTCTTTTCTTCATGCTCTGAGAGGCTAGCACTAATAATAACAGGATATATCTCTTTTTCATCAAGATAAGCATACTTAAGAGTATTAGGAAACTGTTTAAGCTCGAACACAGGATCACCATTTGTTGGGGGTGGATCCCCAAGCAGTTCAACAGGCAAGTTATTATTAAGAATAGGATATTGTTCTCAGACAACTCTAGCAATCTCATGCCTTTCGTCCATGTGCATATCATTTTCATGCTCAAGCAAGTATTGCTCTAAAGGATCAGTAGGAGGCATGGCAATAGAAGCTAAGGCAATAGTTTCATCCTTACTAGGCAACTCTTTTTCATGAGGTTGTCTACCAAACTTGGAGAAATTGAACTCGTGTGACACACCTTCAAAGCCAACAGTGACCGTTTGCTTCTCACAGTCAATATGAGTATTGACGGTATTCAGAAAAGGTCTGCCAAATATGATGGGACAAAAGCTATCTTGTGTGGTAGCAAGAACGAGGAAATCAGCAGGATACTTTGTTTTACCACACAAGACTTCAACATCCCTAACAATTCCCACACGGCAGATAGTATCTCTATTGGCAAGCTGAATAGTGACATCAATAGGCTCTATCTCAACAGGTCCAATCTCGTCTTTAATTTCATCATATAAGGATTGAGGTATTGCACTAACACTAGCACCCACGTCACATAAACCAACATAACAATGATCTCCTATCTTAACAGAAACAACATGCATGAGGTTTAGCAATTCTAGCTAACACCAGGCCTATGTTTGTCTCTAGCGTGAGGTTTAGCAATTCTAGCATCATCTTCACAGAAGTGAATATCGTGTCCCTCAACATCGTCAGACAAAAGAGCTTTGATAATATCAATGCTACATTCAACTCTAATGTTCTCAGGGGGTGTAGGTGTTCTAATGTAGCCTCTACGTATCACAGTTGAAGCTTTAGAATGATCCTTTATCCTAACATGGAAAGGTGGTTTCTCAATGTAAGCACTGGGAACAATAGGATCATTATAGGAAATGACTCTCTCATAACCTGGATTGGGTTTAACTACATTGACTTCTAAAGCAGGAGGATATTTAAACCACTTCTCTTTGGGGATATCAATATGAGCAACAAATGATTCACACAATGAAGCTACTATCTGAGAGTCAAGTCCATACTTAGCGCTAAAGTCACAAAAAGTATTTGTTTCTACAAAGGATTTAACGCAATCAAACTTGAAATTCATACCTGACTCCTTACCTTATTCAAGATCCCAATCTTCAGAGTTGCGTTTAATTCTCTCCAATAAATTCCGTCTGAAGTCAATATCTTTGTTCTTAAAAGAACCGGTACAAGAAGTGTCAAGGATGGTGTGATCGTCATGAGAAAGACGAGCATAGAAGTTCTGAATGATAATTTCTCTCGAGAGCTCATGGTGGGGCATGAATATAACATTGATTTAAGCCTCCCCCAAGCTTGAGCAATGCTTTCTCTGTCACGAGACAAAAAATTATAAATATAATTCCGATCGCGATGTACTAAATGCATAGGATAAAACTTTTGCTGAAATTCCAATTTCAACCGATTGTAGTTCCACGATCGAGTATCATCACATAGCCTTCAAAAGGTGCAGCAGGTTGAGGAGCAACTCTTTGTGATTCCGTTCGAGGTGAATATACCCCGAACAAGCCCCTCAAAGGATTAGTTTCCATAGTGACAAGTGACAATAAATTTCAGCACACTATATGAATGTTTACTTACCAAGTTCCACTTACGAAAGGCGCTTCACTCCCCGGCAATGGTACCAGAAAAGAGTCTTGATTACCCAAAAGTATAGGGGATCTCTCATAGTCCTTTCGATAAGTAAGAGTGTCGAACGCAACGAGGAGCAGAAGGATCTAACAAATGGTTTTCAGCAACGTAATATCTGCACGCACTGAAATTATCGGTAACAAGTAGTTTTGTGGTGAGATGATTCGTAGCAAGCAACAAGTAAAAAAAGTAGCAATGGTGCAGCAAAGTGGCCCAATCCCTTTTGTAGCAAAGGACAAGCGTGGTCAAAGCCTTATAGGAGGAAAAACACTCCCGAGGACACAAGGGAATTTCTGTCATGCTAGTTTTTATCATGTTCATATGATTCGCGTTCGTTACTTTGATAGTTTGATATGTGGGTGGACCGGCTCTTGGGTACTGCCCTTACTTGGACAAGCATCCCAATAATGATTAACCCCTCTCGCAAGCATCCGCAACTACAAAAGAAGAATTAAGACAAAGTTAACCATAGCATTAAACTAGTGTATCCAAATCAGCCCCTTACGAAGCAACGCATAAACTAGGGTTTAAGCTTCTGTCACTCTAGCAACCCATCATCTACTTACTACTTCCCAATGCCTTCCTCTAGGCCCAAATAATGGTGAAGTGTTATGTAGTCGACGTTCACATAACAGCACTAGAGTAAAAACAACATACAACACATCAAAATATCGAAGGAATACCAAATTCACATGACTGCTATTAGCATGACTTATCCCATGTCCTTAGGAACAAAAGTAACTACTCACAAAGAATAATAATATTCATGACCAGAGAGGTAATGAGTAGCATCAAGGATCTGAACATAAACTCTTCGACCAAGTAATCCAACTAGCATCAACTACAAAGAGTAATTAACACTACTAGCAACCTTACAAGTACCAATCGGGGTCGCGAGACGGAGATTGGTTACAAGAGATGAACTAGGGTTTGGAGAAGAGCTGGTGCTGATGAAGATGTTGATGGTGATGAGTCCCCTCCCATGAGAGGAGTGTTGGTGATGATGATAGTGACGATTTCCCCCTCTGAGAGGGATGTTCCCCTAGGAGGATCGTCCTGCCGGAGCTCTAGATTGGTTCTGCTCAAGTTCCGCCTCATGGCGGCGGCGAATCCTCGAAAAATGCTCCTGTTGATTTTTTTCCGGATGAAACCCTTCATATAGCAGAAGAGGGGAGCTAGAGGGCCAGCTGGGTGCCCACAAGCCCCCTAGGCACGGCCAGGGGGGTGGCCGCACCTAGCAGGCTTGTGGCCACCTGCTGGCGCCCCTCTGGCACTTCTTCGGCACAGTATTTTTTATAAATACCGGAACAAAAATCCTCGTTTTTTTTTACGGCGTTTGGAGTTGCGCAGAATAGGTATCTCAAACTTGCTCCATTTTCAGGCCAGAATTCCAGCTGTCGGCATTCTCCCTCTTCATGTAGACCTTGCAAAATAAGAGAGAAAAGGCATAAGTATTGTACCATGAAGTGAAATAACAACCCAAGAAGCGATAAATATCAACATAAAAGCATGATGCAAAATGGATGTATCACCCATCTACTATCAGTTGTGGGATAAATTATACCTTCTTCCATAAGCTTTCATATTTATTTTCTTATGACTTCTGTCATTTTGGGATTTAGTCTTTGTTGGTAATCAACAACGGGTTTAGCATCTGGTTCCATATTAATATTGCACTGACACAGAGTGGGACTAATGCCCTTAACATCATCAATGGTATACCCAATAGCAGCTCGGTGCTACCTCTTGAGCTTGTGTTGGTTTCTCCCTTGAAGAGGTAAGGGTGATGCAGCACAGTAGCAGTCAGTATTTCCCTTGGTTTGAGAACCAGGGTATCAATCCAGTAGGAGTATCAAGACATGTCACCAAAGTACCTGCGCAAAAACAAACAAACATGCACCCAACGCTATAAAGGGGTTGTCAATCCCTTCACGATTAATTGCAAGGTGAGATCTGAAGGTGGAAAGTGCAACAAAGTAAAAGTGTAGTGCTGAAAATATGATGTGAAGTAGACCCGGGGGCCATAGTGTTCACTAGAGGCTTCTCTTATGATAGCAAGTATTACGGTGGGCGAACGAATTACTGTCGAGCAATTGATAGAACCGCGCAAAGTCATGATGATATCTAAGGAAATTATCATACATATAGGCATCATGTCCGAGACAAGTAGACCTATACTGTCTGCATCTACTACTATTACTCCACACATCGACCGCTATCCAGCATGCATCTAGTGTATTGAGTTCATAACGAACAGAGTAACGCCTTAAGCAAGATGACATGATGTAGAGGGATAAATTCATGCAATAGATATAAAACCCATCTTTTTACCCTTGATGGCAACAACACGATGCGTGCCTCGCTACCCCTTCTGTCACTTGGTGAGGACACCACATGGTATGAACACAAAACCAAGCACTTCTCGCATTGCAAGAATTATAGATCAAGTTGGCCAAACGAAACCCACAACTCGAAGAGAATTACAAGGATACGAAATCATGCATATGAGAGATCAGAAGAGACTCAAATAATATTCATAGATAATCTGATCATAAATCAACAATTCATCGGATCTCGAGAAACACACCGCAAAAGAAAGTTACATCGTATAGATCTCCATGAAGATCATGGAGAACTTTGTATTGAAGATCCAAGAGAGAGAGAAGAAGCCATCTAGCTACTAGCTATGGACCCGAAGGTTCGTGATGAACTACTCACGCATCATCAGAGACGCAATGGTGTTGATGAGGAAGCCATCCGTGTACGAATGCCCCCTCCGGCAGGGCACCAGAACGGTCCCTAGATGGGATCTTGCGGAGACAGAAGCTTGCGGCGGCGGAGAAGTATTTTCGTGTCTCTCTCTGGCAGTTTTGGATTTTTAGGGAATTTATAGGAAGAAGAAGTAGGGAAAAGGAGCCACGGGGGGCCCACAATCTTGGTAGGCGCGGCCACCTAGGCCGCGGCTAGGGGGCCTGTGGCCTCCCCCGAGGTCCTTTGCCTTGGTTCTCAAGTTCCCTACATATCTTCTGTTACGGAAAAAATCTTTCCAAAGGTTTTATTCCGTTTGGACACCGTTTAATATTCTTCTCTGAAAAGGGTCAAAAACATGGAAAAAACAGGAACTCGCACTTGGCACTGAGTTAATAGGTTAGTCCCGAAAAAGATATAAAATAGCATAATCATGCATACAAAACATCCAAATTTGACAAGATAATAGCATGGATCCATAAAAAATTATAGATACGTTGGTGACGTATCAAGCATCCCCAAGCTTGACTCCTGCTCGTCCTCGAGTAGGGAAGTGATAAAGACTGAATTTTTGATGTGGAATGCTACCTAACATATTTGTCCTTTGTAACTTCTTTCTTGTGGCATGAATGTTCAGATCCGTAAGATTCAAAACAATAGTTTACTACTGACATGAAAACACCATACTAGAAAAGTGGTCATGAACTTTTGAAATAACAAGGCCAAAGAAAGTTATCCCTACAAAATCATATAGTCTGGCTATGCTCCATCATCCCCACACAACGAATTTAAATCTTGCACAACCCCGGTATTGGCCAATTAATTGTTTTCACACTCTTACTTTCTCAAACTTTTTCAACTCTCACGCAATACATGAGCTTGAGCCATGGATATAGCACTATAGGTGGAATAGAGTGTGGTGGAGGTTGGGAGGCAAAAAGGAGGAGATGGTCACATTGACTCGGCATATCAACGGGCTATGGAGATGCCCATTAATAGATATCAATGTGAATGAGTAGGAATTACCATGCAACGGATGCACTAGAGCGATAAGTGTGTGAAATCTCAAAAGGAAAACTAGTGGGTGTGCACCCAACTTGCTTGCTCACGAAGACCTAGGGAAATTTTGAGGAAGCCTATCATAGGAATATACAAGCCAAGTTATATAATGAAAATTCCCACTAGTATATGGAAGTGTCAAAACAAGAGACTCTCAATCATGAAGAACATGGTGCTATCGTGAAGCACAAATGTGGAAAAAGATAGTATCATTGTCCCTTCTCTCTTATTCTCTTTTTTTTGTTTGGGCTCTTTGGCCTCTTTTCATTTATTTTTATTTCCTCACATGGGACAATGCTCTAATAGTGATGATCGTCACACTTTTATTTACTTACAACTCAACACTTAGAGCAATGATGACTCTATAGGAAATGTCTCCGGCAGTGTACCGGGATGTGCAACGATCTAGCTTAGCGTATGACTTTGAAACATCTCGCTAGCTATCTTACGATCATGTAATGGCAATATGAAAGTGACGGAACGAGTCATGAGACGGAACAATGGGAGTTGCATGGCAATATATCTCCGAATGGCTATGAAAAGGCCATAATAGAACTATATGGTGGCTGTTTTGAGGAAGGTATATGGTAGGTTTGTGCATCGGCGAAAGTTGCGCGGCACTAGAGAGGCTAGCAATGGTGGAACGTGAAAGTGCATCTATACCATGGACTCACATTAGTCATGAAGAACTCATATACTTATTGCGAAAGTTTTATTAGTAATCGAAACAAAGTGCTAAACACATACTCCTAGGGGAAGGGTTGGTAGGTGTTAACCATCGCGCGATCCCAACCGCAACACAAAGGATTACAATCAATAAATAAATTATGCTCTCACTTCCTAACATAGCGGTTCACCATACGTGCATGTTACGGGAATCACTAACTTCAAAACAAGTGTTTCTAGATTCACAACACCCTACTAACATAACTCTAATATTACCATATCCATATATCAAAACTAATTGAGAGGAATCAAACTTCTCTTTACTAATCAATGCACATGAATATGGAAGTTTTTATTATATCCTCTTTGGATTCTATTATCTTTAGGACTCTTTCATGGCACATGCTAACTACCAAGTTACTCAGAGTGAGCACTCTCAAAAAGATATAAGTGAAGATCGAGAGTTTTTATTTCTCCCAAATATGACACCGCCGTGCTCTAAAAAGATCTAAGTGAAGCACTAGAGCAAAGTTATCTAGCTAAAAACATATAAGTGAAGCACATTTGAGCTAAATTGCCTAACTCAAAAGACATAAGTGAAGCTTAATGAGTATTCTAGCAAAATCACGATGAGTGCATGTCTCTCTCAAAAGGTGTGCAGCAAGGATGATTGTGACACAACGAAAAGAAAATACTCCTATAATACACGACGGTCCAAGTAAAACACATATCATGTGGTGAATCAAAGTATAGCTCCAAGTAACGTTACCGATGGATTGAAGACGAAAGATGGGATGCCTTCCCGGGGCATCCCCAAGCTTAGGCTTTTTGGTGTCCTTGAATTTGGCTTGGGATGCCTTGGGCATCCCCAAGCTTAAGCTCTTTACACTCTTTATCCCATTGTACATGAGAACATCACCCAAAACTTGAAAACTTCACAACACAAAACTTAAACAGAAACTCGTGATATCATTAGCATAAGAAAACAAACCACCACCTCTTTAGTTACTGTAGCAAACTTGATTTCTATTTAGATTTATTTTAGATTACTGTATTCTCACTTTTCCATAGCTAGTACCCCCCGATACTATCCATATTTTCATCAAAATAAGCAATCAACACAAGAAAAACAGAATCTGTAAAAAACAGACCAGTCTGTAGCAATTTGTATACTTTGTATGCTTCTGGTATCTAAAAAACTCTAAAACATTATGACAATTAGGGAAATTGGCATATGAACCATCAGCAAAAAGAATCAACTCAAAAGCTCTTTCTGGATAGGAATGAAAAATAATTTCGTGAGCGCAAAGTTTATGTCTTTTTCAGCACGATCAAACAACCATCACCAAAACTAATCATAAAGGTTTTACTTGGCTCAAACACAAAAAGAAACACAAAAGCACAATCATAATAGAATTATTATGGTGTGGACACAACAAAACACAAAGCAAAAAAGCAATGATAAATTCATTGGGTTGCCTCCCAACAAGCTCTATTGTTTAACGCCGTTAGCTAGGCATAAGACGATAGAATCAAGTATCGACATCTTTGGTGCTCAAACCATAAGTAGCCCTCATCATGGATTCATAAGGAAATCTTATTTTCTTTCTAGGAAAGTGTTCCATGCCCTTCTTTAATGTAAATTGAAATCTAATATTCCCTTCCTTCATATCGATGATAGCACCAATAGTCCTAAGGAAAGGTCTACCCAGAATGATGGGACATGTCGGATTGCAATAAATATCAAGCACAATAAAATCCATGGTACATAGTTCCTATTTGCAATAATAAGAACATCATTGATCGTTCCCATGGGTTTCTTAACAGTAGAATCTGCAAGATGCAAATTAAGAGAGCACTCATCAATCTCATTGAAGCCTAGAACATCACATAAAGACTTTGGAATAGCCGAAACACTAGCACCCAAATCACACAAAGTATTGCATTCATAGTTTTTAATCTTGATTTTGATAGTAGGTTCCCACTCATCATGATGTTTTCTAGGAATAGAAACTTCCAACCCAAGTTTCTCTTCAAGAGATTTCATCATAGCACCAACGATATGATCGGTGAATGCTTTGTTTTGGCTATAAGCATGTGGAGAGTTTAGCATTGATTCCATCAAGGAAATACATTCAATCAAAGAGCAACTATCATAATTGAATTGCTTGAAATCCAAAGTAGTAATTTCATCACTACTCAAAGTTTTGACATCCTGTACTCCACTTTCAATGATTTTAGCATCAAGGTAGATAGACTCCGAATGATTGGGGAGTTTTTGAACCAATGTGGATTCATATACAGCCCCATCATCATTAGGTTTGACATTGGAAAACAAGGATTCAATGGGAGTCACACCAAGCACTTTAAGATCTTCATGATTCTCATCACAAGAGCACGCCTTTTTAAGCCATTCATGTCTAGCACGAATTTGGGCGGTTCTTTATTTACTCTCATTCATGGAAACACGCATAGCTTTCAAAGTTTCATCCATATTAATCTTGGGAGGAGAACATCTCAATTTCAAAGCATCAATAACAAGAGACATTCTATCAACGGTCCTAGCCAAGTCATCAATTTTGAGCAATTTTTCTTCTATGGACGCATTGAAAATCTTTTGCGAGTTGATAAACTCTTTAATATTACTCTCAAGATCAGAGGGTAATTTATTGTAATTTCCATGAGCATTGTTGTAGGAATTGCCAAAGTGATTAGAGGGATTACTAGGAAAAGGCCTAGGAATAAAGTTACCTTTATAAGCATTGTTGTTGCCAAAATTATTCCTACCAACAAAATTAACATCCAAGCTTTCATTGCTATTCTCAATCAAGGAAGACAAAGGCATATCATTTGGATCTAGAGGAGCACCTTTACTAGCAAACAATTTCGTTAACTCATCCATCTCAGTACTCAAAGAGTTAATTTCTTCTATAGCATGCACTTTTTTTCTAGTAGGTGACCTTTCAGCGTGCCATTGAGAATAGTTTGTCATGATATTGTCTAGGAGTTTTGGGGCTTCTCCTAATGTGATTTACATGAAAGTTCCACCGGAGGCGGAATCCAAGATATTTCTAGAAGCAAAATTCAAACCAGCATAGAAGATTTGTATAATCATCAAAAGACTCAAGCCATGAGCGGGACAATTTCTAATCATCAATTTCATTCTCTCCCAAGATTGTGCAACATGTTCATGATCTAGTTGCTTAAAATTCATGATATCATTACGAAGAGAGATAATCTTAGCCGGTGGAAAATACTTGGATATATAAGTATCTTTGCACTTGTTCCAAGAATCAATACTATTTTTGGGTAAAGATGAAAACCAAGTTTTTGCTCGATCTCGTAATGAGAACGGAAATAGCTTCAATTTAATCATATCATTATCCACATCTTTCTTATTTTGCATATCGCATAACTCAATGAAGGTATGAAGATGGGATGCGGCATCTTCACTAGGAAGGCCAGAAAATTGCTCTTTCATAACAAGATTCAGCAAAGCAGTATTGATTTCATATGATTCCGCACTAGCGGCGGGAGCAATCGGAGTACTAATAAAATCATTATTATTGGTATTCGAGAAGTCACACAATTTTGTGTTTTTAGTCATGGTGACTTCAGCAAGCAGACAAGCACACAAGCGAACAGAAAGCAAGCAAAAGAAAAGGGCGAACGAAAAAGGCAAATATTTTTGTAATTTTTTGTTTTTCAGAAGTGGGTGAGAGGAAAACGAGAGGCAAAAGGCAAAAAAATGCAAGATATGAGTTTGCGATAGTTACTTGGATAAGCTTGACTTAGAATAGTCCCCGACGCCAGAAATTGACACATTGAAGGGAGACTATTCTTGACTTGATACTCCACGACAACGGCGATAGAAATTCTTCTTGCTACCTCTTGAGCTTGCGTTAGTTTTTCCCTAGAAGAGGAAAGGGTGATGCAGCACAGTAGAAGTAAGTATTTCCCTCAGTTTGAGAACCAAGGTATCAATCCAGTAGGAGTATCAAGACAAGTTCCCAAAGTACCTATGCAAAAAAACAAACAAACTTGCACCCAACGCTATAAAGGGGTTGTCAATCCCTTCATGATTAATTGCAAGGTGAGATCTGAAGGTGGAAAGTGCAACAAAGTAAAAGTGTAGAGCTTAAAATATGATGTGAAGTAGACCCGGGGGGCATAGTGTTCACTAGAGGCTTCTCTCATGATAGCAAGTATTACGGTGGGTGAATGAATTACTATCGAGGAATTGATAGAACCGTGCACAGTCATGATGATATCTAAGGCAATGATCATACATATAGGCATCACGTCCAAGACAAGTAGACCGATACTGTCTGCATCTACTACTATTACTCCACACATCGACCGCTATCCAGCATGCATCTAGTGTATTGAGTTCATAACGAACAGAGTAACGCCTTAAGCAAGATGACATGATGTAGAGGGATAAATTCATGCAATAGATATAAAACCCATCTTTTTACCCTTGATGGCAACAACATGATGCGTGCCTCGCTACCCCTTCTGTCACTTGGTGAGGACACCACATGGTATGAACACAAAACCAAGCACTTCTCGCATTCCAAGAATTATAGATCAAGTTGGCCAAACGAAACCCACAACTCGAAGAGAATTACAAGGATACGAAATCATGCATATGAGAGATCAGAAGAGACTCAAATAATATTCATAGATAATCTGATCATAAATCAACAATTCATCGCATCTCGACAAACACACCACAAAAGAAGGTTACATTGGATAGATCTCCATGAAGATAATGGAGAACTTTGTATTGAAGATCCAAGAGAGAGAAGAAGCCATCTAGCTACTAGCTATGGACCCGAAGAACTACTCACCCATCATCGGAGGGGCAATGGTGTTGATGAAGATGCCCTCCGTGTCCTAATCCCCCTCTCGCAGGGCACCAGAACGGTCCCCAGATGGGATCTTGCGGAGATAGAAGCTTGCGGCGGCGGAAAAGTATTTTCGTGTTCTCTCTGGCAGTTTTGGATTTTTAGGGAATTTGTAGGCGGGAGAAGTAGGGAAAAGGAGCCACGGGGGTCCACAAGCCTGGTAGGCGCCCCCACGCTGCGGCTAGGGGGCTTGTGGCCTCCCCCGGGGTCCTTTGCCTTGGTTCTCAAGTTCCATGCGTATCTTCTGCTACGGAAAAGGGTCAAAAACACGGAAAAAAACAGGAACTGGCACTCCGAAGGTTTTATTCCGTTTGGACTCCGTTTAATATTCTTCTCTGAAAAGGGTCAAAAACACGGAAAAAACTGGAACTGGCACTTGGCACTGAGTTAATAGGTTAGTCCCAAAAAAGACATAAAATAGCATAATTATGCATACAAAACATCCAAAGTTGACAAGATGATAGCCTGGAACCATAAAAACTTATAGATACGTTGGAGACGTATCACTCGGTACTTCCTTAATGTTTTTAACAATCTTTCTTCTTCATGCCCTTTATGGTTAGTACTGATAATAACATGATATGTTTTATTTTCATCAAGATAAGCACATTTCAAAGTGTCACGTAATTGTTTTAATTCAAACACGGGATCACCCTTGGGTGGAGGAGGACCTCCTATAGTTTCAGCAGGCAAGTTGTGTTTAAGGACAGGCTTTTGCTCAAAGAACATTTTTATCTAGTTCATTTCTTTCACTCATATGCATATCATTTTCATTTTCTAGCAAATATTGGTATAATGGATCACTAGGAGGAATGGCAATAGAAGAAAGACCAATTACTTCATCTTTACTAGGCAATTCTTTATCATGGGATTGCTTACTGAACTTGGAGAAATGAAACTCATGAGACATACCACAAAATTAACACTAACAGTTCGCTTTTTGCAATCTATTTGAGCATTGAGAATTTTCAAGAAGGGTGTTAGAGCATATTTCTCCGTATGTGGTTTTGGTAATTGATGACTATCCCTACGGACTAATGGTTGCCTTGAGTTATATTCGAAGGATTTGTACATAGGAACTTCTTAAAGCATATCTATTGGTTTCAAGGAGTTTATATGATAACCAAGGTAGTATTCAAGGTTTTATTCAAAGATTGGTCATAAAGACACAAGGTTGATCAAGACTAAGTCAAAGGGTGAATCAAGTTGACCAGCACACAAAGCATACAAGATGTACCGAGGAGGATTAAGTGATCCCATGGTATCGTAAGCATTGTCCATCACACTTTGTGTAGTAACCAATGGTCTTCGTGAGAGTTCTATGTGGGGTTAGGTGTGTTTACATGGGCTTGCGTTAGGAGGAAGATCTTATACAACCCATGGAGGATGACGTCAAGTGGTGATCGTCATCAAGATTGCAGTGTGCAAGTTCAAGTGGAGCAACATAAAGATATCATGCTTGAAGCTTGCCGTTCATTGTGGTGGCAATGAACTTATAAAGATGTGCTGAAGAGTGGCTCACCCATAGTAAGTATGGGGGAATAAGAAACTAGTCTTCATCAAGCCAACGCAATCAAGAAAGGTGGTCCACCTTGAGGAAGTCAAGATCGTCATCATCTAGATCAAGTGGAATATGTGAAAGGTATAGGTTTGCCCTCGATAGATTTATATTTTACGAGTCTCACGATGGTATTAGTTGGGAGACTGGGTTATAGGATATATTGTGCACTATAAAGGGGGGCTCTCAAGTGAGTAGCATGATCGTATAATTCATTGAGATCTCAAACCATTTGCACCCTTGAATCATCTTTCTTGGTTCTTGTTTGGTAGTTCTCTTTGTGAGTTGTAGAGCTTATGGTCTTCTTCATGACAAGCTCGAGTTCATCGAAAATAGATTGCATATGCATCTTCTATGATTTTTTCGATTCACATCTCTATACCATTGGCATTTTCATAACTGCATGTTCTTAAGATAACATCCATCGTTGTTTCAATAGTACTTGTCGTGTGCTGTCCAACAAGCTTGAGTTTGCTCAGTTCAGAGCTCGTATGCGTAAGTCATGGCAATTGTGGGAAGATTTTCTCTCTCAAGCGGAAGTGCCAATAGGGCTGAGCGGTAGTACTGCTCTAGCCGTACTGCCACCCTCACCTGCCATCTCTTCCTCTTATAATTTATCCCTGGCTTCATCAGTGTGTTTTTCCACTTTGAGCGGAAGTGCCGCTTGTGCATGACATGTGCACATAACGGCTTGATTTGGGGAGGCCTATAAAAGGGTTCAGTTTCCCCAATGGTTTTCAATCCGCTGAGCTCGTATTTTCCCACCGTTGTTGACCTTCTTTGAGCTTGCTAACTCTCAATCCCTCAAATGATTCTTGCTAGTTCTTGAGGGAAAAGAGAGAGGAGGTCTAGATCCACATTTCCACCAATCACTTTCTCCTCTATGTGTGGGGAAGCCCTTGGATCCTGATCTTGGAGTTCTTTGTGAGCTCCTTGTTCTTCCTCTCATATTCGGCCACAACTTTTGTTGTTGTGGAGGGATTTGAGTGTGAGGGACTAGACCACTTCGTGTGTTCTTGTCATTGCATTAGTTGCATCGGTTTGAGTTCTCCATGGTAATACGTGGAAATGAAAAAGTTTGAGAAGATTATTACCCTTGGGTTCTTGTTACCCTAGACATTGTTGTTCGCGGATGCTTTGGCGTCTTAGAAGCTTGGTGCTGCCTCGAAGCTCAATCATTATGTTGTAAAGCTCTAGGAAAGCGTCTGGGTCTCCAATTAGGTTGTGGAGATTGCCCCGAGCATTTGAGGTCATCTTGGAGCCACAATACATTGTTTTTGGGAGCCTCCAATTAAGTTGTGGAGATTGCCCCCAACCTTGTTTGTACGGGTTTAGTGACCACCCTCAAGGGTCCCCTAGTGGAATCACGGCATCTTGCATTGTGCGAGGGCATGAGGAGATTACGGTGGCCCTAGTGTCTTCTTGGGGAGCATTGTGCCTCGACACCGCTTCATACGGAGATAAGCATCCGCAAGGGTGTGAACTTCGGGATACATCATTGTCTCCGCGTGCCTCGGTTATCTCTTACACAAGCCCTTTACTTATGCACTTTACGTTGTGATAGACATATTCTTTCTTGTTATATATCTTTCTATCACTTAGTTGTTTACCTTGCTTAGCATAAGTTGTTGGTGCACATATGTGAGCCTAGTTATTTTAGATTTTGTGCTTGACTAATTAAACATTACTTTTATTCTGGATTTGTTCAAGCCTAAACCGTAATTATTTTAAAACGCCTATTCAGCCCCCCTCTAGGTGACAACCACGTCCTTTCAAAGGGTCTACCAAATATTATAGGACAAAAATCATATTTTAGTGAGCCCAGTACTATAAAATTAGTAGGGTATTTTACTTTTCCACACAAGACTTCAACATATCTAACAATCCCAAGTGGTGTGATGGTGTATCTATTAGCAAGTTTGATAGTAACATCTATGTCTTCTATTTCACCGGGTGCTATCTCATGCATAATTTCTTGAAATAAGGTAAAGGGAATAGCACTAACACTAGCACCCATATCACATAAACCATGATAACATTGACCTCCTATTTTGACTGAGACGACAAGCAAGCCAACAATCGGACTATTTTATCTTTAGTATCAGGTTGGGCAATTCTAGCACTTTATCACAGAAATAAATAACATGCCCATCAATATTATCAACCAAGAGATCTTTAACCATAGCAATAGTAGGTTATACCTTGATTTTCTTAGAGGGTTTGGTTGTTCTAACATAACTTTTGTTAACCATAGTTGAAGCTTTAGCATGTTCCTTTATCCTAACAGGGAAAGGTGATTTCTCAATATAAGCAGTGGGCACAACTCGGTCAACATTGTAAATGACAGTTTCATCCTCAACTTTAATTGGTTCTTCAACTTTTTATTTACTAGGTGGATGATATTTAAACCATTTCTCTTTAGGGAGGTCAACATGAGTAGCAAAGGTTTCACAAAATGAGGCTACTATCTCAGAGTCAAGTCCATAATTAGTGCTAAAATCATTGAAAGCATCGATATTCACAAAAGATTTAACACACTCAAATTTTATACCTGACTCTTTAACTTTGTCGAATTCCAAATCTTCAGAGTTGTGTTTAATACTTTCCAAAAGAACCCACCTGAATTAAATAGTGTTCTTCGTAAAAGAACCGGAACAAGAATATCGAGCATGGTTTGATCATTACAAGAAAGTCAAGCATAAAAATTCGGAATAATAATTTCTCTCGGGAGCTCATGATTGGGGCATGAATATAACATTTACTTAAGCCTCCACCAAGATAGAGCGACACTTTCTCCCTCACGAGGCCAAAAATCATAGCTAAAATTCTAATCACGACGAACAAGATGCATAGGATAATTTTCTGGTGAAACTCCAATTGCAATTGATTCCAGTTCCAAGATCTTGTATCATCACATATCCTATACCATGTCAATGCTTTCCCCACAAATAGAAAGGGAAAACCTTCTTCATGACTTCATCTCCAGATAAACCTGCAATCTTAAATAATCAACAAACTTTGTCCACATAGATTAGGTGCATATCGAGATGTTTTGTTCCATCTCCTCCATATGGATCAGCTAGCAGTTTCTCTTATACCCAAAGGAATTTCATAATAAACATTTCCAGTAGGTTCATTAGGTTGAGGGACAAATCTTGGTGTTTCTTTTTGAGGTGAAGATACCCCGAACAAACCCCTCAAAGGATTACTTTCCATAGTGACAATTGACAATAAATTTCAGACGTAATATGAAATTTTCGTTACAAATTTCTGTTTACCAAAGACGCTTCACTCCCTGACAACGGCGCCAGAAGAGAGTCTTGATGACAAACAAGTATAGGGAATCAATCGTAGTCCTTTCGATAAGTAAGAGTGTTGAACCCGACGAGGCGCAAAAGGAAATGACAAGCGGTTTTCAGCAAGGTTATGTCTGCAAGCACGGAAATAGTTGTAACTGGTTGTTTGGTAGCGAGATAATTGTAACAAGTAACGAGTAGCAGTAGTAACAATAAGTGCAGCAAGGTAGCCCAATCCTTTTGTGGCAAAGGACATGCCGAAACAGTTTCTTACAATAGGCAAAGTGTTCTTGAGGGCACACATGAATTTCATCTAATCACTTTCGTCATGTCGGGTAAATTCTTGTTCGGTACATTGATAATTTGGTATGTGGGTGGACCGGTGCTTGGGTGTTGTTCTTACTTGAGCAAGCCTCCCACTTAGGATAAACCCTCCCGCAAGCATCCACAACTACAAGAAAAGTATTAAGAATAAATTCTAACCATAGCATTAAACACAGGGATCCAAATCAGCCCCTTACGGAATAGCGCATAAATGAGGGTTTAAGTTTCGCTCACGCTCGCAACCCATCATTTAATAACTACCCCACAATGCATTCCCTTAGGCCCAAAGATGGTGAAGAGTGATGTAGTCTATGTTCACATAACACCACTAAGGAAATAAAAACATTAATATGATCAAAATATCGAACGAATATCGACATCACATGACTACTTGCAAGCATGACTTCTCCTGTGGCGACGAGAACAAAAGTAACTACTCACAAGTGATAAACATGCTCATGATCATAAAGGTATTAAATAGTGTACTGATCAAAAAAATGTTATCTTCCACTAAATAAACCATAAAGCATCAACTACAAGATGTAATCAACATTACTAGTCACCCCGAGGTAACAATCTGAGGTTCCACTACAAGATTGAGCACAAGAGGTGAACCAGTGCGTTGAGAGGAGATGGTGTTGTTGAAGATGTTGACGAAAATTGGCCTCCCCAAGAAGAGAGGATTGTTGGTGATGACGATGGCCTTGATTTCCCCCCTCGGGAGGGAAATTCCTCCGACGGAATCGCTCCGCCGGAGGGAAAAAGTGCTCATGCCCAAGTTCCGCCTCGAGACGTTGGTGCTTCGTCCCAAAAGTTTTCTCCTGATTTTTCAGGTCAAGAGAGCATATATACCACAAGATGGTCGCGAGAACTGGGCTGAGTGGCCCACTACCCACTAGACCGTGCCAGGGGAGCTGGCACACCCGCGTGCCTAGTGGCCACCTGACAGTCCCCTCTGGTACTTATTTCTTCCAATATTTCTTATCTATTCCAAAAAAATTCCTCGTGAAGTTTCAGCTCATTTGGAGATGTGTAGAATAGGTATCTCTCACATAGCTTTTTCAGGTCTAGAATTGCATCTGCCGGCATTCTCCCTATTGGTATAAACTTGCATATTATGAGAGAAAATGCATTAGAATTACTTAATAAAGTGGTATAATGCATAAAAGCACTATAAATAACAGTAGCAAACCATGATGCAAAATGGACGTATCACGAGACAACCCTACACTTGTTCTTGTGTGTTCGCATGATTAAGATATTGTAGTAATCATGTTTTTCTGCCTTTTATTTAGATAATGTGAAATGTAAAGCATTTGGGATAGTGTGGATACTTCATGATTTAATTCTATGAAAAACATAAGCTTTTTCGTCCAATATATGAATTATGTAATTTTACTGGATTGGGAGGTATGGTTTGAGTTCAGAACTTTACATATTCTTCTCTTTTTTACAAATTCTATTTTGCATGTCTAATTTGCATGACTAATTTTCTTATGTTAGAGTTTCCATATCTTATATTGATTGTCATAAATTATGGGAATGACATTACACTAGGCATTATGTGAGAACAATTATGAACCTTGTCTTGACAGTACCTAAGTGAATGATCTATCTTTATTACACTAACCCATCTCATGAGTTCCGTTAAGTTTTGTGTGATTTAAGTTTTCAAGTTTTAGGTTAGATACCAATATGAGGAGAATAAGGAGTGGAATAACCTAAGCTTGGGGATTTCGAAGGCACCAAGGTAATATCCAAGGAAGACTCAAGCGTATAAGCTTGGGGATGCCCAGAATGCATCCCCTCTTTCTTTTTTAACACTATATTTTTATTCATCACATAATATATGTTTTTCTTGGAGAGTCATTTTATTTTGTTAAAATTTTCTTTATGTGATTTATAGTCTTGTTTTTCAATAAAAATTCCTAAGAATTACCTTTAGAATGCTTGAATTGCTTGTGTGATGTGTGTTGTATAAAAACATAAACTTTTGTTGTAGTGTCTGATTCATTTATTATACTGGAAAGTAGAAAGTTTCTCAAATTTCTAAACATTACTATAATAAACATATTTATTATATCCTAAATTTTCCGATTTTTTTTGAGTTACGTAGGTACACTTTTGGAATCAATTACTATAGGTTGTTCTGTTTGGATAGATTGCTATGATAGTTTTGTTATCTACTTATCCTAGATTTTTTTAAAGCTTATATATATAGATATAAATTGTTGAAATGTTATAGTAAAGTACCTAATGTTTGAATTTTTTTATAAAATTGTCTTGGCAGTACATGAAGTGTTGATTCCTTCTTAGGTGTACTAACCTATCTCACGAGTTCTTTTCGAGTTTTGTATGGATGAAGCTTTTTAGACTTAGATAAAACCGGGATATGTGAGGATTGAACAAGATACAAAATATCAAGCTTTGGGATTCCTGAGGCACCCCAAGTAAATATTTCAAGAAGTATCAAGGATCTAAGCTTGGGGATGCTACGCATCCCACCTCTCTTCGTCAACAAATATCGGTTATCCTATGTTGATCATAAGTTTTTATCCATTCGCATGATATGTGCTATTTTTGTAGTGTCCTTTGTTTTATTTGTTGTTTTAAAAAAACTCAGATCTGAGAGTCTTTATTAGAGATTCCTCACATATGTACTTAATTGTTTAACTACTCATTGATTTTCACTTATACCTTTTTGAGAGTTGTTTGATGTTCACTCTTGTGCTTCACTTATATCCTAAGAAAAATGTTGAATGGATTGAATATCATAAATATGAAATTATAAATGTGCTTTATTATTTGTACTAGTTTCACATTTAGTTTAGAAAGTACAATCTATTGAAGTTTGACAATCACAATATTGGCCATCCAAGCAATTCATGAATGATTAGTATAAGAAAGAGAACTTTGACATACAAATATTTTATCTTCGACATCTTTTATGATTGTTATTATACATTAATTATTTTCAACCTTGATCAAATATTTTAAGCTGGACAAGTAAGACAACGTAATGGTTATGTTTGGGTATATTTGCATCGGAGTTATATTGTTATGGATCCTCCAACATGTGGTGCTTGTTTAGAACCTTTTGCTAGCCAAAACTTCGTACTAAGTAGTGATACTACTTTTGCATCCAAATCCTTGAGACAAGTTTCTTCCATGAGAGTCCACCATAACTACCTATATATATATGGAATTTCACTACCATTCAAAGTAAATTTGCATGTGCCACCTCTAAAACCTTCAAATAAACATATGTTTTGTGTGCCCGTACCGCTCATACAGCAATCGAAGAGGTCAGTATCTTCCATGCTAAGCAGGTTATTCTCATGATGAGTGTTTATTCACTTGTCATTGCATGAGAGAGGCTGGTAAAAAGGATGCCCAGTCCTACATAATACAAAAATAAAATAAACAAGAACCCCCCCCTAGAAAGTTGATTTCTTAGAGGGAACTCGTGGATACGGTGATCCATGGAATGTGTTTAAATGGTTGAGGGGGATTTCAATTTCAATTTTGTTTGGGAACCGCCAATAATGTAATTAGAATGGAAGATATTGAAATCCCTTGTTGTGACATTAATAGTAAATGCACACCACCCAAAATATATTCATCTCTGTTTTAAAATAATGAGCACTGACACCTCCACAAATCCCTGCTTCTATCTGCAAAAGGACAATCTATTTACTTTTATGTTATTTACTTTCATGTTATTACTTTTCATATTGAGTTGACTTCATATTTCAACCTCAATCTATTACTTGGCAAGCATCATGTGGTGGGGAAAGATCTAGGCATATATATCAAGTTAAATATATTTAATCATGACTCATTGTTGTTAAGAATTATATTTGTGATAAGCATGTGTAACGCCCAATATGTGGAACTATCCTCATCGAGGCCCATAGCCTTGAGAGGGATATAAGCGCATCTCATTGTTTCGCAAGTATAGACACCATTGCATAATCATGTAATAGAAGAGGATAGTATATGAGTTGGATACACTAGCCACATGCTACCTTACATAATCCATTCAATAATCCATACAAACATCCAGAAGTGTAGGGTTCGACTACGAAAAAAATCAAGCGATAAAAGCAAATTATATCTATCTCGCTACAAACATCCAGGAAGACGACCAAGAATCCTCTACTCATCTAGAGAGGTGACGTATATACGCCCATGATCCTCGTCATACTCCGAGTACAACTAGGAAGTATCGCCTGAATCAACCTCATATATACATGTACCTGTTGTTTTGTAGTATATGTTAGCCACGCGGACTCATCAATATCATCGCACAAGATGTCAAGTCTAATTAAGTTATTAGGTGAGGCATGGTTACATGTTGAATTTACAATGAGCAACATTATATCTGATGATTTATGAACATTCATGGAGAAGTCTTTGACCAGGTAAAAACCAAACATTTCATAGCAATGAAATAAGAAGAAGATGGAAGCTATGATTTGGACTCTAGGAACTTGGTTGAAACCAAGATGGATTTTGATGTGGCAAGGTTGAAAAGGGGAAGCACACTCACAACACCATTAAAACAACAACAAAAAATGACATCACATATATGATGCATGATGCAAATGAAATGATGCCATGATGCATAATGGAAGAAAAGTCAAAATTCATCACTCAAATAAAACATGAAGAGTCATACAAGCTTGGGTTCATAGAAATGGCTACAAGATTGGAAAATTGCATTTTGGTTGTTACACCTCTCCCACGCTGCAAAAAGATCTCGTTCTGAGATTTAGATAGTGAAGAAGTGTGGATATTAAGAATGGAGAAGGTCCTCACTTTCCCAAGTAGCTTCTTTATCGAAATGATGTGACCACATTACTTTGAGGAACTTGATAGACTTTTTGTGAGTCTTGCACTCGGTCTCTTCAAGGATAGCAACTGGATGTTCATGATAGGATAGGTATCCTAGGAGATAAATGTCTTGGAAATCAATGGTGCGCTCGGGAGTCTTGAAACACTGAAGGAGGTTAGAGACGTGAAATAAATCATGCACATTGGAGAAATTGGAAGGAAGCTCAAGTTGGTAGGTGATACGTCTCCAACGTATCTATAATTTTTTATTGTTCCATGATGTTTTATTATCATTCTCAAATGTTTTACAATCATTTTATAGCAACTTCATATCATTATTTGGGACTAACCTATTGACATACTACCTAGTGCTGGTTATAGTTTTTTGCTTGTTTTTTACTTTGTAGAAAATCAATATCAAACGGAGTCCAAATGTGAGAAACTTTTCACAGATTTTTTCTGCGAGAAGACATCCACGGAGTCAAGGAAGTATACGAGGGGAGACCCGTGGGTCCCACTAGGCACCAGGGCGTGCCAGCCCCCCCCCCCCAAGCATGCCCTAGTGGGTAGTGGGCACCTCATGGCCCGTCATGGTGTGATTCCAATGCCATAAATAAAGAAACCCCAGAAATAGCCCTAGATCAGAAGTTCCACTTCTGCAAGCCTTTCTAGGCAACAAAAACCAATTGGTAGCCCGTTCCTGCACCCTGTAGGAGGGGGCGATCATCACTGGAGGCCATCTTCATCATCCCGGCGGCCACCATGAAGAGAATGGAGTAGTCCACCCTCGGGGTGGAGAGTTTGTACTAGTGTCCATGTGTTTAATCTCTCTATCTCTTTCGTGTTCTTGAGATGGCACGATCTTGATGTATCACGAGCTTTGTTAATATGGTTGGATCATATGGTGTTTCTCCCTCTCTATCTTGTTGTGATGAATTGAGTTTTACCTCTGAGATTTCATTTTATCGGATTGAATACTTTTATGGATTTGAGTGTAATTGATCTATGTCTTGTTATGTATACTCATGGTGACAATGGGGTATCATATTGATTCACTTGATATATATTTTGGCACTCAACTCGTGGATTCTCGAGGTGACATTAGGGTAATCTATGCATAGGGGTTGATGCACATTCTCTTCTTTTCTTCTCCGGTAGAAATCTTGGGGCACTCTTTGAGGTTCTTTGTCTTGAATTGAGTATTCTGAATCTGAATTTGTTATGGTGTTATTTTAATACAAAATCTTGGATAGATCGATCCGAAAGGATACCTTGTTATTTCGTACCCTACAAATAATTTCTTTTTTATTTTATCTACTAAATAGGAACTTTGGAGTGATTCTTTACCGCACGTTGAGGGATTGTTATGCGATCCAATTCTATTAGCATTGTTGAGAGATTGCACTTGCGAAAGTACGAGCCCTAGGCCTCATTTTCAAGCATTGCAATGCCGTTTATGCTCACTTTTGTTACTTGCTAACTTGCTGTTTTTATTTATTCAGATTAGAAAAATATATTTCTACCATCTATATTACACTTGTATCACCATCACTGAGCCGAACTAGTGCACCTATACAAGTTACCAATGTATTTGGTGTGTTGGGGGCACCAGAGACTTTTTATTATTTGGTTGCAGGGTTGTTTGACAGAGACCATATTCATCCTACACCTCCCACATCTTGCTAAACCTTAGCTCATCCACTTGAGGTAAAATTGCTACTGTTCTACAAAACTCTGTGCTTGGAAGCCCAACACGAGTCCACGAGAATAAAGTTGCGTAGCAGACATCAAGCCCTTTTCTTGCACCATTGTCAAGAAGGTGAGTGCTTCAAGGTATATCTTTAGATCTTGCAATTGAATCTCTTAGTTTCATGTTTTATCACAAGTTTGGTTTATAAAAATAAAATTACAAAAAATGGAACTGACGTGATCTCATATTGTTCATCTTTATAATGTCTTTCTTGAAAATGATGGAAAGTAAAATTGTGCTCAATTGATAGAAGAAGAATTCAATAAAATGTTTGGCATGAAATCCTTGAATGATGAGCATGATAGAAATATTATTGTTCTGAATTCTATGAATTTTCGTGAATCTAATGTTATGCAAAGCCACAAGCTTGAGGATGTTGTGTTTGATGAAGATGCTATTTTTAGTGCCTCAAGTTTTGATGAGCAAATTTATTATGATGATGGCATGCCTCCTAGTTATGATGATTATATTGATGAAAGTGGGTTTGAAAGAGTGTCAAATCTAGGTACTAATGATCCCATTAACTTTTAGGGTGTTAAATCCTATTGTCATAATAATAAAAGTGGATATGGAGAGGTCATAACTTTGTTTAGTGACGAGTCCACTATATTGGAAGAGGCTTTAATTGACTATGATAACAAAGTTGCTAGCTATGATGATTATGGTGAGGACATGTATGTTATAATGAGTAATAAAAACCATGAAACGTGTCACATAATTTTAATTTTCACATGGATTATATCAATCAAGTATCTCATGATAGTTATTTTGTTGAGTTTGTTCCCACTACTATGAATGATAACAATTTTGCTTGTGTGGGTAGTAATAAAAATTCTATGCTTGTGCATCATGAAAATAATACTTTATGTGATAGTTATGTTGTTGAATTCCTTCATGATTATACTGAAAATTATTATGAGAGAGGAACATATGATTGGAGGAATTCCTTCATGATTATCTGCTCAAAGTTTTGAAGTCGTGCTTGTTTTGCCTTCCTATGCAAGTCTATTATTGTTACAATAAATTCTTTGATTTAAAAATCCCTATTCATAGGAAGTGGGTTAGACATAAATGTGCTTGCCACGTGATTCATGATGCTCTATTGCATGTTTCAGTTACTACCTTTTATGTGAGCATCATTGAAATCATCATGCCTAGCTAAAAGGCATTAAAGAAAAGCGCTTGTTGGGAAACAACCCAACACTTTTACTTTCTGTTTTTGTGAGTAAACATGATTAAACTACTGTGGTAATCTTGTTTTATATCTTTTATTTCAATAGAGTGCCAAGTGAAGCATGTGGGATAGTGTGGATACTTGTTTGTTTGATTCTGTGCAAAAACACAAACTTTTACGTCCAGTGCAGAATTTCTCGGATTTTACTGGAGCGTCAAAAAGTTCTGAAATTTTTACACAGTTTTGGTATTCAAATTCTCTGTGTTTTCCTAATGTTTCAGAATTTTGAGAGTCAGGGAAGTATGGTTTACATTCAGATATTCACTGACTATTCTGTTTTTGACACAATCTATTTTGCGTGCACAGTTTGCTTGCTTTAGTGTTTCCGTAGCCTATAGTGAGTGATATAAATTGTCAGAATGATATAATACAGTAGGCATCATGTGATAACAACTATGAATCTTTTCTTGGCAGTACCTAAGAGAATGATCTATATTTATCATACTAACCTATCTCATGAAGTTCCACTAATTTTGTGCGATTGAAGGTTTCAAGTTTTTGGTGAGATGCCTATATGAGGAGAATAAGGAAAAGAAAGAATATAAGATTGGGGATGCCCAAGGCACTCCCAAGGTAATATTCAAGGAATACTAAAGCGTCTATGCTTGGGGATGCCCCAGAAGGCATCCCCTCTTTCATCTCCAACATTATCGGTCTATCTTACTTCGAGTTATATTTTTATTCGTCACAAGATATGTGTTTTGCTTGGAGTGTCATTTTATTTTGTTGGTATTTTTAGATGTTCTTTATAATCTTGTTTTTCAAAAGAAAGTTCCAAGAATTGCCTTTAGAATGCTTGAATTGCATGTGTGATGTGTGTTGTACAAAAACAAAAACTTATGCTATAGTATTTGAATTATCTATTTTACTGGAACATGTAAAGTTTCTATATTGTTAACACAATACTGTCATACAAATAATTTCTCATGAACTAAAAGTTCAGAATTTTGGGAGATACATAAGAAAAGATTTTGTATATATTGCAACACACCGTTCTATTTGGACAAATTACTGACATAGTTTTGTTATCTACTTATCCTAGAGTTTTCATGGCTTATACAATACCTAATGTTCGAAAATTATTATGCAACTTGCCTTGGAAGTACATAAAGAGTTGATTTATGCTTATGTGCACTAACCTATCTCATGAGTTCTTTTCAAGTATTGTGTGGATGAAGTTTTTGAGACTTACGTGATACAGGGATATAAGAGGATTGAACGAGATACAAAAGATCAAGCTTGGGGATGTTGGAAGATCCCTAGAGACAATAATAAAGTGGTTTTTATTATATTCCCTTGTTCATGATAATCTCTTATTATCCATGCTGAAATTGTATTGATTGGAAACTCAAA
Organism: Hordeum vulgare subsp. vulgare; assembly: GCF_904849725.1. Lineage (NCBI taxonomy): Eukaryota > Viridiplantae > Streptophyta > Magnoliopsida > Poales > Poaceae > Hordeum > Hordeum vulgare. Next base: position 131,876,932 of record NC_058522.1, on the reverse strand, counting down.
TACATGTGTGGGTACATAAACAACATTGTGTCCCTAGTGAGCCTCTAATGGACTAGCTCGTTGATCAAAGATGGTCAACATTTCCTGGCCATAGACATGAGTTGTCATTTGATAACGGGATCACATCATTAGGGAATGATGTGATGTGATGGACAAGACCCAAACTATGAACATAGCATATGATCGTGTTAGTTTATTGCTACCGTTTTCGGCATGTCAAGTATGTGTTCCTATCACCATGAGATCATGCAACTCAATGACACCGGAGGAGTACCTTATGTGTATAAAACTTCGCAACATCAATGGGTAACTATAAAGATGCTCTACAGGTATCTCTGAGGGTGTGTGCTGAGTTGGCATGCATCAAGATTGAGATTTGTTACTCTGTGTGACAGAGAGATATCTCAAGGCCCACTCGATAATACAACATCATAACGAGCTGACAAGCAATGTGACCAAAGAGTTAGCCACAAGATCTTGTATTAAGGAATGAGTAAAGAGACTTGTTGGTAAAGAGATTGAACTAGGTATGGAGATACCGATGATGTAATCTCGTGCAAGTAACATATCGATGAACAAAGGGAACTACGTACGAGATTGACTCAATCCTTGACATCGAGGTTCGACCGATAAATATATTCGTAGAATATGTAGGAACCAATATGTACATCTAGGTCCCTCTATTGCTTATTGACCGTAGAGGTGTCTCGTTCATGTTTACATAGTTCTCGAACCCGCAAGGCCTACACACGTAATGTTTGATGATGATATAAGCATACTAGAGTTATTATGTTCGTGACAAAATGTTGTTCGGAGTTCCGGATGAGATCTCGGACGTTACAAGAAACTCCTGAATGGTCCACAGGTGAAAATTGATATATAGGATGAAGGGCATCGAAGTCCAAAAGTGTTCTGGGGCATATCGTGGAATCAACGGAGTGCCGAAAGGAGAGGTGGCACACCAGCCCACAAGGGGCTAGGCACCGACCAAACCCCATCCCACGTCGTCTAAGGGAGGGCCTCACCCCCTAGGGTCATCAACCAACCCAACTTGGGAGGCAAGGTTCCTAGGTGGGAGGGCCACACAACCCTAGCCGCGACCCCCCTTTGTCGTGGGCCCCTAGGGCTAACCCTAGGGTGCCCTCCTCAACTCCCTTCCCCCTATATATAGAGAGGAAGAGAGAGGGCAGACGCACCACAACGTGCTACGGTGCCGCTCCTCCTCTCCCTCGTAGTTCTTCTCCTCTCCATAGCATGCGGCGAAGCCCTGCTGAGCTGTCACCACCACCACCTCACCACACTTTCGTACTGCTGGAGGAATCGGGCTGCTATTTTACCATCGTTCACTGGATCGAGGAGGTGAAGGTGTCATCAAGCTATACACGTGTTGAATGCGGATGTGCCGTCCATTCGGTGCTTGATCGGCAGTTCGTGGATGGATCATGATTGGATCGTGAAGATGTTCCACTACATCAACCGCGCTCTTTAACACTTCTGCTTAGCGATCCACAAGGGTATGTAGATGCAATATCTCCTGTCGTAGATGTTCATCTCCTAGATTGATCTTGGTGAAACGTAGGAAATGTTTTGTTTCCCATGCAACATTCCCCAACACAGGCATCATGAGCTAGGTCTATGCGTGGATGACATCACGAGTAGAACAAAGAGTTGTTTGTGTGCGTTGATATTCAGATTGCTTCCTTCCTTAGACTTTTATTGATTCATCGTTATTGTCGGAGGAAGCGGCCCAGACCAACTTTACTCGTCTACGTACGAGAGAGCTATTCCATCGACTCACATGTGACTTTGTTGGATAAGATGGCTGGCGTGTGTCTGTCTCTTCCACATTAGTTGAATCAGATTAGATGAACGTGGTCCTTGTAGAAGTTTAAATAGCAACTTGTATATCACCGTTGTGGTTATGCGTAGGTAAGAATCGTTCTTTCTAGATAAACTACAGGGATCAGATACTTTGATGTATGCCAAGGCAGACGGCAAAGGGGGACACCCCGGACGACAAAGGCCTTTGCCATCCATCAGCAGACGGCAAACTAGACGGAAAACAAAAATCCGGTGAAGGGCCTCTTTGTCGTTTGCATTGGGCCGGCTGACGACAAAGGATCTTTGTCGTGAGGGGGAAGACGATAAAGAATATGGGATGACACATCCGCGGGCACCTCCGTCAAGTGCTAACGGCAGCTTGCTGGGCCCATATATATTTTGACATCTGGCTAGAACCCCTTTGCCGTCTGCCATGCTGGTGGGCTGACGACAAAGGTGCCGCCAAAGCCCCTCTCGTTTGCCCCTTTGCCGTCTTCCCTTTGCCCCTTTGACGTCTGCCCACAAGCATGGCAAACGGCAAAGGGGCGCTCAGCTTGATTAAAAAGGCCAGTTTGGGCGCTTTGCCGTCGGCTGGAGCTCCTTTGCCATCAGTGGGCAGACGGCAAAGGGTCCAAACTGCCCTTGTTTAGTTTATTTTTAATAATATCCAGCAATTTTCACACAAATCAGGAATATATATATATATATATGACAGTTTCATCCATAATACATAATATATATTTGACAGTTTCATCCATAATCCATAATACATAATATATTTCACAAAAACTACCCCATACTCATAACCATATTAAAAGAAGTTTCATCCAAAATACATAGATATTATGCAAGATTCATCCATACCAAACCATATATTACACTAGTTTCATCCATACAGACAAAGTTTCATATCAATTTACTACAATAGTTGCAATCCAAGCTTCCGTGAAGCCATTTTAGAAGAAACCATATTGAAGCACTCCATCAATATAATCCAAGCTTCCGTAAAGTGAATGTATTCTGCAAAATGGGAAATAAGTAAGTTATAAGAAGAAGACTAGATGAAGAGGAGAAGAAATAAGTAAGTTTCATATTCACTTAGCTCCAAAAAGAGATACTTAGATAATTTAGCTCCAAGAAGAGGAGAAGAAGAAGAATAAGAGAAGAAGAGAAGAACAAGAAGAAAAGAAGAAGAGAAGAAGAATAACAAGAAGAAGGGAAGAAGAGAAGAAGAAGAAGAAGAATAAGAAGAAGAAGGAGAATAAGAAGGAGAAGAAGAAGGAGAAGAAGGAGGAGAAGTAGGACTCCTTCTCCTTCTTCTCCTCCTTCTCCTTCTTCTTCTCCTTCTCCTTCTCTTTTTCTTCTCTTCTTCTTCTTCTTCCTTCTTTTTATTTCTCCTCTTCTCCTCTTCTTGGAGCTAAATTAGCTAAGTATGTCTTTTTGGATCTAAATGGGCTAATTATGTCATTTTAGAGGAAAACAAGCTAAGTATATAATATTCACGAGCTAACCAAGGTTCTTATGCCATTTTGAGCTTATTATGTAATTTTGGAGCTAAATTAGCTAAGTATGCCTTTTTGGAGCTAAATGGGCTAATTATGTCATTGTTGGGGAAAATAAGGTAAGGAGAATATGAAATAGGAGAAGAAAGAGGAGGAGAAGAAGAAGAAGGAGAAGAAGGGGACAAAGAAGGACAAGAAGGAGGAGAACTAGGACTCCTTCTCCTTCTTCTCGTCCTTCTCATTCTTCTTCCCTTCTCCTTGTCTTCCTCTTCTCTTCTTCTTCTTCTTCCCTCTTTTCATTTCTCCTCTTCTCCTCTTCTTGGAGCTAAAATAGCTAAGTATGTCTTTTTGGAGCTAAACGGGCTAATTATGTCATTTTAGAGGAAAACAAGCTAAGTATATAATATTCATGAGCTTATTATGTCATTTTGGAGCTAAATTAGTCATTTTGGAGCTAACCAAGGTTCTTATGATGTTTTTACCTAACTAAGCTAATTATGTCATTGTGGAGGATAATTAGCTAAGTATGTCTTTGTTGGGGAAAATCAGCTACGTAGAAGAAGAAAGAGAAGAAGCAAGAAGAGAAGAAGAAGGAAAAGAAAAAGAAGAAGAAGAAGGAGGAGACGGAGGAGGAGGAGAAGGAGAAGGAGGATGAGAAGAAGAAGAAAAGAAGAAGAGAAGAAGAAGGAGAAGAAGGATGAGAGAAGAAAAAGGAGAAGAAGAAGGAGAAGAAGGAGAAGGAGCCTCCTTCTTCTCCTCCTTCTCCTTCTTCTTCTCTTCTTCTTCTCTTCTTCTTCTTCTTCCTTCTTTTCATTTTTCCTCTTTCTTCTCCTCTTCTCCTCTTCTTCGAGCTAAGTTAGCTAAGTATGCCTTTTTGGAGCTAAATGGGCTAATTATGTCATTGTTGGAGACAATAAGGTAAGGCGAATATGAAAGAGGAGAAGAAAGAGGAGGAGAAGAAGAAGAATGAGAAGAAGAAGAAGGTCATCTTGGAGCTAGCTAAGCTAATTATAGGCCATTTAATAGCTAAGTTAGGGGAATAGGTAATCTTGGAGGTACGTAAGCCTTATTATGTCATTTAGGAGAGAACTTAGCTAATTATAGGTCATTTTTTATTAAATAGGCCATTTTGGAGCTAACTAAGCTAATTATTTCATTTAGGTGGAAGCCTAGCTAACTATTGGTCATTTTGGAGCTAACTTGGGTAAAATAGGTCATTTTGTAGCTAACTATGCTTCTTAAGCCATTTTGGAGCTAGCTAAGGTAATTATAGGCCATTTAATAGCTAAGGTAGGGGAATAGGCATCTTTGAGCTATGTAAGCCTTATTATGTTATTTAGTAGAGAACTAAGCTAAGTGTAGGTCATTTTTTATTAAATAGGCCATTTTGGAGCTAACTAAGCTAATTATGCCATTTAGGTGGAAGCCTAGCTAATAATAAGTCATTTTGGAGCTAAGGTAAGGTAAGTAAAGACCATTATGCGGTTGTTAAGCAAAACACTACAAATAACATACCATTATCGTCATCATGGTGATGAAAGACGGTGGCTCTGGCTTGTTTCACCTGGAGAAGGCTGCCCTGGAGAAGGCTCCAATATAGAAGGGTCACGCGATGCGTTTCGGGAGATATTATGCACCAAACATCGTTTGCAATGTGTCGTTAGCATGATGACACTCTTGAGATCACTGCATTGAAATGCAACTCATCGTCCCCGATATGTTAATGACTGGCATCGCCGGAGGGACGTGGCCGGTCTTCTCGCAAATAGACTGTATATTTGGTTACGACAAGTCAAACTTTTTAGTTATTAATGAAACTGACATTAAAATGCAAGATTTGACAAAATATGAAGAAGAAACTTACCACGAAGAGCTCGTACATGGCCCTGTTAGATGCATCATTCCATGCCCTCTCCGCCTCCACCAACGCACCCGTCCTCTCATCCAGCTCCTTCATCTCCTTATGCTTCTCCGCCAAAAGTGCCTGCATTGCCTCTACCTCTTTCAGAATAGCAGCCTGCAACACAACTCATTGTTAGCATTGTAATCATATTGGTTCACACGCACAACATAATGCGGAAAGATAGTTGAGACCATTAAACTAACCTCGATGGCGAGCTCGACTGGGCGCGGACGAGGTGTTATCTCAGAAAAGGAGCTCGTTTGGTGTTCCTTTATCTGCCGGAGAGTGCTAGGACAACATATAATGACGTCTCCAATGGTGATCGAGCCATGGGGCCTCCCGTTGCCAGCTATCATCACCAGCTCTAGATCAATAGGGCCCTCGCTCGGGTTAAAGTCATCCCCTTTCCTTGCCTTCCCGTGATCTCTGTACTTCACGAGTTTGTGGTGGGAGGATATGTTGGTGAAATTTTCTGGATGCTCGAGGTCAGACTCAGAGAATTCCTTGACCTTCTTGTACGAGGCAGTATGGGCCATCGCATATAGGTCGTAGATCTGTGGCACCTCCGTCTTATTATGACGTGCCTAAAAGAGAGAGAGAAGAAAAAGTATTAGTAAAGGGCTCAAGATAGCATTAAGAATGAATTGCATGAGGCATGAAGCAAACCACATACCTAGTTCTCGCCTAATTGGATTAAGTTGACGCTCCCTTGATGGTGTGGCACACCAACCATTTTGCCACACCTCTCCTTGGCGTTGTTGTGGCTGGCCTCCCACGTTTCGGAGCACCACTGATCCACCAAGGCCTCCCAACAATCCATCTTATCCACACACCATCTCGGGGGCACCTAAGTTAATAAAGAGAAATTTGATCGCAACGTGTAAGAATCAAATCAAGGAAACTATCTACAAGGCCTTAATAATATGTAATTACCTTCATGTAATGCTCCTTCTCCATCTTAGCATCGCGGCACTTCGCCTTTTCCTTCCTAATACGCTGTGAGGCATAGTAGTCTCGAACAGCCTGCACCCGAGCCTCGTGCCAAAAAATTTGAAGTAGGCGGCAACATTCGGTTTGGATAACCTTTGTCGCGTCCTCCTCGTATGTGACAGCCCGATGCCGACGTTCCAGAAGATTCCCCTTTACTTCCGTTTTCGTCGTGTGATTAGATTTATTCGTTGCATCGTCATGTAGTTTGCATCATCACATCTTGCATGGCATCATGTCAACTGTGTTTTGTCGGTGTTGCTGTGTTGCCATGCATGCCGCTTCTTGCAAGCTGCTGGTCGTTTGCTGTTGTTGCGCCGTTGCTTGCTGATGCTCCTGCCTGCTGTTGCTGTGGTCCACTAGCCGCTGCCGATTGCTTGCTGCTGTGCCGGCTGCTTGCTGTTGTTACTTGCTGTCGTTGCTGCTTAGCTGCTAGTCGCTCGTGATGTCGCTGCTGTGCTCTTGCTGCTGCCTAGTTGTTGTTGCTACTAGATGTTGCTAGTAGTTGCCTCATGCATGCTGCTGCCTGCTGCGCTGCCGACTTGTTGCTGCGGCCTGTAGGTATCTAGCTGTTGGCGTTGTCGTTGCTGCCACTGCTTACATGTGCAGCCGTGTCGTGTAGCTACTGCTTTGCTGCTTGCCGTTGTTTGCCGGCGCCGTTGCATTTTTGCTGTGTTGCCGCTTGCGTCGCCACGAGCACCATCCCCGCATGTCGTGGGTCGACGACAAGTTCGTCGCGGGTACCACGACGCCCTCGACGACCCCCGGAAACGAGTTCGTCTTCCTCGACGTCGCCGAAGACCCGAGAACCACGACGTCGAGCGAACGACTACCGTCGACGAGACCGTGTACCACTACTTCAACTACCGGCGCGTGTACGAGTACTTCCAGGACGACCACGACTTCCACGACGTCCGTTGGTCCGCTACGTCCCGAACCGCTTCGAATAGCACGCTTCGAAGGTATAACGTTGAGACCTTGTCGTGTTCCGTGTACAAGTGTTAACCGTGCACGTTGTTAACCGTGCACGTTGTCCCTCTATGTTGTGCTCGACACATGGGAACCCGAGATACGGGATCACCCCATCTTTATTTAGCATTCCCACACCCGCTCCCTATACGTTGGCACGATATCTCGACGAGTATCGGGATAGGTACGTTGCCGTGGCATCGTTTCCGTCTTGCCGCCTTGGTTCCCTCTCGCTCGCCGTGGCGACACCAGTTTCTTTCCCTTCTTGCCCGTATTGAGACTCGCATGCATGACGCATTCATGGCATAACATATTGCGTTGCATGCCTCTTGTGCGGTAGATCCATTCTATGTTCCGTGAGTTAAACTGACTAGGATGACACGTAGGATCATCGCTTCACCTTTGCCATGTTAAAAACATTTAATATAGTCGTGTAAATAATCCGGAGTGAATTAAGTAATTAATCGTGGAGTTTCGTCGATATGCAACCCGTTGCATATCAAGCTTCACTAAATGTGTAGAGTTTGCCTGAGGTGAATTGCCATATCATCCCTTGCATCGTTGAACTGATCATGCATCATAGTAGGTTGTGCATCATGTTGTGCATCGTGTGGTGAATATCTGTGTTGATGTTGTTTTCGGTTTGCTCCGTCTCGATAGAGTTCCGCAAGCGTGACAGAATGTGAGGACCAGTTCGACTACGTTGGTTCGTCTGCTTCACCGAGTTGTTCTTCTTCCAAGCGGGATCTCAGGCAAGATGATCATTTCCCCAGATACCATTACTATCATTGCCATGCTAGTTTTATCGCTTCTACCGATTATGTCTCGTTGCCTACCACATGTTAATTATCAGCCTCTCAACAATGTCATGAAACCTTCAACCTGTTCAACCTAGCAAACCACTGATTGGCTATGTTACTGCTTGTTTAACCCTGTTGATAGCGTTGCTAGTTGCAGGTGCAGTTGCTTCGATGTGAAAACATGGCTTCCTTGTTTTATAACCATATTAAATGCTATTTAATTTAATGCACCTATATACTTGGTAAAAGGTGGAAGGCTCGGCCTTTTCTAGCCTGGTGTTTTGTTCCACCTTTGCCCCCTTAGTTTTCGGCTACCGGTGTTATGTTCCATAAACGAGCGCTCCTAACACGATCGGGGTTGTTATGGGGACCGCCTTGATAATTCGTTTTTAGATTAAATCTGGTCTGGCCAGGCCCAACATTGGTTCTACATTTTCCCAACATAATAATTTTGTTAATATTGAAATGCATAGGCCGTCATGAACCCGAGGAGTAATTTTACATAAACAGGTGGGGCAGTGCTCATGGTGTTGGTCCCAAACGGTCTGCCTGCGGGGCCACCACGGGGAAACTCTAGGTTTGGCACCCGTAGCTAGTTCCATCCATCGTGTCCGGAGAACGAGATACGCGGCTCCTATCGGGATCGTCGACACGTTGGGCGGCCTTGCTGGATTAGTTTTACCTTTGACGAGATATCTTGTGCATCGGGATTCCGGTGATGCTTTGGGTAATCTCAGAGTTGAGGTTTTCCACTAGGGAATCCGACGAGATCGCGAGCTTTGTGATTGAGGATTTCCATGCGGCTTGTGGTAATTTGTGATGGACTAGTTGGAGCACCCCTGCAGGGTTAAATCTTTTCGGAAAGCCGTGCCTGCGGTTATGTGGCAACGTGGAAACTTTGTTTAACACAGGTTCTAGATAACCTGAAGTTAACTTAATTAAAACATGCCAACTGTGTGCTTAACTGTGACTGTCTCTTTCGTGAGTTCCTTCTCCGATCGAGGACACGGTGGGGTTATGTCTGACGTAGGTAGGTGTTCAGGATCATTCATTTGATCATCTGTAGTTCACGTCCGCTATGCGTAGATCTTCCCCCTCTTATTTCTTGTACTCGTAGGTTTAGCCACCAAATATATGCTTAGCCACTGCTGCAACCTCACCACTCAACCATGGCTCACCCATTAGGCTTTGCTAGTCTTGATACCTTTGGAAATGAGATTGATGAGTCCCATGTGGCTCACAGATTACTACAACACCAGTTGCAGGTACAGGTAAAGGTTACCCGACGCGAGCGCGTTGAGTGTTCATTTGGAGTTGCTTCTTCTTCTTCTTCATCGATCTGGGATGGGTTCCAGGCCGGCAGCCTGGGATAGCAAGGATGGACGTCGTTCTTCTTTTGTCGTTTTCTTTCGTCCGTAGTGGGACCCTGCTCTTACTCTTGATGATTATGTAATGTACTGTTGTGACTCTGATGTAGCTTGTGGTGAGTGTAAGCCAACTCTCTATATATATCTCTTCTTTTTAGTACATGTACTTGTAACGATAGACATTCTTGCGACACGACGAGATGCGCTTCTAGCCCTGACGAGGCCCCCGTGCCAAATTGGGGATAGGGTCGCATCTTGGGCGTGACAAGTTGGTATCAGAGCAAGGACCGACCTAGGAGCCGCCTTGATTGATCGAACATGGCCGAGTCGGGTCTAGTGAAAAACTGCTTTCAGTCTAGTTATATTTGGAGAGTAGGATTCTTTTTTCTCCTCTTCTATTCTCTGTTGAGGAATCTTGACGTAATAATTTATTCTACTCCTCTTCTCACTCAAAAAATTTTAGGATCACGCGGATATTTTTGGAATCTATATGATGCCGATGTGACGGAGTTCTGTCTTGGTGCCTCATATCTGCTTTGAGTTTCAGGGGAGTTGAGCTCCAGGGGATTCTTGAGCACATCGTTATCATTCATATTTCTTAGTAGCTCAGGACGAAGGATGTTCGTAATTGCTTCAATAATAGTAGTGGCGAGATAACCCCGATGTACCCAGTACTGGTGCAGATTGGTCGGGAGTACTGCCATACTTTGTATCGTTGTGATCACGAGGGTCTGTTGTAGATGAAGGTCCGAGATTCTGGTTGTGTGTTGACGGATGTGATACAGGTGACGGGTTAGTATAGGAGTTGTGTGTTATTATTCCTTGTATCCGTGTACCAGATTGCATGACCAGACATTTCGTGAATTCATAGGTGGGAATTCAAGTAGTTTCTTATAGGACAATCTTCCAACAAATACATGATGTTAGGTTGGGGTTCGACATCTAGTGGATTCGTTTGTTCACGGTCGACTTACAGCGGTACATGTTGTGTATTAAGGAGTCCTTGTAGCTTTCTACGACTCAGGGACGCTTCGTATGTCGGGTGCACTGCCTTGCACTTGATGGCTACTGTAAAATCGAGCCTGTGCGATCCTGTCCACGAAAATATCGAACGGAAATCTTTCTCATGAGTTTGTTCTGGCTTGTTTCATAAGCCGCACCCTTTGTTTTGTTGAAATATGGTAATTCAGTTGCTTCGATGTCAAGTGGTGATTTCAGATCTTTCCAAGAGGTGTTCTCATATTTTTATGTGAGAATGCAAATTCCTTGCTCAATCAATTGTCTTATCAATTCCTATCAACCGGAGTCGTCATGTTAATTCCTTTTTAACCGGTGTGTTTCTCTTCAAGTGGATTCAATCCTCTCTAATTTGTTCAGATCATTCTCTCTTTTATTCCGGAGTTCATCTCATCTGCCCCAGGTTATCTTTGTTTTTTCCCGCCCTCCCGCCCTTTTCTTCAGTGTTTGGATTTCATCCAAGCGTCTTCTTATTCAGTGATGCTTCCGCTATCTCGTCTTCCTTTCATAGCCGGTGATTCATTGTGAAGATTCTCGCGAGCTTCATGTTCCTCTTTATTCATTCTTGTTATCTTTTCCGGTGAATTTAATTTAATTATCCGTGTCTTCATATCCTATTCATCCTTGTAATTCTTCCTATGTTGGAGATCCTTATCAGCCTATCTTGTTATTCATTCATCTCGTTTTTATCCGGTGTGTTGAAGATATCTCAGTAGTTTCGTGTTTTCAACTCTTTTTATTATTTCGAGGTACTAACCTCATCTAGTTTTCTTTGTACCGATGCAATATATCTCTTTTTCTAGCAATTTTTCTAACGGTGGTTTCTTTGAGTGGGCCCATAACCCATAGGTTCATTCCCAGGATCTTACCTGGCTCTTTTAATCATTTCTCAGAGATCTCTAAATGTTTTCAACTATGACATAAGTATGATTTCCATCAGTCATATTACTTCTTCAAGATCTATTTGAATTAGTTCTCATATTTGGCTCAACCTTGCATTCTTCCTTATTCCGGAGTGTCTCATTAATTCTTGGTGTTGTTCTCGTTATCATTCTCAGCTTGCTATTCAAAGGAGTGTTTCTCTCAGTCTTGTTCCATGATTGTCATCTCAGCTTCGTGTTATCCTCTCATTTGTTCCAATCATGAGAATCCATTTCTAGCTATTCGGTGCTTCTCTGAGTTGTTTGCATGCTCGATCCTCCGAAGGACATCATTCGAGAAGATTCTTCGTTCTCAGCTTTCAGCTTTCATCCTCAATTCTTCTCAATTGTTTTCTCTTTGTTCGTCTCTCGTTTATTCCGGCGCCTTTTTCAAGTTTTCTTTCAGGTGGATCATGATCTCTTCGTTCTCATGTATCTCCATTAATTCTTGGTATCCCCATTCAATCCAATTCTTACCGGTGCTTCCTTCAATTTTGCTTGAAGTGGTGCTTATCTCTCTGTCTCTTCAAGATTCTTTCTAGAATAATAAGTTGTATGCCAGATCCGTTGCTTTTCATCAAGTTAATTGATGAAGGATGAGCATAACATAATTGTTATTCCTGTTTCATAGAGATTTCAATTCTTCTTCCGTAGTGGCTCATGGTTTCAATTCTTTTCTCGTGTGCTTATCTCTATTTTCCGGAGTTCTAAGTTATTTGAAGTATCTCTTTGTGAGGCTTCATCTAAATCTTGGTCGGGTCATAATCTTATTCTTTTCTTCCTTGATATCTTTTCATCATTCTTTTGTATACGGTGGTCCGTCTTGGTGGTTTTTCAAGGATGCGATTCATTGTCAAGTGTTCTTCAAGATTCTTGTTGGAGAACCTCAACTATCCTTTCTCTTGCATTTATAGGTGCAATTATTCTTTCCGTATCCTTGAGGTGGTGTTATAGCATTCTTGTTAGTGTAGGAGCCTCGAAGAGTTTTCCTTTCAAGAATGAGATAATTAAACCCACCAATCCTTTGGTCATGAGATATTTGCAACCCATGATTTATTCTTTGAGCTATCTTGGTTTGGATTTCACCTAAAGCCTTTCCTATGGATTGTTGCTATCATGGTGCTTGTCATTAATCCAAGTTCTCAATAATTCCTCTTGGTGTAAGAAATTGGTCATATCTTGTTTCTTCCAATCAATCCTTGTTCTGTTAGTGGCTGGTTGTCACTTCATTAGTTTGAAAGGTTTTGATAAGCCCACTACTATCTTGTTCTTTTAGTTGTTGTTTTTCCAACAACTCCATCCAATTCTTCTTGCAAGGATGCTTGCCAAATTCATTGGAGTTAGTAGTTTTCATTATTTTCTTCATTCTCTTCTTCTGCTTGAGCTAGTTCCTATTCTATTTGTTCCGGAGGCCTTGTGATGTTGCTCTTTTGGGTCTATTATGTTGTTCTATCAAGTTCATGGTGTTGCCTTGTTCTATTTAGTTGTTGATTGTGAATATTGTCTAATTCTACCATCTAATCGAATTTTTTTGTCCCATTTTCCTACCGAAGTGCTGCCGAAATTTTCCGTGAATTCTTGCTTCTTTCTCATATCAGTCCTCATCTCTTTGCAACCTTCAAGGATCGTTGGTTTCACTCGTTTGTCAAAGAAGCAATTAAGTTTTACCTCTTGCTTTCTCATCCTCTCCCCCTTTCATTCTTGGATCTCGGGGCGAGATCCTCTTGTAGTGTAGGAGAGTTGTGACAGCCCGATGCCGACGTTCCAGAAGATTCCCCTTTACTTCCGTTTTCGTCGTGTGATTAGATTTATTCGTTGCATCGTCATGTAGTTTCAATCATCACATCTTGCATGGCATCATGTCAAATGTGTTTTGTCGGTGTTGTTGTGTTGCCGTGCATGCCGCTGCTTGCTAGCTGCTGGTCATTTGCTGTTGTTGCGCCATTGCTTGCTGATGCTCCTGCCTACTGTTGTTGTGGTCCGCTAGCCGCTGCCGATTGCTTGCTGTTGTGCCAGCTGCTTGTTGTTGTTACTTGCCGTCGTTGCTGCTTAGCTGCTAGTCGCTGGTGATGTTGCTGCTGTGCTCTTGCTGCTGCCTAGTTGTTGCTGCTACTAGATGTTGCTAGTAGTTGCCTCATGCATGTTGCTGCCTGCTGCGCTGCCGACTTGTTGCTGCTGCCTGTAGGTATCTAGCTGTTGGCGTTGTCGTTGCTGCCACTGCTTACATGTGCAGCCGTGCCGTGTAGCTACTGCTTTGCTTCTTGCCGTTGTTTGCCGGCGCCGTTGCATTTTTGCTGTGTTGCCGCTTGCGTCGCCACGAGCACCATCCCCACATGTCGTGGGTCGACGAAAAGTTCGCCGCGGGTACTACGACGCCCTCGACGACCCCCGGAAACGAGTTCGTCTTCCTCGACGTCGCCGAAGACCCGAGAACCACGACGCCGAGCGAACGACTACAGTCGACGAGACCGTGTACCACTACTTCAACTACCGGCGCGTGTACGAGTACTTCCACGACGACCACGACTTCCACGATGACCGTTGGTCCGCTACGTCCCGAACCGTGCACGCTTCGAAGGTATAATGTTGAGACGTTGTCGTGTTCCGTGTACAAGTGATGTATGAACATATGTATGTATGCATCGTATGTTAACCATGCACGTTGTCCCTCTATGTTGTGCTCGACACATGGGAACCCGAGATACGGGATCACCATGTCTTTATTTAGCGTTCCCGCAGCCGCTCCCTATACGTTGGCATGATATTTCGACGAGTATCAGGATAGGTACATTGCCGTAGCATCGTTTCCGTCTTGCCGCCTTGGTTCCCTCTCGCTCGTAGTGGCGACACCTGTTTCTTTCCCTTCTTGCCCGTGTTGAGACTCGCATGCATGACGCATTCATGGCATAACATATTGTGTTGCATGCCTCTTGTGCCGTAGCTCCGTTCTATGTTCCGCGAGTTAAACCGACTAGGTGACACGTAGGATCATCGCTTCACCCTTGCCATGTTAAAAACATTTAATATTGTCGTGTAAATAATCGGGAGTGAATTAAATAATTAATCGTGCAGTTTCGTTGATATGCAACCTGTTGCATATCAAGCTTCACTTAATGTGTGGAGTTTGCCTGAGGTGAATTGCCATGCCATCCCTTGCATCGTTCAACTGATCATGCATCATAGTAGGTTGCGCATCATGTTGTGCATCGTGTGGTGAATATCTGCGTTGATGGTGTTTTCGGTTTGCTCCGTCTCGATAGAGTTCCGCAAGCGTGACGGAAAGTGAGGACCCGTTCGACTATGTTGGTTCGTCTGCTTCACCGAGTTGTTCTTCTTCCAAGCGGGATCTCAGGCAAGATGATCATTTCCCCAGATACCATTACTATCATTGCCATGCTAGTTTTATCGCTTCTACCGATTATGTCTCGTTGCCTACCACACGTTAATTATCAGCCTCTCAACAATGCCATGAAACCTTCAACCTGTTCAACCTAGCAAACCACTGATTGGCTATGTTACTTCTTGTTTAACCCTGTTGATAGCGTTGCTAGTTGCAGGTGCAGTTGCTTCCATGTGAAAACATGGGTTCCTTGTTAGATCACCATATTAAATGCTATTTAATTTAATGCACCTATATACTTGGTAAAAGGTGGAAGGCTCGGCCTTTTCTAGCCTAGTGTTTTGTTCCACCTTTGCCCCCTTAGTTTTCGGCTACCGATGTTATGTTCCATAAACGAGCGCTCCAAACACGATCGAGGTTGTTATGGGGACCCCCTTGATAATTCGTTTTTAGATTAAAGCTGGTCTGGCAAGGCCCAACATTGGTTCTACATTTTCCCAACATAATAATTTTGTTAATATTGAAATGCATAGGGCGTCATGAACCCGAGGAGTAATTTTACATAAACAGGGGGGCCAGTGCTGATGGTGTTGGTCCCAAACGGTCTGCCTGCGGGACCACCATGGGGAAACTCGAGGTTTGGCACCCGTAGCTAGTTCCATCCGTCATGTCCTGAGAACGAGATACGCGGCTCCTATCGGGATCGTCGACATGTCCGGCGGCCTTGCTTGATTAGTTTTACCTTTGACGAGATATCTTGTGCATCGGGATTCCGGTGATGCTTTGGGTAATCTCAGAGTTGAGGTTTTCCACTAGGGAATCAGACGAGATCGCGAGCTTCGTGATTGAGGATTTCTATGCGGCTTGTGGTAATTTGTGATGGACTAGTTGGAGCACCCCTGCAGGGTTAAATCTTTTCGGAAAGCCATGCCCGCGGTTATGTGGCAACGTGGAAACTGTGTTTGACACTGGTTCTAGATAACCTGAAGTTAACTTAATTAAAACATGCCAACTGTGTGCGTAACCGTGATTATCTCTTTCGTGAGTTCCTTCTCCGATCGAGGACACGATGGGGTTATGTCTGACGTAGGTAGGTGTTCAGGATCACTCATTTGATCATCTGTAGTTCAGGTCCGCTATGCGTAGATCTTCCCCCTCTTATTTCTTGTACTCGTAGGTTTAGCCACCAAAAATATGCTTAGCCGCTGCTGCAACCTCACCACTTAACCATGTCTCACCCATTAAGCTTTGCTAGTCTTGATACCTTTGGAAATGAGATTGCTGAGTCCCCTGTGGCTCACAGATTACTGCAACACCAGTTGTAGGTACAGGTAAAGGTTACCCGACGCGAGCGCGTTGAGTGTTCATTTGGAGTTGCTTCTTCTTCTTCTTCATCATCGATCTAGAATGGGTTCCAGGCCGGTAGCCTGGGATAGCAAGGATCGACGTCGTTCTTCTTTTGTCATTTGTTTTCGTCCGTAGTCGGACCCTGCTCTTACTCTTGATGATTACGTAATGTACTGTTGTGACTCTGATGTAGCTTGTGGCGAGCGTAAGCCAACTCTCTATATATATCTCTTCTTTTCAGTACATGTACTTGTAACGATATCCATTCTTGCGACACGACGAGATGCGCTGCTATCCCTGACGAGGCCCCCGTGCCAAATTGAGGATAGGGTCGCATCTTGGGCGTGACATCGTATCCCTCCTCACACCTGTAGATGGTCTGCAAACAAGACAACAACGATTAGTAGAATAACTTGCTATGGTTGATTTATAATTGTGTAAAGGAGAAATTACCCAGAACTGTCGGATCACCATGTCAGCCCTCATTTGCCACAAAACACCATCGATCTCCTCCTCCGGCGGGGCCGAGGCACCCAAGTAGTGCTCCCATGTCATTCCTACCTCTCGCTCTCGACCGGGCAATGTAACAAACCCTGGGAAGTTTTGCGAGCAAAGCACATCAAGGACGATGTTGGTCTTACGGACACCCTTGGCAACAATCCAACCCCTGCAGTATGACAAATTAAAGCAAAACATTAGATATTTGAGAAAACGTGAAGGCAAAAGGTTAAATAAGAGTAAATTAACTTACTTGTCCCCATTTGGATTAATCGACCACCTCTGCTCGCGGGTCGCCGCCACGAGCGGGAGCCCTGAACTACCACGCTGGTAGACGGTGCCCCCTTCACCCAGCTCCAAGTCGCTATCAGCATGGCCACTTGGCTCAGGCTAACCCAGATCGGGCCGGGGTATCCCACTTGGGTTGAAGGCTCCGAGTCTCGTGGGTTGAAGGCTCGTCGAACTGAGGCTCGTGAACTAGAGACCGTGTAGCCTCCACCTCAGACGTATCCACCCTACCAGTCCCGTGCTTAGGTGAATCAGCTTGGGGTGGCGGCGAGGAAGGCGTGGCAGCCTCCGCCCTACCTCTCCTGCGGCCAAGTGTACCTTCAGTATCACTCGGCTTCGCGGGGGGTCGACCTCCTCTCACGGGGGGCGCGATAGTCGAAGAAGCTGCCACTCCATGGAGAGTAGAGAGAAACGCTCTCCGAAGAGGCGAGGCAGGAATGGAAGTACCCATCCCACCACCCGCCGGCGAAGAAGGAGCCGAGGAGTGCTTTCGACCCTTTCCGACCATCTTTCAACACCTGTCATGACAAAGAGGAAATGAAATTAGTACAACATAAATACCAACATGAGTAATAAAATTTATATAATGTAAGTGTATCATCATCATAAATACCAACATGACTAATACAAATTGAATACCTAACATGAACTCAATATTTATATATAGTAATAGTTGAATATCTAACATGAACTAATAACAATCGTGCTCATCTATATATGCTTTGGGGTCAATAAATGCATCATGATCATCACTATCATCAATAAATGCATCATCATCATCACTATCAGGAAGAACATGTGGAAGGCCACCATTATAAAATCGGTCAAGAAGTGATAGATCATCAGCAGCAGTAACCTCTTCTTCTTTCGGCTCTTCCTGTCCGGGCTCAAGGGTTAAGACGGATTCACTATCGCTGTCTACTTCAATGTTCTGGGGTGAAGTAGAGCGGTTCTTGACACATTTCTTGGACTTTCGTGTTTCTTGGAAGAATTCTCCTTCATATGTGTCTGGGTTAATGTGAGGTTCATAATCCTCTTCATTGAGCGTAGGTGGTCTAAAATGTGGCGACACTTCATAAACGACATCCCAACCTTTCAGATTTGGATCAGTTTGGCAGGCCCACGGTAGATAGAAAACTTGTGTCGCCTGTTGAGCCGTAATATAGACATCGGGAACATCTAAGTGGGTGTTTTGGTTTATTTCGACTAGTCCTATATGTTCATGAGTCCTTCTAGTCTCCCTCGGATCAAACCAATAACAACTGAAGACTATGATGGTCGGTGGGTTTGCACCATAGAATAGAAGTTCATAAATTGCTTCAACTCTTCCATAATACTCGGTGCCTCCTTCGCCGATAGTAGAGATAGAACAATTTGTAGTCTTTAGGTCGGGCATAGATAACTCTTTGCCAAAGGTACAAAAGTGATACCCGTTGATGTTGTATTTGTCAAATGAACGGACCTTATAGTCAAAAACATTAGCGAATTGTCTCAACTCGACGTCCATAGACTCTGCATCATCCTGCAAGTTTAATACGAAAGAATGGATGCATTAGCCGCGAATTACACCAAGAAATCAAATAGCCCATTAATGGTAATTAATTACCCTTTGTTTGAACCAAGGGATGAAACCGGGATAGTCGCCTCCATGCTTTGCAAGAAGCTCATACTCTTCGACGGAATCCTTTTTGATGACCGCTCCACCCGAGAACTCGGAGACGTATCGACTATATCAAATATCTAGGAATAAGAGTAGATCAAAAGAATTAGAAGTTGCGAAACAATAATTTACCAAGAACTTACTCAATGTACGGCCGCTCTTCGGTTAGGTTGGTGAAGATATACAATGAAATGGTCCGCCATTCTTCGACATCCAATGATTTCCCTTTCGAAGCATCGGATGGTGCGAGCTTTCCTTTGAATAGGCTGAGGTTGGATCAACCTTTTTTAGGATCAACATCATTGTACCGAGGCTTTGGGTTATGCAGATGATGATTTTTGGCTTTGTAGTCTGTTGTCACAAAGTTTGCCGCCTCCTATGTAATGAATGCCTCGACCATCGATGCTTCAATTCTACATTTATTTTTTACATTTAGCTAGAAGCGTATTCTGCATCCTCTCAGTTGAGTAGCACCATCGATTTTGATCGGCCCCCCAATCTTGCCTCGGTCGAGAGATGCAAAATCAAATGCTTCATTGGATTAAAGAAGCGCGATGGAAAGATCTTTTCTAATTTGCATATCAACTCCGGCACCAACTCTTCCATTTCATCTAGCATGCCAGGCGACAGTTCTTTCACACAAAAAGAACAGAAGAAATAGCTCAGCTCTGCCATTACTAGCCATTCATCCTCAGGGGTAGGAGGAGAAGTCATTTGTTCTCACCAACAAACGCAGGGGCGGATCTCGTCCAACGCAGGTGGAGGTCATCGAACAACTGCACATTGAAATTCACCCGATAAGCACAAATATGATGTTTTTATAATTGACATAATTGGAAAATATGTGACCTAACTCATAATTTACAAAACTATGACCCCGTTAGCCTTTGGAAGGCCGAAAAGCACCTTCTCGTTCAACATGAGGTAGAAGAGGTGTCAGGGGTCGGGGCTTAGTAGCGTCGGGAGTCAGTGGTGTCGGGTGTCGGTGGCGTCGGTGATCGGGGGTTAGTGACGTCGGTAGTCGGGGTCAGTGTCGTCCGGGGTCGAGGGTCAGTGGCGTCGGGGGTCTTTTCAGTCAACAAGAGGCCGAAGAGGTGTCGGGGGTCGGGGATTGGGGGTCAATGGCTTCGGGGGTCCTGGGTAGGGGGGCGGTGGTCGAGGGTCGAGGGTAAGTGCCGTCGGGGGTCGGTGGTCGGGGGTCGAGGGTCAGTGGCATCGGGGGTCGAGGGTCAGTGGCGTCGGGGGTCGGGGGTCAGCGGCGTCGGGGTCGGGAGTCGGGGGTCGGGGGTTGGGGGTCAGTGGCGTCGGGCATACGTGGTTGGGGGTCGAGGGTCGGTGGCGTAGGGTGTCGGGGGTTGGGGTTCAATGGCTTCGGAGGTCCTGGGTAGGGGGGCGGGGGTCGAGGGTCGAGGGTGAGTGCCGTCGGGGGTCGGTGGTCGGGGGTCGAGGGTCAGTGGCGTCGGGGGTCAAGGGTCAGTGGCATCGGGGGTCTGGGGTCAGTGGCGTCAGGGTCGAGAGTCGGGGGTCGGGGGTCAGTAGCGTCGGGCGTAGGTTGTCGGGGGTCGGGGGTCGGGTGTCGGTGGTGTCGGGTGTCGGGGGTCGGGGGTCGGTGGCGTCGGGCATCGGGGGTCAGGGGTCGGGGGTCCGTGGCGTCGGTGGTCGGGGGTCGAGGGTTAGTGGCGTCGCAGGTCGAGGGTCAGTGGCATCGGGCGTCGGGGGTCGGGGGTCGGGGGTCGGGGGTAAGTGGCATCGGGTGTCGGTGGTCAAGGGTCATTGGTGTCACGGGTCGAGGGTCGAGGGTCAGTGGAGTCGGGCGTCGGGGGTCGAGGGTCAGTGTCGGGGTGTCGGGGTTCCTTTTTCCCCTTCTTTCTTCTTCTCCTCTCTCCTATTTTTCATCATCTTCTTCTTCTTCTTCTTCTTATTCTTCTTTTTTCTCCTCCTCTTCTTCTTCTTCTTCTTCTTCTTCTTCTTCTTTCTCCTCCTCCTCCTCGTTGTCTTCTCCTCTTCTTCTACTCTTCTCTTTCTTTCTTCTTCTTCTTTCTCTTCTTCTTCTTCTTCTTCTTTTTCTTCTTCTCCTTCATCTTCTTCTTCCTCCTTCTACTTTTTCTTCCTAGCACTAAACCTAGCACTAAACTAATCTAGCACTAAACATAGTACTAACCTAATCTAATCTAACTCTAAACCTAGCACTAAACTACATGCATAATCTAATCTAACAATGAAACAGAAAAAAGAAGAACAAAAACAGAAAAAAAACAACAAAGAAGAAAAAAGAGGGCACCGGGGTGTCGGGGCGGCAGGGTGCGAAGGAGGGCGCCTAGGTGCGGGGGAGGGGGTCACCGGCGCTGGCAGAGGGCACACGGGGAGGGGGCCGCTGGCGCTGGGCAGGGGGCATACGGGGAGTGGGGTCACCGATGCTGGGCACGGGCACACGGGGATGGGGGTCCTCGGCGTAGGGGAGGAGGGGATGGGGTCGGGGCCGGGAGGGAGGTGGGGCTGCTGCGGCGGCCAGGAGAGAGCAGGTGGGAGGTGGTCAGCAACGCGAGGGAGGTGGCCGGGGCTGGGGCGGCGGCCGGGAGGGAGCAGGAGGGAGGGGGCGGCAGCGTGGGTGGCTGGGTGAGAGAGAGGGGGTGGAGCGGGTGAGTGGGGGTTGGGGGTGCGGGAGCGTCAGCCGTAGGAGCGCATGGGGGGAGCCCATTGTCGTCTGGGGGCGGATGGCAAAGAGGTGGGGTGTTGGGGGTGGAAACGGTCGTTAGGAGCGCATGGGGGGGCCCTTTGCCATCTGCCTTGATTTTGTTTGCTGTCTGCTAGCAGACGACAAAGAGCTAGCACCTATTTGCCATCTTCGTTTGGCTTGCTGCCATCTGCGAGCAGACGGCAAATAAAAGGTAGATGGCAAACAATCTCTATGCCATCAGCCTTTTCTTTGCCGTCTGCCAGTTGTAAGCTGACGGCAAAGATCTTCTTTGCCGACCGCCAGCTGACGGCAAAGAGTAGGCACATGGCAAATTCTCTGTTTCTAGTAGTCTTAGGGCCAAAGACATGATGAAATATATTTGATGTATGAGATTATCATGTTTTGTAATACTTATTATCGACTTGCATGTTGATGCATACAGCAACGGGCAGGATGCATAGGGTAGTCTTTTACTATTGTATGACCTGCTTGTCAATCATTAAGTGCTATGTAATGCTTTACTTATGATTTTCCATTGTAATAGTAGTAGAAGCATGGTTGGCGCAACAACCCTCACAGCAACACAATGATGGAGATCATGGTGTCATACCGGTCACAATGAACATCATGCTGGTGCTTTTGAGATGGAGATCAAAAGCACAAGTTCATGGCCATATCATGTCACTTATGATTTGCATGTGATGTTAATCACTCTATATGCATCTTATTTTGCTTAGGACGACGCTAGCATTATAAGGTGACCCCTCACTAAAATTTCAAGATAAATTGTGTTCTCCCCGAGTGCACCGTTGTGGAAGTTCGTCATTTCGAAGCACCACGTGATGATCGCGTGTGATAGACTCTACGTTCGCATACAACGGGTGCAAGCCAGTTTTGCACATGCGGAACACTCGGGTTAAACTTGACGAGCCTAGCATGTATAAACCTTGCCTCAGAACACAAGAGACCGTAAGGTTAAGCATGAGTCATATAGCTGATATGATCAACATGTAGATGTTCACCATTGAAACCACCCCATCTCACCTGATGATCGGGCTTGGGTTGGTGAATTTGGATTATGTAACACTTGGATGAGTGGAGGGAGGTCAATTTAAGTGGTAGTTTTAAAGTAATATTATTAATGAAACTCATTATCTTGCATAATAGTCTAAGAAATCTTTGCAAAATTATGTTGTAGATCAATGGCTGGCGCAGTAGCATCCCTAGATTTCAATGCGTTCCTAGAGAAATCCAAGCTGAAAGATGATGGAAGCAACTTTGTAGACTGGGCCCGCAATCTAAGGATTGTCCTCACGGTTTCCCAAAAGGCTTATGTCCTTGATGCACCGCTCGATGCAGCACCCCCTGCAGAGTCGTCTACACATGTTATGAGTGTCTGGCAGGCGCGTTTTCATGACTACCCAATAGTTCAGTGTGCTGTGTTATATGGCTTAGACCCGAGACTACAAATATGTTTCGAACGTTATCGAGCATATGAGATGTTCCAGGAATTGAAGTTTATTTTTGAAAAGAATGCCCGAATCGAGAGGTATGAGACCTTCGATAAGTTCTATGCTTTCAAGATGGAGGAGAACGGGTGTGTCAGTGAGCACATACTCAGAATGTTCGGGTATTCCGACCATCGGGCTGAGTTGGGAATTACTCTCTCGCTAGAGGCAATCACCAACAGATTTCTTCAATCACTCCCACCTAGCTATAAAGCTTTGTAATGAAATATAACATGCAAGGGATGATAAAATCAGTCGCTGAGCTGTTTTCGATGCTGAAAGTCGATGAGTCAGAAATTTTGAAGGAGCATCAAGTGTTGATGGTCAATAAAACCACAAGTTTCAAGAAGAATGGCAGGAGCAAGAAGGGTAACTCCAAGAAGAGTGTCAAAGCAGTTGCTCCTCTCGTGAAGAAACCCAAGGCTGGACCCAAGCCAGAAACCGAGTGTTTTCAAGGAATTGGCCACTAGAAGCGGAACTGCCCCAAGTATCTGGCCGACCACAAGGCGGCCAACACCAAACAATGGATATATGATATACCTATTATTGATGTGTACCTTACAAATTCACGTTGTAGTGCCTCGGTATTTGATACCGGTTTGGTTGCTCACATTTGGAACTCAAAGCAGGAACTACGGAATACATGGAGGCTGGCGAAGGACGAAGTTACGATGCACGTGGGAAATGGTTCCAAGGTTGATGTGATCGCCGTCAGCACGCTCACTCTTTGATTACCATCGGGATTAGTGATGAACCTGATTAATTGTTATTTAGTGTCTGCGTTAAGCATGGACATTTTATCTGGATCTTGTGTGATGCGAGACGGTTACTCATTTAAATCAGAGAATGATGGTTCTTCTATTTATATGAGTAATATCTTTTATGGTCATGCACCTGATGTGAGGGGTTTATTTATACTGAATCTCGATAGTGATGACACACATGTTCATAACATTGATGCCAAAAGATGTAGAGTTGATAATGATAGTACCACTTTCTTGTGGCACTGCCGCTTAGGTCATATTGGTGTAAAACGCATGAAGAAACTCCATGCTGATGGACTTTGGGAGTCACTTGATTCTGAATCACATGACACATGTGAACCATGCCTCATGGGCAAGATGACTAAAACCCAGTTGTCCGTAGCAATGGAGCGGGCAAGTGACTTATTAGAAATCATACATACTGATGTGTGTGGTACGATGAACATTGAGGCACACGGTGGATATCGTTATTTTCTCACAATCACCGATGACTTAATTAAATATGGGTATATTTACTTAACGAAAAACAAGCCTCAAACGTTTGAAAAGTTCAAGCAATTTCATAGTGAAGTTGAGAATCATAATAACAAGAAGACTAAATTTCTACGATGTGATTGAGGAGGAGAATATCTGAGTTATGAGTTTGGCAAGCACCTAAGACAATATGGAATTATATCGTAGTTGATGCCACCTAGAACACCATATTGTAATGGTGTGTCCGAATGTCCGAATCGAACGTTATTAGATATAGTGCGTTCTATGATGTCTCTTGCCGATTTTCCACTATCGTCTTAGGGTTATGCATTAGAGATAGCTACATTCATTTTAAATAGGGCACCATCTAAATCCGTTGAGACGACGCCATACGAACTATGGTTTGGCAAGAAACCAAACTTGTCATTTCTTAAAGTTTGGGGATGCGATGCTTATGTCAAAAAGCTTAAGCCAGAAAAGATGGCGGAGAAATGCGGCTTCATAGGATACCCAAAAGAGACAGTTGTGCATATCTTCTATCTTAGATCTGAAGGCAATGTTTTTGTCGCTAAAAATGGATAATTTCTCGAGAAAGAGTTTCTCTCGAAAGAATTGAGTGGGAGGAAGATAGAACTTGATGAGGTTGTTGAACCTTTACTTCAACTAGAGATTAGCGCAACGCAGAAATATGTTTCTGTGGAGCCTACATCAGTTGAAGAGGAAGCTAATGATGATGGTCATAGAGTTCGGATCAAGTTACTATCGAACCTCGTAGGTCGACAAGGACACGCACTGCTCCTGAGTGGTACGGTAACCCTGTGTTAGAGGTCATTTTGTTGGACAACGATGAAACTACGAGCTATGGAGAAGCGATGGTGGACCCAGATTCCAAGAAATGGTTAGAGGCCATGAAATTTGAGATAGGATCCATGTATGAAAACAAAGTATGGACTTTGGAAATATTACCTGAAGGGCGAAAGGCTATTCAGAATAAATGGATCTTCGATAAGAAGACGGACGCGGACAGTAATATCACCATCTATAAAGCTCACCTGGTGTCACAAGGTTTTTCACAAGTTCAAGGAGTTGAGTACGACGAGACTTTCTCACCCATAGAGATGCTTAATTCCGTGAGACTCATTTTAGCAATAGCTGCATTTTTCGATTATGAAATTAGGCAGATGGATTTCAAAACAACGTTACTTAACGGTTTCCTTAAGAAAAAGTTGTATATGATGCAACGAGAAGGTTTTGTCGATCCACAGAATGCTGAAAAAGTATGCAAGCTCTAGCAACCCATTTATGGACTGGTGCAAGCATCTCGGAGTTTGAATCAACACTTTGATGAGGTGATCAAAGCATTTGGGTTTATACAAGTTTATGGAGAAGCTTGTATTTACGAGAAAGTGAGTGGGAGCTTTATAGCATTTCTAATATTATATGTGGATGACATATTGCTAATTGTAAACAAAATATAAGTTTTGGGAAGCGTCAAGGAATATGTGAGCAAGTGTTTTTCAATGAAGGACCTACGAGAACCTTCCTTCTTATTAGGAATCAAGATCTATAGAGATTGATCGATACGCTTAATAGGACTCTCACAGAGAACATACTTTGACAAAGTTTTGAAGAAGTTCCAAATGGAACACTCAAAGAAAGGGTTCTTGCCTGTATTGCAAGCTGTGAAGTTGAGTAAGACTTATTGCCCAGCAATTGCAGAGGACGAGAAAATATGAGTGTCGTCCCCTATGCTTCTGCCATAGGCTCTATCATGTATGCAATGTTGTGCACAAGTCCATATGTCATCTTGCCATAACTATGTACGGAAGGTTTCAACGTGATCCAGGAGTGGAACACTTGACGATGGTCAAGAATTTCCTGAAGTACCTGAAAAGGACTAAGGAAATGTTCCTCATTTATGCAGGTGATCAAGAGCTCGTCCTAAAGTGTTACGTCGATGCAAGCTTTGACACTGATCCGGATGCCTCTAAGTCCCAAACCGGATACGTATATATTCTCAATGGGGGATCATTAAGCTGGTGTAGTTCCAAGCAAAGAGTGGTTGCCGATTCTACATGCGAAGCGGAGTACATAGCTGCCTCAGAGGCGGCTAAGGAAGGTGTCTGGATGACGTAGTTCATGACGTATCTTGGAGTTGTGCCTAGTCCACCAGACCAAGTGACTTTGTTCTG